>NC_060120.1:478503829-479797162 GCF_021461395.2 Schistocerca americana
CTCGCCCGATAAATTGCACAGAAAACGTGACGTCGTAGAAGAATTACAGCAAACTGCGAAACCTACATGTAAATGCACGAAATTACGTCAACGCGATCAAATATTGTGTCAGACATTCGTGACAGTAGCTATTACCTTCCCTAATGCTTCTTTCTTATAGAAATTGACAATAGAACGCAGGGTTGTCAAGGAACAGGCAGTGAGAAGTTCTTACATTGTTTTCAAACGAAATGTGTCCAGTTTTCGAGCGATACGTGGGTCCCGCGCCCAGAAAATTGCGGCCGGCGCTGTACTCGACGGTCTTTTGAACATAGCGTGTTGCCCGAGCTCTGGGCGGGCTTGACCTCCAAAGCGTTAAGTCAGAACAGCTCAGGCAACGTGCGATCTTGCGTTATCTCGTTGAAGGATTGTCGCCGACACCTCGAAGATAAAGCACTGCCACTCGCATTAATACGTCAGAAACGTAACGGCTGCTGTCCAAACCAGAGTTTTGCAAACCAGAGCTAATCATGTTCGATTCCTAATCGCACCCCTACCATCACGCCAGCTGCCGAATGTCATATGACGATGACGAATGCGTCTGTCAATTTTTGTTCTCTGAATGCGTCTGTCAATTTTTGTTCTCTTCAGAACTTCCACACACGAACGTGTCCGTCGTCACTGTGTACGCAGATCCGGGACTTGCTGGAGTGGTGCCACTCCCGTGTCCAGTGCTATCGTTAGTGTATCACTGTCGCTACACCGGTACGCTTCTCTCTGCTGCTGCGTGAAAGTAGCAACGATGGCCGTCGTGACGACAGTCCACGGTGCTGTAGACCTCGTCTCATTGCCCGTGTGGACAGTGGACAGTGGATGATGCCCTATATTGCTCCATTCCTAACGTCAGTATCGAGCGAAGCACTTCTTTAGGGAAGAGTTCCGGAACTTTGGAAAGCGGCTACAGCTACGATAATACAGAAAGAGCAATAGACCGACTTGTCTGGTTTAAACGCTGGCAAAGCTGCAGGAGCGTCTTTTGTGTGACAGACTACGGTTGCACATGGAGCTCCATAGCCTCAGACATCAATTTGGCTTCCCAAAAGGAAGATCAGTTGAAGATACCATCAACCAACCTCTTAGAATAGTGGACTTGATTCTCCACAAGTTGTTGTTGTGCTCTTCAGTCCTGAGACTGGTTTGATGCAGCTCTCCACGCTACCCTATCCCGCGCAAACTGCTTCATCTCCCAGTATCTACTGCAACCTACATCCTTCTGAATCTGCTTAGCGTATTCATCTCTTGGTCTCCCTCTACGATTTTTACCCTCCACGCTGCCCTCCAATGCTAAATTTGTGATTCCTTAATGCCTCAGAACATGTCCTACCAACCGATCCCTTCTTCTAGTCAAGTTGTGCCAGAAACTCCTCTTCTCCCCAATCCTATTCAATACCTCCTCATTAGTTATGTGATCTACCCATCTAATCTTCAGCATTCTTCTGTAGCACCACATTTCGAAAGCTTCTATTCTCTTCTTGTCCACAAGTATGCGACTGAAATATTAATAAATGCACTGAAGAGCCAAAGAAACTGGTACACCTACCTAATATCGTGTAGGACCCCCGTGGGCACGCAGAAATGCCACAACACGACGTGGCGCGGACTCGACTAATGTCTGAAGTAGTGCTGGAGGGAATTGACACCATGAATCCTACAGGGCTGCCCATAAATCTGTAAGAGTATGAAGGGGTGGAGATCTCTTCTGAGCAGCACGTTGCAAGGCATCCCAGATATACTTAATAATGTTGATGGCTCGGGAGTTTGGTGGCCAGCGGAAGTGTTTAAACTCAGAAGAGTGTTCATGGAGCCACTCTGTAGCAATTCTGGACGCGTGGGGTGTCGCATTATCCTGCTGGAATTGCCCAAGTCCTACGGAATCCACAATGGACAGGAATGGATACTTACGTACGTGTCACCTGTCAGAGTCGTATCTAGACGTATCAGGGGTCGCATGTCACTCCAACTGCACATACCCCACATCATTACAGAGCCTCCACCAGCTTAAACAGTCCCCTCTTGACATGCAGGGTCCATAGATTCATGGCGTTGTCTCCATTCCAGTACACGTCCATCCGCTCGATGCAATTTGAAACGAGACTCGTCCGACCAGGCAACATGTTTTCAGTCATCAACAGTCCAATGTCGGTGTTGACGGGCCTAGCCGAGGCGTAAAGCTTTGTGTCGTGCACTTATCAAGGGTACACGAGTGGGCCTTCGGCTCCGAAAGCCCCTATCGATGTTGTTTCGTTGAACGGTTCGCGTACTGACACTTGCTGATGGCCCAGCATTGAAATCTGCAGCAATTTGCGAAAGGATTGCACTTTTGTCACGTTGAACGATTCTCTTCCGCCGTCGTTGGTCTAGTTCTTGCAGGGTCTTTTTCCGGCCGCAGCGATGTCAGAGATTTGATGTTTTTCCTGGTATTCTTGGTACACGCGGGAAATGGCTGTACGGGATAGTCCCCACTTCATCGCTGCCTCGGAGATGCTGTGTCCCATCGCTCGTGCGCAGCCTGTAACACTACATTCAAACTCACTTAAATGTAGCAGCAGTAACCGATCTAACAACTGCGCCAGACACTTGTCTTATATAGGCGTTGCCGACCGCTGTGCGTATTGTGCTTGTTTACATATCTCTGTATTTGAATACGCATGCCTTTACCAGTTTTAGCACACTGGACTCCCATTCGGGAGGTTCACTCCCGCGGTTCGCGCCCGCGTCCGGCCATCCTGATTTAGATTCTCCGTAATTTCCCTAAATCGCTTCAAGCAAATGCCGGGATGGTTCCCTTCAAAGGGCACAGCCGCCTTCCTTCTCCGTCCTTCCCTGATCCGATGAGACCGATGACCTCGCTGTCTGGTCTCCTCCCACAAACAACCGACCCCCTATACCAGTTTCTTTGGGGCTTTTGACAACGTATGGTGGCCGCCAATCTTTCAAATCCTCTACTACGTTATTCTGGAGTATTGTGGGAACGGTACAGTTGAGTTGTCTGCAGGGAACGCCAAAATCCTGAACTAAGTTACCAGAGGCTGTCCACAGGGAACAGTTACTCGTGCCATATCTTGGGATTTAATTATTGATGGGAGTATCAGAAAGTTCTAGGGCTGTACTCGAGAGGAAAGCAGACCGTATACTTTTTTAAGATGCAGGCGTGGTGCACTAGTTATAAACTGACTATTGCTGCCCATAAGACCACATACGTACTACTAAAGGAAACTTTGTCAACTACTAGAAATGTTGCGATAAGAGGGAGGGCGTTCCATTTCCCCATAGTAACCCAACCCAGTAACTCGGCGTGCTATTAGCGGAAAGAAGAAATTTATGGCTCATATAACAACGGCCACACGAACAGTGCAGCGCATTACGCACAAAAATTTAGCATGTGGACACTGCTCAAATGGCTCTGAGCACTATGGGACGTAACATCTGAGGTCATCAGTCCCCTAGAATTTATAACTACTTAAACCTAACTAACCTAAGGACATCACACACATCCATGCCCGATGCATGATTCGAACCTGCGACTGTAGTGGTCGCGCGGTTCCAGACTGAAGCGCCTAGAACCGCTCGGCCACTCCGGCCGGCTGGGCACTGCTCAGTGTGAACTTCCATCGCATGCTGAGAACGTACGATAGTGCAGTTTTCTCTGCAATAGTGGGCTTCACCGCAAGTATGTGAGGACGCCAGCCCCGTAGCCAGTATTACAGAAGCATCGTGAAATGGGCCCAGACGGGTGGCTTCTTCAGTTGAGTGGTGCTTTCAGATTGAGGCCTACTGAAGAACAGTTGATTATAACGGGAATTGAACCTGTGGACGTAACTGCCTGATACCAGGAGAAGGACTTTTGTATCACCGGAGCCAGAGTGGATAACAAGCTAGGCCTGCGGAACTGGAAGATGCAGGAGCGGCAGCGTGAGTGGGACTCATTGGACACGGGGCGAAGAGTTCATGCTGTATCTGCGAACTGCAATTGAAGCACATCTACTGCAGCAGGGAATGATACACTTTTTAAAAGGGCACGTCCCATATCGTGTTTACTTAAAAAGTGTTCAAAAGTGCACTACAAACCTTTGTGATTGTGGTCATGAGGGAACCTCGTATCATGTTGTGATGTAATGTGCAATGTATGATGTGGATGGACCGGTAATAACACCTATAACTACCGTGAAAGAAATAGTGATACGTAAAGAGCTATGTAGCGGGGCTGATAGAATATCAAATAAGATACTGCGATAAATTGATGCCACCAAAATCCTGGAAGTTTAAGAGTAGATTTAAGTCAACAGACGACAGGAGGAGTAATGTCAGAGGAGTTATCACAAGAGTACGAGGGCGTGGTCATGGATCCATATAGCGTTGAGCAAGATCTCAAAAAAAAAAAAAAAAAAAAAAAAAAAAAATTGTTCAAATAGCTCTGAGCACTATGGGACTTAACATCTATGGTCATCAGTCCCCTAGAACTTGGAACTACTTAAACCTAACCAACCTAAGGACATCACACAACACCCAGTCATCACGAGGCAGAGAAAATCCCTGACCCCGCCGGGAATCGAACCCGGGCGCGGGAAAACAAGATCTCCATCTCCACAGTCTCCTGCAGCTCCGAACCCCGTTGCCGATGGATATGACCTGCGGACGCTCCCTCTGTGACTCAGTCAGGGGAAGATCTCGTTTTACGGTCACTGGTATCCTCCAGGATGACGATCCAATCTTGGAACTTGAAGAGACAACCATTGACGTAGTCATTCCAGAAGACCAGTCCATAAACCACACTGTGAAAATATCAGTTATTTATTACCCTATGTAGCAATTTTGTTAAAATAGTTGCAGACGTTTAGAAGGACCTGAAAGACCTTTTGGTGGCTTGTGTCCTTCCAAGATACATACTCTAGAAAGGTCCGTAGTAAAACAGGTGATGACAGTTGTAGTTTAGTGAGCATCTATGGAAATAACAAGTGTCAATGGACGTTCTGGGGCAGCCACAGGCTTCGTAGCGTTCAAACTAAGCGTAGAATAGCTGTAGGTTTTAGTTTATTTTTGTGTGATGTTATATCTCCATTTGTTTCTTTACTTTGTAAATTCATTCTGGTATATACTGTATTGTAAACGTAGTAGATAATGTGTAACTGACTTCGTTGTTAAACTGACAAAATTAATATGTTCCATACTACTGTATGAAGATAAGTCGTTTAACGTTGTCACCAAAAATCTCGAAAAGTTCTTGACCGATTTACTTCACATTTTTACATGACACTGATAAACGCTCGGAAGGACGTACGCTATATATTTTTAATACATATCACACAATAGGGACACGTTGTTAGTAAAATTCTCGAAAAGCCTGTACCAAATTACTTCAAATTAATACATGATACTCTAACAAAAATTCAAATGTACATAAGCTAAATATTTTTTAAACAGCAGTACACAGGTGTTCTGTGAAAACTGACATTGAGAAAGAAAATGCTGTGCTCTACTGAGCCGTGTTGTGAAAATGTGCTGTTTCAATAACTGTCACACAATCGATTGTAACTTCGAGAGCAGAGCATTTAAAGCTTTAGACAAATGATTTGTCTCAAATGTATACTTCCTCTGTATATGTAATTTTAAACATAAATTGTACACACAACAATGTTCTGTTTAATTTTATTCCTTGTAGACGGTTTAGGAAAGACGGTTAGGAAAGTAGTATTTATGGCTTATTGGATTACAATTAGAATAGTATTACAGAATCTGAATCGTTCGAAACGTTGTAACCCTACCCGTTCACAGATTTAAACTGAGTTTCCAATAACAGAGACGAGGGTAGGGAGGGAGATGATGGACAGAAAGGGGTGGAAGAAGGACGAGATGGACAAAGATATGGGGAGGAGGAGAGAGACAGAAGGAGATTGGGATGTATATCCAGTTCCCATAGAATTATATTTAGCATTTGCTAAGCATTGCCGGCTTCGCTAGTGTTATGTATAGTCAGTGGCTGCTTGTTATGATGTGCTAATGTGATTCAGCGCAGTGAAATTACCCCATTTCGCTTTGAACGCGAGTCGGAAGTCGCAATAAAATTACGCTATTTCTCTTTGAACGAATGCTGATATGCAAATAGAACGGACGGAAACATGTTTTGTAACGCTCTCTCCGCGACTAACAGAAACCAGCGTCGAGTGCTGAAAAGACGGTCGCTCTATGTACCAGGCCGGTATATTCCTTTGAAATCGTGTGTAGCTTATAGAGTACGAGGGGTTGTCATGACTGCGCTGTGGCCAAGTGGTCTACAGCAGCGGGAACAGTAGCTCAGCGTGTTCGCTCAGAGGACTGGCTGCCCTCTGTAATGTAAATAACTGAGTAAAGGAATCAATGATGAATTTTGAACGTGTGTCAAGTGACCTGTGTCAAGTAGCATGGTAATTTGTGGACCCGGGTTCAACTCCCACAGATAACAAGTCTTTTTTCAATATACTTTAGTCCTCACGATATTAAACTATTAATCTTGAAATTTAAATATATTTATACAGTTCAGTTTATATACATGAAATTAATATATTCCATTTAGTTACGATTACTACCATTGCAATTCAAAAGGCTATAGACCATCACATTGCAGCACATTGGTATAATTTCACACAAGCCATCACTGGGTACAGTTATGAGCAGCCATAGTTTCCTAGCAGGCGGATCATTGTATTTGACCAGGAATAATTAAATAAAGCGATAATTAAATGTCAGTGTGGAGGCTTGTCGTGCTGTAAAGAAGCCCATTTCCTGACTCTAGATTCGTGCAGTTGCTGTACAATCCTATACGGCAGACGGGACAAACTGTCTGTCCTGTAGGGCGCTAGTCATATCGGACCGTTGAGATTCTTCACGGTGTTGAGTGCGTCTCTCCTAAGCCCACTGATTCTACATTCGCATGACAGTCGTGGTGTGCTGCAACAGTATTGCAGAAGGATAAACATCAATTCCGATGGGCCACGACCCTAACACACTAGAACTGTGACACATGTTGATAGACAATTCTCCTTCTTACAAGAGGCATAACACGATCTTCTCACAAATAACCAATATTCAAATGAAATTTCGTTACATACAGAGTTACCTGTTCATCTTTACATGTGCTAATCACTTACATTTCCTGGCATGCAATATGTTTGAAGCCAATTTGACGTTTGCAGCAAGCAGCATTCGTGGTGTTGCAAATTTATTGGCTAGCATTGTATATTCCCTGGGACCTTCCATAGGAAGTGTCGGAGGATACACAGAAGCGCACACCATGATGGATAGTAGTTTTAGAACGAAAAGAAACTTTCCAGCAGAACATTTATTGAATTACGTTCCTCAAAGCATTCAGAATGATCTTAGTAGGTTCAGTTGGCAACTCTTACGAACTGGACGATCACAGAAGAAACAGTATATGCTACACTATTATGAACACTTGATCCTTTCTGACAACGTGTGGTCAGGTGATACTGCTGAAATACGCCATTGAAGAGTGCTTCATAAAGGAATGGATTTGTCCACTACAGTTTTCCTAAGACTGCAAAACATGTTGTGAGAAGCTAGCTGTAATTTCTAACGGCTGAGAATGTCGAGGATATTCATTACACTTTTTGTTCATACAGAATAACCGGTACTGAGAACGCCAGCATTGAGCTGACGCCGTTTCGGTTGTATGGATACAAACATTGGATAGGTACATGAAGCCCGTGAGATGGCATTGGGCTATGGTTCTAGAAGAATTCCACTTGAATCTAAAGTGTACTGATGATCGTGGGCAAATGATGATACTGTTGCGAGCACCAGCTTCCATTCTCATACTGCACGTACCAAAATTAAATACCCCTGGAACAAATCGGCACACGCTGGTTTGGGAGCATTAGGCGCCATACCATTGCGAACAGGGACACATAGCTTAAAGAAATTGCAGAAGCTGAGGTCTTATTTTTATTCTGCACATGCCTTGAGCGATATTCTAACAAGACAATTACCAACTACATCTTTTGCGAAATGCTCCAATTTGTCTTCGCCTTAAGCCTCCATGCGCTGTCCATGTGGAAGACATCGCCGACTGATCTTAGCATGGAACAAACTGGCTCAGGAACTGCATTATGAAATTTTTGCTAGAGACTATTCCAGCGGCCCGTTGATTCACACGAAATGATTTTGCAGCAAGTCATTGCTTACAAAAAGACTCAGTTTGTGTGTGTGTGTGTGTGTGTGTGTGTGTGTGTGTGTGTGTGTGTGTGTATGTATGTCTGTGTGTACAACGTGTTTCATTTCTTTCGACGTTTAACGTTAACTGTGTCTGCATTTGACATAAGGCATAAATATCGTGCCTCCATCACCCTATCACAATTTTCTCGAATATGAATTAGTTTCAGGCTTTTCGGTAAATTGTGCAAATCGAATCGGGAGTTATATTGTTGAACTTAAAGTCTTCGAGATGATTTGTTTCCAACGCCGATATGTACTGACATGGCGTTTAAAGGAACATCAGCAACTTGACCTCACAGTTTATGGAGAAAAAAGCATATTTACAAGATATCAGTCGCAGAAATCGATCACGAGCGAAAATTTGGACCAATATTATGATTGTACGTCGTTATGACCTGAAAGTACACGTTTTAAACATGAGAGCGCACCGATTGTTTGCTACTCCTTCCGCCCCACTGCAGACGCTTTGTGTCCGAGCGAATATACTGAATATTAAACTTCCTGGCAGATTAAAACTGTGTGCCGGACCGAGACTCGAACTCGGGACCTTTGCCTTTCACGGGCAAGTGCTCTACCAACTGAACTACCCAAGCACGACTCATGCCCCGTCCTCACAGCTTTGCTTCTGCCAGTACGTCGTCTCCTACGTTCCAAACTTTACAGAAGCTCTCCTGCGAACCTTGCAGAACTAGCACTCCTGAAAGAAAGGATATTGCGGAGACATGCTTAGCCACAGCCTGGGGGATGTTTCGAGAATGATATTTTCACTCTGCAGCGGAGTGTGCGCTGATATGAAACTTCCTGGCAGATTAAAACTGTGTGCCGGACATAGACTCGAACTGAAAGGCAAAGGTCCCGAGTTCGAGTCTCGGTCCGGCACACAGTTTTAATCTGCCAGGAAGTTTCATATCAGCGCACACTCCGCTGCAAAGTGAAAATCTCATTCTGGATACTGAATATTGTTAAAATAACATTGTATATACATGTAAATGTTTGTCGGGTTGACGTATTAGATACTCCTTTCGCGTTAAATGGTGTGTTCTCGAACAAGATTTCAGTACACGCTGGGATGACATGGCCACCTCCCGCTGCTCTTTCCTCGCATCAGCATGCCGTGAACAGGTCACGCTGCTGCACAGACTGTACTTCGCGCTCGGGCATTAGGTGGCTGTAGAGGGGAGGAGCGAGTGACAAATACCCGTGTGCCCGAATATTTTAGCTGCACATTCAGAAGGTCATAACTGCGTACTGTCACAATAATGGCCCAAATTTTCACTCGGGAACGATTTCTGGGGCCGACATTTCGCAAGTGCGCTTTTTTACTCCTTAAAATATGAGATCAAGTTGGTGATGTTTCTTTGCACGAAACTCGCACGTTCTACGAAGTGTGGCAAGACGCTAGTTGTCTCACACTGTTTGTGAGGATGTGAATCACATCACACAAAACAGCTGAGACGAATAATGTGTCCGGTTAATACAGCTTCAAAACAAATTCCTTACGGCATTCTACGCAACTGGCACGGTTTCCAGTATCAGTCTCGTTCGAAAAGTGATTAGATGCATATTCCTTATGTATACCAAGAATTTGGGAAATTTGCATGAAGCCTTAGTGTAAAAAAAAAAAAAAATTCTCTCTTATCATTCCACTGGCAAAAGGACAGAAATATGTCGACTGGATGGTCTGTTTGCTTGTTACTATTACAGGTGGCCGATACATTGCATGCCAAATATTCCTGTCACCAGGAATAAAACTACCTTTAGGTGGAGTGTCACTGTGTTATTGTGACCTAGCAATCTCGGAGGAGATTCAGTTCCCGCGCTGAGAACGAAAGAAGAATTTTTAAAGGGAGCTTATTACAAATCAACTAACCTACTTTAATGTTACAAGGGACGTTCAATAAGTGATGCAACACTTTTTTTCTGAAAGCCGGTTAGTTTTATTCAGGATTCAAACGCAATATTATCCCCACTTTTTTGGCTACAAAACTCTATTTTTGAGCTTAATCTCCACTCAATGCGACGGTCTTACGCCACCTTACTGGGACGGCCGTACGCCCACAAGGTACCGCTCTACTGGTCGACGTCGGAGCCAACGTCTTGCTGTTTCAATAACCATCCCCTCATCCACGTATTGCTTCCCGAGGAGTGCATCATTCATTGGGCCGTACAGCTGGAAGACAAGGTGCAAAATCCGGACTGTTAGGTGGATGAGGAAATAAAGTCGAATGAAGTTCTGTGAGCTCCTCTCGGGTACGCAGATTTGGATGAGGTCTTGCATAGTCGTGGAGAAGGAGACAAACGTGCTGAAGTCGCTTCTTCAGTTTCCTGAGAGTAGCACAATACACTTCTGAGGCGATCGTTGCACGGTGAGGGAGGACGTCAAACAGAATAACCTCTTCAGCGTCCCAGAAGACCGCCGCCATAACATTACCGGCACAGGGTGCGGCTTCGAACTTTTTCTTCGGAGGAGAGATGGCATGGCACCATTCCACGGATTGCTGTTTTGTTTCTAGTTCGAAGCGTTGAACCTATGTTTCATCGTCTGTAAAGATGTTCGACAAAATATTGTCACGATCGGCCTCATAACACGCAAGCAATTCCATACAGATGAACCTTCGTTGTTCTTTATAGTCTTCTGTCGGGCCGCGAGGGACCCAGCGGGCAGACACGAATGTGTCAACACTACCAACAGGCTGTTTGGCTGTCATCCGTTGATCACCCCGAATGAGAGTGTCCGCACGCTCTAACATTGCAGGAATCACAGCTGTGTGCGGCTGGCCGGCACACGGGGATCGGACAGGTTTGTGAGACCTTGTTGCGATGGTGATCGACGCCTCAGCCAACGACTCACCGTTCTTTTGTTCACTTCCAGGTCTCCGTAGACATTTTGCAAGCGCCTGTGAATATCTGCGATACTCTGGTTTTCGAACAACAGAGACTCAGTAACAGTTCTCTGCTAGGGAATGCACCTCCGTAACAGACAACATTTTGAAGGCTACGTACAGCGCCGCCACGAATCGGAACTTCATGAAACTGTAGGGGCTGAATCGGAAATATTCCACGCTGCCCCACAACAAATTCAGAATTTTTTCAACCGTAATTGTCTGAGAAAAAATGTGTTGCATTATTTATTCAACGCCCGTCGCATTTCCATCTAGTTTACCATATCATACGAAAAAGTAGAATGAATGGACATGTTGAGAAGGTAATAATTTTGCACAAAATAGATGGAACACAGTGTGAAATCACAGACTGTATTTACCAGCCCGTTTTCCCCAGGCTGAGTTGTGAGTTGTGGGGTTTCTTCACATGCCTCATACAACTTCAAAATCAAAGTTCGCAGCTCTCTTTTTTTCGAGATTTGGTGTTCGTTAGATACTTTAATCCATTACTATTAATTAGTCTTCTCGAATAATCTCCCATTCTTGAAGGACACTCTGTGAATATGGAACAAAATAGCACAGTAATGTCAAGAATAGCGTCATGTATGATTTAGCTGTTTTTTCATGTCTCGCAGAATCTACTGCCGCCTTGGCGGGCTCACCTGTTAGTTTCGCAGCATTAGTGATACAGCAGGCCACAGAAGTGAGTTCGAAGCAAGTTTTCTTATTAAAAAAAACCTTATGTTAGGCCACATTACCCCTAGTATGAAGTAATTATACGGAAAAACAATACAGAGTTTATATTCCACAATAATATAGAACACTGTGTAGTTTATTTCCATTTTGTCATTGGCGATACTTCGAAAATCTCACTTTGAGTAAACATGTAGTGCTTTGCATGTTTGGCACATCGCTGTCTAGTTGTAGCTGTTACATTTCTGTCTCGATTTTCCAGTTACTATGGCTATTGCACTACTTTTTCTTTGAATATGTTGTTGTACAGAGCTCATTGTTCTCTTGAATTGTAGTGGTCAAGCGGCAGAGGTTCTAACCGTGGAAATGAAGCATCAGCTGGAAACATGACGTACCATTTTTACAGTGTAACTGAAAAAAGGAAACACTGTGAAATTACAGAGTTCAGCTTCAGGAGCTGACACCTTCTGGAGCTCTTTGGGATGACAGCAGCAGTCAACAAACTGCCTAATCATTGTTGCACCGCGCGCAGTTCGTAGTTTGGGGGGTCTTGGTGGTCGGTTCCTCTTTGAGCTAGGAACATGGGGTAAAAAGTTTTTGGTTTAGCCCGGACCAGCGGCCATTTGTATAGCCATTCGAACATCTTCCTTACTGTAGCTATTTTAAAAGGTTTGAACGACGAACCCGAGCTGTCGCCCAGGCAAATGGTGGGAATCGATTAATTCCTTTTGCAAAAGATTTTAATTGGACTGAAGTTAATCATAAGGTAATGCCACCATCTGTATCTGCACCGTACGGATTTTATGTGCAGAAACGTGCAAAAGAAAAGCGTTTTTCTGGAAGGTTTTTGAAGCGCATCACTTCTGTAATTTACACTTGTACGAAACGGTCCAACCTTTGCACAAATGTAGATAGATGGATAAATTCAAAACGATTTTTTAAATCCAACAATCTATTTCCATTGTCGAGATACCACGGTTTAAGGTAGCTAAATGTAGCAGTAAACTTCGTTCTTTAAATTAATCAAATGAAGTAAAACACGCACCTTAAGATAAAATTGCAAACTTGCTTTCAAAAGTCCAACTTCATTCGGATTTTACATGCAAAAAACACGTTTTTGTAAGTTTTTTTGAATACGCCACTTCCATCTTTGCCGGCCGAAGTGGCCGTGCGGTTAAAGGCGCTGCAGTCTGGAACCGCAAGACCGCTACGGTCGCAGGTTCGAATCCTGCCTGCCTCGGGCATGGATCTTTGTGATGTCCTTAGGTTAGTTAGGTTTAACTAGTTCTAAGTTCTAGGGGACTAACACCCTCAGCAGTTGAGTCCCATAGTGCTCAGAGCCATTTTGAACTTCCATCTTTCAGTCTTGCGTGAATTGGTTCAAATTTTAGAAGAAGGTAGACAAATACATATAATTAATGGTAGTCCTGTTGTTTTGTGAAAGCTTTATCCGTTGCCGCAGTATGAGCAACAGGATTAGAAAGACAATTAAAAAACTCTATACCGGATCAGTCGTCACCTAACTCAACAAAAATCTAAATGGTTGCCAAGGTGTGGCGGTCTAAGAAGAGTTAAAGAATAAAAGTTGGGAACCAGAATCAAAAATGCTCCTATCATAGCACGAAAAAAGGTGAGTATGTCCTTCATAGAGTTAGGGATGTAAAAGAATGGACTAGCTTTCCCCTGGCAACGTCAAAGACACTTAAATCAAAACATAGTGACATATTCAAGCCTTTTTACGAGTTAACCCTACATCCCCACTGCAGTGAGTAGTCTGAACTGCAAGCTGTTGGCACCTGCATCTTGTAGTTTATAGGGTGAAGTCCCTGGTCCTTTGCCCAAAATCTAGAAGATTCGCCAGCCATGTTAAACGACATAGAACATTATATGGCTGAAGAGCATACATGTTTTTCTGGGAGGAGGACTAAAATCCCTGCGGATGGATTTGTTCCTGGGACAAAGCAAAAACAATTATTTTTATTTCTGTTGCGAGGGTTGATTTTTGTTCCCAAGGGAACCATTTCAACCCGAACCATTTCAACCCCCAAACCCAGCCGCTGTTACATATATGGAGGGGCGTGTAAGAATTTGTAGTGTAGCGGCACTGCCGTTTAAGATGGAAAAGGTTAGCTTCAGTGCAAGATTTCTGAGCACACAAAAGTTACAGCCAGGTGTGGGCCTGTTGACAGTCAGTTATGCTACCAGCAGTTGCGAAGTAGAATGGAGGCCACAGGGCTGTAGACCCGCTGAAAAGAGTAAATGCAGCGTTTTGCATGGTGCAAGTTACAGGCAGAAGGGACCCACTGGCCCAACCCAGGTGTTATGACCACATGACTCGGAGTGGCGCGTTAGCAAAACAGAGGCACACAGCCGCATATAAATAGGCGCCAGTTCACTAACAAGGGATTCAAGTGTGACAGCTCTCCTGGACGACAGGTCGTGTCACACCACCAGCTACATGCAGCAGCAGATGGCGCGCCAGCATTCCAGTCCACGGCAGGTCGCTGGTTCCACCCTCTGAGGCCAATGTGGGGTCCGAGGCCAGCCAGTGGCGGGCCACGCCACGGCTTGCTACTGTGGGCAGTCTTGTTAGCTCCCAACACATATCGGACGCATCCCGAGGCGAGGGCCGCATATGCGGACGCCGGATAGTAGGCGCTTTTTGCCACCGTGATCATAGCCATGCTGGCGAGGAAGCACACCGCGGGCCATCTTGAAACTCCCAGCGGACGACACTGAGGTGGCAGGGACGGAGACTGCTGAGTCAACTGCCAGCGCATCCTGACGTTGTCACACTTCCGCAGCCATACGAGGCCAGCACACAGCAGTGCACTGTGTGGGTCACTGAGGGAGCCATTCGACGCCAAGCCATTTCACAGACAGCGAAGTGGTGTCCTCAGCATTGCGGGACCCAGTGATGCACACCGAGAGGAATAGGGGCACTGTAGCTGGAAATAATAAATCACTTGGGAAACTCGGATGAGTTTTAACACGGCGCATCCTGACAGCCCATTCTCATCCAACATTCCTCTACAGTAGACACAAATTTATGTGCTTTTAGATAGCAAGATGCATCTACAATAGGAAGTTTCCAAGAGTGGGGGATAATCTATAATAGGAAGTATCAGAAAGTGGGGAGGCCTGAATCCTAAACTATAATCACACATTGTGCCATTGGACGACATGACGAATGCCACATTGGATGATATGATGGCTTGTGTCGTGCTATGACATGACCTCGTGTTACTTTACTTGACACTAATGTATTACATTACATGACATGGGCACGAATACGAGGGCCATTTTTTTTTCAATCTCCGATAGGCTATAAATAAAAGACAAGTTCATAGAAAACAATTATCCTGTTACCAAATGTTTTGTACACTTTTCAACATATTCACCGAAAAGATTGAGACATTTATCGTACCTGTGGACAAGCTTTCTAATACCCTTTTCAAAAAATGTTGCCGCCAATGATTTCAAATGAGCATCGACGTTGTTTTGAAGATCTTCGTTGGTTTGAAAGTGCTGCTCTCCTAGCCACGTCTTCAGTTCAGGGAAAAGCTGAAACTCGCTGGTGCCAGGTCAGGACTATACAACGAATGATAGGCAATGTTCCATTGAAATTGTTCAAGGAGCCATTGGGTTGTACCAGCAGTGTGTGGACGAGCATTGTCATGAATCAATACAATTCCTGATGTCAGCATTCCTTTTTGTTTGTTTTAAATGGCTCTCCTCAAACATCATAAAGTTTCACAATAAGCAGCTGCATTGATAGTGGTTCCAGGCTACATAAACTCTACAAGCAACACACTTTTTTGGTCCCAAAACACGATAGCCGTAACCTTTCTGTTGTTGAATGTTTGTTTGTATTTTTTTGGTTTGTTTGCTGATTTTGGATGCATCCATTGTTGTGATAGTCGTTTTGTTTCCGGTGTGTCGTATTGGATTCAAGTTTCATCTCCAGTAATAATTGATTTAAAAAACTTCTCTCCTTCATTGTGGTAATGGTCAAGGAAATTCAAAGCTGACGCCATTCGGTGACTTTTGTGGGCGTCCGTCAACATTTTAGGAACCCAACGAGCACAAAGTCTGTTGCAGCCTAAATGCTCAGTAATGATAGAATGTACGACAGACCTTAAAACTTCGGGAATTTCCGTAGATAAAGCAGTTAAGGTGAATCTACCATTTTCTCTAACCATCCTGTCAACTCGTTCAACAAGGTCGACTGTAACGACAGACTTGCATCCTTGGCCCCCTTCATCATGCACGTCATTTCGGCCATCTTTAAACTTTCGGCACCACTCACGCACAACACTGTCAGTCATGAAGTTATCGTTGTACACCCGGCTCATTCTCCGATGAATTTCTGCTGCACTATTCCCATCTGCTTGCAGAAATCGAATTACACTTCGTAATTCACACTTGGCGGGAGCAACAATGACGGCAGACATGTTAACGTGGCTGTAGTGCAATGCTGACTGATGCCTTGAGGTCGGCAATGACGAGAGTTGGCGCAGTAGCCTATGGTGTTAGTCCACTTTCTGCCGCTCGCGTAGCTTCTATACTAAGCGATCGGAGGTTAAAAAAAAGGCCCTCGTATTAATAAGTAAAAAACCGCGAGTATGTCAAGATGTTTTGATTTAAATGTCTTTGAAGCTACGAGATAAGTCGAGAAGTTATTCCCTTCTTTTACATCCATAACTCTGCCCAGGAAGTATTCGCATTTTTTTTGTGCTATGATAGCAGCATTTTTCATTCTCGTTAGAAATTCTCTTATTCGTTGTCACGGCTAAAGGCGCTACACAATAACGCGTTAGATTTGACAAATGACAAACACCTTGTTAAGCAGTTACAAGTTGATTCTAAGAACCAATTGTAGTGCAGTTTTCTTAAGTTACACACATAAATCTACTCAGATGCTGGACCTGGGATACGCTTTACGCAAACAGCTCAAAAATATACGTAGCTTTACACACGCATTTGTCGAATTTTGTTTATGTCAGTGAATGTTAAAAGATGGAATACGTTGCCTGCGTTTTAATTTGTGTGTAATGTTATCAGTGGCATATTCTGACTGACGATTTTTATTGATGTGCAACGTTATTTCTTATTTCTGATTTTTAATTTTCGGTGTCATCATTATTAGTATATGTCTAAAAACATAATTTGTGAATATTTTAAACCTATTACCTTAACTTCTTAATCATGTTGATGGAAACATTCCGAATTAAATAATTTTTCTTTTTTAAGCCATCGGTCTTTTGGCAGGTTAGATGTTGTTCTTCAGTTCTCTCTATCTTCTGTCAAAATGTTCATCTCACTGTAACTACTACTCTAAAAATCATCTACAAGGTGTTTCAAAATTCCCGTTACAAACTTCTAGGACTTGAAGAGGAGACTGAGTACATAATATTTTGAACAGGAAACCATGACCGAACACGTACTGTTTCCATTCTAAGACGGTTTCAATTCAGATGTTTAACTCATCCACGTCTGCTTGAGGAACTGAATTAGGCATGACGCAGTACAATTATTAGGTAACATTTAGAAAGAAAACATAACGAAACATCCATTTGTCACTGAAGCACATATGTTAGAATTAACACTTAAACTTTACGAGTTTCGATTATTGCAAAACAAAAAAGAACCCAGAATATTGAACATACAGAACGTAATGTTTAGTATTAACACAAACAAATTTCTTAAGTGACAAATTGATGTTTCGTTATGTTTCATTTCGAATTGTTACTCAATATTCAGGTTCTCCAGCAGAAGTGGATGAAGGATATATCTGAATTGGAACCATCGTAGCCGGCCTCTGTGACCGAGGGGTTCTAGGGGCTTCAGTCCGGAACTGCGCTGCTGCTACGGTCGCAGGTTCGAATCCTGCCTCGGGACTGGATGTATGTGATGTCCTTGGGTTAGTTAGGTTTAAGTAGTTCTAAGTCTAGGGGACTGATGACCTCAGATGTGAAGTCCCATAGTGGTTAGAGCCATTTGAACCATTTTGGAACCATCGTAGAACGGAAATGGTACGTTTCTTAATGTGGGTTCCTTCTCAAAATATTATGTGCTCATTCCCCTCTATAAGCCCTAGAAGTTTGTAACGGGAACTTTCGTACATCATGAATAACTATTATCGTACCAATATATGCCCCTACAGTTTTCCCTACCACCGTTCCTACCAACGTCAGGCTAAGGCCGCAACATTTGTCCATCGAAATCACAATCTTCTTCTGGTAAGTTTACAGTAGGACCAACTCTTCTTACTTCTACTTCCTATTTTATTTATTTACTTAGTTTATAAGATGTTTCGAGAGCATCACTTTTTAACAGCATCAGGTTTATTGTTCTCGCTTCCATACAATGCTGTACTCCAGATGTAGACTTCTTCCTCAGCTGTCTACCAATGAGTGACGCCAGTAGTACTCTTTTATCGAACAAAGCTCTTTTCTCCTGCATCAATCAGCTTCTCGCCTATTTCTTTCTCCGACCACCTTTGTAATCTTGGCTCCTATATAAGAGAAAGCTTTCAATTCCTCTACGTCTAATTTCCAGTTATGACGTTATGCAAGTCTTTGCTGTTTTATACACCACTAAACATCACCACCGTCTAGGTTTAGTTTATATTTTGGGCTAAATGTACTGTCCATGCCACTCAACTGGCCTACATGTTCAGTTAGAAGAAGTAACCTTTGTCATCTGCCCCCCTCGCGCTTTCATTCTCCTTTCGAAATTTTCTTTCAGCCAGGGGATCCGTGTGAAACGTTAGCACTTTTATAGTTTTAAATAATGACAGTATTTGGAATAAGAGTAATCGTTGGGATAACAAATATGTTTGTCATTTCGGAACGTATATTCGTTTATAAAAGTCAGCATGTAGTACGGGGAGGGATAAACAGACTACCGCAGAGGTCACGGTTATTATTTGTGCCAATGCTGTAACCATATTATCCCGTTAAAAAGGACCTAAAAGAAATAAAATGATATTTGTAATAAGATAATATGAAAAGGGAGCATCATACGTGATTAATAACTTCGTTTCGTAAAATATACGTATGAAACTGGACATCCATGGTGGCCTTTTGCCTATGACAGTTTTATGTTAAAAATTTCCATAGATAGTTTTAGCGGAAAATCGATATGAAATGTTAGGAGCCGGTTAAAAAATCTTTGTAACGATACCTCATTCATCCCTGTGCGATTAGTATGTGTTGAGAAAAAGGGATACTGACTTGAGAAATAATGTATATAGGCCTATGATACGATGATTGTTCTTTGACCTAAAAGCTAAAGATGAGAATATAATATGTCTTCCACAACAACTTTAATAACATAAAAGGATGTACTGCTTACTTGTTGAGTGGGTAATTATTAACCCCTTGATTCTTAGAGTATTACGCATCTTTAGACACGACTGTGTTACATAAAAACAGCGGATTTAGAAAATGGTACAGTGAGGCAGTTCACCAACACATTTCCCATGGACTGGTTCGAGCAGCTCCATTACCAATCACGCACGCTCCTGAAATGCAGTGTTTTCTGAACTTAGTATGCTGTTCGTGTCGCCTTATGTTGTCATCTGCTTATTCCATGCAAAATTGAGTTGGCTTATGCTGTATATTTTTCAGATTTCGGTAATATCGAATGGCGCACATAGATCGACAGGCAGCGTTTCTTCCCGGGACGTCGGATTTCTTATTGACAATCTCCAGGTTCCCCAGGTGACAGTATAACTTTTTCCCGACGATTTCTTCAGCTTCCCTGTCTGTCTACTTGACAGACACTGATGAACCAAAATACCGTGACCCCTGCTTACTGGCGTGTTGTTTCATTGTCGTAACGCATGACAGCAGTGGTACTGTGTGGCGTTTGCTGGACAAGTCCTTGATAAGATTCCGGTGGTATGTGGCACCAGACGTCTTCACACGTCACACCATGCCCGCAAATTACTGGCCGGTGGTTTGGGCGAGGAGCTAGCGAAGGATAGCATCCAGCATGTGTTCCACACGGTTCAGACCAGGCGAATCTGACGTCCAAGACATCAACATGAGTTCTCTATCGTGCTTCTTAAACCACATTAGCACAATTCTGACCGTGAGAAACGTATAGTTAGCCTGATGGAAGCAGCTGTGTGAGTTAGGAAATACATCAAGCTTGAAGGGATGCAGTTAGTCCGCAATAATATTCACGTAGTCACGGCTGTCATGGCATCTTCGAATCTATTACCACCACAGGTCTCATGGAGGCCTAGGTGAATGTCCTTCATAGAATAATACTACCCCACTGAAATGCACCGACCAGGCGTAACAAGAACTGTGATTCATTTGATCATGTGACACATTTGCGCCAACGGCCTTGCCGCAGTGGTAAAATCGGTTCCGTCAGATCCCCGGAGTTTAGCGCTGCCGAGCTTGGCTAGTACTTGGATGGATGGCCATCCGGTCTGCCAAGCGCTGTTGGCAAGCGGGGTGGACTCAACCCTTGTGAGGTAATTTGAGGAGCTGCCTGATTGAGAAGTAGCGGCAGGCGGCCGGTGTGGCCGTGCAGTTCTAGGCGCTTCAGTCCGGAACCGCGTGACTGCTACGGTCGCAGGTTCGAATTCTGCCTCGGGCATGGATGTGTGTGATGTCCTTAGGTTAGTTAGGTTTAAGTAGTTTTAAGTTCTAGGGGACTGATGACCTCAGATGTTAAGTCCCATAGTGCTCAGAGCCATTTGAACCAACCAGAGTGGAGTTAATTTCCCCATTTGCGGTTCGTATCCTGCTCGTCACTGTTACACTTACGTGCTTTCCTTACCGTGTCATGTGCACGCAATGCTACTAGGTGGCGTTCAGTCTAGCGGTGGACAGTGGTCATAACATTTCAGCTCGTGGTGGTGGTGGTGGTGGTGGTGGTGGTTAGTGTTTAACGTCCCGTCGACAACGAGGTCATTAGAGACGGAGCGCAAGCTCGGGTTAGGGAAGGATTGGGAAGGAAATCGGCCGTGCCCTTTTAAAGGAACCATCCCGGCATTTGCCTGAAACGATTTAGGGAAATCACGGAAAACCTAAATCAGGATGGCCGGAGACGGGATTGAACCGTCGTCCTCCCGAATGATTCCTGCATATTGAGGTCGCTTGTTGTCTGGATTCCATAATTAAGAGCTGAAAATATTAACCTAATTGCAATGTATACAGAGAGATTTAACGATTCCTCCAGTGACCCATACTTGAGGAATCCAAATATATGATACGACGTGAAGTACTCTCTGCCTTGCACTTTGCAGTGGTTTCCATAGTCCAGATGTAGATATAGATGAACTGGATGTCATAACTCTTCGACCGAGAAGAACAGTTACATTATTAAAAGAAATTATTTGGGAATGAAGATATTTAAGTCACACTCCGCTACCGGGATAAAAGGGTCGCAATTTGTAATTCGCGACTGCGTGACTGTTAGTTATTACAGGCGCGCCAGTTTTATTCGTACTTGGACATCAGATTTCGTAGTGAATTAATAGCAGCCGGCTCTGGAAAAGTTTGCTGCCGTTCGTGGCATCTACATCAGATGTACAAAAGGTTGATAATTCTTCGTCGGCAAGCAGGTATCCCGTAAAACGTTACCAGTACTTAACAGAAACTTGTTGTGCGTCGTCTGTGAAAATGGTGATTATTACTCTTAAAATAAACGTATGTACACCATTTTTAATTAACGCAATTATTATTAACTAAGAAATTACAAATGTTTACAAGTGCAGTGCCCAAAGCCGGAGGGAGTAGGCTAGCTGAAGCAGAAGAAAAAAAAAGTGTACTGCATAAGGCATCGCTCTCCCATGTATAAAACAGCGTCAGCCCTCTTATTACAAACGAGTTGTGTGTTAAATATTTGCTGTAAGTATGTAACGAAGGAACGGTTCAAGAAAGTTTTGAAATTGTGTGTAAAGTTGCCAAGTGCTTTCATTATGAAACACTGGATGAATATAAATTGGGTATTTTAAGCAAAAGCTAGTTTATCACGAGTCTCATTTACAGCCTCATACCTCCTGAACTGTGCGTCGTACAATGATACAATTATGCATGTACAGTCAGTGATAGAAGCTCTTGCCGGCCGGGGTGGCCGAGCGGTTCTAGGCGCTACAGTCTGGAACCGCGCGACCGCTACGGTCTCAGGTTCGAATCCTGCCTCGGGCATGGATGTGTGTGATGTCCTTAGGTTAAGTTAGGTTTAATTAGTTCTAAGTTGTAGGGGACTGATGACCTTAGAAGTTAAGTCTCATAGTGCTCAGAGCCATTTTTTGATAGAAGCTCTTATTTTATTCAATGTCTGTTGTGAATAGAGTTAGTAGGAAAGACGTAATAAATTAAAACATCATGTCCGGTGTTTCAATTGTACTGTGTGAGACTAACACACAGTTTCTAACTGTAATGCCTGTCTTATTGTGTTAAATGTTTAACACAACATTATCCTTCTATGAGTAGACTACGACACCATTTTAAATGCCATCAATTCTTTTACGCGGAATATTGAAAATCAAATTTTTGTTCCCGTAGGGACCGTTAGATAGGCAACCTGCTTGCTCTGGGATTGTCGTTTAGGAATAACGATTTTCGTAACGAAGGGAGGATGTCTATATAGCGTTCCGCAATATTTCCTTATACTTAAAATTTGAACAGTATAGCCGAGTACCGTCTTTTAGGAACGCGATTATTTTTCCGCCCCGATAAAAATGTTTCATTTGATCTGTTCGGCACTCCCGGTTTCCGATTGATGTTATTTCGTAAGTGCTCAACCCAAACTGAACGCCGAAACCCACTCACTATTCACGTAAAAGAAAACAATCGTCCATTTTGAGTAATTAGCCTCGGCCACTTGCTTTATTAAACTGACGCAACAGTTCGAAGCCTCTAACATGAAGTCTGTATCCTAGTAAATCATTTCCTACTCACAGTTACAATATGTGATCAAAAGTATCCGGACACCCCCAAAGAGATACGTTTTTTTCATATTAGGTGTATTGTGCTGGCACCTACTGCCAGTACTCCATACCAGCGACCTCAATACTCATTAGACATCGTGAGAGAGCAGAATGGGGCGATCCGAGGAACGCATGGACTTCGAACGTGGTCAGGTGATATGGTGTCACTTGCGTCATACGTCTGTACGTGAGATTTCCACACTCCTAAACATCCCTAGGTCCACTGTTTCCGTTGTGAAAGTGAAGTGGAAACGTGAAGGGACAAGTACAGCACAAAAGCGTACATGCCGACCTCGTCTGTTGACTGACAGTGACCGCCGACAGTTGAAGAGGTTCGTAATGTGTCATAGACAACATCTATCCAGGCCATCACACAGGAATTCCAAACTGCATTAGGATCCACTGCAAGTACTATGACAGTTATACGGGAGGTGAGAAAACTTGGATTTCATGGTCGAGCGGCTGCTTATAAGCCATACCTCACGCTGGTAAATGCCAAACGACGCCTCGCTTGGTGTAAGTAGCGTAAATTGGACGATTGAACAGTGGAAAAACGTTGTGTGGAGTGAAAAATGATGTTACACAATTTTGCGATCCGATGGCAGGGTGTGGGTATGGCGAATGCCCGGTGAACGTCATCTGCCAACAGCAAAATTCGGAGGTGGTGGTGTTATGGTGTTGTGATTTTCATGGAGGGGGCTTGTACGCCTTGTTGTTTTGCGTGGTACTATCACAGCACAGGCCTACATTGATGTTTTAAGCACCTTCTTGCTTCTTATTGAAGAGCAATACGGGGATGGCGATTGCATCTTTCAACACGATCGAGCAGCTGTTCATAATGCACAGCCTGCGGCGGAGTGGTTACACGACAATAACATCCCTGTAATGAACTGGTCTGCACAGAATCCTATAGGACACCTTTGGGATGTTTCGGAACGCCGACTTCGCGCCAGGCCTCACCGACCGACATAGATACCTCTCCTCAGTGCAGCAATCCGTGAGGAATGGGCAGCCATTCTCCTAGAAACCTTCCAGCACCTGACTGAACGTGTGCCTGCGAGAGTGGAAGCTGTCATTAAGGCTAACGGTGCGTCAACACCATACTGAGTTCCAGCATTACCGATGGAGGGCGCCACGAACTTGTAAGTCATTTTCAGCCATGTGTCCGGATACTTTGATCACATAGTGTAACTCGGAGCTTAACGACAGATGATTTACTTGGCTGCTGGAGTCGGTTTAATGTTGTTCGTCTTTGGATTTTTGTTGTACAGTTTTTAATAGTTTACCAATGTATGACATGGCACACGGGCACAGTATGCTTTACATACAAAGTTTCCGGGGGTCTAGATCATGTTGGAGACAGACAGTTTTGTAGGAAGAACCAATGTAAACTATAAACCACACTTTTTAAGTTTCTCCCAAATTCTCTGTGTTGCCACCAGCGTATAGAAATCATCTGGAATTGGAAAGACATTTAGCTTGCGAAATCCAATTTGCATTCATTAGGTTTACACTTGGTATCCTAAGTGTACTAGGTAGAAATAACTAGGTAGGTTCACTGTTCCTAGAATTTCAGAAAGCTTTTAATTTAATAAATCATTCATACTCAGTTAAGCATAGACGTTAGTTCAGGCAGCTTGCCTATAAGGTATCGAGAATCAAGTTCAGTCGCTTAGAGCAGGCCATAGTCTCGCATTGTGCCATCATGTACGAATTCGTGCGCGTGAACGATCTCCGCTGTGCACGGAAATACCAGACTGCGGGCGGACACACCATTCTAGTCTAGCCTCAACGAAATACGTGCAAATGAAGCTTAGATCCGGACCGTGGACAGGCACTGGCTGTATATCTTTCGATTATTACATTTTAACGTATAAATTATCGCATATTCTTATTTCCCATGCGAAATACAGAATTAATTTTACATAACAAGTACGAGTACATGTTATTGCGTACTCATCCTGAAGAGAAACGTCAGCTAAACTCAAAAAAGAAAAAAATACTCGATGTGTAGTCGAGTCACTATCTTTTCTGCATTATAATTGGTGATTTTATCTATATATCATTATACTGTTATACGAATTAGTGTAATAATAATAATAATAATCATATTTCATTTCATTTCATTATCAATCAACAGTCTACAAACGGGAGAAAAATACTGACAGAAATACGACCTAAATCAATTATTACAATCAAGGTGTGTTCATCTACACTGATCAGCCACAACATTATGACCACCTACGTCCACCTTTGGCACAGATAAAAGTGGCGATGCTTCGTAGCATGGAAACCATGTGGCCTTGGTAGATCGTTGGAGGGAGTTGGCACCACATCTGCACATACAAGTCACCTAATTCCCGTAAATGATCTCTGATGCAACATTCAATCACATCCCACATGTTCGATTGGGATCAGATCTGGCTAGTTTGGGGGGGAGGAGGAGGGGGCTGGGGCAGCACAGTTGTTTTCCTCCAACCACTCTATCACACTCCTGGCCTTGTGCCATGGCGCATTATCTTGTTGAAAAATGCCACTGCTGTCAGGAAACGTGATTGTCATGAAGAGGTGTACGTGGTCTGCAACCAGTGTACGATACTCCTTGACCATGATGGTGTCTTGTAAGAGCTCTACTGGACCCATGGATGACCAAGTGAACATTTCCCAGAGCATAATGGAGCTACCGCCAGCTTGTCTCTGTTCCACAGTACACGTATCAAGGAGTTGTTCCCCTGGGAAACGACGGATTCGCACCCTCCTAGCGGCATGATGAAGAAGGTATCAGGAATCATCAGCCCACAATGCTCAGCCACTGTGCCAATGTCTAGTGCCAATGGTCACGTGCCCATTCCAGTTGTAGTTGCCAATGTCGTGGTGTCCACCTTGGCACATGCATGGGTTGTCGGCTGTGGAGGACCAGCATTACGAGTGTTCGGTTCACTGCGTGTTCAGACACTCTTGTACTCTGCTCAGCATTACAGGCTTAGTACCACCACAGTTCGCTGCCTGTCCCATTTTACCAGTCAGCCTCCACCGTCCAACATCTGTAACAAGGAGAGGCCGCCCAACCCCATGATGTCTGGACGCGGTTTCAACCTGGTTTTGCCACGTGTTGAAGACCTTCACCACAGCACTCCTCGAACATCTGACAAGTGGTGCAGTTTCCAAAATGCTTGTCCCGGGCCTCTGGATCATACAATTTGCTCTCGGTCAAATTCGGATAGATTGCACGCCTTCCCATTCTACACATAAGACAGCACGCTCACTGTTACTACATGCACCATGCACGCTGCTATCGCCTAGACAGGTTTATATCGAAAAGAAGGAATTTGTGTCCCGTGTGAGCTGAAACCAAGAGACGTTGAACGGCATTTGTGTGTTTGTGATCAGTTGCTTCAGAGGCAAAAACGGAAGGGATTTCTGCATCGCATTGTGACTGGGGACGAAAATGGGTTCATTACGATAACCCCAAACGCAAAAAATCATGGGGATACCCCGGCCAGGTTTCCACGCCCACAGCTAAACCGAATATTTACGGCTCCAAGATCATGCTCTGCATTTGGTGGGACCAGCTCGGCTTCATGAAGTGAAATGTTAAAACCAAGTGAAACAATCGCAGGTGCTCGTTATCGAACGCAATTTATGCGTTTGTGCAGAGCATTAAAAGACAAACGGCCGCAATACAGCGAGAGGCACGATAAAGTGATTTTGCAGCACGACAACGCTCGAACCCACGTTGCAAAAGAGGTCGAAACGTACTTGGAAACGTTCAAATGGGAAGTCCTACCCCACCCGCAGTGTTCTCCAGACATTGCTCCCTCTGACTATCACCTGTTTAGATCAATGGCGCATGGCCTGGCTGACCAAAACTTCCGATCTCATGAAGAAGTCACAAACTGAATCGATTCGTGGATCGCTTCAAAAGATGAACAATTTTTTCGACGTGGGATTCGTACACTGTCCAAAAGATGGGAGAAAGTAGTGGCCAGCGATGGAAAATACTTTGAATGGTACATGTGTAACCAATTTGTTTCATTAAAGCGTCAAATGTTGGGGAAAAACGGCGGAAGCAAAGTTGTACACCTTGTACATACCTCGAAATATTGTTTTTTCTCGTACTGAGGACATGCTCTCATTGGTCTGTTGTGTGACAGATCTCATACTTCAAGGGTTAAGGGTGAAAACTATGAGGGAATGCTGAAAATTAGTGCCTCTTAATTTTTTTTATATAAAAACTCTTAAAGCTTTCAAAATAAGCAAACATTACTGACATTCCACATCTTTATTCTTCATGTCTACCCATTTGCACCTCTCTGCCACTGGATGGCTCTGAATTGTTCCATGAAACATGGTGGTGTGTAATGTAGCTATGTTCATACATGAGAAACAGTGTGCTGTAATAAAGTTTTGAATTTGAAGAGCTCATCCACACATGGAGCACTATTTCCTACAGCATGACAATGCCAGACCACACATGAGTGATGTGACATTAGCAACAATCTAACACCTTGGGTTCACTGTCATTGATCATCCTACAGACAATCCTGACTTGGCTCTATCCAGTTTTCATGTTTCCAAAACTTAACAAACACCTTCAAGGACTTCACTTTGATAGTGAGGAAGCGATGCTAATAGAGGTGAGATTGTGGCTCCATCAACAAGACAAACTAGTCTCTCATTGGGAGAAGCATGTTTGTCACCAAGGTGATGACACTGTACTTTTCAGCATGTCATCGTGTATATATTCTTTAGCCCCTTCCCCTGCATGCATCACCTCTTTAGAGACCTGGAAGATAAAGTTAGACTAATGACAGCTGTAACAGTGGTGCATAAGCCAGTGATTTTTCATGAAATCCACTGATGAATGGACTGAGAAGAAATCTCAATACACAATACAATATGAAGTACCAGTACACTCTGCTGATCACTATAAAGTGTGTGGCAGAGAATGATTGTTAATATAGATACAGAACTGTATAACAAATTCTCATCTTTACGGTACCACTGACTTGAAGAACAAAACTGTAATTATGATAGAGGTGTATCTGTCCTTCTGCTTGCAGCACTCATTCCTTTCTCTGAGCTTAGTATTGGCCATGAAACTTCATTAAATGCTGCGCTGACCAAAAGAGTCAATGAACTGTTACAATACAGAGCTAAACGACCTTTTTATGTTGTTCCACACCTTTCAAGATTCCTCATGATGTGATTTACAGAATATAATGTTTGTTTGAATGAATAATGAATGTAGGCTACATACATTGATTTGCCTTCACAAGCCATAGCAGAAAAAGCTTACTATGGTATGCATCTTTAAGTGCAATAAATAGTATTTTGACAGTCAACTAAATTTCTTAATATCTGCAAATCAACGAGGCTCAGCAAAAATACAAATTACTATGCATATAGCTTATATTTTTGAATCTTAAAATGTCTTCAGTTAACTGCTCACATTGCTTGCCCTACACTTGTTTTACAATTTTGAAGATAAATGCACAAAATCTGGAAGGTAGAGCTTACAGAAAGATTTTTTTAAAATTAAAGAGCTTCGTCATCAGAAACAACGCAATGCTCAAGACACAGCAAGATACAGACCACTATTTAAACTGCCAGCATGCCTGCTGAAGTCAGCTCGACATAAGCAGCCTCAACCATTTTGGTCTCTCATTTTTTGTATACAGCCTGAAGCTGAGGTCTGTAACTTGGTTGTGGCATTAAATAAGTCTAATCAAGACACTGGAGAGTGCATTCCATTGCATAGGGATAGATAGAAAGGTGTGGTTTGTGTAAGAATGTTCACAAACTCTTCTTTTTTATTTATGATAGTTATTAAGAAAAATTTCCACCCACCAGCATATGGCCGGTGTGTGAAATCGCTCAGAGAGATCAAATCTTACATCCAAGTCCAGATGAACTTCTAAACGCATTACAGAAGCACACTGCCATAATGTCTAACCAGCAGACAGTGGTACACAAAGTTCAAGGAATTCGGAAGCGTCATGAAGAGGACAAGTCCTGGACATCCGAGCAAGAGTGATGCAGATGTGTAACGGGTGCAACAGGCTTTTGTTGAGAGCCCAAGCAAATTAATCTGTCAAGAGTCTCAACAGTTGCAGTTAACACTAACCATGGAGCACATTGTACTACACAAGAGACTGAGGCTTGATGCCTACCAGGTGCAGCTGCTGCATGCACTTCAACCTGATGACCGGACTAAGTGCAAAGTGTTTTGCTATTGAGATTCTGAGTTGCATTGAGTATGATGCAGACTATCTGCAAAAGGTGATGCTCACCGATAAAGCTTGTTTTCAGGTGCCTGGTGTCATTGCTTAGGGGAGGGGATGGGGGGAGGAATTTGGAGGCACCACCTGATGTCACTACAGAAACGGAGCAGCTGATGAGACATCACTGTCAACTGCTGTGGGGCCACTACCCAGAGGGCACTTGTCATCGGAAACAATCTCTGACAAGACCATGCCAGATCATGGTGTATAAGCTGGCTCAGAGCCAATTCAGTAAGGTGTGATGCAATCTGTGCATGCACAGCAAAAGTGCTATTGGGTTGTCTAAGGTGTTTATATCGTGGACTCTATTTGTCATAGGCACAAATGTTATACAACAAGGATTGAACTTCGCTTTGGAATATGAATTTAAGGGAGCGTGCACTGTTTTCAAGTAGCATCCTGTATAGATCTATTATTGTGAATAAACTGTGGTGAGGCCACATTGGCTGTGTGTGTAGATTGGCTTTTACAAAATTAAGTTAAGTCATTAGGCTAGTTGTTAAATATTTAGGTTTGTTCATAGTCAACAGTTATTCCAAGATATTTTATTGTGTAAGTAACCTTGATGGGATGAATGTGGATGGGGAAGTAGAATTCAGGGTTTTAAATTGGAAGTGGATACATCTTTTAATTATTGCATGTAATTTGGGGGAAGGTTAGATACTAAATATAACATTTGATGAAACTGTTATCATGGAGTTAATGGGATCATTGGGAATTATGGATGGTTGGCTGTAAGATAAAGAAAATGTGTCTTTGGCATACAGGGGCAAGTGGAGAGAAATAGACACTTTTAAGTGATTGTAAAAATGTTTGCATTGAGCTAAGGCATTATATGCGCAGAAACAGCAGGTCAAGAAGTTTTTGTGTCCTATTAACAAATGTTCAATGTGCAAACCTTTAGTCACTCAGCATGTCTCCACTCTATAGTCCAATTCGGCCCATACTCACCCCAAAGTGTTCATGTTGGTGTTAGTCACAGTTGGCCCGATATGTTCATCTTTACAAAGACATCCTGTTTCTTTAAACTTCTGTACGCATTCATAAATGGACTGTGTGGTAGGCGTAGCCTTATTGAATGTGATCCTCAATTTCTGATGCACTGCAGTTGCAGCAGACTCACTCTTGCAAAATGCCTTCTCCATTAGCTTGGCAGCCACATTGCTAAAGATCACTGTAGCAATAAAAAATAAATAAATATTCTTGATCTGATGTATCCATGCATGTGACCACATAATACCTTACCTCAAAACAAACATGTTTTGCAATCAGGTCATAGTGTCTACATCATTTTGAATAAATGTGATGCATGTTAAGTTATTATATCACTGAAGATGGTGTATGTTGTCCATGTTTGGTTAAGGTGTTGGTCGTAGGGGGTGTACTTGTGCTTCCTTGTTGACTAGTGTGTGTTGTTCTAGGTTATAATGAGTGCTGCTTTGTGAAGTTAATCTCAGTGAGGTGAAGTAATTATACTGGATGACATACATATACCAGATTAATATTTTATGACCTGTAGGGGCTCACTGGATGTAACTCCCCTACAAGGGTACAGGACGGTTGAGCGAAGAGCTGGTTGTTGTGGTGGTGGTGGTGACGACCTATGCCACATCCAAGGCGTCAGTGAGAGAGCATTATATTAACATCCATTTATTGCTCAGAATTTTACAACGAGTTAGTCTCTTCTCCAGCCTAGCATAGTAGAAGCTGGGCTGTGACCACTTTAAAGTAACGTGCTGAATGACATGTCAGAGCCTGTCATCAAATCTACAATTGTAGTCCTTGGTGTAGCACGTGATTAGTGCTGCAGCCTCATGCAGGACAGAAAGGCGGCTGGTGTCCCCCACAGTCTAGCGTGACTGTGGACACCTGTCAAAGCATCAGCACCCTCATGGAGTGTAGTTTGCATACCCTTCATGATGTTTGTCGCGATGGTGAATAAGCAGTAGTCCCAACAGCAGCACAGAGGATGACCTGATGGGTGATCCCAGCATACAGCCTGTAAGGTGGTAAATGAACTGCTAAGGAGGGGCAGCACCAGATGCCCTGCTCCCATGTCAAATGGCTTGCAGTTGGACAGATTTTTCTTCATCTATAGAAGGTCTGCCTGGCCCTCATCTTCAGTCAGTCAACATTGTGACCTACAGGAATGGCAGCTGGAAGGGCTGAAGATCCCCTCCCTCCATCCCCACAGCCGGATGGCTGTGGGGTCATAGGTGTAGACTCTAAACTAGCAGCAGCTGGCAACATTTCATCGGAAAAAAAAAAAAAAAAAAAAAAAAAAAAAAAAAAAAAAAAAAAAAAAAAAAAAGATTCTTTATTAGCCATTGATCATGCAAGATGAAATAGGCTTCGTCAGTACATAAAATAATATTAATATTCCAGACACTATATATAAGGCATAGATATAATTAGCATATGAGTAACTTACAAATAACATAAACCTTAAGCAGGTGACTACAATGCTTAATACATATTCTTGTTTCAGATACATACAAAGGTACCAAAAATGAGTTACATTGTAGTAGCAAACACAGTAGTTACGTAACACATCATAACACTGGCAAATAAAGTAGTTACCTAACACAGTTGAAATACAAAGGTATTAGATATGAAATATTTTGTAACAGTATATATAGTAGTTAATTAAGTTAATTATGCAATTACAGGTTTATCTCTGTGCTACTCAGATCATAATATTCTTGCATAGAATAAAATGGATTGTCAGATAACCAATTGTACAAATTTTGTTTAAGAATTTTTGTGGGCATGTCCCGAGCAGATTGCGGTAGTTTGTTGAATATTTTTAAGGTATTCACTTTGTGTGAGTTACTACTTTTTGTTAGTCTGTGTCTTGGTATATCATAATCTGCCTTCCTTCTAGTGTTGTAGTTATGAATTTCTTCCCTGACAACACCTTCCATACCATTGTTTTTAATGTGTAACACACAGATATAAATATACAAGTTTACAATGGTCAACAGTCTTAGCCTTATAAAGAGAGGACGACAGTGCTCCGTGGGACCGACTTTACACATTATGCGCAGCATTCTTTTCTGCATCAACAAAATTTTGTTACTGTGAGAGCTGTGCCCCCATATGAGAAGGCCATATGTAATATGTGACTGGAAGAGTCCACAGTACATTGTTCTCAGAAAGTTCATGCTAATCATGTCCCTAAGTTTCCAAAGGAGATAGGAGACTCTTGAAAGCTTTTTGCAAACCTGATTTACGTGTTCTTCCCAATTAAGTTTGGAATCAATATGCATTCGTATGTCAACAGGTCATCAGCAACTAACGGAGCTGACCTTCTGTGGGTAAACCATGGTGTAGGCGGAAAGAACAGACTCTGAGCACTGAGTGGAAGGGAGGGGAGGTCTATATAGTGATGTGATTCCCCTCTATGGGTGAACAAATGTGCTCCTGTTTTTTTAAGCCTGTCAGCATTCTCTGCTAGACTGAAGTTTAATTTCAAAATTTCAGAGCATTCTTTTATCTAAGTCTGCAGTCTGAAAGATAGTCTTGCATATTTTTTAGGTATAGCTACACCACACTGCCCTGTTAACAGAATATTGTTATGCATCCTTTGCAATGATGCCATGGTGCTGAATCAGGTGTTCCTGACACCCACTTATTCACACAGTACGTGGTCATGCGCTACTTACTTATTTGTGTTTTGGTGCCTGACCATTCTGGGACAGATTCTTCCCCACTTCCTTGAACACATTCAAGCAAATATCAGGCAATGCATGTGGTTCCAACATGATGGAGCATCTACTCATTTTGGAATGGTTGTTTGAGGGCATTTAAACAGGTCATTCCTGTATTGATGGGGTGGGCTTGGTGGACAGGTTCCCTGGCCCCCACACTCATCACATTTATTGAGCCTTGATTTCTTTCTGTGTAGAGGCACAAAATCTCTCATGTATTGTGATCCTGTGGCATCTGAAATGGATCTCATCGCAAGAATCATCCGTGCAGCTGCTATAATCAAAGAAACAGCTGTTACGTTCATGTCAGGCAATAAGTGCTCTGTTGGCGTCAGCCTTGCGTGGCACCTGATGGTGCAAACTTCAAGCATATTTTGTAACATTACAGCTGTATTTCTATCATACACCATGTATACTTATTACATCCAATATGTGTTGCAAATGTATCAGTCTCTTGTTTCCCTTCTTCAACCTATGCTACCACTTACCCATGACATTTGTGGCCATCAGTTGGCATGCAGTTCTTTGTCACAACATTTCTGGAGCACCCTATTTGCTTTATACATAAACATTTTATTTAATAAATATAATTACTACTATACATTTTTGCAGAAACATTATTTACCCAAGGTAATATTAAACATGAAACTCCACTGATTTCAGAATTGCTTCGATGTTTGGCCCAGTTTTTGTCTTAGCCAAGTGCAAAATTGAGTCCAAATTTTCATTGGTCAAGTGGTTGCTTTTTTTTGTTTTTTATTAATGTTCGTAATAGAGAAAGTTTGTTTCTAGATATATGTTGCTCCAAAAAGGCTAGTCCATTTTCATGCCTTACCTAGCAAAGTCACTCCATGAAACTTGGACCTCACTGAGATGGGGTGGCTTTCATGTCATAATGATATAGGTACAACCACAAAGGAAAAACCTGAAGAGGGGCAGCAGCCTTTTCAGTGATTGCAGGGACAACAGCCTGGATGATTGATTTATCTGGCCCTATAACATTGTCGCAAGTCTGCATGTTGGTAGACTTGCGAACTTGAAATTGTGTTCTGGTAACAGCGAGAATTAGACATGAATGAATGTGTGGCTTGGAGTAACATTTTATAATGTTAAATAGCATGCCTTCATAGTCAACATGATAACCAGAAAATTCGATGACTTGCTAACACAAAAGCATAAGCTAGGTAACCCACTGAACAAATAAAAAAGGAAAGCAAAGAATACCGACAATATTAAAGTCACAGAATTCCGTGCTGCAGCAAGAAGGTATTTCACAGGGCTCTTGGTGGCCAGTGTATGAACCCTACTGATGTCTGCCAAACGATCAGGTGATCATCTGATGTCTGCCATGGCTGTAACCTGTCATCGTTACACAGCACCCTTCAGGAAAGGGGAGCATCATTCTTGATTGATGCCCGGAGTGCCATCCATGAATTGTGCCAAAAAGTCTATGCGTCATCCAGAACATGCCTGACATTGATCAGAGTCATTGAAGGTCTTGGTGGATGCCGCTTGGTAACAGGCAGAAGTTTCATCTGGTTGTGTGGAAGCTGTGGGTGTGAAGGTTCTTGTATGATGAATGTGGAGACAGTATTCATCTTGCTGTTTACGAAGATTTCAAATGTTTTGTCACCTCTGTTAATGATACGATGGGGACTGACATAAGGTGGTGGCATTGGCGGTTTGACACCATCTCTTTGCAACATTACATGCTTACAGTATTGTAACTCTCGATGTATGAAGATTCGGAGTACAATGGTGTGATGCTTGTTGCAGCCATATCTGCATCAACCTTTCTCTGAGGTGGCAACAAATTCTGGTGTAATAACATCATTCACCAAAAATGTGTGGATTGACGAACTCATTGAGAAGCAGTAGGACTTCCCCATATACTAGCTCTGCTGGTGAGGCATCCCACTCTGGCTTGCACATATTGCATAGGCCGAGAAAAAAACCAATGGTGAGGTGGATGTCTATTGTGATTCATGGCACATTATTGCGGCTTTAAGTGACTGATGCCAGCATTACCAGCAGGGTGGTAAATTATTGTTGTGTGGTGCACTGCATTGCAAAATTTATTACTTTGGAAAATGGATCAGATTTTAAATGCCATCCTCTGTCTGTTGTTATGTGAGGCAGACAACCAAAATGGAAGATCAAGTGTAACACAAACCCAGTGGCTAGTGTCTCAACAGAAATATTATCCACCAGAATGGCTTCTGCCAGCACGTGAAATAGTCTATTACTGGTGAGATATCTTGCTGTACTGGAATTGTACACCTGTGCAAGCCCATGTTCGACAGTCCATTTGTATTCTGTGCCACACAAAACAGCTAGCTATTAGTTTAATTGTTGCCTTCTCACTGGGGTGGCATAAGTTGCTGAAGGAATGAATGGCTGAGTTTTCCCATTTGAAACCTAAATACAACTTGGTGTTAGAGGCTCGAATGTCGATAGGCTTAAGTTGAAAACCAGATGTGGCATCTCCTAAAAAATTCTGAAGTTCCTGGTCAGAATGTTGCGTTCGGGCTATGTGTAAAGTCACCTCTTTTTATGATACTTCTCACTTGGGACAGGCAGTCTGCCACTACATCGTCAATTCCTGATATATACCTTACATCAGCGGTGATTTGTGCTGAAAAGAACAGGTTAGTAGTTTATTGTCTGTAAAAGTGTTGAAATCTCTCACTTCCAACTGTCTACAAAAATATTTAATGGACTCATAAACGGCCAACTGTTCGCCATCATGCACATTCCATTGTTCCTGAGCTGAAGAGTGTTTTCATGAAAAGAATGTGAGAGGCTGCCAGGCCTTGTCTATATACTATTACAATGCAGCACCTATTGCTATTTGGCTAGCGTCTACTACAGGCACTGAGATGCTGCTAAAGACAGAGACGCAAGAAGGGCTCCGTCTGTTATAATTTTCTTAGTTGTTTTGAATGCATTTACCATTCACTCTGTCTGTTGCTCTGACATTTGGCCTTTAACCTTAGGATCAACTAAAGCCGCAGTAAGAGGCTCTTTGAGTTCTGCCACAAGATAGGTGACATTGATAAAAAGTTAAGAATTCCTCAGCAGTTTTTAGCAGTGAATACTTAAAATAGTTTCAACTTTCTCCAGTAACGACAGTGATCTAGCTGATGAAATGAGGTGGCCTAAAAAGGTAACCTCTGCCTTTGATGTGTTCAACACTACTCCATATTTGTCAAGGTATTTAAATACCTCAGTCGAGTGCTGCTTGTGATCCTCTGAGCATGCTGAAAAAATGAGTATATCATCAAGATAGGCAAAGCAATACTGCAAGCCTTGTAAAACTGAATTTATAAATCTTTGCCATATCTGGACAACATTTCTGAATCTAAACATCATACACAGGCTTTCAAATACACCAAATGGCATTATAATAGCCATTTTTGAAATCTCTCGTTCAGCTATAGAAATGTGTGTGTATGCCTCTGTGTAATCTAGTATGCTAAACACCTTTTTCCCACATAAAGCATAATTATAACCTCTCAGCGGAGGAAAATACTAGCGATCTGGCATTTTCCTAACATTCAGAATGCGGTGATCACTACATGGCCGCCATGCTTGGTACTAAATGTAGTGGTGATGAGCAAGGTCCATGAGACCGGCGAACAATGCCTTCCTTCAACATGGTATTAAATCCCGCTATGGCAACAGTGTCTTGATTAGGGTTGATACGTCTGGGCCTGCATGAAGTTGGTGGGCCTATGGAAGTGTTGATATAACGTACAGTGTTGTGACACACCTTTTGTGGAGCCGCAGAAGGCCTCCCGATACCAGGAAACTGTTCTAGAAGTTTGGCATACTCGTCAATTTGGTGTCATGTACTGCCACACTATGACGAAACAAATCAGCAGATAGTCCGGTGATGATGTCTAACAGACAAGCATTGGCAACATCCGACAGCAAACAATAATGCACTAAAAAATTGGCTCTGATTCAAGGTTTGGTTACATCCACCATGGTGAAATTCCACACCAAGGCGTGTAGTAGTTCCAAGTCCAATTCAGTGTACTGCATTCCATACACCATGATGATTGAATTATTAGCCATTGAAAGACAAAATAAGGTGGCTGTTCTTTCAGCTTGTGAAAATTTCAATTTCATTTCTTAAATTCAGACACTGTTCGATTACCTTATCAAGACTTGATAATCCTATATCTGTGCTGGCAGGTCGACAGACACACAAACAAACACAAACATACACACAAAATTCAAGCTTTCGCAACAAACTGTTGCCTCATCAGGAAAGAGGGAAGGAGAGGGAAAGACGAAAGGATGTGGGTTTTAAGGGAGAGGGTAAGGAGTCATTCCAATCCCGGGAGCGGAAAGACTTACCTTAGGGGGGGGGGGGGGGGGGGGAAAGGAAAAAAGGACGGGTATACACACACATATCCATGCGAGTGTATAACCGTTCTTTTTTCCTTTTTTCCCCCCTAAGGTAACTCTTTCCGCTCCCGGGATTGGAATGACTCCTTACCCTCTCCCTTAAAACCCACATCCTTTAGTCTTTCCCTCTCCTTCCCTCTTTCCTGATGAGGCAACAGTTTGTTGCGAAAGCTTGAATTTTGTGTGTATGTTTGTGTTTGTTTGTGTGTCTGTCAACCTGCCAGCACTTTCATTTGGTAAGTCACATCATCTTTGTTTTTAGATATATTTTTCCTACGTGGAATGTTTCCCTTTATTATAATCCTATATCTGGATATAAAATCAAATCACCATACATGTCATCAATGTCTTCAAGAAATGTTTTGAACTGCCACGACTGAGACATGTTTTATGAATTAACTGTGGAAACCACAACTATCATGACATCTTCAAAACCTAACTTCTTTGGAGATGAAGTCTCCTGATGAGTTATACAATGTAACCACCATCACACATTCCATCATGTTGTTTCAATAACAATGCCAATCCAGAATTAATTCCTATCATGAAATAGTACCCAAAAGCTTTTTCAGATCTAAATCAATGTTGGAACACTGTTCCAAGAATCCAGTGAACATATTACTACCCTAGTTTGCTCTGATAAAGAGCTCGCCAAATACTTCAAACATGAGTGTTGCCCCATGTGCAAATACTGAAGACTGGTTTGTGCTCTTGATTGATTCATCAATAGTCAATGAACAGTAAGCAAATTTCCTTGAGTTAATTGTTATGTGCTCATTTGTATTTTCCAAAGCTGCAGTAATTCTCATTTTCACCTCATCAAGTTTGACTGAATTTTCTCAAAATCTTTTGCCACCTCTGGACAATTTTTTTAAACTTCTATCTCTAAACAACTTTTGAAAAAATCTCTGTCCATAAATGGGTGACAACTTTTTGGTATAAGATGATTTATTTCAAAATTTTTCCCTGTTGCTGCTTCTTAGTACTCAACAATTTTTTTAACAATGCTTGCTGACATGGCAATTCTTTTCTTAAGGATAAAATTTTATGATTATGTAGTAGTTCTGTCAGTTCTGGAAATGGAGAATCCAGGCTTTCATAGTGTCTCCTTATGCTGCAGTCCTTTGGGAAGTCTGCAAATACGGCAAACAACATTATTTTTTTTAAAAAAATCCAGTAATCCTGATCCTGAAACTGTCGATTTCATTCTGCACTTTTAAGTTTCCTAAATTAGCCACTGCATGATTAATTTTTGACCTCCTTTGAGAGTTGATACTGAATCTTAGCAATAATGCCTATGAAGAAGGGGAGATGAAATTTATATGAAAAAAATTGTTATGTTTTATGTCATTCTATTGACTGATTATTCATGACAATATAAGGTCACTCCCCACAGGCCAGGATGCTGCTCTTGTTGTGACTGCATTTTTACACAAGTGCAGAAGCACTACAGGATTATGAAAATTTAAAAATAATGTGCTATTAGCATACTAGTTACAACAAACAATAAGTTGAGCCACCAGAAGATCAATGGAGGGCTGCATGTTGTCTGCTGCCTCTGCGTCCCTGCACTAACACAACAATACTCTGGCACAGACCTCTGGAATGACTTGATGAAATAACAGGTATAATTATTTTATGTATAGTAAAGGTTGAGGTAACGTGTAGTGTGAAGGATTATCAAACTCTATTAAGGTGGCTATATACAAAAAAAAGTGTAACTGACTTGCACAATGTTCAGTGCTCTATATTACAGAATTTTACCACTATCCATATCTTATTGCTTGACACTTAGTTCGTAGAAGCTATTCTTTACTGGCTGATAAGCCTTCAATCTTTATGGTCAGTATTGTCAATTTTGGTCTTGAGGAAGACCCTACACTTTTTCTATCGCAATGCTTCTGTAGTGGAAAGATCAGCCGGCTGGGAGTAATTTCAACTGTTGCCCACGGGATGCCCGAGTGTACGAAAGTCCAAAATACACACTCTCCATAGAGGCTAACATTTAGGAAGGACTACCTAAACATGAAAAAAAAATTATCCGTCAACAATAACATCACCAGAAAGCTCACAAGCAGCAGGTGGGGCGCCCAACTGAAAGTACTCATAATGTCGGCACTAGCATTACGTTACTCTGCCGCTGAATACGCCCGCCCTGTTTAGTACAGTAATGTACACGCTAGGCATGTGGATTTTGCCCTCAACGAGACATATAGAATAACAGGATGCCTGAGAGTAACACCTACCTACAAACTCGACAGCGTGGTGGGGATAGCTCCACCAGATATAAGGCTGGAAGTTGCCATGAACACAGAGAAAAGCAAAATGGAACTATACACTGCTCACACACTGCATGAACAGCAGTCCCCCAAGAAGGCTCAAATCTAGGCAGAGCTTTCCAAAAATTTCCATTACAATATGTCACCGTTAGTGGCATGACAAAACCTGTGGACAAACAGAAACGCAGTTATCGGATCATGGATCCCACCTTCGGAGCCCCTCCTCCCCTCCTCCCATGCAAAAACCTGCAATGGGAAACGTGGAAGTCCCTCAACAGACTAAGAAGTTGTGTGGGTAGAACAATGGATAATATGGCCAAATGAAACTACCTTGGGGACCTATCAAATGTATGTGAATGTGGAGCTGAACAAACCACCAAGCACCTGTACAACTGTTCTCATTGCCCAGTTTCCTGCATGCTGGAGGACCTACTGTGGGCCAGGAACAATGCTGCTGAGGTCGCTAATTTTTGGTCTGATTGTATTTAGCGTTTGTAATCTGTTTATACGTAATTATTATTATATGGCTCTATTTGCCTCACATTGTATCTATATTTCCTTTGTATGTATTAATTTTACATATTTAGTCAGCTTTTCTCCTTTTGTCTATTTTTTATGCAATGCTTATGACACGAATAAATAAATAAAGGATATAAATTCTCAAGTATACACAACATTTGCACTTGACTGTTACAAACTATCCTCAAAGTGAATAATACTGCTTCCAAATCAGATTTGATGAATGATTCATTGATAGTAACTACAGGGATGATCAAGTCACTGGAATGATGATTCATGGGAAATGCAAGATTAGACTTTTAAAGCATTTCTTAGCCTCTAGTGGACATCACTGGCTTCCCGAACAACGTGTATGAATAAAAACAGTTTTTCAATCGAGTGTATTTTCTATGAATACTTTTTATTGAATACATCGATTTCTGTAATTCTTCAGTGTGCTTACGAATTACTGTGCAAAAAAATACCTGATAAGTTGTAAAACTGGAGCAACCTATGAGCCAACCATCATTAAAGTATAAATAATACGAGGGCGAGTCAAACGCAAACCTTAAAATTGTAATAACAATTCGAAATTTCGCACCATTATCCTGTAAGTTGATAAGCGTGCTGCAAACAGCGTGCAGAATGGTCTGTAGGTGGCAGCATAGTGCAGATGCACACGTACCGTCACAGTATCAATATAAAGATGGCCGCCCCCACTTGCGACTTGCACCAGGGAAGAACAGCGTTCTGTTACTCGGTTTTGCGTAGTGAAGGTGTGAAACCTATTGAAATTCATTGACGAATGAAGGTTCAGTAGGGTGATGCATGTTTGTCACAGCAGCAAGTCTACGAATGGAGTAGGAAGTTTGAAAATGGTGTGACTTCAGTGGAAGATGCTCCTCGTCCAGGTCAGGCATGAGTTGTGACTCCACAGAACATTGCAGCAGTTAAAGCCATAATGAAGGAAAACCGCTGAGTGACACTGAATGATATTGCAGCATTTTCACAGATTAGTCATGGGTCAGCACACCACATTGTGCATGATGTTCTCCAGTTTCACAAAGTGTCTGCAAAATGGGTGCCACGGCAGTTGACTCCTGAAATGAGACAATGACGTGTTGATGCTTGTGAAGAACTTCTTCAGCACTTTGAACGAGAACATGGTGGTTTCCTTGCAAGAATCATTACTGGGGACAAAACCTGCATTCACTTCCACCAACCGGAAACGAAGAGAGTGAGCAAGGAATGGCGCCATTCCTCATCACCAAAACCAAAGAAGTTTCGAACAGAACCATCAGCAGGGAAGGTTATGCTGACACTCTTTTGGGGCGAAAAAGGCGTCATTTTGGAGCATTACATGCCTAGAGGGACCACAGTCACCAATGCATCCTACACACATCTCCTAAAAAAATCATCTGTGGCCTGCAATCAAATCAGAGAGATGTGGATTGCTGTCAGCAGGTGTCCTTTTGCAACATGACAATGCAAGGCCCCACACTGCCCGTACAACAGTTGCAACAATCACAGATCTGCATTTTGAGTGTCTTCCTCATCCAACATACTCACCAGACCTTGCCCCAAGTGATTTCCATATGTTTGGACCACTCAAAGACGCAATGGGAGGAAAGAAGTTCCATTTTGATGAAGAGGTATGCCATGCGGTGTATGAGAGGTTGCACGGACTACCAAAAGAATTTTTTCTAAATTAATTTATGCACTTTGTAAGTGCTGGAGGACTTGCATTGAGCGTGGGGGAGATTGTGTTGAAAAGTGATACAGGTTTGTACCACTTCTGCACAATAAATAATATTTAAAAAAATATTTAAGGTTTTCATTTGACTCACCCTCGTAGTTGCACTAGAGTACTGCACAAGCAGTTCTAAGTGGGATGGTGGAGTAAGGCGCTGAAGGTCAGTGTGTTAGGAAAAGGCAACCAGCTTCGTTTGCTGCTGCATGCTACTCTGGCTTCAGTACAGACATGAGTATACAAGATGTTTCTTCATCTATTGTGCACCATATTATCATTAAGTTTTTAACCGATAAAGGATTAAACCCTCAGAGATTTTAACTTGTTTAAAGGCACAGTTTGGGGATACTAAACTGTCACAGAACCAAGTGTTTACTTGTGCCCGAACATTTAGGGGCGGCTGAGAAAGTGTAGAAAATGAAGATCCTACTCGACACATAGGTAAAGTATCACAGATGACAACATTCGTGCTGTTAAGGAGCTTATTGAAAGTGATCGCTGGTGCACTGCTGAAGAAATCACAGCAGAAGTGGGAATCAGCAACAGAAGTGCTCATACCATTATGAGTGAACAGATTTGCTTTAGAAAAATTAGAGCACAATGGGTTCTAAAGTCGTTAAAGGAATAGCAAAAAACATGTCAAACTGGAGATCTGTGAGAGACTTCTGAATCAATTCTGCCATGATGAGAATTTTTTGAAGTGCTTCATCACACATGGTAAGACATAGGTCCATTATTACACTTTAGAATCCAAAATGGTGAGTAAGGAGTTGCAAAGAAAGGACGAAGCCTGCCCAGTCAAGGCCAACATCTGTGCCTTAGCCAGAAAAGTCCTTGCGACCATGTTGTTTGACTACAGAGGAGTGTTACTCATTGACTTTCTTCACAGTTGAGATATGGTGAATGTAGCTTACTACTGCCAGTTGTTAACATCAGCGAAAGCCCCCTACTGAAACAAAATATGTGGAATGCACGTCAGAGATGCTATCTTTCTCCATGACAATGGTAAGCCTAACACCGCCTATTTGACAAGGGACAAACTAGTGGTCATGCACTAGGAAACCCTCAACCATACACCCTACAGTCCAGATCTGCCCCCCCCCCCCCCCCCCCCCCGCCCCCAATGTTTTTTGCTTGCATCCATGAATAAAACCACCCAGATGGGAACAATTCAAAAATAATGAAGAAGTCATCAAGGAATGTGTTCACAATTGGTTGATGCAGCCTCAAACTTTTTATGATGAAGGAATGTCGAAGCTTCCAAATTGTTGGCAAAAGTGTGTAGAGCATGCAGGAGGCTATCTAAAGAAAAAGTGAAGGTTTCAGTTGTGTAAATAATTAATCAATAAATGTACAAAAATAATTACCATTTATATTTGAATCGCTCTAATACAATAATCAAACATAGTAAGAATAATTTTCATATATTGTAAAAAAAATATGAAACAACTGTCTCTACTTTTTTTTTTTTTTTTTAAACCTCTTGTATCACTTCACTTTATTTTCAGTGATTAAGTTTCTGTTGTAATACATCCATGTGAAGGACAAAGACATAAAATCCGTCCAATACAGCACAATAAGAGGGACAGTTTCATTTATATCAAGTTATTTTTGTGCTTATAAATTTGTAATGGATTACATTATTATCCACTGCATATGTATTCATATTAAAAAAATGAAGCAGATATAAAAATCAGTCTCTTATTGATTGTTAAGCTTCTTCTTCCATAATGTGTAAACATTTTTCAATGTGGAAATTTAAATAAACCTTACCATTAATACCGATAAAGATACATGAGCTCCAACTCGCATAAAATGCAGTTTGTAATACCTGTTCCACAACTGATCATATTATTAAATTAACAATCTGCATACCAATATACAACATGAATACAGTCATTCATAAGTTGACAGAAGAAACTTCACCATGATTATGGTGTGTTTCTCACATTTATGGCTTGGTTGGGAATGGGGGAACCCAACCATGAAATGCTTTTTCCAATTCCTCAGCAACCGCAAGGCACAGATGATCGTTGTATGGTGCAGCAACTACCTATTAAGAATAGTACATCAGTTACTACAGAATACAACTAAAAGATGTATAGCACACATCAACGAATATGCTTATTCAAGAAATTACTGAATTTTCATGACATGATATAAATATTTTGAAAGGAGTATTACAATCTATTTTATGGCAACTCAATTTAGTGATAAATAATCCATTTATGTGACCTGATATTATACAATAATTCACATCAGTAAGTCTTATTCTGTTCTCTCTCTTCTATTGCTATACTAGGGTATATGATGTACTTTTCTTAGTACACCCAAATGTAAATTTCCATAGGAAATACATACCCTTAAATGGTTTGTGGGCTATAAAAAATGACAGCACAAGATGAAAGTTAACCAGAGTACTATTTTGCTGTTTAAATTTTTCCTTCTCAGTTAATTCTTTAAGACTGCCAGGGGAAAGATTGAATTTTATGTTTCCCCATTGTGACAGCACAAGATGAGAGTATGAAGTTAACCAGAGTACTACGAGGGGGGACCCAAAAGAAACTGGCTTGTTGTCATAAAAAATTTATTGATGAACCTTTTTACAAAATTACTTCAGTCACCTTTAAAATACTCTCCATTACATGCGATGCACTTGTCAAGTCTCTTTTCCCACTGTTGGAAGCATGTTTGGAACTCTTCAAGTTTGCCATTGTCCAGTGCCCTTTGCGAAGCTGTTTTTACCGCCTCCACATCGTCATAACGCTCCCCTTTTAGCGTTTTTTCATTCGTGGAAATAGGAACAAGTTGCACGGGGCTAGGTCCGGTGAATACGGAGCATAGGGAATGACAGACCACCTCTGAGATGCCAAATAGTGGGTCACTCGTAAGACCATGTGTGCTGAAGCGTTGTCGTGATGCAGAAACCAGTTACCTGATCGCCAAAGTTCTGGGTGTTTCCTCCTCACAACCTCTCGCAGATGCCTTAAAACATCCAAATAAAAGTGCTGGTTAACAGTCTGGCCAGGGGGTACGAATTCCCGATGCACAATTCCACGAACATCAAAAAAGACAATGATCATCGTCTTCGCATTTGACCTCACTTGCCTTGCTTTTTTTGGTCTGGGAGAGCTGGGAGTCCTCCACTGGCTTGATGCTTGCATGGTTTCTGGGTCATACCCGTAACACCAACTCTCATCCCCTGTAATGACTTTGTTCAAGAAGTTTGGATCACGTGCAATCTCTGTTTTCATGTCCTGACACACATTCCTGCAGATGGTTTTTTGCTCCTGTGTGAGAAGGCGCAGAACAAATTTAGCAGCAACACGTCTCATGTGCAAATCCTCACTCAAAATCCTCTGGCACGAGCTCTACTGATTCCTGTCTCTGTTGAAATTTGGTTGATCGTTTGGCAACGATCCTCGTTGCTCTTTTGGCAGACCTTTTCAATGTTCTCATTTCGCGACGTTGAAGGGCGTCCAGAACGAGCTTGGTCTTCAACACACATCTCACCACGTTTAAAGCGCCGAAACCACTCGAAAACCTGTGTGTGGCTCATAGCGTCCTCCTGGAAAGCTTCCTGAAGCATTTGGTGTGTCTCCGTTGCAGTTTTTTTAAAGCAGGAAACAAAATTTCACACACACTCTTTGTCCTTTTAAAGTTGCCCTAATGACTTTGCAGAGATAACCCGCCAACAGTCAGAGAAACACAATGCCACACTTGCACGTTCAGCTCTACACTGACGCCGTCTGCACAGCTGTTTCATGAAGGTCTCTACTAACACAATCTAGCATGAGAACCCTGCACTACGTCTACGAGTGGCAGCGCCCTCTGAGTCCGGTTTCTTTTGGGTCCCCCCCTCATATTTTGCTGTTTAAAATTTTCCTTCTCAGTTAATTCTTTAAGACTACCAGGGGAAAGACTGAATTTTATGTTTGCCCATTGTTTAGGCTTGAAAATATCACTCATAGTCACCCTGAACTCATCAAACTACTGTGACATCTCTCCAGTAGAATGCTCAAATCTGTGGGCTTCCACAACCATGCCCCCCCTCACAAACACTTGATTCTCTCTCTTGATTAACTCTCACAGAAAGACATATGCAATGTTAATACATTTTGTCTGCAGGGGCACTGTTTTGTATCGTACCTCATGTGTTCAGTGTGGGGTTAGAGACTTTTGGTCACATACTGCAGTAATCAGTACTGTGATACTCTTAGGTATTGACATTCTGATGACTGATAAACAATTCATTCACTGAGAATATATTCCGTCTACTTGTATTCACAATGTTGTGGTGTCTTCTGTTACATAAATGCGTGTATTTATACGAATAAGAGAAAAGAGGAAAGGGCTACAATAGCAAAAATTGCTAGTTTTGTGACATACATTGAAGGGGTAATGAAAATCGAATAAAATACTCATGCCAGCAGATCTAACATACATCTATCAGTATGAATACTAAAGATACAGATTTTTGTGCCAGGCATTACTCTTTGTTTCACTTGTTATGGTTTATGATAACTTTTCTCTATTTCTCCACCACCTTCAACGATGGGTACTTCCTAACTAGTTTTTGGATGTGCAAAGAAGACAAAAATGTAACCAATTGAATTTGAGTTTTACATTTTCTGAGTCTTGAATGCACCCTTTTATTTCACCCTTGTTTCTTCTCCTGTACTTGCTCTCACACTGCTTTTGAAAACAGAAAGAAGTTAAATATGTACGGGGATAAAACACAGCAACCTTCTTTATAAAATACTAGACTTTTAAGTATTCAAAAACACAAACAAACATAAGTTGAATATTTTACAGCAAAATTTTCTATTTTATTTTTTACTTATTCAATAAAATGCAGGCATAAAAAGACTTTGAAACCAAACAAGCCTTAACAAAGTAAAGCTGAGAGAAAATAAGTTAAAAACTAACCTGTATGCCAATTGGCAATCCATCTCTCCCTAGTCCCACTGGTACCTGTGTCACTGGAAGTTTCAGAACATTGAATATCCCACAGTACATGAAGTTGAATGGTCGCAAAAATGCTGTGTAATGATATCCAGCAGTTGTTGGTTGGCTAGGAATCAGCAGGATACCATTCTCACCAAGAACTTCCTAAAAGAAGGTTTCCTTATTTAGAAAAACACTTTCTCATGTGAAGAAAGAAGAAGACTACAACCATTAGCAGCCACAAGGAGAAAATACAGATTCAGAGTAAGCTACAGCTTAATATGTTTTGTTGACTAATTTTATTTATCGACTAACATAAATCTGTACTAGATATCATTAATAATTCATATATGTAATTTGTATAGTAAAAACTTCTCACTGAGTTCAACTTTACCCCTCCAATTTTCTTTGTATTTGAAGTCAGCATAAGGTATTCACTGGTTCTTTGAGAGATTACAATCACCTTGAAAATGTATATTATTCAAAATTGCAGAAGTAATGACACAGACTCTTTGACGTACTCAAAGGTGATGCTTTCTTTAGGATGGATGGTGCAATTAAAGGCTAATGCATTGAGCCTGTTGTAAGTTATAACCTATGGGATGGAGGTGTAATAAACATTGTCCAATGCTTCTGACACTGGTAGAACCACTCAACTCACTATTCTTCATTATGCCTCCCTTGGGCTGCACCTGGACACAGTTGCCATGTGTGTATGAGCTGTGCTTGAGTGAATGTATGTGTGTTAACTGTTTCAGGAGGAGGACTTCTTTGTGTGAAAGCTTAAGTGTTCAGTTGTCTTTTTCACTGAGTCTGTCTGCAATTAAGTGCAACCTCTATGTGGTGAGTAGCAATTTATCCTTTTCATACTTTAGTGATTAATTTATGTTTGCCCTGCAAAGTTGTGTTCAAGACATTCAGGTCCTGAAAACACCACCTCTACTCAACCAGTGTACTTCATAAAAATAAGACAAATTGCCTATTTCACAGTCGAGTTCTATCAGGAAAGCCATAAACTTACAATACCCCAAATCATATGATATGTGTGTATTTACAACTATGCCCATGACACTATTTAGTTTTGTACATTTGGCAACAGATTAATGGGATCTAGAACATAATGTGTTGTTGGTATTTTCTGCTAGATATCAAAATAGGATGCAGCTGTGTCTGCACTGGGTCCTATCAAGGACTTGCTTCATTATGTTGAAATCAGCATCAACAACTCTCACAAACACAATGAGGTGAACAACCTCTGTTATGTCACTGCTTTTGTCCAAGCCCAAATAGGAAAATAATTTGGCATTTCATCAACATGTCTGCAGCCTATTTTAGTTAATCACATAAGCAGGGAAATGAAAGAGCAAGCACAAACATTTGTGGAAAGAATGCGTGTACACTTGGGCATTCTCGTGTCTACATGTTGCTTCATTATGCAAATTGTCCACTATGAATCCTCTTCTTTGCTTGGAAGCTTGTGTTGCATGTAGTGTGATGAAAAGGTGACAGAAAAAGAAAGCACAAAATCGAATGTAGGTAAAGAAGATTCTAGACAACAGAGGCAATATTGATCAGAGTCACTGTGTCTTTTTGACACTCAGGGCAATACATACTAAATTTTTATTCAAATAATCTTCAGAAACCGCATTTCATACGACATTTTTCATCTATAAACTGAAGTGTGCTTCCTTTCAAGTCAACAGATATTACTGCACATAAATTGCTTCACAGCATAACCTGAACACACTACACAATCAAACACAAATGGACCCCAATTGCCCATCATCTGCTAAAACATGTAATCCGCTTTACACACAGGCTTCATTTCCAGGAAATTACGCAAGCACAAATGTGCATGCATAGTGTGCTGTTGGAAATTTATGTGCATGCACAAAGTTGAACACAAAAAAGCATCATGTAGATGTTCCTTAACTGTTTTGAAATGAGGAATTTTTGTTGGATTTAAAATTGTTGTAGCACTCACAAAGCATTCTTTTACAAATTCTCTATCACTTAAAGGACACACTGTTTTCACTGTTTTAAGATTTGTATGTTAACACAATTTCAGTGCAGCATCATTATGTATCACATAACTTTTTTCCTGTAAATACATTACAAGGAGGTGGTAAAATCATTACCAATGACAATAATGATTTTAAAAAATTACAAAAATCTACCTTTATGAATACTTATTTCTTTCTCTTTGTTCTGACTAAGGTCAAAAAGCTTGGCTTTAATTTCTTCATTATTTTTATTGTTAACTGATTTTTCACGAAACAGTTGGAAATGTCACTTCACGTTACAATTCTTTTATATAATAAAATGAACACAGAGTGGCCATTTTATATTTCTATTAAAATGTAATATTCATCCTACGGTGAACTGAAGACTAAGGATTCATCAGATTTCCATTATAATGATCTTAAATCCTCGTCAGCCATTTTCTCAAAAAAAAAAAAAAAAAAAACGACATAAATTGGTTACAAACTATGGTGTGCACACCCTTTCCTCAACATGTAAACGTCACTACAGATGTCTAGATTTAGGTTATGACATGTCCGATATGCCTGCCATCATTCGTGATGATGTGGCACAAACAAATAGCTAAATTCTGCATCGCCCTCTAAAGTGTCAGAACATCAATGCTGTTGATGACCTCCTGAATGGCTGTTTTCAGACCAGCAATGGTTTTGGGGTTTTTGCTGTACACCTTGTCTTTAATGTAGCCCCACAAAATGGATTTGCCTGTGTTCAGATCTGGTTAATATGGCAGCCAATCAAGACCCATGCTAGTGGTCTCTGGGTTCCCCCAGTGCCAGAATGTGGTCACCAAAGTACTCCTCCATGACATCAAACATTCTCCTGCTTCAACGGGGTCACGCACCATCTTGCATGAACCACATCTTGTCGAAATCAGGGTCACTTTGGATAATGGGGACGAAAACATCTTCTAAAACCTTCACATACCATTTGGCAGTCACCGTGCCATCAAGGAACATCGCACCAATTATTTCATGACTGGACATTGCACACCACACAGTCACCCATTGAGGGTGAGGAGACTTCTTGATCACGAAATGCAGATTCTCAGTCCCCAAGATGCGCCAGTTTTGTTTATTGATGAACTCATCCAAATAAAAGTGGGCTACATCGCTAGACTAAACCATATTAATTCCAATCATGCCCCATGGCCAACCATGCAGTTTCAATGTCCTAACGCAAACCATTCAGAAGTTATGACAATTTCATTTCTTATAGTTCAATAATTGTCACACTGTTTTTTATACACTTTAATGTGGTTGTGTAATGAATCACCAGCTAACTAAAACCTTATGGCATGTTGTCCATGTTCTTACCTCAAAATGTACGTTGGTAACATCTGTCACAAGTGATCACGGGAAGTTACAATTGGAGAACAACTATCGCAAATGGTCACGGGAAATTACAATGGGAGAACAATTGATTTGTATGGCCAATGATGTAACGATGTTTTTGTTTTGGGAAAATATTAAGTATGTACTGTAACAACATTCTTAACAGGCTAGATGCTAAAGTGCATACGAACTGAATTTTCAGAGAGAAACATACAATTTTCTGGGGCAAATACATACAAACATGTACTACATAATTTAACACATAGTGTTAATTTTCTGCTTTTGTCACATCTTGGCATTTCTGTTACACACACAGATCAATCTGTCACTACAAGCGAGATGAAATATTCACATTCAATGGCTTCACCAAACTATCACATTCCAAGCAAACCTAGACGTCGAGTTGCACCAGTCACCACACTGTAGATTCTGCCTTTCTCATTAATATTATTTCAGCATAGGTAGTACAAAGTGCTGTCTACACAATGCAAGTAATTTGAATAACTTCATAAGCACAACCATCATTTATGACATTTCGACATACACAAAATGTGAGTAATTCACACGTTAGCAACAAACAGATGTACCTAGTTAACAACTGTTTATTGGCTTCTGCATACTATCCTCCCATTGGCTACTGTCTACAGTGCTGAGAAGATATGCTTAGTAGACTCGCAGCAAGCCTTACTTTGTGGATTAAAGACAAATAACTTTATGGTGTGACAGATCACTGAATGATGATTTCTTGGTTCTTCAAGATTTTTACATGTAGCTGTATGGATAGTTTATCATCTAAAAATGAAAAGAACATGACAGAGAGAGATGTAGCGAGAAGAAACAGCAGAAAAACCAAAAGTTAAATTCATATTAAATTTTTTGAGTGATTGAACTATGCCATTTTTTCCTTCTGGATGATTCCTGGTACTGAATCTGCCAACTGATCTGACTAAAAGCCCTAAAAAGTTTTGGTCTTATGAGGGCATCCTGAAAAGCAAAGCCTCCAAATTTTTTATTCTGTCCTCAATATTGGTTGAGATATTATGTGTCATGCATATTAATTGGTCGATTTTCCTGCTTCAATGACAAGCTGCAATCTCTGCAGTTAGAGAGTTCTGAATTGCAGCCTGTGACATGGCGATGTGTAAAGTAACTGTGTTGGTGCAATGGAAACAGTGTGCTGTAATTGAGTTAATAATTGCAGAAGACGTGCCTTCAACTGAAATCCATAGAAGAATTAAGACTGTGTACGGAGATGATTGTATCAACATCAGTAACGTGCAATGTTGGGTTGTACTGTAGGAAACTGTTGTGCTAACCCCTTTGTATGTGACAGAGCAGAGGAGGTTGTGGCTCCAGTGACTGTATCAACAAATTGGTCTCTCATTGGAACGTACCTTGCAGACAGAAATCAACAAGTCAGTCTCAATGGAACAAAACTGACAGATGTAAAGGTAATTTCAGGAGTACCCTAAGACCTGTACCAGAACTGTTACTATTTAAGATTTACAAAAATGATCTAGTGGATAACATCAGAAGCTCCATGAAGACGTTTGCGGATGATGGTGTTATGTACAAGAATGTAGAAACACCAGAACACTGTAGAGAATGGCAGGAAGACCTGCAGACGACCGATGACTGGTGCAGGGATTGGCTGTTGATCCGGAATGTCAGTAAATGTAACCTGCTGCATGTATAAAGGTGAAGAGATCCACTACTGTACAGTTATAGTACTGGGGACAAGTCACTGGAAACAGTAACTGCTGTAAAATACCTTGGGATAACCATCCTGAGTGACCTAAACTGGAGTGTGCTCCCTGCCGCCGTTGGATAAGCAGCTGAGCAGCAAGTCGTATACTCCTAGCTCACTCATTTGTTACATAGTTTAATTCTTAATTTCTTTGCGTGTTTTTGGTACTTGCATTGTTTAATTCATAAATTTCGAGCGTATTATAGTATTTGAGAGTTGTAGCATCGCGTTTTAGTACCTGAATAGTGTAAATTCGCGTAGTCGTTTGTCTACTGTTTTGTTTTGAACGGCCAGTGTCGGTTGGTCGCAGTCAGTGTGCTCCCTGCCGCAGTTGGATAAGCAGCTGAGCAGCAAGTCGTATACTCCTAGCTCACTCATTTGTTACATAGTTTAATTCTTAATTTCTTTGCGTGTTTTTGGTTCTTGCATTGTTTAATTCATAAATTTCGGGCGTATTATAGTATTTGAGAGTTGTAGCATCGCGTTTTAGTACCTGAATAGTGTAAATTCGCGTAGTCGTTTGTCTACTGTTTTGTTTTGAACGGCCAGTGTCGGTTGGTCGCAGTCAGTGTGCTCCCTGCCGCCGTTGGATAAGCAGCTGAGCAGCAAGTCGTATACTCCTAGCTCACTCATTTGTTACATAGTTTAATTCTTAATTTCTTTGCGTGTTTTTGGTACTTGCATTGTTTAATTCATAAATTTCGAGCGTATTATAGTATTTGAGAGTTGTAGCATCGCGTTTTAGTACCTGAATAGTGTAAATTCGCGTAGTCGTTTGTCTACTGTTTTGTTTTGAACGGCCAGTGTCGGTTGGTCGCAGTCAGTGTGCTCCCTGCCGCCATTGGATAAGCAGCTGAGCAGCAAGTCGTATACTCCTAGCTCACTCATTTGTTACATAGTTTAATTCTTAATTTCTTTGCGTGTTTTTGGTTCTTGCATTGTTTAATTCATAAATTTCGGGCGTATTATAGTATTTGAGAGTGTAGCATCGTGTTTTAGTACCTGAATAGTGTAATTTCGCTTAGTCTCCTTCCGCCGCCGAGCAGTGTCAGCAGTGCGCAAGTAGCAGCATTACTGCATTTACTAGGCAATCTTGTATTTTAATAACCGTTTAAATTTTGTCGATTTGTTTGCGCTCTCTGTAGATTAGTTCAGACGTTCTTAGCAAAACAGTTTTTAGCATGGATAGGGACTGCAACTGCTGTGTTCGGATGCAGGCTGAGTTGGCATCCCTTCGCTCCCAGCTTCAGGCAGTGTTGGCTTCGGTCACACAGCTTGAGGCTGTTGCCAATGGGCATCACTGTGGGGGTCGGGATGGGGGTTTGTCGGGGACAGCCAGCTCGTCCCACGCATCCCCTGATCGGACTACGACTGTGGTTGCCCGGGATACTGCCCGCATTGAGGCTGATCCCTCACCTGTGGTAGAGTGGGAGGTCGTTTCAAGGTGTGGCAGGGGGCGAAAGACATTCCGGAGGGCTGAACGGAAAGCCTCTCCAGTTTGTCTGACGAACCGGTTTCAGGCTCTGTCTCAGGCTGATACTGATCTTCGGCCTGACATGGCTGCTTGTCCTGTTCCAGAGGTTGCCCCTCAGTCTGCAAGATCCGGGCAGTCGCAGAGGGTGGGCTTACTGGTAGTTGGGAGCTCCAACGTCAGGCGCGTAATGGGGCCCCTTAGGGAAATGGCAGCAAGAGAGGGGAAGAAAACCAATGTGCACTCCGTGTGCATACCGGGGGGAGTCATTCCAGATGTGGAAAGGGTCCTTCCGGATGCCATGAAGGGTACAGGGTGCACCCATCTGCAGGTGGTCGCTCATGTTGGCACCAATGATGTGTGTCGCTATGGATCGGAGGAAATCCTCTCTGGCTTCCGGCGGCTATCTGATTTGGTGAAGACTGCCAGTCTCGCTAGCGGGATGAAAGCAGAGCTCACCATCTGCAGCATCGTCGACAGGACTGACTGCGGACCTTTGGTACAGAGCCGAGTGGAGGGTCTGAATCAGAGGCTGAGACGGTTCTGCGACCGTGTGGGCTGCAGATTCCTCGACTTGCGCCATAGGGTGGTGGGGTTTCGGGTTCCGCTGGATAGGTCAGGAGTCCACTACACGCAACAAGCGGCTACACGGGTAGCAGGGGTTGTGTGGCGTGGGCTGGGCGGTTTTTTAGGTTAGATGGCCTTGGGCAAGTACAGAAAGGGCAACAGCCTCAACGGGTGCGGGGCAAAGTCAGGACATGCGGGGACCAAGCAGCAATCGGTATTGTAATTGTCAACTGTCGAAGCTGCGTTGGTAAAGTACCGGAACTTCAAGCGCTGATAGAAAGCACCGAAGCTGAAATCGTTATAGGTACAGAAAGCTGGCTTAAGCCAGAGATAAATTCTGCCGAAATTTTTACAAAGGTACAGACGGTGTTTAGAAAGGATAGATTGCATGTAACCGGTGGTGGAGTGTTCATCGCTGTTAGTAGTAGTTTATCCTGTAGTGAAGTAGAAGTGGATAGTTCCTGTGAATTATTATGGGTGGAGGTTACACTAAACAACCGAACTAGGTTAATAGTTGGCTCCTTTTACCGACCTCCCGACTCAGCAGCATTAGTGGCAGAACAACTGAGAGAAAATTTGGAATACATTTCACATAAATTTTCTCAGCATGTTATAGTCTTAGGTGGAGATTTCAATTTACCAGATATAGACTGGGACACTCAGATGTTTAGGACGGGTGGTAGGGACAGAGCATCGAGTGACATTATACTGAGTGCACTATCCGAAAATTACCTCGAGCAATTAAACAGAGAACCGACTCGTGGAGATAACATCTTGGACCTACTGATAACAAACAGACCCGAACTTTTCGAATCTGTATGTACAGAACAGGGAATCAGTGATCATAAGGCCGTTGCAGCATCCCTGAATATGGAAGTTAATAGGAATATAAAAAAAGGGAGGAAGGTTTATCTGTTTAGCAAGAGTAATAGAAGGCAGATTTCAGACTACCTAACAGATCAAAACGAAAATTTCTGTTCCAACACTGACAATGTTGAGTGTTTATGGAAAAAGTTCAAGGCAATCGTAAAATGCGTTTTAGAAAGGTACGTGCCGAGTAAAACTGTGAGGAACGGGAAAAACCCACCGTGGTACAACAACAAAGTTAGGAAACTACTGCGAAAGCAAAGGGAGCTCCACTCCAAGTTTAAACGCAGCCAAAACCTCTCAGACAAACAGAAGCTGAACGATGTCAAAGTTAGCGTAAGGAGGGCTATGCGTGAAGCGTTCATTGAATTCGAAAGTAAAATTCTATGTACCGACTTGACAGAAAATCCTAGGAAGTTCTGGTCTTACGTTAAATCAGTAAGTGGCTCGAAACAGCATATCCAGACACTACGGGATGATGATGGCATTGAAACAGAGGATGACACGCGTAAAGCTGAAATACTAAACACCTTTTTCCAAAGCTGTTTCACAGAGGAAGACCGCACTGCAGTTCCTTCTCTAAATCCTCGCACAAAAGAAAAAATGGCTGACATCGAAATAAGTGTCCAAGGAATAGAAAAGCAACTGGAATCACTCAATAGAGGAAAGTCCACTGGACCTGACGGGATACCAATTCGATTCTACACAGAGTACGCGAAAGAACTTGCCCCCCTTCTAACAGCCGTGTACCGCAAGTCTCTAGAGGAACGGAGGGTTCCAAATGATTGGAAAAGAGCACAGATAGTCCCAGTCTTCAAGAAGGGTCGTCGAGCAGATGCGCAAAACTATAGACCTATATCTCTTACGTCGATCTCTTGTAGAATTTTAGAACATGTTTTTTGCTCGCGTATCATGTCATTTCTGGAAACCCAGAATCTACTATGTAGGAATCAACATGGATTCCGGAAACAGCGATCGTGTGAGACCCAACTCGCCTTATTTGTTCATGAGACCCAGAAAATATTAGATACAGGCTCCCAGGTAGATGCTATTTTTCCTTGACTTCCGGAAGGCGTTCGATACAGTTCCGCACTGTCGCCTGATAAACAAAGTAAGAGCCTACGGAATATCAGACCAGCTGTGTGGCTGGATTGAAGAGTTTTTAGCAAACAGAACACAGCATGTTGTTATCAATGGAGAGACATCTACAGACGTTAAAGTAACCTCTGGCGTGCCACAGGGGAGTGTTATGGGACCATTGCTTTTCACAATATATATAAATGACCTAGTAGATAGTGTCGGAAGTTCCATGCGGCTTTTCGCGGATGATGCTGTAGTATACAGAGAAGTTGCTGCATTAGAAAATTGTAGCGAAATACAGGAAGATCTGCAGCGGATAGGCACTTGGTGCAGGGAGTGGCAACTGACCCTTAACATAGACAAATGTAATGTATTGCGAATACATAGAAAGAAGGATCCTTTATTGTATGATTATATGATAGCGGAACAAACACTGGTAGCAGTTACTTCTGTAAAATATCTGGGAGTATGCGTACGGAACGATTTGAAGTGGAATGATCATATAAAACTAATTGTTGGTAAGGCGGGTACCAGGTTGAGATTCATTGGGAGAGTGCTTAGAAAATGTAGTCCATCAACAAAGGAGGTGGCTTACAAAACACTCGTTCGACCTATACTTGAGTATTGCTCATCAGTGTGGGATCCGTACCAGGTCGGGTTGACGGAGGAGATAGAGAAGATCCATAGAAGAGCGGCGCGTTTCGTCACTGGGTTATTTGGTAACCGTGATAGCGTTACGGAGATGTTTAATAAACTCAAGTGGCAGACTCTGCAAGAGAGGCGCTCTGCATCGCGGTGTAGCTTGCTCGCCAGGTTTCGAGAGGGTGCGTTTCTGGATGAGGTATTGAATATATTGCTTCCCCCTACTTATACTTCCAGAGGAGATCACGAATGTAAAATTAGAGAGATTAGAGCGCGCACGGAGGCTTTCAGACAGTCGTTCTTCCCGCGAACCATACGCGACTGGAACGGGAAAGGGAGGTAATGACAGTGGCACGTAAAGTGCCCTCCGCCACACACCGTTGGGTGGCTTGCGGAGTATCAATGTAGATGTAGATGTAGAATGACTACATAAAAGAACCTGTGGGAAAAATCAGATGGTTGGCTGAGTTCACTGGATGAATTGTGAATTTTAAGGAAATTTAATTCATCCATGAAAGAAATGGCTTACAAAACATTTGTTCAATCAATTCTAGAGTACTGCTAATCAGTATGGGACTTTACCAGGGTGGATTAATACAAGAGAGGCAATATCAAAGGAAGAGTGGCATGTCAGGGAATCATTTAGTTATGGTAAGAACATCACAGAAATTCTCAGCAGACTCCTGTGGCAGATGTTACAAGACAGGCATTGTGCATCATGGAGAGGCATAGAATTGAAATTCTGAGAGAGCACATTCTGGAAAGAATTGAAAATATTTCCTCCCATATGCATCTCTCAAAATGAGCACAAAGAGAAAAACTGAGAAATTAGAGATCATATTGACAGTGATTCTTTCCAGCCATCACTTCCGAATGGACAGGGAAGGTGAGAAAAGATTGCGGTACTACAAGTGTCCTTCCCATCACGTGCTGTAAGGTGCCTTGTGGAGTACACATACAGATGTAGATATTTTCAAGTACTGGACAAGAAGGGGTTTAATTACAATTAACATTTTATTTTACAAAAATAATGGAAAGAGTAACGGTAATAATTGACCATGTTGCTAAGACATGCATAGTTGACAGGTACATACAACTAAACTAAACAAAGTCTGAAGAGGCCTTGTAAGGCGCAACTGTACCGACCAACTGCCATGTCAACCTCTGCCGATTCACGTCATTGGATGTGGATATGGTGGGGCATGTGTTTAACACATCAGACCCTCAATTTCTCAATAAAGTAGCTCCTCACTTGAGGTCACAAGCGTTGAGTGCACCCCACTTGCCAACAACGTTCAACAGAAATGGATGGTGACCCATGTAAATGCTAGCCAAGCCCAAAAGTGCTTAATTTCGGTGATCTGATGACAACCGGTGTTACCATTGCAGCAAGGCTGTTGGCTTTGACAGGTACATATACAAGACTGAAAATGTTAAGAACCTTTCAGATGATATCTTCCTTCAGAGCTCACAAGAACAGTTATCACCTCTGCAGATCAACAAGGGTGAGTGCTTGCGTCAAGTAATTGGGCTAAGTGGAGTACGCAGAGAGGGGTATGGAGGGCAGGATGAATAGGAGGGATAGGCTGCAAGTGGATGCAATAGATGGGACAGGAATGTTGCACTGGTTAGATACAGGGAGGGGGAGAAGCATGTAGCACAGAATTAGGAAGCAGTGGATTGTGAAGGAGACGGTGACATGGGTCATATCAATGTGAAAGATCCAAGTGCAAGACCTGTCCTTTGCACAGCATGTACTATATACTTCTCCATTTCCATCATATGCATGTCGTATCCTATCCTACCAGAGCAAGGGTAATCTGTGAAAGCATTTAATGCCACACACTATCTCTGCTGTAGCTTTTGTACTGCCTTTTATAAGGGCATCACTACCAGCCAGCTGTTGACCAGAATGAAAGTCCACTGCCAAACTGTGACCAAGAGCAGCAGAGATAACTAACAGTGGCAAAACACTCTATTAAACACAACATCCTTGACTTCAATTGGTGCTTTACAACCCTTGCCATCTGTCTCCCTAATATCAATTCTCTGAATTATGTAGCTGGGACTTGTCCTCAAGTAGGTTTTTCAATTTCGCAATCCTCCTAGCCTCAGTCTCCACTAGCCCTTGCCCTGCACACAGTTCCAGACATTCTCATGGCCCCAAACTCACTCGTTCTACACACACATAATCCTTACCACAGTTCCCCTCTTCCTCTGTTCTACCTCCCACTCCCACAACCAATCCACATGACTCTCTGCAACAGGAAATTCCTTCTGCCTGTGTCAAGCAAGCTTACCTGTGCCACACTCCCAACACAGCTGCTTGCTGCCTCACCCTTCCAGCCAGCAGCCATGTTTCCCTCCAACCACTCCTCCCTATCTCTACAGCCTTTCCCTCCTTGTCCACTTCACATAAAAAAAAAAACCACCACAGTTGAGCTGCTGTGTTGGTACAATGTATCTGCCAAGCACATGTTAGGTGTGGTGTGTGGGTGTGCAAATATTCTATAATAGTCAGGTGAGGTGAAAGACATCCTCTAAAAGTGTAGCAAAGTTTCTAATCATGTTTGTGTGTCTTAAATTATTTCTGTTGCATCCAAAACTTTACATTATATCATTTAGTATTAAGGAGCCAAAAAAGCCTTAAATATTGCTATATAATTTAATTTGCTATGATGATACTATTATTCCACCTATGTCAATCAACAAAAATAAAATAAATCATAACAAATACTTACACACACTTCCTCTTTCAGTTCTGCAGTAACTGTTTCAGCCCATTTCTTATTTACAGGAGGCAACTGACTGTTCACAAGCCCAATTATTGCAGCCAATGTAAACTGACTACAGCCACATAACTTCTTTGGTAGTTCAATCCATGGTGATAATGAACCCTGGTAGTAAAGGAAATTAATTAACCAGTAATATTGCATAACAAACAAAAATACTCATGACTACTGGGTATATGAAACAAAAGAACTATTGTGACCTGATGTTTTTCCAGCATCTTTCTAACTTGTAGAATTCTCGGGTGTCTGCCTGGGCCACGTAAGTTCTCCACAATATTTTGGCAGACAGGCTTGCCGCCACCTTCAGGTGGTTCCTGATAACTACTGCCCTGCTTGGATTGGCATCCTGTAAACATTGGCAGTTACCCCTTTCATCACTCTGCTGTCCCTGGCTGTGCAGTCACTGCAGTAGGGAGTGGCACTAGAGGGATGTGAATTGTATCGGCCCGTCCTCCCTTCTGCCCCAGACTCCATCCTACTGTCACTGGGTGCAGATCTCACTGTACGGGAATGCTTTGTCATTTCTTGGCTCACTGCAGGGATCCATTTTCAGTGGCCTCTTTAATCACACACTCCCAGAAGGAGGAAGATTCTCTAAGTATTTTGGTTTTGTTGTAATCTATAGTATGGCCAGTTTTTATACTGTGGCTGGCTACAACTGATTTGTTGGTCCGGCATAATCAACTGTGGGGTCTATGTTCTCAGCATCTCTCTTCTACGGTGCACACAGTTTTCCCAATGTGTGACTTTTCACATTGGCTAGAGATTTAATAGAGATTGGGAAACTGTAAATATGTTAGAACAGAAGTACTGTGAACACAGGCTCCACACTTAGTTACACCAGGCCACCAAATCAGCTGTGGTCAATCTCAGTACAAAAACAGGCCATATTACAACTTACAACAAAACTAAGATACTTAGGCTATCTTGCTCCTTCTGAGATTATGAGATTAACAAGGCTACTGAAATTTGAAATTAAGAATACAAGATGGTCTAATTAACAAAGATATCGCCTACAATGGACTATGGTGTAGAACCCTGGACTGAGCTTAGAAAAAGAAATGAGTTCCTGTATGGCAAGGTCTGCACCTGACAACAATAGCATCAACACTGGAGATCACAGTTTGAAGCATGGCATTGCTATTCCCACTACCATAAACTACCACCAAGGTCATTGCAAGGACAATGACAAAACCAGAACGGTGGAGGAGTTAAGAGCCAATGCATACATGACGCTGACCTGAGCAGAGCAGCAGTCATCAAGAACCACCTGAAGTTGGCAACAAGACTGGTTGCCAAAATATCATGGGGAACTTATTACATGACCCGTGCAGACATCCAAAAATTCTAAAAGAAAATAACTTTTAATCAACATGTACTGGAGACTGCCTGATGCACAGCGCTTTACTTATAACATATTCTTTTGTGTTACTGGGGAAAGAAAATGTCATATGAACAATCAGCAAAACTTAGTTACAGTAAATATGAATCCTGTTTACTACTACTCTAGTATACAAAAGAGTTTACATGTTACACAATATGAACGCAGTTAATTCATATCAATGCTTTTTTTTAACTTTTGGTGTGAACTATGAAGGTTAGAAAAGGGATTGATGTGTTGTGCCAATTAGTAAAATTGTATATTAAAAATTGTGGACTCCAATGAGTTCCACTTGCAACAAAGAAAAACATCAGATCAAATTACAATGTAATATGCCAAACGTGTGAGTCAGCAAAAAGGTTGCACATAAAATTGTAATGTTTAAATAGCATCTCATTAATTTCAAATCCATTTACTCATATCAGAAATATGGAGAATCAATCACAGAAATATGGTAACTCGAACAATTAGAGTAGAATTTGCATGTTCATCCTTTTAAGTTCCTAATGTTAGCAGTGAAAAAAGTGCTTCAAGGCTTTTTTTTAATTTTACACTTTGTTTACTTATTTAGCAGTACCTGTGGTGTAGTTACCTTTCTGTTTGCCAGATCTGCTGCAAAATTGGTAGGTTCTCTACTCATCCAATATTTCCACAGAGTAAAACTGTACTTCATGTGAGCAAATTTGACCTGCAAACAATTATTACAATTTTACAATGAAACATGCAGTCTATAATATATATATGAGTTTTCTTGAAGAGCTAAGGATAATAGGTCAACACGAAACATATTAATTAACAGAGGGTAATTTTTAGATAACAGACCAGTATTACGACTTTTCACAAGACTGTCAATCAAGCTGTTACTTGTGTAAATGTTTCAGCTAATGTTGGAACTTAAAGACATCCATTTTTTACACATTTGTCATAAATGCCTGTCACATGATTAAAGGCTGTAAAGCGCATGATATGAAATATTTCCCATACTAAAACGGCTAAAAAGTGTGGTTCACTCTGGAACATGTTGTCAAAGTAGAAACAATGTTGTGTGCCAGCATTTCAGGATGTTTCAACTTCTGCTGCAGATTGTATATAAATACTGTATTTCTGTTAGCAATACAGAGAGTAAAGACGAGTAAAAATAAGGCACTGAGTGATAGACAGGCACACAAATAAGATTTGGAAGTTTTAGATTAGCTTCAGTTCAAACAAACAATTAAAGGAAGAAAGTGGAGGGCAGATGGGTAGCCAGAGCAGAGAACAAGAATATGGCATTAGTGAGCTCATGCTGTTAAAGGAATGGGGAGGTCATATACAGTATACAATGAAACTGGATGTGTTGGTTAAGGGGAAGTGGGTCAGAATAACAGAAGGGGGAAGACAACAGTGTAGGTGTAGATTAATAAACTGAATTTAAGTAAAGTGAAATGATTGGAATTGATTGGAAGGGCGAAGAAAGGAGGGTGAGAAAAGGCAAGGCAACAGAGGCAGAGGTGGATGTAGGAGAACGGCTAGTGGAGATAGAGGTTATGGGTAATACAGAATTGAATGAAGTGTTGTACAGACAATTCGCATCTATTTAATTAATTGAAGCTGGGTACAGGAGGCTCCTGATGCAAGCACAGGTTCTAAAAGACCAGTGCTGAAGCTGAGCATAGAGTGCTCAGCAGTATGCTGTGCTATTGTTTGACCTACTTTACAGTTGTGTATGTTTGGCCATGACCATTCAGGTGCACAATGCTTGGTAGCCTTGTCAACATAAAAGGCTGTGCAGGAGGTGCAAAAGAGCAGATGGATTACATGACTGCTTTTACAGGAGGTCTTGCCTCTGATGGAGCAGTATCTGCTTGTGATGGAAATGGAACAGGACTTGCCAGTGCACCTAGATCATAAAAACAATAATGAGAGTAGCTGGGACCTGAGATGGAAAGGGGGAAGGAATTCCTTTTAGTTTTGCGTTGAATATGTCTCCCACCTCTGGGTATACTTGCTATTTCTCAATAGCCATTACATGTTGCTCTCTTGAAACTGATATCAGATTGATAGGTCCATCTGTTTGCTGTGAAGGATGTGAGTTCAGTTTGTGAAATTTTCTTTTTCCAAGTGTGTGTGTGTGTGTGTGTGTGTGTGTGTGTGTGGGGGGGGGGGGGGGGAGGGGGAGGGGGAGGGGGCACAGCTGCTGCCCCCATATATTTGGCTTAAGGCCCTAGATGTTTTTAGTAGACTGGGTCAGAAGCAGAACACTGCTTTGGGAAGGTGTGAAGGATTATGGGAGGGAGATTCTTCATTTCATAGCATAATGAAAGGTAGTCGCAGTCCTAGCAGACAAAATGGTTTCAGCCCATGACAATGCCTGTTAATGAGAAGAGTACTCATTCGCAGTTTGTTTTTGTAGATCAGTATGTTCTCTTGTCACTGTTGCAGACAAATGTTACAAAAAAAGTCACTGAATAAAATTTTGAATATTTGTATGAAAAGAATTTTCTTTTGTGGTGGTTCGATACATTGATCCATGTGATCTCTCTTCATGATGATCTTGATGTCTAGTTTTGTTCTGTGTTGTTACATTTTATGATCACGAAGTGAATAAAGTATATCATTATGATAAAGTGGTGTTCAATGTTATTATTTTGCCATAATATCATTACTTGCCACACTGGTGACCCAATGTTACACTTTTTCTGTGAATCTAGCAATTTGGACAATTTCTGCGATCAAAATACCACAGGACAATGTGGCCTACAATAACGACGAATGTTATGATGCAGCAAATGACTCCATCCTCTGATTCTATGCCTACACATATATCTTCTGCTTGAATTTGCCACCATTGTGCTTCGAATTGTGTGAAAATAGAAAACTGTGACCAAATTTCATCGGGATCATCACAACTTGCTCAACGAAGTCCACGGACAATGGACATCACTGCACATTCTTCTATGCCCTGTGAACATTTTCCAGGACAATTTACACATTACGCTGCTGTGTCAACAGGTTTCTGTGCATATGATAATACCGCTGTGTCACAAAATCCATTTGTTACTCTTTCTAACAGTAACTTACAGATGATGCCATCGGCTCTGTGCCATGGTGCCATATTGCCTGTTAGGCGATAAACCACAAGTGTTTGGTTCAGTGCAACAGCAACAGTGCTTGAACAGTGACCTTTTATTAATGAACAATGTGACTTTTGCCACTGCTCCATCTGTCCCAGTGCACCAGAACTAATAAACAAACCTCTGCAGTGTACTGTGTCATGCATATCAAATCTCTTGGTGGCCATGGCTGTTTCTACCATGCTGGTCACCCCTGCAACCATGTCTGCTGCATCTGGTTATATGTACAAGCATCAAGAACAGTGTAATGTCAAGCCACCCAACATTGTCTGTGTTCACAGTTCTGGTGCTGCCTGTTCTTTCAGGACATCTACCACAACTGCCTCCACTTAACAAGGATGGTCAGACATGGTTTGCCCTTGTGGACATCATCCTCAACATCCACTGAGTCTTATCCAATGTATCTTTGTTTACAGCTCTGCACAAGCACACAGATTTGATGTCTGGTCTCATCTTCGTGGCACCAATGAGGGACCACTTTGAATATGCAAAGTCTATCATTCTTGAGTGCTTGTTGAGAACTCTGCAAGAAGCAATTAATCACATAGTGCACAACATATCACTCGGTGAGCTCACACCATCACAGTTGTGGTGAAAGATCAGAGCATGGATCGATCCCTCTTTCCTGTCCAATGCCACTTTGTGTCGCTATGGATAGTGAAAATACCAAAAGTTCTCTCCAGCTGCAACTTTTTATCACACGCCATTGATCCATTAGAGATTTGCCTAAGGCGAGCAGATGACACCTATAAAACCATCGGACATCAACAACTCACCGCAACGCTGAGTCACGTACGTGACCTCACCAGAGATATGTTCTTTCTGGTCAACACCAGCACAGATACCAGTGACATACCTCCAGCATTGTCAACTTCACCAACGACACCTTCCACCATGACACTGTGAGCAGCAAACAATTTGTCGGTCACTGTCTACAGCTCCACACACCTTCGCCTCAAACTTAAAATGAAATTTTGTTTGGAATGGACATTCAATATGGCTGGTGTTGGGCATTGATTTTCTACATCACTATGGCCTCACTCCAGATTTATCGTCAGGAACGCTGCTCCATCACTCTTCTGACACACACATTGAGGGCTCCTTTGTCGCAACTCCCACACATTTTTGAGCAACAACAGCTGCCCCTTTGTGCCAGTTAGCTGAACTCACACCCCTCGCTTCGTACCTGGTGGATTCACTGCGCAAGCTACTCAACCAACGAAATGACATTGCAGCCCTGTGTGTGGCCAATGAATTGCTGCAGGCACTGATCTACAACACTTCCACTGACCTGGCATGAGCACGAATGACCATTGCAGCACTTTCAGTGGCTACCACCACTACAACGCTGGCCACTGTTCCGGTCTTGCTCTCTACGGACAACGTTCAACGTGAAGTGTCTTCTGGCTCCCACGGCACATAATCCACCTCCTTCACATCAACAGATTATGCTTGTTCTACAGCTGTCAAACCAATGAGCTACACAGCCACTACAATCGATGCTGTCCTGCATGCTCACATCGAGCCCGCATGCTCTCATGCCACCTCACCACCACCGATGCAAACTATGCCCGTCTTGCCATGCTGACACCGCATACAACCAGTGGCCTGGACTCCACACCTACAGCTGCCGACACGTACCTGATGGCAGAGAATCTTCACCACCTTCGCCACCTATTCTACAAGCCAGTTCTCAGTTTCACAGTGCTGCGTGTTGCAATGTTCCCTGCTCCAGAGTGCCTTCCGCTCATGTAGGCCCAGTGAGGTTCCCCATTAAAGTTAACGGTACATGTCATAGGCTACATGCTACAGAAGGACCCCCTGTCCATGCAAAAGCACACCATCTATCAACTAAGAAACTTCACGACGCAAAAGAATGCATTCAGGAACTTTTACAACTAGGAATCGTACATCTTTCTGACAGTAACTGGTCATCACCTATTCATCTCGTCCCCAAAAAGAACTCAACCTTCAGACTTTGTGGAGACTACCATAGACTCAATGCCCGCACCATTTTACACAAGTAACCCATCCCCCACATTCAAAATTTTGCGTTGCAATTACATGGTGCTAGGCATTTTAGCATCATTGACTGTCATAATGCATATCATCAGATTCCCATGCTTACATTGATGACATTTTAATTTTCTCCACCTCTGCTAATGAAAACAAGCAACATCTTTCTGAAGTACTCCGCATGCTCTCAGTTAATGGTGTGGAGATAAATGATGACAAATCACAGCTGCACCAGTCATAAGTTATGTTCCTGAGCCTCACAGTGAATTCTGAAGGCATATGTACCACATCTGAATGCGTCACTCACATTATGAGCTTACTACCACCTGTCTCTTTTCATGACCTACATCGCTTCTTGGACATGATCAATTTTTTCAGGTGCCTCCTTGCTGTCTCCTCTAAACGATGCCTTGCAATGCAAACATACCACAGGTAATCACAAGGTTACATTGACCCAGGACATGACTCATACCTTCAATGACCTAAAAATGGCCCTAGCTAATGCAGAAACACTAGCCCATCCCAGCACCACTACGCCTATCGCAATCACTACAGAGGGAGCTACTGGTCGCTTATGAAGCCATACGCTATTTCTGAGAGGATATCGAGGCATATGACATCACCATTTACATGGATCACCATCCCCCGGTCGACGCACTGCGTAACCCTGCTAGTGATCTCCCTCTACATCGCATATGGATTTCATCAGCCAATACACAACAGACATACATTTCATCGATAGCCTCATAGCAGACTACATGCCATGAATTAATACCATTACAAGCCTGTTTGATCCTACGGAGCTCGTGTGACTACAAACTACTGATCTGGAGATACAGTTGGTAGCTACTAATAACTCCACCTCTCTCCACATTCAACCATGCCCTTTCCCTGCCATCAAATTCTTTGTGATACTTAGACTAACATATAATGACCAATCATACCCCATCCCCTTTGATAGGCCATTTTCTCTTCGCTGCATGGTCTAGCCCATTCAAGCATCAGAGTGACAGTACTCCTAGTAACTGAATGTTTCTTCTGGTCACACATCAAGAAAGACTGTCGTGGGTGGGTATGTGCCTGCATATCATGCCAACATGCCAAAGTTGTTCGAGAGGCCCACCCCCCTGTGGGACACTTTAAATACCAAAGGGATGCTTCAAACACATTCATATGGACCTTGTCAATCCCCTACCCCCTTCTAACGACTACCATTACATTTTGTCAGTCACTGACAGTGTGACATGTTGGGTAGAGGCAGTTCCTTTGAACAATATCTCGGCGGATACCGTGGCTCGAGCATTCATTACATGCTGGCCACTTGTTTTGGCTGCCCTGCATCCTTTACCACAGAGTAGGGCATGCAATTCAAATCTGTACTCTTCAAATGATTGTGTGTCCTATGTGGTGCCAAGCATTTCCATACAACAGCCTACCACCCTCAAAGTAAGCCGGCCGTTGTGGCCGACCAGTTCTAGGCACTTCAGTCTGGAACTGCGCGACCGCTACGGTCGCAGGTTCGAATCCTGCCTCGGGCATGGATGTGTGTGATGTCCTTAGGTTGGTTAGGTCTAAGTTCTAGGGGACTGATGACCTCAGATGTTAAGTCCCATAGTGCTCAGAGCCATTTGAGCCACCCTCAAAGTAATGTGTTAGTGGAGCACTGGCACCACACACTAAAGGCAGCATTAAAGTTCCACACTGACTACTGGTTGGATGCACTTCCGTGGGTACTGCTAGGCATAGCATATAAAGAAGATTTAAAGGCCTCTCTGGCAGAGATCCTTTATGGTGAACCCCTGGTACTCCCAGCAGAATGTTGAGGACACTACTTCTCTTCATGAAGAGAGGCTACCCTCCTTAGTCGAGCAAGTTCACTCTCGTATCGCGCATACCACAACCACAAGCACATACTCGCCCACCAGTTTTTTTACAAACTGAGCTTGCAGACTGTGACTTTATTATGCTGCGAGAGGACATCGTTTGTCCGGCACTTACTCCGTTCTATTCAGGACCTCACCAGGTTCTCGATCATGCTGCAAACACTATGATCATCCTGCTAAATGGAATACCACAAATGGTCTCTCTACAAAGAGTTAAACCAGCAGGGGTCCTCACTGAACACGTCTCTAACAACAAGGGCTCAGAGCTTCCTCCAACGGTCAACACAACAACTGAACTGGTTTCCAGTAAGTGTTCAGTAGGCACTTCCCTCCCATCCTCCTCTACTTCTTGTGATGCCAGTGCTAGTGATCGTGTCTCCATCAGTGACAGTGATGATGATGATGATCGGTTTGTGAGGCGCTCAAATGCGCGGTCATCAGCACCCATAAAAAGTCCCAATTTTTACACAATCCAATCCAGCCACAATCACGAATGATGATGATGATGATGATGATGAAATAATGAGGACAACACAAACACCCAGTCCCCGAGCCAAGAATTCCCCAACCCGGCCAGGAATCAAACCCGGGACCCTGTGATCCAGAGGCAGCAATGCTAGCCGCTAGACCACGAGCTGTGGACCCCAGTGATAGTGATGCATGTGACGAACTTACCGTACGCTTCTTCTCACCGCCAACACTGTGCTCAACTATGACCACATTCGCTGCCAACATCTTGGCGTTCCCAATGGATGACACTTCACTGCAATGTCACAATGACTGTTTGTTTGTTTGTTTGTTTTTTGTGCATCTTCTCATGTATGTTAATCTAAGGATGTTAACCTCACCCTCGTCTGAGCTATTAACTTACCCAAAGACTTTGTCAATGGCTCCCTTCAAGCTTTTATCGACGAGAATGGCATACTGTGAATTTTCATTCTATGCGACTGTCCACAGTTCCTCCCTCTCCCTCCTATTCAGATACTTTTATCCCATGCCGGCCATCCCCTACACCAACTGACGTGGATCAAAGATTATGTTGTGTCTTCCCTGATCGCCTCCCCAATACAATTTCCTTCTCCTTTTGCTGCTACACTGTGCTCTGCACTCCCAGGGAGGGGGCTCTGTGGCAGTTCGATACATCGATTTGTGTGATATCTCTCTCTATGATGGTCTTTGAACTGACTTTATGTCTAGTTTTGTTCTGTGTTGTTACGTTTTGTAATCACAAAGTGAATAAAGTATATCATTATGATAAAGTGGTGTTAAATGTTATTATTTCACCGTAGTATCATTACTCACTACAACTTGCATGCAACTTCTTTCTCTGTAAACTTATTTTTCTAACTATACAACACAATAAAAATATTGCTTAATATTAATAAAATAATAAAACTGTAAACATTAGCACGAAAAGAATGCTGCTCAAATTAAAAAAATACTGAAATGTGATTTCTTACTCTGTACACATTTTTCTGAGCACTCCATTACAATGACATGTTGTTTAATAAAGCAGTTTTAAAACAACATTTATGTGAGCTTACACTACACATAATAATAAGCTAGTACAATCAGAACCAACTCAGACCAAACCCTTCAAAGACACAAGTGTGTGTGCCTTTCATTTAAGGAACAGGGAAGCTAATTGTGAGCTACATATTGCATGGTCAGTCATCCAACTCCAGCATCATCACGCACCTAAATACTTGGGAGTCACTCTCGATAGAACTCTGACATTCAAAACTCACTGCAAGAACATCAAAATGAAAATCTCCGCTCGAAACAACCTAATTCACAAACTAGCGGGGACACAGTGGGGATCACATCCACAAACTATTCGCTGTTCTGCAATGGAGCTGTGCTTTTCTACTGCTGAATATGCTTCTCCAGTCTGGTACAGGTCATCTCATGCCAGACAAGTAGACATTGCTCTCAACGAAACCTGCAGGTTGATCACAGGTTGCTTAAGACCTACCCCAACTGATAAGCTCTACTGCCTGGCTGGAATAACACCACCATGGATACGCAGAACAGTGGCTGCCAACAAGGAGAGACTGAAAGTGGAACAGGACAGTTCCCATCCACTGCACAGACATAATCCACCACAGCAACGGCTGAGATCGCGAAAGAGCTTCCTGAGAGCATCCGAGAAGCTCACCATTTCACCAGAGAAGGCAAGGCTGGAGTTATGGAAGAAGTCGACACCTCACCTGTAGACGCCAGAAGCTGAAGAACTACCACCTGGACACAATGAGAGCTGGCTGGTGTGGAAATCTTTAAACAGATTATGATCAGGAGTTGGACGATCCAGAGACAACCTGAAGAGATGGGGGCTTCATAACAGAAGATACATCCTGTGATTTTGGACAAGAACAAACCACAAGCCACATGCTCTAGTGCCTTTCGTGTCCTACATCCTGCACGAAGATTGATCTCCTGCAAGCCACTCCAAGTGCCTTGTAGGTTGCAAAGTATTGGGCACATGTAATATAAATACAATTTGTGTATATATATGTACATATTTATTGATGTGTATGGGCACTGTAGATTTGTATGTTTCTGATTCGAGAATATACATAATAAATGTATCTATAATCTCTTTATAAAAGCACTGAACTTGACAATACGGACCTTTTCAATATTGTGTGAGATCTCCTGAAAATAATCAGTGGCTCTCTGCAATGCCACTTTGATGTCTTCTGTCACAAAGCTTGTACGGGGATCATTTAGTTCTTCCATGTACATGACTTTCAGATCTTTCAGGTTTACCTAGACAAATGTAACATTTTAACTGATTTTCACGGATTACAGCATGGCATATATTAGTAAAATGCCCAGTAACTACTCGCAACAACACTTGAATGAGTTCGACAAATATATACCTTCAAATCCAGCCTTAGCCTGCTTACATTGCCACCTAAAAGTACTTTAAGAAATGGCTTCAGGTCACATGCATATTTTGTCATAGGTCCTGCTGTAACCATTGTCTGGCCTTCTTCTCCAGTTCTAAATGTTAGCCCTTTCAGTGGTGTTAAGCCTGTAAAATAAAGAACTTAATACACTTATGAATTACTCAAAAACTTTAAAGATGTTCACATATGAAATTTCCTCCAAGCAATTTTAAGGAATGAAAAACAAAGACAGTTGAATTTGTCACATGTGCACACAAATTCATTTAATGAAGGGACCAGAAAGTATAGCATCTCCGGTTTTAGTCTGGTATTTGTTGTTAATCATCAATAATTAAACGAAACAAAATTTCTGTACCCTTTATTACCAACTCAGTATAAATTACCCAAAAAATAGCTATTTTTAATGTCTCTGCATAAAGTGATTGAGCTTTCATCTTGAACATTGCTATGCACTGAAAAAGCAAAACATCCAGAAGTAATTAAATACGTGGAATTTGAATACAAATCATTTTCTTCTCAACATCAGCTGTGATTAGGGGTGGAACATTAGCTCATTTGAGTAAAGGAGGCGGTCATGTTTTTAAAGAAGGAACCTTGACAGCATGGTGACTCAGCAACACTATGGAAAAAAATCAATAAACATAGGATTCTGCAACTTGCTTCTCCACAAAGGAAGTGTACCATTTTAAATACAGTGCCACACTGATCAGCTTATGAAGAAATGATTAATTGTCTGGTAATGTACATTTGGCAACAGCACAGTTATTTTTCTTACAGGCTTTGAGAACATGCAATTGGAAACTTCCAAGAATTTCCCTCTAATGATGTAATAATTGCTTAATAGTATTTTTACATTAATATGTGAACACCACTTTTAATTCCATAAAAATACAGTACAAATACTTTTTGACACATAACTTACACAAGAGTGAAATTTTATTATTGTAATATAATGAAATCATCAATGAAGTTGAATATTTTAAATGCTTAGGACTGGAGATAGAAACTCTGTCTTTGATTAATCACATTCAGGGTCCTGTGCAGAAACTTAGTACTGTGTTATCTTCACTACAAAAATTATCTACTGTGATCTCTGACTATGAAATGTTTCTATGACATTTTTATCTGCTATGGTATCATATTTTTGGGCAATTGTGTGTCCGCACAAGGAAAATTATTAGCTCACAAAAGTGTGGTTAGAATGATCTGTGGCATCATGGAGGAAACTTTGCACAGTCTATTGTTGAAGTGTCTAGAAATTCTAATTTTGGTCATCTTCGTATAAGCTGCATCTATAACATCTCATTTTGTGACCTTGGAGGTTGCATGTCATGCCAACTGGGAGGTGTTTAATGATGTTTTCAGAGCTAGGTTCAATTTTTCTTTCAACAAACTTGTACCTAATACACTGTTCCTCAACTCTGTAACAAATGTATAGCTCTGCAGCTACATACTCAATATATATTCAGTACTATTTTGATGTTTACTAGTCATGCTGACTTCTCCATTTGTCTGAGCACCCAAAGTGTTATAGAACAGCTGTTTTTCAGTCACTGCTCCATCCGATGTCAGAAATCCTACTGAGTCCTAGTGCTGCGAACAAAGAATTAGAGGCTATTAACCCTAGCACCACTAAGCTTGGATCTATCACATGGATGTCTAAGGGGGGGGGGGGGGGGTGCAAAAATTGCCCTCACATTCATTTCACTTTTTAATGTTTTGATTATTTAATGAATAGGAATTTCTTTACTAGGTTGCAACACACTTTCCACAGTTATCAGGAACATTATAACATAAACAAATACAATAAATAAGGTCATGAATATGAGAAATATTAGTATATTTTTATCATGAAACTAACACTTCCATAGACATCAGACATATATTACAAAATCATAAAAGAACATACAATAGCAATCCACAAATAAGAAAACAGAAAATCAAAGTCAGGAATTACAATTGAGTTTTTCCTTCCTACTCACTTTCTATTTCAAAAGCTTTGCATATGATTGTTTTTGCAGAATGAGTGGAACACACATACTTGGAACACCAGCAACAAACTATAGACACTTCTGTCATCTTGTCTTTTTCCTTTTTAGAGTTTTTACGGTTTTTACTCTTGAAACAGATGTGACATCTTCCTCTTGATTAAAATCCAACAGATTGAACAGTTGCAGAAATGCTGGGCAGCATTTTCCCTGGAGCACTTTCCATCGCACTGATGATAGGCTTTTGTAAACCCATGATATTCTTTGCTCTCTCTTCCACAGCTCGCCTAATGAGCTATTGACCTAATTCTAGCAGATACAGCCTTCTTACATTATGCTGCTTCTACTCCAGTTTGGGTTATTTATCATGAAAATTGTTCCAGCACTGAGACAGGCAATATCTATTAAGGTGAAAAAGAGAGGTAATGGCCACCTTCTCATTCCTCGTTTTACTGAATGATGTTGCGTCATTTGATCAATGCTGTCTATGCCCCCTTTGGTTTCATTGTGGTAGAGATTGATGTTTGACTTTTTTTTCTCTGTCAACTCATCCACCTTGTTATCATTGTGTTGTGTGGAAAGAAGTAGGAGATTCTTAGTAGGCTTCAGTTTGGAGATGTATGAAACCCAGGTAACTGGTGCATTGCCCGTTTTCGGATCTGTGAATAAGAACTTATAGAAATATAGCTCTCAACCCTGTGTCTTCTTTAGCTGTTCTGGTACGTGTTTTCTGTTACTCTTCAGTGTATCCATCAAAGTTAACTTGTCATCATTGTAAAGCTCCTCGTCTATGTCTATAGATGTATAATAACGATCTGTTGTTATATTGTGAGACCTTAACTTTTCCCGGCAAATCGAATCTTCAAATAACTTACAGGTTTGCTGCCGGGTGACGTCGTCGGACACCGCTGATATTTCGACAGGAGCACACCCTGCCATTCTCAAGGCACAAATGCAAGGAAGAAAATATGTGCGAGCAAATTTAATACCTCGGTTCATCGAGGAAAAACAAGGAAGATACCACACACAGAACAAGTGTCAACACAACCAAAGATAACCAACGTCAGAAATATCGATGGTTACTATTAATCAACAGGTGAGGTAGCACTAATTTTGTCCCTCTGTTTTTTGAGGAGAGAGAGAGCCGGATTCCAAGCAGCATTTAAACAAAATCCACCATCTCTGTTAATAAGGTTGCTTGATAGTCTGATTTCAACAGCTTCCTTAATAACACTATCCCAATAGTTTGACGTGCAAGCCAGAATCTCCGTGTTGTTGTATTCCATAGAATGACCGCTGTCAAGGCAATGTTCTGCAATAGCGGGTTTGCTCGGCTGTTGTAAGCGTGTGTGACGCTTATGTTCAACAAACCGGTCTTCCACAGTCCTGATTGTCTGAACAATATATGACTTGCCACAACTGCAAGGAATACGATAGACCCCAGCCTTACGCAAACCAAGATTATCTTTTACAGACACCAACAGGGCCTTAATCTTGGAAGGTGGTCGAAAAACACATTTCACATCATATTTCCGTAAAATACAGCCAATCCTGTTGGAAATGCTTCCTGCATAAGGCAAAAAGGCCATAGACTTAGGTGCCACTTCGTTGCTATCGTCCCTCACCCGTTGCACAGAAGGCTGATGGCGCAACGCACATTTGATCTGCCTCTCACTATAACCATTCTGATGAAAGGTGACTTCGAGATGTGCTAGCTCAGCTGCCAAACTTTCAGGGTCTGAGATAACGTGGGCCCTGTGAACCAAGGTGCGAAGTACTCCTTCATGCTGAGCTGGATGGTGACAACTATCAGCTCGCAGATAAAAGTCAGTGTGGGTGGGCTTCCTATAAACAGAATGTCCCAATGTACCATCAGTCTTCCTTTTGACCAAAATATCAAGGAAGGGAAGGCATCCATTCTTTTCCACCTCCATAGTGAACTGAATATTCGGGTGGATTGAATTCAGATGTTCCAAAAACTGGTTTAAATTCTCGCTACCATGAGGCCACACAACAAAAGTATCATCTACATATCCGAAAAAACAATCAGGTTTCAAGGTCGCTGACTCCAATGCACGTTCCTCAAAGTTCTCCATAAACAAATTGGCCACAATAGGTGACAACGGGCTTCCCATTGCAACTCCATCAGTCTGTTTGTAGTACTGACCATTGAATAAAAAGTAAGTGGAAGTCAGCACATGTCGAAACAAATTTGTTAATTTGACACCAAACTTAACCTCAATTAGCTGCAACGAATGAGAGACAGGAACGCGAGTGAAAAGAGAAACCACATCAAAACTGACTAAAATATCAGAGTCATTCAAACGCAATCCCTGCAATCGACGTAAGAAATCTGCTGTTTATCAGGGGATGAACTCCATGAACTTGACTCATTTTCAATTGATGTGTCACTATCATATGTCACAACTGTATCATCTTCTTTGGGATCACTTTCATCACCTTCACTTGCTTTATTTATTATAGCTGACACCTCTTCATCTGTGAGAAACCTCTGATACTGGTGATACATTTTATTAGAACTGTGAGTAATGTACAACTGCTCGAACAACAAAGGAGATTTATTTCAAAACAACAATGGCAACACAATACAGTGGTCAGAAACTGCATTTCTTTCTGCCATATTGGGGAGGGGGGGGGGGGGGGGGAAACTGCTCGCACTTAAATTAAATATAATAGGCGGATTTAAACAATTCACAAAAATTATAAAACCATGACAGCACATACTGTAGATATTTTTACACAACTACCTAAATTCTTGCTTCTTCACTCCAACAAATAGATATATTACACAAATAAAACAAATATTGTGGGCAATTTTTGCCCCCCCCCCCCCGTCCCCCGTCCCCCTTTGTGGCGCTACGGTTAATTATATGGCATAGCAGAATGATTATTCAACTTAAGTTCTCAATGATTTGTTTCGAAAAATAAAACAAAAAAGGATTAAAGGAAAACAGATTGTAGAATCCCTTACTTCTGCCCCATATCCAATAAACTATGGAGAAGTTTGAGATCTGTCTGTGTTATTCCCATCTTTTTTGTACCTAAAAATAATGAGCACCTTCGAGGCCAGCATGAAGAGCATGTTGTTGGCCCATATCATAATGTTGATATTTTCAGAGAACATGGTACCACTCATAATTGTAAGTCAACTTTGGCACTGCTTTTGGTTCGCAATATGCACAGACTCCGTAACATTAAGAATGACTTAGAAATCTCACATATACAGTAAAAAGGACCGGTCCTTAACATTTTGGAAGAGTTAAAAATCATGAAGTGCAAGTTGCAACATCCAGACACTAGCCTCACTAAGAAACTCATTAACTATCTACAATGTCTGCAGCAGTCTCCACTATAGCAGGTGGTCAGATTTGGCCATCTTTGTGTTATTTGCATCTATAACATCTCATCCCCCAATCTTAGAGGTTTCGTTTCATGCATGTTGGGAGGTGTTGCATAATGTTTTTAGGTTCAGTTTTTCTATTAACAGCTTTGTACATAATATAATGCTCCTCAGCTTTGAACTAATGTGTAACTCTGCAGCCGTGTATATATATTCAGTATTTCTTTGTGTTTACTAATCACACTGACTTCTCCTTCACTGGAGATTTTGTGCTATCTGCATCCATAGCATTGTATTCTTAAGGTGAAGTATATATATATATATATATATATATATATATATATATATATATATATATATATACTGGACATATCTTCCACTATTATGTTTAATTTGTGAAATGTTGGTTTGGTCTATTTCATAACATATTTTTATTATTTTTATTGTTATTTCTAGACGATTTCATTATACATTTTTATTATTTTTATTTCTTGACAATTGCATTATACACTGTATGTTTTGCTGTTACTGTTTGTTCTGTACCAGACCTGTCTTAGTTAATGCCACTCGTGCAGTAATATGGTTTTAGCACTATTAATAGTAGATGGCATCTGGGAGAAAATGTGGGGTTGCAATCATGTTGTTAGCTATAATTTCTTTGGTTGTCCCTCTAACCCTCGGCATTAGTTCTGGGGATGGCCACCCTACGACATGTGTGTCCTGAGATGCCTCACTGTGGTTCAAGCGGCAGTCTATTGACAGGTCTTGTTGGATATCCATGGCATGTGGCAGGTGGGACACTTATATAGTAAGCTACTTTGGAGGTTCACAAATTGGCATTCTGCAGTATTTATGCCTTAATATTTCATTATTAAGCCAATGCCATGTGTCTGGCCATTCATAGTTGGTTCCTAGGTTACATCAGTCTGGCAATGAGTGTTTATTTTGTTGATTCATTCATGTTTTTTTTTTTTTTTTTTTTTTTTTTTTTTTTTGTTAGACCCCATTTATACAGTGTGGTACTGGCTAGCTTGACGAACATTTTCATGCCTCACCTGCACACGATCTCACTTGCTACTTGATAAATTTATTGGATTTTTTTTGTATGACTGGTATGATTTTCTGTTATGCAATCTAGGCAGGACCTGATATTCATATTTGTATGGAACCTGTTAATGTTAATTTTATAGAGTTCACTTCATTTTTTGTTCTGCCTGAAGATGGAATTTACATCCTGAAACCTGAGTCATGTGTAAAATTTTATCCAAAATAAAGGATTTTACGACCATTGTGGATGCCCCACAAAGACTATACAACAGACTTTCTTGATTTGGAACTTTCACATTCTTCGTAGCTTACGAAGTATCTCTGTGGGTGCTCACATTTTGCAATCAGTGCTATGTTTTACCCTTTTCAATTGCATTCCTTCATTTTGGGGACAGTGTCAATGGCATAATTCTTAAAAAAAACCTTTTATACATCTATAATGGTCAAAATATATGTAGTGTACTCATAATTTTTACACTATAATAACTGGAGGTGATCCAAGAGGTGAATTGCATCTTGTGGATGAGTTTTCAGTCACTTAAGACAGAAACACAAAAATAATTTTGATAGTTATTGATTTATGATGTTTATTTTGCAGTTGGTGCATCTGAGTATTATCAGTAACTACACTCCAGTTTGTAAACCTAGTTACTGAAATGGGGAATAAAACTCATTGGCCTATAATTTTGGTATTCTGACCCTCAGCAGCTAAGTCTTTGAGCATCAAGCTGTACTAACTTCTGTGCCCTCTCAAAAATCCGATCAGCTGCAGAAATGCATTCTTCCTGCTGGTAGCATAACAAACTTGGCAACAACACAGAATTTTTTGGAATCTCTGTGAGTGTAGAGTTACTTCCTGGCAGCACAGAATTATCCTGCTAAATTCAATAGATATTTTCTTGACATTTCCGTTGAGAAATATGAGTGATTTTCACTCAAGGAGTGACATCAGTTTATAAACGTATAGTTTTGAGCCCATGAAGGTCATTTTACTCAGAAATTGCAAATAATATTGCATTTACATTGTGAGTTATCTGTCCTAGCTACCACTGGGGCAATAAGGGAGACATGAATGCACTGGCTTGTTTCAGTCTCAATGGACATCAGGCTGTGATATTTCTTTGATAGAACTACAAGCAGCCATATCGGAAATCAGTATGGAAATTCTAAGATAACTTCTTCATCGTAAGTCTTCTCAACACTTGCAGCATACCATAGTCCAAGGGCAAAAAAATTATGATACTATACAATTAGAAATGCCTTTTTTCTGTTTCTGCCAACACAGTTTTTGGTTTTTATGAATACACAATTCTATTTATGAAACTGTGGCACTGTGTAATTTATTAACTGGGTTTCTTTATGCATCTACTCCAACCTCCACATTTCCATACTTTAACTTTTTTCAGGAGAGCACAACAACAAAGACCATTTCAAACTTCAAAGTGCCTAATATCTTACTAACTCGTGTCAATTTAGGCATGCTTGTGTTACAGGTGCAATTTATTTGTATTGGTGCAGTGCATATTTTAACACTGTTTTTCAATTACTTTCTTGAACATAACAGAAATCATAAGAGAGAAGTTAATCTCCAAAATATATTCTCACAGATTGTCTAAAACAGTTTGACAATGCTCACCTAGTCGACAAATTCCACACCTAGTTGATAGATCCCACCGAGCCAGGTTTGGAATTCATTTTCATCCAGAAAGTAATTTTCTTATGGCTGTTTGACAAGGAGTGGAAAAGGCAAACATCAAAATCAGAAGAATAAGTGTGTGAGGAGTGCCTTCCCAAACAAACTCCTGGACAGTTCTGTTTGTAAAATCAGCAGAGTGAATGGGGGCAGTTATCGTGCAACAGCAACACTTGATACAGTTTTGTTGGCCATTTTTCTTATACTGTGACTGAAAGATTTCTCAGTTATTGCCAAAAAATGCCAGCTGTGATGGACACATCCCTGCCAAGTAGTTTGTAGTGCACAACACCCTTTTTGTGCCACCAGGTGCAAAATATTATCTGGTTACACTGCCCGTTGCTCAAGGAAATGTCTTTCATTACATTTCAGCCATTAATTTCTTCTTGACAAATTACTATAAAGGCATCACAATTTGTCAACAATAATAATATTGCATAGAAATGTTCAATGAGTGAACTGATGATGTTCAAGGAAATTTATATGTTGTTTTTTAGTTAGAGCATGCAGTTCTCTTTCGCCCAACTTCTGGACCTTGCCTATTGAATTCAAGTGTCACACAAAGGTTAAATGGTTACAGTTCATTACACATGTCAACTATTAGGACTTCCTGAATACAGAAAATCATTCATGTCAAAATGATCTTCCTTGAAACAAGAAAATCCTATTCTGATGTGATCTGCCCAATACCACTCACCTCATACATGAAACAAATGTTTAAAGCTGTCTCCGCTGCCTTCATTCCTCTGTTAATGGGCTCCGGAAAGGCTCAAAATCATGAGAAGTTCAATTTTTACTTTTTTGCGTTTTCTGAATCTGCAGACTATTACCTTTTAATAGATATATAATTTATTCAATTCCGAAGACTACAACTATTTTTAAATTTTTTTTGAAATGTGTTCTACATGGGCGTGACCCACTGTGGTGCTGTTAAACTGCTGTCAAATGGTGTTATTATTAACGTCCGTGTTCATCAGGTACATTTTAGTGATGTGAGATAAAGTATGTGTTGTGGCTAACCTGTGATGGTTCAATATATATCGCTGGTGTGACTATCGATTGTTTCATGTTTATTTACTCTGTCGTTATCTCGAAAATATTCATAATTAATTCTGTTTCTTGAGTCTCTGTTTTGTTGAAGTATAATAATGAGTAAAAGTAAAGTTATTAGAAATCCTCTGAAGGCTTTTAAGAAAAGGAGAAATGTTGGAAAGCCAAAGGTATGTGTTATTACTGTAAACAATAAAGACAATAACCAAGTGAGTGAACCTAACCTCTCAAGTACACCTGCCCATAGCAGTCAAAGTGGGAAAGAAAATACTTCACAGAAGAAGCTTGGTTCAATGAGTGAAAACTATGAAAGTTTTATGAGCGAATCGGATGTGAATGAAATATTTGATATGTCGGTTCTCAAAGGAATTTTTTCAAACTGTGTAAGATGTATTCATTGTAGTGAAGTTGGTCTGGAACTCTCCATAATAAAGCACGTAGGACTTGCTAGTGAAATACAACTGAAATGTGATAAGTGCTCATACATGACCACCTTTTGGAACAGTGTTGCAGTAACTGCAACTGAAGAAAATGGTAGCAAAATCTACGAACACAACAACGAGCGATGCTTGCTTTAGACAAGGAATGCCTTCGGGCTGCAGACAGGGCTGTAAAGAGTCTAGAAATACAAGCAAGAGTAAACAGGAGGAGGAACAAGAGGAAGCTGGAGGAGGAGTTTGCAGAGGATGAAGATAATCCATTCTATGGACCTGGAATGCACTAAAAAGTTAATCCAATCTTTGTCGCTCGATTCCCAAAACTTTTATTTTCTCATACTAATTACATGTTTTCTAAGGATCTTCCACACATATTTGTTTCAAACTTTCAGTAAATGTTACATAGTACCTTCTGCATAATTTAACACAGCCTTTTTCCGAAAAACTGTATATTTTTGAATATATAAATAAAAAATTGCAAAAAAATGTTGTGAATTTACATTACAATTGAAAAAAAAAAAATCATCTTTAATAACTGAACTAAAATTTTGTAAAATCCCTGTGTTAAGTTGTAGCCCATATTCCAATAAATAATCTGTAAAAAGTTCGACTTCCTACCTCAAATACTTTGTGAGGAAAGATGTAATTTATAAGCGTTATTTTAACATTGCAAGTATAGGGCGTTCCGGAGCCCCTTAAGTCCAAAGTGAACAATATTCCACAAATGTTACACCACTTTCCACTTTTAACTATTCTATAATGCTTAAACAATACTTAGTAGATTCAAGTATGCAAAATCAAATATATAACTGCAAGATAAATACTAGAACTTCAGAGAAACATAAATGCATGTGTTCCTGATTTTTTTTCGCTTGGCTCATCAAATTTATTTCACACAGAACATCAAACTGACACAATAAACAATTTTATGCCGGCCAATGAGACAGCAGAAACTTATCCAAGGTTCATTTGTCACGATCACCTGGGCAGATGCCTGATGGCGTCAGGCAGCCAGTGGTAGGTGGCTGGTGACGACTATATGGAAAAAAATGTTTCTAGTAGTTACTGGTAAGTAAAAAAGTGAAGCACATGAAGTTCCACCAGGCTTACTTTCAGTAGGCAGCCAAAAAGCAGTTTTAAGAAATAACGGATAGGGTGAACTTGAACTCGCAAATTAGTGTCTACATAATGCAACACTTACCACGAGCAGATATGGCATCACAATGTCTCGAGTGGATGACAAAAGTGATTGATTGATTGACTGATAGATTTTAACAGGGAAGCTAAAACAGCTTAGGTCTGACCCGCCACTGCCCGCACCGAAACCAGGTTTATTGTGCGGTATCACTCCCTGTATACCTAGTAAAAGCCAACCAGTGCCCTTAAATAGTGCAAGGAGTCCCTCTACCAAGACGACAAAATTACCTCCGTGAACTTCCACAAACTACCATGCTGTCAGATTATGCAGACAGCCAACAAAATAAGTTACGGAAATATTATTTAACCAGTTTATGAGGTAAATGCCCCATCTTATGTAATATTTTGCACTTGAAAACTGGAAAATTTGTTTTACTGTTCTTTTACTTGAATAACTTTGTATGATGTTCAATAACATTAATAAAAATTACGACTGTTTTATTTTTATTTCTAGATACAGTGACAGACAACAGGAAAAATAGGAAACTTCACACTAAGTGATAGTGAAAAATTGTATACAGTTTTTCCCAACTGCTTCACAGCAAGCTATATGATCATTTACCAGTAATTTTAAACATATTTGAAAGAATGAACTACGGTTTCTCATACTATGATTTCACATACCAGTAACTGACCAACACCACATTACATTGTTACTTACCCGTTGTTGGCTTATGACCAAAAATACCACAACAACATGCTGGAATTCGAATGGAACCACCAATGTCTGTGCCTATACCTAATGGAGAAGCAGCTGCAGCAATGAGACTTGCCTGTTAGAAATACAAAAAAAGTGTCAAGAAATTATTCATAAACATATTTATGGATTCCTCCGTTGCTTCTTGATAGAACATTTCCACTTTCTAATAACAAAATGTAACCCCCAAAGAAAACACTGCTGTTGTACAACCAACAATTAGTGTCCAGTGCAACTGTTCACAACAAATACCAAAAAAATTGTAATTTTGTAATAACGTGTATTCTAAATAATTCTAATTGTTGTCATACATGCTACTGACAAACCATAACATATGATTTATTATGTTAAAGAACAGTTTTACATAACAAGAAGTCAAAAGACCCGTTTGACAATTCCAAAGACAATATACCACAACTGAACATCTTATGTAAGTGCGTGGTATCTTAATCCAGAATGTTTGGTTCGTAAGAACACAAGCTCCTTGTAACCAATAGCCAGTAGTTATCTGATGATGACCTAATAAGCCGAAAACTAGTTCATACAAATAAAAATCAGTAGAACAAAAAAACCACCAAAAAAACCAACCCTCAATATAAATACACAGTTTACGCACTATTATTACACAGGGTGTTACAAAAAGGTACGGCCAAACTTTCAGGAAACATTCCTCACACACAAAGAGAGAAAATATGTTATGTGGACATGTGTTCGGAAATGCTTACTTTTCATGTTAGAGCTCATTTTATTACTTCTCTTCAAATCACATTAATTATGGAATGGAAACACACAGCAACAGAACATACCAGCGTGACTTCAAACACTTTGTTCCAGGAAATGTTCAAAATGTCCTCCGTTAGCGAGGATACATGCATCCACCCTCCGTCGCATGGAATCCCTGATGCGCTGATGCAGCCCTGGAGAATGGCGTATTGTATCACAGCCGTCCACAATACGAGAACAAAGAGTCTCTACATTTGGTACTGGGGTTGCGTAGACAAGAGCTTTCAAATGCCCCCATAAATGAAAGTCAAGAGGGTTGAGGTCAGGAGAGTGTGGAGGCCATGGAATTGGTCCACCTCTACCAATCCATCGGTCACCGAATCTGTGGTTGAGAAGCGTACGAACACTTAGACTGAAATGTGCAGGAGCTTCATCGTGCATGAACCACATGTTGTGTCGTACTTGTAAAAGCACATGTTCTAGCAGCACAGGTAGAGTATCCCGTATGAAATCATGATAACGTGCTCCATTCAGTGTAGGTGGAAGAACATGGGGCCCAATCAAGACATCACCAACAATGCCTGCCCAAACATTCACAGAAAATCTGTGTTGATGATGTGATTGCACAATTGCGTGTGGATTCTCGTCCGCCCACACATGTTGATTGTGAAAATTTACAATTTGATCACGTTGGAATGAAGCCTCATCCAGAAAGAGAACATTTGCACTGAAATGAGGATTGACACATTGTTGGATGAACCATTCGCAGAAGTGTACCCGTGGAGGCCAATCAGCTGCTGATAGTGCCTGCACACACTGTACATGGTACGGAAACAACTGGTTCTCCCGTGGCACTCTCCATACAGTGACGTGGTCAACGTTACCTTGTACAGCATCAACTTCTATGACACTGACATTAGGGTTATCGTCAACTGCATGAAGAATTGCCTCGTCCATTGCAGGTGTCCTTGTCATTCTAGGTCTTCCCCAGTCGCGAGTCATAGGCTGGAATGTTCCGTGCTCCCTAAGACGCCGATCAATTGCTTCGAACGTCTTTCTGTCGGGACACCTTCGTTCTGGAAATCTGTCTCGATACAAACGTACTGCGCCACGGCTATTGCCCCGTGCTAATCCATACATCAAATGGGCATCTGCCAATTCCGCATTTGTAAACATTGCACTGACTGCAAAACCACGTTCGTGATGAACACTAACCTGTTGATGCTACGTACTGATGTGCTTGATGCTAGTACTGTAGAGCAATGAGTCGCATGTCAACACAAGCACCGAAGTCAACATTACCTTCCTTCAATTGGGCCAACTGGTGGTGAATCGAGGAAGTACAGTACATACTGACGAAACTAAAATGAGCTCTAACATGGAAATTAAGCATTTCCGTACACATGTCCACATAACATCTATTCTTTATTTGTGTGTGAGGAATGTTTACTGAAAGTTTGGCTGTACCTTTTTGTAACACCCTGTATAATGATAAATGATCAATATATTATCAAAAATATTTCCTTCCCACTGCAAAGAATACCACACACTCACTACAGATTGGCACCATAGTAACATGAACCGAAACAAGAAGAAAGTGTCTAGTAAACCTGAGGTCTAAAATACATACGTTACAAGCTATGAGCACATGTTCAGCAGAAGAGAGATGGTTCACTGCAGAAAAGATGAACAAGTATTTGTAGCTCTTAAGGTATGCATTTCAGAGCCTGTTTTGCTGGGCATAACGTTAAGAATTGGTGGGTCTCATTCACTACAAGAAAAATTACAGAAATTCATCAAAGAATGCTGAAAAAAGTGCAGTTTTATTTTAACATTCTGCTGAAATGATGTCCACTCAAATGAGATTTGCAATAACATTTATTCATTCACCAAGAACAATTTTTGTCAAATTCTTGTACTTATAGTCAGTCATTTAATTAACTTGTTAGCTCTGCCAATAAATGGAATGGCCTGAATATTTATTTATAACCACCTGCAACACCAAAACAACCAAGTAATCCTAAGAGACAAGTAGAAAAGTGAGAATGATTTTTTTTCCCCTTTTGTGCATTATATTATGCTTATGTTGGTGAAAATGTTCCATGTATCACACAAATTGGGTATACATAAACCAATGTCACATAGATATTTGCCTGATGACAGTCCCACAATAAAGGCAAGCAGGTAACTGACACCAACAGTTAATATTCAATAGAAAAAATATGCAGGTATATAATTTTGCTTTTGTTTGCAAAAACCTTCCAAAGAAGTTTACAAACTACTGTATTGCTGCAGATATATCATGAAAATGTTCTTCCATATGCTGTTTGTTCAGAATTGAACAATGACCTTTATTATAATGGATCATATTCACCAGTCACAACAGTGAACATGATCATGAACAACACAGCACTTTCCCCTATGATAGTAAAGATCACAGAGTACTGATCAGTACACCATAGATATACTGGATATTTAGCATGGCATTAAATTTCCAAATTTCTGTGCACAATGAGTGAGAAGACTCTTCATACATAAACAAAAGATGTAGAAAGCTACAAATGTATATTGAGGTATCGCCAAGCCAAAGCCAATTTTACAATTAATGTTGACATTTGCTTTGTATGAGGCTGTCAAAGCAAACAATTCAAGAAAGAGAATGAGCATACAGTTTAAAAAAGTTAAAACAAAATGCAATATTTTCAGTATCTGAAAAATAATTCAGCTCAATGTGGCACATTACTCTGTTACTCAGAATGAATCAATTTGCCTAGACAAATGACAAATTTATCTGAATATTAGTTATTCTGTAAATTTGCATCATCTAATTTTGTTTTTCTGAGATGCTCTACCCTTCTGTATGGGTCTATGGAATGAACATTGTATCTAATGTAATCGAAATACCTTTTATGACACATCATAACTTACAAACATAAATTATCAACATATCTGAAAGTGCCCAACATTAATTCTGCTTTACAGCAAAATGAAGTTATCAATTTTTTTTTACTGTGTTGCAGGGTTTCTTGTCCATATAACATTTACATTCTGAAGGGATAACTGCAACCGCTTAGCAAGAATAAAAAAAAATGTGCAATAGTATGGCACAAAATGTCCGTACACTGCATAAGTGGAAGTCTGGCATCTTTCTGTATTTCCCCAATTTTTCATTCAGTCTAGTCAACAGCTTTCCTGTGTTGTTGAAAACAAAAGGTGAAAAAAATCTACATATCACACAGTATTGCATGCAATAATGCATTATTTCATTTGGAGCTACAGGAGATGATATTCAGACACAAAGGGAACAGTAGCACACACACACACACACACACACACACACACACACACACACACACACACACACACACACAGAGAGAGAGAGAGAGAGAGAGAGAGAGAGAGAGAGAGAGAGAGAGAGAGAGAGAGAGAGAGAGATATCCTTCCATGTATTACCTCACCGCCAGATGATCCACCAACACTTCTTCTCGTGTCGTATGGGTTTTTGGTTTGTCCAATAACATTATTACGAGTTTCAGACCATAAGTTTAATTCAGGCACATTTGTAACTGCCAATAATATAGCACCAGCATTTTTCATCAGTGCTACTACATCAGCATCTTCAGTTGCCTTCACATCACTGCGAGACACTATGCCCATTGTATGCAACAACCCTAAAAGGAAAGATGTTTCTTGGTATATTTAAAAGATTTAATATAACAGCACATGCTACAGGACTGACATACATAATATAATAAAAACAATAAACTCTCTTAAGAAAAAGCAAGAATCTGCAATTTTTACAATTACATAACTCAGGTAATGTGCAGAATAAGCACATTATGAAGTCTGAATCCACAGAGTTGACAAGTATGATGACCAATGAACCCTTCAGTGCAGATGCACATTGAGCTGAAATTCTGATGGGAATCGGTGAGATGCCATGAGTAATGAGGCCAATGGGCAGGGCACTACATCAGTAATGTGTGGAATAAGTTGAAAATTTGAGTCCGACAGGAGACTTGATAGGGTAGTCCATGCTGTTGTGGTGACCACTGGGTCCTGTTGGCATAGTGGTCAGCACATCCACCTACCTTTTTTTATAGAAAGCAGGAAACCACAGTTTGAATCCCAGCCCAGCACAAATTTTCAGCTTGCCCCACTGATATAAATCAATGCTCACTGGCGTCTAATGTCTTTAATTCTTTGTGTCTTGATTCATAGTGGCTGCAGGATAAAAATGGTGCCCGTTCTTTTGCACATGTCCAAAATCCTCTATAATTGTCACGGTTAATACCACAATGCAGTGTGTGAGTGATGAGGATGATGAGGCAGATACTGTACCAATAATGAGTCACACTGATGGCTATGCTAAATGTGAGGCTGCCATGCGTTACGTGGAACAACAACCTGTGGCAAAACCAACTGACACCCTGCTCTTCAGATGGTGGTGTGATACTACCACGAGGGAAAGTTGTAGCTTCACCAAACAAAAGACACTCCACCATTATTTCATGAAGTAAACTCTTACCAGACTTAAGGTAAAACCTTTATTCTGCCAATGTAAATGTTTACGTGAAAACTTTGTTTTAATAAAGTTCATATTTTGACACCTGGATTCTTTTCAACATTTCTTTTTCAGACATAAATTTCGATAGTCTGAGTTTTCAATAGTTTGAGGTGGCCTTGGTGTCATTTATTTTGAACTATCATGACTCTACTGTAGTTATACGAAAGTGAAACACTAAACAATGTCAAAAATTAAGACTATTGCTACACATAACATATGAATGTGAAAAGAAGTATATTGTACTGATGGCCAAATATCTAACTGCAACATGCAACAGCTTTTCCATATAATCAAGTGAGATATTCACTCAAAGGTATATTAAGTGCAGAGTAGAATGGATTTTTTTTGTTAATATGATACATTATAGTGAATGATACTTAGTAAACACAGCAGTAGTTTATAATATTTCCTTTTTTCTGCTAAAGTATTCCTTGATTTACTCCAGATCCCTGAATGTCATCCTTTCTAGTGGCATACATAGAATACGATAAATGAACAAACAAATAGTGCTTTCTATACAAGAAATTATATTAACTGGATGATACCACGTTTGTGTGTAATGTTATATATGATATTGCCTTTGGATGGTTCCCAAAGCCACTGTTTGGTGCACTGTGTGGCTTATTTTTACTTTTAATTATTGATAAAATTATTTAATTGGATAGATAAAAGTGGGGCTGTGTGTGTTCTGCCGCCACTTGGTGAGTAGATCTCTGCCCAAACTCTTTGCCTTTAAATATGTCTGCTTGCGTCTGTATATGTGTGGACGGATATGTGTGTGTGCACGCGAGTGTATACCTGTCCTTTTTTCCCCCTAAGGTAAGTCTTTCCGCTCCCGGGATTGGAATGACTCCTTACCCTCTCCCTTAAAACCCACATCCTTTCGTCTTTCCCTCTCCTTCCCTCTTTCCTGATGAAGGAACCGTTGGTTGCGAAAGCTTGAAATTTTGTGTGTGTGTTTGTGTTTTTTTATTTTGTCTATCTACCAGTGCTTTCCCGTTAGGTAAGTCATGGAATCTTTGTTTTTAATATATCTTTCCCATATGGAATGTTTCTTTCTATTTTATTCATACAATTAAATAATTTTATTTTTACTTTTGTATTTGGAGACAACCTGACTCCAAATACCATTCACAAAGGAAAAGGCCACCTACTAATAATTGACCACTTGAATAAGATGCTGCAATGAGTTTGAAATAATGACAAAGCTAAGCTATGCAATGTTCTATATTTTTAATCATTTTGTGCTAAGGTCATCAAATTTCAAAACACAAAATGAATTAGCATTATTTTGAAGTGACTTAGCATTCAACAGCCACCAAACTGCTTCAGAGTTCTTGTGCCCATTAATTCATATTTATTAACAGTAGTTATTGAATTTCTATAATTTGTTTTCTTATTCCGTTTTTGCAAAATTAAAAACACATATTCAAAAAAAAAAATTGCATTTACACCTCTGTTGTTTGGTGTAATATTTACTTAATCCAGTACTGATCTTCCTCGCAGTGTGGAGGATACAAGAAGCCCCACTTCTCCCAGGATTCAGGACAATTCAAGCGAATGGTTTGCCCACCCAGATTGCCCAACATGAATCCCATTGAATATTTACAGGACATAATTGAGAGGTCAGTTCCTGAAAAAAAATCCTGCATCGGCAACAGTTTCACAGTTAGGGTTGGCTATAAGGGCAGCGTAGCTCCATATTTCTGCAGGGGACTTTCAACAACTTGTTGAGTACATGCCCTATCAAGTTGCTGCAGTATTCCAGGCAAAAAGAGGTCCAACATGATATTAAGAGGTACCTCATGACTTTTGTCACCTCAACATAATAACCAAGATACCATCACAAATATGTTATTAGCTTCAGGATATTTGATAAACAGAAACCAGTGTGTTATACTGGACAGTAAATGTTCCACAGAAGTGAAAGTAACATCGGGTGCTCCAAAGGCACAGCAGTGCTACAAGACTGTTCACTGATAATGCTGGTCTGTACAGGAGAGTACCGATGTTGGATGACTGTAAGGAACTGTAGAAAGTGTCAACATTTCCATCTGTTGTAATGAATGACAGCTCTCTTTAAATGTGGATAAATGTTAGATAATGTCTACAGTGAAGAGAAAGAGCCTGATAGTACCAGATTACAATATTAGTGGTGAATATTTTCAGTTGTGTTATACGATATACTTACTTAGAATACTAAGAATTAACATGACAAGGAGATCACATAAAAACAGTATTAGGAAAGGAGAATAAAAGCCTTAGATTTGTTGGAAAGGTTCTGAAAAAATGTAATACTTCTACAAAGAAACTCACGTACAAGAGAAAGTATTGTTCCCATGTTCAAATTTCACACCAAGCAACATGACAATTGACAATGGAAACATTCAGTGACTCTGTTTGGACAGGTTGGTACAGCCCATACAAAACAGTAACAAAAATGCTTGGAGAACTTAAATGGAAATCCTCCGAAGAAAGACGATTTAGTTCTCATAAACCTGTACTTCAAGTAGACTGTGCAATCATTCTGCTGTCTCCACTGTATATCTCTTGTGGGGATCGAGAATAAGAAAGGAGAGATTAGCGGTTTCAAGGAGGCATACAGACAAATCATTTCTCCCCTCGTTCAATAGACAAATGGAACAAGGAAGAAAATCAATAATAACTGTATGATGTACCCTTCATCATGCACTGTACAATGGCTAGCATAATATGCAGATGTACATGTAGATGTGTCACACAGTTGAGTGATGAAAGGCTGCTGTTACCTCATGACTCATTATCTAATGTTATCTTATTTCAGTAAAGAATAGCATCTAGATTTTTAAAAGTATTTTCTTCTATTACTCTGTTTATCACTGCTTATGAATGTGCCAATACTTTTCTAAAATATAGGGTGAAAAGTAATGTTTATATCACAAACTAAATAGTCACCGGCACATTTTAGTGCATCATTAATTGATAGGTCAACAGACTTAAATAGTGGCAAGTTTGAGAAGGTAATTGGCCAGTCTATTAGCTTTCTGGTGCAGTCTTGGACACCCTGCTTCCAATTCCTTATCACATGAAAGACCTAGGAGTAGTACATGTGCCACATATGCAGAAAATCCTGTCCCATCACATCCCAGTGAAAAGAACCCATATAATTGTTCATCTCAACTTTGATTTCTGCATTTCTATTTGTGCACCAATGGCAACCAGCAAACTACTGCCTGTATCAATGACCACAATCAAACTGGCCAGGTACAGCTTACACCACCCAGTGACAGTACATGCTGCTAATCACCATGCACTGATGTGACAAGTCATGGGATACCCCCTAATATTATGTCGGACCTCCTTTTGCCCAGTGTAGCACAGTAACTCCACAAGGCATGGACTCAATAAGTCGTTAGAAGTCACCTGCAGAAATACTTAGCCCTGCTGTCTCTATAGCCGTCCACAATTGCGAAAGTGTTGCTGGTGTACGATGGGTTTTGTGCATGAACTGATCTCTCAGTTATTTCCCATAAATGTTCAACAGGATTCTTGTCAGGTGATTTGGGTCGCCAAATAAGTTGCATGAATTATTCAGAGTGTTCTTAAAACTCATCGTGAACAATTGTGGCCCAGTGACATGGTGCATTGTCATCCATAAAAATTCTATCGTTGTTTGGGTACATGAAGTTGATGAATGGCTGTAAATGATCTCAAATCACTTGAACATATCCATTACCCCTCAATGATTGGTTCAGTTGGACCAACAGCCTACACCATTATGGAGCCACCACCAGCTTGCACAGAGCATTGTTGACAACTTGGGTCCATGGTTTCACGGAGTCTGCACCCTATCTGAATCTTACCATCAGCTCTTATGAACTGAAATTGGGACTCATCTGACCAGGCCATGGTTTTCTAGTTGTCTAGGATCCAACTGACATGGTAATGAGCCCAGGAGAGGCATGGCAGATGATGTCGTACTGTTAGCAAGGGCACTTGTGTCACTCGTCCGCTGCCATAGCCCATTAACACCAAATTACGCTATATTGGCCTAATGGACAAGTTTGTTGTATGTACCACAGTGATTTCTGCAGTTATTTCACACAGTGTTGCTTGCCCGTTAGCACTGACAACTCTATACAAATGCCACTGCTCTTGGTCATTAAGTGACAGCCGTCAACCACTGCATTGTCCATGGTGAGAGGCAATGCCTGAAATTTGGTATTCACAGCACACTTTTGACACTGTGGATCTTGGAATATTGAATTCTCTAATGACTTCCAAAATGGAATGTCCGGTGTGTCTAGCTCCAACAACCACTCCATGTTCAAAGCCTGTTAATTCCCTTTGTGTGGCCAGAAACCTTCTCACATGAATCACTTGATTACAAATGACAAGTTAACCAATGCACTGCCTTTTTATACCTTGAGTACACAATACTGCCACCATCCGTGTACGTGCATATCGTTATCCCATTACTTTTGTCACCTCAGTGTACACTTTACTGGCTGCTCCATAACCCCTATATCTAGAGCCTTACTCCAAACAACAGCCTCTCTTGACTGCATGGTTGATAACCATCACTGTGTGTGTGTGTGTGTGTGTGTGTGTGTGTGTGTGTGTGTGTGTTTTCCATAAAACACTCTTCCACTTTAAAGTGAGTGGTTACCATTATTAGTCAGTCACTATATTATTGCATCTGGGAGTGAAGGTGCTTTGGTCGGTTTACCATGAGTCCGTGTGTAACTGAGGTTAATAAGTATAAGCACGACTGACCTGAAAGCACTGACCTGTGACAAGTTTTCTTTACTTGAAACTTGTTTAATGTAACATCATTGTGTGTTTCTGATACCAGGCAAGTGCAATACTATCATGGTTAAGTAGCATTTATTCCAGTGTTTTTAAAGTGCTTTAGAATCAGAAAATGAACTGCGTTGTTTTACTTGAATTCAGTGGTGTTAAGTGACTTATAAGATTAGGTAATGAGACACTTAAAGTAGTAGATGAGTTTTGTTATTTGGGGAGAAAAATAACTGATGATGGTCAAAGTAGAGAGGATATAAAAGGTACACTGGCAATGGCAAGGAAAGCGTTTCTGAAGAAGAGAAGTTTGTTAACATCAAGTATAGATTTAAGTGCCACAAAGTCTTTTCTGAATATTCTAAGGCATCAAGGGATCACCAATTTAGTATTAGAGGGCAGCATGGAGGGTAAAAATCATAGAGGGAGACCAAGAGGTGAATACACTAAGCAGATTCAGAAGGATGTAGGTTGCAGTAGGTACTCTGATATGAAGAAGCTTGCACAGAATAGAGTAGCATGGAGAGCTGCATCAAACCAGTCTCTGAACTGAAGACCACAACAACAACTACAAGTGACTTAAGATTAGAGGTCAAAATAACCATGCAAAAGTGGAGGGGTCTTAGTGTACAGTATTAGTGAAATAGTTTAGCAATGCTAGATTGTGACACAAACTTGCATATGAGCAGAACACCTGGGCAGAAATTGGCAACATCCCCTGGTCTGTGGCTAAGCTGTGTCTCGCCCATACTGAACAGAATTTGGCATAAAATGACCATCTGTGGAGTGATCATGACATACATAATTTTTATTTATTTATTTATTATTTGCCTTCATCACAAAGTTTTTTTAATAGAACGACCTGTTTCAGCCATGCAGTAGCTATCTTCAGAATCTGCAATGGAAGTAAAAGTAGTATACGGGGTGATCAAAAAACTTTCTTTTGAAGACCGTACAGTTCAGAATCAGTATGCCAATCAGGCAAAATCTGCGTGCACACTGAGGCATTCATACCACTGACATATCAGGTTGAGGATATCTGTTTGGTAAAATGCCATGTCCTGATATGTGAAGAAACCCATAATTGCCTGCTGCACATCCCCTTCCAACCCGATTTGTTGACTCTTCAAGGCCTTTTTTAAGGGACTGAAAGCATGATAACCACTTGGGGATAGGTCAGGACTATATGGCAAGTGCTCAAGTGTCTACCACTTGAGTTGGCATAACTTCTGTGTTATGAAATTTGCAATATGAGGATGTGGGTCTTGTGCTGAATTGGATCAGAGTGGCACTTGGCACACTATCTCACAACAGTGGCTTTCCATACAGATGCTATCCCATACACAGTCCTCAGTCTCTCTCAATTTGGTGAAAACACATTTGCAGACAATTATTAGTTTGGAAGCCTAATGTGAGATGCAACTGTCAATTTTTTTAGACACCTTGCCCTGATATTCAATCATGACATATTTTGTTTTCTTGTTCTTGTTGTTGTTGTTCTGACATTTGTTTCCATGTGCCATCATTCGCTTTTTGGTCTTGTAGTAAAATGTCACTACATCTTTATTTCTGTAGCCACTAGTGCAGTCTATTTGTTTCATGGTGTTATCTATTTCTTCTTGTAACAAAGCGAGCCACATCATGTAGTGGATCACTGAAATAGGGAAGGTTTCTATGTATCATTGGGACTGGCACGATCTGACGAGAATTGTACAGTCTGTGATGGTGAGTTTTCTCAAAAAACCAAATAAGCACTCATTTAGTATTTCATAAAACAGTTTTGGGTGATCATTTAAAAAAATAAAAAACCCAGGATAACGGACTTAGCACAAAATCTGAAGATTTTGCAAACTACTCCCAAAAGCAGATACCTCAACATTTTGGAGGAACTGAAATTTTTGGTAGTAATAGACAACAGACTCATCATGTTCTTAAAAAGCAAAATGTCTTCAACCAACACTTTCATTTCAAAACCTTTGAATAACTTATTTCCGGACCTTTGAGTTCCAGGTAAGAAGTGTCCTCATGCACCGTAGAAGGCATGCTGAGCCACCATCATCTATGGAGCTTTGCAGATGCCAAGCACAAGGGACAGTGTGCCTTTCCCTGCAGGAACATCCGCTGCCTTGAATAGTACAACAAGAGCTGTAGCCAAGAGAAAGTAACATGGAACTACAAATAACCCACGCCATTTACTGATGACTGCTGTACTTCACCACCTTTCCATGATAAATTATGCTATCTGTTAGTTACATTACTCAACTACTCTCATAATTTATTTCTTCTCCTTTCTTTGCATCCATTCCTGTTTCATTTTTATTACTTTCTGTTCTAATCAAAATGAAAACTGGTATGTTAGAAACAGGATAATATGCATATAGTCAAAGTTTATTGCCTCTTCTTCCTTTAGAAGATTAATTTTACAGCCATCGCAACGTATTCAGTTTTTCAAAAATCTGTAATCAATTTTTATTTTTTAACATTTTGTTAAATTCTGACCAGCTTCAAACTGACTGAAGATGAATACATTTTTCATTTGGTTAAACATTCTTTAGCAAATCTTGCTTTCTTACATACAACTGAGAATATTTTAAAGAACTGTATTTTTAAATTAACTTCCTTTTGATGACTTTGTATAATTATTTGTACATTACACATGCATCAGTGTCTTTTAGGACAGCTTTGCATCCAATAAAACTGGGTGACGCATGCATGACAGTTTTGACTCGGGTTCTTCTTACATGTTATGACCCGTTGCAGCACACGAGAATGTGAGGTGTATCATGCTTTTGTTATAAGCTTTGTCATTTGTCTTAATTTCTTAATGTAGTAACTAGTAATACACTCTCTTTAACTTCCATTGCAGATTCTGAAAATGGCTATTGCAAAGCCTAAACTAGTAACTCTACACAAATACTTCACTTTCAATACGATTAAATAAAAGTTAACTTCACCATACAGTTTGTTCCAGGAGTGTTAGTCCTCCAAGTTTGGCAGAAGTTCTTTGTTTAAAAGGTAGAATATGGACTGGCAGAAGTAAAGCTTGGGTTGTGAGCCATGTTTGGGCATTTCAGTTGATAGAGCACATGTCTGCAAAAGGCAAATGTTCTGGGTTCAAGTCTTGGTCAAGGATGCAGTTTTTAATCTGTCAGGAAGTTTAACATGTACAAGGTGGTCTGGTACATATTGCAAATTTTGTAGGGAGCCACAGGGTAGGTTGTGCTGAGAAACAATTGTTAAGAAAAAAATTCTATATGCTGTGCTGTTTCCAAGTGAATTAGAAGATAAGTTAGCCAATCAGGCCAATGTATGTCCAAATTCAAGTGGTCCACCAGAAACAATTAGTGTCAGCTGTTCTCAAAGCTTACATAATAGTGCACAAGACTACTCAGCCTTTGGCTTGGGTTTGATCCTTATAACTGACCCATGTCCAGTTTTTGTATCACTCTTTTGGTGATACTGTCTCTGGAGGGCTGCTTGAATTTGCGCCACAAAGGCCAGATTGGGTACTTTAATGCTAATTAACTCAGAAATGGTTCAATGTATCAAATTTTTTTCTTAACAATTATTTTTCAGCACAACCTAACCTGCAACACCCTTACAAGTTATTCAGACTGTTTCTGGTCACTGTTTGTGGATTGTGTTTGTATATTTCAATAATGTTACTTGACTGAATACATAATATGTTACACTCACAATTGTCAAAAATCCATTGTAGACATTCTAGCAGTTCAAATGGTTCAAATGGCTCTGAGCACTATGCGACTTAACTTCTGAGGTCATCAGTCGCCTAGAACTTAGAACTAATTAAACCTAACTAACCTAAGGACATCACACACATCCATGCCCGAGGCAGGACTCGAACCTGCGACCGTAGCAGTCACGCGGTTCCAGACTGAAGCGCCTAGAACCGCACGGCCACACCGGCCGGCATTCTAGCAGTTCATCAAACACATAACTTAATATTAGTTCCATGCATGAGAGGTTTAGAGAGTACCATCACCATTCTTGGAAAATTACCTTAAGAAAGCCCCAAAGCAACACATTCTTCACAAAATAATTCTGTAGGTTGAAACATTCATTCCATAATTTAACTGTCAGTCCTTTGCTGAAAACATAACCTGAAATTGATATTTTCAGTTCTTTATTTAACAGTTCCATCATACTGGAAAATACAGGGTGTTTATAAATGAATATCGGGGTTTAACACTTTATAATATTTACTGTATTAAACTTACAGTTATAAATGATATGTCAAATGAAAGAGCAACTCAAATAGTTTTACCAAGAACCTTATAAATGTTCAATGTGAGCACCATTTGTCAGACGGCACACATCAAGACTATAGCCGAGTTCTTCCCAAACGTTGATAAGTGTGTCTTCAGTGATTGTAGCAACAGCTACTTCAATCCAGTTTCTTAATTCAGAGAGGCATGGCATTAGGTTGGGTGAATGTGGATGCCATCCAAAGCAAGCCCTGTCATTGGACCCTTTGCGGCCTATTTAGCACTTGGGTATAGCGAAGTTCAACCAGTCTAGTGGATTGCGGCAGAAACATTGCACACTGCACATGTGCACTGGTGCCAAACACAACTGTTTGAGTTGCTCTTTCATTTGACATATCATTTATAACAGCAAGTTTAATGTAATAAACATTACAAAGTGATAAAACCCTGATATTCATTTATAAACACCCTGTACTATCACAAGAAAGCTCTTAAATGCTGCACTCAGTATTTTCTTTACTGAGAAAGTGTGTGACAAATTATCAGCACTACTTTAATGTACAAATGTGGAAATGTGGAAATAAAGGATACTTGAACATGCATCCTACTTCTACAACACAACTAAAATTGATAAATAGGGAAAATAAAATGATAAAAACTGACTGAAGTAATATTAAACAATGGAAAATACAGGTTGGAATTGAGTAATATTATGTAAAGGACAGATTGTTACTCGCCATAAAGACGACACGTTGAGCTGCAGACAGGCATGAGGAAAAGACTGTACACAACGTTTCCAGCAAAATGACAGAAAAACATTCACTCATTTACAGAAGCAAGCACACACACAAGACTGCTATCTCCAGCTGGATATAGCTGTCATATGTGTGTCAGGTGTGCTCAGTTGTGTGAATTTGCAAGTGTTTTCCTATTCTGAAGAAGGACTTGGGTGAAAGCTCTGCATACTGCCTTTTTGTCATGTCTGTCTGCAACTCGACATGTTGCCTTTAGGGTGAGTAGCAACCTATCCTTTTCATAATACGGTTGTAGTAGTATTACGTACATGTTGAATTCACAGTAGAATCGAGATTTACTCTGAGCCACTTTGGTACTACCATATAACCATTATACAGAAAATAGCTTGAAATGATATAAGATATATTCAATTATAGCCAACTACACACTGCATTTACAGGGAGAGACAATGAGATTGAAGGTAGAATGAAGTTAGTTTGTGAATCAACATTACACAAAAGATGAAAATCTTACTTCTTACACGCAATGATTTGAAACTGTAATTTACTTAGCACACAGGTAAAATTGTTTCATATTTAAATCTGTTGGCTGCTCGCTGAGTTGTATTGGATGATCCCGTCATTCTGTATTTCCTTTTACAAGGTGGTCAGAGACATGAATGAAATCTGTTGTACTCTAACTTTTGTAACAAGAGGTTTCCTCATTTGGTAAAAGGAGAGAAAAAAGGATGTGTGATGAAGCAAGCTGGGATAATTTTAATTTTTTAATTCCCTTCTTGTTTTGCCATCTTCCTCCTTAATTTTTTTTTTACTTTTAACACTTTACCATTAACATATGTGAATATTATCTGTACTTCCATAAAAGAGAAAGACTGGCCCTCAGTTTTAAAGAATATAACACCAGATCTAATTTTGTGCTTAGTTTCAGGTATGTAATTGACTTTCTAATTTATTTCAACTATTTCTAGTTAGTATCTTTCATTATAGGATGAAATCAGTAATTATTTCGTAACTTAAATTCTATTGTTGATGTATAAACAAATATAAATTCTGTATTAATTATAAACATTTGGAAGACGAAATGCTAGTATTATTTAAGTATTTATTTGGCTCTCTTCAAAAACATGTTAGCAAAACCAGCCCCTCATTAATTCCAAAGTCATTAACAGTTTTGTCAAAAGTATTGTTTACATAACTATATACGTTAATTTCATGATTTAAACAAATAATTCAGCCAAAGCCTTGTAGTAGAAGAAACTGTTAAAAGACAGAATCTTTCGATGTATTCAGTTATTTTAATTGTAATGTGTAGTTTCAGCACCTACTATTGTGATGATAAATAAGGGCCAGGGTTTTGGTCACACGACAGTCAGTCCATGGCCAAGTTTCAGACAAGGAACCTGTGTTGCTTAGAACGACAAGAAGTATCAACTCAACAGTGAAATAAGTCCTACACCAATAGGACATGTGTTAAAGCAATGACAGTGACTGTTCAATTTAATTGCAGGACTGTGAACTATGTGGTTATGTTTTTACTGCTCGTAGATGTTCAACACAAAACTATTGTAGCAGTATGTGGAGGTTCGCCTGCGAACTATTAATGAGGCTTATGGAAAATTTAAACAATAGTGCACTGGACATACATACATAACTGTGTATTAATGAGGGGTTGTGCAAAGTGAAAGTAAAAGACAGTGAAATGCAACTGAGCATCTGTCAGCTACATTATTTACCATAGACAGTGTCCAAACTACAAACCCCATATTTCAGCAAGTACGTCGACACCAAGGATCAACAAACGAAGAAAAATAAAGCAGGCAGAACCACTACAGGTTGAAGAAATAGAATTGCAAGGATTATATATGAACATCACCTATGAGTCACATCCACAAGAAAAACATGGCCAAGAAATCAACAATAAAATTTCAGCAATGGATAAGTGATGGAGACAGTAACTGCCAGTCCACAGACAAGAAAAGGAATAATTATGAATAGAAGAAACCAAAGTCTGTGACAAGACATTATTGCATACTGTGACCATCATAAATGCAAAACTTCTCACACACACTTACTGTTCTTTATACAAAATTCATTAAATGGAGAAACCACAAGGCAACTCATGGTGCATTTTAACTTTTCCTTTTTGACATAACAAGTGTGAAGTTGTGGGTGAAATTGAAATGACACAAAGATACTATACTACTCCTTTTTCCTGGCCTTAGTCAGTACCTGTATGAGGTCGCAAAGTTAATTTGAATTTGGCAATGTTAATAGTAGATGGTGCCCAGATGGCCTCCCTGTCATCCCCTCCCCCCAGCATGGAATATGTTTACCCCATCACCTTTCATCTAGTGTAATCCCATATGAAAGTGTGAGAATGTTTGCGGATCATATAACTGAGGGGGGACATGGATACCAGCCTCATAATCACCTAGTCGGATGTGGGAAACTGCCTAAAATCCACATCCAGGCTGGCCAGCACGTCAGCCCTCATCATAAATCCACCAGGCAGATTCAATCTGGAGCCAGTGCATCTCTGTCAATCCCAGAAATGGCATACTAATGTGTCCAGCTATCTGGGCAGATGACACAGTCACTACACTGCACGACATAATGTCTTGTCACAGACCTTGGTCTCTGCTTTGTCACAGAGACCATATGTATGTTTCCCTCTCAGTACCATATCTTGAACTTTCACCATTAGTAATTTCTTCTACAACATGTACACCTAAGATACTTTAAATTCATGAGTGTTCTTCCATAAGAACATGTAAAAATAAGAGTGTTCTTTTTAGTTACACAGTAAAGTCTTTAGGAAGTTATGTAACACTCCTTATTAACATTATCTGTTTTCCAATATTCAGCACCACAGAATACCGAGATACATATCCACTTTGTTTTCTTCTGGTTTTCACACTGTAACTCTTAGATACTTTAAGATTGAGACTCACTCCAGTCACTGGCTATGCAATCAGTGATCAAATGATACCAAATCTTGTCAGTTATTTATATGCATTATAAATTACTGTACATTCAAGACCAGCTGCCAATCCTTACACAAGGAAAGTACCATCTGCAAGTCCTTCTGCATGTCATCACCCTATACACAACTGTGTGATCTGTGAACAGCCAGATCACTTATACAATGTATGAGGTGTGAAGAAAAAGTAATGGGAATTTTTTAATTTCGCGGGCTTTATACGTCTGATTTTCAATTTTTTTTATCTCGCTGGCGCCCATGTTCTTGATGTATGTTTGCATTTTAAGCTGTTTTGAATAAATAGTTTATTGTATACAGTCGAAAAGATTATAAGCGTTTTCTAGTGCTCGGCGAATGTTTACTTTTGAAAAAGATGGATCAAAGAATTTGCATTAAAATTTGCTTAAAAAATGAACTAAAGTGCAGCACCACATTTGAAATGTTGACTGTGGGATTTGGCAAACCTACTATGAGGAAGAAAAGAGTTTACGAGTGGTATAAATGCTCCAAAGATGGTCGAAGATACTGAAGGTGATGTCCACTCTGGACACCGTAGCACATTAATTACAGTCAACAATGTGGAAAGAGTAAAGAAAATGGTTCAGGAAAATTGCAGAATCACCATCAGAGAGGTGGCTGATGATGCCGGCATATCCTCTGGCTCATGCAAAGCAATTGTTTCAGATGTTTTGGGCATGAAATTTGCAGCAGCAAAGTATGTTCCCAATCTGTTGAATTTCATCCAAAAACAACATAACATAGACATCACTCGGGGATTGCTGAATGAAGCTGACAATGACACAGAACTAAGAAGGTTATAACAGCTGATGAAACATGGGTATACTGGTACAACATCGAAACCAAGGCCCTATCCTCCCAATTGAAACTAACTGAAGAGCCCCTCACCATCTCCGCTAAATGGTGAGTAGTAACTTCCCTTTTCATAGAATTATGGAAAAACCACTCATGTAAACTGCATCAGGATAATGTTGCCACTCATTGCTCAATGCTTGTTTGTGATTTTATGGAGAGAAACAAAACCATTATGTTGCCTCAGCCACTGTATTCACCAGACATGGGGCCCTGCAACTTATTCCTATTTCCAAGGCTGAAGAGAGCAATGAGAAGACTTCACTTGGCCACCACTCAGGAAATAAAACAAAACTGCTGAAGGAGCTGAACAATCTATTGAATAGCGAGTTCCAGAAGTGCTTCCAAGATTGGAAAAATTGCTGGCACAAGTGTGTTTTATCTGAGGGGGTTAATTTGAAGGGCACAAAGTTGATGTTGATGATGAGTAAACAAAGATTCTTTAAGAAAACAAAAATTCTCATCATTTTTTTATCACACCTCGCATATATGACGAACATCAGTGGCCCTATCACACTACACTGAGTTATGTCAAAACACCAACTTTGCTTCTGATGATGTCTCTCCACTTACGGCAACATGCTCATTTCTGTTTACCAGGTAACCTTCAATCAAATTGCATACCAATCAGGATATTACACATACATGTATTTCATTTATTGGGCAATGGCATACTGAAGGTTTTATGGAAATCAAAAATCATTGCATCAGCCCAACTTCATATATTGCCTTTAGGATCTCGGGACTGACAAGAGAAAGCAGGGTTTCACTTGACTGAGGCTCTCAAAAAGCATATTGATTCTTACATATGAGTTGTTCAGTCTCCAGAAAATTCATCATGCATGAGCACAATAATGTTTCTTAACAATGTAAAAAAAAGTGACCTAATATAGCTTTATAGTTCTGAATGTTGATCTTACAAACTTTTTAATAGGTTGGAATAATCTAAATCCTTTTTCACTTTTCCAGTCATGTGGCATGCTCCAATGTTTCAGCATGCTACTGTAAGCTTATTCTGGCTGGGTGGGTGGGGGGGAATTCTATACATTTTCAATACAGAGCCTAACTGGTACTAAATCATATCGTGTGGCCTTTCCTGCATACAGTAATTTTAATTATTTTGCAATTCTGCACTCACTTATCCTATATACAGGGCTATTACAAATGATTGAATCGATTTCATAAATTCACTGTAGCTCCATTCATTGACATATGGTCACGACACACTACAGATACGTGGAAAAACTCAAAGTTTTGTTCGGCTGAAGCCGCACTTCAGGTTTCTGCCGCCAGAGCGCTCGAGAGCGCAGTGAGACAAAATGGCGACAGGAGCCGAGAAAGCGTATGTCGTGCTTGAAATGCACTCACATCAGTCAGTCATAACAGTGCAACGACACTTCAGGACGAAGTTCAACAAAGATCCACCAACTGCTAACTCCATTCGGCAATGGTATGCGCAGTTTAAAGCTTCTGGATGCCTCTGTAAGGGGAAATCAACGGGTCGGCCTGCAGTGAGCGAAGAAACGGTTGAATGCGTGCGGGCAAGTTTCACGCGGAGCCCGCAGAAGTCGATGAATAAAGCAAGCAGGGAGCTAAACGTACCACAGCCAACGGTTTGGAAAATCTTACGGAAAAGGCTAAAGCAGAAGCCTTACCGATTACAATTGCTACAAGCCCTGACACCCGATGACAAAGTTAAACGCTTTGAATTTTCGGCGCGGTTGCAACAGCTCATGGAAGAGGATGCGTTCAGTGCGAAACTTGTTTTCAGTGATGAAGCAACATTTTTTCTTAATAGTGAAGTGAACAGACACAATGTGCGAATCTGGGCGGTAGAGAATCCTCACGCATTCGTGCAGCAAATTCGCTATTCACCAAAAGTTAACGTGTTTTGTGCAATCTCACGGTTTAAAGTTTACGGCCCCTTTTACTTCTCCGAAAAAAACGTTACAGGACACGTGTATCTGGACATGCTGGAAAATTGACTCATGCCACAACTGGAGGCCGACAGCGCCGACTTCATCTTTCAACAGGATGGTGCTCCACCGCACTTCCACCATGATGTTCGGCATTTCTTAAACAGGAGATTGGAAAACCGATGGATCGGTCATGGTGGAGATCATGATCAGCAATTCATGTCATGGCCTCCACGCTCTCCCGACTTAACCCCATGCGATTTCTTTCTGTGGGGTTATGTGAAAGATTCAGTGTTTACACCTCCTCTACCAAGAAACGTGCCAGAACTGCGAGCTCGCATCAACGATGCTTTCGAACTCATCGATGGGGACATGCTGCGCCGAGTGTGGGAGGAACTTGATTATCGGCTTGATGTCTGCCGAATCACTAAAGGGGCACATATCGAACATTTGTGAATGCCTAAAAAAACTTTTTGAGTTTTTGTATGTGTGTGCAAAGCATTGTGAAAATATCTCAAATAATAAAGTTATTGTAGAGCTGTAAAATCGCTTCAATCATTTGTAATAACCCTGTATTTACTATTTACATCTTTCATATCCACATGGTAGTTGGACATAAGAAATGTGCTGCAATTTTCTTTAGTGGAGCATTTTTGTAAAACAGAATTTAGTACTTTGTGCTTTGTTTTATCTTCTTCCACTTAATTGTCATCATGGTCAATGAGCATTTGGACAGTTCAAATTGGTTCCATTTATTGATTTTCAAAAAGTCCAAATGGTTTTCGAGTTTTCTGACAACTCAGCAAATAAGATATTTTTTCCAATCCAACAAGTACTTCTTGCATAGGTGTTCTTATGTTTGTTTTGAGTTGGTTCGGGTTTCATTTGTCAGCAGGTACTCAGTCTTATCTCCATCTTCTATGCTCTCTTTACTTACGCAGCTCTCTTTACTTACGCAGTCCCTTTCTATACAATCATTGAACCATAGTCGGCCCTTCCCATACCTTGCCATCTCCCATGGCACCAATTTATGAAGCCCATGACCTAAAGTATGTGTGAACTTTTGCCAGAGATAATCTACATTCTGTTCCTATGAACTGAATGTTTGCTGATGAACACTCAGATAGTTTCTAACCATTTCTTACTGCACCTGTCAAGCAGAAATATCTTTTGACATTTCTTAATTTTTACGGCAGTGATCAATCAATGCCGTAATAAGTTTTTGGTTGCTTATTTTTATCTCTTTGTTCAGAATTAAAAAATTCCATTCTGGTTGAGTCAATCTAAATAGTTTTATGGAAAATGTAGTTAGTACGTGGTTGTGAAATTCTTTGTCCTGGCATCCAGTGTTAAAGGTTTGCATTTCCCAGTCTACACATGGGAGATTGAAATATATCACCCTATTATTTCAATATGGTTGGGGAATTTGTGTGTGATATTTTCCAAGCTTTATCTAAAGTATTGCAACACTTTGACACTTGATGAGGAGGGACAAAAGAAATCTGTAGTGCTTATCTTCACCAACATTATGTTGCATTTAATACTGTGTTTATGTCATTAGGCACTAAGGAGTTCTTTATGGCAATAAATACACCTACACCACCACAGCTCATCCCATCCTTTTGATAAATATTCAATGTTGATTGTTTCACTATTACTTACATCTAATTTCAACCAACTGCTTGCATTAATGAGTGAGACTAATTCTGGTAGTTTACCCTGAACATTTCACCAGTTAACAAAAATTAGGATTAAATTATCTCTTTCTGACTTATAATGATGTTCATTTCCCTTTATAATAACTGAAGTGACCTGGTAAAGATTCTCTGTTGTATTACACAAAATTTCCCGTGCAATCTACAGAGTTATTTCACTAATCTAAAAAACCTAGGCCACAAATACTTCACAACTTGAGTAAATGATTTCAAGGTATAGTGCATGCCCAGCTTAGTAAATGGACCCTACAACTCTCCACTTAATTGTGCAGGTCATAAAATAAGCAATGAGATTACTGCAAAATCATAGGAGCCTCTAATTAAAGCCCTCCTTCTGGCTGCAAATCAGAGTGTCACAGTGTTTCAGGGGATGAAGTTGAAAATCATGAGGTGGAAGAACTGTCACGCTGGTAGCCTTCACCATTACTTCAGCCAACTTCCAAAACGATAAAATGACATTCACTGAATCCATACAAGAGGCATCACTGGAGCTGACATGAGCAAGAATTTGGATTGGGTAGGACAGATTGATCAAATTTCTGAATAAAAGATCTCTCCATCCTAAAAGCAATGAGATGGGCAACCTAACTGCCCCTTAGTATTTTCATCCAAGGTGGAAGGAGGAAAACAGGCAAGTAAAAGAAGGGAAGTGTGAAATCAACTATAAAAGAAGAATAAAATAACTTATAGTGGGGGTGGGGGAATAGTAGGACACACTCCTAAGCCCAATTGGAAGCCTCTCCCCCCTCCATTTTAAAAAAACAGTACAACAGTTATGCCAATGAAATTGGAGGATTAAAGTGATGAGGAATGAAAAGGCATACACGAACTGAAAGTTTATGATGTCTGACTAACACTCCATCAAGCCCTAGGCAGATGCCCTCTGGGGCTGAGACTGTGGCAATAGGTGATCAACCATCCCAGCCTGGAGGCCAGCAAGGCAGTCCTGTCTGACCATCAGATAAAGATTATACAAGTTTCACTGTTGGATAAATTCCTATGGAGTTGACAGCTCAGCCACGAAGAGTGCAATCCCCACACTGCCAGGAGGCTACAACTGCACAAGTATTTGATGATCCCTCCCCCGCAAAAGGTACAACTACTGTGTTGGGTTTTGAGGGCCTTGACATATCAAAAGCGCTCGGTGGATAACGTGGAATTTCATATGGGGTGGGCAACCTTTCCCACACAGTGTGCACTACTGAAAAACTATTCTGGACAGTGGAGAGTCAAACCCATTAATGGGGACTGCACTTGATTAGTCCAAAGATGACAATAAGAACAGACAAACAGAATCAAAGAATAATTAAAATCGGAGTCTTTCGGCAAGAGAAGTGTGAAATCAGCTATAAAAGAAGAATAAGATAACATACAGTGGGGGAAGGGGTTGGTTATATAGGAAGGACAGTAACTGGGAAGAGGAAAACAGGGAAGTGGTTGGCTGGATGAGTTAAGAAGAAATGCTGCAACTCAGGGCCCTGCACACACTATACATGTGCTGACAAATGAGCTTCAAACGCCCGGGGATGGTTGTGGGTGTCAGCCACGATTTACAGTCACTAGCACCCAGCGCATTCTGAAGCCACCACTAGAGTCCCCTCTATGCCTCAGATGAGACCACCTCCCATTGCTTCCAGCAAACATAGTAAGTCTACACTGGACTTCTTTTCCACCCTAATGCTATTTCCCTGAGGGGCACCATTGTCCTCCTCATACTGGAACTCCCAATTCAAAAGGCATTATATCAACTGACATATCTCTAGTTCTATAACTTACCTTTGCATGCTGTACTGTCTTTGGTTGTAAAAGGAACACCGAGAAAAGGTTTATTCTGTTCAACATCACTTGCAGTCTCAGAACACAAAATTTTATCCACTTCTTTAGCTTCAGTGAGAGCTTCTTCAAAACGTGTATCCACAACAGCATTTAATATTGGATTCACTTCCTGTATGCGTTCCACAAAACACCGAACCACTTCCTCAGATGTTATCTGAAACAATATGGGATGAAATGATTATTAAGGGCTAAGTAACACACCAGAATAAATTTTTAACTTTACAGTAGAGTGAACACTGTATGGACACAACTTGAAAAATTACTACAGTGTACATGCTGGTGGCTTGAATCCAGGCACTCGCATTTCATGGAAATGCTCTAGCCAACTGATCAATCCAGGCACACCTCATGACCCAATTCCAAACTTCAGTCTGGCTGAAGCACTTTCTTACTTTGCAAATACCAGAGTGGCTTTTCTGACCCTACTGCACAAGCTCCCTCATGTAAATGGAGTGTTCCTCAGCCACTGTGACACCAATAGTTCTTTGTTATGACACAATTGTGCATGAGACATGTCAGGGTGCAGTCTTGCTGAAGGTCCTCGTAACATGCAGAGCACTTTATGCAAACAAACTGCAGCACATGATTGGACTGTGTGTCACTATGACTGACACATTTCCAACGTCTACTACCTAAGTGTATCTCCACCACTTATATGAATAGTGTCCTGATAACAATATATGATCAAAAGTATCGAGACATCCCCAAAAACATATGTTTGTCACATTAGGTGCATTGTGTTGCCACCTACTGCTAAGTACTCCATATCAGCGACCTCAGTAGCCATTAGACATCATGAGAGAACAAAATGCGGTGCTCTGCAGAACTCACTGACTTCGAACACGGTCAGGAGTCACTTGTGTCATACATTTGTACGTGAGATTTCCACACTCCTAAACATCCCTAGGTCCACTGTTTCCAATGTGATAGTGAAGTAGAAATATGAAGGAACACATACAGCATAAAAGCATACAGGCTGACCTCATCCGTTGACCGATAGACCGCCGACAGCTGAAGAGGGTCGTAATGTGTTATAGGCAGACATCTATCCAGACCATCACATAGCAATTCCAAACTGCAACAGGATCCACTGCAAGGACTATCACAGTTAGGCGGGAGGTGAGAAAACTTGGATTTCATAGTTGAGCGGCTGCTCAAAAGCCACACATCACACCGGTAAATGCAAAACAACGCCTTGCTTGGTGCAAGGAGCGTAAACTTTGGACAATTGAACAGAGGAAAAATTTTGTGTGGAGTAATGAATCACAGTACACAATGTGGCGATCCGATGGCAGAGTGAGGGTATGGCGAATACCCGGTGAATGTCATCTGCCAGTGTGTGTAGTGCCAACAGTAAAATTCAGAGGCAGTGGTGTTATCGTGTGGCCGTGTTTTTCATGGAGGGGGCTTGCACCCCTTGTTATTTTGCATGGCACAGCACAGGCCTACATTGATGTTTTAAGCACCTTCTTGCTTCCCACATTGAAGAGCAATTTGGCAACAGCGATTGCACCTTTCAACACAATCGAACACCTATTCATAATGCACGGCCTGTGGTGCAGGGGTTACAAGATAATAAAATCCCTGTAATGGACTGGCCTGCACAGTCCTGATCTCCTATGGAACACCTTTGGGATGTTTTGGAATGCCGACTTAATGCCAGGCCTCACTGACTGATATCGATACCTCTCCTCAGTGCAGCACTCCATGAAGAATGGGCTGCAATTTTCCCACGAAACCTTCCAGCATCTGATTGAAGATATACCTGTGAGAATGGAAGCTGCCATCAAGGCTAAGGGTAGGCTAACACTATACTGAATTCTATCATTACCGATAGAGGGCACCACGAACTTGTAAGTCACTTTCAGCCACGTGTCTGGATACTTTTGATCACATAGTGTATCACCTTATCTTGTTTTCAACATATCATTCACTCATGCCATCAAAGTGTATCACCATCTACTGTAACTCATCAGTCCAAGTGATTTTTTCCTCACAGTTTGAACAATCAATGGTTGTGTTCCTCTGTTTAAGGGCCCGTGGCTTTGTTTAATAACCTATTTTACCTTGTTTGGCAATCTAATTTCTTTGTCTTACGATCTTCTTCCTTTGCAAGACATTTATCTTTGTCTGATGATAATGCTTCCCTGTTAATAACCAATTTTTGTTGTTTGGCTACTCTCTGTGTAGGATTCTTCCACAATCTGTGAAGTTTTATTTATCTTGTTAATCAGTTTCACACTTTATAGAACGACTATTTCTTCTAGTAAAATTATAGTATTGCCAATTACAGTCTATCACACATCCTCCCAACAATCAATTTACCTGCCAGTAGAAACACTTCACATTTTTCTTGCTCTGGTTCCTCTATACAGTGTAAAACTTTCAGTCCTAGCTTACACAGTTGTATGGGTGTGTTTTATTTAAGTTGCAGCACTGTATTATTGTGCTAAGCAGTTGAGGGAGGGAGAGAGGATACTAACTGGTAAAAGTAAGAAGGAATTTGTAAATGACAAGCCGCTGTCAGTAACACACACAAGAGTTACAGCAAGTTGGAATGCTAGTAAAAAATAAAAAAGATTCTCTCTTCTTTCCTAGCAATAAAGGCAATGAATGACATATGTATGTTTAAATGTAAACTTTTACTAACTTCTAATATCAGGAGTATCGTCCCATCCCTTGATTTAATCAGTAAATTACACATTCTAGCAGTATAAACTAAAAAGTACCATTCTTATAAATGCTCATATTTTGGGCATTTAAAACTGCTTTGTGGAAATTCCTGGGCAAATGCCCATTTACAAATGTCCTGCCCACTGAGCATTTGCCTGGCCCACATCCCTAGGCACAGGTATGTGTACCATGGCAACGCAGTGAAGTCGGCAGACCCGCACAGCAACAATTAGATCTGTTTGAAATTTCAAAAGCCCATTTCTGCCCTGTACTCACTTATTCCATCAGCCTACTTCTGAAATCAGAGGAATTCAAGTGTTTACTGTTAATGATTGACAGAGTTTTCCAATGGGTGGAAACAGCCCTTCTCAAGGAAATCACAGTCGAGTCCCCTATCTGCCCCTTCATAGAACCATGGATAGAGCTTTCCATCATGTTGTCAGACATGATATCTACCAATCAAGGCCACTGATTCATGTTGGTGCTCTTCAGAGCCCTGTGTAACCTCTGCAGAATCAAATGTAACCACACTACAGCCTATCACACCCAACATAATGAGTTAGTTGAACAGTGGCACAGGACTCTCAAAGCCATCCTTATGTGCCACAGTAGATTGTGGACCAAAGCTTTGCCATAGGTACTTTCAGTGTCTGAACTGCCTTCAAGGAGGACCTACAAGCATCCCACACTGAAATACTATACAGGGAATCACTGGTGCTTCCGCCGACTTCATTGTACCCCGAAGCATACGGACCTCCCGGCACTAGTTCAACAAGAGCTAGACCACATTACATATATTCACATGCCACCTCCCGCTCCACATTCGGTGTCCGAGGTCTTTCTTTATAAAGTACTCTCCAACTGTGAACATGTTATGCTACAGAACGACACAGTCCAAATGGCACTAATACCATCGTACACAGGATCCTTGAAAGTGCTTCTGAGAGGCACACATGCATTTGACATTCTGATTACTGACAAACCAATGACCATTTTAATTAAGCGCCTAAACCAACATGGGTCCCCCAGGACAACATTGACCTCAACACCATGGACAGCAAAGATCACAACATCTGCTCACTACCCAGTGAATGGACAGCAAACCCCAACACAGACTTCCCTGTCAGTATTAGACATGATCTCAGTGACTTCGACCTTGATGACATCACCATAAAATTGGTCAATAATGTACTGTGTCTCTCACCTTGCAATGAAGACACTCTGACAGGTGATGCTGCAGACATCTGATTCCTGAACCATACATACAGCCTACCCGGCAACACTGACTACACTCCCACATCATCCCGCCTTTCAACAGATGACATCTTCACCATCACCTGTGGAAGGATCCTACCATGATACCCACCTACACCCTCACCTACGGTTAGAGGCTGGGGCATATCCCGCTGCAGAGGTGACCGCACTTCAGCCTTATCAAACTCCTCAATAAATAACAGTATCTCCACTTTGACACCTCTCATCCCATCCACATCGAATGCTCCTTTTCCATACAACAAAGGCATCCATAGAAAACTAATCTGCTCCAGCATCAAATCAATATCTGTACCAATAGTCTCTTCCAAGTTTTCTTCTTCCACTACTATCTTAGATGTGGAGGGTCTCCACATGTGGTGTTTTTATTACAACAAAAATTACTTGGCACCCCCTGGTAATGCCGCACCACTTCCCTCTCTCCTGGTTGCCCAGCCACTGTCCTGGTTTGGGCACACCAGGTGTCTTCTATGCCACCTGCTCCCCTAACAGCTATACAGCACCATTGCCATACTTGACGTAGCTCTGAGAAACAGTGCAGCCAGCCACGACACAGCTGGTCGCATGACTGCACATCTGTGCATAACACCCCAACCAAGTGACGACACAGTTTATATCCTCCCTTCAGTGATCCACGCTACAAGAGGGGGCTCTGTGGGGACATTGACCATGACATGCGTCACTTGCGATTGAGGAGAGGAACATCTGTGGATAAGTGAAAGACTTAAGTGCATTCTGAGCTATGATATGTTGTGCACATGCTATGGTCTCACACTTTGTGCATAAAGCATATGTGCAACTAACCACTTCAATTCCATTACTGGGACATTCCTTGTCATCTGGCAGGGAATACTTCCACATTTTACAACAATTAAAATGTTGTGTGATAAATGTGTTGTTATTAATTAAAATCTGTGAGGCTGTTTTGCTGCTCCCTGTACCTCGAAAGTGGTGTCCCTCAAGCCCACCAAAATGACAGCCACTCACAAAAATGTTCTCAAAACTTTGCCTCCCTTGTTAATCTTCCACTCCTAGCCCATTATTCACCCAGGCCAAATAAGACCCAAAATCAAACCCCAGCATCTCATAACCCTAGCCCCATTCAGACCTCAACCTCTCATCCAGATCGCTCTATGGCCCTACACCAACATTTTAATGGACCACGTGAAAGATGAACTCTTCAACACCCAGAAGCTGCGCTTCTTGATTTTGTACAGATTTACTGACAATATTTTCGGTGGTGCAGACTCAAACTGAACAACTCCTTCAAACTTAAATTCTTCTCGTCCTTCTCCAAATCCAAAGCTACCTTCCTGGATGTCTACTTGCATTTAGACAAGACTCACAATCAAGCCTCAGTCCATATCAAACTCAACAACAAATAACAGTATCTCCACTTTGACACCGGTTGCTCCATCCACATCAAATACTCCTTTCCATACAGCATAGGCATCCATAAAACTCTGTATCAGAACCCATGGGCAACCTGGAAAAAGCATCAGAATTCACATGCTTTGTGGTGGGCTGAAAATGGATATCATAAAAATAATTGCTAAGAAATAACACCCAATGCTGTAATTGTCTTGTCAGGGGGTCCAGCCTTGGGATTAAACCATGATACCAACAATTTACGACCCATAAAAAGTGAAATTTGGAGCCATACAGGAAAATGTGATACTTTTTCTCACAACTAGTGGCTCTTTCTGTTGTTGTTGTTGTTGTTGTTGTGGTTTTCAGTCCTGAGACTGATCTGATGCAGCTCTCCATGCTAATCTATCCTGTGCAAGCTCCTTCATCTCCCAGTACCTACTGCAACCTACATCCTTCTGAATCTGTTTAGTGTATTTATCTCTTGGTCTCCCTCTACGATTTTTACCCTCCACGCTGCCCTCCAATGCTAAATTTGTGATCCCTTGATGCCTCAGGGCATGTCCTACCAACCGATCCCTTCTTCTTGTCAAGTTGTGCCACAAACTTCTCTTCTCCCCAATCCTATTCAATGCCTCCTCATTAGTTACGTGATCTACCCACCTAATCTTCAACATTCTTCTGTAGCACCACATTTCGAAAGCTTCTATTCTCTTCTTGTCCAAACTATTTATTGTCCATGTTTCACTTCCATACATGGCTACACTCCATACAAATACTTTCAGAAATGACTTCCTGACACTTAAATCTATACTCAATGTTAAAAAATTTCTCTTCTTCAGAAAGGCTTTCCTTGCCATTGCCAGTCTACATTTTATATCCTCTCTACTTCGACCATCATCAGTTATTTTGCTCCCCAAATAGCAAAACTCCTTTACTACTTTAAGTGTCTCATTTCCTAATCTAATTCCCTCAGCATCACCCGAGTTAATTTCCCTACATTCCATTATCCTCGTTTTGCTTTTGTTGATGTTCATCTTATACCCTCCTTTCAAGACACTGTCCATTCTGTTCAACAGCTCTTCCAAGTCCTTTGCTGTCTCTGACAGAATTACAATGTTATCTGCGAACCTCAAAGTTTTTATTTCTTCTCCCTGGATTTTAATTCCTACTCCAAACTTTTCTTTTGTTGTCCTTTACTGCTTGCTCAATATACAGATTGAATAACGTTGGGAAGAGGTTACAACCCTGTCTCACTCCCTTCCCAACCACTGCTTCCCTTTCATGCCCGTCTACTCTTATAACTGCCATCTGGTTTCTGTACAAATTGTAAATAGCCTTTCGCTCCCTGTATTTTACCCCTGCCACCTTTAGAATTTGAAAGAGCGTATTCCAGTCAACATTGTCAAAAGCTTTCTCTAAGTCTACAAATGCTAGAAACATAGGTTTGCCTTTCCTTAATCTTTCTTCTAAGATAAGTCGTAAGGTCAGTATTGCCTCACGTGTTCCAACATTTCTACGGAATCCAAACTGATCTTCCCCGAAGTCGGCTTCTACCAGTTTTTCCATTCGTCTGTAAAGAATTTGCTAAGTATTTTGCAGCTGTGACTTATTAAACTGATAGTTCGGTAATTTTCACATCTGTCAACACCTGCTTTCTTTGGGATTGGAATTATTATATTCTTCTTGAAGTCTGAGGGTATTTCGCCAGTCTCGTACATCTTGCTCACCAGATGGTAGAGTTTTGTCAGGACTGGCTCTCCCAAGGCCGTCAGTAGTTCTAATGGAATGTTGTCTACTCCTGGGGCCTTGTTTCGACTCAGGTCTTTCAGTGCTCTGTCAAACTCTTCACGCAGTATCGTATCTCCCATTTCATCTTCATCTACATCCTCTTCCATTTCCATAATATTGTCCTCAAGTACATCGCCCTTGTATAGACCCTCTATATACTCCTTCCACCTTTCTGCTTTCCCCTCTTTGCTTAGAGCTGGGTTTCCATCTGAGCTCTTGATATTCATACAAGTGGCTCTCTTTTCTCCAAAGGTCTCTTTAATTTTCCTGTAGGCTGTATCTATCTTACCCCTAGTGAGATAAGCGTCTACATCCTTACATTTGCCCTCCAGCCATGCCTGCTTAGCCATTTTGCACTTCCTGTCGATCTCATTTTTGAGACGCTTGTATTCCTTTTTGCCTGCTTCATTTACTGCATTTTTATATTTTCTCCTTTCATCAATTAAATTCAATATTTCTTCTGTTATCCAAGGACTTCTACTAGCCCTCGTCTTTTTACCTACTTGATCCTCTGCTGCCTACACTACTTCATCCCTCAGAGCTACCCATTCGTCGTCTACTGTATTTCTTTCCCCCATTCCTGTCAATTGTTCCCTTATGCTGTCCCTGAAACTCTGTGCAACCTCTGGTTTAGTCAGTTTATCCAGGTCCCATCTCCTTAAATTCCCACCTTTTTGCAGTTTCTTCAATTTTAATCTACAGTTCATAACCAATAGATTGTGGTCAGAGTCCACATCTGCCCCCCGAAATGTCCTACAATTTAAAACTTGGTTCCTAAATCTCTGTCTTACCATTATATAATCTATCTGATACCTTTTAGTATCTCCAGGATTCTTCCATGTATACAACCTTCTTTTATGATTCTTGAACCAAGTGTTAGCTATGATTAAGTTATGCTCTGTGCAAAATTCTAACAGACGGCTTCCTCTTTCATTTCTTACCCCCAATCCATATTCACCTACTATGTTTCCTTCTCTCCCTTTTCCTACTGTCGAATTCCAGTCACCCATGACTATTAAATTTTTGTCTCCCTTCACTACTTGAATAATTTCTTTTATCTCATCATACATTTCTTCAATTTCTTCGTCATCTGCAGAGCTAGTTGGCATATAAACTTGTACTACTGTAGTAGGCATGGGCTTCATGTCTATCTTGGTCACTATAATACATTCACTATGCTGTTTGTAGTAGCTTACCTGCACTCCTATTTTTTATTCATTATTAAACCTACTCCTGCATTACCCCTATTTGATTTTGTATTTATAACCCTGTATTCACCTGACCAGAAGTCTTGTTCCTCCTGCCACCGAACTTCACTAATTCCCACTATATCTAACTTTAAATTATCCATTTCCCTTTTTAAATTTTCTAACCTACCTGCCCAATTAAGGGATCTGACATCCCGCACTCCGATCCATAGAATGCCAGTTTTCTTTCTGCTGATAATGACGTCCTCTTGAGTAGTCCCCGCCCAGAGATCTGAATGGGGGACTATTTTACCTCCGGAATATTTTACCCAAGAGGACGCCATCATCATTTAACCATACAGTAAAGCTGCATGCCCTCGGGAAAAATTATGGCTGTAGTTTCCCCATGCTTTCAGCCGTTTGCAGTACCACAACAGCAAGGCTGTTTTGGTTAATTTTACAAGGCTAGATCAGTCAATCATCCAGACTGTTGCCCCTGCAACTACTGAAAATGCTGCTGATGCCCCTCTTCAGGAACCACATGTTTGTATGTGTTGTGACTCGCCGATCATTCAAAGCGCCACCGCGCAATTACGCACGTCCTCTACGTGCGGCGCTGTCTGCCGGCCATGCAGCAGCTGCGCCACCTAAGCGGCCAGCTGAGCAGCAGCCGCTAGACTGGGACTCAGTGCTCATTCGAATGCTAACGTGTACACATGCCTTGCTTGTCAACTTACTCTGTGACTTACATGTGTTGTGTCGTTCTGAAATATATGAGTTAAACTTGACATTATAACAATTGGTGACGAGGTAGTGGGTTTTTCCTTTTCACCGTTGACCCACAGGGTTCCATGGCTACTGTCGAGCAACTATTGCAAAATATCCTTGAACAGCAAACGCTTCAAACAGCGGCAATTCACGATTTCGTCGCGGTGTCAAATGCGGGGCGTTTCTCGTCATTGGCTATACCTCCTTTTCCTCCTTACGACGAGACGGCGGAAGACTGGTCTGATTATGAAAAACATCTTCAACAGCACTTCTTGGCATTTCATGTCACGGACGAACAACCATGTAAGTCTCTGTTCCTTTCCTGGATTTCACCTCAAATGTATCGGTTGTTGTCGCAATTGGCTACTTTGAAGGATCCTGCGTCTTTGTCCTTTGCTGAAATGTGCTCACTTCTGTCTGTCTATTTTCAAAAGCAAACCCATGTGGTAGCCTCTCGTGTTGCCTTTTATTGTTGTCAAAAACAACCACATCAATCCTATCGCACTTGGGCTGCTGAACTTCACGGCCTCAGTCGAAAGTGTCAAATTGTTACTGACGTTCACAAAGAATCCTATGCCGATTCCATGGTACGGGATGCTATTATCCGGTCGGCGCCCGACAAAGAAGTTTGGCAACGTGCCCTTCAGTTGGCGAATCGAACTCTAGATGAAGTTCTCTCCACTGCGCAGTCTTTTGAAATTTCTCGCGCCGCTGGGGCGCAAATAGAGGCGTGGGGTGATGTCGGGGAAATACAACCTCTGTGCGCTGTTGACGACGCGTGTGGCGCGTCCACGCCAGCCAACGTGGCCACAGTGCGCTCCCACGCGCAGCCTCGGCCTAGCCGTAAACAACACGCTAAGAAACTGCAGCAAAACCCCCGGCAACTTCCTTCGTGTCCGCGGTGTTTTACGAAACATTCACGCGAGGATTGTCCCCAATGTTGGGCTGTGTGTCACAATTGCAAAAAGAAAGGTCATGTGTCTTCCGTTTGCAAATCCGACCGCATACATGATGTTCATGAACATGATGCTGATTCTGATTCTGTGTTGTCTGTCAACTGCACTTCTTCCCTTTCAGGGAAGTTATTCCTCACTGTCCAAATCCTTGGTCAAGATGTTCGTATGCAAGTGGATACCGGCTCTGCTGCCACTATAATTAATTCTCAGACGTATCTTCAGTTGGGTTCTCCACTCCTGTCACCTGTCACTCGGCAATTACGGACGTACAATAAACAGAAGATTTCTCTCTTGGGACAGTTTAATGTTGAGGTATCTTACAAATCTGTCGTTCGCACTGTTCCCATATTTGTGGTCGACCAGAGTAACGCAGAAAATCTTTTTGGTTTCGATGCCTTTCGCGTTTTTGGGTTCTCCATAGATGACTCTGTCAATATTGTCTCTGATGCTATTCCTTATGTTCAACTGGATTCCTTGTCAACGACATTTTCGTTCCTTTTTTCTCCTGGGTTAGGCCGTGCAAACGACTTTGAAGCTCGTATCATGCTCAAACCCACTGCTCGGCCTAAGTTTTTTCGGGCTCGACCCATTCCTGTGGCCCTTCGTGATCGGGTGAAACGGGAGTGGGATCGTCTCACTACTTCAAGGGTCTTGCTTCCTGTCACTTCCAGTGAGTGGTCCTCTCCTGTCGTTGTCGTTGCTAAGCCAAATGGTGATATTAGTCTCTGTGGCGATTTCAAAGCCACTGTAAATGCTCAATGCCTCATCGACACTTACCCTAAGCCCTGTCCTGAAGAACTGTTCACTAAACTTGCTGGAGGCCAGTATTTTTCTAAAATTGAACTGTCAGAAGCTTATCATCAACTTCCTCTCGACGCTGCTTCCTGGCAGTTTCTGGTCCTTAACACGCCTTTCGGCCTCTACCAATACCAACGCTTGCCATTCGGGGTTGCTAGCGCCCCTGCTCTCTTTCAGCGATTCTTGGAACAATTATTGCTCCCTGTCCCTGGGTGTATCAATTACATGGACGACATTGTTGTCACTGGTTCCACCACTGAAGAACATCCTCAAAATCTAGGCACACTTTTTCATGTCTTACAGACTGCCGGTCTTAAGTGTAATCTTCAGAAATCACAATTTTTTCAGGCATCTATCACATACTTGGGGTTTCAACTCTCTCAGGATAGTATTCGTCCGCTTCAGCAAACTGTCACTGCGATCGATGCCCTTCCTCGCCCTACATCTGTTAAGGAACTGCAGGCCTTCTTGGGGAAAATAGCATACTATCACAAGTTTTTACCGTCTGCGGCTTCGGTAGCTCAGCCGTTGCATCGCCTGTTGCATAAAAACGTGCCTTTTCACTGGTCCACGTCATGCGAAGCGGCTTTCCAGAAATTGAAGACTATGCTGAAACAGGCTCCGTGCCTGGCTACTTACCGACCTGGCCAACATCTTGTTCTTGCCACAGACGCCTCTCAATATGGGGTCGGTGCAGTCCTTGCGCACCATTTTTCTGACGGTTCGGAACAACCCATTGCTTATGCCTCCAAAACACTCACGGATGCCCAACAAAAGTATTCTCAAATTAAGAAAGAATCTTTGGCCATTATTTATGTTCTTCATAAGTTTGGTGTTTTTCTCTATGGCTCAAAATTTCATGTTGTTACGGATCACAAACCACTTGTTTCCTTGTTTCATCCATCAACGTCACTTCCCGACAAGGCTGCACACCGCCTCCAGCGTTGGGCTCTTTACTTGTCTCGTTTCAATTATGAGATTCATTTCCGGCCAACAGTTCAACATGCAAATGCTGATGCTCTGTCTCGCCTTCCCAAGGGTCCTGATCAGGCATTCGATAGGGACGAACTTTTGTGTTTCCACCTGGATGTTGCCGAGCAGCGGGTTGTGGACGAGTTCCCCATCACTGGGGACAGGCTGGCGGCTGCTACTGGTTCTGACCCTACCCTCTCCCAGGTTTTACGCTGTATTCAGAAGGGTTGGCCAGATCGCCCGTCCACTAACACTTCTGATCCGTTGCGGAACTACTATGCTTTGCGCTACCGCCTCACGGCTAGGGATGGTCTTATCCTCCTCTCCACTGACAATGCTTTGCCGCGTGTTGTGGTACCTGCGTCTTTGCGTGCTTCGGGCTTGAACCTCCTCCACCAAGGGCACTGGGGTGTGTCTCGCACAAAATCTCTGGCGCGCCGTCATGTGTACTGGCCTGGCATTAACTCTGAAATAGCACACATGGTCACTGCCTGCGGCCCTTGTGCGTCACAGGCCGCTGCCCCGAAGTCATCTTTGTCACCGTGGCGTTCACCTGAGAAGCCTTGGGAGCGCAGTCATGCTGACTTTGCAAGACCCTTTTTAGGTACTTATTGGCTCCTCGTAATTGACGCCTACCCTAACTTTCCTTTCATTGTCCGTTGCACATCGCCTACCACCGCGGCAACCACCAGTGCTCTTGCCCGCATTTTTTCTTTGGAAGGCCTCCCCTCTACTCTTGTTACTGATAATGGTCCGCAATTTGCCTCTTCCGAATTTGCGGATTTTTGTACTTGTCACGGCGTTATGCATGTCACGGCCCTGCCGTTCCATCCACAATCCAACGGTGAGGCTGAACGACTGGTCCGCACATTTAAGGCTCAGATGCGGAAACTTCTGACTTCTTCTGCTGCTGATGATGCGCTTCTCCAGTTTCTGGCATCTTACCGTTTCACCCCCATGGGCGACCACAGCCCGGCTGAGCTCTTACATGGCCAACAGCCCCACATGCTACTTCATCTTCTGTGGCCTTCCACCTCACGGCCGCGGGTGACTTCACTTGGCCGGTTCACCTCCGACGACCTCGTCTGGGTACGGGGATATGGCAGGCGGCCAAAATGGAACCTGGGCCGCATTTTAAGACACCGTGGTAGACGCCTGTATGAAATCCAGATGGACACGGGTGTTGCAGTGCGTCATTCGGACCAGCTTCGGCCTCGTGTGCCAGCAACGCCTGTTCCGAATGCCGCTACACCATCTTTGGCTCTACCTGACGCTCGGGATCTTGGCATCTCTCAATACTCACAATGCAGCCCTCTCACCGTCATCGCGATGCCAGCACAAGAACAAACGTCACCAGGAGACGTGCCCATGCAGGAACCGGATGACCATCCTCTGTCAGAACAAATCTACTTGCCTCCTCCTCCAACGGACGCCGACACATCGCCCATGTCTCCTGTCATATCAACTGAACTGGCCGCAACGGGCAGATTGGTGCACGGGGCCCCAGCAGATTCGACCCCTACGTCTCCTGTCATCTCGACCCGTTATCATCGGGGACACTTCCGTCCGTACGGGAAGCCTCCTCCTCGAGACTTTACGGCGAGTCAAACAACGCCTACGAACGTTAGCCATCTCCAGGACACCTCCATCAAGACCAGTGCAACAATTTCAAAAGGGGGAAGTGTTGTGACTCGCCGATCATTCGAAGCGCCGCCGCGCAATTACGCGCATCCTCTACGTGCGGCGCTGTCTGCCAGCCATGCAGCAGCTGTGCCACCTAAGCGGCCAGCCGAGCAGCGGCCGCTAGACTGGGACTCAGTGCTCATTCGAATGCTAACGTGTACACATGTCTTGCTTGTCAACTTACTCTGTGACTTATATGTGTTGTGTCGTTCTGAAATATATGTGTTAAACTTGACGTTATAACAGTCTGGCCTCTCAACAGATACCCCTCCGTTGTGGTTGCACCTACGGTACGGCTATCTGTATCATTGAGGCACGCAAGCCACCCCACCAACGGCAAGGTCCATGGTTCATGGGCGGGCTCTTTCTGTATCTGGAAGTAATTCTTTTGGGCAGGCAAGGGGTTCTTAGATGTGAAAGCAATTGGATGTTCTGATCTGTCTAGATTTCTGGGGGACAGTATGGTACCAGTCCTATACTGTGATGTGTCAGCAGTCAGTATTAAGCTTGTCTTTGAGTCAAAGCTAGCAAGGCAGGGACCAATGGTTACCAAGCTTTTAGTCACAAAAAAGCACACTGACAAGTGCCTGACCAAACAAATTTCACACCCTTCTTACAATGTTGACTGAGAGGTTGTAAGACCTCCAATTCACACGGTGTGAATTTCTTACAATAGTTAACCTTGCCAAGGAATGCCTGCAGCCCCTTTACGTTCTGAGGGATGAACAACTTATCAATTACTGCGACATATTCATCAAGTGGTTTAATGCCCTCCTTACATAAGGCATTCCCTAAACACTTCACACTGGGTGCAAAAGAAATGTACACTTTTCCAACTTACAATAAAGACCACTGTCCTCCCGTGCCTGAAACACTGCCTGAAAATTTTGCAAATGTCCTACCCTGGTGGCCCAAGTAACAATTAAGTCATCCTGATAAATTGCACACTTCGGAATATGGTGAAATCTCTGCTCAATAATCTGCTTAAAAATTCCTGTGGCTGATGCAACAGCAAAAGGTAACATGGTAAATTTATAAGAAGCCAAACAGTGTATAAATAATGAGCAACTGCTATGACTGCATTGAGGGGCAACTGTAGACAGGCATCTCACAAATCAGTTTTTTAAAAATGGCATCCACCGGCCTTGGTGCGAGGGATTGGATAAATGTCCAACTCACTCTGCGTGTTAATAGTGGATTTAAAATTGCCACACAACCGAATCACCCTATAGGGTCTTTTAACCACCACAAATGGTGTTGCCCAGAGACTTGATGCTACAGGTGAAATGTCCCCTAATTGTGTAGTCTGTCTAATTCAGCTTTAACTATGTCTCTCACAGCAAATGACAAAGGGCAGCCACCACGAAACTTAGGGGTCACAGATGGTTTAAGCTAAATGTGGGCAATAAAATCACTTGCTTTACCCCACATTGGCTCAAGCAACTATTTATGGGTCTGCAAAAGTGACTCAAGGTCGTGAAGAGGATGACTACAAATTTTAAAATTACATGATCAACCTTTGGAAATCAATTGCCATATAAAAGTGTTCAACCCAAAAAATATTCAACATTGCAGCACAATTGACCACTTATAATGTTACTTGCTGTCCCATGTTATATTTTGTCACCACAACCAGTTGACCTTTCAATAGAATTTGTTGGCAACTACACTGTTTTTGTAACTACTTGTAACAGAGGGCTGCCTAGTTCATGACATGTAGACAAACTGATTAATGAGGTCACAGCCCCAGTATCAAGCTGAAACTCAACTGAGTGTCCCAGAAGAGAAAACTGTAGCACAAGCTTATGAACCGTTTGCCAAGTGCGTGCACCTATTATGGAAAGTGCATTAATACCCAACTAGTCAACATTGTGAACAGGATGCTATGTAGCACACACAGCAACTGTGGCCTCCCTGTGGTTGCACTATAAACAAATTTTATTTAAATGCAGACATTTCCACAACTTATGTTGGGTGTGACACGTCCAGCCATCTAATGAACTCTCCAACACCAAGAGAGGACAGATGTTACTGCCTGCCACTCCACTGTTTGCATGAAGGCTGGTCCTATGGTGGAGAAACCTGATTCCTGGTATATCCCTCATGAAGCTACTTAACACAGCTGCAGTGAGACTGCTCTTCAGCAACTAAGTGAGACCTAGGCATGTTACGACTCTGGGGAATGAGACTCTGCTGTGTTGTATGATGATGTACTATGGAATAAGCCACACTCCACTTCCACTGCATGGCACTCATCAGCAAAGATTTTCCGTGCCACCACAGACAACTCATACGACCATGCTAACTGTGCCCCATTGGCTAGAGACGAGTCAGACAACCCAAAGGCCCTCACTTGAAATGGCTTATCTGGAGCTAATCAAATAATTACTTTGTGGATGGTTAGCTCTTAGTAACGTATGCCACACTGACTATAATCACACTTATAATCTCTAGCCAAACACTGTAACTCTGCTATCAACTCATTAACCCCACTTTCATAGCTGATTTAACTTAAGACGCACTGCCACAGCATGTGATTTATGCACAAAATGTGCAATCAAAACCACACACAAATCGTCAAATTTCAACAAAGCAGGGTCCATGTGCAGAGAAAGCGTTTGTACCAAATTATAAAGAAAGGAACGAGAAGAAAGGAAGAGTGCATTTACATCTACAGTTTCGGCAACTTTTCTTACCTTGCAGTAGAAATCTCTGTACCTATGTCAAAATGTCTTAAAGCCTGAGGGGTGGCTGGGGTGGGTGGTGCCTGTTGCCACAGTTGCCCATCACTTGCAGCACTTAGTGTGCTGTATTTGCTGCTGCTGCTGCCACAATTCCATAAAGTGTAATCCATGATGATGCAACCCAACTGATGCATGCACGAGACAGACTCGTCACCACTTTGGCAACTCATTCCTGGGGTTTGAAAAGATGAATTCGCAACCTGGGAGGAAAACACTGCACTGTGTCTAAGCCTGACCAAGTTGTCAACAGTGAGACTTCTAACGTCTCAAGAACTAAATCACACAAAGCCGTACACAAGTCAGAAATGTCAGCGGCACACTTAATACGACAAGAGAGCACGCCGAGAAAAGAGATTAGAGGCTCTCTTTACAATACACACAGCACTGGCCCACCCTGTCAGTAGCCACTGTAAGCAGTTTGCTGGCTGCCAGCACCGCTGGTTCTGCATCCTCTTTTGTCATGACATTATCAGCAATAGCATATACCAAACTCCCCTTGTCACTCAGTACAACCCACACCCTGAATACCTCAATAGTTTACTCCTCTATGCCTATGACACATTTAAGTCACGCCATAAAATGGTAGTCTCTCCCTGGTCAATTCACCACAACACCTTTTGCTATCTTCCATTGCTCTACTAATCTTTATAACAACCTTGTCAAACCACACGACACTCCCAACAACCTACCCACCAACACTTAATCCACCCTCTCCACTAATAAATACTGTAACATCAAAGGCAGAGCAAAATGTGGAAGGAATCATTCTGTTTGCCGACTGATGTGTGTTCATTGGATGACTTTCTATATAACGATAACAACAACTAACAGAAGGATGGCAGAGTTAAATTAGTCATTTATCTTTTCTTAGATTTTCACCTTTCTCTCTTAATTTAAAAATTGTCTCTCTCTCTTCCCTCTTTTTTCCTTCTTCCTTTCTACACTTTATAAACCCACATGTGAATCCCTGAAGGGAAGACAGCATTCTTTTCATGAGGCATTATTGAGATTGAGGAACTTTAGAGAACCAACATTTGAAGTCAACGACACAATGATTCCACCTCTGCCGATGTACATTTTAATTAAGGACCACAAAGATAAGAGGAGAAAAATTTGGGCTTGTACGGTGGCTTATAGACTTTCATTTTCTCTCACTCTATTTGTAGGTGGAACAGGAAAGGAAATGGCTACTAGTGGTATGTTGTACCTTCTGCAGTCCACTGTACAGTGGCTTGGGGAGTATGTATGTAGATGTATAATTGCAAATAACTTTCCATCTTTCATTTCTCTTACCTTTTTAATTAATATTTACTTCTTAGATTGTCCCTCTGAACTCAAGCTGGTGCAGTTTTCACCAGTGTACCGTCTTGAACATCATACTTTCTGATGCCTTTTCTTTCAGTTTTACTTTGCCTTCTCCTTATAACAGGTGGGTCCTCACAACCAAGGGTCTGAGAAATCTGCCCAAGCTTTCCCAACAAATCGCTCTTTCCTCCTTTAAGATGTTCCAAAAGATAAGATGTTTGAATGTATCATAGTCTTCAGAAGGTACAAATTCACTTTCTGAAGCAGAAAAGTCACTCACATCATTTATTCCTACCATAGTAACAACAACCGACTGATGTGTGATGCTCCTGCTAGCACTGTGTCTTTGTGTACTACTAGCCATCATGCACAGTCACCTATGGTAACATACACAAATCATTTTGGTGAAGTAACCAGGCAGCTCCTTTCACTCTCTAGCAGCATGGTTGTTCTGTGAAACCACGTGCTTTTTACACCAAAAGAGAGAGGATCAATATGCAGCTCATTTTAGTCCAAAAGTGGAGATATCTGGTTCTTCCACAAAGCCCTTCAACTGCATATTTTAACCTGTCTGGATAATTCCCTATACCAGTGATGCATTACATATATCACTAAGCACAGTACTTATTAAGTTAGAACTACTTTTCAGAAATCTGTTTGAAATTCCATGAACTTTTGTTTTTAGAATTTTTAGAAATATATTAATTACAGTGAAGGATGTTGATGCTACTTCTAGTTGCTTAAAGTTTTGTGGAATGACATTTTCAACATATTCTCTTGGTCCTTAAACTGAATCATTTAATAAAATTTTTTCTGCTGCATTTAGAAAGTGATTGTTAAAAGTACTCACAACTCATGATTATCAGAAGCGACATTGTGATTTAGTTTAACTGTCATGGTATCTTGTACACTCACTGGCACCGCGCGGGATTAGCCAAGCAGTCTAAGGTGCTGCAGACATGGACTGTGTGGCTGGTCCCGGCGGAGGTTCGAGTCCGACCTTAGCAGCTAAGTCTCATAAGATTTCACACATTGAACATTTGAACACTCACTGGCTGTCCTATCCCACATGGTTTTAATCTTATTATCTGCATCATTAATTTCCGGCAGGGTATACATACTTCTCGACAGTTTAATGACTTTCTTTAAAATATTACAATATTTTTTTGTAGTATGCACGTGATGTCAGTTCTTGAGTTATTCTGGTATTTTTATAAATATTCCTCTTCCTCTTATTTGACATTTTATTTCCCTTTTTTATCGATGGCTTACTTGGTTTTTAATAAATTTTCTGGAAAACTTTTTAGGAAAGTTACTTTCAAATACTGACACAAATTCACTATGGAATAAACTGAATTTGACATCCGCCCTCTTTCTACAAACCTCATCCCACACCACCTCTTTTAGCTTACTCTAAAAATACTGTATCCTCTTCTCGTTAATAAGCCCCACCGTTTTGTACAAGCCTGTCTCAGGGCTTGAGGTGCCATATTGTTTATTTCCATTAATTGTGCGTTATGACCAGATAGTCCATTAACAATTGGGTGCACATTAATTGTTTCATCCTAAAGACTGTCTACAAAAATGTTTCCGATTAGTGTCCTACTACCTTCCTGCACTCACGATGGAAAAACTGACCACTGAAATTCGATTGAGGCACCCACATAATGTTTTGGTTCATTTTTCCTGGGTTCATATTTTAAGAAATCTACACTGAGATCTCCACAAACTACTTTTTCTTCTTGTCTAATATGTAGCTCAATAATGCATCTATATTTCTCATAAACAGCTGAAAGTTTCCTAGAGGGGATCTCTAAACTGTTAAAATTATCAGAGAACTATTCTGCAATAGCAACCCAGAAGAAATTTTGGGTTTCACAGCTGATATAGCTATTTGTTCTAAAACTACAGCAGCAGCTCTGTCACATCCTAATGATGCTGTAGTATAAGGGGAAGTATCATCATTGAGTGACTATACATGGATACAGGATGATTAAGGCAGGATATCTATTTGATGTGAAGAATGGCAGCTTGCTCTAAACGTAGAAACATCTAAGTTGATTATTTAGGTTGATTACTTGGCTTCTTTTCAGATTACAAAGACTCCTTTCCATAAGAATGACGCAATGTAATGGTGATGATTCATATTCTGACAATTTGAGGTCAATATGCCAGTCTTGATAAGTGTAGAAAAGCACTATGATTATTAACTTACTTCTTTGTTCCTTATTTTTTTCGCCAAGGAAAGTGCACTTTCCATCAAAAGAGAAGTTTTTGCTTCAGGCACCGCTATCTTCTTGGTGTCATCATAATACAGAGAAAAGCAGAAATCTATTATTCGGTCAATGATAATGCGGACTAGTGCCAACAACTGCACAATTAATGGTATCACAGTCTTCTTGAAGATCTTCATTGATTTTTTGTACATACTTTTCTGTGAACAAAGAAAAATACAGATCCTATCACACAAGAGAAAATTCCAGAATACAAACAATAAAAGAAAAATGAGGAAAGGCTGCCACTCACCTGCAGCTGATGGGATGGATGGTGTGGGAAAGGGGCAGCTGAAGACAGGGACCAGAGAACATCTAGGAAAGGTGGACTGTGAGGACAGGCTCCTGTGCTTAAGGGATGTCTCCTCATACCTTCTCAGTTCAGGAAAGTTTGTGCTGTTATTGGCAGCAACTGGATGGTTGATTTTGACATTAGCCTCATTTGGACAGTGTCCATTCATGCAGGAAGATAGGTACCTTCTTGTCATATCCACATTTGAGGGTCATCCAGAAATTAAGTTCCCTTTTTTCTTTTAACATATTTATCCTGAAATATAGCACCTGGGTGACAGAGCTACGATGTACTGCTGCAGCAGTGGCTGAAAGTGCCAGCTCTTATTCTTTCTCCCCCCGACCATGAGGATCAGTCTGTAATAAAATTTCTTAATGCACAAAACAAGTGTCAATTGACAATCACCATCAGCTGTGGCAGGTGTAAGGCCCAAAGATCATGAGCAAACAGAACACCGTCAGGTGGCTTGCGGAGTATGGATGTAGATGTAGATGTGTTAATGGTGGAGGCAATTGTCCAAAGATTGTCAAAGTGTCCTTATTGCACAGGGCTGCAAGTGACTGCCCCTCATCAATGATGACCTTATGCAGCTGGTGCAGCAACACATTATGGAGAGGATTTGCTCCACAGTTATAGATCTCTTTAGACATTTTCTGCAGATATTGTGAGCCTTGCTGCATGAAATTATCACTAAATGGCTGCTGTTACAGGAAGCGTATGCTAGGTGGGTAATGAGAAACCTCACACAATAACACAAAGTAAACTGCTTAGAAGTAACAGTGGGTACCACAAGGACGGTGATGAATTCCTCGACCAGACTGTCACAGGTGATGAGACATGGGTTTTTAAATTTACCCTGGAAACCAAGTAGCAATCGATGCATTGGTGTCATAGTGGACTCCAGTCAAGATGAAGTTAAAAGAGACAGTTCAGTGTGGGTAGTCATGTTCTGGGACAGGATGCACATTCCGCTCATTGACTTCTTAACAAGAGATGAAAAAGTGAACACTGACTGTTTTTGTAAAACACTGAAGAAATTGCGATCAGCCATTCAAAATAAGACGTATGAAATGCTCAGTGCAGGTGTTGTGTTAATCCATGACAATGATTGCCCACATACGGCTTGGCACAGAACACTTCTTCAGAAGAAGTTTGATTGGGAGCTATTTGACCATCAGCCAAACAATCCTGATCTTGTTCTCCGTGATTTCGATATTTTCTTGGACCTCAACAAATACGTACCTGCCAGTCAGCATTTTCACAATGGCATAGAACTGACAATGACTGCCGTACGCTTGTTCCACTCCTACTTTATGACACAGGAATACAAAAGGTGATCCCACAATACGACAAGTGTCTCCATTCTGTGTTGATTATGTTGAAAAATAGCTCAAGCATTGATGTATCTGTTATCAATAAAGTTTTTCATGTAACTATGATTTATTAAAAAATAAATAAATAACAGCAAAACTTAATTTCCAGATGACACTCATACAACACTGCACAGTAATTGCAGAACAGCCAGCATACAGCATGGCTGATATCAAATTTCACTGTACCTTTTTCTGGGAAGGAAACAGCTGTTTTTGGACTGCAGTTGGATATTGTGCCTTGGTGTAAGGTACAAGTCTTGCCCTAGATTATCTACATGGGGCTATAACAGGGGTGGATTCTGGCCGGGGATGCCACATAGACATGGATTACAATATCATAGCTACTGAAAGGATAGGTTAATGGGAAATGGAGGTAAAGTATTTATCACCATAGACAAGAAACTCATATCCACTGAGACGGAAATGAAATGCATGCAAGACTGTATGGGCTAGCCACAGTACCAAGGGTGGGAAATAAACTTTTAGCAGGGTACTTCTGTCAACCGCCAGACCCATCTCCAGATGCACGGAATACTTTACAGAACTCCTTAGTTCACTAATACATATTTTCACCAATCTTAATGTCATTATTGGAGGATATTTTAATCATCTAACAATCAACTGGTAAAAATTACAACCTTCTCTGAAAATCACCTGCATAAGGAAGCTCAAAACCCCACTCATGATGAAAATATTGCACCGGATATTACTTGAAAAATAAAACATTGTTACAACCTATGTTAGTATACTGAACACCAAACAGACAACTTCTGTTGGATTTCACATGGGGGGGGGGGGGGCGGGCGGGAAAAAAAAAAAAAAATCGGAATTGAGAAAGAAGTCTGACAGGAGGCTCTCCATTACCAAGACTATTACTAGCAGTCCTACAGAAAATTTTCAGGTCCCTAAAATGGGAAAAAAAGGAAGGAATATGTTTTAATGAAATGTGTTTAAACTATCTCCATTTTAGTCATGACTGTGTATCATTTAACTCTAGAGCAGAAAAACTTTAACAGCTATTGGCAGAAATTATCACAGAAAGGCTGAAAGTAGGCTTTAAAAACAATTACAATAAGATTATAAAACAACATAAATTGAACACATTGACAAAAAAAAATCAAAAAGAAATCACAGAACCATAAATTCCAAAATACCTATGAATTACAATTACAAACAACTTAAATTGAAATGAACACATAGAAAATGTTGTGGGGGAGGCAAACCAAAGACTGTGTTTTATTGGCAAGATACTTAGAAAATGTTACAGATCTACTAAAGAGACTGTGTACACTACATTTGTCCTTCCTCTTTTAGAATACTGCTGTGTGTTGTGGGATCCTTGCCACATAGGATTAACAGAGTACATCGAGAAAGTTCAATGAAAGGCAGCACGTTTTGTCTTATCACGAAATAGGGGAGAGAGTGTCACTGACATGACACAGGATTTGGGGTGGACATTATTAAAACTAAGGGGTTTTTCGTTGTGGCAGAATCTTCTCACAAAATTTCAATCGCCAACTTTCTCCTCTGAATATGAAAATATTTTGATGATGCCAACCTACATATGCAGAAATGATCACCCCAATAAAACAAGGGAAATCAGTGCTCGCACAGAAAGATATAGGTGTTCATTTTTTCCGCCCCCTATTCGAGATTGGAATAATAGAAAATTGTAATGAAGTTGGTCGATGACCCCTCTGCCAGCCACCTAAGTGTAATTTGCAGAGTATCCATATAGGTGATGACAATAAATAGGTGGACTACATAATCAACAAACAAGAGCAATAGTCTGTATTATTTTTGGTAAAATAAATACAGGTTTTGATGGGTCTGAGACAAAGTCTAGAATGAGTGCGGACCCATTCTGATTTGCATAATGAGGCATGCACTTTAAATGCGTACACCATTATAAACATGGTGTTTTCCAAGAACTGCTTGATGGGAATTACTAGGAGAGACAGAAAACAAGCAGATAAGGGTACAAATTGGAGTGGCTGTGGTAGAACAATGAAAATTAATCAAAGCTAGGTGGGGCTTGTAGCCATACAAATGGATGTTCTATACTGAATTCCAAGCAGTAAGAGAAGACTGGGACAATGATCTAATTGGGAGGGGGGGGGGGGGGGGAGAGAGGTGCAGTAGATAACATAAGTAAACATGCAGGAGCAGTATGAATATGGACTGCAGAAGACCCTAAACCACAAAAAATTTAGCAGTGGCCTTTATCCAGCAGCAGTTGTCAAATGGTTGCTGATGACGGATTATTATTATTATTATCATCATCATCATCAAGTAGTACTTATGTTATAAGAGAAAAAATACAGTAATACCTACTGATTGTGAATGACTTCATTCCAGGTACATTGAAAACTTAGTTTGAAAACTTCATTTAGTTTAACAAAAGGACTTCTATCCATTTTTAACCTTTGTTTATTTCCTTTAGTGGCTATGCACAACATTTTCAAATGCCCTAAATACCAAAATGTGTACTGCAATTTTGCCTCCTGAAAATAACTGATAGGCAGTTATTCTCCCTCTGATAACTACAGAATGTTTTCAAAAACCAAGACTCATGTCACGGCATATGCTAGTGTAGATGAATACGAGTCAATTAGTGTCAGTTGTAAGTGGTTGTTAAATCTCCTTATGATAGTAGCCTGCAGTGGCTGGTTCTACCTGTTAATGTGCAGCTTGACTTGTTCTACATCCCTTTAGACTCTCCTTTACAATGGAGTTTACAGAACAGAATACATAATGAAATGAAAAAACAAGCTTTTCTTTTACAGTGCCCAGCTTATCCAGTGTTCTAGTGATCAAGTACAATGTCTTAGAGTCACTGCAATAAGTTTTCAAGTGTTTCAGAAAAGGTAATTAATCATTGTACTCCTCCACAGTTTCATGTCCTGCAGATTCCATCATGAAGAAATACCTTCAGGAATGTGAAACGAGTCAAGGTACCTATTAAGAAAATGAAGATGAAGTAGCTACTAGAAACTGCATTAATAGTTAACAAACATTAAAATACTTTAAATTATTAGTTGACATTCAAAGAAATAATTAACAGGAAAACCACTATTTTGAAAAAAAGATGAAATTATCTCAGTAATATGAATATAGCCCTTTTGTATGAGTATTGCAACTTGTAACGCAGATAACAGGAAACTGAAATTATCGACTCTAGATCCAACCAGGCAATGTGTAGTTGCTTTATGTAAGACTTCGATTTTTGCACCTTAATACACAGAACATCACCCTGAGACCCAAATAATGAGGAAAAGTCTAAAAGAAATTTTTCTTTCCTTACTGTTTTGTGGTTGCATAAATCAAAATTCAAAAGGAATTTATTTTAATTATTAGAAACAAATACCATTACCGAATTAATGTCAGCCATTGGCAAGTGAATGTAGCAATTCCAAAATCACTGAACAGGTCTTTGCAAGATGTTCAGTTGCCTATCTTACACAGTATTCTTCTTGTTCACTTTTGGTGAATGAACACTTTCCTGACTTCAGTTTCATTACCCCAAATGATATGCAAAGGATTCAGTTGAGCCTAGTCAATAATATATTGATGCAGAATGAGTACTAGGTACAGTACAGAGGAAGTAGGTAGGCCTATATAATATTTAGAGAAGTGGCTTGCAATATTTTTTATGTATTGTTAGTGATGTATTATGATTGACTGGAATGGGTGAACAGTTGTATTGGCACAAATGTAGCACCAAACGATTTCTCTTTTAGCCTATGCTATACTTTTAATGACATTCATATGAAATTTATGTTTCAAACATGGCAAGCAATACTTGTTTGTTAAACCAGCTAAAATATTCATTCCATTTAAATAACTATGGCGAGGCAAAATACCACGAACAACTACCACACTTTAAAAACAATTTAAGTCGTGCAGTTTTCTTTAAATCATGACTGACGGTGTACAGACGGTAGTAAAACTTTATCAGACATGAGGGAAGCCCACATACATGAATTACAAACTCATTTATTTAAATAAACTGTATGAGGAATACTTGTACCGCGATTATAAAATTTAGACGGTGGGAAGTTACATAAAATGTGATAATTATCATATTGTAGTCACTCTGTTCGTGTTGTTTCTCTAAATAATGAACAATTCTCTTAGGGATGTCAACAGGCACAAGAGTAACATTGCTTGTTGAGTGTCTCGATGATGCTGGTTAAAAATATACTAAAGCGCATAACAAAAGTGTGCACTTTTTCCCATTGATCTGCGAGGAACTACGAAAACCCGAATGAAACGTAAAAGCTAACAGAAAAAATAGACAATTCTCTGCAGTAAAAATTACTTAAATTTGTGGTATTCCTTTAAAAAAACACACACACAAGAGAAGATGATATACAAGAATTAGTTTTCTGGAAATTTTAGCCGTGTCTGCTTAGTATCTATCTCTAAATTGAGGGAATAAAGTTTATGGGCCGATATCAACTTACGCGTTTTCCTTTCCTTTGACACATTTCTTTTCTACAGAAACGTTTAATCCGTAAATGTCGCCAAGAACAGTTTATTCTTATGTGTCTAATTAGTTATACTGGTTTACTTCATGTGAGCCAAAACGTTAAACCCATTTAACTTTCACTCTTCACCTGCGACGTGACTATGTTTACATGATTCAGCAGCTTTTACGCACTGTCACCTTTTGATGGCGATTGTCGGTAAAATGAAGGAAGAATAGATTTACAATTCCTTTGTAGAATTTAATTTCATGCTGCGGAAATTCTGAATCATTGCCTACAATCATTCCCCAAGTAAACGCGTTTTTATTCAATGTGCAGTCAGTTATCGGTTTCACAATGAAAATGTTAAATTATCGGTAGTTTGGTAATTTAAAGTTGTGTTTAATCGAGGTTATTTTTATGGAACAGAATTACAGTTTTCCCTGAAGATTTGGTAAACTTTTATTGACGTTAGAATGCTTACGAAGAAAGATGCTACCCATAAATGAAAAGTGCACCACGGTCCAATTGAATTCCTAACGGATTATATGCAGAATTTGCATCGGAGTGGTATTCTCTCTTAAACATAAAATACTGTAGATCCTTAGAATAAGAGTCACATGTATTCCGAAAAAGGATAGCAACCATATCCTCCTTATCTTTATGTTTTATATATTATTTCTGTAATGTTTCTGACATGCCCGATATTGTTGTACTGAATGGTCCAAGGACGGTTAAACAAATAAAATTAATGGATAATCAAGTAAACTATAGTCCAGTTTCATTGAAATGTACCTCTTGTAGGGTCTTAAACGGCCGGTAAAAGCGTACAGCTTCGACCATACTAGGTCGAAGGCGTACAGTGATTTACTTGCACACATTCGTTCAGCGCAAATGGTTCTCAGCGTGTACACAGGAGATTTGCGCAGATTCGTTGCAGCTAAGGTCGTTATACTGTATACAATTTGTGTGGATCAAATCACATTCTGGCATTCTATAAATGAAAAATCCGACCAACTAGTGAGAGATGCGATTAGTAGCGGAAGACCTGTGGTCATTGGGTCGTGAATAAAACGTACAAGAAATTTCGGAGAACATTGGGTCGTATGAATAAAACGGAATATATACTTCATACTCGAAATTTCGATGAACCTTCTCAGGTTTGCATGAGTAAAGCGACTCGGAGAATATACACTCCTGGAAATTGAAATAAGAACACCGTGAATTCATTGTCCCAGGAAGGGGAAACTTTATTGACACATTCCTGGGGTCAGATACATCACATGATCACACTGACAGAACCACAGGCACATAGACACAGGCAACAGAGCATGCACAATGTCGGCACTAGTACAGTGTATATCCACCTTTCGCAGTAATGCAGGCTGCTATTCTCCCATGGAGACGATCGTAGAGATGCTGGATGTAGTCCTGTGGAACGGCTTGCCATGCCATTTCCACCTGGCGCCTCAGTTGGACCAGCGTTCGTGCTGGACGTGCAGACCGCGTGAGACGACGCTTCATCCAGTCCCAAACATGCTCAATGGGGGACAGATCCGGAGATCTTGCTGGCCAGGGTAGTTGACTTACACCTTCTCGAGCACGTTGGGTGGCACGGGATACATGCGGACGTGCATTGTCCTGTTGGAATAGCAAGTTCCCTTGCCGGTCTAGGAATGGTAGAACGATGGGTTCGATGACGGTTTGGATGTACCGTGCACTATTCAGTGTCCCCTCGACGATCACCAGTGGTGTACGGCCAGTGTAGGAGATCGCTCCCCACACCATGATGCCGGGTGTTGGCCCTGTGTGCCTCGGTCGTATGCAGTCCTGATTGTGGCGCTCACCTGCACGGCGCCAAACACGCATACGACCATCATTGGCACCAAGGCAGAAGCGACTCTCATCGCTGAAGACGACACGTCTCCATTCGTCCCTCCATTCACGCCTGTTGCGACACCACTGGAGGCGGGCTGCACGATGTTGGGGCGTGAGCGGAAGACGGCCTAACGGTGTGCGGGACCGTAGCCCAGCTTCATGGAGACGGTTGCGAATGGTCCTCGCCGATACCCCAGGAGCAACAGTGTCCCTAATTTGCTGGGAAGTGGCGGTGCGGTCCCCTACGGCACTGCGTAGGATCCTACGGTCTTGGCGTGCATCCGTGCGTCGCTGCGGTCCGGTCCCAGGTCGACGGGCACGTGCACCTTCCGCCGACCACTGGCGACAACATCGATGTACTGTGGAGACCTCACGCCCCACGTGTTGAGCAATTCAGCGGTACGTCCACCCGGCCTCCCGCATGCCCACTATACGCCCTCGCTCAAAGTCCGTCAACTGCACATATGGTTCACGTCCACGCTGTCGCGGCATGCTACCAGTGTTAAAGACTGCGATGGAGCTCCGTATGCCACGGCAAACTGGCTGACACTGACGGCGGCGGTGCGCAAATGCTGCGCAGCTAGCGCCATTCGACGGCCAACACCGCGGTTCCTGGTGTGTCCGCTGTGCCGTGCGTGTGATCATTGCTTGTACAGCCCTCTCGCAGTGTCCGGAGCAAGTATGGTGGGTCTGACACACCGGTGTCAATGTGTTCTTTTTTCCATTTCCAGGAGTGTATTTCACCCGCGAATGTCCTCAGTATAAGTAAATGGGTGGGGGAAGCTGTTCAAGACATAGAACATTCTCCGATTTCGTATGAATAATACTAGTAGAGCTTCTCACAAGCGGAGAACATTCTCCGTTTTTTTTAAGTGATCTCTGTAGCATACTTCGGGCTGAATAAATTCTGTTGAAGATATTCTCCGGAGGATGTTCTCTTTTATATTCATATGATCTGTTCTCTGTTGAAGTATATTCTTCTACATGAGAAATGGTTTGTATGAATAAGAAAGACAAAATTCTCCGAAGAATATTCTCAGAGCAAAAGAACATTCACTGAAAAAGTTCTCTGTATAAAAAGTTCGAAGTATATTTTCTGGCGAGGGAGTTCCTTTTCGCTATCTCCCTCCTTCTTGAGAGGGTTCTCGGTGTGTGTCGTCTGCCATGTCCGGCACAAAACGCACTCGTCATGTTACATTTCAATCCACTGTTCAGTCTACAAATATGGAACGGTATCAGTGTATTCTGGAAGAGTTGTACCAAGTTTTGATTTCACTTTTATGTGCGGCAACAAATTATTACAACGATTACGGACATTTTATGAAAATGGATTTTCTTGTGATCTTACCGAATTTTCGACATGTGGGACACTTTTTTGTTCAATTATTCAAAAACAGTCTTAATCGCATTTATTATTTTTACACCGTCAATCGGTTTCAACCCGATGTAGGGGTCATCTTCTGGGCGTTTACACTGTGAAATAATAGATATCTGTCAGAAAGACGGACTGTCACTTAAATTTATGTTAAACCAAGGTGACTAGTAATTACATCTAATAAACTGTATTAAATGCCTTGATCACCGCCGGGGGTGTTGCCGTCTATTCACGTGATCCCAGAACGCTATTTAAGCCCATACGAAGGGTTAGTCTCGTATAGCTTCCTGCCGTTATGTAGACAGGAGTGATACCACCAGCAGTCCACCAAATGGTAACATATTTTAAATTTTCGTCATTTTAGCCATTGTATAATGGAGTCTTTCTGACGGATATCTATAATTTCACAGTGTAAACGCCCAGAAGATGACCCCTACATCGGGTTGAAACCGGATGGCGGTATAATAATAATAAATGCGATTAAGACTGTTATTGAATAATTGATTAATCATACTAATCGCTGCTTCATCTCCACAACCATGTTGCCCAAAAAATTTTTTTGTTATTGAAGTTAGGTGAATACATATGCGAACGAAATCTTATTATTATATGACTTATTGTCTACTCCAAACTGGAACTCCGTCAAAGTTTTCTAACATGAGATAATTCTGGTTAAATATGATGCATAATGGTTTGCTCATGTGTCAAGTACGAAAGCGGTCGCCCATGCAGTTTGTTACAGGAAGCAGATTGCTACATTTGTAATAAACCAGTTATTAATTTTTCTGATACCTCTACATATTTCTAACCTAAAATATTAGATTTATGCTGTGAGAAGGATATGTTGCTGAACATCTGGAAATGTCAGTGACTCAGCTGTTTGGTATATCCATCAGTCTGAAAACTTGGGTCTGCTAAACGGCAACAAAAATGTTTTAATTTTCACATTGTTTGAAAGGTCATTCCCTCTTATTTCACGATTTTCTAGAAGGAAGCTAACCAGGAAAATACTGTTTTATTGTTAAACCCATATAAATTTCTACAGTTTCTCCTTTAATATTTCTTCAGGCTATGAATACTAGTTGCGCAAACTAAGTTGACACTCGGCGTGGTGGCTGACGGAAGCGACCGCAAATGCACTTCTCATTCAGAGTCGCTCCTATGAGCCACAACGCCGACTGTCAACCTAATCTGCGCGAATAATAGTTGACACTCGGCGCGGTGGCTGCTGGGAGCGACCTTAGGAGCATTAGCTATATATGAGGTGCATTCAAATTCTAAGGCCTACAATTTTTTTTCTAATTAACTACTCACCCGAAATCGACGTTACTTCTCGACGTAATCGCCCTGCAGACGTACACATTTTTCACAACGCTGACGCCATGATTCCATGGCAGCGGCGAAGGCTTCTTTAGGAGTCTGTTTTGACCACTGGAAAATCGCTGAGGCAATAGCAGCACGGCTGGTGAATGTGCGGCAACGGAGAGTGTCTTTCATTTTTGGAAAAAGCCAAAAGTCACTAGGAGCCAGGTCAGGTGAGTAGGGAGCATGAGGAATCACTTCAAAGTTGTTATCACGAAGAAACTGTTGCGTAACGTTAGCTCAATGTGCGGGTGCGTTGTCTTGGTGAAACAGCACACGCACAGCCCTTCCCGGACGTTTTTGTTGCAGTGTAGGAAGGAATTTGTTCTTCAAAACATTTTCGTAGGATGCACCTGTTACCGTAATGCCATTTGGAACGCAATGGGTAAGGATTACGCCCTCGCTGTGCCAGAACATGGACACCATCATTTTTTCAGCACTGGCGGTTACCCGAAATTTTTTTGGTGGCGGCGAATCTGTGTGCTTCCATTGAGCTGACTGGCGCTTTGTTTCTCGATTGAAAAATGGCATCCATGACTCATCCATTGTCACAACCGACGAAAAGAAAGTCCCATTCATGCTGTCGTTGCGCGTCAACATTGCTTGGCAACATGCCACACTGGCAGCCATGTGGTCATCCGTCAGCATTTTCAGGTCGTCATGCAGGATTGTGTGCAGAGAACCCACAGAAATGCCAACTCTGGAGGTGATCTGTTCAACAGTCATTCGGCGATCCCCCAAAACAATTCTCTCCACTTTCTCGATCATGTCGTCAGACCGGCTTGTGCGAGCCTGAGGTTGTTTCGGTTTGTTGTCACACGATGTTCTGCCTTCATTAAACTGTCGGACCCATGAACGCGCTTTCGACACATCCATAACTCCATCACCACATGTCTCCTTCAACTGTCGATGAATTTCAATTGGTTTCACACCACGCAAATTCAGAAAACGAATGATTGCATGCTGTTCAAGTAAGGAAAACGTTGCCATTTTAAGTATTTAAAACAGTTCTCATTCTCGCCGCTGGCGGTAAAATTCCATGTGCCATATGGTGCTGCCATCTCTGGGACGTATTGACAATGAACGCGGCCTCATTTTAAAACAATGCACGTGTTTCTATCTCTTTCCAGTCAGGAGAAAAAAAACGGAGGCCTTAGAACTTGAATGCACCTCGTACAGTCGCTCCCATCAGACAATCCGCAGAGTGTCAACTTTGTTTGCGTGTTTAATACCTTTCTTTGCCTTCCAGGCAACATAAATTCTGCCATTACTACCGTAACTTACTCGCCTCAGAGGATGCTGTGGAACTCTTTTTTTTTTTTTTTTTTTTTTTTTTTTTTTTAAGTAGAATGTTCTCTGCTTGTGAGAAGTTTCTCTTGTTTTATTCATGCAAAATCGAAGAATGTTCTTAGTTTTGAGGAACTTCCCCCACCCTTTTACTCACGTTGAGAACATTTTCACATGAAGTGTATTCTCTGATACGCTTTACTCATGCAAACCTGAGAATATTTTCCGAAATTTAGAGCATAAAGTATATTCTCTGTTTTATTCATATTACCCAACATTCTAAACGTTTGTAATTAGGTTGGGAAGTTATTCAAAACAAACATTCTCTGATTTCGTATGACTAGAGGAACTTCCCATAAGCAGAGAACATTCTACTTTTTTTGAAGTGAGCCCTGTAGCATACTCTGAGCTGAGTAAGTTCTGTTGAGGTTGAGTTTTATCGACTTTTTGGTGGGAATGGTAGAATTAATGTTGTTTGGGAGGGAAAAAAACGTAGCCTGAAAAAATTCTGAAAAGAGAAACTGTACAAGTTTATAAGGGCTTAACATTAAAGGCATTAATTATTTGCGTGACGAACTTTCCTCGCAAAAATCATAAAAGAAGAGAGGGTGATCTTTCAAATGAAGTGTAAATTAAAACATTTTTGTTACTATTTACCAGATGCAAGTTTTCAGACTAGTGTATGAGACGATTTTGGGATACACCAGACTACTCTGTCACTGACATTTTCAGAGATTCATCTCATGTTTTCTCACAGTATAAAACTTATATTTTGTTGTATTAGAAATAAGCAGACGGATCAGAAAAATTAATAACTGATTTATTACAAACGTAGCGATCTGTTACTTGTAAATGACAGGAAAAGGGCGACTAGTTATGTGCTTGACATATTTAACCAAAATTATCTCGTGTTAGAAAATGCTGACAGTGTTCCGGTTTGGAATAGTTGAGAATGTTGTGTAATCCTAAGATTTCATTTGAATAATTTGTTCACCTAACTTCAATAAGAAACATGTCGAAAATTCGGTAAATTCGCAAGAAAACACATTTTCGTGCACTGTTCGTAATTGTCTCAATAATTCGTTGCCACACATAAAAGTAAAATCCAAACGTAGAGCATCTCTTCCAGCTGTGTTAGAAAAGTACCAGAGCTTCAAGTACTGATAGAAAGCACTGAAGCTGAAATCGTTATAGGAACAGAAAGTTGGAACAGAAAGCTGGCTAAAGCTGGAGGTAAATTCTGCCGAAATTTTTAGAGGCGCAAACCGTGTTCAGAAACGATAGATTAAAGAAAGTAGGTGGTGGTGTGTTTGTGTCTGTTGGTAGTAGTTCATCTTGTAGTGAAGTTGAAATAGATAGTTCCTGCGAATTACAATGAGTAGAGGTTATACTCAACAGCAGTACCAAAATAATAATTGGGTCCTTCTATCGACTCCCCCGACTCAGATGATATAATAGCTGAATGGTTCAAAGAAAACTTGAATCTCATTACAAATAAGTACCCTACTCATACAGCTATAATTGGTGGATACTTCAATCTACCCTCGATTTGCTGGCGAAAATACATGATCAAAGCCGGTGGAAGACAGGAAACATCTTCCGAAATTGTACTAAATGCTTTCTCTGACAATTACTTTGAACAATTAGTTCATGAGCCCACGCGAATTGTAAATGGTTGCGAAAACGCACTTGACCTCTTAGCCACAAATAATCCTGATCTAATAGAGAGTGTCATGACGGATACAGGGATCAGTAAACACAAGGTCATTGTAGTGAGGCTCAAAACCATATCAACCAAAACCACTAAAAATAAACGCAAAATATATCTATTTAAAACAGCAGATAAAAATTCACTTGATGCCTTCCTAAGAGAGAGTCTCCATTCCTTACAAGCTAATTACGTAAGTGTAGACCAGATATGGCTCAAATTCAAAGATACAGTATCGACAGCAATAGATAGATTCATACCGCATAAGTTAATAAGAGACGGGACTGATCCACCATGGTACACAAAACACGTCAGAACATTGTTGCAGAAGCAACGAAAAAAGCATGCCAAATTCAGGGGAATGCAAAGTCTCCAAGACTGGCTACGTTTCACGGAAGCTCGAAATTTAGTGCGGACGTCAATGCGAGATGCTTTTAATAGTGTTCACAATGAAACATTGTCTCAAAAAATGGTAGAAAATTCAAAGAGATTCTGGTCGTATGTAAAGTACACTAATGGCAAAAAACAGTCAATGCGCGATAACGATGGAAATGTTACCTATGATGGTGGCACTAAAGCGGAGTTACTAAGTAAGGTTTTCCGTAATTCATTCACGAAAGAAGACGAAGTAAATATTCCAGAATTCGAAACCAGAACAGCTGTTAGCATGAGTGACATAAAAGTAGATATCTTAGGTGTTGCGAAACAACTCAAATCACTTAAGAAAGGCAAGTCTTCCGGTCTAGTAGTATACCAATCAGGTTCCTTTCAGAGTATGCAGACACAATAGCGCCTTTCTTAGCAATCATATACAACCGCTCACTTGACGAAAGGTCTGTTCCGAAAGAGTGGAAAGTAGCACAGGTCACACGAATATTCAATAAAGGAAATAGGAGTAACCCATTTAATTACAGACTCATATCACTGACCTCAATTTGCAGTAGGATTCTGGAGCATATACTGTATTCGAACATTATGAATCACCTTGAAGAATATGACTTATTGATACATAAACAACACAGTTTCAGAAAATATCCTTCTTGTCCAATACAGCTAGCTCTTTATTCCCATGAAGTAATGAGTGTTGTCGACAAGGGATCTCAGATCGATTCCATATTCCTAGGCTTTTGATACCGTTCCTCACAAGCGACTATTAATCAAATTGCGTGCATATGGTGTATCATCTCAGTTGTGTGACTAGATTCGTGATTTTCTTTCAGAGAGGTCACAGTTCATAGTGATAGACAGTAAATCATCGACTAGAACATAAGTGATATTTGGCGTTCCGCAAGGTAGTGTCATAGGCCATCTGCTGTTCCTAATTTACATAAATGATCTAGGTGATAATCTGAGCAGCCCCCTTAGATTGTTTGCAGATGACACTGTAATTTACCGTCTAGTAAAATCGTCAGACGTCAATTCCGATTACAAAATGATCTAGAGAGAATATCTGTATGGTGCGAAAAGTGGCAATTAGCACTAAACAAAGAAAAGTGCGAGGTCATCCACATGGGCACCGAAAGAAATCCGATAAATTTTGGTTATACGATAAATCGCACAAATCTAATGGCTGTCAATTCGACTAAATACCTAGGAGTTACAATTACGAGCAACTTAAGTTGGAAAGACCACATTGATAATATTGTGGGGAAGGCGAAACAAAAACTGCCCTTCGTTGGCAGAACACTTAGAAGATGAAACAAACCCACTAAAGAGACAGCCTACATTACATTTGTCCGTCCACTGCTGGAATATTGCTGCGCATATGGGATCCTTGCCAGGTAGGATTGACAGAGGACATCGAAAAAGTGCAAAGAAGGACAGCTCGTTTCGTATTATCGTGCAATAGGGGTGAGAGTGTCACTGACATGATACACGAGTTGGGGTGTTAGTCACTGAAACAAAGGCGGTTTTCTTTGCGGCGAGATCTATTTACGAAATTTCAATCACCAACTTTCTCTTCTGAATGTGAAAATATTTTGTTGACACCCACCTACGTAGGGAGAAATGATCATCATAATAAAATAAGAGAAATCAGAGTTCGAACAGAAAGATTTAGGTTTTCCTTTTTCCCACACGCCATTCGAGAGTGTAATGGTAGAGAAGTAGTATCAAAATGGTTTGATGAACCCTCTGCCAGGCACTTAAGTGTGAATTGCAGAGTAACCATGTAAATGTAGATGTAGATGAAGAACATACTGATGCCAGTTCCATATTTGTCACTGCATAGTTGGCCAGTTTGAGTGAGTTGAATGAAATGTAAGATTACGAGTGCATTCTGTGCCAGACACTGCAGACAACACACACCGAGGGGAATGAATATGTTTCGAATTTTATATTCATATGAAATTGAGAACTTTCTTAAGGAATGTTCGTTTGGTCTGAGAATCTTTTCCATAGAATATTCTATTTTTATTCATACAACCCATTAATCTCCCATTTGCAGAATACCTCCTAATAGTAAAAGAACAAGCGCGTCTCTCATGGCAAGTAAAAGCTATGCACATATACAGACATTCATATCAAGACAGACATGTTTTGACAATTCCAAGCATTCAAGGAAAATTATAATATCCATTATAAGAATGAATTTCAATGATAGATCTTTCCCTACCGATTTACATAGAATTGGCATGTCGGAGACACCCTACTGTCAGTGTGAAGAAACAGCAATTGGTGACATAAACCACATTTCACTGTAGACTCTATAAGAATGGCAGAGCTAACTTTTTAAAGGATACCTTAAGACTTGATCACTGCCAACCACTTTGCATGATCCTATTTCTCAGAGACACAACCAGGAGGATCTATCCTTATTTATAGCTAAAAAATACATACAAATTTAAGCAGAATTGTGGTCCTTCAATTTAACTAAATACAAGAATTAGTGTCTTTGTAATATTTGTACAACAATCTTGATCTGAAGACATATATGAATGAAGAACAACAAATGTTACCTTACTTTGTCTTGTGTATCAAGAAAAAATGTTACGTTGCTTTGTGTATGTGTATGTGTATGTGTACACATTGAAATTGTGATGGCTATAAGTTTGTATGCTAGATGCCAATAAAATGAAAAAGACAGTTAACCTTGCTCATTGGAACCATATGAATGCATATGCATTTGACACAGGCATTTTCCCAGTTCCCAAGCTTTCTGACTGGCTTGATGGTGTTGAGGTGCGAAATTATTAAACACTTTGGTGTCAGTGGAAGAAATTCCCCTGGTCAGTCAAAGTCAGTGAGCTTAATAGTGGGGACTGTACTATTTTCACTTTTGCGAGGCAGCTCAAGGTCACATTACTTTATCCTCACGCAAGCACACTGCAGAGTCAACAGCTATTGCCACTTAAAAAAGACACCAATGGAAATAAGTGTTACAAGTTTTTTGAATTAATTTATTGTACTTTAATGAACTTAGTTTCACATGTTGCAGGATGTTTATACATGCCTCTAGAGATTATTATACTAAAATAATTATATCAATAAAGGGAAAGAAAAGGAAAAGTTTAAATTTAACCCACCAAACAGAAATTATAGTGGGCAGACATCATCTTCACTACCTTCATCGTCATCGTTGTCACTGGAACTGCTGTCACAGTTTTCATATAGATTTATAACAGCGTTCTGAATGCGTACATGATGAAGTCCTTCCTTCATGAAGTCTTCTCCCTGCAGTCGCTCTGCGTGGGCAACGCATTCCTGCCGAACTTGTATTGTGACATGTTCAATAGCGCCCTCCAGTGATTTTTTCATGTCTCTAATTTTAAATGTAGAAATTTTGTGTGCTACCTTTCGTTTTATTTTAGTCCATATCAATTCAATGGGATTACACTGACAGTGATATGGAGCCATCTTGCTTCATGTACCATTTCTGCAGAAGAATCATCAAGCTGCTAACGCCTATAATTGCTGCTATATTGCCTAACAATCCAAAGCAATTCAGCTATCATGTGTGTGGAATCACGAGATATACTTTTGCTTTGCAGCCATGTTAAAATTTGTTCTTCCTTGCGTTTTGTGTTGACAATTTTTTTCATCAAGTATGGAATGATAGCTTGCATTGTCTGTGACTATCACACATTCTTCTTCCATGCTTCGAAGGAGACCAGTAAACCGGAGTGAAAAGAGTATAGTTGCAGCTTTAGCAGTTTATTTATTCATCTCGTGATGATAATTAACTTTTAGATTGAAACACCAATTCTGCCCCTTCTATGACACCGTATTTGGCTGATCTGGCATGGCAGATCACCAGTTGTGATTCTTTATATTTTAGCAGCTTTAGACCACCATTTCTTTTAGAATCCTACCAGATAAAACTTTAAGGGGGGTTTTGATTGACTCAAGTTTCGTCGGTGTAAATAAGAGGATGAGGATGATCTTCATTTCTAATCTCATACATTCTTCTTAAAACATCTAAAGCCAAGTTTTCTTAAAATTTTATGCAAAGAATTAATATCTATTGCATAGTCTACTTTAGCTTTTAAAACCACTTTAAGCTTTTTAGGTGTTTGGAGTTCACCATTATCATAAAATTCCTGAAGTGAGCGACAAATTACGTCCTTATGGAAATAATCTAACCTTGTGACAGGTTTTTGGCGTGTAATATTTTTTTCTTGGAGAGGAAAAGCTTGTCCCTAGGGCATCTTCATTTTTGATTACACTTTTATTCGCTTCCTCGCAGATCCATTGCACTGTTCTTTCCAAGACCTGACATTCTTCTGCTGTTGCTTTTTGTGTATCTCTAAGAAAAATCGCAAACCTTTTTTTGGCAGTTTTCCAGCGCTTTGAAAGAATTATATATTTTACGCAAAATGTCCTTAGACTGTTGCCTAGTACCACTCAGATTCGATATTATGCACAATTTAAACACAAATTCTTAGACTCACTTCCCCACTTATATTGTATAGCTGCAGAAGGGATGGATATTTTGCACTGGGAGTGTGGGGAAAAGCCGTTGTAGAGGGAGTGATCACGTGAGATGCAGAGTGTGGAATGTATAACGTTGAGCTATTTCGCCAGAGTGAAAAGAGTATAGTTTGCAGCTTTAGTAGTTTATTTATTCATCCATCTTTAAGCATTTGCATATAATCGATGTCGTCATGAGTTGTGTACAAGAGGTTTTGTAAAGTGTGACTGAGATATACACTACGGTACTAAACATACGTATATACACTATGGTACTAAACATTAAGGCAGCTCACACTGGCTGTCACTTCCCATCCCGTCCCCTCATGTCCTGTAACTTCAAAACATTCTATAATGCATTTCAAATGGCGGCATCGACACTGACCAACCTGTCACATTAAGTAATGGCACAATACTGTCAAGGTTTCTCAGGAAGAAAGTGTTGGTAACTGACGTCATCCATGCATTGTTAATCTGTGAGCCCCAAGAGCTTACATTAGATTAGATTAGCTCATTTCCTCTGGAGACATGGTCATGTAAACATCTCCATATTTCGTTTCATCGTGGTTGATATTAGTTGTTAGTTGTTCATTATTTTTTTTATTTGTTATAAATTGTCTCATTTCATTACTTTTTTCTTAAAATTTATAATTTTATAAGAAATGACGAAAGATTAATTAAAGCAGTCAGGCAACAGTCTGATTTGTATGCTATGAGTGTACTAAATTACTTGCCATTTATAAACTGGATTTTTATATACACTGGTACCATAATTAATATTTTGCCATGAAATGGGTTACAATATATCTGCAACATGAAGTGAAAAAAATACTGTGAGTAGAATCAGATCAATTGGGAACTGGAATTTATTTGTATGCTGTCAGGCATTTGTGATGTTTGTTAAAGATGTGGACTGAAACCTTGAGACACTGCAACATTGGCAAAATGCTTTTTTTGTGAAGTATACATCAAGTGATGTATTACGATTGATTGACTAAATATGTCTTTGTAGTGGGCTTATTTATTGTTAAGTAGCTCTCTGGATTGTGCCTGTAACAGTTTCACAAACACCAATGGTAAATGTTTATGTGGTTGCACTAGCTAACACTAGTATAAATAAGGCACTTAACTATTAAAAGCGAAATATAAGATGTAAAGGAAACCTATAAAACTTGAAGGGAAAATTATTCATGTAGATATGGCTATTGCACAGAAATTTCCACTGGATGGGCAATTAAACCTAAACGAATTTTTCATGGGATGTAATGGCAGCTCATAGCATTATATTCACTTTAGTAATTCTGAGTGCCATTTGCTGTAACAAATGAAAAAACTGATTCCTCGACTTTTTATACTTATAAAATGCAGATTCCTCTTCTTTGAGCTCCTTGTATGGTGTATGAAATACCTCTTCTGTAGCAAGTAATGAAATTTTTCGGACTCACACTCTTTTTTACATTGTTTTGCACTTTTGTCTTCCTTCTTTAATATACAAGTTGTCCCTGAAAGCCATAAACCATTTGAGTCCAATAAACGTCATTTTTGTACAAATGTGTACTCCATTATCAACATATACAAGCTACCACTTTGTGTACATGCATATCACACATAAAAACAGTTGAAAATCATCTTGCAAAGATCGCAATTCCCGCGAAAACAACAGTTGAGGACAGCCATGTGAGTTGAGATCTTGTGACTTGAATTGGCTCATGTGTACTTCCTTAACTTAGGTGATACATACAAATGTCTCCACATGGTTTCATAGTTAAATATGGAAATAAATATTGATGAGTTACTTACTAAGTGCAGCATAATGAAGGAATAGAGGGCATACACAATAATTTCCCAATATGGTTGGTAGTAAAATATGAGCCGAACATGAATTAGTTACTTGTACATTCATTGTATAAGCAAGACAAGATGCCGTAGGGCACAAAAAAGCATAGTAAGAAGGTATGAACAAACTTTATTATGACTTATTTAGTAAATAAGTCAAGAACTTTCAAATTCCTGAAGAATATAGAAAGTTTTATCTTTCAGCCATTTTTTGGTCTCATTTTTAAAGACATTGAGGATACAGCATGTGCTGAAAAGCCTTGTTCCTATATATTCATAACTGTCTAATGCTTTTTAAGTCAAGTGGTAAATGTGTTTATTTTTAATGCTTGGCAAGTACCATGATTATAAACGGACTGTGTAAGGCTGTAAGTGTTAAGTTTTATGTACAAAAGGCAGCTATATATAAAAAGAGACAGGACTGTCATCATCTACAATTCTTTGAAATAAAGCCTATTTTACTTGATATTTTTGTTAATCCCAGAGATGCTGCAGATGGCTTTTTTCTACCAAATAAAAGTTTTCCTGTCCTCCAGGTGGGCGTATAGTGGTCTCTGGACCACAAAGGTAATTACTTTATTCCTCTATGTCCTACGCAGTCAAGTTGGAAATTCAAAGTGTGAGCAAACTGGCTCATATCTGTCAGTGCAAGTAATTTCTGTTCAGGAAAATCGTAGCATGTGGACAGGAGATTGCGACAAATCTGGAGTACATAACGTGTTTGCATCAGCTGTTTTTTCAGTCTAGTGTTTCTTGTCTTTGCATGCCAAGTGAATGCTAAAATACATGGCAGTGCTTTAAGGAGTTCTTTGCACAATTTCTTGAAATACGACAGAATTTGTGTGACGCTAAGACTAAGGATTCCAGTGGTAGAGATGATGTGGCAGTTGCTTAAGATTCCTTACTAGAGGAATCAAGAGCTGTTGACGCTTCTACAAAAAGGGAAACTGTTATTCTAAAAAAAATCGTTAAAAAATTTTCCGAAATTGTTTATTCTGTCTTCTTTGCACTTAGAAAAATCTCTGTCATTTTGACTTGAATAAGAAGTTGCTAGCATACTTTCTCCCAATACTGTGCTTTGCTATAATCCTTTGTACCAGTGTTGATAAAATAAAAAAATATAAGTATTAATTCTACAGAAGGGAACAGTCAGAACATTGCATTAAGTTGTCAAAGGGACATATGCAGCAGTATCTTCAGGGACCTACTACGGATTCTTGAATTTGTGTGTCAACACATTTATTCCCTGATGAAACACATGATTCATTATAAGAGTGAATTAAAGGTAAACTGTACAATAAACAATAATATAAAAAGTAAATGTATGGTATGGATCATGAGTCTCTGCCTAAAGTTTAGAATGGAGCTTTATATTCTGGTGCAAAAGTTGTTAACAAGTTTTTGGTAGACTTCAAGTATGGACTTGAATATTCACAGATTTCCAGGAGCAAGATAAAAAATTACATGATTTATTAGAGTGTATGGATTACAAAACACATCTAAGAAGGTAAAAATATTATTTGTCGCTTGTCACAATAGATAAATTACATAACCGAGATACCATAGTTGTCTTCATAATATTCTTCATCAGGACAATTACATAGCTTTGCACATAACAGGTACTCCATAGAAGAGTTTCTATTGTTGGAATTTGTAAAAGGTGGAGGGTAGGAATTACTAACTCACGTCTGTACACTTAATAATAATTATGAAACATAACAAAAAACTTATTTTACAAATTAATTTGAGATGTGAATGTAAAGTAACTAGTTCCAAATCTTTACGTTTAATCATGCAAATGATTCGTGGAACATGAAGCTAACTAACTATTTCGCTCTAAGTTTATTTGGACATTGCTGTCGAAAATTCTATGTCTTTATAACTTCTACCTGTTACTAGAAATCGCAGTGTCGCTATCATCTATTCATGTGATGAGATTACTACTCTCATATAAGTATTTTGCCATGTTATATGAGGAGCTATAAACGTCAATAATTACTTATATATCTCCAGGTCCATATGCAAATAATTTCGTCTGTCATCAGGTTCACTATGTAACTCGAGAAATAAATTAATATGTGAAAACTGCTATTGCACGAGTCACTGCCTTGATGTTTACATGTTCTTTCTGCCTGTGACGCCTTATCAAAATGTTTAAGCCTAGTTGTCAACGCAGACCACAGTTGAATTTCCTGTATTATCAGTTAGTGTCTTGAACTGATATCCTTCGTGAGAGGGTAGCCTCTTGCCACTAAGTCCTTTCCTTGACCGACAGATGGCGGGTTTGGAGCACTCTGAAACTATGGTGTGAATGCAGGAGATTTGTGTGTATTTATTGTATGCACAGATACTCGCACAGACAGATCGTAATGTGTGGACCAGGCTTTGGAACACATTCTGAGCTCAAACGCAACGAACAACCATATCTCGCGCTCTTCTCACATGACACACAGAAAGTCGTAGATTAAGACAAACAGATGGCTGCAGCATTTCTAGCCTTCTGAAAAGCATTTGACTCAGTACTACATCAACGGTGCCTTTACCTGGAGTGCAAATAGCGTATTTTTATCTTAAACGACTTTCCATCCAAATTATGTAATGATATGATCTCTTAAATTTTCTCGATAAGACAGATTGACAATGTACTTTTGGAAGTAAAGTCGAGTACAACAGTGACGTAGATAAGTAATGATAGATATAGGAGACACCAAAATATTAATGTAACAGGCAATTGTTTAAAATAAGAGAGAAATGTACGTATAAAAATCTGTTAACAATAATGTTACAATGGTTTCATTAATTTTCTCCGAACTGACTTTTTAACAACATGTCTAGGATTGCTTCACCTTCGCTCTGGAAAAGGAGACGCAAAGATGAGAAAATTATTCTTTTCTACTTAATCTTCTAATGACCATTGATTAATACAACAAAATGAGGAAACATATAGCCTACCTCGATGCAGAAGAACGAGTGAGCTTCAACTTTTTTTAAATTTCCTTGTACTCCCCATTTTACATTGTGCATAGAACACTGAGTTTCTTCTTAACCTCTTCCTGCATAACATATGGCTGGGAAAGATGTGACACCCCTACCATTTTGGTAACTGCCAGTCTATTTTGTTTTTATCCTTTATCATAGTTTCCATAGTTGTAGAAACTCACAGTACATTGTAGTAAATTATAACAAAAATATTTTTCAGTAAACATATGCAGCAAAACATTGTTGCACCCAAGAGTAATATTCCTGGCAGGTATTAAAAAATTGTTGAAGTTCATCCCTGGCAATACGAGTACCAGAGGCCAAGCAGAATGGGTCAACAACCAGGCAGAATGGCAGCACATGAGAAATGCTGAAGGAATAGCTGCAAATGTAGAAGCGATTGCAACACCTTGGGTGAGCTGAGCGCTCAAGCAGCAAACATAGCGAACTAACATCACGACAACAGAAGGATAACATCATAATGTTGACTGTACGATTTGTCGCAAGAAAGCTCAGATCCAATTCAAGTGTAATTATTCAGCTGCTGATACAGCAGAAAAGTGCGCCTGGAAGGTGAAGTTGCGACAAAGAATGCTGATGAGCTCAGAAAACTAGGACAGATCAGGCAGTCCCACACAACGATAACATCATCAGCAGATTTCCACAGCTTACTTCTCAGTTGTATTCCAGTGCTGCGGCAACTAGACCTGAGGTGGAACCTGTGACACTCTGACCACAGCCTACTAAAATGACTACAATATATGATACCATGGCCAACTAGATCTGATAAACTTTGCTGTTGAGAGCTCATCCTTGCCGCTACTGATGGAGGACTGGAACTTTAACACCAGGGTTCCTGCAGGTATTACTGATGGACCTTCATGAGCTTACCAACCACCATTGTTCTGAAGGAGCACACTAATTGTTGCCCCTCAACTAGCAGCTATGGGAAGATTGCAGCTTCAACTCTCCACGTTTATGGCCGCCTCATACAGAGGTGCAGGCTGCCTATCTGGGGTGCCGTCTGCTATGTCAATTAGAGTGCCCTGGGAGTGCGATAAGAAGAGCTGCAGGCTGCAGAGCAACACTGGCTGTGCTTGTGGTGCTTCCCGTCATCAGCTGTCCCTGATGTAGCAGGCTCTAAGTGAGCTGCCACTGCCACACCAACAGAGAGGTGTGTCCACATCAGCAAATACTGGCTGGTGTGTGCTGTGCTGACTTACTTGGTTTGCAGACATCTGAGGATGATAACATTGTATTTGTTGTTAATAACTGGATAAATTGAAAATAATGTTTCCTTCACATTTTTGTGCATTCGACAGGTCCTCCTTGCCACATTCCACACGTAACTACCCTAATGACTGTAGAGGTCAAGCTCCCAGTGCTCTATATTTGGTGTCAGCAAATGACTGCCAGTGATAGCGATGTCTAAACCTGGTACCACACCCACACATCTACAACATCAGCAGCCAACGTCATCTGTCTGGATCCTCCTTGAGTTCCACAGCTGCAGTTTACAGTTCGCCACACCACGGTATCACAAGTGACTGTCTTGTTGGCCTTTTTGTGTTTCTTTTGTTTATGGCCAAGGTTGGCCATCCTAATTGTCGCATGAACTTGAGAGTGTTTGTTATTCATTAAACCAGAGAGTCCTCCGAATCTGTCTGAGTTCCATAGGAATCGCAGATAAGTTACGTGTGGCCAGTGGCATGTCCATATCGGCATTTTCCTGGACATGAGTTGCCGTGTATTCAGTCTGTGTCAGTTGTGTGTAGCATATGTAGAAGATATCACCACGGGGCACAGCACTGTACAGAATCCCGTTGGCTCATGTTATGGTGCCAGGAATAATAGACTTCGTCCCTTGTTTATGCACTATTGGTACATTTTTCCTCTCGTTTCTTGTGGAATTGCAAATGAAGGTTATACAAATGTCAGAAATATGTGTGACGTCTTTGCATAATATGGTGGAAGCTTCGAAAGGGCAGATAAGTGTGTTTTTGGGAATTACAGCCAAACACAAAAAGTTGAATGATACATCATTACCGAAAGTAACAATGTTGGAAGTTATTACTGGGCAACCACAATCTGATCTGGGAGAGACAGAAGCCTTGTTACAAATCCCCATTCCTTCCATTGATCCCACGGTAGCTAACCTCATATTCATTTTTTGGGAAAAACGACCGATGGTGTGTGTGTTCCTATTAATGATGTGAAGGCTGCCGCTAAACTGAAAACCATTCTTATCAAAATTAATTAAATATGGCTATGTTACAGTTAGAGAGTGACACGAAGACGTACATTGTGTGCTGTGAGACCCTGAGTAAGGTGCAAACATTAGGTGAGCTGGCTGACGCATTTATCCAGCGCTATTGTAAAGAAAACAGCGCCAGGTTTTTTTGGGAGAAGCTCAGCTGGTTGTTTCAGAAACATGGCGAATCGATGGAGTCCTTCTGAGGCAGATTTAGGAAGATTAATGCACAAACTTATGAACTGACGCAGAATACAGAGACTGACAGAATCATCCTTTCTGAGGCAAAGAATATGGCTTTGGATGTATTTCTACATCTACATCTATATTTATACTCCGCAAGCCACCGAACGGTGGGCACTTTACGTGCCACTGTCATTACCTCCCTTTCCTGTTCCAGTCGCGTATGGTTTGCGGGAAGAACGACTGCCAGAAAGCCTCCGTGCGCGCTCGAATCTCTCTAATTTTATATTCGTGATCTCCTCGGGAGGTATAAGTAGGGGGAAGCAATATATTCGATACCTCATCCAGAAACACACTCTCTCGAAACCTGGACAGCAAGCTATACCGCGATGTAGAGCGCCTCTCTTGAAGAGTCTGCCACTTGAGTTTGCTAAACATCTCCGTAATGCTATCACGCTTACAAAATAATCCTGTGACGAAACGCGCCGCTCTTCTTTGGATCTTCTCTATCTCCTCTGTAACCCGGCCTGGTACAGATACCACACTGATGAGCAATACTCAAGTATAGGTCGAACGAGTGTTTTGTAAGCCACCTCCTTTGTTGATGGACTACATTTTCTAAGGACTCTCCCAATGAATCTCAACCTGGCATCCGCCTTACCAACAATTAATTTTATATGATCATTCCACTTCAAATCGTTCCGCACGCGTACTCGCATATATTTTACAGAAGTAACTGCTACCAGTGCTTGATCCACTATCATATAATCATACAATAAAGGATCCGTCTTTCTATGTATTCGCAATACATTACATTTGTCTATGTTAAGGGTCAGTTGCCACTCCCTGCACCAAGTGCCTATCTGCTGCAGATCTTCCTGCATTTCGATGCAATTTTCTAATGCTGGAACTTCTCTGTATACTACAGCATCATCCGCGAAAAGCTGCATGGAACTTCCGACACTATCTACTAGGTCATTTATATATATTGTGATAAGCAATGGTCCCATAACACTCCCTTTGGCACGCCAGAGGTTACTTTAACGTCTGTAGACGTCTCTCCATTGATAACAACATGCTGTGTTCTGTTTGCTAAAAACTCTTCAATCCAGCCACACAGCTGGTCTGATATTCCGTAGGCTCTTACTTTGTTTATCAGGCGACAGTGCGGAACTGTATCGAACGCCTTCCGGAAGTCAAGGAAAATAGCATCTACCTGGGAGCCTGTATCTAATATTTTCTGGGTCTCATGAACAAATAAAGCGAGTTGGGTCTCACACGATCGCTGCTTCCGGAATCCATGTTGATTCCTACAGAGTAGATTCTGGGGTTCCAGAAACGTCATGATACATGAGCAAGAAACATGTTCTGAAATTCTACAACAGATCGATGTCAGAGACATACGTCTATAGTTTTGCGCATCTGCTCGATGACCCTTCTTGAAGACTGGGACTACCTGTGCTCTTTTCCAATCATTTGGAACCTTCCGTTCCTCTAGAGACTTGTGGTACACAGCTGTTAGAAGGGGGGCAAGTTCTTTCGCATACTCTGTGTAGAATCGAAATGGTATCCCGTCAGGTCCAGTGGACGTTCCTCTGTTGAGTGATTTCAGTTGCTTTTCTATTCCTTGGACACCTTGTGGACACCTTGTGAGGGTTATTTCTGCTGACACGTCAACAAGAGTCAGGATGAAGAACACAAATTGTTTGTCTGCTGCTATTAGAATTAACACACACCTGGAAGAAATTGACATTGCTACATGAAAAGAGAGTAACCATAGTGTTTTCTCCTCCAAGGTAAAGTATTATAGGTGTGTGTGTACAGGTCACACCAGAAAGTAATCCCACCAACTGGAATGTTATGAACGTAGAGAAGTAGGGCACAAGGCATGTGATAGCCAAAGCAAGAAACGGAATAAACAACATTTAAGTAAGCATTCGTTAAATGGGAACAGGGGCGCCTCATCCATTGGATAGCATCAGCAGTAGAACAAAAGACTGCAAAACGTATGCAAAGATGGGATGCTGCATGCTAGGCACAGTAAGCAGAAGAGAACATAAATATTTGGTGGACACAAGTGCTCATACGTCGGTCATCACTCTAGATCTCTTGGCCAGAAAGAGACTGAGGTCTCCATAATGCAAATTATGTGGGATATGTGACAATATATGACGCCACTGGGGAAAAAAACTGCTGACTTTTAGCATAGGAACTAAGAGTTCTCAGTATCCTATGGAAGTGTTGCCACATGTTGGTGAGCAGTACTGCACTATTGTTTTTCTTAATAAACATCACACAAAAATTGATCTTTCACAATATAAAGTTGATCTTGGTGGGATACTGTTTCATCTAGGGGCAACAACTACAAATATGACAATGTTACAAGGTTCACCAATCATGAAGGTGTGCCAAATAAACTGTGGACACTTGCACTAAAGATCAATTCGCCTGATAGCATATGGCAATATACAGGGAAGTTGGTTTCCATTAGTGTGGGTAAGGACTTATCAAAGGAAGTATTATCTGTTGTACAGACATTGGAATGCAATGAGGAATTGGATAAGTCACACTCTTTTGTATGCAGAAGTGTAGGACATGTCAGTGAAATGGATGGCGATTTTTTCGGTTCCTGCCAATTTTTTTAATTTTGGCCTTGTCAAGTTGAGTCCTCCAAAAGGTTTACTGGTTGCTAATTTAGATGTCCTAGAGCAAGATGACGTAGATAGGTCAAATATGTACTTCTGCCACAAGTAAACTCTCAGTGGAGCTGTATTATCTGACAAAGTAAAACGATAAGGAAGTGAAGGACTGACAGATTACCTCGGCGTTGGCAGCGTGTGCCTCGGCGCATTTTCGGTTGTTGCAGTTACTGGGGCTGTGGCTCACCGATTCTCTCACGAAAGCACAGTAGCTGTGATGTCACAGTGTTGTCTGCAGTGAACTGGCTGCCATGTGTACAGTCACCCGAGGAATTTATCGATGAAGAACGTATTCTCCCATGTGACCCCAGATGGCGCGGCAGTGCGGAGAGTGCCTGTTATACCAAATTAAATTGTGTTGTTTGATTAAGTAGCCTGCAGAGAAGTATGTATATCCTGGAACGTGAGGTTCTAAAGTCGATGAAATGTTATTTTTCTCCAATGAAACAAAGTAATTTACGTAGAGTCCTAGTGATTCACGCACTCTTTCTTCTGTGTAGATGAATTTGAGATCGCTAGATTTGTAGCTTTAAGTTAATTATGAATAAAACTTTGCTATTGAATTAAAGTGTCTTACTATTTATTGATTACAAACCTTTAATATCACTAATTTTCTGCACACGTTTTTTACATGTTTCAGTTGTTTAATTCCGATGGGAATCGAAATTTTGGTGATGTGACGATTATGTGTCATCAGCGTGCTATCATATGCATATTTTCATCCTATTAGAACCTGCTGCCTAAATTGTTTGTCGTACGAAGTTTGATTGTTCTTCCTGTACAATACGACATATTTCATGCGCTGTGCTGCATTTTAACGTGGTCAGACGTCACCCAACTTAGTCTCCTACAGTGATCTCTGTCCCTGGTTTCATCTTATGGAAAAAATAAGATAACAATGCAGAGATTCAGTTTCAATGGGAACTTTTATTTGAATCCTACCTTAACTGCAAACTAAAAATGCTCATTTTCACTCTACTCCGACCGTTGTGAATTATCCCACGTCAGAAGAATTAGCATGCTGATGCACAATACAAAATACCATTCCGTTTTTATCTTGAAGTGATTTAAGAGATAAGGAAACACACTGTTGACCGTTCCTTTGCATGGCCAATTTCTTACTTACTGTGAACAGCGAGTTGTGGCCCAGGTCTATATCGTGGCAATGTGCCTTGTTGCAATAGGCTGTCCAAGCTATGTCAGCAGTTGACTTTCACTTCCCATGCTTGTCAGAGTGCTTGTTGTTCCATATCCGGTGTCTGCACAAAACTTTTTTTTTTCAGTTTTGTGCAGACACTGGGATATGGAACAACAAGAGAGAAGCGCCTACAGAATTTCTACGAAAAAGAGAAAGGGAGCCAAAATCAACAATCTTTGAATTTCAAGAGGACTGTACATTGGTCTCATACTGTCCAAAGAAAAACAGAACAGTGTTGGTATTATCAAGCACGCATTTCCATAACACTATAGATCGTTCAACAGGAGAACAAAATAAACCTGAAATAATTACTTTCTACAAGATGTCAAAAGTGGGGGCAGAACTTTAAGACCAGCTTTGTCAGAAGAATAATGTGTCATGTAATACAAGAAGGTGGTCATTGGTACTGTTTTACATTATTTTGAACATTGCAGTCATAAATGCATATATAAATACTTCTCCATGGCTTCAAATCAGGTTGTGAAAAGAGTTGATTTTATAGAAAAAATCAGTTGGGAACTAATAAAGCCTCAAACAGAGAGACGATCCCTTACTGAAAGCCATCCATGCGAATTTTGGAGGAGGGCTAATTACTGTCAGGCACTCAAGAAATTGTGGAACAGCCAGAAAAATCAACTGTATCACATGGAAGGTGTTACATACGTGGACGAATACGAAGTAAAACAATCATGTGTAGATCATCTGAAACACATATCTGGAAACTGTGTTGTCAAATAATGTGTTCTTTATTTCAGTTTTTTGTTTGCACTTTGTAACTACATTATTGTTTGTTTATACTTATTAGTTAGGTCATTATTTTGAAATAAACATTTTCATGTTCTTTTGATAAGTAGTGGCATTGTTACACAAATCTCAATGCTTACATGGAAAATAGATGTAAATTTGTTATTTTGAAATGTAACCTTATTAAATTATCGAACAAACTGTTTCAAACATTAGAATACAGTATACTGTGTATGAATATTGAATGTATTATTTTTACATTTAATAAAAAAATCATAAAATCTGTCATAAACACCGCTCAAAGTATACAAATAGACCGCATGCTTTGTGGATGACACCTGTCATCCACACGACTGACCATGTCACGAATTTTCGCGCGTGTAAAGGAGGGTCATATAAATCACATAATAAAGGAAAGTAAAGTAAATGTTAGTAAAGATTAGCCTATTTATTATGAATAAATATACTTATTTACATAGAAAAGAAAAAGGAACAGTTGTGTCACTAATGCAGGTGCCTCTGCAGTGTTTGTTCATTTCCATTAACAATGAGCAAACAGTTGTCACCATAGTGATGTGACCAGTGCCCTGATGGGCTTTACAAGCTCTAGTTTAGTCCAGTTATTTATATCAGGGGCCACAAAAAAGTTTTGATTACAAGCTGTTTCATCATTCAATATAAGATACATGTTAATTGGTTAGTCACTGTATCAGCAAACTACTTCCCCCTCAATTCATACCCCACAGCAATATACTTTCATATCTAGGAAACCAAGGAATATACTGTTCAAAACTTTTACAATAAACCAAAAACACCACCCATTCTACATCCAAACCTTACGCCAACTGCATGTCCTTTCTTCTTCCAGCTTCCTGCTCTCATCCTACATTCTTGATTTTCCTTTTCAGGCACTTCTCCACACATACTTATATTCCATTATGTCTTGTTCTTTCCGTTCCTCTGCCTCTTTCTATCCATATTCCTTCTTGCCCGTCAGTATCTCATGATGTTTTGCAGCGTAGTGTCACACTACTTCATTTTGTAACAATGACTGTCAATTAATATGTAGAAATAAGAAACAATCTACGAAAACATAATATATTCACTAATTTCGACATACTCATGATAGACGACAAAGATATCAAAAACAAATCCTAACATTAATATGGTTGCTTAAATACTCATGTGACATTCACTGTTGCTTTTAATACTTTCTTTCATTTCAGCATTTTCTTCCATAGAATGTTTGTACTCGATGTATGTACTCCTTAATATTAACACTCCACTGATACAATAGGCCAGCAGCGGTTTCATTGCTAATTGCTACGGTGATGCTCCAAATAAGGTAACTTAGAGGGAAAACATGAGGATTAGTTCCATTCAAGTTACTGCCTCATTTCCATTGAGCTCTAGATATAAATTGTTAACAACCTTATTCTTGGATTGGTTTCGAAATTATCTTGTTCCTGAATATCATTCCATATCCTTGCACGCATGAACATTGCTTGCAACTCTAATACATTTCTGCTCCACCTGAGATCCTAAAAAAAAAAAAAAAACACGAAACAAATGAGCATCCTTCTATAATCTAGGGTCCATACACGTATCAGTCTTGGCCATTAATGTAACCTGGTGTCCAAAGAGTCATAAAATGTAGAAATTATCACAACATAACCACACTCGCGCGCACACACACACACACACACACACACACACACACACACACACACACTGCTGCACGAAATCAAACAAGGGTTGATGTCCTTGTAGTACCAGAAGCTGAGAAAGTACACCTTCTGAACATTGTTTTCACTTTTTTCAGAGTTAAAATAGAAAGAAACTCTAAAATCGAATGGCATACAGCAGCAATTACACCATGATAACTACGACAGGTAATACTGCCACCAGGGAGCAATGGTGGCAGGAAAGTGGCGCAACAAAGTACAACCCAACAGAACTTTTTGTGGTATGACAAAAGTTGCGTCTCTTAAGTTGCGCCACTAAAAACTGCATTGCAACTGCCGTATTCCACTAGCTGCAGCGACACTTTTGTTGGGTGTGTGAAACCAGCTTTATGGCATAGTGGCTGTTGTCACAGGAAACTTACCAATTCCCACTGCCTCATTGTGTGGTCAGTTCCTCAGCACACCAATTGTTGGAATTGTGTGGTGTCATGGGGAACTCATTCATAACGTCTTGAAAGTAAGCTAGGAAAACAGCCCAAGATGCATGCTGTTGGGCACAGTACATTTTGCACAGGTTGTATAGCTCTTGCATAATCCTCTTTGCAGATTTTGGTGATCTGTGGAAGGTTGAGATGAAAATTGGTTATACCAGGTTGCCTCCAACTTAGTAATGAAGTAGTTATTCCCACATTCTGACAACACTTTGTTCCCAAAAGCGATTGTTTTCTTCATTATGGACCAACTTCTGAAACTCTTGAAACACAACCACACCTATTCCATCTATTCTTTAATTTTTCCATTTTAATTATATATACATCCACATTTTTTATTATTATAATACAGAAGCGATTGTACTTCGCAGTTGCTGTGGCTGGTATTGGGTCTGACTCTTCACATTTCTCATTTCCTGCTCTATTATCTCACAGTTGCTGATCTTCTGTTGTTCTGTTGCCTCACAAAACTAATTATCAGTTTCTTCCAGCATCTACTTAACTTAGTCCTCACGTCACCTGTCCCTTTTTCCGCATTCTCAACACAGCCCTCTTGCCTCTTTTGCTAATGTTGTACACTGTAAATTTGCTGCTTCATTATTGGGATTTGTTCCAGGTGGAACCCAGTTTCGACCAAACACATCTCCTGCTGCCTACTGAACACCTCTTTTATCTCTTTACTCTGCTGGCTCAACATCTCTTTTGTTTTTTATTCTGATACATAATCTCTTTTGTTTTGTGACTAAATTTTGCCATAAACTCGAGTAATACATCAATTTTACCCTTCTCTTCAGGTGTTTCTGCTAATGATGAGCTTAGCTGCCTCAATTGCACATCACTATATGTGCAGCAAAATTTGATGTTGGAGAAGAATTCTGCCTTATCCAAGATATATTTGTAGTTTTGTTTTCACCCAGACATGTTTCAGCACTTTTTTGCTATCTTTAGTGGGTTTTCTTGTTTATTTTTCTTCTACAAAATTTTTGTTGTATATTAACCTCTAAAGAACCTATTGTAAAAATGTTTACATTCGCGGTTATAGTCAAATAATTTGCATTGTTTTGCATACAGTACAAAGTATGTATCATTGAGCTGATGCATTCTGTGTTGTTTATTTATGATATATGTAAAGGTTCTAGTATTGTAGTACATTAGGAATTAAAGTGTATGTATGCATTTGTTTACATATATCATATGAAGCTAGTGGATGATTATGCTAGTAGCTCAAGGTCTACTATGCGATCTACAACTTGTCATCTCCAAACAGCAAAATGTATAAACATTCAATAGTTTCATGTGACGTATGCAAACAAATTCATGCATCCACGTTGTTTCCAAATATACTACAAAGCTAAACTCTTTAGACATATCGTGATGAGTTGATTCTCGAAATACAAATCTGTGGGTCTCTTCCACATCTCAAAGCCTGGTGTCTCCTTCCATGTCCCCTGAAAAAGTGTCTTCGTCTCTGTCCCATAAGAAAGGGGCTCAAAAATTTACACACACTTCTGTCTGCTCCAGAGTTTCCTCCAAAAAGTCCACGCATATGTTTCGCCATCAACTGGAAAGTATGACCAACTATTAACGAACGACTGTTTAAGCGATAGCATTCCAACACCCCACTTATCACATCACTTTTCAACCTTTTAACAAGAGGAGCCAAGAATGTGGTGGGTGACCTTGTGGACAGGAGGCAGGGCTGGACAGCTTGGCTCACTGAAGGGGCTGTTCCTGGGCCATGTACTACCCAGTTTGATTTTTGCCATTTATGGCCATCAGTCGCTGATATATTCACTATTTGGTACTTCTTTGGTATTTTGTATTAGTGTCAATTAATATTTCTATTATATGCCACATTCACCATTGTAAGTGCTCATTTATAATGACACATGAAGTTTATGTGATACCTACAATGATGCCTCAGAAATATGAAAAAATGGTAGTGAAATGGTACTCAGTTTTGCTATGAACGCAAAGATATTGGGGAAAGAAACATAATTCTTAGGCTTAATTGTGTGCTATGCTTTCTATTTGAAAACTATCAACAATTACAGTATGTACGACACACACTTTATTATTGATGAATCAGCATCAGGTAAAACATTTTTCAAATGGTTCAAATGGCTCTGAGCACTATGGGACTTAACTACTGAGGTCATCAGTCCCCCTAGAACTTAGAACTACTTAAACCTAACTAACCTAAGGACATCACACACATCCATGCCCGAGGCAGGATTCGAACCTGCGACAGTAGCGGTCATGCGGTTCCAAACTGACGCGCTTAGAACCGCACGGCCACACCGGCCAGCCAAAAAACATTTTTCACATTGTACTAAATGCTACATAAGAAACCTCGCCACTTGCCGAAATGAACATGATTCACTTTTTGTTCCCTTTTCAAACAAACAATAGGTATATGATATCCATAATTAATGAATTGACACGGCAGAAATGAACTCAGTTTCCGTGGTACTGTGCACAATGCTCACATAATTACGTATTATTTGACAACACTGAAATAAACATTGTGTCTGCTGCTTATCTTTGCTTTTTATACACAAATATAGGAATAATAATTATACACACAATGTCGATATAACCTATATATCAGCACCAGGGAATACGTTTTTGCCTTATTCATACAAAACAAAACAGGGAAATTCACATATTGTTTGCTTGCAGGCTTTATAGAAAAGACTCGTTTGAGTATCTTTTCCTGGTGCACACTTTGGCAGCTGTCCAGGAAGACAAAGTCCAGCAGTCAGCCTCTGCAGGACAACAGTTTGGCTGCAAACCTCAGTTTTACTTCTTTTGTTGACTTCGTGTCTCTCAAATATTCCCTGAATTAAGCCCAACTAGAAATTCACATACAAGCAGCTTACCAGGTGACAATTTGTAAAGACAAAATACATTGAACAATATGTCTATTATGTGGAAGAAAATTTTTCAATAGCATCTGGTGCTTTTCCTGACACTTTCCACAGCTGCTTTTCAGTCAGTTCTTCCCATCAATGCATTTTTACACGAGTGTGAGGCAAATGAAAACCTTAAATATTTTTTAAATATTATTTATTGTGCAGAAGTGGTACAAAGCTGGATCACTTTTCGACATAACGTCCCCCACGCTCAATGCAAGACCTCCAGAGCTTACAAAGTTCATAAATACCTTTAGAAAAAAATTCTTTTGGTGGTCTGTGCAACCACTCATTGGCATACCTCACCATCAGAATGGAACTTCTTTCCTCCCATTGCGTCTTTGAGTGCTCCAGACATATGGAAATCACTTGGGACAAAGTCTGATGAGTATGATGGATGAGGAAGACACTCAAAATGCAGGTCTATGATTGTTGCAACTGTTGTATGGGCAGTGTGGGGCCTTGCATTGTCATGTTGCAAAAGGACACTTGCTAACATCAATCCATGTCGCTTTGATTTGATTGTAGGCCGCAGATGATTTTTTAGATCTGTGTATGATGCACTGGTGACAGTGGTCCCTCTAGGCATGAAATGCTCCAAAATGACGCCTTTTTCGTCCCAAAAGAGAGTCAGCATAACCTTCCCTGCTGATGGTTCTGTTCGAAACTTCTTTGGTTTTGGTGATGAGGAATGGCGCCATTCCTTGCTCGTTCTCTTCGTTTCCGGTTGGTGGAAGTGAACCCATGTTTCGGCTCCATCAACAATTATTGCAAGGTAGGCATCATCTTCTCAAATGGTTCAAATGGCTCTGAGCACTATGGGACTTAACTACTGTGGTCATCAGTCCCCTAGAACTTAGAACTACTTAAACCTAACTAACCTAAGGACATCACACACATCCATGCCCGAGGCAGGATTCGAACCTGCGACCGTAGCAGTCGCGCGATTCCGGACTGCGCGCCTAGAACCGCTAGACCACCGCGGCCGGCATCATCTTCTCGTTCAAAGCGCCGAAGAAGTTCTTCACAAGCATCAACACGTCGTTCTCTCATTTCAGAAGTCAGCAGTCATGGCACCCATCTTGCAGACACTTTGTGAAACTGGAGCACATCATGCACAATGTGGTGTGCTGACCCATGACTAATCTGTAAACATGCATCAATGTCATTCAGTGCCACTTGGCGGTTTTCCTTCATTATGGCTTCAACTGCTGCAATGTTCTGTGGAGTCACAACTCGTTGTGCCTGACCTGGACAAGGAGCATCTTCCACTGAAGTCACACTATTTGCGAACTTCCTACGCCATTCATAGACTTACTGCTCTGACAAACATGCATCACCGTACTGAACTTTCATTCGTCGATGAATTTCAATAGGCTGCACACCTTCACTACGCAAAAACCGAATAACAGAACGCTGTTCTTCCCTGGTGCAAGTCACAAGTGGGGCGGCCATCTTTATACTGATACTGCGACGGTATGTGTGCATCTGCACTATGCTGCCACCTACAGGCCAGTCTGCACGCTGTTTGTAGCACGCTTACCAACTTACAGGATAACGGCGCAAAATTTCGATTTGCTATTACAAATTTAAGCTTCTCATTTGACTCACCCTCGCAGTTACAACAAAAGCTTTCTTTCATTTTGCACCTGTTCTGTAGTTGTTATTAAATCTGTCTTGCTTGTCTTCTGAATGAAAAGTTGACAGTATGTAGACGTCTCTTCTGTCGCATCATTTCATCGCCAACATTAGCCCTGGAACAGACCTTCCCCTTTTTGCAATTTCTCTGCCATTTTTGGCATGACATTTCTGCTGTCGCATACTGTACCACACACACATTAGTTGCCTATCATAAAGCCAACAGAAGAGAGCTGGGCTTGTGTGCCAATTATCACAAAATAATGTACGCTTCTTCTGCAAGTATGGCACAATTACAGATTCAATGACTTCTCCAGAGACCCCGAGATTGTATTTTGTGGCATCTGTGTCACTTCTGCAATAAATGATAAAGCCCAGAATATAATTCACTTGAAAATCGGAAACCAAACATTTTAATTCAAAATTATTTAGGAATAAAAGATATGACTCACTGAAATGCAGAAATGCTGTGTTGTCGATAGGTATTCCAACAAAGGGTACAGAGCTTTGCTAGCTTTCGAAATGAACTTTCTTTTTCAGCTTGTAGGAAAAACATGCACACAAACACACACACTCACTCACATGCATTTGTCTGTCTTCCTACATTGTGTTCTGGGGTGAGGTGGGAGTGCAGGATGGGGTGGGGGGAGGAATGGAGAGAGTAGGAGGCAAGGAGAGGATTTGGGGGGAAGCACCTAGCAGCTTGTAGGAGAATGGGAATCCATCTGGAGGCTAGATGGGTGTAGGCAGTGGGGCAGGTGGCAGAGGCTGGGCATGCTATTTCACAGACTAGGGCATGAGATAGCAGCACACAACTGCACAACTGACATGAATTGTGCGGGGGTACTGGGATAGGGGATGGTGTACACACACACACACACACACACACACACACACACACACACACACACACACACTACTGGGTGGGAGTGGAGGGGACAGTGAGTTACTTTAAATTTTGGCCTGGGAAGTTGTGGGAGTGAAGGATATGCAGTAAGGATAGCTTTCATCTGCACAGACCAGCAAAGCTGGTTATGGTGGTGGTGAGGATTCAGATGGCAAGGGTTGTAAAGCAGCCACTGAAATCTTGCATGTTGTACTGTACCAATGTAAAATGCTGTGGGTGGTTACAGCAGAGCTGGTCTATGATATGGCTGCTTTCACTGGTGGCCAAGCTTCTGATGCGGTAGGATAAGCGTGTGATGGGACTGGAGTAGGTTGTGCTGGGTGGTTGGATTGGGTAGGTCTTGCATCTGGATCTCCCACAAGGGTATGATCCATGTGGCAGGGGATTGAGGGTGTGAGTGGCATAGTTGTTGTGGAAGTTGGGTGGGTGGTGGAACACCGCTTTGGGAGGGAATAGAAGTATCTTGGGTAGGATGTCTCTCATTTTAGGGCATGATGATAGATAATCAAAGCCCAACAAAGAACATGGTTTAGTCATTCCAGTCCCGTGTGGTATTGGTTGACAATGGTGGCACTTCTCTGTGACTAGTGCTTGAGATGGATGTGAGAATCAGGAGTGTGGAGGGATACAGCATGGGAAATCTGTCTGTATGTTAGATCTGGAGAGTATTGCCTCTCTATGAGGGGCTTTGTGAGGCCTCAGCATACTGGGCGACGGAGTTCTCATCACTACATATGTGCCTGCCTTGGGTGGCCAGGCCATATGGAAAGCATTTTTTGGTGTGGAAGGGGTGTCAGCTGCCAAAATGTTGGTGGCTGGGTGGCTGGGTTTGATGAGGACCCAAGTGTGGATAGAGCCTTTTAAGAGGAGGAAATTGGCATCTAGGAAGGTGGCACGATGGATGGAGGAGGATCAGGTGAAGGGGATGGAGGAGGAGGTGTTGAGATTGTGGAGCAATGAGGATAAGATGTCCAGGCCTTGGGTCCAGATTATAAAGATATCATCAATAAACCTGAACTAGAGCAGCGGTTTGTGATTTTGGGAAGCTAGAAGAGTTTCCTCTGGGTGGCCCATGAAGAGGTTGACATACAAGGGTGCCATGTTGTGCCACGAATCTCTTTGTATACCTTTCTTTCAAAGTGAAGTAGTTATGGGCTTGGATGTAATTGGTTAGGTGTATGAGGAATGAAATGGTAGGTTTGGAATCTGCAAGTTGTTGTGAGAGGCAGTGTTCAATTATGCCAAGGCCATGGGTATGAGTGATGTTGGTGTACAAGAAGGCTCCATCAAGAGTGACAGGTAGGGACCCGAAAGGTAAGGTTATGAGAATGGTGGAGAGCTGGTGAAGGAAGTGGTTGACATCTTTAATGCAGGAGGCCGGGTTTTGGGCAGTTGGTTGCAGATGTTGGTCAACAAGGGCCAAGATTCTCTCAAGGGGGGGGGGGGGGGAGGGGCACTGTAACCAGCCACAGTGGGGCACACAGGATTGTTAGGTTTGTGAATTTTGGAGAGCATGTAGAAGGTGGGAATGCGGGCTGATGTTGGGGTGAATAGGGAGATGGATTCAGGGAAGAGGCTCTGGGAAGGGCCTAAGGATTTCAGTAGGGATTGGAAGTTATTTAGGACTTCTGGGATGGGGTATATTCGGCAGAGCTTGTAGGCGGAGGTGTCAGACAACTGGTAGAGGCCCTCTGCTGGACAATCACTCTGGTTCATCACAACAGTTATGCAACTTTTGTCTGCAGGAAGGACGATGAGGCCAGGATCTGTTATTAGGTTGTGTAAGGCAGTCCTTTCTTCTGCAGAAAGGTTGTTGTCCTTAGATAGGGACCTGGGGAATGATGACGAGGTCAGATTGAAAGTTAGGAACTCCTGAAAGATGACCAGGGGATGTTAGGTGGGTGTGTGGGAGGATCACAGTTGGATGGTAGTATGAATTGGGATAGACAGGGTTCAATGTTAGGATTGGATTGGCTTTGGTTGGAGGGGTTGGCAAGAAAGAAGTGTTTCCACTGTAGGGAGTGGCAGAACGAGAGTGGGTCTCTCACTAGTCCAACATGGTTAAACCTGCAAGTAGGCTGAATGCGAGGTCTTTGGAAAGGACTTAAACTTGTGTAGCGCCAAGAGTTTTGGTGGAGGGTTTTAGAGGATGTGGTAGGTTGAAAAGGTCAGCTAGGCAGTCTGGTTGTGGATATGGTATTTTGAATGTTCTTCTAGGTGCTGGAGAGTGTAATGCCACAACGAAGCATAGCCAAGGCGCAGCAGTTGAATAAGTGAACGCTCATGCCATCTGTTGGATAGTTGCGCAAACAAAAGCACAGGTGCTTCCGTCTGGCAGCAGTCAAATGAAATAGTGCTACGAGTCAAGACAGTATCTTAATAGTGCTGCGCTTGGACGACAAAATATATATATATATATATATATATATATATATATATATATATATAATTGAATATGGTAATGTTACGGTATGTCCATTTGTAAATAGAGAACTTGGCATAGTGTAAATTAATGTTTAAATGTGAGGGGACTCCCTGAGAACACGGACAATGCAGGTTGGCGCGTGAATTTGGCAGTAGAGAGAGATGTGTTCTGGAACTGTTCAGATGCAGAACAGAGATTACGCGGCGCGTAAGTGAACGTTTAAGTACGGTACGGTAATGTTGCTTATAGACAGTTAAAAGTGAGCTTACAACAAACACGAACTGGATGTATGGTGTGTCAGCAAGTCAAATGGACAATAAATCTTGCAGGATGCAACATTACGACGGAGACAGCTTGTGAGCGATCTAGTTGCTGTTCCCGCTCACAAAGCACATGGCAAGCCTTGTGGAGGAAGTCTGCGTAATTTACTAATTTACGACGGACTGCAGCGACCAGCAGCAAGGTATGAAGTGACCAGTGTCTGCAGCTAATGTTGCAATGTGATCTTACTACCACATGAGATCCATTGATGAGCTCACACCAGCACAAGCAACGAACTAGTAGTTATCATACGACAGTGTTTTTATGAACAGTGCATTTTATACCGCCGCCATAACAAGTACATTTATCCATAGCGAACCAGTTTATGTATTTATCAAGACAAGTTCTCTACAGTGTAATGTCTGAGTGAAATAATAAGTTTGTGATTCGAAGTGCATTCCATGAGTGTCATCAATTATTTACAGAAAATAGTTCATTATTATCCCAAATCCATCACTGTGTGTGCAGCAATACCAGTAAAAAGGCTATATTACGTGAGTATCGGCGTATTAATGCAACAAGAGGATATAATCAGAGTTAACGCCGAAAATTTCCAACAAACGCCGGATTATACAACTGACAGAAGACGCCAGGTATTGTGCCACATTAATTACAGTTCAACTCGATGTGCTGGCTTTTCAGTACATTATCAACGTAGAAACTCATTCAGTTTCATTAGAACAAAATGATTCTAAAGTAATGTTTTTAACATCTCTAGTAACCATCAGTTGTATAGTGTTCAGTGATTATTCAGTTAAAGAATTTATTGCCACCACAGTACTCATTGTACCTTCAGTGCAATGCAAATTCAGTAACATTAAAATCATTACTGACAGTTGGTGTAGATCAATCTAACTTACAGCAAGTTCAAGTGTTTATCATAGGTGTGTGTATATTGTGTTATGTAAAAGTTGATCGCCTGCTAGTCATGATTAACGTACACCAGTTAGTGTATTCTGTTCAGTCACGTCAAAGAGGTTATTTTTAGTAATGAAAATCAGAATTCATTTAACATTCGATTTCTTGTACGCCATCGCCAATATTTATTCAGTAATTCCGTTTAGTAGTCTGAACTACATAGCAAAGCTATTCAGGCTTATTACACGCGATAGCCGCTTTCCAGACGTCCGATGCCACATGGTCTAAAAATATTACAGTACATTCGGACAGTGGCATCGCAAGAGTCAAGATTTCAATTTGTATGATGAGGTGTAGGTAGTGGGGGTATTTTGCAGAGAGAGTGGAGATGGTTCAGAGATGCCTGTGTCATGTTTTTGTAGATCCAGCTTTGTGAGGGAAAGGGAGTGGTGAAATCTGAAAAGATGATGGTCATTGCGGAAGGAGGCGTGGGAACCAAAAATAGGGGTTTTTATGGTTACGCCATTGGGGAGGGGGGGAGGGGATTCCATGGTTTAGGCAGCATTTAACGGACAGGATATGAGACAGGGTTTGGCTAGGGACAGAGAAACTTTTCTGAACTGATGCAGATAAATAGAGCAGGAGTCCATTGCGTTTGGGGGGGGGGGGGGGGGGGGGGGTTGGTGCTGAAAGTGGCGGGAAAAGGCGAGGTGGTTACAGGAGGAGTTAAGTAACGTTGACGGATGTAAGAAGTGAAAGGAATTGTGTTGAGGGCGTGGGATAATATTGTGACTATTAAGGGCATGGGATAGTATTGTGACAGGTGTATCTGATCGCACGTGATATATTGTCACGTAGACGAGATAAACTCGATCGCACTTGATTTACCGTCACGTGTAAGAGATAAAAAGAAAAAAAAATGGGCAGGCAGATCGGGAGCGATATGTGAGGGAGGGAAGTATTTTGTGTTTTGTATATATGAGTCTGTGTGTGTGTTTGAATCATCACTGTGTAGCGTAATTGTAACATGTTGTATGAAACTGTCTTTTAAATAGATTTACAGTCTTTTACACTCTAAGAATGTTAACACAGGCTTATTACCCCCAACACTTCGGTGTGGTAAATAAGTGATTAAAATTACTTTCTTTATTGAAGTCACGTTATTGTACAGATATGATATTGCACACCAAAGCAAAAAGAACATATTAGTCGATCGCTTTTTGTTCATAGGTTGAAACCTTAGGGTTCGAATGTGAGTATGTGTACTAGTAACACACTGGTTTGTTAATTTTGATTGCATTAAGTATGTTTGGTTATAGATTTCTTTGTAATGGCGCTTACGTGAAAAAATAACATACTCGATATTTGTAACTCAGTACGGCAAAATTAGCGCCAGAAAAAGAAAATATCTACATCTACATGGATACTCTGCAAATCACATTTAAGTGCCTGGCAGAGGGTTCATCGAACAACCTTCACAATTCTCTACTATTCCAATCTCGAATAGCACGCGGAAAGAATTAACAACTATATCTTTCCGTACGAGCTCTGATTTCCTTTATTCTATGGTGGTGATCGTTCCTCCCCATGTAGGTCGGTGTCAACAAAATATTTTCGCATTCGGAGAAGAAAGTTGGTGATTGGAATTTCGTGAGAAGATTCCGTCGCAACGAAAAGCGCCTTTCTTTTAATGATTTCCAGCCCACATCCTGTATTTCTGTGACACTCTCTTCCTTATTTCGCGATAATACAAAACGTGCTGCCTTTCTTTGAAATTTTTCGATATAATATTTTCATAAATGCATGATCTAAATTAATTATCTCAATAATATCTGGGTCAGAAGAGCTGTAATTACCAAAATTAGTTGTACCGACCGTTATGGTGGACGAGAATAAGGTGAGATCGTAATAAACAAAACTTTTAATGGCTGCAGGAAAGGACACAATTCTCCAATAAATAAAAGATTGTTTCAATAGTAACAAATAACATTTTGTATTCTGAAAACGATTTAGATAATTTAACAATTAATACACTTATTACAGACTTTATAATATGGAACATAGGAAGCATGCGTCTTGCTAGGTCAGCAGTACACTTCGAAAAGGTACAATGTCTTCCCCTTTATCAGACAATTGAAAATCAACAAAGTATATATTGTCTTCTTTAATCACTGTCTGTACAGATAATAAATCGTGCTTGTTGTCTTTGTCCTTTTCACCTTACGTTCTTCACATGAAAAAAAATCAATGTTTTTCACATATTACAGAAAAATATAGAAAAATATCAAGTCCTTTTTTCTAGTAAATTCACAGGGAAAATACGCCAGGATACAGCACAGTTGCTAGAAGTTTATGCTGTTATCGGGAGTGGCATGGCATGTGGAGTTGCGTGGGGGGCTGTCGTAACGGACGCGGCCGTAACCATAGCATGTAACAAAAGTCGCGTGCGACCACGTGTATTGTGGCCGGTACGGAGTGTGTCATAAGGGCGAGAGGGAAGAAACGGACGGACAATAAAGGTCAGCTAAATAAAGGAGACAGTAACGAAGGAGGACAACACGATGTTGGGATGGAAGGGAGTCACTAGGCGGTACAGCAATGTACGGCTAAGCTCTCGTTGAGATTACTAATTTAGGAATAAAGGAGACGACTCGCCGACAGGCAGAGGCGCTGTGTCGTCGATAGGTACCCAAACAAAAGGTACAGAGCTTTGCTAGGTTTCGGAATGAACTTCCTTTTTCAAACTTGAATGGAAAAACATGCACACAAATACACACACACACATTCACTCACATGCACACGCCTGTCTCCATACATTGTACTCAGTTGACTGCCAGATCTTTCCTGGTCCACGGTGAGTGTACTGGGGCGAAGGGGGAGTACAGATTGGGGTGGGATGAGGGATGCAGTGAAGCGGCGAGCAGGGAGGGGGTTGGAGGGAAGCGTCTAGTGGCTTTTAATTCCAGTAGGATTTCGCTTGACTGGGATATACTTTTATTTTTAGTCTCCCTTTGAACAGAAGGAGTAAATCATCTACGTAAAGGTTCTCAGATATGTGTGTATATTTTTTGAAAACACTACGAAAGTGTTCCAAAATTGTACCAAGTTAGTTGTTTCTAAAGTATTATTACGGAAGTGTAGAAATCGTAGGATGGACAAATATCTAGCTCGTGAAAGAAGTTGTGAAAAAATCGGAGTTTCCGGAAGTGGATGGTTTGAGCAATTATCTGACAACGACAATTTTCCAACCTTGTCATAGTTTGAGACATAGCTATAAAAATAAACAATTCATTTGGTGTCAGGTCAGTCCACTCTTTCTTTATTATGTCCGTCAGGTGTTCAGAACTTCGAGTTGCAAGCAGGGAAAAAACCTAAAGAAACTTCTTGTTCCCACTGCACTTTTCAGTCCAGAATCTGTCGACAAAAAATGGTGTTTTCACAGTGTCAGATTGTTACTGGAGCGTACTAGTTTCTGTTTTATATGTGGACGTGTGGTTCCTTCTCCATTGTCCTCCTCATCTTGTGACAAGGTTGTGCCAAAGCACTTGCTTGTGGTAATGAATCACTGTCAGATTCAAAGTCACTGCTGACTTCGAAATCATAGTCTAATAAAAGCTTCAGAGCGTCTTTGTCTAAATTAAAAAAATTGTTCACTTTCAAAATAAAATTTTACACAAAAGTAATACGTCTACAGCAAGAAATTGGGCAATACAGATTGTGTTATATCGACAACAAATGTACCTCTGCCCACACTACACTACTAACTAAATGCCCAAACTCCTTTGCGTGCACCACTATACTAAGTAAATGTCCGTGAAATCTAGTGACAATACATTGTACTAAAAATGCCCGCTAGATACCACCAAGCACCATGCTTCCACAACAATTTAGCTTAGCAAAACGATAAACGCGCGACAGCAGTCCACTGGAGGGATCATCTCATTCCCAGTCAACTTCAACAGCAGTCCACCATCTGAGAGCCCAGTTACAGTGGAGGTCTACAGATGTCAGCCATAGTTAAAGGGTTAAGTTCCCCAACGAAATGTCTTGCCACATGTGAAATTTCGAGAAACAGTTTTCCAAACTTCTGCTTAGCAACCACTTTTACGTCACCCAATGAGGATCCTTCCCACATTGTGTGAGAGAGAGTTTGTTGTCCACGTAGACTGATGTCTGGATGATGCCATATCTCCCTCACAACAGATAAAAGAAAAAAAAAACTTTAACAATAGTTGTGATATAGCATTTCCATGTGAAAGCAGCGAGATGGCTAACTTTCACCCAGGAAGGCTTCATCACCTTTCTTGAAAGGCTAGATGGCCAAAGATGTATCCCTCAACTGTTCTTTGAGCAGAAATACCAGCTCGTAAAATAATTTATTTTGTATTGCCTGAACAGAACACTGTTCCCTGAACCAAGCTTTTTTGAGAGCCTCTGGCTGCACAGGGCGAGGACTGTATTTCTAAGGCCCAAGGGTCACAAGCGCACCTACCTGACACCGCGGTGGACAGTGCAGTGCGGCCACTAAATTCTATCTGCCGAACAGTAGACAGGAAGCCATCCTTAGAATTCCGCCCATACCCCAAGAGACGTGCCCGAAGCTCGCAGCGGTTTCTACACTAGATTGGTGTGTACGTTCGTAGCGCTGTTCCATAAATATTCTCCTTCACCATTTACAACTGTCTGCCAACGCTGGGGTAACTTTTCGATTCCGCGGCTGTAGAAATCACATGGTTTTGAGGCAAAGAACTCATCGAGCCATCTTCAGAGAGCATTTTCATCCAGAAAGGAAGTTCCTTTGAGGATTGTTCGATATAGAGTGGAACAGGCGAAAACTTGAGGACGCAAGATCAGGTGGGTAAATTGGGAATGGAATGACTTCCCAACTCAATTCCTGTATAGCATCTTTTTTTTTTCACTCTAACAGAACGCAGGTGGGCGTTATCGTGGAATAGCATTACTGCACACAGTTCTTGGATTGCATTTGCGGATCGTCTTATTTGTTGACAATAAACGTCAGTATGTATGATTACACCTCGGCGGAGCAGATCGTAGTACACCACACCGTCACTGTTGCACCAGATGCTTAATATTATCTTTTGTGGATGTGTGCATGTCTTTGTAAGGGAGTTGCTGCTTTGATTGGGCTCAGCCATTCCTTTATTTTCCTTATGTTAGCATGCAGACATCATTTCTCGTCACCAAAAACTGTACACCATAGGAATGGTCGGTGTTGTTCATATATCAATTGACGACAAGCAAAAAGAGATGAACATAATGGCCACCCACTGATTTTTGTGATTTTGGCTTAGAGAATGCAGTACCCACATACCCAACTTTTGAATCTTCCCCATTGCATGAAAATGTCGCATGGTGGTGGAATAATCGCAGTTCACCACATTTGCCACTTCTCGAGTACACTGACGATCTTAATCAACCCCAAAGGTCCTCCTGAACGTAGACAGCCACTAATGTCAAAACGATCCTCCTCAAAACGAGAAAATCATTTTCCTGCCTTGCTCTGTCCAATTGCATTATCCCCTTTTCATAGCGCAAATGTTTCTGACTGCCTCCGCCACTGTCACCCCACTATTGAATGCAAATGAAATGTTTGACTTCTCCACGTGGTACACCATTTTTTAGCGTCCACAGCTTCACTCGCTATCCCCAAACAACAATCTGACAATATGTAAACTCAAGTAGCAACAGTGAACTACAATGAAAAATGACAATCGAAAAATAAACCCATAGCAACCAAAATACCAAAATGCACACCATAAACGCTATGAACTTATGCATCAACCTAATTCAGATCTATGAAATAAATGGTAAATTATTCTTCTAAACCTGAGCCTCAGTTGATCTACATGCTTTTCTGCATAGCTGAACGTTTTAGACTCCTTATTGAGATACGTACATATTAATCCTTCTACATCGTTTAGCTATCCTTTGCACTTTGCTAATCATTGTTGCTACAATTGCCTCATTGTCACTGATACCAGCTTCAACGTGGTTCTCTTCAGAGGGGTCAGGTCTCTTTGTTGCTATTAGATCCAATACACACTCATTGCCATAAAAAGAACTGCACCCAAAAGGACAAGAGGGATTGTGATCGTTGTTGGTAGGCAGGTAGATGGTACCACACATACGAAATGATTACACTTTCAGCTTGGAAGGACCAACATGTATTCTGCTACACAGCCACAAAACCAGTGGCGGATGTACCGGGTGATCAAAAAGTCAGTATAAATTTGAAAACTTAATAAGCCACGGAATAATGTAGATAGAGAGGTAAAAATTGACACACATGCTTGGAATGACATAGGGTTTTATTAGAACAAAAAAAAGTATTGCTAGACGAGTGAAAGATCTCTTGCACGCATTGTTTGGTGATGATCGTGTGCTCAGCCGCCACTTTCGTCATGCCTCTCAGGTCCCAAGACCTCAGTCCGTGCCATTATTGGCTTTGGGGCTACGTGAAGTCGCAAGTGTATCGTGATCGACCGACATCTTTAGGGATGCTGAAAGACAACATCCGACGCCAATGCCTCACCATAACTCCGGGCATGCTTTACAGTGCTGTTCACAACGTTATTCCTCGACTACAGCTATTGTTGAGGAATGATGATGGACATATTGAGCATTTCCTGTAAAGAACATCATCTTTTCTTTGTCTTACTTTGTTATGCTAATTATTGCTATTCTGATCAGATGAAGCGCCATCTGTCGTACATTTTTTGAACGTTTGTATTTTTTTGGTTCTAATAAAACTCCATGTCATTCCAAGCATGTGTGTCAATTTCTACCTCTCTGTCTACATTATTCCGTGATTTATTCAGTTTTCAAATTTATACTGACTTTTTGATCACCCGGTACATATAGGCCCACTACACACAGGGCTAGGGGTGGCACCTTAAAATAACTGCACTTACAATCAACAAAAATTTTTAGAATTGTTAACCCTTAGCCCGAAACATCGGTCTCTCAGGCCCCTCGTTTATTTTAAATGTCGAGTGTGGCGGCACTGCAAAAAAGCGCGGCTTCACTTTTCCAGTACCTTCGCCGCATGCAAAGCAGCAGTCAAGAATCAGTTTTACTTCGTCAGTGAAGACATACAGAGTATTGTTAAGAGGAGTGCGCGACGTTGTGTGCCTGAGATACCGCATGTTTCGTATTATGTACAAGAATTTGGTAAGTCCAATAAACCGCAAGTTCCTAATTACGACATATTCTGCTTTCAGTGGCTGTTATTTTATAGCGTCTTCTTCTGTGCATGAATTTATGTAATATTTCAGGTATAACATGGATCGACTTTCTAAGAAGAGCAACCTATCTGCAACTAATCCAGGTTTGGAAGCTTGGGTGCAAGTGCAGTTACGGGATTTAGATGAAGAGGAAAATGGGATCGATGACGACACATTTTAGGATTCTGATGATGATCCAGATTTTTTGATAGATGATAGTCACCATGAAACAGAGAGTGATACTAGTGAAGAAAATGTTTTATTCGAAGAAGAGCCTGGAGTGGTCTATGCTACAGATAATACGTCACAGCAAACACAGTACTTTTATGATAAAAATAATTTCCGATGGGAACGTTGTGAGCCTGTTAGAACGAAAAGAACACCAGAGCACGACATTCTGAAAGGAGGAACGCCTGGCCCAACAACCAAAAGTCGAAGTTTGGGACAAAGTCCTACTAAATCTCAAATATGGGATAATTTATTTGACGATGACATGATAGACGAAATAGTTTTACATACAAACGTGAAACTGAATTCAATAAGGGCAAAGTTGCAGGAAACAGCTAATCTGTCCAATTACAGAGACACTGACAACGTTGAAATCAAAGCTTTCATACGCATTCTAATGATGACATCAGTATTCAGATCGTCTCATGAAGATATGTTGTCTCTTTTCGAAAAGGATCTGACCGCTCGTCCTATATTTGTGGTGACAATGCCGGCAAAGCGTTTTGAAATACTTCTAAGCAGCCTGAGGCTTGACGGTGCGGCTACCAGAGACGAAAGAAAGAAGTCAGATGGTGCAGCTGCAATATCAAACAATTTTGAGAAATTAATTTTCAATTCTCAGCAGTTATATTGTGTAAAAGGCAACGTTACGGTGGATGAAATGTTAGTGCCATTCAGGAGAAAATGTCCTTTCCGCATTTATATGCGTATTAAACCAGCCAAATACGGCATTAAAATTATGTTCCTGGCAGACTGGAAGCGCTTACCTCTTCAATGCCTACATATTTTCAGAGAAAAATAGTGATGGATGTGATCTGACAGAAGAACAGAAAAAACTTGCTAAACCAACTCAGGCTGTTTTACGTCTGTGCAGACCAGCAGAAGGAAGTAACAGAAACATTACCGCTGACAACTGGTTTACATATAGAACTCATTCGTGAGGTGAGCAAGAGAGGACTAACATACGTAGGAACGGTCAGAAAGAACAAACGCGAAATACCAGTTGGCTCAGCATTATATGGATTCTCTGAGAATACAACACTGGTTTCATTTGGTCCTAAGAGAAACAAGGCAGTAATTCTTGTGTCTTCAATGCACCATTACATTGAAATTGATACTATAAAAAATAAGCCAGAAATTATTTGTTACTACAATGCAATGAAATGTGGAGTAGTTTTGCTCGACATGAAATGTGCCAATTATTCGTCAAACAGACGTACAAGACACCGAGTAATGGCAGTCTTTTACACAACTGCAAAACATCAGTAGCGTGAACAGCTTTGTTCTTTACTTGTGCTACTAGGAAACCCCATGCTAACTCGGCTCAAACTCACCAAAAGTCTGGCCATGGAGCAGATAGAGCCACATTTAAGAACACGCCTGGAAATTCAAAATTTACCTAGAAATATCAAGGAAATGATCCTCAAAGTTCTGAGAGACACTCAGCAATCAAGCGAAGGCATACCAAGTGATAGAATGGACAAAAGGAAGGCGTGCCCTGCGTCCAAGAAGAGGAAAACGGCGTATAAGTGCATCAAGTGTGGTCACCCAGTTTGCTGGAATGCAGCAGAAAGATGCATATCGACTGTGCAAAAGAGATGTGATTTAATACTTCAGTTCAGTTGATTATTATCTTTTTTTTACATTTTGTGCAATATTTTATTTATATTTAGGAATATATTGTCTGGTACAATAGTGGTGAAAATCATATGGAAACTGACACTGAATGACTGCATGCACTTGTGATATTTTGTGTTTATTTTATGTAATTTAAACAACAAAGTGCTGAAAAGAATTGAATTTATTTATAACATGAATTAACTGACTATTGCCTTGATTTCTGTCAACTTATGTGGAGTTCTGTGATATAAAATATTAGGTAGTCTGAGAGAGTGCATGTTTGTGGTTATGCACATTTCAGAGATGTTTCGGGTTAACTTGCTAGTTTAAATAAGCCTTAACAACGAAATTGGACGATACAAGCTTGGAAATATACATAGTTTACTTGGTGACTGAATGGAAATTTAACATTGAGTTTCTGTCTGGTATCATCTTGTTGGCTTCTACTCAAACCTACCATTTTTCCCCGTGGAAATACTGGGACCCCTGAAAAGCAGCGATAAACTAATCAGCAGTTTCTTAAATACTGTAACTTGTGTGGGTCTCAGTATGTAAAACCTGACTCTACTTAAATTTCTTGTAGAAGTTCTGGGAAGTATCAAGTCAGTCTTCATTACTGTAATTAATGTGAAAGCTCTGTGGTCTTCAACATCTGAGCTTTGATTTAATGACACCCGTTTAACAAAAAATGCTGATTCTGGGAATGTTTTACAGTTTTAAACGTATGTTTATACGAAAAGAACATAAGCAGAATATCAAATAATGTGTGAAATATACTTCACAGCAGTTTAAAAATTTTATTTATTTACTTAGTTATTTTTTTTGGCGAAAAAAGAAGAAGAAACCAACTTTTGTTTGTCTCATTTATTGTGCTGCAGCCTGCACGATATCAATGTTCCCACTCTGTGCAATCGAATAGTACGTGGTATTGCAAATTTTGTATTAAACTTCTTAACTTAGCTTTTTTTCTTCGAGGAAAAGTTATTTTTATTTTATGATTGAACAAAAGGTGCATTTGCATGAAGACATAACAGCAGTGTTCACACAAATGACAACACACCACATCAATTACCAACAAGACTACATAAACTGTGTAGTCTGTCTTCTCTGCTCACAGAAACCGCTAAAATGTTATAAGAATAAGTGGGATAAGAGTCGATCCAGCACAACTCACTGCAAAAAATTGCAAAAATTATATGCTTTTTATATCAGAAAGACAGTGTCAAGAATATTCAGAACATATTTGCGTCCCAGCTAAAATTACGGTGACGCGGGAAACAAGCCAAAAAAGGGACTGTCCCGTTTTCTTTACGAGATAAATTCCAGCCGGCAAGTAGCTTCTACTGTTCACTGACAACAGAGAAACAGGCGACAATGAAATTAAATTATTCTGCATTGTCGTTGTTTCATAGCACAGTTACGTCGAGTAACCCGAGTTGGTCAGTCCATCGCTTCGTGTTTAAAGGTAAAATGTTTGTGCTCATGTGCCCTGTTTAAAATAAAAAGCTTTGTCCTCATGTGCGGTGTAGTGTGATTGGAACTGGAGACAATCTTTCTATATTTCCTTTTACAATTTTTTCCTTTGTTTTGACTGTTGGTTGACAATTTTGTGTCTTAACATGAATAACAATCAAAAAAGCAAATGTGCAAAATTAAGTGGGGCGGCATTTCGGGAATAATGTAAGGAAAGTCGAAAACAAGTAGCCAATGTTCTAAAAATGCTTGGTAGAGTAGATACATTTTTCGCAAAAATGTTGCTGGTTTGACTTTGAGTTCAAGTAATACAGATGATATTTCTGGCACTGCAGCTGTTGTAAAACAGATAAATACAGAGAAAACAAAAGTTAAAAATGAAGAAAAGCAAATTGTTCCTGATTTCGAGTTTCACAAAAAACTAAGTGTTGAGTCAGACATTACAAAAAGAAATAATGTCGTTAGTGATGATACTTCAGAATGGTGAGTCAATGAATCACCAATCGACATTCTCTTACAATGTGATATTAATCAAAGCTGTAACAGTGATTTTTCTAATTCAAGAAGATCAATAGGCGATAAAACTAGATATTTGAACCAAAATGTATTTTACCGTAAACTTTTAAATGGTGAATCAACTTTGCATGATTTTCTAGTATACTCCTGTAGCACCAGTGCTGCTTTTTTTTGCACCATGTAAATTGTTTGGAGGTAAGGCCGCAAACGCTACTAATGGTATTGTAGACTGGAAAAATATTTCTATTTCTTAACAAGAAAAATGTCACTTGGAACGATAGATAATCATTTCGAGTCATATGTTGAGACAGAAAAAATGTAATGGCACAGTGTGTTGAAGTGGGTATTTGCAGTAGAGAAGAAGCTCACAAGTTGTGGACTTCCCCTACATGGGCACGTTGAAAGATTCCATTCATTACATAATGGTCAGTTTATGATGTCTCTTGAACTTATAGCTGAGTTTGATCCTTTTCTCGCAGAGCACATTGAACGATATGAAAGCCCAGGGCAGGGACATACAAGTCATCTTTCTTCGACAATCTGTGACGGAATAATACAACTTCTTTCTGAACGAATAAAAACAATTATCATAAGTGAAATAAAACAGGCCAAATATTACCCTATAACAGTAGATTCTACTGTGGACATTCCACATATTAATCAATTATCTTTCATATTAAGATATGTGAACGAGAATGGTGAACCTGTTGAACGTTTCCTTCTGCTTTTACCAAACCTGGGACACAAGTCCGAAAACCTAGCTGAGACCGTATTAAAAGTCCTGTCTACAAATTCTAATGACATTACCGAGGCCACTCATATGAAAACGCAAGCAATATGTCAGGAACCTACACTGCTTTGCAGGCATGTATTAAAGAACGAAAGTCGAAAGCGCATTATGTGCCTTGTGCAGCACATTCTTTGAATTTAGTCGGCACTAGTGCTGCAAGCTGTTGTGGGGAAGCGTGTTCATTTTTCAATGTAGTTCAAAGCCTTTATAATTTTTTCTCTGCTTCTACACAACGCTGGGATAAACTTCTTTCTTCACGAAACCAGGAAGTAAATCGGTAAAAAGTTTATCAAAAACACGTTGGTCAGCAAGAGAGGAAGCGAGTGTAAGTCTATATGAAAACTGGGAAGGCGTTGTCAATGCCCTCACACATATTGTCAATAATACGTTTGAAAAACCACTTGTGCGAAATAAGGCTTCAGCTTTATTGAGTCAAGCTGTATTCGTGAGGACATTTTGGAAGGACATACACCAGAGATTTAATAGTGTAAATCTAAAACTGTGTAAATATTGATACTAAAATAGTGCATGAATAATATGAATAACTTGTAGGATAAATTGCATCTATTCGTGGCATATTCGAGTATTATGAAAATAAATCCTATGAAAGATCACGAAAATGCAAACTTCATGATGACGAAGAAGCGGGCTGAAGAAGTTTTTCTGACGAAGGGAAAAATTTCGAGTCGAAACATTCCTCCCACCACATGACAACTTGTACACCGAATTAGTGAGGAGGAAGGAAAGCTATAGAACAGTTGGACTCCTTCACACTTTTCAGTAACCTTAAGAACAGTTCACCTAACGATATTGCTGAACGTGCAGCAAAACTCCAAATGTCATATGACAGTTTTAGAGCCTTCCTTCCCTAGCGCATGTGTACATTTCGCGGAATCTTTGAAATCTTCTAAGATTAGTGATACACCAGTCGAAATGAGTAAATTTTTACGAAAAGAGCAGTTACAGTCCGTGTTTCTGAAAGTTGACATTGCTCTTCGAATTTTTCTATGTATGGCACTTACAAATTGTTCAGCAGAACGCTCGTTTATGACTCTTAAAAACCTGAAATCTTGCCTACGTTCTACGTTGTTGGAGGAGAGATTGAATTCTTTGTCCATTCTTCACATCGAAGCCGACCTCCTAATTGATAACCGTCTGAACTATGAAGATGTGATCAACAAGTTTTCTGCCATCAAAGCCAGACGCAAATTTTCCTGACTGGCGAGTTTATTTATTTATTCATATTAGTTTTAAAAATTTAAGATCATAATGTGATTTTTATTGTAACTTAGAGCACATTCATTGGATTTACAAACTACGTATTACCTGTTTATTTTACAATTGCCGATGGCAGAACGCGGAACTAAACATCGTTTACGTCCAGACGTGACCGAAGGCGCGTGACAATGCTAAGCAGTACCCAAATGATCCAGGCCGCTCGGCACTGTACTCCAAATCTTTCTAACACTCTAGTATATTACAAATGATGCGTATTCTTGGCGTCTACTGAAATGTATAGTTATCGTGGAAATATACATTATGAGAGAGTACGCTCAGATGAAAAAGTGTTAATAACGTAGTTCAGTTCTGTTGATAAATACGTAAAAGCTTTGCTAACACTATTAGAAAGAGCTATGGTGAGATCAGTAACTGCAGTACAAAACTGTTCAGCCCTTACATGGATTAAAGGTATTGTGTACACTTATTATGCAGCATCTAACTACACAGATCCTAATGCTTTACATGTTAATTATTAGATTATAAAACAAATTTGATTTTTCCACACTAGTCTGTAAAATTATGTAATAGCAAATTCAGTTTTGTGTTTGTTCGTCTGTATTTAGTTATCAGTTCGTGCACCGAAATCTCTATTTCATTTTAATTTCTTATGCTTTCCTATAGATTCAGGTATTAATACTAGATGTGCTTTTTTTATCTGCTACACATTAAAGTTATTAGATGGTAAAACGACAGTTTAATTTTAATTTTGAACGCATGTCTGTAAAAATACGTATTAATTCCTAATATATGACACGTTCGCTTCAATTATTGTAACACAACTTTTCTGTTTTCATTTTCAACAGTTTCGTGCAAAAGAACATATTAAAAGTGAATGTATAACAAAAATCCGTTGTCTCCTACATGCTCTGCCGAATATTTAGGCCATAAAATAAAAGTCGCCCCCCATGAACCATGGACCTTGCCGTTGGTGGGGAGGCTTGCGTGCCTCAGCGATACAGATGGCCGTACCGTAGGTGCAACCACAACGGAGGGGTATCTGTTGAGAGGCCAGACAAACGTGTGGTTCCTGAAGAGGGGCAGCAGCCTTCTGATTGACTGATCTGGCCTTGTAACACTAACCATAACGGCTTTGCTGTGCTGGTACTGCGAACGGCTGAAAGCAAGGGGAAATGACAGCCGTAATTTTTCCCGAGGGCATGCAGCTTAACTGTATGGTTAAATTATGATGGCGTCCTCTTGGGTAAAATATTCCGGAGGTAAAATAGTCCCCCATCCGGATCTCTGGCGGGAACTACTCAACAGGACGTTGTTTTCAGGAGAAAGAAAACTGGCGTTCTACGTATCGGAGCGTGGAATAACAGATCCCTTAATCGGTCAAGTAGGTTAGAAAATTCAAAAAGGGAAATAGATAGGTTAAAGTTAGATATAGTGGGAATTAGTGAAGTTCGGAGGCAGGAGGAACAAGACTTCCGGTCAGGTGAATACAGGGTTATAAATACAAAATCAAATAGGGGTAATGCAGGTTTAATAATGAATAGGAAAATAGGAATGCGGGTAAGCTACGACAAACAGCATAGTGAACGCATTATTGTGGCCAAGATAGATACGGAGCCCATGCCTACCACAATGGTACAAGTTTATATGCCAACTAGATCCGCAGATGACGAAGAAATTGATGAAATGTATGATGAGATAAAAGAAATTATTCAGATAGAGAAGGGAGACGAAAATTTAATAGTCATGGGTGACTGGAATTCGATAGTAGGAAAAGGGAGAGAAGGAAATGTGGTAAGTGAATATGGATTGGAGGGGAAGAAATGAAAGAGGAAGCCGCCTGGTAGAATTTTTCACAGGGCATAACTTAATCATAGCTAACACTTGGTTCAAGAATCATAAAAGAAGGTTGTATACATGGAAGAAGCCTGGAGATACTGGAAGGTGTCAGATATATTATACAATGGTAAGACAGAGATTTAGCAACCAGATTTTAAATTGTAAGACATTTCTAGGGGCAGATGTGGACTCTGACCACAATCTATTGGTTATGAAGAAACTGAAGAAACTTCAAAAAAAGTGGGAAATTGAGGAGATCGGACCTGGATAAACTGAAAGAACCAGAGGTTGCAGAGAGCTTCAGGGAGAGCATTAGGGAACGATTGACAAGAATGGGGGAAAGAAATACACTAGAACAAGAATGGGTAGCTTTGAAAGACGAAATAGTGAAGGTAGTAGAGGATCAAGTAGGTAAAAAGACGAGGGCTACTAAAAATCCTTGGGTAACAGAAGAGATATTGAATTTAATTGATAAAAGGAGAAAATATAAAAATGCAGTAAATGAAGCAGGCAAAAAGGAACACAAATGCCTCAAAAATGAAATCGACAGGAAGTGCAAAATGGCTAAGCAGGAATGGCTAGATGAGAAATGTAAGGTTGCAGAGGCACGTATCACTAGGGCTAACATAGATACTGCCTACAAGAAAATTAAAGAGACCTTTGGAGAAAAGAGAACCACTTGTATGAATATTAAGAGCCCAGATGGAAACCCAGTTCTAAGCAAAGAAGGGAAAGCAGAAAGATGGAAGGAGTATATAGAGAGTTTTGAGGACAATATTATAGAAATGGAAGAGAATATAGGTGAAGATGAAATACGAGATATGATACTACGTGAAGAGTTTGACAGAGCACTGAAAGACCTAAGTCGAAACAAGGCCCCAGGAGTAGATAACATACCATTAGAGCTACTGACAGCCTTGGGAGACCCAGACCTAACAAAATCTACCATCTGGTGAGCAAGATGTATGAGACAGGGGAAATACCCTCAGACTTCAAGAAGAATATAATAATTCCAATTCCAAAGAAAGCAGGTGTTGACAGATGTGAAAACTACCGAACTATCAGTTTAATAAGCCACTGCTGCAAAATATTAACACGAATTCTTTACAGACGAATGGAAAAACTGGTAGAAGCCGACCTCGGGGAAGATCAGTTAGGATTCCGTAGAAAATTTGGAACACGTGAGGCAATACTGACCCTACGACTTATCTTAGAAAACAGATTAAGGAAAGGCAAACCTATGTTTCTAGCATTTGTAGACTTAGAGAAAGCTTTTGACAGTGTTGACTGGAATGCTCTCTTTCAAATTCTTAAGGTGGCAAGGGTAAAATATAGGGAGCGAAAGGCTATTTACAATTTGTACAGAAACCAGATGGCAGTTATAAGAGTCGAGGGGCATGAAAGGAAATCAGTGGTTGGGAAGGGAGTGAGACAGGGTTGTAGCCTATCCCCGATGTTATTCAATCTGTATATTGAGCAAGCAGTAAAGGAAACAAAAGAAAAATTCGGAGTAGGAATTAAAATCCATGGAGAGGAAATAAAAACTTTGAGGTTCGCCGATGAAATTGTAATTCTGTCAGATCAGCAAAGGACTTGGAAGAGCAGCTGAACGGAATGGGCAAGGTCTTGAAAGGAGGATATAATATGAACACCAACAAAAGCAAAACGAGAATGACGGAATGTAGTCGAATTAAATCGGGTGATGCTGAGGGAATTAGATTAGGAAATGAGACGCTTAAAGTAGTAAATTAGTTTTGCTATTTGGGAGCAATATAACTGATGATGGTCGAAGTACAGAGGATATAAAATGTACACTGGCAATGGCAAGGTAAGGGTTTCTGAAGAAGAGAAATTTGTTAACATCGAGTGTAGATTTAAGTGTCAGGAAGTCGTTTCTGAAGGTATTTGTGTGGAGTGTAGCCATGTATGGAAGTGAAACGTGGACAATAAATAGTTTAGACAAGAAGAGAATAGAAGCTTTCGAAATGTGGTGCAACAGAAGAACGCTGAAGATTAGATGGGTAGATCACATAACTAATGAGGAGGTTTTGAATAGAATTGGGGAGAAGAGAAATTTGTGGCACAACTTGACTAGAAGAAGGGATCGGTTGGTAGGGCATATTCTGAGGCATCAAGGGATCACCAATTTCGTGTTGGAGGGCAGCATAGAGGGTAAAAATCGTAGAGGGAGACCAAGAGATGAATACACTAAACAGATTCAGAAGGATGTAGGTTGCAGTAGGCACTGGGAGATGAAGAATCTTGCACAGGATAGAGTAGCATGGAGAGCTGCATCGAACCAGTCTCTGGACTGAAGACCACAACAACAACAAAAGAAAAGTAATTTTCCTTGTTTCCAGAATTAGATTTTCACTCTGCAGTGGAGTGTGCGCTGATATGAAACTTCCTGGCAGATTAAAACTGTGTGCCGGACCGAGACTTGAACTCGGGACCTTTGCCTTTCGCGGGTAAGTGCTCTACCATCTGAGCTAGCCAAGCACGACTCACGCCCCGTCCTCATAGCTTTACTTCTGCCAGCACTTTGTCTCCTACCTTCCAAACTTTACAGAAGCTCTCCTGCGAACCTTGCAGAACTAGCACTCCTGAAAGAAGGATATTGCGGAGACATGGCTTATCCACAGCCTGGGGGATGTGGTAGAGCACTTGCCCGCGAAAGGCAAAGGTCCCGAGTTCGAGTCTCGGTCCGGCACACAGTTTTAATCTGCCAGGAAGTTTAATTTTCCACGTGTTCGTTTTTGTTGTCTTTCGACAGAAGAATGTGTTAACACAATGCAGTTTTAAGTTTGTTTTATCCGCTGCCGTATACGAAGTACAGTTCAGAAACCAAATTACATTTTGATTGAGCGCGACTAGACCGCTGATATTTCCTTCAGAGCAACGAACAGCGGAGTACGGAAACAGCTCACAGCGCTCCCATCTAAAACGGCAATTGTGAAGTGATCCGGTAATAGTAATTATTTAAAACATGTTTTTTTTTGGGGGGGGGGACATATAACATTGCCGCAAAATTTTTAAATCCGCCACTGCACAAAACGTATGTGCTAGTGTGGTGTTGCGTCCCAAAGGTGGTGACTACAGTTGCCCAGACATCGCAACATGGAGTTGTACAGGTTTGAGATCTAGCCCTGTGACACCATATCCCATGTCACGTGGACCTGAGCGCGCCTAAAAGTAACTGTTCACAGCATTCTAAAGTGAAATGACCATATAAAACTAATTGTAGATAAACAGATGTCAGGCTGAAACTTATTGGAAGAATCTTAAGGATATGAAATTCATCTGTAAAATAAGTGGCTTGCAAAACACATGTAAGATCGACTCATGAGTACAGCTCATCTATCTCGCAACCCTAACGGCTTGTTTTAATAGAAGAGAGGGAAAGAAGATCTAATGAAGAGTGTCACATTTCATCAATGGGATCATGCAGTAAGTGGGAAAGTGTTTTATGGAGATATTCAACAAACTCCAGTGGCAGACGCTACAAGACAAGTGTTGCGTATATTGAAGAAATTTACTGTTGCAGTTCCGACCGCCTAGACAGCAAAGGACTTGGAAGAGCAGTTGAACGAAATGGACAGTGTCTTGAAAGGAGGATATAAGATGAACATCAACAAAAGCAAAACGAAGATAATAGAATGTAGTCGAATTAAGTCGGGTGATGCTGAGGGAATTAGATTAGGAAATGAGGCACTTAAAGTAGTAAAGGAGTTTTGCTATTTGGGGAGCAAAATAACTGATGATGGTCGAAGTAGAGAGGATATAAAATGTAGACTGGCAATGGCAAGGAAAGAGTTTCTGAAGAAGAGAAATTTGTTAACATCGAGTATAGATTTAAGTGTCAGGAAGTTGTTTCTGAAAGTATTCGTATGGAGTGTAGCCATGTATGGAAGTGAAACATGGATGATAAACAGTTTGGACAAGAAGAGAATAGAAACTTTCGAAATGTGGTGCAACAGAAGAATGCTGAAGATTGGATGGGTAGATCACATAACTAACGAGGAGGTATTGAATAGAATTGGGGACAAGAGGAGTTTGTGGTACAACTTGACAAGAAGAAGGGATCGGTTGGTAGGACATATTCTGAGGCATCAAGGGATCACCAATTTGGTACTGGAGGGCAGTGTAGTGGGTAAAAATCGCAGAGGGAGACCAAGAGATGAATACACTAAGCAGATTCAGAAGGATGTAGGCTGCAGTAGGTACTGGGAGATGAAGAAGCTTGCACAGGATAGAGTAGCATGAAGGGCTGCATCAAACCAGTCTCAGGACTGAAGACCACAACAACATCAATGTCTCAAGTAGAGTTGAGCAGCGTATCAGTTCCCACCACCACCACATGCGTCTCATGAAATAACCACAATGATAAAATCATAACTCATAAAGATTGGGACACACATGTCTGACTGTGTCAAGACCAAGCATTGGACAAGTGATGCTTGTGTTCCAGCCTGTTCCTCTAGGAACTACATGCAACCCTTTCAGAATCTAAATATTAAACTTTTTTTAAAAAAATTTCATGTTTTTATTGGATTATTAGACATACATCATCACAGAATAATGTGAAAAACAAACGTTACATACATGAATTGAACTCAAACAAAGTGGTTTCAGATGGAGTCACTGTGGATGAAATGCTTTTAATTTTGGTGATAAGGTAAAATGCAGTTCCCTTCTGCAATTGGTCATAGGGCTACTAGATAGAGAGCACACTTGTATCTGCTTTGTGATGTCCCATCTTTGTGCTATATTGTACACAGTGCCTTGAGGTACCATGTACCGTTTAAGATGCTTTGCTTCTGTTGTATGTGCTTCAACTGAAACAATAGTTTCACATGTTTTAAACTGGCAGTTCTTTGCTCTTATTCTCTGAATTAATGGAAGACAAAACTGATTTTTTCGTTCGAAAATGGAGATAACTGTCTTTAGCTAACACATGATCTCCACTTTCATTGCTACTCTGAATCTGACTCAGTGCTGTGTGGGGTAGCCGCACTGTGTGGGGCACATTGACATGATTCACATGGCTCCTCCTGCTGGAAGTTCTAGTCCTCCTTCGGGCATGGGTGTGTGAGTCGTCCTTTGTGTAAGTTAGATTAAGTAGTGTGTAAGTCTAGGGACCGATGACAGCAGTTTGGTCCCATAGGAACTTCCACAAATTTCAAAAATTTCTGAGTCAGCATCAAAAGAAAACCCCTCTGAAAGGCACACCAGAATTTCCTCCTTTTTTTATTCTGCGAGAGTACGTCATGAGAAACTGGAAATACAACAACCTGTCGTATCTACTCACGTTGCCCTTAGAACTGCAGTGGTTTCAAAAGGAACCAACGCAATAATTATGAAAATAAGTACACAAATTTAATTACTTTCGCAATACACGATGTAAAAATTTGAACAGGACAGTTTTCTGTACCTAATAGATGCGCAAAACATGCCTTATAGAGGCAAATTCGGCTACAGTTGTGCATTGCATCCAAAAATTACTCCTATATTTGCTCACCAAACTGCTAAGGTTCGAAACATATGAAGTTGTTCAAGCTGCAGCCACTGCAGGGCAGCATCTACTGAAGCCATATGGGTGGCTGATGTGCATATGACAAGAAATTAGAAAACCCTAAGTGGCTTCAGACAGAACCACATCATCTGAAAGGGATAACCTTGGCTCGTACACGTTTCTGTTGCTCATTGTACTGTCTAAGAGTGGTGGTCTGAGTTTCTGTTTGTGGAAGTTGTAAATATGTTCGCTGATTTTCGTAATACTGAATTAGGACCTATGGCACCTGCTTTAGAGAAAGAAGAAAAGGAAGCAAGGCAAAAAAAAAAGAAATATGTGGATCTACAGAGCCTGCAAAACAAGACCAGTGCAGGGAGAGTGTCAAACACTACTTTCACATCTCATGGATTACGAGAAAAAGTGTTGGGATATTTTAAGATGATGCAGCACACCTTCTGTCAACTTTTTTTTTATCTTACCTTTGACTTACAAATCTATTGCAGATTCCTTCCAGACTTTGTCTTTGTACTCCGTATCGGTATTTTTCGTTTGTTTGCCCGTAAAGCACAGGAAACTTACAAACTTCTGCTATTAGTCTTTCCACGTCCATTTTTATATACAAAACATTCTAGCACAGTTGCACAGCCTACAAAACGATTCTACCATCGCGTCGTCCATAGCCTGAAAAATTAAAGCATACTGAGTTTCCTCGAGCATGGAACAGTCATGTCTGAACCGCTACATTTATTTTAAGGTCTGATCACACATGTCCTGGCCACCTGAGGACCGAGCGTCGGACAAGAGCTCTGGCCCGTTTCTCTAAGAACCACCCATAACCGAGGCCTGTCCACGTTTCTGTTGTTCCTGTTTGTGAAGGTTGTAAATACCTTCGCTGATTTTCGTAATAGTGAATTAGGAGTTTTTGCACTTGCTTTAAAAGTCTTATGAATGTTTAAAGACGACGCAGCACACCTTCTGTCACCTCTTAAACAAATTAGAACCAAAATTGAGAAAAAACGACATTTTTTGGATACTGTTCTTAAATTACAGGAAACTTACGAATTTGTTCAGGTAACCTACGAATTTGCACAGGAAACTTAAGAACTTCTTCTATTAATCTTTCCACGTCGACTTTTTTCTACACAAAATAATCTTGCACACTTGCACAGCCTACAAAACAATTCTAACGTCACGGCGTACGTCACATGAAAAATTAAACGGAACAAATTCCGCCTGGACTGCTCTCGGCTCACTGACGCTCCTCACGTGCGGCCCGGTCATGTCTGGACCGCTAAATATAGTTTAATGGTATATTTCGTCCTCCGGGTCATGGCTAATACTCGGACGTGTCTCGACATGGACTTGGTCTAGACATGTGTGACCAGACCCTTAATGGTATATTTTGTTCGCCGGGTGATGTCTGATTTGCGGACGTGTCTGGGTGTGGACAAAGCTCGAACATGTGTGTCTCGACCTTGAGGGGGTTTAACAACAGCTGCTCTTCCCACAAACCGTGTGCAAATGGAACAGAGAAGGTGCAAATCATAATGGTACCGCCACACACTATAAGGTAATGCGCCGAGTATAAGTTGGAAGTTGATACTAAGTGAAGTACTGATAACTGCGAATGCACATATCGAATGTATATTGTGTAAATATATTATCTAAGTTGTGAGTGTGTTGTTATTATAAATATGAAACCTGTTGTACATCACTCAAACTTTTCAAATTTTTGGACAAATGCTTTCCAGTTGCTATGTTTCTCTGAATTACTACTTCTTGTAACGTACACCAAGGCAATGAAAACAAATTTTTATTAGTATTATTATACAAAAAATTTATGTACTGACATTGTTGTTATTATCATTATAAGCATCTGTGGGACATTCAAAGTGGGGGTGAGCACTATGGGACTTAACATCTATGGTCATAAGTGGGGGTGATGCCATGTTATATTGAAGGGAGAGAGGGCAGGGAGTGAGACTTTAAAAAACTTTGACTACCCCAGAAATGAATCCTGGAGCACCTCTCATTCAATCTGACTCGATCCATATTATCAGGATTTGCCTACTGAAAGCCAGGTGTCGCAGCAGCAATTTGACAGCGATGTGTACCAAAAATACCTTGGTGAACAGATTGCGTGGATAATTGAGTTCGTGAAGAGACGATTTGATAACATTTTTCCATACAAGCGACTTACCATTTGGTGCCACCCCCCACTCTCTCGTTTCGTTCGTACACTTTCACCCGTGCCAGTTTTCCCTATTAGTTACGGTACTCACTGCATGCAAATCTTGGATTCAGGTGGACCCAGCGCCCCTGGCCACGAGTTCAAGTCCCATGTAGGTTCCGCATTGTCATCTTTTGTTACGTTTTTTCTTATTATTGGTGCATTACCTTGGACCAGTGTGCGATTTGCAGGGGGGGATGGGGGGGATTTCCCCCTCTCTGCATCAGACCATCCCCTCCTCTGGTTTTAGTTTATGCATCCCAACCTGGGATGTTTATTTCCCACACACTGCAGTAAAACTTTACATATAATTTAAATTTGTGGAGCCGAACACTACAAGTTTTTAATACAGTCTTACTATTAATATGTTTGCTTATTAATTTTGAAAAAATGTTATCTAGTAGTTATTGTTGTTGTCTTAAGTCCAGAGACTGATTTGATGCAGCTCTCCATGCATGTAGTAGTTAAACATTTCAAAACGTTTAGAACTAAATCATCATTATCATGTTGTCATTGTTGCTTTCACCTAAGGTGCGTCATCCGTTTACTTGCGAGCTTGTATCATGATGGACGAAAGTACAACGGTTTCCAATAAAACTTGTTTAATAATATATATATGTTTGTCCTTTGAGGGAGTTGCTTGCGATAATTTTTCTTTTTTTTTGACATTGTTGAATTAGAAAGTGGGACAGGAGAACGCATTTTCAGCATACTGTTAGCAGCTCTTGAAAATTATGGCATTACAAATGATGAACTAAAAAACCACCTTCTAGGTATCGCAACAGATGGTGGCTCAACAATGCTTGCACCTTACAAAGGCGTAGCCGCTCTACTGCATAGTCATTTACATAAGGATTTAACTGTCGTTCATTGTATGAACCACAAAATGGAATTAGCTGTCCACGATGTTATGAATGATGTAGCAGATGTATACCATATACAGGTTTTTTTTAGATTCCTTATATTCTATGTTTTCTCGAAGTCCCAAAAATCGGAGACTACTACAAAGTGTTTCACAAGAATTATCCTCGCAGCTATTGAAACTAGGCCGTATTCTTCGCGTACGTTGGGTTGCTTCCTCATTTAATGCTTTTCGAGCTTTTCTTGAAAGTCCAGTTCTCTTGTCCATCTTTTTGAAAAACTGAGACATGATGGTTCCTGATCAACTCAAGAGAGATCTAAATTTGTTCGGTTTACTAAAACATCTCACAAAATGGCTTTTCTGATAGTGCATACGTGTGAATTAGACTTGGCCACTGTTTCTATGTTTCGATACAGTGTATCGATACGCGGAACTGTTTCAGTGTTTCGGAACGGCTGTGGTTCACTGTTTCGAAAAAGTGGTGTTTCATTCCGCCCCTGTCTCGGATATCCGGACCAGATTCGATCTCGAGCCAGACACAGAAACTGTATCGTTGTTTCAAAATAAGGCTGTTTCAGTCCACCTGTGCTTGGAACGGACTGATTGTATCGAAACAGTGATGTTTCATTCCGCTCTGTGTCGGACGAAATTCGGGCTCGGCACAGGCACTGAAACACAACATACCACTTCGTGAAACACTTTCAAGAGTGTCGAAATCGTTTTGACAAGCAATAGCATGAAGCTTAAGATATCCGAAAATAAAGCTTCGTTTCTAGATGACTGTCCTATTTCGAAATAGCGTAACATTTGCTTTATAAACATTAACCAAACAATAAAACAATGCATACTATTCACATTCAAAATAATAAATATGTGAAAATCATTCAGTTAAATTACACTTTTTTTATAACATACGTTTCTCTGTTCAAGTACAGTAATCATATTAAGAAACGCAAGTAAGCCTAGAACATTTTGAATAAAAAAAAGGGTGTAGAGTGACAGTTATTATACATATACATAAATTTAATGTAGGTATAATTGCAAGCAATCTGTTTGACATATCACTGATAGTATAATGGTGAACGGGAAGGGCTGGGAAGCATGGTGAATTTTTAGTAACGGTTCGAAACACCTTGAAAGACAAAATTTTTCTGTTATATTTTGTTAGTTATTCGAATTATTTGGCATTATTTGTGAGTCTATAGTCACTGTGCCTATTATCCACAATGATTCCCTTAGTGTGCACGGGAATTAGCAGGATGGGTATATTCCCATAGTAGCGGAATGTGGCAATCCCAGTACCATATCCGTTGTTTCTGCAGTTCGCTCCCACCTCCAGTTCCGTTCGTGGTGGTTCTTCTGTCTTCAGCTATGGCTGTCCTCAGCCAATTGAAAAGTATGAAAGTCACACGACACGAAAGCAGCGTATTTGCTGCATGAAATATGAAACTGCCAAGACGCCTAAGTGATAGTTTCATACTTTCTGCGATATGATTAGCGCTCTCGCACCTCATTTGTGTTTATATGGACATACCTATACAGTAGACATTCAAGATGATAAAATGTCTAGGTTTATTAGATTACAAAACACAAGCTGGTTCACTGTTTCGAAACAGCGTATCGAAACATTACATTGTACTGTTTCATTTGTTTCGAAACAGTTACGTGTTTCAGTTTGCCCATCTCTAGCGTGAATAGTGAGTTTCGGCATTAACATCTATTTATAAATAACTGTTTAACCATGGGTAACGCCACAGTCCAAGCTAGTAATATATATAACTATACTAACCCCCTAAGACATCCCCCTCCCCACTGGTAAAAGCACAAATCGCACACTGCCTTGGACATCTCATGCTTGCACCCTCGTTCCCAAAGGTAACTTTGTTTCTGTTATTATTACTTCATATGCTAAGGAGCTGGGGTGGACTAGGATTAGGCTAGTATTACCAGTAGGTAATAGTGCTCTATTGACTGCATCACCTAGCGTTTGCTCAAAATTACGACCCCTGCAGTTCAGACCACAGGATTACCTAGTTTTGTACACATACATTTGTTTTAAATAACTCCATAGGGAAAAAGTTTGTTGGTGGGCACAAGACGTGGACATCTGGTGAACCAGTGGACCATTCCTCCCTTACATATCCCATTTTCACATAATACAGAGACGATTCTAAACGAGTGCTATCGAGTTCGGTGGATCTATATTAAGTAAGACTGAGGCTGAAGAACAACTTTCTAAGATAATTAGAGACCGGCTTACAAAAGAACTGATTAAAAGATTCACAGACTTGCGTGGAAATGTGTATATGTAAACAAATGTGCAACAGGTTACTGGCATGCATTATAGTTCGGACCATGGAGGTAAAAATAAGGGGAGATGGCGCTACGTATTCCAGCCGTACTACGTTTTGAAGCCATGGGGGCGTGGCTCGCTGCCATGACACTCTGACCAAAACATTGCCAGTGTGCTGTAGCGCTGCGTGTATTAAAGTCGCTAATTGCACCATATACGCATGTAACGTCATCAGATTGGTTGTTTCAAAGTTTTTGTTTAAAATAGTTTTGAATGTAATATTACGAATGGCTAGTCTTCAATGTAAACGATACAATTTTGTTAATTCAGTAATCAATGTGTTTCACAAACTAGGGTTCTTTCTTTACTTATTCTTACGATCATCTGATTGGACGAAGCAATGCCAGATTTACGAAAAGTGACGACGTCTTTTCCGATTTTCGTGACATACAAACCAAAACTTTTCAGTTGTTTGAGTTCAGAATGATGTATTGTAGCAGCTATTTACTAATGTATAACAGACTGATTGCGGTTCTGACCACCACCTATATCTGAAGAGGTAACCAAATGATCTGTCTTTGTTGTTAATTATTTAAAAAATGAAGCAGCAGATAAATAAGTCTGATAAAATAACTCAATGTGAGTTAATGTTTAGCCAACAACCTGTCACATTGTGCACAACTTCATTCTGTTGTCAAGTGGAATATAACTGCGGAGAATCCCAAGAAATATAAATTAGGTGTTTGTTATACACAAAACAGGTACTTTCAGTTTGGATAACATTGACCCTGAGGAAGAAAACAAAACACTTTGCCATACAGTTCATACACACTTCAATACATACCCACATTACTTCTCATAAGTGATATACAGCAGCTCTAATATGAGACTACGGCACTTTTTTTAGTAACTAACAAATCAACTGCAGCAGCAGCACTTAAATGGCATGTCTGTTAGCCAAGGCAGTATAACAGTGTTCCAATTTTCATCTGCTATGGGACTCATTTTAATATTAGTAAGGAGTTCTACTTATTGCTTACTTACCTTAGGTTCCAATTTCTTATTTTGGTATGGAAGAGAATTCTTAACAGGGCAACAATGTCCCAGTGTTTTTAAGCAGCTTAGGCATAAACCATTCTACATTGAGCTTTGTTTATGTCATTCCCTATTTTATAATTTTCATTCTTTTAAATGCAAGCCTTTCTTGTCAAGCTTACAGGTATTTACAGTGGTACAAAATGAAATGATGAAGGGATTGAGACAGATCATGGAGCAAAACTTTACATCATAGTTTGAGAAGTGTGGAATGTCTCAATCAATAATCAGAAGCTTCATTGCTTGCCAATGACAAAGTTTTACTAACATTGAAACTAGGATTTGCTTTTGAAATCATTGTCCTAATAAAAATACAGGATATATATTCCTTATTCATTCATAAAAAGTATGGGAACTGGGAATGAAATAAAGCATAAATATTAGGTACTATATTCAGAATTTTATTCCAGCAAAAAAGCTTTTCTTGATCTGTTGTTATCCACTTTGTTGAACTGCTTGTTACAGGTATACAGAAAAATTATTACAATGTGACTTTTCCGTTAACTGCCTTTTCACAAGATCGTGGAATTTAAAAATAACAGTTCTATGTAAAAAAATATTATATGAAATTGTAACAAAGTCCACATCATTGCTTGCTGAGAATGAAAGAAATGTCTCAGTCTCCTGACTGATACAAATGTAATACTATTTACCATTCCACATACATATGATTTATCACAGTGGTCTTGCACAAACCAGGAAAGTAGTCAAACAAACATAAGAAAATATGCAATCATTTATAAAATATGTCTTACTACAGATATAAATGTTGTGGGCTGTAGTTTCTGTGCAACACATGGGTTACATTTCAGTGGATTAGGGGAGAGACTGCTAGAAAATTTAGCGCCCAATGAATTAGTGAAAAACCAATAACGCTCATCTGTGAACACTACTATCTCTCATTTTTTGAGGGTAAACCACTGTTGGACTAGATCACAAAAAAATATAATTTGTAATGACACACAAGCAAAAACCATAACATACCACACAATGATGGGAATGTATTTCAATGTGCCAAAAATGAGGCAATTCTATTTCTCATTAATATGTTGTCACTCGTGGAAACTTAATTAACAACACTGGCTAGAACATACTACAGCATACTCTGCCAAACAATGGCTAAATATTTCAAAAAGAAATGTATGTCCTATTTGGAAGCACACAGATCACAAGCTATTGCAGAACTAGTACTGGGTCATTCCATATCAAATCACCCAATAAAAAATAAATGTTACACCCACCTCCTTAGATTTTCATGAAATTTGACTCAAATGGTTCTAATACCATCCTGACAACACCTGCAATTTTTTTTGCTGTATCTCTTATAGTTTTTTTTAAATAAATTTTTTAAGTTTTTATGTTTTGCGTTTTCTGAACCTTCGGAAATGGTCAGTTTAATTTGTATTCAAAACTTTAAATTTGCTTATCTTAAAAACTCTTTTAGATAACATCATGAACTTTTGCAGCAAGTTTATTTATTATACATATTTGAAGATAAAAATGATGCTATTAAAATATATTAATATTTTGTATGAAAAAAAATATATATATGTATTTTTTTCTTTTTCTTTAACAGATGTTTTGTTTTATAAGAATTGCAATATCTTGAGTCTCAGACCTGATAGAATGCTCAAATTTGTTTTAATTTACTCTTAAACATATAGGCTACTTGATAAAACAAAAATAATGATGGCTTTTTAACATGTTTATTAATTATAGTAGATTACATTAGAATTATGTACAAAGATAACTTACGGCACTTACGTATAACCCAACTGATTGCTTGAAACATTGAATTTTTTGAGTAATTTTGTCTTTTTAATAAACATTAATGCTGATTCAAACTGTTTTTCCACTTCATCCAAGAACTTTCAGTTCTTTTGATACAGTCTTTTTTGAAGTAATACATTCTCCCAGTGCCGCTTGATTGAGGTGCGTCTACTACACAGACTATGTGCTCCAAAGGCACTATGCAGGAATCTTCTCTTTCAGGCCAATAAAATGATGCAGCGGGTCCTGAAGGATGTAGAAATAGAATTTCTGCATCTTCTTCATCATTGAATATTGTTTTTACCAGTCCAAAGTACCAGTTACCATCATAATTTGCAGCCACATAGCAATTTATGGATGGTTCAACACGAACCCAATCGGAAGAAGAATGGAAAGAAAAGACTAAGGAGAGTTTTACACTATCTGTAGTCCTTCTAATTTCAAGGTTGTTTGTTGGAAGTGGTTTGAAGTTATGAAAACTTCTAGTTCCAGGAATGGTTCGGGTTGCTGAAAAATGTTTTTCTAGTTTTAACCATAGCAAATCAGCTTCTTTTTTGTCAATAAAGTGAAAATGAATGTTTTCAATATTTTTTTCACAAAACTTATACACATCAATTGCTGTCATTATTTGTTCTTTGTCTGAAAGCTGTAGACTGGCTTTCCTTAAAATTCTTTTAATAGTTCCTCGTAGGCCATCACAAATTGACTTCCCATGACTTGTTGCAAAAAAAGAGTGTTGGGCCTTCAAATTAAAGTCTCTCAAGTGTTCAGTCAAATTTTTAAAACTGTTTCTATTTTTGTACTGCCCAGCACAACCATCTGTAAAGTAGTGAACTGAGTCAATGTCAGTATGATGTAATGACAGCCACTTTGTAATTTCTTTTTGTACAAAGTTAACAAAACCAGTGTCATGTTCTTGGTCATCACTAATAAACAGTGGTTGGAAACAAAAACATTGTTTTCCTCATTTCTTAGAAAAACTCCAACTGGGTGTAGAGTACAACCACCTCTATTCCAGTGGTAACTTTGGATCTCATTTTGTATAACAAAGGAATAATTTTCACTGAAATCCATCACAATAATTGCTGTTTTGGGTGGTGGGTCTTCTTTCAATCTTTTAAAGGCTGCTGATTGGGATTTTGCTATAAACGAGTGTGGGGTGAGCTTTTCCAATGACCTAACCAATAAAGAAATGTAGTCTTCAACACTGATAGACTGTTAGATCATTTCTGCCCTGTCTGTGTTAACCCACTGACTGATTACAATTTCTTCTTCTAAATCATAATCTTCACTTAGTTTTTCAGTTAAGCACTCTGTTAGTGCAGTATTTGCAGGACAGCTGTTGCAATGATGTAGCATGAAGTTTTGGTTTTCTGTGTTGCACACAAGCATCTTAATTAGGTCTTTATAAGATTCTTCAATTTTCACAGCATCCAGTAATAGTTTAACATTCTGGTGGATACTGCGTACACATACAGTGTGTGTGCCTGCAGCACCAGCAAGGATACACCATTTAGGTCTCAAGAAACAAAATTTTGAAAATCCTACTTCTACCTCGGGATTCTCCCAGTTGAAAGAATAATAGAGTTCCCTCAAGTTACACAAAATGAGTCTTTTTTGCATGTACACATTTTTTTGAACACTTACTTTGTCTTTTGTTCCAGGTAGCACTCTGGAACTTTCATCGTTTTCATAAAAATCTGTTACAAGTCTTACTGTATTTTCAGAAAGAGTTTTACCTTTTTTTGGACCAGGAGTTTCAAAATACCCTTTTCAGATTTTAGCTTTCTAGCTTGTCGCACCATGTACTCACATACATTAAATTCTTTCATCACTTTATTTCGAGTCCAAGAATCTGGAGCCAAGGTCAGAATCTGGATTTTTCTAGACCTCCCAACAGATGAAATCCTCTCTTTCATAAGAGAAATCATTACATCAAAATCCTTTGCTTTCTCAACCACACTTTTATCTTCTTCGTCATCATCAGAACTTGGTGCATCATATTTTAATGCTTTTGAAACCACCTTTTTTGCAGTCTTTTCAATACTGCTAACCTTCCTTTTAAAATAAGACCCTTTACTTTGTTCTGACAAGCCATGAAGCTTTATCGGTGTTAAACCTAAATAATCAAGAGCAATGTTTGTTTGTACGAGGGATTCATTTCTGGATTCCAATGATTCTAATTCAACCATGACTTCATCATCTGTTTCACTTTCATTGACTTCAACTCTAAATTTTTCCTCACAAAAGTTACGGCATGTTGAGCAAAGCTTTTGTCCAGGTTTTATGCTAATATTTTTTGTCAGTAATTGCTTAGAAAGATCCAAGCCTACACATCTCAACGATTTTTTGATGGGCTTTTTGTGTTTTTTTAGTGGGTCTACACATGTTGTTTGATACTTTTCAAAAACATTTAAAAAGTAGTAGCTGTGGTGTGAACATATATTCTTAAATTCACACAGATTAATTCCAGATCGTAAGTGGATCAAATCTTTTTCTTCCTCACTCAATTCTGATACCGGTTGTAACTTTTTTGAAGGTGTGTAGGTTGTTTGGAAACAGTCAGATTTTTTAAATAACCCTACACTACAGGTTTGAATATCTGACATACTGATTTCACTTTTGGTCTGATTACTGTTCTGGTTACTTTTGTAGGATATTGGAAAAGAATCTCTGTAAACTAAGCAACAGTACTTACTGAGAGTTCGAATAAACTTAATAAAATACTATCCAAGCACTATTTAACACTGTAATAATTTTTTACTTCAAAACACAGGAGTAACAATACAAAATCCAAGTGTACATTGTTACTCCAAGAAGACAAAAACTTATTTTCAGTGTCTAAGTCACTTGGCATTTTTTATTTTTAAAATATAATTAATATTATTTTAAAAATTAGATAACTATTAAACTGGTTAAAAAGCCAACATAATTTTTCTTTTATCTAATAGCCTATACAATTAAGAGTATTTTAAAACAAATTTGAGCTTTCTATCAGGTCTGAGACTCTAGATATTGCAGTTTTTGTAAAACTAAACATCCGTTAGCTAAAAAAAAATATAAAAAACTTATAAATTTTTTTCATTTGGAAGAATTTAATATATCTTTATGGTAACTTTTTTAACATTTAGATATAATACACAAACTTATTCCAAAATTTCATACTGATATCTTGAGTATTCTTTAATATACAAATTTTTTTAGTTGTGAGGACACGTTTAAGTTACAATTTCCAACTGCTGAAACAAAGCCAAATCTAAAAACTTTAAAAATTTATAAAAAAAAACTATAAGAGATAGACCAAAAAAATTTACAAGTGCTTTCAGGATCATAAAAGAAGTAGTTGTACCAAGTTTCATCAAAATCTGACATGGTTGGTGTCAAGGCCTGGGTGACTTGACATGGAATGACCCTACTGCATACTGGTATGGTGGAGTATCAATCACTTGGAAACACTCTACATATAATGTAGTTACAAATGTTGGTTTGAGGAAGATATATTTGGAAGGTATTACACACACACACATAAAATTATAATTGTCTGAATCCATCACACACCAGGAACAAATTTTCATAGATACCCTGAATATGCTAGTACTAATAGTTTTAAGATACAGACATCACAAACATTTTGTAGCTGGTTATAACAACATAGACATAATGGAAAAGGAAGAATGTGCATCATTTATTAATTACAATAAGGTTACATTCCCAGTTTGCCTCAATATAATGAGTGCTTTATACAAGATGCCTCACACACTAGACCACTGTGTACAAATATCAGTTACTGACCTTTAAAGAGTACCAGTTTTGTATAGGTTGTCCTGATTTTATTTTCATGCAAAGCATCACTTATTCTCTTGGCTGCATGTTTTTGCCGTGTCAGGAGGTATCGTGTGGCAATTGCTTTAATCAGCAGTATCATATGATTGTCAAAGGGATGCTGATTTTTCATGTGGTCTGCTAACTCCTTAAACACTGGCTTGAATATGAATTCACTAAGCACCTCAGACACACATTTGGAAAACTGATTTTTCGAAGGAACTTTAGAATTACCTGTAGTATAGCACCTGAACACTTTTTCTGCACAGACACAGATGTCAACAACATCATTCGATAGTAAAACCAATCATCCCCTACTCTTTCTATGACTGAGAGAATAAGCAACATCGCTACCATCCCCTCTCAACACGGATAAACATGGTTCACATTTTAAGGTTTTCTCTAAGTGACGCACCACAAATCCAGCTACATATACTAGAATATGGACTGCCACTTCAGAGAGATAAATTCCAGTAACAAAGTAATCGTGGTCATTGTCAGTTGTCAATACACTATTTTCTGTGCTTAGTAACTGCCGCCGTTCCGAAGTGTTAGCCACTTTCTTCTTAAGTCGTCGCTTAGACTGCTGAAGAGTTTTAATTTGTTTTTTGTACTGATCAGTTTTTCTTATGAGGTGTTCACACTTCGTCTTCAGTTCCTCACTTTCAGAGGATGTCTGACTACGTTCTGGTGGTCCTGCGGTGTACTCAGGAACAAGAGCAGGAACTTCTTCATCCTGCACTCTGCTGACGGCAGCCAAAACTGAAGATGGAAAGGAAGAGCTCTCCTTCCGCAATGGTGGCTTTCTCTTCTTGTCTCCCTAAATGAAATAAACGGATGTAAAACATTAAGAACTGTTTTTAACAGATGGTTGAAGGTGTTACAGTCTTTGTCATGAACAGCATGTTACAGCCTACTAATTACTCCTATTCTTAGTACTTTCCAGAAATATAAATTCTATTTTTCCAGCAACTATTTATCTTGTTCATAAAATACTCATTACTCTAACAAAAACCGTTGTTGTGTTCAGCAGACAACTTGAAACGCCTCCCATGTGCGAAGCTACAATTAATACACACTTATTGAAAAAATATAAACTTTGAACATGTAAAATATTTCTGCTGGGGTGTCTTGTTTAACTATCACACTGTATCGCTAAGGGTGCTGTCAGTTAACAAGTTCTCAATACAACTGGTCAAAGCTTTTTAATCAATGATATCTTTCAATGGAGAATGTCAATGAATAGTGCATCAAACAAAAGAAATGTTCATTTGCTGTGCTTAACCCAAATACAGAGTTATATTTAACACAGCCCAAGTGTTAATTTCTGTGACTTCACTAAATAATTATACCAGACAAACTTGTTAGCTTCAGTAGTCTCATAATCTAAACAGCGAACCTGAATTTTCTTCTCAAATATTCTCGTGTGTGCAGAGGCTGATGCTCATCAAAAAGGAGTTTCATAAATTTGTTTCTACATGACAATGTGGAGAAACAGATTATCTCTTTATAACATACTGTGTAGCTGCAGAAACACTTCAGTGTTCCAGCACCTCCCCTCTTAAATTCTATATACAGCGTGGAATCATTCCTAGGCAAAAGCTATGTGTAAGGACCTAATCAGGTGGAAAGTGAAATTAATGTATTCAAATGACCTGAAGGAATCCTCCCAAAATCAAGATATATAAGTAAAACTAGAGCTGTATCAATTACTCCTAAAACATAACTGCCATTAACTAGCAAAGACAGTGCAATAAAAATGTTGTACAACACAGTAGACCAGACAAAGTGAGATGTTCACAAACTACTGCCTTAAATATTTACATAACTGATATAATTTACTTCAAACGTGTATTCCATTACTTTCGGGGTTAGAGCTAAATAATAGAAACTGAAAACTAAGTTAGCTATACCCTCCCTCCAAAGCCCCATAAATACATCTTGTTTGTAATACGTACTGGGACATTTCAGTTACGTTACAGTACTGGGAAACACTGTTCATTACCACCAATATTTACTGAAATACGGTACATAGAATGGCAAATCTACACAGTGTCCTGTTTAGGCCTCTATTTTACGCCAGTTAAATTAGTGTTAGCTTTTAATTTGGTACATGACGAAGACAAAGTGAGTTACTCAACACTTCGATTATCGACGATACATACGTATTATACTGAAACGTGAACTTGAAAACTAAGAATTTAATTCTTTTGTTAAAAGAAAAGAAAAAATTCCTTGACATCTATATTTATGTGCTGCTCCATGACTCTGCTGTCAATATCTTTATTCTTGGCTTGTGTATAACTTCTGTGTTTTTTCTTACAGTAAATGTTTTTTTCGTATCCAGGGTGTAATTACAAAGCTAATAAAATGTTTTCTTGCCTTTAAATAATATTTTTCATCAGGTTATGGGCCCAGGTACTGCTACGTTCAAATCGGGCGCGTAATTTGTCCCAGATTTCATTAGCATTCTTGCACGTTAAGACGAGTTCTGCAACAGGTTTACTTAGCGCACTTGCTATAAGACTTGCTGCCTTTGCGTCGTCCTTGAGCCATTCCACATACTTTTGTTCACTTGTCGCATCTTGCGGCAAACTCTACACGTTCACGTGTACTGTTAATAATATCTTCTAGTCCATATGAACGTAGCACCATAGAAATATGCCATTTCCATTTGGCCCAGTCGTCAGGTCCTTCAAGCTTATCAATGCTGACCTTATAATCGCCGCTAGCAGTCATGTTTCTTTACAAACATACGCTCATTTCAAATATTGTTTTAATTAAACTGTGTTGTTTGCCTTTACACGTGTACTGGTGAATTAATCCACACGGATGTAAATGGACCAATGAGCAGGAAATCTTTTGGAGGCAAGCATTATTATGTATGTTTCAAAGACGACTTTAGTAAATTTCGTCGAATTTTCTTTTTAAGACACAAAAGTGAAGTGTGTACTGTGCTTAAGCAGCTTTTAAATGAAGCACGAACTAATGGACATGTTGTCAAACAATTTAGATGTGATGGTGGCAAAGGATTTAACAATAAGAATGTCAGTGAACTGCTTGCAGACAGGGGAATAGAGCTACTGATTCCTCCTCCTTACACTCCTGAACAGAATGGTGTGGCTGAACAGGAAAATAGGACCATTGTTGAAGCTGCCCGGTCAATGCTAAATCCGAGTAAATTACCTAAAGGGTTGTGGGCAGAGACATGTAACACAGCAGTCTACCTAATAAATCGTACTGGAAAATCTTCAGTTGAAAATAAAACCCCTTATGAACTATGGTTTAATCGACCAGTAGGACGACTTGATCATCTCAGAATTTTTGGTACAGGCTGCTATGTTCACATTAACAAACAATTCCGTTCCAAGTTTGTTGATAAGGCAGTTTTTGGACGACTTGTTGGATATGTTAATGACAAAGATGGGTTCAGAGTTTGGATTCCATCTAAAAGAAAAGTGGTGTTGAGTCACGATGTAAAATTTAAGCCAGAAATTGTTTGTGATTTACATAGTGATCATGTTGAATTTGAAGTCCCTCGGGAAGAATTTAGTGATCCGAATTCATCTAAAGATGACCAATGTAAATCTCCTAGGCTGTACACTTCTGGAGGAAGCCAAACTCAAGAAAAACTTGGCACTCTCGATTCTAGAAAAAGTCAAGAGTCGAGTGAATCTGAAGAAAATAAAGAATTAACAGAATTTCTAAAAGCAGAAGCTGCTGAATCTTCTAATGAAGAGAAACAGAAGAATAAAAGACAACGAAGAAAACCAACCTGGATGGAAAGTGGTGAATTTTGTATGGCAACAAAAGTTGATGCACTTGGATACAAAGATCCAAACTGTTTTTCAGAAATATTGCAGTCAAACGAGAAGGAAGAATGGATGCAAGCTATTAGTGAAGAACTTCAATCACTTAAGGAAAACAATACCTGGGTGCTGGTTGACCGTCCGAAGAATGCCAAAGTATTGCAAAACCGCTGGGTTCTACGGCGAAAGGTCGCAGTCAATGGAGGTACTCGCTTTAAAGCCAGATTGGTTGCAAAAGGCTGTATTCAGAAAGCAGGAATTGATTATGACGACGCCTTTAGCCCTGTGGCACGTTATGACACCATACGAACTCTGTTGGCTGTAGCTGCTTCAAAGAAAATGCCGCTAGAACAATTCGATGTAAAGACAGCTTTTTTGAATGGAATACTTGAAGATGAAGTATATATGAAACAACCAGAAGGTTTCGAAGATGGTACAGGCCGAGTATGTTTCTTAAGAAAGAGTCTTTATGGGTTGAAGCATGCGCCACGTTGCTGGAACAAACGTTTTGTTGAGATCATGAAGAAAGTTGGTTTTTCAAACAGTGATGCAGACCAATGCCTATTTTATCGTAGACAAAATGGAAATAGCCTTTATGTGGCAATCTACGTTGATGATGGCCTGATTGTCGGCAGTAACAAGAAAGAAATTGCTGTTTTTATGGATGTTTTACAACATGAATTCGAAATAACAACTGGCAATCTTGACAATTTTCTTGGCATTAAAATAAAGCAATATGAAGATGGAGCAATAATGATAAGTCAAGAGAAATACACAGAAGAAATTCTGCAAAGATTTCGAATGGCAGAATGCAATACAATCTCAACTCCTATTGGACGTGAGGACAATAATCAAAACGAAGAAGTTTCGTCATCTGTACCCTACCGTGAAGCAATTGGTTGTCTCATGTACCTTTCAACAGTAACTCGTCCAGACATCACTTTTGCAGTCAATAAAGCTGCTCGAGCTATGGAGAAACCAACCACTGAAGACTGGAATAGAGTAAAGCGCATTTTCCGGTATTTGAAAGGGACCTTAAATTTTGGAATAGTATATAATAAAAAAGAAGAGTTAAAGATTTATGCTGATGCAGATTTCGCAGGTGATAACCGGACAAGGCGCTCAACAACTGGAATTCTTGCAAAGTACTCAGGTGGTGCAGTGTCATGGACAAGTCAGTTGCAGAAAGTAGTGGCCACATCCACAACCGAGGCGGAAATAATTGCAGCTAGTGAAGGAGCAAAAGAGTTAGTTTGGTTACGTCGTCTGCTATCAGAATTAGTGGAAATGTCAGGGCAGCCTCCAGTTCTTTACATTGACAATGCTAGTGCATTGAAGTTGGCAAAAAATCCAGAATATCATCGACGTTCTAGACATATAGAGGTCCGACATTTCTATGTTCGTGAAAGATATCTGAAAGGTGAGATTTTCTTGGAACACATTGATGGACACAACCAGTTGGCAGATATTTTGACGAAACCTCTTGAACGAGTTCGATTTAATTTTCTATGTTCAGAAATTGGCATGCAAGAGACAAAGCAATAATTTCATGATTTTTTCTTTTGGAGGAAGTGTTAAAAGAAAAGAAAAAATTCCTTGACGTCTATATTTATGTGCTGCTCCATGACTCTGCTGTCAATATCTTTATTCTTGGCTTGTGTGTAACTTCTGTGTTTTTTCTTACAGTAAATGTTTTTTTCGTATCCAGGGTGTAATTACAAAGCTAATAAAATGTTTTCTTGCCTTTAAATAATATTTTTCATCATCTTTGAATTAACATACCTTTTGCAAATGTTTTGGGCTTGTAGGGAAAACTGATGGTACAGCATTTTCTCGGAGCCTTACTGTTGAAAGGGAAGTTCTGTCTATGTCCTCTTCTCGGAAATGCTGAGAACATATAGTGCTCCATTTAGACGCACGCCAGTTCTTCCTCCTCACGGCATTCTCCCACAGAGCTTTCCGACTTTCATTTTTAGGAAATCTAGAATCATACAGGAGAAAAACACGCTATAGTACAAGTACCGATGTAGCACACGTTCATTCACAATGAAGTTGTAAAATCACACTTAACGAGACAACTTACACATGAAATGTTATTCCCTTCGATTTCGCATCACAATCAGAACGATTCGTACATCCGAACACCACACAAGTCACCATAATAGCGCAAAATCCTTCCAAAAGCGAGCGACAAGCCTATGCACACAAGCTTACAGCAGCAATGTTTTGGTCGGATTGAGATGGCTACCCTCGGCTTCACATAGCTTCGCAGCTGTGACGTCACGGCGTCTCCCTCTATTCTTACCTCCATGGTTCGGACCATATTCTACCTCCATGGTTCTGACAGCACTCATCTCACCCACAGAAATCTCTGCCTAAGATAACCCTCTGACGAATTCGTGTTTGTCACAGAGTTTTATGGTTAGGGTCCAGTTAATAGTGCGGGAAAACATGACACAATTAGCACAGCAGTGATTACTGCAGAAACCTTAGTGGGTGATGTATTCGGGATGCGAACTAGTAATTTTGGAAAATAGTCCTATATATTTACGAAAACTGAAGAGTTCAAATCTAGCAAATGAGATATGTTGTGTATTAATCGAAATATTTCTGGTTGTTACTTAGAGACCCTGTTCTTCCTTTTGTTGTAATCTTGCTTAATTTCGAGTTGACACATCCTGCTACTGTTCTTTGAACTGCCCAAGTAAGTTCATAACTTAACTGCAGTGTCACAGCAACTACAGTTCTTTATGGAGCCATCGAATAAATTGTAACATTATGCATTACCACTAAACACCTATTACACTTCCATGTGAACACCAGACGTTTTGTTTGCGAAATACTGCCTTACCGTCGACGTTCTTTTATTTTTGCCTATAAACCAAGCGGGAAACTTCACACGGGGGTGCTAGTTATCTTCTGGGAAAAGTTAATATGTTGAAAATCCAAATTTTGATTAGAAACTTCCGTCGATGAATTTTACAGGAAAATTGTCAAAAATGATATTGTTAAGGATTTTCTATTAATGCACTTTACAGTGTAATCACTAGAATTAAATCACAAACAGGGAAATCCCAATGAATTCTCAATGTTGGCAACATATCAAAAATTAGACGCTTGAATTTCTTGATTCGCAATTGCTCTGCGGGTTGAGTACCCGCAAGTGCACGAAATCGTGATGCCTGTGGGAATTTGGTGTGTTTGTTAGAGGCTTTGCATCGCATTCGACATGTAAACAGTAGTCAATGCGATGTATGATTCTGGTGTAGTCCGTCACACTTACAAAATTGCGTACAGTTTAAGGAGGCATGGATCTCGTTCCCGTAAAAATAAAAGTTCGTCAAGAAATTTACCATCATAGTTCGTAAATACGGCATAATGACGAATTCTGCGTTACTTAACTAATGTTTTAAAATTTATTATACCTTGAGAAAGTGTCGGCTGGGGAGAAACACGAGAATGATCAAAGAAAAATACGGCGATTCGGACACAGCTACTAGTCCGGTCATTCTCGATTTAGAGAATTGGATGTTAGACCTTCCAGAAGAGTTGCAAAATTTGCCGATAATATGTCTGGCAATACCAGGTACATAAACTTTTTTCTCCTCTGAATAATATGTATGGAAAGTTGTGAATGACTAACGAATATACATTAGACTTTTTTTGTAGGCTGTATTAATCTTCCATTGAAGGTTACCTATAATTTGTTTATAAAAATATTTTATAATAGTGTTCTGGTAAATCCAATGAAATTTCGAAACCCAAGTATAATACAATTTGAAATACTGACGTTTTTCATCGTTGCTGAAAATTGGTGGTTCCAGAATTTTTATTTTGCGTCTTTCATACAGCATTTGGTATATTTTTCACGACTGTACCATGTACATTGTACTTTAATTCAAAATGTAACTGCCCTTCCTTTGAAGATATTTTGTGTTGCAAGAGCATTGATTATTGAACTGTGAAGTTAACATTATTTCTGTTAGCTATCTGTTTTTTCAGTCACTCATTCTTATCAGCTTTAGTGACTGTTAGCCATGCAAGTGCCCTAGGTATTCATACCAGTTTGCTGGTCATATTTTTTTCAATTTTGTGTACCCCCTTTAAATGAGAGCCAATCTGCAAAGTGCATCACGTTGCTTACATAATCTGTTATATTCTATTTTCAGCTGAAAAGCAGTCTACGGTGTCAAGAAGAGGCAGTGTATCACACTATAATACTCATTTAATGTGATACGTATTCCACAGGATCATTTCCTCAGATGGTGATTTTTCTGAACTCTTACTTATCCTGTGGTACATTTAGCATGCCTGTTAAGACTTCAATCACATGTGTGTTGTTTAATTTTATTCATTATTTTTTTAACTTCTGTCTACTCATGAGTAGACTATCTTCTGTTGCCATTATACATATTTTGTGTTCATTTCTTTCCACACGTTGGACTCTATTTTGAGCATGCAGTTGAGTTCTGTAGTAGCAGCACTGGGCTGTCCCCTAAAATATCTTTTCTATAGATGCTAGTTTTAGAATTCATCCTTTTGAATACTTCACATTACTTTCTTTGCCTGTAACATGATTCGCCTTTTTCTTCTTCATATTCTATCCAGCCTCTCATGACATCAAAGATATCATCATTTATTGATGTACGGAACAGCCAAGTATTACCCTCTGAATGAAGTCTGATTCTGCTGATAAGGAATATTGAGAATGTTACTGTTACCAACTCCGGCAACAGCTCTGTTAATTTGTTATTATTTGGCAGGTACTCATGACTCCGGTAGCAGCTCTATTACTCGAATGTCACCCATTGCCCCGGATTCAGGACCCCTTGTGCGGAGATTGGGGAAGATATTTGGACCAATTGTTAAATTCCTGGTTTATAACTGGGTTGTAACTCAGCAAACCTCTCTTACTGAACAACTGAAATATGGTATCAGGTAATCACTGCAAATGTAACAACATGTAAAGCTCTGTAATAATGTGTAATTTCGAACACTGGAGGTTTTTAAGTAGGTGACAACACTTGCTTTCATATTTTCTTTAAGTAATATTTATCTTTCACTGTGTCTTTCTCATTCTTTAAACTGAGATGTTATTTTCGGTAACAACAAAGTTGTTTTGACCTTAGTGACTATGAGCCTATTTTTAGACAATTCAGCCAGAAAATTAATAAAAGGTGCCTTGTGTAGAAATAGCTGCTACATAATTCTCAAGTGAAGGTGTATTAAAATGGTCAGTGTTTTAAATAAAATAGTCAGATTCCCACAATACTGCATAATAACTTGTTCCTGACTATCTAGAAATGTCTCTATCACTCATTCAATCTCTTCATTTTCTTGGATCACTTATTGCATTCAACATCCAGTAGGCCCCAGCATATACCAACAACAACAATAAAAATTGTAACAGCACGATTGCTATAGGGGGAAGCAATATATATTAAAGTGTCAACATAGCTCACAAGCATATATTTGTACTGCCTTTTGTGCCATGACTTTAACTACTGAACGTCCCATTTATATGAATGGACAGGTAGAATTCGACCATGGCAATTTGTAGTACTTGGTTGCCCACCATGCACCTTAATGTTACATGTGTGCTATTTATTGTTCAACCCACATCATGTAGATACCCACACTGTCTTCCATCATAGGTTGAAATGATATGCTTCACTGTGTAAATAAGTGAGTGACTGCATGTGAAGTGTGTTGTACATTTATTGTTTGAGATAGAAATGAAAGTGAAACATAATGTCTGCCTGTGGTTTACAGATACCAAAGAACCGTCAGATAAGTTACTTATATTTTTTTCTAAAAATATTGCTCCTTTGTTCATCTGAATACCATTGGAGAATAAGTGGACCCTCATTTCAGTTAGTGTATTAATTTGTTCTGGTGTTTGGCTTTGAGAAGCAAAAATTAGCAATCCACATTTTTCTTGTGCTCATTCATGATTTGTCCTAATTTTTGCTACAGTACTCACTTTTTATGAGCATAATCTGTGGTACTCCATCAGTACACACAATTTTAAATTAATTAAAAATTCCCAGTGAGTAAAGGAAGTTGTTATGTCCCTATAGTTTCTTGGCAAAATATATTTTTTATGCAATAAGAGCAAATTTATATATGTTTATTTTTTACAGTGGTTCAGGGTACTGTTTTATTCAAAGATTTAAAATTGTCATGTTTCATGCTAAGAATTTATTTGTAGTGGCTTGTAAAATATATACATTTGTTCTCTCTTTGTAACAGGTATTTTGATTTGCGAGTTGCAACAAAAAAGAACTGTAAGGAACTTTACTTTGTACATGGTTTGTACGGCAGTGAGATAAGTTCACTGTTACAAGAAGTGCGTGCATTTCTTGACACACATCAAGGAGAAGTGGTGATTCTTGACTTCCAACATTTTTATAATTTCTCAATTGAAGATCATAGTCAGCTTGTATCACTTTTGGATTGTGTCTTTAATGGTATGATCTGTCCAGCTATTAGTGATGTGAAAAGTATTAGTCTTTCTTGGATGAGAGAGAAAGGGTTCCAAGTGATTGTAATATACAGGGATGCTGCAGGGCAAGGGTTTTGGCCAGCGCGGCGCTGGCCTACTCCCTGGCCAGATACGACATCCCCACAGAAGATGCTTACCTTCCTCACAGAGACACTGAATCGTCGTCCAGCAGGGTCTGGGTTTGTTAGTCAGTGTGTACTTACACCCAATATAAAGTTTGTACTGTGTAATCCATTATCCACATTGAAGAAAACGTGCGGTGAACCGTGCAACCGAGCTGTACTGCCTTGGATAGAAAAACAGTGCCCTGGTCCTGCTGGAATCAATGTCATAATAGCTGACTTCGTACACGCCAAAGGTTTCCCATTCACAGAGACAGTTATCCTGCTTAACCTCAGACTGTTGCAAAATAATCGAGAATCTGAGAAGACCAACTACGAAATGGAAATTTATAGCTCAGAAAATTAATATTGCAGACATGTGGGACAGCCGAAGTCAAGCACACAAAGAACTTTAAGGTATAGCGTATATACTTGTCTGCCCCTATAGATAGAACTAATATTTATCTTGAAAAGAAGCCACTGATATGCAAAAAATGGCTTTTCTTGATCTTTGTATGTAAATAAGCACAAATAAAGGTATTAATCTTCACATGTTATTGAATAATAATAATAATATTAATAATAATGATGGGTGTATGTAAAAAACACACACACACACACAGTCATAATTTATGTAACTTAATAATTCATTCAAAGCAGTTATATGGGGCATTCCATGGTGACTCACGTTACATTTTGAAATAATCGGTGTTTTGTTATGTTATCAATCTTTAAACCCATATTTTCTTTTGTAAATCATCATTACAAATTGTTATTCAGGCAAAGATTTTGAAGTGTTGTTTAAGCAGGGAAGGGCATTAAAATTAAAGAACAAGAATGTAATTTATCTTATGACTCATGTTACAAATTTGGGACATCCAATTTCTAATGTGCATTTTAGGTCAAAAGTGTCCTCGAAATATTGGGAGTATGGTTTTTATCACAGAAAATGTGTATTAGGTTGGCATTCAAATGACAGTTAAAAATTTCTAAAATTATTTATACCCTGTGAAATATTGTGATGTATTGAAAAAGGCGTGTGACTCAACGTTACGTAACTCATGTTACTTGCTACTTTTTTCCTGCTAGCAGAGATATGAAAATAAGAAATGAGGTAAACTTAACCTTAACATTTCACTTTTCAAACACTATGAAAAATTATAAGAGCATGACATCTGGGAAAATGAACTGTAATTTCAATTAAAAGTCAGAGAACTGAAAATATCCTCTTGCATTTAAATCAAGTGGATTAATTTTCTTTATAATTTCATCACATTTTACAGGCCATTGCACAGATTAAGTAAGAATTTCCAAAAACTGCATGTACTTCTCCAGCATTGAATTTACTGTCTTATCCTACTTTTTACCAGTCTCCACTTTTCACACTTTCTATAGTTTCTACAGTACGATGATCTGCAGTAGCAAAATTGTTTGGAGAAAGCAGATATGTTTGTAGTATTCCTTTCTTGTGGTGATAGCAGTCAATGCTCTTTATGTTTGGTACTGAAGAAAATGTTTGAGCCAGATTAAGTATTACATTGATCCCTTGAATTTCGTGAATAGACACATGAAAAACCTGCATAGTTGTGGTACTTGCAGCTACCTGAGCAAAAGTTGATGCATCACCTACCATGAATTTTCGCTTTTTTTTTTTTTTTTTTTTCTGCATTCCCCAGTAGCCATTCCACAACTTCACCAATTCCATCAATGGCTTTTTTACCATGGGATGTGTAAAATAAATTTCAATAGCTTTCCACATTATGAAATGATGAAATTAAGGTACAGCAGCAGTAATATATTTGTTTTTAAATTGTGAGGCAGGTCTATCTGACCAGATTGAAACTACCTTCACATTTTCACAGGTATAGTTGACAGTACGTTGCTAATGTAAGCAATTGCAGCATTCGAGCCATGGCGTTATCTAGCACTAAGTGACTTATATGGTGATAAACTTGCTTTACTAGGTTGCTGATCTTGCATCTTATGTTTCCTGTGTTTTCTGACTCTCTCCCTATTTTTAGCTCTTCTTCTAATAACAGCCGTTGCATATGTTGACTCAAATGTAGAAACTTTTGTTTCTGCCTCTGCTGCCCTTTTCGAGCTTCTTCCAGATGCTGCTTCTTAAATTCTTCATATTTTCCTTTATTCTTTAACTTTTCCCTCCTCCTACTGTCTTTCTGCTGCTTCTAAGGGCGTCCTCTTCTTCTAATCGTAAAATAATACAACTGTGACTCAGATTACGTGACTCGTGTTTTCTGTTTTTACAATATTGGTTGAAATTGGGAAATTTTTAGTAGTGATACTAGTTCCACATTCACATTAAGAAGTACATTACTGAACAAGATAGTTATTTCTAATATCTCTATTTGTATAAAAACTTAATTACATAAAAGTTCATGCTGTTGTATTATATTGTTTACCCAAACCTATAATTTCCCTACTTCAGTTTTAAACACTCTATGCAATACATTAAGGTATGTAACAGTAATATAAATGATATTCTAATTCTTACCTGCCAACGAGTTGAAATGAAGGTCCAAATCTCCAATAACTCACTCTCATTACATGAAAAATGTATGGTGTCATAAAAATGGCCACAAATTATGGAGGGAAAGCAATAATGGGTCACAAACCATTGTTGCCATACAGTAAAAAGTCCAGCCCTTTCAAAAAAAATGTATAAAGTACCAAATTTTAAACTTTTAAATATTGTACGTGTGTCCTACGTTACATGGAATATCTCCTATGATTCATTTTAGCTTCTGTTGCAGTGCCATTTTTTGGCTTGGTTAGACCAAAAATTCAAAGGTCAGGGGTTCAATAATCCCTGTCGAAAGACTTTCAGGTTCCCCTATAACTAGCAGTTACCTTCAAAGACCTGATGGAGACAAGTGTATACCATCCCTAATAAAACCATACCCAATAAAGCAGTGTGATGTTAAAATCTTTCGGAGGGTTGACGACAACTTTTCCACAAGTATCAATAAAGGTATTGTTTGCTGAGAAAATGAAAACTGACATCCACTTTTAAATTCTGAAACTAATCTAACAGTTATTTACTGTAATTAAATCAGTAAAAAAGAAACCATGAAATACAAATCTTTCAACAAGTGTAGAAATTCATTTTATTACTTTCTTGAATTACTACCATCATAATAGATTTGACCTTCATTGGGTGAATACCGGCTTGACAAAGTTGTGTTGGACTAGCAGATGACTGGTCATGCTGTTACTTATGTCTGTAAGTCAGTGCTAAATATTCTACATGATTAGCAGAGGTAATCCTACAGCCAGTGGCAGTACAGAAAAACCTAAGAATGGGCACTAAAGATATCTTGAGCTACCTTTACTTTTACTGTAATAAAAAATAATAGTCACATGCAAAGTTTAAGAAAGTTTCATTTCAACTAATTATACACATATACAAGACACTGCCATCTTATGATATAAAAAAGTTACAGTTGTGGTTCTCTTCCTTAAATGATGACTTCTATGTGCCTATTCTTCCAGGCAAATTGTTTAATTACATCATCAATAGGACAATCAATGTCAGGGTGAGTGTTCAACAGAGCTAAGCCATTAAGTCGGTCCTCCTCCATTGTTGATGTCAGCCATGTCTTTGTACGCAGCAATCTTCAAAAATTTCTTTCTACTGTAGTAATAGATGCAGGTAGACAAGCATATACAGGGTGGTTCAAAAAGAATACCACAACTTTAAAAATGTGTATTTAATGAAAGAAACATAATATAACCTTCTGTTATACATCATTACAAAGAGTATTTAAAAAGGTTTTTTTTTTTTCACTCAAAAACAAGTTCAGAGATGTTCAATATGGCCCCCTCCAGACACACGAGCAATATCAACCTGATACTCCAACTCGTTCCACACTCTCTGTAGCATATCAGGCGTAACAGTTTGGATAGCTGCTGTTATTTCTCGTTTCAAATCAATGGTGGCTGGGAGAGGTGGCAGAGACACCATATCCTTAACATACCCCCATAAGAAAAAATCGCAGGGGGTAAGGTCAGGGCTTCTTGGAGGCCAGTGATGACACGCTCTGTCACGGGCTGCCTGGCGGCCGATCCATCGCCTCGGGTAGGTGACGTTCAGGACAGATAAGTGCCAATGTGGTGGCGCTCCATCATGCTGAAATATGAATTGTTGTGCTTCTTGTTCGAGCTGAGGGAACAGCCAATTCTCTAACATCTCCAGATACTGTAGTCCAGTTGCAGTAGCACCTTCGAAGAAAAAGGGACCAAAAACTTTATTGGCTGAAATGGCGAACAAATGTACAACTAAATGAAACTTTATAGCTCCCTTAATTCGCTGACAGATAGTGCTTAGCTCTGCCTTTTGTCGTTGCAGAGTTTTAAATTCCTAAAGTTGTGGTATTCTTTTTGAATCACCTTGTATTTTGAACAGCATGTGCAAATTGGATAGTGAGCTCTACGACAAATAGACAACACTTGCATAACTGAATCACGGTCATTAAGGGCACTTGTGCTCGTTTCCTTGTATTGAAGAATCTCCCCATTAGTCTCTTTTTAATCACAATGAATGATTATTCTTCAAAGAATGGTAGTTCAGTTAAGCACTGATTCAATTTGTGCCAGATCATTACAATCATGTTTCAGCAGTTGTGAGGGCAAAAGTATGTTGAATTTTAAATGATAAATATTTTCTTCAGCAAAATGCTCGTGTGAGTAGTAACATTGCCCAGTGTTGGAATAAAAACAGTTCTTTTCCAATATGTCATAGCATCATTGTTATGATCACAGTTTTTGCCAGGCAGAAACGTATAAAATACGATGACGCAGAAGCACATGCTACATAGGAAAGTACAACTACTTGATAACTAGATTCAGTCAAGTCGACTGATTAAAGAAATGAACAAATAGTGTGTGGGCTAATTGATGGCAATGCAGGCGGCCCTGCAAGGGGGGTGGGAGTGGGAGTGTCCCCCTTATATATCCGCCACTGCCTACAGCAAGTACTGGTACATAAAGTTTGTCGTCTGGCTCTCTTAAATAGTCAAAGATAAATGCCCACATCATGAAAGTTTCTCTGCCTGTTGTTAATGACAATTAGCTTTGACTGCACTGGACTCTTGCAATCTGCTGCCTATATTTTACCATATCTAACTTTACAGCTTACTCACCTTTTACAGAAATGCCAATAAATAAATCAATTTCCTCAAAAAAAATTACAACTGATCTTGGCATATTTATCATACTTCCAGTGTTTATTGTATATATTTAACAGCAGCACACAAACAGATCCAAATATATTCTTAGGTTGTATTCATCTGATGAGTTTTGTATAATCTTTTGGTTTGCTGGTGAAGTTTTAGGCCAACTGGTGCCTTAAATTCCCTTGATGATACTTGTTAGCACTTTTTTCCCTCCTTCCTCACTCATGCTGTGGTACAAATCTGTCTAACTGTTGTCATTTTGGTAGGTCTCTTGTCAAGTGTCAGTGTGACTGTAGTTGCATTTGCATAACAATCCAAGAAATCTGTGTATGCATGGTGATAGGTGAATAGAGAATTTCAGTGCTGCTTCTTCATGTGACATTTGGACAAAATACCGAAAGCATTGCTCTTTCTTATAGAAACACGCACACAGGTGTTTTTTTTTTCCATTTACATGGAAATATACTGACTAACATTAATCTCAAAGAATATCTGACAAAATTATTAAACGAAGGATATTTCAGGTTGGGATATCAATATAAGGAAAAGGAATAGATTGCTACTCACAGTTAAGATGGCACACTGTAAAGACTGTTACACATTTAGCTTTTGACCTAAGCTTACTTCAAAAAAGGAAACACACACACATTTGTCCAAACAAATTAGTACACCTCACATACACATGATGCCACCTCCGGTGGCTCGAACCAGAATGCAATTGTCAGGTCAATGAAAGCCTTCACCCAATATCACCCTGGACTGGAACAGCTGAACCACATCCTTTGTCAGGAATTTGATTACATATCATCATGCCCTGAAATGAGGGACATCCTAACTAAGATTCTTCCCGATCCCTCCTAAAATGGTGTTACATTGCCCACCCCACCTCCACAACTTCCTAGTCTATCCTTATGCCAATCCCAATCCCTTGCTACAAGGATCATATCCAAACCTATCCCATCCACTCATCCAGCACTTCCTATTGCAGTCCTGTCACAGGATTATCCTACCCCAAAAGAGGGCAGGCTGCCTGTGACAGTAGCCTTGTCATATACCACCTCTGCTGTAACCATCACACAGCTTTTTATGTTGGTGTGACTCCCAACCAGCTGTCCACAAGGATGAATGACCACTGCCAAACTATGACCAGGAGGAAAGTAGACCACACTGTGGCACAACATCCAGCTGAGCATTTCAATGGCTGCTTCACAATCCAGGCCATTTGGATCCTCCCCACCAGCACCAGATTTTCTGAACTGTGCAAATGGGAGTTATCCTTAAAACACATTCTCTGCTACCAAAATTATCCCGGCCCTAACCTAAGATTACTGTGTCCACACTCTCCACCCAACAGTTTGACCCCTCTGTCCTATCACTTCCTCCCTATTCATATCCCCTCCCCCTCACCGTGTGCTGCCCTTTGCCAATGCACCTGTCCATCCTTCCCCTTCCGTGCTCCTCTACTTTTCAGCTCTCCATCCTGCTCTCCCTCCCACCTCCCTTGCATCTCAGTGCTGTGCCTAGTGGCAGTCTTCTCATGCCTCCATTTAGTCCCTGCACACTCTTTAAGACAACACTCTTCTCTCCCTCCACCTGTACCTTGCTATCCCTTTCCCTACCCTGCCCCCTTTTGGTTGTTGCATTCATTCACGTGACAGTTGCATTCCAGTCTGAGCTGCCGGAGATGGTGGTCATGTGAGCATGAGGTGTGCTTGTCTCTCTCCCTCCCTCTCCCCCCCCCCCCTCTCTCTCTCTCTCCCTCTCCCTCCCCCCCCCTCCCTCCCTCCCTTCCTTCCTTCCTTCCCCGCCTCCACCATCCCTGTTTCACATTGAAAATCAACAATTTGTGAATAGAAGTATAATTAAACATTGAAAATTTAATTTTTGTTATACTGTTTATTTAAGTAACAGACAGGAGTGTAACTCTGTAGAACAAAAATGTTTCGTAGGTTATGCGGCTTTTTATTTATACCCACCCAGTTTTGAGACAATTCACCACTTCAGGTCTCTAGGGGAACCCAGTAAGCCTGCATTAAAAACAAAAAGATCAAAATGGGGCAACCATTAGTAGGTATGCGACACACCTCATATACTGACCAAGGCTACTAAGAAAACTACCATAGTCCATGGTTATTTATGATAGTGTACAGTAGCAGCTGGTAGAAACTTCTATGAACTCCCTGCATTTATTCAGTATAAATGTAACACAGCAAAAATACATGAACATTGCTTCCTCAGTCTTATTAAATAGTTGGTCTGCATCTCCTATTTCTTGCTTAATACCTATGGCAGCACTAATTTATCATATAACTGAACATTGTTTACACAACCAGCACTGTTATTTGGTACACAGCTAACATAAATAAAAAAATTAAGATTCAATATTTGTCAATTAACATTGTCATTTGTTAATAAATATAGAGTTAAAATAAAAGCAAGGAAACATGCTGCGACTACTGAGGTTCAAACTGACGACTTCACAATTACAATACTTCTGTGCCACACACTCAGCCACCAACGACAGTGAAGAAGATATTAATAGTGCTCGGAATTCTTCTAAAACATCCCCCCCCCCCCCCCCCCTATTTCATTTTATTTTTATAACTGTGACTTAATGCTTTAAGAAATTGATGTCTGGGCACTGAGCTCCAAATTTTAGTATATGAAGAAAACAGAGAGCTGGTCTTGAAACTGAAATCTGAAAATCATTTCAAGTTCTCACTACCTGCCTTTGTATATTGCTCATAATGAAGCAGCCACAGGAAACCTCAAACATGGTTGAAGAAATTTTGCCCATTTTAAGATATTCCATTTTGATGTATTTCACCTTCACTGATAGTCACTATAAAGGAAGCTATGCGATCAGCCTGCATGTCTTCACATTTTGTTTCTACTGTACAACTCGCTTAACATATACAGGATGCAGTTTTGAAGATTTTCAACAGCTGGAGAAGGGACAATGGCAAGCACCTTATTTTAGGGTGCCCCAACCTTTCACCATAGATATCCCTCAGTGGCCCTTCCACTTCAGAGGACAGTATGAGGTAGGTCATATTTTTATTTTTGGAAGATAATTTATAAACAGTCATCTCTGGCTAAAGTCATTACATGTAACACTTTGACTATACAAGAAACTGAGATGTAAAAAGTTTCCTCTCTCTAAAACATCACAGATACCTCACATAATAGGTGACAGAACCTCAAATCAAGGTTTTGCTTTAATTCAGAGCCAACGATTAAAGCAAGAACCTCTGGATGTACCGGATCTATTCCGTTTTTGTGTGTAGTCAGTTTCAACAGAGAATGGCATTAGAAAGTCTTGTGATCTGACATACCTACATGACTAGCAATATGCGGTGAAATATCCTTGCTGCAGTGTTGAAATTATTGCAAGAAAAGACTGAAAATTGGGTCTTGGAGCCAAATAAGAGTAAAATTGTCCTAACTTTAACCCAGTAACTTAAAATTCCCCACACAAATGAGGGTTTGCTGTACAGCTGTGCATTAACACATCTGATTTACTTGTGTTAAATAAGGTACTAGGAGGCTGTTGGCATTTACGAACTGTTGACTTTATGAAGGTTACACTATGGATGTTTTAAGGACAATGACAACTATTTAATATTTAACCAAAATAAAATTCTTTAATAACAATGTTGCAATAAAGACACATACACCACACAATAAATAATATATTTATTGCACTTCATAAATACAGGTTGTAAAATATGAGTATGCTAGCTGCTTAATTTTCTTTATCCATTTTTAATTACAATTTTCCAAAATTTTGTTTGGAAGACAATAATAAATATGACAAGTAATTCTAAAAAATGACTTAAAGGTAGGTATCAAAATTTGAAAATACTTTATTACAAAGAATTAATGAATATATGTATGGTATTCTTCATAAATAAATCTTTTTTTAGTTAAGTACTAAATGTTCACTTACAAAAGCATAACCCAGGCGGAGAAGTGTTCTCATAACTGTCAAAAGAAAATGGTGATCATATTCTTTGAAAATAAATTATTACTGTGACATAAAAAAATGAACTGATCAGGGACATGGGCACAATGAGAAAGATTACAATGCTTTTACCTTCAACTGCTTCATTTTTGGCGCCTTTTTCTTCATTTGGCGTTTCATTTCACGGTCTTCCCATTTGCGCTGCTTATCCGGGTCATCTTCCTTCAAACACAGACAAATACAATATTAACTGATCAACAACTTGGTGTTATTTGATTGCTGGTCAGGCAGAGACAGACAATTGTGCTAAGGTATATGGTTCCTCCTCTCAGCTTGTTCTAATATTATTTGGATGACATTTTTCAATATACCATGTATCGCAATTTGTCTGACCTCCAAACTGAACAGACAAGTTGCGCCTTATGTCAAACAAGCCAAGAGCCTACCATTGCAGCAAGACTATACTTAGTGAAGCATTGTGATGTCAAGACCAACCTATGGAAGAACAACTACTCTGCTGTACCTAAAAATTAATAACAGTAAACAGCCACCATGCCCAACATTTATAACTACTAAACTAAATGTGTCAGGTCTGATCCCATTCACAGCTTAAATTTCAAACAAAAAATGAGTTATTTTGGCCAAAGAAAGACTTCCATGTCAATGAATTATCACATTTTGGAAACAGCCTTATTTAAAGATACAGAGTAGATGGTAAAGTTACGAGGTTTTAGGGAGTACTCTCATCCAGAGTTATAAAGAAGCCGCAGAACAGAATTGAGGCTATCAACACTATAGTGGCCTAACCCACAGCACACTGGTTTGTGGAAATGGCCACTGGAAGATATTGACGTTTGCAGAATTGATGTGTAAGGTAGTGATTGTGGCGTATAGCAATGATTGTGGTATAAATAATGTGGTATTGTGTCCGGTAATCGGCTAAACCTGGAGTTAACCGTAATACTGTATTTAGACCCTTTTTTGTGTGCGTTAGGCCACTATTGTTTCAGCGCACTTGGCCATAATACACGAAACATGCTTTAAACTGTAGTCGAACATTGGACAAGATACACATGAGGTTTTAATGTTCATCATCCATATCATCATTTGCAGGGATGGTGTCGCCACACGGCTGTGCAGTTGTCTTCAAGTTACGGTAATAACTATGGTACACCAGGGTTACGAATTGCTGCGAGGTCATTAAATCGGTCTTTTTCAATGCGCTAATAGCATGTCCATTGGGATATAGTATGTCCAGACTCTCCATTACTTTCTAACCTCATTTAGAAAAACGTCAGCATTCAGGACATCTGGCTCATTGGAGCACTTATAACACATGATCTGGGGAGAGGATGCTCTATATTGAAGCCACTGAATATGGAACCATTGCACCCTGGTATTTTGTGTCGACACTTTACGGTTATGTATGTTTCTCTCTAAATGTACTGTGGACACGAAACCATTCTTTGTCATACATATAGCGGTGAAGCGTTGCTGTTTTTGTGCAGTGATAATGACATTCATCCAGTCAGAGGGTGTGTATATGTTTGGGTGAAATTTCCTGTTGTTTGCCATGATACCAAAGTCCTGGTCACATGGTAGGTATGTATGCCCACTGACTAGGAATTTATGGTGGATTACTTCCGGTCTGAAGTCTGCATGCAGAGCCATGATTTGACACAGGAAGCCCATTTTTATATTCCAATTTTGCCCACCACATTGATCCGAGTACATAATCAGTCGCTTTGTTTGGACATTATGTTTAATGTAATCCATGAGACACAATCCACTTTTTTGCGGTCCTCAGGATGCTTCGCCCTCACTTCATACATACGTGGTAGCTTTCTTGGTACGCAGGTTGTGTATTCCAAGGCAGTATGTCGACAATTGCCACTTGTAGTAACAGATATCTGTCGGTAAAGTCCTCATCAAATCAAAGGCAATCACAGTTGTATCATTGTTCTGATGGCTCCTTTCTGCTGCACTGCGATGCAGTCCTGCCCGCACACTCTGGCCTTTCGCTGATGTAACTCTCTGTCACATTCCCATTTACCCTGCTCTTCCATGGCGTCAGCTGCAGCATGTTTGATGTTACAACAGAGGTCGCATTTACAGCAGGAATCACTTACAGGGGGATGAAAGGACATCTAATGTGAATTGAGATTGAAAGAAGTATACAGAAGTAATTGTATACAGAGTTACTCAAATCAGTGGAAGGCACAAGAACTACATTATTTCATCTTTCATTAAAAATCTATGAACCAGAAAGCTCACTATTATATTTTCATGAAAGTGTAATCACCATACCACTGAAAGCATGAATGTATAGATGTAGAAACTATAAGAAATCTCGTGTAAGTTAAATTATGACTCAGATAATGTATGGAGAGAGAAGAAAACATCTGCCTCAACTAAATATATAAGAGTAGCAATTCAGTTTTTGCCTGCTTAGTAATGGATCGAGACCTGCTACCAAAGAACATGTGTTCCATGTTTTGAAAAATAATGAAAAGATCAGCTGTCCTCAAGATTCACAGGGGAAAAAGAACTAGTAGATACCAATTTATATAGAAACAAAGGGTGAGAGATTGAAGTTCTCTGGACATATACTTCTCAACCTCAATCTGGCAGATCGAAGCTGATATTCAACCTGATTTCGTATTCATGATAATCCTTCTGTACCTGAAGTGACCAAAGAAAAGAAAGACCATGGTCACAGAACAAACAGAATCCTCAAATGCCTAGTAAACTTATTCAAGAGACTGATTTACACACAGCTCCACACTGACACTGGAAAAAAATAATGATCTTTCAACCTGACAGCATACTAAATACCAGGAGTGTGAATGCAATGAAAGTCTTCCTGCTGTGTCTAGTAGTTACACATTATTATTGAACTTATAAATGTGTATTGGTTTGATGGTGCTCCACGTTTGCTGTAAGTGTTCCAATGAACCAAATATCAGCTATGCATGAAACCTTCAAAATTATCTTTAAGTGTTACTGATTTTACAGTGGTGATGAACTGTAGTCTGTATTCAAACATTACCATTCCAGTAAAACTTACTTGCAAAATACGTTCCTTCTCCTGCCTCTTCTTTTCCTCACGGCGGGCTGCAGCTGCTTCTGCCCTTGCAGCATGTGTCGTCTTGAGGAAAGCCTCATCCACACGGTTCCTATTTTTCTGTGCTTTATTCTTTGCCTGCATCAACCAGAATATTTTAAATTAAATTTCACATATTTACATCCATATATCAACTGAATAGGTTGCTTCAACCTTTACAACTCCGGTTAACTCACATCTGTCATTTGAAACGTCCATCAATGGTCAAAAAGTGGCAAAGAGAGATACAGGTCTCCTTCCAGAGTTATAAGATACAGAATTGCAAGAGCTTGGAATCTCTTTCTTCTGCTACCTAAGTGAAGTTTAGGACAAACTGGACAGAATATGCACCTCATTTTTCTCTATCTATTTTTCTATTGAAATTCTGACTCACAATTGTTTTTATGATACTATACTGGCTGGAAGCTTAGTAATTATCTGCAGCTGCAGTTTACTGGTTGTAATTCTGAATTTTGTCAAAATTAATGTTCTGAATTTTCACTGTGCTAGCAACAGAGAAATAATAGCAACACCAAATTGGACAACTGGTTGTATCTTTCTGTGATATGTCTACGAAAAGAGAAAAAGAAATGTCTTAATGTATTAACTGGCAAAGATATACAAAACAGAAGATTATATAAATAGGACAATTTCCCCCCTTCCTCCTCTATTAATCCTAGAATCTAGTTGTATGCACATAATCAGCACATAATCATATACACGAGACAGGAAGTGAATGAATACAAATGCCAAAACTGTTTTGTGTGTTAATAAGCAATGATAATACACACCTCTCTGCTGAGACGGAATCTCTTAACTTTCTCCATGCAGTAGATAACAAGCATCATAAGAGGTTTCATCTGTTCCATGGCTTCATCTATTTGTCTTCCCTTAACGATCATGTTGAAATTGAACAACAATACCTTCTTTGTTTCAGGCAATTTTGTAAGATTTGCATCACTGCAGAGAAAATGTAAATGGCTGTAGTTAAAGTTATTTGTAGAATTCAATTAAAATGCTAGAATACTAAAAACATGATATGCTCAATATACCCTTCTACCCCCTCCCCCCCCCCCCCCCCCCCCCCACCCTGGCCCAAATTTCGACAATCTAGAAGAATTTGGTGTTTAAGAGCGAACACAACAGCTATCACAGAGGCCATAAATATACACACTATTTACATTAGTGGAAATGTGAGACCTCACCATATGTTAAATTTGTTGTATCCCGTAAATAATTCAGAATAAAGCCTATGACAGTATGAAATATTCTCTTTCAAACGGCTATTTTTTCATCTCTTGTGATATTGACCTCTCCTTTTGTACTAGCCTTATAACTAAACATGCAAGGACAATTTTCAATGAAAATATTTTTTTATTTAATAATCTAAGCTGGCACTTTCATAGCTCTGTTCTGTCAATTTTTAATTACAAAAAGCACAGGTGAATTCACATGTGGGTATTAAATATAATTAATCAAACTCACAGACTGGTAGTGCAGCACTCACTGAAACTTGTCATAGACTTGCAGTTCTAACTACTAAAAAAATACATACAAGGCACTGAGAATCACAGTGGCCTTAAGCACATCAACATCAGCTTTGAGATTGTAGCAGGTATGCAGGTTCCTGACATCTGTTGATATTATGGTGAGTCAGGTTTACCTGTGTTGTAGGTCCATGTTACCTATATGAACATTCACGAAAAGCTATCTCACTTCCATATGTGCTTGATGACTGTGTGCTTTAGGCTGTTATGGTTCTCAGCACCTCATAATAACTCTGAGGTTTGCTGATGACACTGCGATTCTATCAGCGAAAGCAAATACTGGGAAAAGCAGTTGAACGGAATGAACAGTATTTGAAAGAAGAATATAAGATGAGCATCAACAAAAGCAAAACAAGGGAACTGGAGTGTAGTCAAATTAAACCAGGTGATGCTAAGGGAATTAGATTAGGAAATGAACTATGTAGCCAAGATAACCACAAATCTCACACCTAACACAGTAGTAAAAGTTTATATGTCAATTAGCTCTGCAGACGAAGAGGTTGTAGAAATACACATATATCTACACCTACATAGATACACCGCAAGCCACCATACAGTGCGTGGCAGAGTGTACCCTGTACCGCTACTAGCCATTTCCTTTCCTGTTCCACTAGCAAATCGAACGAGGGAAAAAGACCTTCCATATGTCTCCATACGAGCCCTAGTTTCTTGTATCTTATCCTCATGGTCCTTATGTACAATGTATGTTGGTAGAATTAAAACTGTTTGTAGTCACCTTCAGACGCCAGTTCTCTAAATTTTCTCGTAGTGATTTTTTGAAAAGAATGTTGCCTTCACTCTGTGGATTCCCATTTCAGTTCCCCAGGCATCTCTGTAACACTTATGTGTTGTTTGAACCCACCAGTAACAAATCTAGCAGCCCAACTCTGAATGGTTTTGTTGTCTTCTTTCAATCCAACCTAGTACAGATCTGAAACACTCAAGCAGTACTCAAGAATAGGTCACACCAGCATCCTGTATGCCGTCTCTTTTAAGGCGAACCACTCTTTCTTAAAATTTTCCCAATAAACTGAAGTCAACCATTCACCTACCCTATCACAGTTCTCACACGCTTGTTCCATTTCATATTGTTTTGCGACGTTAGCACTCAGAAATTTCAACGACTTGACTGTGTCAAGCAGGACACTAGTAATACTGTATCTGAACATAACAGGTTTGTTCTTCCTACTCATCCTCATTAACTTATAATTTTCTACATTTAGAGCTAGCTGCCATTCATCGCACCACATAGAAATTTTGTCTAGGTCATCTTGTATTTTTCTACAGTCACTCAACTTTGACACCTTACTGTACACCACAGCATCATCAACAAACATCCGCAGATTGCTGCCCACTCTGTTCATAAAATAATTTATGTATACAGAGAACAACCGTGGTCCTATCACATTTTCTTGGGGCACTTCTGACAACACACTTGTCTCTGATGGACACTTGCTGTCGAGGAAAACATACTGGGTTCTATAACTTAAGAAGTCTTCAAGCCACTCACATATATGTGAACTTATTCCATATGCTCATACCTTCATTAACAGCCTGCAATGGGGCACCATGTACAGGGCTATTACAAATGATTGAATCAATTTCATAAATTCACTGTAGCTCCATTCATTGACATATGGTCACGACACACTACAGATACGTGGAAAAACTCATAAAGTTTTGTTCGGCTGAAGCCGCACTTCATGTTTCTGCCGCCAGAGCGCTCGAGAGCGCAGTGAGACAAAATGGCGAGAGGAGCCGAGAAAGCGTATATCGTGCTTGAAATGCACTCACGTCAGTCAGTCATAACAGTGCAACGACACTTCAGGACGAAGTTCAACAAAGATCCACCAACTGCTAACTCCATTCAGCGATGGTATGCGCAGTTTAAAGCTTCTGGATGCCTCTGTAAGGGGAAATCAACGGGTCGGCCTGCAGTGAGCGAAGAAACGGTTGAACGCGTGCGGGCAAGTTTCACGTGTAGCCCGCGGAAGTAGACAAATAAAGCAAGCAGGGAGCTAAACGTACAACAGCCGACGGTTTGGAAAATCTTACGGAAAAGGCTAAAGCAGAAGCCTTACCGTTTACAATTGCTACAAGCCCTGACACCCGATGACAAAGTCAAACGGTTTGAATTTTCGGCGCGGTTGCAACAGCTCATGGAAGAGGATGCATTCAGTGCGAAACTTGTTTTCAGTGATGAAGCAACATTTTTTCTTAATGGTGAAGTGAACAGACACAATGTGCGAATCTGCGCGGTAGAGAATCCTCACGCATTCGTGCAGAAATTCACAATTCACCAAAAGTTAACGTGTTTTGTGCAATCTCACGGTTTAAAGTTTATGGCCCCTTTTTCTTCTGCGAAAAAAACGTTACAGGACACGTGTATCTGGACATGCTGGAAAATTGGCTCATGCCACAACTGGAGGCCGACAGCGCCGACTTCATCTTTCAACAGGATGGTGCTCCACCGCACTTCCATCATGATGTTCGGCATTTCTTAAACAGGAGATTGGAAAACCGATGGATCGGTCGTGGTGGAGATCATGATTAGCAATTCATGTCATGGCCTCCATGCTCTCCCGACTTAACCCCATGCGATTTCTTTCTGTGGGGTTATGTGAAAGATTCAGTGTTTACACCTCCTCTACCAAGAAACGTGCCAGAACTGCGAGCTCGCATCAACGATGCTTTCGAACTCATCGATGGGAACATGCTGCGCCGGAGCTCGCATCAACGATGCTTTCGAACTCATCGATGGGGACATGCTGCGCCGAGTGTGGGAGGAACTTGATTATCGGCTTGATGTCTGCCGAATCACTAAAGGGGCACATATCGAACATTTGTGAATGCCTAAAAAAACTTTTTGAGTTTTTGTATTTGTGTGCAAAGCATTGTGAAAATATCTCAAATAATAAAGTTATTGTAGAGCTGTGAAATAGCTTCAATCATTTGTAATAACCCTGTATAATGCCTTCCGGAAATATAGAAATGTAGCATTTGTCTGTTGCCCTTCATCCATAGATTCCAGTATATCACGTGAGAAAAGGGCAAGCTGAATTTCACACAAACAATGCTTTGTAAAACCATGCTGATTTGTGGACACAAGCTTCTCACTCTCAAGAAAGTTTATTATATTCAAACTGAGAATATGTTCAAGAATTCTGCACTAAACCAAAGTTAGGGATATTGGTCTGTAATTGTGCGGGTCTGTTCTTCTACCCTTCTTATGCACTGGAGTCATCTGCACTTTCTTCCAGTCATTTGTATCTTTGTGGTGGGCGAGAGACTCATGATAAATGCAGCTAAAGAAGGGGCTAATGCCATAGGGTACTTTTTGTAAAACCGAATTGGGATTCCATTGATGCCTGGTGATTTATTTGCTTTCAATTGTTTCTCGATACCAGGGATGCTTATTACTATGTCGTCCATATGGCAGTCTGTCCTATGGTCAAATGACAGTCTGTTTGTAGCACGATTCTCCCCTGTGAATGATTTTTTGAACGTTAAATTTAAAACTTCAGCTTTTGTTTTCCTATCTTCAACTGCCACACCAGACTGGTCAACAAGGGGCGGCTGGATGGTAGCCTTAAACACGCTTCGTGTTTTATATAGGACCAGACAAAAGATATTATTCATACAGTTAAGGGAGATGAAAATGTAATTGTGATGGGGGGCTGGAATTCAACAGTAGGAAAATGAAGAGAAGGAAAAACAGTAGATCAATATGGACTGGTGGGAAGGAATGTAAGAAGCTGTTTGGTAGAATTTTGCACAGAACATAATTTAACCATCATTAACACTTGGTTCAAGAATTATAAAAGAAGGTTAGATGTGTGGAGGAGACCTGGACACACCCGAAGGCTTCAGATTGCTTATATAATGGTAAGACAAAGATTTCAGAACCAGATTTTAAATTGTAAGACATTTCTGGGGCCAGATAAGGACTATCTGTCCAATTTATTGGTTATGAATTATAGATTAAAACTTCAAACCACAAAAAGGTGGGAAATTAAGGAGATGGAACCTGGATAAGTTGAAAGAACCAGAGACTGTTGAGGGTTTCAGAGGGAGGATTAGGCAACGACTGACTATAAAAGGGAAAGGAATACACCAGAAGATGAATGGTTAGCTTTAAGAGATGGAAGAGTGAATGTAGCAGAGGATCAAATATGTAAAAAGACAAGGTCTAGTAGTAACCCTTGGATGACATAGGAGATAGTGAATGTAACTGATGAAAGGAGAAAATATAAAAATGCAGCAAATAAAACATATGAAAGAGGATATAAGTCTCAAAAATGAGTGTGACAGGAAGTGCAATATGGCTAAACAGGAATGGTTAGAGGACAAATGAAACAATTTGTAAGCACATTTCATTACAGGAACAACAGATACCACCTACAGAAAAATTAAAGAGGCCTTTGCACAAAAGAGAAGCAGCTATATAAATATCAAGAGCTCCAATGGAAAACCAGTCCTAAGCAAAGAAGGGAAAGTTTCCAGAATGAGATTTTTACTCTGCAGCGGAGTGTGCGCTGATATGAAACTTCCTGGCAGATTAAAACTGTGTGCTCGACCGAGACTCGAACTCGGTACCTTTGCCTTTCGCAGGCAAGAGCACTTGCCCGTGAAAGGCAAAGGGCCCGAGTTCGAGTCTCGATCGAGCACACAGTTTTAATCTGCCAGGAAGTTTCACAGAAGGGAAAGCTAAAAGGAATATATAGAGGGTCCATACAATAGAGGTGAACTTTAAGGCAATGTCATAAAGCGAAATGTGGACAATAAATGGTTCAGATAAGACAACAAAAGAGTAGAAGCTTTCGAAATGTGGTGCTAAGAAAGAATGCTGAAGATCGGAATTAGGGAGGAAAGAAATTTATGGCACAACTTGACTAAAAGAAGGGAACACTTGATAGAACACATTCTGAGACATCAAGGGATCACCAGTTTAGTAGCCGAGGGAAGTGAGTGGGAGACCAAGAGATGAATACAGTAAGCAGGTTAAAATGGATGTAGGTTGAAGCAGTTATTTGGAGATGAAGAGACTCGCACAAGATAGACCAACATGTAGAGTTGCATCAAACCAGTCATAAAACTGGCCCCTTATATCATGATTATCTGTAACCTAGTCAACAAGTAATATTCCACCTTCTTCATGTCACATTTGTTGATGATACCACTACATTGAGGTCTGTATTATTGCAAATGTTCCATAGAAGTCCACACATATGAGGGTCACTCCAAAAGAAATGCACACTATTTTTATAAAAATAAAGTTTTCATTCTGCATTTGTGGAAGTTTGACAGTGTGTAGATACAGCCTTCCCACTTGTTTTCAAACTTAGTTCAACCTGTTCCCGTGAGTGGCGCCGTCACAGCATGTCATCAAGATGGCTGCTACACTTGATGTTCGTCAGAAGCAACATGCTGTCATAGAATTCCTGTAGAGACAGTGGGAAACATCCACAAGAGGTTGAAAAAGGTGTACGGAGATGCTTCTGTCAATCCCAGTACAGTTAGTCGGTGGGCAAGCAGGTTACGTGATGAAAGCGGGCACGGCAATATTGAGGATTGTCCTTGCAGCGGTGGCCTCATACTGCACACACTCCAATGTGACTGCTGACAGACGCATCACAGTGAACGAATTGTTACGGTATGTCGGGACAGGGGAAGGAAGTGTTTGCAGAATACTGAAAGTGTTGGCGTTAAAAAAGGTTTGTGCCAGATGGGTTCCCAGGATGTTGACGGTGGCTCACAAAGAAACAAGAAAAACGGTATGCAGCGAACTTTTGGAACAATACGAGAATGGTGGAGATGAATTTCTTGGAAGAATTGTGACAGGTGATGAAACATGGCTCCATCATTTTTCACCAGAGACGAAGAGGCAATCAATGGAGTGGCATCACGCAAATTCACCCAAGAAAAAATAATTCAAAACCACACCTTCTGCTGGAAAAGTTATGGCTACGGTGTTTTTCGATTCCGAAGGACTCTTGCTTGTGGACATCATGCCAACTGAAACCACCATAAATTCTGATGCATATGTGACGACACTGAAGAAACTTCAAGCTCCACTGAATCGTGTTCAACCTCATTGGCAAAAGGATGTTTTGCTGTTGCACGACAATGCGCAGCCACATGTCAGTCAAAAAACCATGGAAGTGATCACAAAACTCGGATGGACAACACTGAAACATCCGCCTTACAGTCCTGACCTGGCTCCATATGACTATCATCTCTTTGGGAAACTGAAAGACTCTTCGTGAAACAAGGTTTGAAGTTGATGACTCCCTTGTGCACACTGCCAAACAGTGGCTCCAACAGGTTGGTCTAGAATTTTACTGTGCGGGTATACAGGTGCTGGTTCCAAGATGGCGTAAGGCAGTTGAGAGGGATGGAAATTATGTGGAGAAATGAAAATATTGTTCCTAAAGGATGTATCTACACACTGTAAAACTTTCAAACATGTAGAATAAAAGATGGATTTAAAAAAAATAGTGTGCATTTCTTTTGGAGTGACCCTCGTAGAAGTAGCTCTAAAATAATTATGCACTAATTCTTCGCATATCAAACAAACAACAGAAAAAGACTACTTATGTGGTCCACAAATAAATGCTCGGGAAATTTCTCAGTCTGGCAAGTGAAAGAATGCTTTTTTAAATCTTTAGTTAATTACTGCACTAACTTTTCAATGCAATCTCCTTTAGTACAGAGCACGCTGTTCAGCGTTTTTACTCTCAGTAGCTTCCATTCTTAGACTGTGATTCTGGAAAGTCTGCAAAATATCTATTAACTCTTGCCACATCTTCATTAACTTCAATCCATTTATCACCCAAAAATTTCAATAAATATGAGAGGAAGTGAAAACAAAGATTCCCAGTATGGTGGATATCATGGTTGTCCCAATAATGTTTACTTCAGTTTTCCCATGTTTAGGTGCAATATTCTGACGGAAGATGAGGAGGAAGAGTAGTAGTAGTTTAATGCTTAACATCTTATCACAGCAAAGTCACTGGAGATGGAATGCAAGCTCGGATTAGGGAAGAACGAGAAAGGATATCAGCTGTGCCCTTTTGAAGCAACCATTTCAGCATTTGCCTGAAGCAATTTAGGGAAATCATGAACAACCTAAGTCAGAATGGCCAGACGCCACCGTCCTCCCGAAAGAGAGTCCAATGTGCCAACCACTGTGCCACCTCACTCAGTGATGCAAGTGGATTTCATTCCTTTTTAAGTCCTGGTATTTTCTCACATATTTATTCACATATTAGTATAAAAGACATCCATGACATTTACCAGCTGCTCTGTTATCCTTTACTAGGTAATCAAAAAGAAAAATCCCTTATGCATCACAGAAAACACTGCTTATAGTTTTTGCAGCAGATGAGTCACCTTTCCTGTGGGGACCACCAGCTTTCACTCACTGCTTTAACTGCTCCCATTCTAGCATAGATTGTAGATCTGTATCATGTTCACAGTAACTGCACATATCCCTTACTGTCAGGCAACAATTGCTGTGGGACAAGAACCACCAACCTATGATATTTCAAGAGATATAATGTAATAAACAATGAGATGTGTGAAAAACTGCCACATCATGCATGATGTTTAAATTTATTACTTCTGAGCTATGAATTCTATTCACAACCAATTTCGTAGACAGCCTCCACACATGTCACCCAATGCACCAACAAAATTATATCATGGAACCACACACAGTTCAGGAGATATGACGTCATAAACACTGAGATGTGTGAAAAAAAATACCACATCATGCATTCTTTGCTACTAAGACACTCCTACAGCCAAGTCACCTTGAGGAAATCCCTGACACCTAGCAGCATTTCTGACAGCTTCTAACTGTGAAACTCAAATGGCTGTATATAGAAACAATAGCCATCTACAGAGCTATGAAGAGGCATTGCCACAGACATTTACAAAAACATGTTGTAAATGCGAGACACAGCTGTGTTATGTGTACAGAAACTGAATGTTCCTCATAGAAAATTACTAAAATGAATGCCTGGGCAATGCCGGGTGGGACAGTTAGTTCATCATGTAAAATACACTAATCTGTTTCTTTTGATATAAGCTGTACTGTATTTCATACGCATTTAACTGCTAGAGGCTAATACCGTACTGTGCAATTTCTTGGTGTTTTCATCTGTGAATCCACTTTGTGGGACAGCTTTTATGCCTCTCACTTCAAGGCAAGTATGATATATATTTTAAATCTGCCACTCATTTCGTAATGGTTGCAAATAAACAGACACCAACAACAATTTTGAATAAATTTCTGTTAGTGTTAATATGAACAATGCAAAGAAAATTAATGGTGTAGTATTCCATTTTATTCATATGAACAAAGCAAAAACAACAAAATTACTTCAAAATACCTTACTAACAAAACTGTTCCACAAATGAAGCTTACACTTCACTAACATTAAACATTCACTTACATTGAACATTATCAGCACAACACATGAAGACATGCTGATATCAGTATCATCACTGTGCCACACTGAGAAATTTTCTCCTTGCTCTTATATAATTTACTATATATCAGAAATTATTCAGAATCCCTTGAATTTTCTGAACAAATATAAAGTAGTTTTGTAACACTTACAAGTTACTTATATCAACAGGGAAATTCTGAACATAGCTTTATCAAAAGTGGATCTAGACGTAAAGAAAAAAAAAAAAAAAGAACTATATGGAAAACATCATTTATGTGAGAACAACAATAGTATTCTCAACAGTCAGCAAGAATGCATTAACAAATTTTTGTATGTTTGACCTTCTTATGCGGCATTTAAGAAAATCAAATGAATTCCAGTACTTACTCTGGCTGCTTTGGGCCTGAATATTGATCAGAAAAATGAATGTAATCAATCATATCTGCGTGAGTTTTAATGACGTTTACAACTTTTGAATCCAAAAGAGCAGAAGATGCTTCAGCTATTTCAGATAGCAAATTAAAACTGGCTGGCAAGCCGTATTTCTCCACTGAACGCCTCTCTGGACAGTATACACTCTAAAATGGACAAAAAATTAGAAATATATTTAACCACAAACACCTTTCATTTTGATAATATTGTTCTTATCTCAAGATGAATATACAATTATAAACCAAACAACAGAAAATCCGAGCTGGAATGACAACAACTTGAAAATGATAGACGCTACTCACCACATAGAGGTGTTGAGGGGCAGACAGGTACTTTGAAAAAAGATTGCTAGATATAATTAGCTAGCACACTAAATCCTTCATCAGACAGACAAAGCAAAACAAAACAAAACAAAAAACCGCGCACACGTGCGCCCACACACACACACACACACACACACACACACACACACACACACTCTCTCTCTCTCTCTCTCTCTCTCTCTCTCTGTGTGTGTGTGTGTGTGTGGTATCGATAACAACAATGCCACGGCATGAGACACCGACGACAGTGCACTCTAGCCGGAGCGGGACAGCTCCGCTCCAGATTCTGCCCATTTGGATCAAGACTAGATGGCCAGGACACTTTGCTTCTGCTTTGCACCTATGAATTAAGTTATGTATGCCTCTGTAAATATTCCTGCACCAGTAAACCACTTTTACTCACTTGCAGTACCGACGTGTATTACATTTTCCTGATCCTACCCACGCGCCACCTTCCAGGCGGGATACAAAACACTGCTGTTTCGAGACATTAATGCTTGACTCAGATCTTAGCATCCAGGGACAACAGTGGCCATGTGTCTGTGAGGTGTGCGTGTGTGTGTTTTGTTTTGTTTTGCCTCTGTCTGATGAAAGAGTTTGTCGAATGGCTACCAGTATCTAGCACTCTTTTTCAATGTGCCTCCCTGCCACTCAATGCCTATCTATGTTGCGAGTAGCATCTATTCTTTTTATATAGTATTGCTGAGGGTTCTAAACACAAAAGGGCACATCAACATTAATGGCTTCCAGTAAAGAATGAAAGTTAGGGTTTAATGTCCCATTTGGTGAGATCTGTAGAAGTGGAGTAATGTCCTGTAAGCAATGCTTAACACAATCTTATACAGTGAAAATTAAAAGTCCACTGACTAGCTTCCAGAAGTTGATGAGGATTGTTTGTTGAGTGTTTTCATGTAACAAACCCTTACAACCCAGTGGTGTCAGAATAATTGATTTGATTTGTTTTCCAAATCACCTTTCAAAATGTATTGAAATGAGAATATTTGCAAGATTAGTGCAAATGTGTTTTAACAGAATGTCACATTCATATATAAAAACAAAGCTGCTCATGGTACACAAATGAATACCCTCATATTACTTTTCACCTCGAAATGAGTCTTACAACAGTAGGACACTACTGTGTACAGGAACAGATTCCAAAAATTTACCAAACAAAAACACAACAATGTAGTTACTGGTCGGTACAGTACATTAGTATCACTATAAAATTGTTTGTCTACACGAGTTGTAAGGCATATTTCGATCAATATGGCTGTATGATATTTAACAAAATTTCTGTATCTAATGCATATGAACGTGGCCCTTGATACTGGTTAATCTCATTAAACCAGGCAATCCACCAAGTTTCTCTGCCAGACTATATTGGTTTGATCATTTGAAGCATTGATTTTGCTTCCATTATATAAAAGTGACAACAGGAGACAGTTAAAACAAATAAATTCTGAGAAAAATAATAATAATTCAAGTGAGACTAAACATTACACAAAGAATCAATTTTTTAACTTTGATAAAAAGGGTTCGAAACTAATGACCAGGTGTCCATTCATTTTTATTGCTGAAGAATCTGCTCCCAGTTTTATGGCCACTAATAATCAATGCATTCTCATTTCAGAGGAAACACTTTTAGGGAGTTGTAAACTAAATCTGTTTTTACTTACCCCATGTCAGAGAAGACAATGAAGTGATTTGGTAAGAGTAGGTTTTCTGTTCACAGAGGTGAACAGGTTGGACGGCATCTTCAAACTGAAGTGCTTTTTTTTCAAAAAGAACTGAATAATGAGTTCAGGCATAGTGTAAGAAATAAAAAATACTTTCCAAAATAGTCCTCCTCACTGGTAATGTTCCCAGCCTTCTGTCTCCAATTATTGAGTTGAATGAAAGTATCAATTTTATTTAATGCCTTCTAACACTACTTCCAAATTGTACCCTATGAACCAAGGGGCTATTGGCACATTTTCAAAGCTTGTTAACAGACTGTGGCTTGAGGTGAGGTTACCACCAAGACATTCAGCCACAGTTAAAGATTAAGGTGGCAATCAATATGATTAGGGATGAATGGGACAATGATCACTCCAAAATGTATTAAAAGTTTTCTTTTGAAAACTGTCGTCTGATGTTGTATCAGTTGCAGAAAATGAACTGGACATTAGTTACACTGCCAATGAATCAGAAAAAAAGAATGGGAATGGCACAAACAGTAGAATTAGAGATGTCAATGAATAGAAAGTGTAAGGCCCTGAACTCAAATTCTGAAGAATTGAGGAATAAGGATTGGGTGGCTATTACAGAAAGCAATGACATGGAAGTAATCAAAGTTTAGGAGTCTCATTCTGTGAGAAAGCTAACTAAGATGATGACGGAATCCTTCTGAATAATAGCAGCCGAAAACGCAATTTCTGAAGAGAGTGATCACACGAATGGAGAGAAGCGCTGAAGTGAGAAAGAGTTTGAGTGTGTTTTACTATGTTCCAAAAACCTGCACGACCATATGGTGAAGAATAATCATCACTCAATTGTACTCCCACAGTTAGATGATTGAAATGAACCTCTAAGGTCCACTTAAAATGAAAAACTTCCCCAGTCATTTCAGAAGCTGGACTGGGTGCGGCATCATCAATATATTCAGTTCAAGAAGATATTTAGGGTGTAAAATTTGAATTTATAAGGATAATGTACAGTATATGTTGAAACATTTTAGTGAGTTGTATCACTAAAACACTGCATTTCCATTTTTTATTTCCTATATTCAAATCAGTAACAGAAAGATCCTTTTAGAACAGAAGGCTACACATGATTCTGAGAAACCTTTTTTTTTTAATTTATTGGCCTTTAGCTTACACCATAATACTATAGAAAACAAACTATATAAAATATACAGCTATTGATAGAAAACTGATGTTATAATATTTGTTTTTTTGCATGCGCGCACATATTGTAGACAGAACATAAGTAGTTACAGACAGACCAATACCCTATAAACAGTGTACAATCAAATGATATAGACCACTTTTGAGCTTTTCAGCATCAATCATATATTGGTATTAGATGTGGATACCTGTGGCAGTGGTGAATCTGTACGTCACATTATGAAGTCTATGATTCTGTATTGCTAACAAAGGCGTCATACAGGTTGACAATAGATGACAAAGCTTCACAAGTTATTGCTCAATGACTGTAATACTTCCATGCCGTCTGGGGCAACCTCAGAAAAAGTGATCTGTGTCCTCTTCTTCTCCAAAAGAGCAGAAATGTGTTTCTATCTTGTGCAGCCTGTGAAGATGTTTACAGAAACATCTGTTGGTTCAATCTGAGTCTGAATATTAGAGAACAAGGTGTTTAAGCAATGATTATGTATGAGATTTTGTGGAATAGAGGAGCGATGGGCGAACTGCATACTTCTGATCTTTGTATCTTGTTGTTTCCTCCCATTCCTGTTGCCATCATACTGGTAACACAGACCTGGGATTGCAGTGCAGATGGTAATCACTGTCACAGCAGCTTCTTTGGCTAAATGGTTAAAAGCTCAATGTCAGTGAACCACAGTGTGATTTTACCCAAATGAAATGAACAGAATAGCCTTCTTCACACAAGGATTCAATCACTTCAACAATCCTGTATAAAATGACGTTTTAAGTCAAACAGCTGCTGAAATTTTTGAGTGAGTTGTCAAGTAGGAAATCCAGAGATGCTGTCATCTGCTAGGAGAAATTAAATGCTTCTAGTACTGCAACTAATTCCACGGTTATGGTTCTTGCCTATGCTGGTTATCTGATTAGCCCAGACTTCTGCAAACATGGTATGCAGTACGTACTTCTAACACAGTCACTGGTATTGGAGCCATCAGTATAGGTACATATTGCCTCCAGATAGGGTTTTAAAATCAGCAACAAAGTTTTATTGTTAATGTAAGCCTCATGGTCATAGGTAACTCTAGTTATTATGTACACCTTAGACAATTTCAATGTGGTTGGTTGGTTTGTTGGGGGAAGGAGACCAGACAGCGAGGTCATCGGTCTCATCAGATTAGGGAAGGATGGGGAAGGAAGTCGGCCGTGCCCTTTGAAAGGAACCATCCCGGCATTTGCCTGGAGGGAGTTAGGGAAATCACGGAAAACCTAAATCAGGATGGCCGGACGGGGTATTGAACCGTCGTCCTCCCGAATGTGAGTCCAGTGTCTAACCACTGCGCCACCTCGCTCGGTATTTCAATGTGAGTGGGATGCTAAAACTATGTAGGATATCTGCTCTAATGACATTCCTTGCAATCTCCTGAGTATCTACATACCCTTGGACTTGAGGAGGAAGAATTCTAATTATCCAGGAATGTCACGGTTAAGCACTGTAGGGTTAGGTCTGAGGCAATCTTTTCCATATTGCTGGATTCATGTTGATTCCTTTTAAGAGGGGGGGGGGGGGGGGGGGGGGGGGGGAATGGATGCAGAGATGCCACTGGAGTAGACGGACCGGAGGTTCATGTGCTTCAACTTAGGCTGCATTGGTAGGGGTGGCATGTGTTGTTCCCACACAAGCTCTCACTGCTTTACACTTGCATTTATTAATTCTGCTGAGGTAATTGTCAGTTGCAGATACATAACCATCACTCCCATCAACCATAATTGGATGTACTGTTGTCAGCACCGTGCTGACATTTAAGCCCTACCCAAGTCATGCCATAACTCTAATTCTGTTGACAGCCACCTCCCATTTCTTAGAAATGTATTTTGTGTGTACCTCTGAGGTTAACTTATGTCTGATAAAGAGTCCCAGATAACTGACATCTTTGAAGGGTAGTGGTAGTGGCTTAGTGCTATTACCACTGGCAGATTTACTCTATGTCTTGAAAACAATATTGCATTTGATTTAGCTGTGGACACATACAGTCAGTCTCTTGTGAACCACTATTGGAGCATGAGCAGTGTGGTAGTCAGTTGTGACGTGCAGTCTTAAGGGGATGTATTTTCTACCTAAGTACATATATCGTCTGTTTCTTGCAAAATTTTCACCTTCTCCTGGAACATCTTATAACTTCATTTTGCACTGTGTAAAATGTGGAATGTATACACTAGCTATACAGGATCTTTTTGTATATGATAAACTACTTTTAATACTGGCACATTAATGGGCAGAGGAAAAAAAATTAATTAGAAACTTGATCCTATTTCTTAAAAAAGGATTTGACCATACTTACCAGATCTGCCATTTCCTTTGAAAGTCTTAAAGCAGTTTTCTTAGCAGCAATACAGAAGACAAAACTGTCCATATCTTCCTTGTTCATATCAACCCTGATGTGCACCTGATCACTGGAAGGCCGCATCAATTGTCCTATGACAGCAACAAGATCTTGGCGCTGCAACAGAACAATTATTAAAAAAAAAAAAAAAAAAAAATAAAAATAAAAAAATAAAAAAATTTATATAATTATATATAATAGAGGGAAACATTCCACGTGGGAAAAATTTATCAAAAAACAAAGATGATGTGACTTACCAAACGAAAGCGCTGGCAGGTCGAAAGACACACAAACAAACACAAACATACACACAAAATTCAAGCTTGAATTTTGTGTGTATGTTTGTGTGTCTTTCGACCTGCCAGCGCTTTCGTTTTATATATATATATATATATATATATATATATATATATATATATTTTTTTTTTTTTCCCTGCTGTTCTCATCTGTATTGCACGATCATTTTGCTTGCTCTTTTATTTACTGAACTATCATTTAGTCTACATATCTTCATGTTCTATATGGATGTTAGAAATCTGCAATCCTAAATAGTGGAAGATCCAAACCTAAGTAACAGACAAGAGATAAACCTCTGCATAAAATACAGATCAGACAACAAACTCACTGCAATTTTACATTTCTGTAAATAACAGTTTTAACCCTATAACTTCTTCTCTCTTTGCAGTTTGTAAAGGTTAAGATACTAACATTTCATCTATTAGGACTATATAAAAATGAAAAGCACAAATCCGTGTAGCACTTCAAGGTGAATAACGGGGAAAGGAAAACACATGTACAGGCTTTGTCTCTTCGATTAAAGTTTTACACCGGCAAACAACTTTAATTGTTGTTACGTGACACAAACAAAAGGAGAAGCAGTGAGTGGCTAAATCTTGGAAAGCACTCATAATGACTGGATTAATGCTACATTAAATACCACAATGTCACAGTAGCAAGTGATAAAAAATCCGACCAATAAGCAACAATAACTACACTTTGACAGCTGCCACACAATGACAGCTGTCACATCTCCTACTTCAAACATTCCTCCCCTGGGAATCCGCGACAAAATGTGTCTGCTCTATGCTCTATCATCAAGTCTGTCAACACCTACACCAGCAACCTCTTCCAGACTTTCCTCTCCTGCATCTACCCCACTAATCTTATTCACAAACAAGTCTCCTGGGCAGTATCTTCCCTCAACCTCTGTGTCATGTAGTTCCCACTTTAGAAAATCTAAGAAGCACTCCCCTCTTTTCCTGGCCTCAAATCCCTCAACACATTACTTCTCCCAACCTCCGTAACATCTTAGTATGACATTCCGGACATCAAGGCTCCTTCCCCAGCTGTAAAAATTGCTTCGCACACCTATCTAGTCCAGCCCCACCATTGGTGAATCCTACAATACCAAAGACGGAGCATCTTACAAAACCATACATGTTGTTTAACATGTCCACCTGTGTCCACTGTCGAGCATTTCATGGAGGCATGGCCAACACTTATCTGGCTGAGTGCTTAAATGGGCATAAAAGAGCTGTCCGCCTTGAGAACACCCAGTATCCACTTGCTGCTCATCTTCTACAGCAGGGGCTTTCAAACTTCAAGTCACGGTTCTCATAGCCATCATGACCTTAAGGTATGGGTGTCATAAAAATAATAATTTGTATTGTTTGCTTTCTGAGTAAAGGATCAACATGTGAACTAGTAGTGACGTATTGCAAAGCTGGTGTATAAAGTGTTATTAATATTGGAGTGATGTAGATGACAGTTGACTCACACGACTTGCTTGTTATTACTCAGTAACAGTCAGCATGCAGGTTAGTTTTGTCAAATGTAGATAGCTTTTAATTGCTGCTTGTCTTCTGTCATTTGTGTTTCTCTGTCAGCATGGACAAATTTTTACATGCAAGTTCAAAATGTAATATTTCCAATGTACCATGCAGTTTTAAAGAGAAGTATGATGACAGTTACTTGAATTTCGTTTTAATGTGTACTGTCACTGGAAATGGAACACAAGCACAGAGCATCATTTGTTTCAAAGTCCTAGCTATTGAAAGCATGTTTCCTAAAAAATGATACTACATTTGGAGTCAATTCACAGTAGGTTGGTAAACAAACCATACGAATGGCTCTGAGCACTATGGGACTTAACATCTATGGTCATCAGTCCCCCCATACGAATGGTCCCACAAGTTAAATGACAGAACAAAAGAAAGCTTTCACTAAACAAGCTGAGATTCCGGCAAAGGCTCCTCTTTCACATTACGAAGTTGCCTATTGTGTACCAAAGAGCAAGAAACCTCACACCATAGCAGAGGTGGCACTTTATTTTACCAGCCTGCACAGTTATGGTATGTATTACGATGGGTAAGTCAGTTGCTAAGCAATCTGGAAATATGCTCTTGTCAGACAACACTATTAGTTGTTGAATATTCAATATGGCTGATGACGTTAATGAACAGTGTGATGTGCATCTAATTTATTACGTGTGGTTTGTACATTACAACAAAATTCACAGAGATCATCATCTTTCCTGCAGAAAAAGTAACATTTGGAACAAAAGCCACAGAACTCTTTGAAATACTACACTCTGTTATGCAAGAAAACAATGTTAATTGGGAAAACTGGATAGACTAGTATACAGATAGAAGTCATTGCATGGCTGGCTGTTACACCACACTGTAAGCTCTGATCTGTAAAAACACAAATCATGCTATTTAGATACACTGTTTCACTCACCAAGAAGCAATGGCATTAAAAAGCAAGAGAGTGCTGTCCTTCATGAGGTTATTTAATCAGTGATTGACAAACTTAATTAAAAGTCAGCCACTTATGATGTTTTTGACAAATGTGTGTTGATATGGAGGCTGAACGCATTTTGCTAATTTATTACAGTAAATATCACTATCTTTCATGTGAGAATGTCTTGAAAGGGTTATTGAATTCAGGAATGAATTTAACTCTGATATTGTTCAAGAGAAACACTTAGATTCATTTAACAGTGACTGTTTTGAAGCTCATGCATTTTCATAAAACTCAATTCACTGGATGTATCTGTTCAATGTAATGAGACCAACTGTCTGAAATTGATACAAAATTTCAGTCTTCAGGAAGAAACTACTATTGTGGGAGAAAGTTGTATGATTAAGATGTACTCTACATTTTCCCTGCCCTTCACACAGTCTTAGAAGGCAATAACATTCAGTGGAGAGAAGAACTGAGAACTGTGATTTGGTTTATGTCATTTAACTGAATTCAGTGACTATATTCTGAGTACTTTCTGGAACCAGACAAGCACACCAGGATCATACACCCTTTCAGTACTGAATTCTGTCAACACTTTCCACTGAAGAATAAGAGCAATTTATTAATATTTCTTCAGACACCACGATGAAATCAAAGTTTGTTTCCTCATCACTGTTCAAGTTTTGGAACTTAGTGAAGCAGGAGTGTCAACATGAAATATAGATCACAAATGAATGTGGAGAAGGAGATGTGAGTCACAATTTCCAATCTTGTGCCATGACGTAAAGAACTGACGATGAAGAAGCAAGCTTATACTTCCCATCAATTTCATTGCAAGAATATGATGCAGTAACATTAGAAGTGGCTTAAAATGTGTTATGTTAATAGATACAAAAGAAATAATTACTCTTATTCATTTTTTTCGAAAGTTGAGTTTATTTTCCCCATACTCCAAGTCAGAGGTCATGTGCGAAAGAAGCTGCGGTGTTCATGTTCAGGTCAAAGAAGCTGTGGATCCAAAACGATCTAAAACTGTGGATCCAAAATGATCTAAAACCACTGCTCTACAGCATGACTCAAAGGAATCACTGCTACACCATACGGGCTATTTAAATACTCCCACTCAATGCTAGTTTCCCTGAAATCTGGAGTAGGGAACATGGCCTCCAACACATCTTTGCATCCTGACACCCCCCTACAAGTGAGCACTGTCAGCACACATCCTCAAAGTTTTTTTTATATTATACTTTTATTATATTTTTAAAACTTTTATTTTTTCATCTTTGTTCTTCTTCTTCACTCCCCCCCCCCCCCCCCCCCCCCCCCATTTCCCTGGGGGACTGATGAGCTTAGCTGTTTAGTCCCCCTTAAACATCCCAACAACCACCACCACCCATTTCCCTCTCGTCACAGTTTTATTGCTGTCCTAGTTCTTGACTGCATTATTCATTTCTGTCTTTACTTCTCACTCTGCCTTTATTGTCTCTTGGTCCCCAATGGAGGCTGACCTTAGTGTAAGTAGTCCTTTTGCCCAATAGGGGCTTGTCCAATGAGTCGGGTAATCAGGAGAGATGCACTGCACAAATCCACAGATGGAAGGTAGTTGGGGGGGGATGATGATGAAGATGATGACGATGGTAACAATGGTTTGTTTGTGTGATCACACAACAGTAAGATTTTTAGTGCCCATACTAACATTTCATAGAATGACTGTGGTTGAAGCGTAAAAAAAGTGAAATAATACCCTAAGTGTGTATGTAGATACACTTGTACATGCCCACACCTATGCATGCACGCGCGCGCACGTACCCACACACACACGCACACACACACAGTTTGAAAATATTGTTATGGTGCAGACAGAAAAAGGAAGAAATTAAATTTTTTCTTAAGTTCACACTACTACAGCCGCAGGTGACACCAGGCAGAGATGATGACATAGCTATGCAGAAGGGAAGAAACAGTTAATGCTCAAAGTCTGTCACTTTCACGAGCACGAGTTGCTACAGCAGCAGACACAACTTACACATTCAGCAAAATGTCCACTGAGACAGAGAGAGACAGAATATTCATTAGCTCTTGTTACATGGAGCAACAAACTCTACCTTGGATGCAGCAAACATCTATCGCAGACTTGACAGTAGTTAAGAGCATTTAACAAACTAATATTGCACCTGTGGTCTAGGGGTAGCGTCCTTGATTCGTAATCAAAAAGTCTTCGGTCCCGGGTTCAAATCCCGCCACCACTTAAATTTTGATTAATAATCAGCATTGGCGGCCAAAGACTTTTGGCATAAGAAGCCACCCTCATTGTGCCAACGGCCCTGTCAAAGAGGGCGGAGGAGCGGACAGAGGTTCAGGGCACTCTCTTGTCCTAGGGATGGGAAACTGCCCCTACAGGTGGAAGAACCAGCAATGATCAATGGAATGAGGATGCAGAAGGCAATGGAAACCACTGCATTAAAGACATATAACGTGTATCCACAGGACGTGTGGCCGGTAAATGAAGAAGTGCCATGATGATCTCTCCTTTAGCAAAAGATTCCAGAATAGTCCCCCATTCGGATCTCTGAGAGAGGACTACCAAAGGAGAGGTTACCATGAGAAAAAGATTGAATAACCAATGAAAGGATAATGTTGTATGAGTCAGGGCATGGAATGTCAGAAGCTTGAACATTGCAGGGAAACTAGAAAATGCAAAGGCTCCATTAACAGCAGCAGTAAGTGGTACAACGGGGTTACGATTCATTATGAATAGGAAGGGAGGGCAGAGAGTGTGTTACTGTGAACAGTTGAGTGACAGGGTTGTTCTTACCAGAATCAACAGAAAACCAACACTGAGAACGATAATTCAGGTGTACATGCCGACGTTGCAAGCTGAAGATGAAGAGATAGAGAAAGTGTATGAGTATATTGAAAGGGTAATACAGTATGCAAAGGGGGATGAAAATGTAATAGTCATGGGGGGCTGAAATGCAGTTGTAGGGGAAGGAGTAGAAGAAAAGGTTACAGGAGAATAGAGGCTTGGGACAAGGAATGAGAGAGGAGAAAGACTAATTGAGTTCTGTAACAAGTTTCAGCATGTAATAGAGAATACTCTGTTCAAGAATCACAAGAGTACGAGATATACTTGGAAAAGGCCGGGTGATACGGGAAGATTTCAGTTAGATTACATCATGGTCAGACAGAGATTCTGAAATCAGATACTGGATTGTAAGGTGTACCCAGGAGTAGGTAGACTCAGACCACAATATAATGGGGATGAAGAGACATTAGTCAGGAAGAATCAATACGCAAAGAAGTGGGATACGGAAGTACTAAGGAATGACGGAATACGGTTGAAGTTCCTTAAGGCTATAGGTACAGCAATAAGGAATAGCTCAGTACAGTTGAAGAGGAATGGACATCTCTAAAATGGGCCATCACAGAAGTTGGGGAGGAAAACATAGGTACAAAGGAGGTAACTGCAAAGAAATAATAGGTAACAGAAGAAATACTTCATATGATCGATGAAAGGAGGAAGTACAAAAATCCTCCGGAAAACTCAGGAATACAGAAAAATAAGTCACTGAGAAATGAAATAAATAGGAAGTGTAGTGAAGCTTAGATGAAATGGCTGCAGGAAAAATCTGAAGACACTGAAAAAGAAATGACTGTCGGAAGGACAGACTCAGCATACAGGAAAGTCAAAACAACCTTCAGAGACATCAAAAGCAAGGGTGATAACATTAAGAGTGCAACAGGAATTCCACTGTTAAATGCAGAGGAGAGAGCAGATAGGTTGAAAGAATATATTGAAAGCCTCTACGAGGGGGAAGATTAGTCTGATGTGATAGAAGAAGATACAGGAGTCAATTTAGAAGAGATAGGGGATTCATTATTAGAATCAGAATTTAAAAGATCTTTGGAGGACTTAAGATCAAATAAGGCATAAGGGATATCCAACATTCCATTAGAATATCTAAAATCATAGGGGGAAGTGGCAACAAAACGACTATTAACCTTTGTGCGTAGAATGTATGAGTCTGGCTACATACCATCTGACTTTCAGAAAAGCATCATCCACAGAATTCCAAATACGGCAAGAGTTGACAAGTGTGAGAATTATTGCACAATCAGTTTAACAGCTCATGCATCCAAGTTGCTTACAAGAATAATATACCAAAGAATGGAAAAGAAAATTGAGGATGAGCTAGATGATGAGCAGTTTTGCTTAAGGAAAGGTAAAGGCATGAAAGAGGCAATTCTGACATTGCGGTTAATGATGGAAGCAAGACTAAAGAAAAATCAAGACACATTCATAGGATTTGTAGGTCTGGAAAAAGCATTCGACAATGTAAAATGGTGCAAGATGTTCGAAATTCTGAAAAAAAAAAAAATAGGGGTAACCTATAGGGAGAGAGAGGTCATATACAATATGTACAACAGCCAAGAGGGAATAATAAGAGTGGAGGATCAAGAACGAAGTGCTCCTATTAAAAAGGGTGTACGACAAGGATGTAGCCTTTTGCCCCTATTGTTCGATCTGTACATCAAGGAAGCAATGATGGAAATAAAGAAAGGTTCAGGAATGGAATTAAAAATCAAGGTGAAAGGACATCAATGATATGATTCGCTGATAACATTGCTATCTTGAGTGAAAGTGAAGAAGAATTACATGATCTGCTGAAAGGAATGAACAGTCTAATGAGTACAGAGTATGGATTGAGAGTAAATTAAAGAAAGGCGAAGGTAATGGGAAGTAGTAGAAATGATAACAGTGAGAAACTTAACATCAGGATTGATGGTCACGAAGTAGATTAAGTTAAGGAATTCTGCTGCCTAGGCAGTAAAATAACCAATGACTGACAGAGCAAGGACGACGTCAAAAGCAGACTAGCAACGGCAAAAAGGGCATTCCTGGCAAAGAGAAGACTACTAATATCAAATATAGGCCTTAATTTGAGGAAGAAATTTCTGAGAATGTACGTCTGGAGTACAGCATTGTATAGTAGTGAAACATGGACTGTGGGAAAACCAGAACAGAAGAGAATTGAAACAGACGGATGTTGAAAATTAGATGAACTGATAAGGTAAGGATTTTGGAGAGGAAAGGAACATATGGAAACACTGATAAGTACAAGGGACAGGATGATAGGACATCTGTTAAGACATGAGGGAATGACTTCCATGGTACTAGAGGAAGCTGCAGAGGGCAAAAACTGTAGAGGAAGACAGAGATTGGAATACATCCAGCAAATAATTGAGGACGTAGGTTGCAAGTGCTTCTCTGAGATGAAGAGGTTAGCACAGGAGAGGAATTTGTGGCGGGCTGCATCAAACCAGTCAGAAGACTGATGACAAAAAATAAAAAAAAAGAAGCAAACAGAGAAGAACTACGACTGTTGACCACTAGTAAAGAAGCAGGCTACATTTGATTATAATGAACAGAACATCACGGCATTACCTACCTCCCATCTCCATAAGTACTGCGGTTCTCCATCTCTGAATTCAGTTGGTCATTTGCACTGATGGCATTTGTACCAAAGCACTCAATTCAATGATTATGATGATGTAGCGACATCCATGTGTTAGATGTTCCAGCACTTGATGTGAACGTTCCTGAGATGGTAACGTCCAAATAACCATGATCTGCCACTCGTCAGACTTCGCATTTGCCGCTGCCTACAACATCGCTGATGAGGAGACTGGGGGTCTTCCAACACCAGTACATCTCGCAGTGCTTATCACATTAACAACATCGCCTATGCTGAGTGAGAGGACCATCTGGCACTTATGTTCCTGATTATCACTGTAGGTACTTCCGGGTGCCAAGGCAAGACCCTATCTGCCCAGTGGCCTAGGATCATCCAATTACATGCCTTCCAACAGTGCGGTAAACCCTAATGGGTCACCGCATATCATCGACGTCTTCCAGAGAGAGACTGCGGATGCTGTAACACAGTTGGCGGGAGGGGGGGGGGGGGGGGGGGGGACATAATCTCATGCTATGGCTTTGCCTGCCAGATGGCAGCCTGCAACTGCAGGACTTCGGCCAAATGGCTGGAGCAGCAACCTTGCCAGCTGAGCCGAAAGTGGGAATTTCACTGTGTCACTGGCACAGGGTGTCAGCTGAGGCTGACAAGAAGAAAAGAACTGTAAATCTGAATGAACAAATATTAACTTGCTAATCATGTTTCACTAGTGCCAAAAGATAGTCTACACTTTCCACAGCACCATCCGGACAAGGAGAGGTGTCTCAGCTTGGTACCCCTACAATAAACATTAAAAAGGAAGAGAAAGAAGTATAAGAATATAGCATATAGCTGTGGTTAGCAAATCATTGAGATAGAATGTACGAGCCAGCCTCTCTGTAACATACTAAAATCCCCAGCCTAGAGTCCAGACACTTCACAAAACTTTAAAATCTTCACCACACTTATCTTATATCAGCTACAACAGAGGGCTGACTCCAACAGAAATTTGTTTCTGTGTTCTCATTACAATATAAAATGCACTCAGGAAAAATGTGGCTTGCAGTGATTTGCACACCACAGGTTTCATAGACTGGGGGATCCTCTCACTGGATTATGGAGCCATGTGTTTGGGGACAATGCCCAATTCAGAGGTGTATCAGGGTCACATTATCCCACCTGTGTGACCAGGATGAGGAATGTCATGGCTTGGTATCTGGCTACAGCGACCACAGATTAATATCACTCACTGGCAACTACTACTCCTCTACAACTGCATGGATCTCTGATGCAATAGTGAAATGACAGTCCGCAGGGGTGTGGCGCATTTTGTTGTGTCATGTTCCCTGCAGGCCTCTTTGGTGGCTCGGACCCCAGATTCCTGAGTGTCACGGTACCCAGCAGAATGACACCTACTTCCCACCCATTGAAAGAAGTATTAGCTGGACCAGTTTTTCTGCAACGTGCTGTGCAGCAATGATTGTAAGGCAATAATGGGATCAGAGCAGGGACAAGATGCTTGCCCTGAAGATGCTTCATCTGCACGACTGCCTTCAGGATTGCATGGAGCTCTGCATTAATTACAGTGTATTCATAGCAAAGGCAAATCCTGAAAACCGGTTGGGGAGGAGTTCCCTTGTTTGAAGCTGTCAGTGTACACAACTTTAAAATTTTGCTGCCTATCTAAAAAAGCATATTTGAAAATGTAAACTCTAGAATTTAATCCTTCTAATACTGCATCAAATAATTCTGGATCTCTGTAGGGGTTACAGTGGAGGTCTGCTACAACCTTGATGAAATAAATTACAACCAACCACACCCATCTCTAAAAGGGAATACTTTGCACAAGCCCCATATGGTCTCATCACTCGTGTTGATTACAAAAAAACCTTTCCGTTGGTGAACAAGCAATGGGGCAGGATGGTATGCAGATGTGTAGAGTGTGGGCAGTGTTTTATAGGCCTATTGCACCACGAGGAGTCATCGCTTGAAGTGAAGTGTAGACTCACTACTTCAGCACAAAGGCTCAATATAGGGCTAGTTCAAAACCCCCGGTGGCCAGCCAATTTCTTTAATGAAGCACCATGTCCAACATCTTTAAATAAGAGGGTCATGCAGGCCCATACACCAAGCATCCAGAATCAAGCTGAGAACCAACAGAGCTCCTATAAAACTTGAACAGTCATGTTCTGCCTGCTACCCATGAATTGTGCCTAAGACACTTTAAAATACTGAATGATTTAAGGGACCATCTTTTCAAGTTCCTAAGGTGTGGCAAATCAAGTGTAAGGCCCAGAAACCTCACCATGCCTTTAAAATTAAGAACAGTGTCCCTAATCCTCAATTCAAGAAAGTTCAAAACAGAATGCGAATTGTTACAGAGAATACACACAGACTTCTTGGTAGTGAATTTAAAGCCCCTCTTCTCTACCAATTCCTCCAACTGACAAATAGTCTGTTGCAATTGATGAGTAGTTGTTGCAAGGCTTGAGGAGGAACAAAACACAGGAGAGGAGGAACAAAAGACAAAGAAGTCGTCAACATGTAAAGAACACTGGACAGAATGTTCAACTACTCACGTGACACTATTAATAGCTATGCCAAAGACAGTCACACTTAAAACACTACCTTGAGAGACAGCATTCTCTTGCTTCAAGCGATCAGAGAGGAAGTCACTGACTTGGTATCTAAAATAGTGTACCAAGGGGAAGGACTGTGTAAATATGGGAAGACATGTGTCTCAAAGCAGTATCACAGGCCTTCTTGGTGTCAAAAAATGATGGCGCAGGGAAGCCTGTTGTATAGCTGCTTCCAGAAGGGTCCGGTCATCAATGGTGGAACCCACACTGAAAGCGACTAAGGAGATTCTACAATCCAGACTAGATGGCAGCTAACCATCCACTTCCAGGTCTCTCACAAAAAGCTAGTGAGGGCAAGACTATGAAAACTATTAGCGTATATACCATCCTTCCCAGGTTTTAAAAATGGAATTAAAATTACCTCTCTCCACGAGTTGGGAAAGTATCCTGATATTCAAATGAGGTTAAAAAGGGAATGGAGGATTTCTTTGCTCTGCCTTGTGAGGTGCTGTAAGAAAGCATAATGGACCGTATCATGACCATGTGATGTGTATCAAGCTGCACACAATACAGTATCTAGCTGCCACATGGGAGTCCCAATTGCCCCTTTCAACAGCCACCCTGTGGTTTCGGAATGCTGATTTCTGGCTGGCAGCGGCGGTAGCTGTGGCAAAATAGGCTGCCGTACTTTGGGCAGTTTCTCGCAGGTTGGTCTGGTGGTTTCCATTCCCCATTACAACAGCCACTGTGCAATTCCCTCCTCCCCATAAGTCATCCTGATGGCCTCCCATACAACTGTACTTTTAGTGGAATGGTTTATGGTGTTCAGGAACTGTTGCCACGATCTCTTTTTGATGTGTCTGGTAATTTGACAACTTTTTACCCTCACTACCTAAGAGGCAGCTTGATTCCCTGCAGTTGGCCGCCACTTGAATATACACAGAGCTGTCATCCTTGTCCTGATTGATTGCAGAACGACATTTCTTTGTCCATCACGGGACTGGCTGCTTTTTCAGCTGGCATGAACACTGTGGAATGGATGCTTCAGTGGTGTGATGGATCATTTTGATAATATGATCCACCCATTTCTCGATGATGTCACAGTATTCAAACACAGCAAGTTGGCTGTAATGTGCCCTGTCTGACCTACTGAGCACCCATCGTTGTGACTATCTTTCTGGCACCACTCTGTCTGGCAGATGAATTCAGATTAGGAAGTGATCACTTGAGTACAAGTCATTGAACACTTCCCACTGAGTGGTGTGTGCAAACACTATAAAGCATACCAAGAGATTCAGAGAGAGTGCGTGCTCTGCCCCATATTCAACAAACATGCATATGAAGACACTAGAAGCTCTCAATTGCTCTACATCTGGGGCACATGGCTGCAGAGCCCCAAAGCACACTGTGTGCTTTAAAAACACCACGGAGGAGTAAGGGCTGGGGAAGCTGCATAAAGGCACATTTACACTGAATTCTAAACATGTTCTGCAACACTGTTCATGGCCAGTACTAAGCTAACAGTGTTCACAGCATGTAGGCAACACACAACAAGTGTTCCATGGCTGTGTTGGTCAGATCAAAAGAAAATTGTTCCTGGCCTGCCATCACTAAATGCTACTACACAGTGATAGTGTCCGTTTTGGCTCAGTTTGTAATGTTGTCTGTTGTCTTTGTGTGGGTTCCTTTATGAAAAGGAACGGATAAGAAGCAAAATTTACAAACTTGTCACACTCTATGAGACAGAGAAGTGCATCTGGAATATTTGAAGTTATATTTATAAAAATATTAGAAAGAAGCATGACTCCCTACAAAAAAGTACTGGTTTTTTTATCACCAGCAGCAGTGACACACACAAAAAAAATTAGGTCTCTCCTTTCTCAATATGACAACGGCACCGGCAGCAGCAGCAGCAATAACAACAGCAACAGCAACAACAATAACCCGTCACATTCATTGGAGAAGTTGTCTTTATTGAAAATGATATAGTGGAATAATCTTAAAATGAAAATAAAAATAAATATATAATAAATTAAGTACATGTTTCAGCAATACTAACATAGCTTAATTGTGTTTACTATATTCTTCAGTCCTGCAACCAAAGCTTCACAAACTGCATGAACTATTTGAGATATGACTAGCTTTGAAATGAGGAATAAATGTGCAAGGCTTTGATATGAATGTTCTGTTGCCAAAAAATGAAGAGTAACAGCAAGTCTTTGTTTCACAGAAACTGCTTTTCTGAAGTTTTTATCTTTCTTTGAAAGAAATGGCACTGTACTATTCACTAGAATTTCAAAATCAGATGGTGACATCCTAGGGAAGTTACAAAAACCAGAACCAACTTAAAAATTCAGCTCACACTGTGTCATGCCACATATTCTCTAACACGTCTTTGTTCATGAACAGTGAATACGTCATTATCTTCCTCTGCTTATTTTGTCAAGTGTTGTTAATGCAGCACAACATATAATTAATTCTTCCTCTTCACTTGTCGTAGCGTAGCACTTGATGTGAATACACAATGCAAAATGTTTCCTGCCAGTTCAGCAAAGCAGACAATGCGGATACATAAACATTCCGCGTATTTCTATAGACTAGAGTTCAAAGCAGTGCCCACTGCATTGATACAAAAGTTGAGTTACATCAATTCAGTGGCACACTATGACTTAGCTGACGTGCAACACATTAGTTCCTTAAGAGTTACAGACCGCAAACACAAGCTTGGTGGTTGGTGACTAAGTTAACTCTTTCAATTGGAAGATACAGCCCCTTTTTATGGCTTAGGTTTTCCGTACCCAAGTGGTTATTGACAGTTGGTAATGCTGGTGGAATGTATAAACAAGAAACAATTGAGGCAATCAGTCAGTGCACATTACGCATGTCAGAACCAAGAGAAGCAAATATCAGTCTCTTGTGTAACTGATATAAATGGACACATCAAACTAGGTTCTGTTTGTATGTCCTTATCATCCCTGTAATGAAGCTGGCACAGTCCTTACCGGTGTTCTGATCTTCACTCTCTGACACCACCTCCTTCATCTTTGTCTATTTTGGGATCTGAGAGACCTGCTCTTCCTTTTAACCTTCCTTAAGCTATCGCCCTCCTCGCAAAGGAAAAATGGTTGCAAAATATATGACTCTGTAATTTAACAATATTATGAAAAGAAAAGCTGCCACTCACCACATAGCAGAGATGCTGAGTCACAGACAGGTACAACAAAAAGACTGTCACAAATAAAGCTTTCAGCCATTAAGGCCTTCATCAACAATAGAAGACTTCTATTGTTGACGAAGGCCTTAATGGCTGAAAGCTTTACTTGTGACAGTCAACAATAGAAGTCTTCTATTGTTGACGAAGGCCTAAATGGCTGAAAGCTTTATTTGTGACAGGCTTTTTGTTGTGCCTATCTGCGACTCAGCAACTTTCCTTTTCATAATACTGTTGCATTCCGTCCTGGATTTTCCACTGTTTGATTCTATAATTTTTATTTGATATGAGTCTATAAGGAGGACTAAACATTTTGCCCCGTGAAGGTAAGCCAGCAATTCTGTCTCATAATTTTGAGTACTGTTATAGCTTTGGCAGTAGTCAGCCATCATTCATTTTAACAGCTTCGCTTGACAGCCATATTTTTGCATATTGTGAGGGAAAAAGAACACATTAACACAGTACTTTACGGGGCATGTGGACAGCAGTAATCACCAGCATGAATGCATGTGTAATGCATGTAAATACTGGAAATTTTGTCATGCAATGATTTCAACTTGCAAATAAGTTTATTTTTTTACCCCACTATGTAATTAAAAGACTAATAGAGTTGTTTCATTAACCACTAGTCTTCAGTGCATCAAAAATGAAGTAGTGACGCCAGCTGATGACACTCAAATGAAATGTAATTTATGTGTTCAACAAGTCTGGTCAAGTCCAGCTCTTAGAGGCATAGAGTCTAAAACATTAATAAATTTCATAATTGAAATGCCTGAAACAACAGCTTTTTTATATTTTATTACATTTTATGACATGATATACCTTCAGTAACTTCAGTTCCACAAGCATTCCTTCACAACATGTTCGGCCACTGCACCATAATAGATACATGCTCTCGGAGTCTTTCATTAGCCCAGGATTTTCATTTTCAATTTTCCCATCATCACCTATGGAAAGAGTTAAATATGGCAAAACTATAAAAAATGATGACAAAACAAAAGTCATAATCTTGGACACTGGAATTCTAACATGGTTTAGAACTTCAGGTTATAGCACATGTTTCACTGACAGATCAAACAGCCACTTAAAAACTGTGTGTTTGTCACCACTAACTATGAATTGCTTATGAAAAGATAATTACTCAGCTGTCCCCAGGAAAAGTAAGTAGGCACAAGGGCACACAAAAGCCGCAAGATGGGTTGTCAAGATTATCATGCATAAAATTATACAGTTATCCATAATTATCAATGAGACCCGAATTTACCATTTTGAGGAATCAGTTATAATCTACACCTCATTAATTTTAACCATATTATTCACATACCATTTCATAATTTCATCAACAAAGCTGCACCCTTCCTCTGTCTGCATTACCTTGATGAAGCATTTTTACACAATTTTTGATGATAATGAACCATAATATTCAAGAGAGGATAAACTATAACTCTAGGATTAAAGATAACCAAACATGTCAAAGATCAAGTTGTGACCATGAACAGATACAACTAAAGGGTTCTAACTTCACAAATCTATATTTTATTGTCAAGCACTGAAAATTGGAACAATTAGCATACATATTACCACAGCTGCAGTATGAGTACTGTAATAAATAATAAATGTGACCTGGAACATGTCTGTAGCAGCAAGAAGCCAATCAGACATAGCGCCAGGACACTTTTATGGCTTGGATATCAGGTGGAAAAGTGCCTTGTTCTGAAGTGAGAAGAAAATGGTCAGAAAATATGGCATGCAATGTAGATGGAAAAAAGATATCATATAGCATTCAATCGGAAAGTAGTAGTAGTAAAAATAAAACTATCCTCAGTCAAAGAATTGTTTGTAGACCACACTGTTTTATTAGGCATGGTCCTTACCTTCCTCCGACCGCTCAACTTACTTACCAAGCCTCTTGTAATATGACCCATAGTTAAAAGTGGACTGTGAACCACACTGCAACTTGGTATTTGCAACATTAATAAATCACTGTCAGAGGTGAAAGAAGCAATAAATGATAGAAAAACTCCTTTAACTGACTGGGGATACAACCTCAAATCTTTGGATCTACCTCTGGTTTGTATAAAAGTTCTCATTTATTCCTTTCTTATTTGAGAGCCAAAATGTGTAAGGTTGTCCAATTAGTAAAATAAAAAAGTGGTCAACAAACAAAATTCTATTATTTAGTGTAATTATGATTGTTAACTCATATATTGAATATATATCATTTACTGACAAAATTTACCACCTAGATACAATCAACTCAAAACTGACAAGGGAATGAATAAATGGTAGGATGCAAGGGGAGACAAGCTAAGTAGAAAATAAATGGACAATTTCAAAAGCTTACAACTATTAAAATTTTGCATGCAGTTAAGTCATGGTCAAATGTGTGCACACCCATCTGAAGATGATACATTCATGGGAGACTTTGGCTTCATTTCATTGCACACAGTAGGTCACCTCTGAAAATCCACTTGCATACGCTTAATAGTCTGAAAAAAAAACTAACGTTTCTGACTGTAAAAGCTTACACTTTATGGCGATAATTGCAGAAAAAGCTAATGACTCTGCTTCCCTTCACATATCTCAACATTTATTACTATCAGCCATCAGCTCTTCATAAGTTTCTAGATTAAAGCAGATGCTGCACACCAATAGCTGTATGTGCTACTGCAGTTGATAATTTCCTATCACAACAATCTACAGGACAATAACTGTAAGAATTTTACCCTCCACTGACAATGTGATTATGTCTCACTGTACACTTCTTTTTCATTTTGAAATTTCTAGATCACTCCTGGTAGTTACAAGCAGTCAACTTGTAATCACTGTATATAAAACACAATGTCCAGACCAATTGACTGACTCATCATTGCCCAGCCCAAACCACTATGGATAGCAACTTGAAGTTTGGAGAAGGTGTGAATATTACACTGTAGGCATCATTTAGGAAAGGACTTTTCAAAATTCCAACCCTAAGGGGGTGAAACAGGGGACAAAATGAAATGTGGATATTAAGGCAATTTTGAAGCCAGACTGACAAAAACTGGTATTGAGTTTCTTGGTCAGAAATAGAGAAATATGTATTTCAGCATTTTTTGAAATTTAAACCATGGGGTTGCAATAGTGGGTGAAAGCTTTTTTTTCCAAAATATATCATTGGTAAAGAACTACTAAAGAATTTTTAAAGCTACAACTATGAACTATACTGCAAAATATTAAAGACTTTAATACGGATGTCAAAGCCAATATATTACAAGGAAAAGATAGTCATATCAGATAACAAAGTAAAGACAATATGGGATATAGCGAAGGAGGAGACCGGTAGAACCAGACATGAAGAGGAACAAATAGCATTAAGAGTAAATGATACATTGGTGACAGATGTGTGTAGTGTTGCAGAACATTTTAATAAACATTTTATAACTGTTAGCGAAAAGATGGGGTTGTCAGGTTCGGTAGATGCTGCTATGGAATATGTCAGACCAGAAATTTCAAGCAACTTCCATAATATGAATTTGACCCTCACTACCCCAACAGAAATAATGTCTATCATAAAATCTTTAAAATCAAAAACATCTAGTGGCTATGATGAAATATCAACAAAGTTAATTAAAGAATGTGATTCTGAGCTAAGTAACATATTAAACTATCTGTGTAACCAGTCATTTATCAGTGGAATATTTCCTGAATGGCTGGAAAATGCTGAAGTTAAGCCACTGTTTAAGAAGAGAGATAAAGAAATAGCACCAAATTTCCGTCCAATTTCACTGTTGCCAGCATTCTCAAAAATTTTCGAAAAAGTACTGTACAGTCGGCTTTATAACCATCTTATCTCAAATAACATACTGTCAAAGTCACAGTTTGGATTTCTAAAAGGTTCTGATATTGAGAAGGCTATCTACACTTACAGTGAAAATGTGCTTAATTCATTGGACAAAAAATTGCAGGTAACTGGTATATTTTGTGATCTGTCAAAGGCATTTGACTGTGTAAATCACAATATCCTTTTAAGTAAATTAGAGTATTATAGTGTAACAGGAAATGCCTCAAAATGGTTCAAATCTTATATCTCTGGCAGGAAACAAAGGGTGTTATTAGGAAAGAGACATGTATCAAGCTATCAGGCGTCATCCAACTGGGAACTAATTACATGTGGGGTCCCACAAGGTTCCATTTTGGGGCCCTTAGTTTTTCTTGTGTATATCAACGACCTTACATCAGTAACATTACCAGAAGCCAAGTTCGTTTTGTTTGCCGATGATACAAACATTGCAATAAATAGCAAATCAAGCGTAGTCTTAGAAAGATCAGCTAATAAAATATTTGTGGACATTAATCACTGGTTCCTAGCCAATTCTTTGTCCCTAAACTTTGAAAAAACACACTACATGCAGTTCAGAACTTGCAAGGGGTGTCCCACGAGTATATGTCTAACATACGATGACAAGAAGATAGAAGAAGTGGACAGTGTTAAATTCTTGGGATTACAGTTTGACAATAAATTCAACTGGGAGGAGCACACCACAGAACTGCTGAAACGTCTTAACAAATCTCTGTTTGCAATGCGAATTTTGTCAGACATAGATACAAAAATGAAAAAGCTGGCATACTATGATTACTTTCATTCCATAATGTCATATGGGATTATTTTTTGGGGTAATTCATCAAGCCAAGCTGAAGTTTTCCGGGCACAAAAACGTGCAGTAAGAGTTATATGTGGTGTGAACTCAAGAACATCCTGCAGAAGCCTGTTTAGGGAACTAAGGATGCCAACTACTACTTCCCAATACATTTATTCCTTAATGAAATTTGTCATTAAAAATATATCACTTTTTCAAACCAACAGCTCAATTCATGGAATCAATACTAGAAATAAGAATAATCTTCACAAGGATTTAAAGTCACTTAGTCTTGTACAAAAAGGTGTGCATTATTCAGGAACACACATTTTCAATAACTTGCCAGCAGCCATAAAAAGCTTAACAACCAATGAAATTCAGTTTAAGAGAAGCCTAAAGGATTTATTGGTGGCCAACTCCTTCTACTCCATTGATGAATTTCTCAGTAAAACCAACTGATTTGTGTGTGTGTAAAAAAATATATATATATAAAAAACAAAGATGATGTGACTTACCAAACGAAAGCACTGGCAGGTCGATAGACACACAAACAAACACAAACATACACACAAAATTCTAGCTTTCGCAACCAACGGTTGTTTCGTCAGGAAAGAGGGAAGGAGAGGGAAAGACGAAAGGATGTTTCCATCAGTCCCTACACTTAAAGTTCCCATCTCTGGCTGCAACCCTTCTTTCCATCAGTCCCTATACCAGTTCCAAACTGAACAATCCATTGCCCTCACCCACCTAATCCTTCACCTACACATCAACTCAGCCAATGAACACACCCGTCAACTCCCATCCTTAATATAAGTCCTCAATCTTTCCTCTCCCACATCCACACCGGCTGTTCAGAGCATCCTCCTACAGGCCAACTGCAAATTAGAACAGCATGCCACCCTCCACCTCAAAAAACTATCCAATCTCCTGGTTTCCCACCTCCGGAAAGGCAACTCACTCACCCTTCACAACCTTTCCAGCAAACCTCAACCTCCTCTCATTGTACACAAACCCAGTCTCTCCCATCTACTCAATCTCCCCACTTCCAGCTCCACTTCCTCCAATCCAAAGGCCTCACCTTCAGCCCCACTCCCAGATTCAACCAAACAGCCCTCGTCAAAGATTTACTGTCCTACACTCGTACTCTCTGCTGGAAATATCACTTTGCCACAAAGAAAAATGATCCTAATCCTACTCCTAATGATCCAACTCTCCAAGACACTATCCAAATTGAACCCTGCCTGGAACAGTTCCGTCCTCCATCACAGAGGGACCCACCTCCTCTTCCTCAAAATCACCCTCTCCAAACCTTCCAGGATTTTCTGACTTCCAGCCTTGCCTCTCAATCCTTCTTAAAAAAACCTTAATCCTACTCCCAACATCACCACTGCTGAAGCCCAGGCTATCCGTGATCTGAAGGCTGACCGATCCATCGTCATTCTTCTGGCGGGCAAGGGTTCCACGACCGTGGTACTTGATCGTCGGCAGTATGTGGCTGAGGGACTGCGTCAGCTTTCAGACAACACCACATACAAAGTTTGCCAAGGTAATCCCATTCCTGATGTCCAGGCGGAGCATCAAGAAATCCTCAGAACCTTAGGCCCCCTGCAAAACCTTTCACTTGACTCCATCAACCTCCTGACCCCACCGACACCCCGCACCCCTACCTTCTACCTTCTTCCTAAAATTCACAAACCCAATCAACCCGGCCGCCCCATTGTAGCTGGTTACCAAGCCCCCACAGAACGTATCTCTGCCTACGTAGATCAACACCTTCAACCCATTACATGCAGTCTCCCATCCTTCATCAAAGACACCAACCACTTTCTCGAACGCCTGGAATCCTTACCCAATCTGTTACCCCCGGAAACCATCCTTGTAACCATTGATGCCACTTCCTTATACACAAATATTCCGCACGTTTAGGGCCTCGCTGCGATGGAGCACTTCCTTTCACGCCGATCACCTGCCACCCTACCTAAAACCTCTTTCCTCATTACCTTAGCCAGCTTCATCCTGACCCAAAACTTCTTCACTTTTGAAAGCCAGACATACCAACAATTAAAGGGAACAGGCATGGGTACCAGGATGGCCCCCTCGTACGCCAACCTATTCATGGGTCGCTTAGAGGAAGCCTTCTTGGTTACCCAGGCCTGCCAACCCAAAGTTTGGTACAGATTTATTGATGACATCTTCATGATCTGGACTCTCAGTGAAGAACTCCAGAATTTCCTCTCCAACCTCAACTCCTTTGGTTCCATCAGATTCACCTGGTCCTACTCCAAATCCCACGCCACTTTCCTTGACGTTGACCTCCATCTGTCCAATGGCCAGCTTCACACGTCCGTCCACATCAAACCCACCAACAAGCAACAGTACCTCCATTATGACAGCTGCCACCCATTCCACATCAAACGGTCCCTTCCCTACAGCCTAGGTCTTCGTGGCAAATGAATCTGCTCCAGTCTGGAATCCCTGAACCATTACACCAACAACCTGACAACAGCTTTCGCATCCCGCAACTACCCTCCCGACCTGGTACAGAAGCAAATAACCAGAGCCACTTCCTCATCCCCTCAAACCCAGAACCTCCCACAGGAGAACCACAAAAGTGCCCTACTTGTGACAGGATACTTTCCGGGACTGGACCAGACTCTGAATGTGGCTCTCCAGCAGGGATACGATTTCCTCAAATCCTGCCCTGAAATGAGATCCATCCTTCATGAAATCCTCCCCACTCCACCAAGAGTGTCTTTCCGCCGTCCACCTAACCTTCGTAACCCGTTAGTTCATCCCTACGAAATCCCCAAACCACCTTCCCTACCCTCTGGCTCCTACCCTTGTAACCGCCCCTGGTGTAAAACCTGTCCCATGCACCCTCCCACCACCACCTACTCCAGTCCTGTAACCCGGAAGGTGTACACGATCAAAGGCAGAGCCACGTGTGAAAGCACTCACGTGATTTACCAACTGACCTGCCTACACTGTGACGCATTCTATGTGGGAATGACCAGCAACAAACTGTCCATTCACATGAATGGACACAGGCAGACAGTGTTTGTTGGTGGCTAAACATGCCTTGGTGCACGGCCAGCACATCTTGGCACAGTGTTACACCGTCCGGGCTATCTGGATACTTCCCACTAACACCAACCTATCCGAACTCCGGAGATGGGAACTTGCTCTTCAATATATCCTCTCTTCCCATTACCCTCCAGGCCTCAATCTCCGCTAATTTCACGTTGCCGCCACTCATACCTCACCTGTCATTCAACAACATCTTTGCCTCTGCACTTCCGCCTCGACTGACATCTCTGCCAAAACTCTGCGTCTTTGAATATGTCTGCTTGTGTCTGTATATGTATGGATGGATATGTGTGTGTGTGTGTGTGTGTGTGTGTGTGTGTGTGTGTGTGTGTGTGTGTGTGTGTGTGTGTGCGCGCGAGTGTATACCCGTCCTTTTTTCCCCCTAAGGTAAGTCTTTCCACTCCCGGGATTGGGATGACTCCTTACCCTCTCCCTTAAAACCCACATCCTTTCTTCTTTCCCTCTCCTTCCCTCTTTCCTGATGAATTTTGTGTGTCTATCGACCCGCCAGCGCTTTTGTTTGCTTGGGTCTGCTTGTGTCTGTATATGTGTGGATGGATATGTGTGTGTGTGTGCGCGAGTGTATACCCGTCCTTTTTTCCCCCTAAGGTAAGTCTTTCCGCTCCCGGGACTGGGATGACTCCTTACCCTCTCCCTTAAAACCTACATCCTTTCGTCTTTCCCTCTCCTTCCCTCTTTCCTGACGAAGCAACTGTTGGTTGTGAAAGCTAGAATTTTGTGTGTATGTTTGTTTGTGTGTCTATCGACCTGCCAGCGCTTTCGTTTGGTAAGTCACATCATCTTTGTTTTTAGATATATTTTTCCCGCGTGGAATGTTTCCCTCTATTACATTATATATAACTTCTGCGCAATTTCAGTGCAGTAATGTGTTCACTGTAAATGTGTGTGTGTGTGTGTGTGTGTGTGTGTGTGTGTGTGTGTGTGTAAGTACAATCTAACTTCTGCGCTATTTCAGTGTAGTAATGTGTTCATTGTAAATAAGTATTATAGTAGTTGTATTACATGTTTATTACCTTATAAATAAATAAAAACTGTTTTATTTTAAATTCAGTGCATTAGTATTTGTAAAATGACTTTCATATAGTGTTCATTAAAAAATGATGATCATTCCACTTGGGACCTGTGGAATGGTACATTAGCTTATTTGTTTTAGTTGTAAATATTTGTCATGTATTGTTGTTTTTCTGACATGTTCCACATCCTGGAGGACCTCCTCACTACGGATCAATTGGAATGAAAGTAAATCTAATCTAATCTAATCTATTTGGTTTCTTGGTTACAAACGAAAAATGTGTGTTTTAGTTGTTTCTGGAAACTGAACCCCTAAGGCGATGAAATAGGGGATGAGAGATTTTTACGAACATATTTTCTTATGAAAGCATTTTTGAAACTAAATCAATGAAAATTTAAATTTGGTTCCTCAGTTAAAAATAAAAAATACATGTTTTACTGTTTTTGGATATTCAACTCCCATGGGGGTCAAATGGGGGGGGATGAAAGTTTTTATGTATATATTTCACTGTGAGAACATTTTTAAATCTTGATGTATGAACGTTCATATTTGGTTCCTCTGTTAGAAATAAAACATATGCTTGTCATTGTTTTTGGAAATTCAACCCCTTAGGAGGTGAAATAAGTGGTGAAATGTTCTACGAAAGTATTTCACTATGAAAATGTTTTTAAAGCTAAATCTTTGAAAATTGGAGTTTGGCTTCTCAATTAGAGATGAAAAAATATGTTTCACTGTTCTTGGAAATTCACCCCTAAAGGGGTATTGGGTCAGATTGATTCACTGACTCATCATCGCCCAGCCCTAACTGCTAAGAATAGAAACTTGAAGTTTGGAGAGGGTGTGGAATTTGTACTGTAGGCATCGTTTAAGAAGCGATTGAACGAAATTCCGCTCCTAAGGTTATGAAGTAGGGGATGAAAGACTTATTGAAAATATGTCGCTATTAAGGAAATTTTGAAGCTGGAACTATGAAAACTGGTATTTCATATCTCAGTCATAAAATCAAAAAATACATTTTTCAGCATTTTTGAAGATAAAGAATTACTAAACAACTTCTAAAGGATTTTTAAGGCTACATCTATGAAAAATGGTATTTTACTTCTCATTTTGAAACACAAAAAATACATGTTTCAGTTTTTCTGAAACTTCCACTACTAAGGGAGTGCAACAGGGGGTGAAAATTTTTAAGAAAATATTTTGCTACATTAAAACAATTTTAAAGCTAGTTTATGACAATTGATATTGTATTGTATGGAACTGGGACCCTAGAAACGACGGAGAGGCTTCATCCTCGCGTAGCCCTCAGTGGTTCACAACCCCACAACAGGCTACAGCAGTCCACTCACCCCATCACCGCCCCACACCGAACCCAGGGTTATTGTGCAGTTTGGCCCCCAGTGGATCCCCCCTCCCCCCACCTCCCCCTGGGAATACCAGACAAGTGTAACCCCAATGTTTACATGGTAGAGTAATTATGGTGTATGTGTAAGTGGAGTTTGTGTAGGATTCGCTGACATTGCGTAACTGAGGCGGAATAAGGGGAATCAGCCTGCATTCGCCAAGGCAGATGGGAAAACCCTTTAAAAACCATCCACAGATTGGCTGACACACCGGACCTTGACACTAATCTGCCGGGCAGATTCATGCCTAGGGACCGGCACGCCTTCCCACCCGGAAAGAAGTGCGTTAGACCACACAGCTAACCGGGCGGGCCAAAAATGATATTTCACTTTTCTGTTAGATACAGAGAAATATCTATTAGAGAATAAAAGTTGCTATGGAAATATCTCCACAAGAACACAAAAGGTATGATTAAGAAAAACCTTGGACTCCAGCTACCAGAATTGCTTTTTGGTCAGAAGTATATTCAGAAAAGACCATGCTTATATGGCCTTAATTGGTGCAAAAAGCTTACAAGGAGTTGCAATTTGTGGACGACATAAAAATTCTATTAAATAAAAACAAACAATATCTCTGCAGACCATACAGTCTATGCAAGGGAAGCAGCAGGCACTAAGCTAATATGTATTAATCTCACAATCATTTACTTCTCACTTGTCTAGAGGCTCAACACCTTGTCCCAATTTAATTGCACATGGCTGTACTCTTCAAAGCAAACTTCTCTCAATGCTATACTCCATCTCTCAGAGCTTTATTGTAAATAGCTTTGGAAGATCCACAATTACATTTTGTGGTTAGAAAAGTCAAAGATTACTCATGCATATCATTGGCATTTATAGTGTCCCATGTAACTAAGTGCTGGGTTCATTTTACAGAAGTATCATTTTGACCTGCTTCAGAAAACCTAAATTGTCCATTATTACTGCTCACTACCCTCTTAGAAATACTTCTCACTTCAATTTGACACTTATATCTGAACTGATTAACAATGTATATTAGAGTTTTGAAATTTCCATTGTGTCTAGATGTGAAGTTCCATTACAATGGTCCAATTACATCTAATAATTAAATTTACATTTACTAAACCTGTGTAGTATTCCAGACAAATGACAGTGAACAGAGCTTTCCAGTGCTCTCTACTTGCGTGGCTAACATAACTGTGAAACATTTCCCATGCATCAATAGCAGAACAGCTTGTGATAGTTTCTGAACAAAAACAGAACTTCAGTGCAATGAAAAATTCAGCTCATGGCACGTCAAATCTCAGTCATTGGTTTGTTACCCAATCTATGCTGAACACTCCATAAAACCTCCAGAGGTTAGTAAGTAGTAACTGATTACTGTACACCACTATTCAGGACCAACATATACTGTCAGGTTTCTGGCTGTCTTTAAGAACACCAAATTCTGATCACCGCCTTTTTGTGTGAATCAGTATCACTGTTCCTTATCACTCTTCTTTTCTTATTACTCTTATTTTGAAATCAAATAAAACCATTTTTTCAGCTTCTATTGCCATGTCATCTACCACAAACCACTTTTATGCTCACTGCTGCCACCTCACAGTTCTCACAGAGGCACCAATCAAATAACCTTTCCTCTATCCTTTCACACATCTCTGACCACATCTCTGACCAACTGGATTTCAATCTGCTGCTGCTGTTGTTATTGTTGTAGGCTTCTGCCCGAATATTGGTTTCAATCTACCCATCTAAACTTCAGCATTCTTCTGTCATACTTCAAATTCTTCTGTTTCATTATTCTCTGTGCTGTTTATCATCCATGTTTCTCTTCTGTACCAAACTACATTGCTGACAAATACCTTCAGAAAAGAGTTACTAACAAATTTATATTCAGTACTAAGGAATTTATCATTTTCAGAAAGGCTTTTTTCCCCTTTGTCCATACCTGATGTAATTTGATTACATTCAATTTGCCTGATTTTATTTTTGTTGGTGTTCATCTTTTAATCTTTTTTCCCTTCTATTCCACTCATCTTCCAAGTCTTTTACCGACTGTGACTGAACTACAAAGTCGTCAGCAAACCTCAAAGTTTTTATTTCTTCTCCCCGAACTTTAATTCATTTTCGAAATTTTTACTTGATTTTCTTTGCTTGTTCAGTGTTCGGATTGAATAACTCCCTTCTTATTGTTTCCCTTTCATGTCCTCCTGTAGTCTGCTTTCTGTACAAGTTGTAGATAACATTTTGCCCCCTGTTTTTTATCCTTGCTACCTTCAATATTTCAAAGAGTATATTCCAGCCAACACTATCTAAAACTTGTTTTCCATAACAACAACAGTTTAGTTACAATGGGGAGAATTGGATTGGGCAACACCGTGAATTCATCATAGAGATGTTCTTTAAAAATGCAGTACTTGTGGCCACCATTCAGAGGAAGTTCTATCTCCAATTCAACATTCCACATAATGGTGCAATTTCAACCCACAATAAAATTCTGCTACAGGTTAATAACTTCCTTGAAACATGTTCTGCACTGAAGGAAAAACCAGGAGGCAGTGCAAAGACGGCCACATCACCTGAAAACATTGAAGTTGTGCAACATGCAATTCAACAGAGACCCAACCAATCTGCTAGATGACACGCACATTCTCTTGGGTTATCAAATCCGTCCATTCAATGCACTTTACACTGTCTAAATTTTCATTTCCACAAAACTGCAATTGTTCAGGTGTTGAAGACTCAACATTTTGTGAGAAGATGTTTCACTGAAGCAAATACGGATGTGTTGGTGCAAGAACCTGGAATTGCGATTTTAATGTCAGATGGGGCTCACTTTTACCTAAACAGCAGGGTTTAAAAAAAAAAAAAAAAGTACCATTATTGGTATCCAAACAATGCTCAACGACTGCACCAGTGCCCACTGCACTTTGGCTGTGTCACAGTGTCGGTGCTCTTTGGCTGTGTCACAGTGTGGGTTGGATTAGGGAAATTTTGTGTCATGGGGCCTTATTTCTTCGAAGAAAATGGGAAAGCCAATGCTGTGAACTCAGAGCATTATTTGACCATGTCGTGTGAATTTCTCACCCTGGAACTTCGTCGTCTTGGGATAAATTGTTGAAATGTTTGGTTTCAGCAAGATTGTGCAACAGCTCACACTTCCAATGTATTTATGTCTGAAGTAGGGAAGTCGTTTCCATGGAAAGTGATATCCGACTGAGGAGATGTTGACTGGCTGCTCTGCTCTCCTGTCCTCATTCCATGTGACTTTTCTTGTGGGACTTCCTCAAGAGCAAAGTGTACATCAGTAAGTCACATACTGTGCTTCAATTACAGGATACCACTGAGTGACAGATTCATGCTATAACCCGTAACACGCTGGAGAGAGTGATGATAAACTTTGTGCAGAGGGTCAATGCGAACACCGAAAAAGAGGGCCAGTACTTGAAGGGCAATATCTTTCACAAACAATTAATTTCTCTCAAAATAAACACATAAGATGTAAACATTTATTGACTGTGTATCTTTCAAAATAAAATAAGTTACTATATTTTAAAATGTCTGGGTGCTATAAATTTAAAAACCATCAGACAATGCTGACTCACCCTGTACTAGTTTTTGCCAATGTTCTGCAAATGATTCATTAAACTGATACTTTGGAAATATTCCCACCAGTTCTCACCTGTCTTATTTGCAATAGGAATTATTTAATCATTTTTGAAGTCTGAGGGTATTTCACCTTATCTCATATGTCTTGTACACAAGGTAGAATAGTTTTGCCTTGGCTGGTCCTTCCAATAGTGCATTAATTAACAGAATGTTGTCTACACCAGGGGCCTTGTTTCAGCTTGGGCCTTCCACTGCTCTGTCAAATTATTCTCACATTATCATATCTCTCATCTTGTCTTCTTTACTTCCTTTTCCCTTTCTATAATACTGTCTTCAAGTTCATTTCCCTTGTATAGCCACTGTATGTATCCCTTCCCCTTTTCAGCTTTCCGTTCTTTGGTTAGTACTGGTTTTCATTCTGAGCTCTTGATATTTATACAGCTGATTCCCTTTCCTCCAAAAGTTCTTTCATTTTTCCATAGGTGGCATTTATCTCCCCCCTATGTTTAGAGTACAGCTCTGTATGGTGGTGCAATGTGGACTGCGGAAAAACCAGAACAGAAGAGAATCAAATCACCTGAGGTGCGGTGCTACAGAAGAATGTTGAAAATTAGAAGGACTGATAAGGTAAGGAACAAAGAGGTTCTCTGTAGAATCAGTGAGAAAGGAATACCGTATATGGAAAACACTGACAAGAAGAAGGGACAGGATGGTAGGACATATGTTAAGACATCACATAACAACTTCCATTGTACTAGAGGGAGCTGTAGAGGTCAAAAATGTAGAGCAAGACAGAGGCTGGAACACATTCAGCAAATAACTGAGGACATAGGTTGCAACTGTTACTCTGAGATGATGATGAGGATGGCACACAAGAGGAATTCATGGTGAACCACATCAAATCAGTAAAAAGACTGATGCTTCTATTTCTACAGCCTCACTTTTGTCCTTTGGCCATTCCTGCTTAGCCAATTTGAACTTGTGGCGCATGTGCCTTCATTTAACTTCGCATATTAATTTGCGAATTAAATTTAAACAAATGTCACCTGTACTGTTAAGGAAGCTAAGGTAGCTCTCACACAAAGAGTGGCAGCTATAGTATCATGCTTAATGATACAAACAAATACTAGCTGTTGTAACGGTACTTTGACTACCGCACCTCCGCCAGTGCAAAGATATGATTTACGATCGCGCATGCAGAAGAGCGCTGCGCCAGCGACAGATTTTTTATAAGTAATTTTTTTTTTTTTTTTTTTTTTTTTTGCGTAGGTGCTTGTTTTTAACAACTAGTCTTCATATGTTCAAGATGTGTATTTTTCGGTGCTGTGTTAAACAATGAGGAAATTAAAACTATATTACGAAACGAAGTTACTTCAGTAGTGAATCGCAATGGTTATCGCCAAATTTATAAATTAATCCTGACAGCGAACAATAAAAACAGGTCATCCTACAAGAAAGTTAAGAAGTATTCCAGACGCAGCCACGAAGACTATATTATAATAAATACTACGTTTCTAACAGAATTATAAGGTAAATTTCTACTTATTTCTGATGCTACTTCCTTACAGTCGCTTTTTGTAGTGTTGCCGACCTGGTCTGCCATTCACGGTCAAATTACAGCACTATCTCAATCAGTGATACGAAGTCCGCCTTATCCGTAACTTACTCCATCAAAATTCAAAACCCAATCAGATTTTCTATTTTGTATTTTCATGGCAGAACCCCGAGGAGAGGAAAAATTACACTGTACACAGGAAACTGATTTTATCATCACAACTCGATTATTACCAATAACTGCTTGTCACACAGCAGCCATTTGAACTGAACGGCAGCTGTGTGCACTAACAGCGAAAAGATATATCATGTGCACAAACTAGATTTTTCATACACTGGAAATGTACAGAGATGTCTACTATGTACATCACAAGACACAAGAAGGGCACATTATTTATGTATACATTCTTTTTGTTATGTGAATTACATTTATTCAAAAGTACTTGGAAAGTAACCAATGCTAACAGAATCTTAACTGCACTTGTTACAGCTCAAAAGAACCACAGTCTGCCCAAACAACCACCACACCCAGCAGCGCACTCCTGATTACGTGTGTGCAGATTATCTGCTTTGTGGATTATTCATGCTTAAAAAACGCCTGCACCTTTTTCTCTATTAAATAGCAAAGAACAACCCACTGCATGACAATAAGTGCCATTTCCATTGTTTAAACAACTGCCGTGTGGCAACAGAGTGCCATTTCCACTGTTATCAGCCTGCTTGTTCCATGTAAATAGAAAACAAACTCTGTTTTCCGATATTAGCCGGTGCGTAAGTGACAAGGAAGCAACTTGAAAGAAAAGTGATGACGGAGAAATGGATGAAACATGTTTGACATTAAAACAAAACTTAGAATTAACTGAAAGATGGGGGGAAACTGCTGCAAAACTAGTGCTGATTATGGTACTCGAATGCAGACTGTACAGGACATTAAAAAGGATAAGCAGAAAATACAAGGTTTTGTCCCAAAATGTGATTCTAATTCTGGATTATCTGCACAAAAATGCATTAAGAGATCTATATCTGATGAATTAGATGCTGCTCTTTGGCTATGATTTAACCAAAAATGAACAGAAGGCGTCATTGTTTCAGGCACAGTATGTGCCAAAAAAGTTAAATTTTTTCATGAAGCTCGATTTAAACCTCATCCACATGGCTAACCATATTCAAATAATGTCAGGGGATTTGCAGGCTTACTGTGCAAGAGGACAGGCTTAATTCAAATTTTACAGCAGCTCATTCTTTCCAGGATGAGTTCCAGAAATGTATGCAATAAGAGTATTTCACACCCAACCAAATTTATAATGCAGATAAAAGTGGTCTGCACTGGAAATGTCTGCCAACTAGAACCCTAACTTTTAGGAGCAAAATTCGTGGTCTTGGATAAAAGTCATTTAAAGAAAGCATTACAATTTTGTGCAGCCCTAATGCTTCTGGGAACCACAAAATGAAACTACTAGTGACTGGAAAATAAAAAGAAAATCACAAGCAGCCAAGGATATTGCAGCTAAGGATTTCCCTGTGCTTTATTACAACCAGAAAGGAGCAGGAATGGATAGTAAAATTTTGTACCACAAGTTCGGTAATTTCTAAAAGAGAAAGGATTGTCACAGAAGGCTGTTCTATTGCTTGATAACTCCCCTTTTAGTTCCCGATGAGAGGATTCTCATATTTGATGATGGTCTCATTGAAACTAAGCTTTTACCTCCTAACATGACTGCCATTATACAGTCAATGGAATAGGCATAACTGCATCAGTGAAACAACACTACCAGCCTTGTCTACTGAGAATGCTAGTTGATGAGGGTGATTTGGTGGCATTCTGGGACAGATTGACAGATCTAGATGCTATACATGGAATTTCTGATGCCTGACAGGAAGTCAAGCCACACACACTAGTTCGATGATGGAGGGAAATTTTTCCATATACAGAAGAAACTGATTTTCAAGATTTCAGTGATGAAAAAATAACTACACAAATAATGACTCTGACAATGGGTTTAAAATGGTTCTGAAGATGTCAATGAAGAAAACTTGACTGAGTGGCTGAAGCCTGATGCCTATAACCCTGCTTCCAGTCAGTGAGTTATGCCGGAATTGTGACAGCTGCTTCACAAAAAACAAAGAAGAGGACATTGAATGTGAAATTGGGGATGAAGACAGTAGCCCTGTCGGTCATAGTACTGCATTGCAATGTGTCGATACTCTCCGAGATTATATGGGTCAGTGCAGGTTTTAGTCCAATGACATCACTGCTGCAAGAAAAATTCAAAATGTTGTGTGAAAAAATGTCATCTCTTCTCAGAAGCAGACTAACATCACAGATAATTCTAAGAAATAACAGACCTACAGTGCACACAACTTTCAAACAAACAATATATATTTGAAAATTATTTTCCAATTACTCTGAATAATCAGGATACTGTACTTATACTTCAGTCCCTGTTGAGCTTCAAAAATATACTGATCAAGCAAAATTATAAACACAATTTACTTCATAATAAACATAGACTAGACTAGCATAAGGATAATTAATTTTTAGAGTCTAAATTATGGGACACTCTGATACTAACCAACAAGACTGAAATTCTCTTCTAGGATGCCACGGTGTGCATTAAACCATGCATTTGCTAGTTTGCTATTCTTGCTTTTTCCACTGAAAAAATTTATGGCATAAACTACTAAACCAGCAATCATCAGCATTTCCAGGTAGAAACTGTCCCAGTTAGTTCTGAAGTGCAGTGGAACCTACAACAGATGATGCAATTCCTGTAAGTCCAATAGCTACTAGTTTATATGTTAATTTAACCTTCATTCAATTGGACATTCATAACAGAAACACACTCCCAGACCATATACTTATTAAAAGAAAAGATAGCATAATAAGCCAAAATGAAAATATTAATTCATAATAGTAATGAAACAGTATGAAATGACACAAAGAACTAATACAAGACACTATGCCTCGTGGACAGAGTGTGCACACAAATCTATTCACAAAGAATAAAGGAATTTTGGCATTGTAAGAAAGCAAAGTTCACTGCGAAATACAATCATACGATCAGAGCCAGACTAGAGTACTAAATCAATAGTAAACATTTCATATACAAATGTGCTTCATTTTACAAATCTCTATGTTTAGTTGCCCCACATCCCCCTACGCAAAATGAAGAACTAAAAGTAACACGAAGTATACAACTTTGATTGTAAAGGTAACTATATACATCAGCTGCAGGAAGTCATGAAGATGCACCTTCCACAGAAAAACAACCTAAATACAACACTTTCAGCATTTACTGTGAATATAAAGCATTCTCAGCAAGCACATCCATGGCTTTCAGTTCCTAACATATATCTTAAGATCAACATGATAACCATATGATTTAACTGGCTGACATCAGACCAATATGAGTGACTCCCACTACACAAATTTGAGTTGGATTTCTGGAGCATATGTGCTACTTGCAAAAGTACTTCACAAGCCACCTCTCCAGTCATACTATACAGCAAGACATATGACAATACAATTCCCTGCTCCCTTCCCCTACACAAAATTGATTCTGATTGCTGAAGCATTTTTACCAGTTGCAAACCGTACTTAACAAGCACATTATCAATCACATTACCATGCAAGTCACAGAATTCTCTGCTCCCTTCCCCTATATGCAATGTCAAATAAACAGCTAAACACTAAAGCTTTACATTGACGAGTAACTGCAACCTTCTTTTGGCAGACGGAAGAACCACTTCATCAGTTTTGCCTTGAGGCATACCACCTATAAACAGTGTCAGATTACTCAGAACAAATGTTGCTGCAGAAAATTTTTGATCGCACACTGTGTGTAGCACATAGAAATTGTTCCAATTCCTCAAATAGGGGATAGCAGCCACACAGAAGAAGGAAATTTCGGAAATTTGTAAGTTTCTACAGGACCAAACTGCTGAGGTCATCGGTCCTTAGGCTTACACACTACTTAATCTAATTTATGCTAAGGACAAAAAAAAAAAAAAAAAAAAAACACACACACACACACACACACACACACACACACACACACACACACACACACACACCTGAGGGAGGACTCGAACCTCCGACAGAGGGGAGCCTTGCGAACCATGACAAGGCGCCTTAGACCGCACAGCTACCCTGGGGCGGCACACAGAAGAAGGAATAAACAGAAAGGTGACTAGCACACTAGGTATGATACCTACGGGGAATACAATAACCATCTTGTAATTACGGTATTTTTCAGTGTCGGGTCAGTCTCAAATTCTGAGCAAGTCATCATCAGGTGATACCAATACATTACACAGCAAATCATCTACTGGACAGGCCAGGATGGCATTCACTACAAATTTACTGGAAATGAATATTCATTAGTGGCAATTTGTTTGTGGTGCAATTGTGTGTAGAAATGAGTTGAATGTTGCCAGAATGAAAAGAAGTACCTCCTGAATTTCACTATCTTTACCTTTGTTATTGTAATTTTTGGTGCTTCTTTGTCATCTGGCTTGCCCCCCTGGCCAACAGTATCAAAACCTTCAAACTCTTCTTCATCTTGGAAATGATCAAATTCACCATCATCATCCTGAAACAAGAAACAGACAATCTGCAATGAGACATCAAAGATATTTGCTTAAAATCAAACAAATAAGTACAATTTCATTCAAAGCTTAAAAAAAAAATTAATACTATTACTGCTTTAATACACACACACACACACACACACAAAACTCTAACTCACTCTCTCTCTCCTCTCCCCCCCCCCCCCCCCTTTTCCCCATGGTGCTTCAAAGATACATCACCGAGAAATTCATTTTCATTCTTCATGGAAAATATTTTTAGAATATTCAGCAAAGCAGAAGTATTGAATCTGGAAAGTAGTAGTTTTCAAGAAACAAGACAAACCATTTAAAAATGCAAGTTCTACATTCTTCTCCATTCACAAAATTTTACTTATACATAAAACATTATGGTCTCTAGTGTTTTCTTGGTGTGACTAACAGTGTGCTTTTGCTTATTCAGCAAAGTTGTGGATTCTGTTTTATGTACAATATTTCAATGACCAACCTAGTCATCATCTTCACTGTTGTTGATGTTGCAGAGCTATTTATAAAAGAGTTTGACTCCCAATACTCATTTATCTTTCAGAGCTCACACTAATACTCTGAAAAAGTTAGCATTTTCCCACTCTGGTGGACGCGTTAGCCAGTTGGATCTTAAGAAAGTGAGTGAAAAACTCCAAGCTTTGTTTAAAGTGAAACCTCCATCACGTACTTTTTCTTTTCTTTCTTTTGTGGGGGGTGTTCCAGTATCTCTTACTTTGACAGGCTTCTTAAATATGCTGTTCCAAAAACTTGGTGTTCACACAGCGACACTGATCTCATCATAATTCCTTTCTTGATCCTATCTGCAGCAGCTTATTTGCTTGGTTGTTTCAGTCAGGTGTGTTACTTTTGTTTCTTGAGCCTCTTTTTGACTGATCTAATTGTCTGCCACATATAAGATCTACTACATTCACAAGGTCTGCAGGAAGACTAAGATGAGTATGCTGATGTTCCTAACAACCTGTCAAGATAAGCAAGTTGTACATATGTTTGCCAAAATCTATCATCCTATTAACACATGAGTAGTCAACAAAATTATGTGTCTTGTACATCCAGTACTAGTACAAGACAGAATTTGTGACACCCGATGAATGCTAGAGATCACTCTAAAACTCTCTTCAGCTCCAGCTTTACGTGCCATCTACACACCCTACAGTTTCTTGGGAATGGGTTGAAAATATGACACTGTCACAAGTAAAATTCACGTTGCTAAAAACAACTGCGTGCCAGACAGCAGAATACGATCTCTTGTCCAAAAAGCCGTGACAAGAAACAGGGACCCATAATGTAGTTAACCTCACTGAAATAAGTGTTATGAGATTAAACTGAAAATCCTTGCTACAGAATTAAATTTTGTGCTCACTCAAAACCTGCCACCAACAAAACGTTATATCAATTCCATGGAGCATGTTGAAGCTTTGCTCCCACTAGAAATAGCAGTAGCGATTCACTGCAAAATCTGTAGAAAAACTTACCAAGGTGCCACCAGCTTAGATCCAACATCTCTAAGAAACAACCAATAGCACTTAAAAAATCTGTGGGAGTACAAGGAAACTTCAGTCCGTGCGATTATTGACTTTGGGGTTACCTGAAGTCGCATGTGTATTGTGATCGACCGACATCTCTTGGTATGCTGAAAGACAACATCCGACACCAGTGCCTCACCATAACTCCAGACATGCTTTACAGTGCTGTTCACAACATTATTCCTCGAATACAGCTATTGTTGAGGAATGATGGCGGACATATTGAGCATTTCCAGTAAACATGTTTGTTTTACTTTGTTATGCTAATTATTGCTATTCTGGTCAGATGAAGCGCCATCTGTCGTAAATTTTTTGAACTTTCGTATTTTTTGTTTCTAATAAAACCCCATGTCATTCCAGGCATGTGTGTCAATTTGTACCTCTCTATATACATTATTACATGATTTATTCAGTTTTCAAATTTATACTGACGTTTTGATCACCCGGGGTATCTTAAGTTCCACCCGGTACCTCTCCAAAACTATAATATTTTGATTTTCTGATGATGTGTTAAAATGCTACAGACCTCTCAAAATGAGAGTATTTGTGAAAATGTTGTAATGAAAGGGAAAATTGAAAAATTGTAATAAAGAAACCAAAAGTGATAGAGATCTGAATACTTTCAATAAATACTTTGTTTTGAAAATATGAATAGTCACAGGATGTCAACTGTCTTGAGAAATGATGAAGTGGAAGACTGCCAGCTGTCAGCTGTGGCATTAAAGTATGAAATTCTTAAAATGTCAAAATATTTGTACATAAAGATGAAAGAATCTGACATTTTTTGGTTATTTAGAAATTATTTTCTCCAAAACCCCCATCCTAAATGTTCTAAAAATTTCATGGTACTTTAGTTGGTTGTTTTACTTAGGAAATGTGCAATCAGAGTGGGCAATACTTGTCTGAACAAAATGTGAGAATTTTATTAGGTAGACCTAGCTCTACTCTCAAGGTTTAAAAAAAAAAAAAATCATGGACACTTAAATATTTAAATTCCTTGCTGATTTTAAGTAAATATCATGCAAAACTGGTATTTCTGAAACAAAATAATTACTTTACATTATAGGTGAGTGAGAAAACAACTTATAATTTTGTTCAAATACATTTTATAACAATAATGAGATACAGAATATTTTTATACCCATTTTTCCATTTTTCTTTTTATGATATTGTTCATAAATTATTATTGTCTTCTGTCATGATTTTACTTCTTCAGACTCTCCACAAATTAAAATTGCCTACAATGTAACAATCAACACTGCACTGTTGGAAAGAGTTCATTTGCGTTTTTCATCTACTGCTCGCTGAACTTGTATAGCCAAGCTGAATTTTCACGCAAACAAAGATGATCCAATAAGAGCAGTACTAGGGAAATGGGAACTGTACATTGACCTTATGATGATGGCCATTTGAAAGCATATGCAGGACCAAGAGGTGTCATAAAGGAGATGGTTATATCTTGCAGTTCATGAGAGACATTTATTATCTGCCCCACCTAACACAGATTGTCATACACACAAGAAATGAAGTGGCTCACTATGAAGTCTTTTATTGTAGATTGTGGTCTCTGCATTTCTCACACAGTAACAGACTGCATTTTGTAGAGAACCATTCTTGCAATTTATGTGTCACTCTGGGGTGCAACCCAGTAGTGACTTGATTGAATTCCTACCACATGCTTCATAGAAGAACACTCTTCTCTCTTTGATGTACGTTCATTTATAATTAAGAGTTTCATGTTTGTTACTAATGTCAATATGGTGTATACAAATCTAGTAGCATCTCTTATAGTATCAACAGCTTCATGCTGGAGATTAAATATTGTTGCAAGATGTTTACGCATACCTCCTACTCCATCACATGCACCTTTTCCATGACCTTTTGCTGAAAATATCCCTTTTTTTGTCTTAATTCCTGACCAAGCTCATAAAGCTGGAAGCAGTTTTTAAAATGAGACGCTGCACCGTCAGTCACATACAAATGTATATGAAATGCATGGCCTCTGATGCTATGTCATCAATTATCATGCTGACAGCGTGACATGCATGTGCACTGGCATGATTGAGATCATCACTGACAATAGCAAAACAGTGTGATGTTCCCAGGAAGTGAGCAACACATGTGAATATTGATATCTGTGATGTGTGCCAGCGATAACTTTGAATTTCGTTCTGTAAAGCAACAGACACGTTCTCAGCAAAGTTGAAATGAGGAACTAATGTGGCAGTATTCTGGGATGTGGCTGATTTTACTTTTGCTATGGCCTGTCTCTGAATCGTCTGGATATGATGGTGAGCTATTCCTTTTATGACCCAAAGCCTAACCTCTGTATCAAACTTGTCTGGCTCTACTGTCTTCTTCAACAACTCTCCTCCCTCCCACAATGCATACATTATTGTCAGTATCCTGAAGGTGTAATGCTTCAACAGTCATCACTTCAGTATCACGACACATTGCACCCTCCTGCAACCAACATTTATCTTGTGTCTCTAGACATATACACAAAAGCATAGTGTCCATCTGTGTACATCTTTCTCGTGACACTCCTTATGGCAAAGCAAACAAGTTTCAAATTAGAGCAGTAAATGCATGTGCATACTTCCTTCACTGACAGGCATTCTACCCATTTTGGTCGTAAGGAGGAGAATTTTGTGAGACCAATTTTTAAATTCGGGTTCTCTTTTTTCCATTAGGAGATACGCTTCTCTTATTGATCTTGTTATACATCTTTTTAACTTTTTTACCATTTTAACTAACAGAGATAACATCAGCCCGGTTAGGACTTCGCTGCTGCAATCTTTGTCATCATTTGGGTAATATTGCAGAGCAACAGTAAGCATATCATCTTGCAACAGATGCCCACAGTATGAATCTGGGCATGTCCACATACCTTTCTCATTCTTTATTTTACGAGCTTTTGAAATCAAATAGCATGTGGAAGTGGGTATGTATTTCTGTATCTGCTGCTTAGAGTAGCTACCTGGTATCAGTGTCCGTAACTGTACTTTAGCAAGACCCATCTTGGGCACAAAACTATGTTGTGGCTACTTTTCTGGGGACTGCACCAAAGAACAAATTATGTGCTCCCATCCTACCAATTGTTTGAGTGTTCAGGGCTCCAGATCACAGAAAGTAAAGCAACATCTGCAATAGTTACCTTCTGAGCTGCCTTACATTCACTTAATTACCCTCAGACAAACACATTGCTCATGTATGGTTTCCTTTACTATTTAGAGAGGAATTAAAGATCAAAGGTAACAGATGCTAATTCTTCTGTTCAAAGACAAAGCAGCCTTTCTGCATATCAGTAAGAAAGAGTTAAACTTACATCTTAGTACAGAATTTAGAAAGGAAGTGAACAGTCGAAAGAAAAGCCATTGCCAGATGAAGGGACAAATTCATGAGACATGCTGAGACACATCCAATAACTGTAAACTTGACAATGAAAGAAATAGTTAAGAGAAAATAATACAGAGCTAGGAAGAACTTAATATACGTAAAATATGATGGAAGGCCATTGGGTGTAGGAGAGCTCCAAACTGAAAAAATTAGCAGAAGATGGGTGTAGTTGAAGCACTGCATCAAACCAGTTGAAAAAGTTGAATGAAGAATGAAGATTACACTTCAATGTCCTGTCAATCAGAGAATACATTAGCTTCAACAGGAGGAAGAAAAACTACAGAATTTCAAAGGAACCATTCCAGCATTTGGCTTAGAAAAGTTAGGGAAACTATGAAAAACCTAAATAAGAATAATTATATGGGGATTTGAACAGCTTTCTTCCTAAATGAGAGTCCAGTGTTCTAACCACTGTCATCTCACTCAGTTTGTGACTGATCACAATAAACAAAACAGTGGCTTCATAGTGATTTCATAACTGCAATCTAACATTAAATTATTCCAAATGATCCTAAAATATTGATAAGATTATTCATTCTATCATAATTTTTCAACATTTGATTTAATCAGGGAGACAAAACAACAGTAGTGCCAGCCACCTGTTACCCACACTGTAACTAAGTTTATAGGCCTAGTGCAGTTTGTGTTCCAAGGCATGCAGTAAAGTTTGGAATGGACCTCCATTAAAGTAAAGAGGTTTTATCTGGACTTCATCTTACAAAGAAAGTCAGAGAAACTGACAGCAACACAGCCCACACTGCCATTTCTATCACTCTTTTGACAGATACATGTGTGTCACAATTGTATAACTACACAACAAATGTACAACAGCTGTTCACTAAAGAATGGTCATAACATTTTTACTGTGACAATTTCTCATGCTAGAATTTAATCTTAGGATATTTCGTTTGCTTAATGCATACAGAACATGCTATATCAGTTTCATTGTTGGCACTCCTGGTTCACACCTGTGAGAGGCACGCAAATTGAGACATATTGCAACCATGGTGGCGAGGTGTGATGAACAATATGCGACTTTGAAACTCTGCTTTTGTCTCAACTAAGCTTCAGCTGAGGTCTATGCAGTGTTGCAGGAGGCCTATGGAGAATCTGTTCTTCCCTAGACCACAGCTCAAAGATGGTTTAAAATGTTTAAAGACGGGAGACAACCAATTTCATAGGAAGTTGGACCCAGTGTTCCAGTCACTGCTCTTGCGGAATAAAACAACACTGCAGGTGTTACTGTGCGAGAGGATCGATAAATAATCTTACTAACACATTCTGGAGCATAGAAAATTCAACAGTATGCCACCCACAAGTTGGCAAAGATAATTTACACCTAAAACATGTTTGTCATTGGTGGGTTCCAAGACTGCTAATTCCCAAACGAAAGGACATTCGCTTGTAGGTCTGCATGCAGTTGAAGGTATGTTAGAGGAAAATCCAGAGTTTCTTTCAAAGGTAATCACTGCTGATGAAACATGGCTACCTCATTTTAAACCTGAGAGCAAACAGCAAAGCTCAGCATGGGAATCTCCATCACCAACTTACAAAAAAGCAAAACAGGACTGCTTTTGCTGGGAAGTTATAGTCATTTTTTGATATTCATGGAACGGTTTATCATTATGTTCTACCTGCACAAACCATAAAATGAGCAATACTACAGGATTGTTCTGGAAAGTTTGGAAGTTCATATCAAGTGCAAAAGACCACATATCTGTGAAATAGGTGGATGCTGCACCATGATAACGTGTGGCCACATATTGCAAATATTATTACTAAATGTCTTACAAAAATCAATGTGAATTGCACTCCTCACCCTCTCTATACTTCGGATTTGGACCAATGTAACTTTTTCCTATTCCTTAATCTGCGAGAAATGCTTTCATGGGAGGTGTTTTCCATCATCACTCTTTATTGAATAGCCCTCATGAAATTTAACAAACGAAAGCTGTATCTTAATACGTGCCTTTATTGTTTGACTATTACTTTACTCGACATTTAATTGCAAACAAGTAATATGTGGATAATATATTTCCCATGTGATACAAAAGAAGAGAAACATTCCATAACTCTTTTTAAAAAAAATGGCCAGGTTATTGTCAGGTCTAATGGTGTCACAAAACAACTAAAATCAACCAACAAGCATGCCAAGTCAAGTTTTACTTACTTCCACTACTGCTTCATCTTCTTCTTCCTCCTCCTCTTCTTCTTCTTCAATTTCTGGATGATCTGGAGGTGCTTTGGCTTTGGGCACCTGATTGGTTTCTTGTGAGTCCTTCAGTGGAATTTCTTCCTCATCTTCTTCAAAATCTTCAAATTCTGCAAACTCATTATCTTCAACTTCATCTCTGAGATGTGCAGCTACCCACATGTGAGTCGCAATAAGAAATACGTGAATTATAATTACATATGGCTTCATTATCCACTGCAACATTCAGAAAAAAGTGATCATTGGCATTATGTTAAATAATAATATATAACACAATTAATGATATGGATTTTACTTATATGAGTATAGCATAACACTCAAAACCAGCATCTTCCAGAAACTGGGTGGAAATATCTATTATTTCACAGTGAGCATACCACAACAGATTCCAATGTCAAATCCACAAATTTCCATTCACCTACGTCTATACTCTGCAAACTGCTGTGAAGTGCACGGCAATTGGATACATCCCACTGTACAAGTTATTAGTGCATTTTCCCCTATTCCATACACATATGCAGTGTGGGAAGAATGATTATTTAAATTCCTCTGAGCTTGTTGTAATTAATCTTACCCCTATAATCTCTATGGGAGCAATGTGTAGGATGTTGTAGTATGTTCCTAGAGTCATCACTGAAATCCAGTTCTTGAAATTTTGTTAGTACACTTTCTTAGATGTTCAGTTCTTTCAACATCTCAGGGACACACTACCGCTTGTCAAACAAGCCTGTGACACCCACGCTGCCCTCCTCTGTATACATTCAGTACCCCTTGCCGGTCCTACTTGGTGTGGGTCCCACAGACTAGAGCAGTATTCTAGGATGCCTTACATGAGTGATTTTTAAGTAATTTCCTTTGTAGCTGGACTGCATTTCCCTAGTATTCTACCAATAAACCACAGTATGCTACCTGCTTCACCCATGACTGAACATATGTGATCATTACACTTAATGTCCCTACTAAATGTAATACCCAGGCATTTGTATGAGTTTACAGGTTCCAACTGTGATGCACTAATATTGTATTCATAGGCTAATATTTTTTTTTTGTAAATGGTATAATTTCACATTTTGGACATTTCAAGCAAGCTGACAATCACTGCATAACTTTAAAATCTTATAGAATATTTGTATAGCTTCATTCAGAATGTATTTCACTGTAGATAACTAAATCGTCTGTGAAAAGTTACTATTAATATTGTCCGCTAGATCATTAACATTGTGTAATTGATAGTAGACATAATTTACTCAAGCTGAGGGATATCTTTGTGGGGAAGAAATATCAATGGTCTGATCATGAACCGACACTACATACAGCACAGTGAGACAATGCCTGTAAACCATTTGATCAAAAAGCTTCTTGAGTCACATAAACATTGATAGACACAAACAGCTTCTACTATATTTAGGGATAATATAGTTGCAGAATCTTAGGATGATACAAAGGCCAGTCAAGTAAAAAGTGGAATTAACTAATATCAGTTGGGATATAGGCCTAGTAGGATTTTTAGAAATAAGTAAAACATAATTAAAATCAGGACATGCGTTCTATACCCAAGAAACAAAGCAAACAAGAAACTCAGGAATACACTTTATTGTGAATAAAAAAAGTTAAAAAGAATTTATAGATACTGAAGGAATTTGCCAACACAATATCAAGCCTTGTTTGGAAAAGAAATGAAAGATTTTTAATACATAGAAACTATTCAAGTCTTTGCCTTAACATATCCACATTCTGAAGAAAAGGTGCAAGTCCATCACAAAGAGTTACAGAAACCGACAGGCAGGAAATCTCAGAACAAAATAATAGGTGGTTACAAATTAAATGCAAATATGTGACAAAATTAAAGAGCAAGTCTTCAGTGGGAAACTTTAAGGTATGGCAAATATCGTATGTCAGTAGAAACTGACAAGAATGATAATACATTTGTTCTAAACACATTCTTTCAGAAGAAAACAAATATAAAATGGATTCTGGAAAAGACAGAATCAAACTAAAATTTAAACTAACTTCATGAATGGCATCATAGTCCTAGGCCACCTTAGAATTTGTAAGTAATCACAGACTAGCGAGAAGCACAGTGAAAAACAGGTGCACGGCTCAAAAGAAACATATTATTCTGGCATGAAATCAGTGATGCAGATACAAGAATTTATTTCAGAAAAGAGGAGGCACGCAAGTTTAAATTAACCCTTTCCAGCCCAGTGATGCCATATGGCATCATCATATTTAACTTTTTCCCAAGGCAAAACTATTTGTCCAAAGATTATAAACTAGTGTACAGGGCTTTCTAAAGTTCATTGTTCTTAGGTTGGCTACCGCGAATTCGCTAAAACAGAGAGCACCAGGCTACAATGCCTTGACAAAAGTATTGTTGCATGGTGTCTACAGTACAGTGCACCCAGCTGGACTTTCAAAATATTATATCAAGGTAAAGGAAGCAAACTAATATAAAAGTTGCACTAATAAATTATTGTTGAAAGTGTAAATTAACTAGTAAACACTTTGAAAATAATGCTAGTTATGGTAATTTTCTGCTTGGAAGTCACAAACATGTGTGATTCCATTTGGCATCATTGGGCGTTTGTTATGTTACCAACTGTAGTACATGCAATAACTTCGACTAAAGTTGACCAAAATGTGTAACTCTAATATTTTCAAGTTTCTTTTGAAGCTCTATTATACTAACTAATATTAATATGTTAAAATTTTTAACGATTTAATTTACCAGTTTTTAGCTGCTTTAGTAAAAAATTTCTGGCTTGTTTATCAGATGATTCGCAATCATAAATCATTATCAGAAGAAGAAATATTGCTGCTTCTCAAAGGTGATTTATCTGATTTTGACCTTGATACGTCTGGAGAAAGAGATTGAAAATGCTCGGCAGCAGGACCCTACTACACTGGATATACAGTTTCTTCAAGAAATGGGCCTTGATGTGGTTGGAATTCTGGACCCTCAAGCCAATGATGAAGATGATGTTCCCTTAGCTTCAAGATTACTTGCTGAGCCAAACCTTGCACCAAGTCATTCAGTGTGATACACACTGGGATCTTCGGTGGAGAATGAAGGACATTGAAGAAGTGGACACATCATGTAACGCAGTTTTTTCTGAACCTCCAGGAAATGAACTGAGACTTTTGCAGTATTTCAGAACAATGTGTAGTGATGACATTATCCAGAACCTAGTTGAGCAATCTAATCTATACTGCACACAGAAAACAGGTGCATCTTTAGATACAAATTTTCGTGAAATAGAAAAGTATATAGGGATAAACATCCTAGCAGGTGTTGTGAAAATGCCTAGTTACAGAATGTACTGGGCAGAGGCTACAAGATTTTCTCCAATAGCTGACTCAATGCCTAGAAATAGGTTTGATAAGCTAAGAAATTATTTACATGTGAATGACAACACTAAAACGAAACAAAGAGAGGACCCTGATTATGACAAGCTGTTCAAGGTGAGACCATTTGTTGACAAAATCAAACAAGGTTTTTCAATTATTGAACCTGAGAAATATCATTCAGTGGATGAATTAATCATTCCTTTCAAAGGTCATTCATCCCTGAAACAGTATGTAAAAAGCAAACCACACAAGTGGGGTATAAAAGTTTTTGCCCATGCTGGTTCTAGTGGAATTGTGTACGATTTTGAAATGTACTGAGGGAAAGGAACTGTACATAAGGATACTGGTCTTGGTATAAGTGGTGATATTGTGATAAGGCTTGTGGAAGGTCTGCCAAAATATAAAAATTTTAAAGTGTTTACAGACAACTGGTTCACCTCTTACAATCTTATTTCTGCCCTGAAAAGCTATGGCATTTTGGCTGTTGGAACTGTTAGACCCACAAGACTTCAAGGCTTCAATCTAAAAGCAGACAGTGAGCTGAAAAAGCAGGGACGAGGATCATACGATTACCGAACTGAAACAGAAAGAAACATCATAGCGCTGAAGTGGTATGATAACAAGTCTGTCGTTCTTGCATCATCATACAAAGGAGTAAGTCCAGTAGAACCAGTGAGACGTTGGTCAGTGGGAGAATGAAAATATATTGATGTTCCAAGGCCAGACATTGTTAGAGAATATAACCGTTCGATGGGAGGAGTTGATCTGCATGACATGCTGGTTGCTTTGTATAGGAGTAATATTGGAGTGAAAAGATTTTATCTAAGGATCGTATTCCACCTCCTTGATATGTGTGTTGTGAATGTGTGGCTCCTAAACTGCCAACATTGCAGACAAAGAGGAATTACCAAACACATGTCTATGTTGATTTTTTGGTCTGATGCTCATGGACTACTACTAAAAGCAGGAGACATTTTGGTAAGAAGACGAGGACGGCCATCAGATGACAGTCCATCGCCTACAGTTGTGAAGAAACGAGCCCCATTGGTTCCCAGCCCAGTTGATGATGTAAGGTATGACATTGGACACTGGCCACAGCATGTAGAAAACAATCAGAGATGTAAATTGTGCATTACAGCATATTCTCGAACGAAATGCATCAAATGTAATAAACCTCTTTGCTTTACCAAAGACAGGAACTGTTTCTTAAATTTTCATGTAAAGTAACAATCATGATGTAAAAAATATAAAATTGTCCTGATATGCAAGTTGCAATATTGTATGTACTAATTTTTCTTTACTAAACTGCATCAAATTGTGTAATTAAAATATTCATTCAAGTTCCATTACCAAGCACTGTGACATCCCAACCACCTGACTGAAGGAAACAAATCCTGCCCAATGTTGCCATATGGAGTCATCCCAAATTTCCCTCCAAAAACAAAAATATAACAAAATTTCTTATAAATATGTATTTTTCCAATCATTATGTAGGGAAATACGTGAAAAATATTTTTTCCCACAAGTAAATAAAAGTTGGGCTGGAAAGGGTTAAACAGCAATTTCAGCATCTTAGTATACTGAAGAACATAATATTCGCACAAACAAAGTTGACACTCCGTGCTGTGGCTGATGGGAGTGACTGTAAATAGGAAATGCCATTACGGTCGCTCCTATCAGCCGCCGTGCAAAGTGTCAACTTTCTGTGTGTGTGTGTGTGTGTGTAGTATACATTGATGGTACAACTAATATTAGACTTTATTAGAAGAAAAGTGATAGAGAAATATCAATAACTACCAGCCTGTTTCACTGCTGACATTTTCCAAAACTTTTGAGAAGATGATGAATTCCAGAATAGTATTTCACCTTATAAACAATAATATCCTGAGTAAATCATAGTATTGCTTTCAGAAGTGTTGCTCTACTGAAATGCCATTTACATGTTCACTCACCAGATTTCACAAGCATTAAATAATAAAATTTCGTATTTTCTGCAACCTATCTAAGGCCTTTGAATGTGTGAATTACAGTATTCTCCAAGGTAAATTAAAGTATTATGGGGTTGATGGGTATAGCCAAACAATGGATAATGTAATACCTAACCAAAAGAGTGCAGAAAGCTGTACTCAGTAATTCAATCAATGTAGGCCAGGGACATAATTCTTACTGGGGAGAAATCATGTATGGGGATCCACAAGGCCCAATTGTAGTCCATTATTGTTCCTCATACGTGTATACGATCTGCTGTCTAATATAAAACAAGCAGAATTAGTTCTTTTTGCTGATGATGTAAGTATTTAATCAATCCAAGCATACATACAGAAACTGAAGAACAGAAGAAATTGTAAACGAAGTTCTTAAAAGTATCACTGACTGAATGGTCTCATCCTCAATTTTAAAAAGACACAACATGTTCAGTTCTGCACATCTAGGGACACTACATCAATGTTATAACACACGGCAAGGAAATATTAAATAGAATGGAAACTTCAAAATTCTTAGGTGTCCATAACGGGATTTTAAAATTGGTAAAAAGGACATTTTGGAACTCCTGAAACAATTTAGTTTCACTAAATTTGCACTTACAATCATTGCAAATCTTGGGGAGAGACAGATCAGTAAGTTGACATACTTTGCACATTTTTCATTCAGTAATGTTATATGGAATAATGTTCTGGTGTAATTCATCTTTAAGAAAGGAAGTCCTCATTGCACAAAAACATGTTGTAAGGATAATATGTGGTGCTCATCCATGGTCATCTTGTAGAGACCTGTTTAAGGAGTTGGGCATTCTGACTACTGCTTCACAGCATATTTAGACCCTTACAGTGTTTGTTGTAAATAATCCACTACAACTCAAAAGGAATAATGATGTACATAATTACAATACCAGAAAGAAAACTGACATTCATTACTCTGCATCAAGGTTGTTTTTAGCACAAAAAAGGGGTACACAATGCTGCAACAAAAATTTTTGATCACTTACCAAGTGATATAAAATGTCTGAAAGACTGCAAAGTAAAATTTGAAAACAAACTGAGAAAGTTTCTCCTTCACAACTCCTATTCCACAGAACAATTTCCAACACTGTAATGTTTAAAAGCTGGTGGGCAGGACTTACTAACCCACAACATCTGCACACCTTCTTTCCCTTTTTTGGGAAAAAACTTCATTGTTCAGAATGTAACCATATGTGCAAATTAATTTATGGTGTGAATGCAAAATGACTTGTTCTATCCTGCAAAATGACCTATGGAACATGAAACTAACTAACTACTGAACTAAGAAGAGTCAGGTATGATAATTCCTTAACACATAACCGATCTCAATAGTTAAACAGAAATTACCACATTCTCAAACTGAAAAAAAAGAATGTGTATTAGTGGAACATATCTGAACAAACTGACAGTCTGTTTACCACTATTTTTGATAAAATTAGACAATGAATGGAATAACTTATTACCACTTGTTAACTTTGGCGTCCTACAACACGGGTTTTTGTATTGGGGGGGGGGGGGGGGGGGGAGACTCGAGGTGATAACTGTATGGGCAGGAAAAGAAATAAACATAAGACTTAAGACCTGAAGTCTTTTCGGCACACTAAATAGAGGTTTGAATTAAATAAGCTTCCAGCAAACCTGAAAAAGAAAGTTTAACAATTGGCATGTACTAGCAGCTTTGATTCACGGCAGAGAGGTAAGGACTTCTAATGTAAAACCCATTCAAAAACCGAGGAGAGCTAAATAGAGAGATATGGGTTGGGAATTACTAGGATACACAAAACTGACATTTTTTACTAACAAAAATCTCAGCAATAACTACCAGACTAAGTGGACAAAGGAAACAATTCGGTATTACCTTGTTCAATGAATCACATTAGATTCATTTCCAACAAGTTGTGGAAACAGTGAAAAAAACAAAATGGTGTGGCTGTACTAAGATCCAAAAGATCATTTTCCAATTTTAAGTGTAACAGTTTAGTCACGGCATAGTCATATTTACTGATGTAAAAGGAGATATGAGGATTTTGTGATAATAATGAAAACAAAGATGCCCTGAGTCACTAGGCAAAGTTGGATGGGTGCTCTCAAAGGGAGTGTTAATAGATTTTGTGGAAAATCAACCTTTAAGCAACACAATTAATGTAAGTACCACATTCAAAATTTTAAATTAAATATGCATACGTAACTGATCTCAACAGAAACAAGCGATATATGGAGCATCCTGATATATTAAAACAGTGTGGGCCTACTACCTGTAATCTGAAATGTAGATATGTACTTTTTGAGGTAATACAGTACCACCGAGCTATATGAACACTTCTGACATAACTACGGCAGCTCTCAACTGCATCTCTCCTCCCAAAGTGTATCCAGCATATCAAATAGCTGCAGCTCTAGACCTATATGGCTATAAAATGTACTTGCGAGATACTAGACACAAACGTCTGAGTACAGTCATGTGACATCCTTGGATGACTTTGTAAAATACCATTCTTGGAAACAACATAGTGAATCACATAGGTCATGTGGCATGCTCAGATGCCTTTGCACAATACACTTCTTCAAAACCAGACAGTTAAAGACTCCTCGTACATAAACAAAAAAATATACAATTCAACATACCTCCCCTTACAACATACAGTGTGATTGTAAGATGTAGAATACAAAAGATTTCATCACCTTTAAAGATTATCCCCCCGTCCCCCCCTGAACCATGGACCCTGCCATAGGTGGGCAGGCTTGCATGCCTCAGCGATACAGATAGCCGTACTGTAGGTGCACCCGCAATGGATGGGTATTGAGAGGCCACACAAAAGTGTGGCTCCTGAAGACGAGTAGCAGCCTTTTCAGTAGTTTCAGGGCAACGGTCTGGATGATTGACTGATCTGACCTCGTAACATCAACCGAAATGGCTGAGCTGTGCTGGAACTGCAAACGGCTGAAAGCAAGGGGACACTACAGCCATAATTTTTTCCAATGGAATGCAGCTCTTCTGCATGGTCATATGATGATGGTAACCTCTTGGGTAAAATATTCCACAGGCAAAATGGTCCCCCATTCAGATCTCTGGGCGGGGACTACTTAGGAAGACGTCATTAACAGCAGAAACAAAATTGGTGTTCTACAGATTGGAGTGTGGAATGTCAGAGCCCTTATTCAGGCAGGTACGTTAGAAAGTTTAAAAAGGGTCATGGATGGTTAAAGTTAGATATAGTGGGAATTAGCGAAGTTTGGTGGCAGGAGGAACAAGACATTTGGTCAGGTGACTATAGGGTTATAAATACAAAATCCAATAAGCGTAATGCAGGAGTAGGTTTAATAATGAATAACATAATAGGAACGCAGATAAGCTACTATGAACAGCGTAGTGAACGCATTATTGTAGCCAAGATAGACATGAAGCCCATGCCTACCACAGCAGTACAACTTTATACGCGAACTAGCTCTGCAGATGATGAAGAGATTGAAGAAATGTATGGTGCGATAAAAGCACTTATTCAGATAGTTAAGGGAGGCTGGAGACTGAACTGGAATTCGACAGTAGGAAAAGGAGTAAGTGAATATGGACTGGGGGTGAGAAATGAAAGAGGAAGCTGCCTGGTAGAATTTTGCACAGAGCATAACTTAATAATAGCTAACACTTGGTGTAAGAATCATGAAAGAAGATTGCATACATAGAAGAGGCCTGGAGGCACTGGAAGGTTTCAGATAGATTATGTAATGGTAAGACAGATTTAAGAACCAGGTTTTAAATTTTAAGACATTTCCAGGGGCAGATGTGGACTCCGACCACAATTTATTTGTTATGAACTGTAGAGTAAAACTAAAAAAAACTGCAAAAAGGTATGAATTTAAGGAAATAGGACCTAGATGAACGGAAAGAACCAGAGGCTGTAGAAAGAGCATTAGGGAACGATTGACAAGAACAGGGGAAAGAGATACAATAGAAGAAGAATGGATAGCTTTGAGAGATGAAATAGGGAAAGCAGCAAAGGATCAAATAGGTAAAAAGACGAGGGCTAGTAGAAATCCTTGGGTAACAGAAGAGATGCTGGATTTAACTGATGAATTGAGAAAATATAAAAATGCAGTAAACAAAGCAGGCAAAAAGGAATACAAATGTCTCAAAAATGAGATCAACAGGAAGTGCAAAATGGCTAAGCATGGATGGCTAGAGGACAAATGTAAGGATGTAGAGGCATATCACTAGGGGTAAGATTAGATACTGCCTACAGGAAAATTAAAAAGACCTATGGAGGAAAGAAAACCACATGTATGAATATCAAGAGTTCAGATGGAAAACCAGTCCTAAGCAAAGAAGGGAAAGCAGAATGGTGGAAGGAGTTATAGAGGGTCTGTACAAGGGCATTGTACTTGAGGGCAATATTATAGATATGGAAGAGGACGTAGGTGAAGATGAAAAGGGAGATATGATATTGTGTGAAGAATTTGACAGAGCACTGAAAGACCTAAGTCGAAACAAGGCCATGGGAGTAGACAATATTCCATCAGAACTGCTGACAGCCTTGGGAGAACCACCCATGACAAAACACTCCCATCTGGAGAGGGGCTGTTACATGAGAACATGGATACAAATCTTAAACATTAAAAATATTTTTATTACAAATCTGATTATCAGTTCTGTTAGCTGAAACACAATTTTTTAATTTGAAGCTTCATATTCATGTTAAGAAGTACTGGAACTGGACAAATGGCTTTACAGCTTGTCTTAAATTTCAGCTTCTAGACCCTCTAAGAAATTAGTTTTCAAAAGTACTACAATGATGCATTGTAAAGCAATTTATTAACAGAATATATCGGAAAAACTTTACAAGTATCTAAGGGCAGCTCATTTCGATAGCTTATATTGATTTTATTTAATTAGTACAGTCCCCAATTTGGTTTATTTTTTATTGTTATCTCCTGTCATTCCATTACTGAAAAAAGCCTGAAATTTGTTTTTCAGGATCAATACAGTTTTATAGACTCCTGAAAATAGGCATGCAAATACAGATTTATGAGACAGATAAAAGTATCACAGCAGAGAAAAAAAAAATGTTCATTATAGACAATATTTTAAAGTGGTAATGGAATGACACACTTGCGGTAACGGAATGACAATAATTATATAACTGAATTTGACTGACATTCCTTAAGAAGTTGTATGTCAAATACATTTATATGTTGGCTATACTGCAATTTCGTATGTTGGATATACTATTAGCAAAAATTGGAGGGAAAATGGGGAAGTTCTACAAACCAAGAATGTTCTTTTCAGAGAGAAGAAACTTACATTCAGTGAGTCTGAAGAGTAAACGCTGATAGGTGAGTTAATAAGCTTCCTTAGTAAAGATTACAATGAAATGACTAAATGGCTGCATACTACATAAATGGAGTTAATTATTTTGATAAACAGTATTTATTCTTCTATAACCTATGTTTTCTCTTGGAAGCAATAACAATGCCAAATTATAAGGAAGGCTCAATATTGTCTATAGTAAAAGAAGTTACTGACTTCCTATGAACTAGCAGTTATCTTTAAAGGTCACTACATATTATGCCTAAATAATAGAGACAGTTTAATATAGGGTGTTGAATAGAATTTTTTTATTGAAAATAGATATTAGCTTATTTCTAGCAATTACACTGTTTCCACAATACTTATCAAACAAGATATTTCATTTTTACAGTTGTTATCATGCTCCTCACATCAGGTGAGGAAATGAGAGAATACCGGAAACAGCGTTAAGTGATGAGATTAAGGGGAAAGACAGGTAAAGGAAAAAACAGCGAAGTTTAACTGTTGCTCAACTTAAGAAATAACGAGAAAAAGAGAAACTTAATCAAAAAAAATTCAGAAATAAAGTTAGAGCCCAGCAGTGATAGTGATGCTTACGTCACCTACCCCAACAGTCCATATAAATCTCCCACTTCATTAACGAAAGCAGTTAAACATGTAGAAACTTGTTTACCTAGATGTTCAAGAAGGTGCAAGAAAGTTGTCTTGGAACTAGCTGCCTAAATCCAGGCACAGAAGAAGCTGTTGATACTTTTTATGTTTGAGATGATATTTAATGCCAAACTCCTGGGATGAAAGATTATGTGATAATGAAGGATAAGGAAAGTGGAAAAACCAAAGTCCAGAACAGGTACATGATCATGACCTTGAAAGAAGCCCATGCTATATATCAAGAGGAATTCCCTGACACGTCCATAAAATTGTCCAAGCTCTGCACATCAAGACCAAGTTTCTGTGCACCTTACAAGATACACCGCACAACGTGTGTGTCTGCCATTACCATGAGAACGTAAAGCTACTTTTGAAAGTTATAAATGAGGTTGTTCCACAAGTGAAAACCATTTTTTCCGCCTCCATCAGCACAATAGCTTGCAATCAAGAGAAAGAAGTTTGCATGATGTCAAACTGTGAAAAGTGAGCAAATGTATCTTTGAAAGAAAAGTATTCTTTGGCTGAGAACTTAATGAAGAAGCTGATCAAATGGACACAATGGCAAACAGTGAACCTGTGAAATGAACCTGCAAATCACTCTGAAAAAGTTTCATGCTACTGTTGGTCAGAGTCTTGATGCTCTTTTAAACATGCTACCCCAATTCTCACAACATACATTTAATAAAAGACAACAATCAAAACTTTTTGAAAGCAAAAATAATTCTGCTAACAAGAAGAACACCTCAGTGCAAGTAGATTTTGCAGAAAATTATACTGTTCACCTGTAGAATAAAGTCCAGAGTGCTCATTGGTCAAAACCACAAATCACTTTGATTACAGCATATGTTGGGACTCACAAAATGATGCATATTCTTGTGCTGTTGTTAGTGATGAACTTGATCACAATAAATATTCATTGCATGCTTTCCCAGAGGTAGAATCTGTCACATTCATGAGTGATGGTGCAGCCAGTCAATTTAAGCAATGTTTCCTGTTTGCCAAATTGACATTTTTATGAGAAAACTACGGAATAAATATTTCATGGAACTTCTTTGTCACGTCACATGGATTGGTGGAACCGTAAAGCTTGCAGTCTGGACTGTCTGCAAAACTGGCAAACAGATACTATCTGGTGCTGAGGACTTTGCAAAAATTGCATGTGAAAGATGTTGTGGCATAAACATTTTTATATCTCTGCCCTGCAAATTGCAGAGAATAAAGAGGAATTAGATCAAACATGGATAGGAATAGTTTCAATAGAGCTGACCAAAACCATCCTTGCTGTTAAGCCTGTTGTTGTTGTTGTTGTGGTCTTCAGTCCTGAGACTGGTTTGATGCAGCTCTCCATGCTACTCCATCCTGTGCAAGCTTCTTCATCTCCCAGTACTTACTGCAACCTACATCCTTCTGAATCTGCTTAGTGTATTCATCTCCCGGTCTCCCTCTATGATTTTTGCCCTCCACACTGCCCTCCAATGCTAAATTTGTGATCCCTTCATGCCTCAGGACATGTCCTACCAACCGATCCCTTCTTCTGGTCAAGTTGTGCCACAAACTCCTCTTCTCCCCAATTCTATTCATAACCTCCTCATTAGTTATGTGATCTACCCAACTAATCTTCAGCATTCTTCTGTAGCACCACATTTCGAAAGCTTCTATTCTCTCCTTGTCCAAACTAGTTATCGTCCATGTTTCACTTCCATACATGGCTACACTCCATACAAATACTTTCAGAAACGACTTCCTGACACTTAAATCCATACTCGATGTTAACAAATTTCTCTTCTTTAGAAACACTTTCCTTGCCATTGCCGCCGGCTCCAGTCTGGAGCCGCGCTGCTGCTACGGTCGCAGGTTCGAATCCTGCCTCGGGCATGGGTGTGTGTGATGTCCTTAGGTTAGTTAGGTTTAAGTAGTTCTAAGTTCTAGAGGACTAATGACCACAGCAGTTGAGTCCCATAGTGCTCAGAGCCATTTGAACCATTTTTGCCATTGCCAGTCTACATTTTATATCCTCTCTACTTCGACCATCATCAGTTATTTTGCTCCCCAAATAGCAAAACTCCTTTACTACTTTAAGTGTCTCATTTCCTAATCTAATTCCCTCAGCATCACCCGACTTAATTCGACTACATTCCATTACCTCGTTTTGCTTTTGTTGATAATAATCTTATATCCTCCTTTCAAGACACTGTCCATTCCGTTCAACTGCTCTTCCAAGTCCTTTGCTGTCTCTGACAGAATTACAATGTCATCGACGAACCTCATAGTTTTTATATCTTCTCCATGGATTTTAATTCAGAATTTTTGTTTTGTTTCCTTTACTGCTTGCTCAGTATACAGCATTATATAATCTATCTGATAACTTTTAGTATCTCCAGGATTCTTCCATGTATACAACCTTCTTTTATGATTCTTGAACCAAGTGTTAGCTATGATTAAGTTATGCTCTGTGCAAAATTCTAACAGACGGCTTCCTCTTTCATTTCTTAGCCCCAATCCATATTCACCTACTATGTTTCCTTCTGTCCCTTTTCCTACTCTCGAATTCCAGTCACCCATGACTATTAAATTTTCATCTCCCTTCACTACCTGAATAATTTCTTTTATCTCATCATACATTTCATCAATTTCTTCATCATCTGCAGATCTAGTTGGCATATAAACTTGTACTACTGTAGTAGGCGTGGACTTCGTGTCTATCTTGGCCACAATAATGCGTTCACTATGCTGTTTGTAGTAGCTTACCCGCATTCCTACTTTTTTATTCATTATTAAACCTACTCCTGCATTACCTCTATTCAATTTTGTATTTATAACCCTGAATTCACCTGACCAAAACTCTTGTTCCTCCTGCCACCGAACTTCACTAATTCCCACTATATCTAACTTTAACCTATCCATTTCCCTTTTTAAATTTTCTAACCTACCTCCCCAATTAAGGGATCTGACATTCCACTCTCCGATCTGCAGAACGCCAGTTTTCTTTCGCCTGGTAACGACGTCCTCTTGAGTAGTCCCCGCCCGGAGATCCGAATGTGGGACTATTTTAGCTCCGGAATATTTTGCCCAAGAGGACACCATCATTATTTAACCATACAGTAAAACTGCATGCCCTCGGGAAAAATTACGGATGTAGTCTCCCCTTGCTTTCAGCCGTTCGCAGTACCAGCACAGCAAGGCCGTTTTGGTTTGTGTTACATGGCCAGATCAGTCAATCATCCAGACTGTTGCCCCTGCAACTACTGAAAAGGCTGCTGCCCCTCTTCAGGAACCACACATTTGTCTGGCCTCTCAACAGATACCTCTCTGTTGTGGTTGCACCTATGGTACGGCCATCTGTATCGCTGAGGCACGCGAGCCTCCCCACCAACGGCAAGGTCCATGGTTCATGGGAGGGGAAAGGGGGGGGGGGGCTGTTTAACCTATCATTCCACATATTACTGAGTACCAGCATTACTCGCTATCTCTCCAGAGGTTTGTGCACAATTTCAAAAAGCGATCTTCAGCCAAAGAAAATTCACAAGGCCTGATCAATGATACGGCCTTGCATCAAGGTGATTTTGCTCTGGTTTCGTATGCTGGAAGAAACATATCAAAATTTTTTGTGGGGCAGGTGATTTACATTGATGATAGTTACGAAATTTCTTTTCTTAGAAAGAATGATGCAAATGGAAATATATTTACACTTCCCGCAAAGGAATATAAATGTTGGGTAGAAAAAGACCAAATTGTAGAGAAACTAGCTGCACCTACTATAGACCAGACCTACCCATTCAGCAGAGCAGAATAAAACTTGTAATTTTCAAGTGAAACTGTCATTCCATTATTATTGACTGTCATTCCATTAACAGCGATTTTTTTATTGTGTTAGTAAAATATTAGTTTCGTGCATTTATCTTCTATGCCATTTCGTTTCCCTTTATCCTCTTCACAATATAATTTTCGTGAATTTTTATAGGGAATTGGCATGTTGAATTATTGTTGCATTATAAATGATAAAAATATGCATGCCTGAATTATATCATTCCACTAACAGAAAGTTTCTTTTACGTGAGTCTCTTTATTTGAACAAAACTTAAACTATTAAATTAAATAAATTGTGTTCCTTTGGTTTTGTATAAAATAAAATATTAAATTTTTTTGTCTTTTATCATGGTTTTTGGTCTTTTCTATGCTTAAGTGCAGAAACAATCACTGAGTGTCATTCTGTTACTCATGGAACTACCCTGAGCAAGATGTATGAGACAGGCAAAATACCCTCACATTTCAAGAAGAATGTAATAATTCCAATCCCAAAGAAAGCAGGTATTGACAGGTGCGAAAATCACTGAACTATCAGTTTAATAAGTTATGTTTACAAAATCGTTACAGGAAATCTTTGCAGACAGATGGAAAAACTGGTAGAAGCCAACCTCAGGGAAGATAAGTTTGGATTCCGTAGAAATGTGGAACACTCGAGGCAATACTGGTCCTATGACTTAGATAAGATAGGTTAAGGAAAGTCAAACCTATGTTTCTAGCATTTGCAGACTTAGAAAAAGCTTTTGACAATGTTGACTGGAATACTCTCTTTCAAATTCTGAATGTGGCAGGGGTAAAATACAGGGAGCAAAACGCTACTACAATTTGTACAGAAACCAGATGACAGTTATAAGAGTCGAGGGGCACGAAAAAGAAGCAGTGGTTAGAGGGGAGTGAGACAGGGTTGTAGCCTATCCCTGATGTTATCCAACTGTATACTGAGTAAGCAGTAATGGAAACAAAAGAAAAATTTGGAATAGGAATTTAAATCCATGGAGAAGAAATAAAAACTTTGATGTTTTCAAACAACACTGTAATTCTGTCAGAGACCTGGAAGAGCAGATGAAAGGAATGGGCAGTATCTTCAAAGGAGGATATAAGATGAACATCAACAAAAGCGAAACGAGGATAATGGAATGTAGTTGAATTAAATCAGGTGATGCTGAGGGAATTAGATTAGGAAATGAGACATTTAAAGTAGTAAATGAGTTTTGCTGTTTAGGAAGCTAAATAACTGATGACTGTTGAAGTAGGGAGGATATAAAATGTAGACCAGCTATGGCAGGGCAAGCGTTTTTCAAAACATGGTTCAAATGGCTCTGAGCACTATGGGACTTAACATATGTGGCCATCAGTCTCCTAGAACTTAGAACTACTTAAACCTAACTAACCTAAGGGCATCACACACATCCATGCCCGAGGCAGGATTCGAACCTGCAACCGTAGCACAAGCGGTTTTCAAGAAGAGAAATTTGCTAATATCAAGTACAGATTTAAGTGACAGGAAGTCCTTCATGAAATTATTTGTATGGAGTGTAGCCATGTATGGGAGTGAAACATAGACGATAAATAGTTTAAACAAGAAGAGAATACACGGTTTAGAAATGTGGTGCTACAGAAAAATGCTGATTAGCAGGGTAGATCACGTACCTAACGAGGAACTGGGGGAAAGAGGAATTTGTGACAAATGGCTCTGAGCACTATGGGAATTAACATCTGAGGTCATCAGTCCCGAATTTGTGACACAGCTTCCCTGGAATAAAGGTTCGGTTGGTATGGCACGTTCTGACAAATCAAGGAATCACCAATTTAGTCCTGGAGGGAAGCGTGGAGGGTAAAAATTGTAGAGGGAGACCAAGAGATGAATACACTAAGCAGATTCAGAAGGCTGTAGGAGATGAAGAGACTTGCACAGGATAGAGTAGCATGGACAGCTACATCAAACCAGTCTCTGGACTGAAGACAACAACAACAACAACAACAACACAAAGTTTGTTTAAAGGAAATGTGTTTTCATAACAAAGGTTGTGTAGATCTATAACTACACAATACCGATATCACCGGTTTTTTAACGAGGTTATGAGAAGGTTACACATTGCCATTTACCTTCTAAATTTTGTGAGGTTGCGAACTCCAACTGCAAAAACTACACTCGTTCAATCCGATGACTTATTTCCTGCGCAACTTCTGCGAATTATGAAAACCTACAAGTTCTTTAGACTTAATTCAATTTGTGTCGCGGTAGGAGCACATCAATCATACGTTAAGCGGCAGACCGAATTTCCTATAACAATTTTTAAGTCTCAACATCAAAAGTTTGGGCTGATAAAACTATTCACATGGTATGTAAACACTGAATCACCTGACCACAACATGCAACCTAATTTGCTACAAACAATTTGAAGGGGAAATATGTGATACACTTATAATGATGATCTTTGAGAGAGTAATAAACGTACAAAGATATTGACCGAGCAATGCATTCGCTTCATGCTTTTACTGGCACATGTAATAGTTTGGAAAAATAAAGTTAATAGACAGCTGAAAATGCCATCAAACTTTGCTTTCAAACTCAACCTTAAAAAATTTAATTTTAATAATTTAGGTAACAGACAAACTATTTAAAAAACGTTGTCAATACAAATGTATAAAAGCACCTTTCATACGTAATTACACTACTGACTAGGCAGCCGTCATCCGAGTACTGGGACACCTCATCGACTTATACTCTAGAAAGGCAAGGTACACCCGTTACAGCTCATAGCAAGGTAAAGTTTCCTTGCTCCCACTAACCCACATTTAGGCTGTCATCGCCAGAAAAGTTTTCCGTGTTCCCTGCAATCACCTTCATCAACATCATCTTTCTTCCAAGCACCTACACTGCCGGGATCATACTTAACTGTTATCGCTGTCGTAACGGTTGGTCTCTTCCCAGTCGCCGTTTACCATTCCTGCCCCCTGCTCCTCATTTCGAGTTGTCCACTTTGTCTCTGTTGCTGCCTTCTTCCGAACATTTACCGAAAAAATTAGCCATGGACAATACCACAACTACAACATCCAGTCATTTACACCCACTTCTGTTCTGTTCCTACCGACACCCGTAACTTCATCCCCCCCCCCCCTCCCCCTTCGTTGGCCCATATTTCCTGCATACTCCACCGCTAAATGACTTCTCCAGTCTTTATGCCACCTTACACACATCTACCACCTTATCCACCACAACTGAATTCATTTATCTGTCCTGTTGCAGCTGCCATTACATCAGCTCCTTGGTCATTGTCACTTTCAGTTCAGTAGCACCACCCAGCAACAGCACCATCTGAACAGTAACCTACAAGTTTCAACATCAGCAGCATCATCCCTTCAACCTCATATGCACCTGCAATAGTCATATCATTCTTATCTGCATCAACTGAAGTACATTCCAGGTATGATAAATTCAGTGTCAAACGAAATTCCACAGTTTCCTTGCCGAAACAAAAAACTCAGACAAAATACAGGGTACTGATACTTCATCCTTCCAAGAAGCCAAGGAAATCCCACATGAAACTGCCAACACTAAACCAATGGATATGACCTTCATCACTTTTTAAACATCTTCTTCAACACATACCTGTGCTGTGCTGACCACAGATTCTTTATTACCAGGACGCTATCCTCCAGAATAGAAAACATAAATCCAACATCATACAGTTTTGGAGGACAGCACCTTAAATAACTGTCCAGACATCCAAATTTAGATTTTCCTAGATTTCCCTCAAGCCCTCAAGGAAATTTTTTAATGGTACTGTTGAAAGGCAGTTGCAAAGTTCCTTCCCTACCCTTTCTCAATCAGAGTTTATGTAATGGCTGCACTATCAATGGGACGTTATACTCTGATCTTCTTTCCATTCATTATTCAACTCATACTATGTAAAGAGTCTATGATCAATACCTGATCACTCCTCAATTCCTGCGTTCTGCTCTGTGTTGGTACAAAAACTCCCATCCACAACCTTGGCCCTAAGGATCATTGCACCATACAGCCTCCCCCCCCCCCCCAAATCACAAATAAACCCTGGCTTCCAAGTTATCTGTCAACCTTCACAGCTGTTTTCTATGAGACAGTGTCTGAGGCCACAGGAGGTTGATTAGGAACTTAACTCCAGTCCTGGTTCCTAGATCGAAAATTCCTCCATATCCACTGCTCTTGTTTCCCATTCTCTTCCAGAATGCTTGTCCACTATTGTTAATTGTACTGTCATCTGGCACCATACAAAGAATATTGTCAATTTCAAACCAATGTATATTGCTCCTAAAATTTCTCATCTACAAAAAATGGTTCAAATGACTCTGAGCACAATGGGACTTAACTTCTGAGGTCATCAGCCCCCTAGAACTTAGAACTACTTAAACCTAACTAACCTAAGGACATCACACACATCCATGCCCGAGGCAGGATTCGAACCTGTGACCGTAGCGGTCACGCGGTCCCAAACTGAAGCGCTTAGAGCCGCACGGCCACACCGGCCGGCTCTCATCTACATTTACCATCAAAGGCAGAAATATAAAAGCTCACCTAGCTGTCCTCACTGAAAATCCAATCCCCTTCTAAGACAATGCCCTTCCATAAAGTAATACCTGTAACCTTTTACTCCTCACATATTTCTAGAAGTTGAAGATAAAAACCTCTGAAATGACAGTGCCTATTTACCATGTTAAATTTTCACTCTATCAAAATAATTCCCTACATCCCATCCCCAATGCAATCTGTCTTATCATGACTGTTCCCGAAAATACTCATCAGTTTGAGTAATCCCTTAATCTCCAGCAAATTACACTGGTCACCCATTCCACATTTCGCCTGAATGCAATAACCACTTAATCACAGAACCACACACATTTTACTGTCTCCTGCATATATATTCTTGTTTTGTACCACTCAGGCCATATCAGGTGCAGTATGTCCACTCTTACTGCACCCAATCCTCACAAAACTGCAGACAGATCCTGATGCTTCACCCCAACTCTCGCAATCCTTACCTGATAAATAGCCTTCATCAACCCATAATCACCAACATCACATCCTGACTACAACCCACTTTCAAAATACTCTTCAAGGTCTCATCACCTCATTCCATCTAAAGTTTTAACTAGATGTAGTTATCCTGACTCCAGATATTGTCCTTAAATCGACATACACAAAAGTACTATCATAAACACACAACATAACAACAACATCACAACATTTATGTTGAAAATCGTTACATAATATCAAGACAGTCTGTTTTAACAACATCAATTACACGTTTTCACTTTTAAATATCTTTTTATTTTCGTATTTTAAGTAACTAAATTCCTGAACAGGATTCACGATCTAGTGACAGTCTACACGTCTCCAGATAATGAAGCGACTGTCATCAGATTCAGAAGCACAAATTCTGATGTGCAGTAGTTTGTACAGAGACCTACAGGTCACAGATTATTTCCTTACTACAGCTTTTGACAGAAACTGAAAGATAGTACTATATTTATTATCAATATTGTTCAATATTTTGTGAGAAATTGCTTCAGAACTTGTTGAGACAAGGCTTCAGATGAGTAGATATCCAATTTGGATATGTGATGTAATGATTATTTGAGTACATGTCTTTGGCGACTATTGTGCCAGACAGATATATGGTTCCCGAACTCCCAAGATCTCAGTCAGACCCTTCACTGTTCAGCAAGCTGTACAAAAGCTTTCATGCAGATACCAGTTGCCACAGAAAATATCACGCAGACTGACATCATCACGCCCTTTGGCCTCTTTGAATCGTTCTATATAACGTTTGACCTCTGAAATGCTGCTGAGAAATGGCTACAATTTATTGACAGTGTGTTGCATGACCTGCCCTTTTGTTTCGCCTACTTCAACGACATATGGGTATTTTCTTCCTCACTGCAGGAACTCCATGATCATCTGACAGTAATGTTTCAACAGTTCAACGAATTTGGGGCTATCATCACTCCCACCAAACGCATCTACGGTGCCTCCCAGGTGACAATCCTGGGCCACCAATTTGTGCAGAGAGTATCATCCCCCTCCCCTGACAGCCTCAGGGTATTCAGGAAATTCAGCACCCACAAACCTCCCAAAAACTCTGCTGGTCCCTTGGAGTGCATAACTTCTGTTGGCATCATTTCTATGGCACAGTCTCTATTCAAGAGAAACTAACAGACCCCCTTGCTGGTCTTAACACAAAGCATAACAATCCTGCTTCTTGGACAGACCAAATGAACGCTGCTTCTACCACTGCAAAGAACAGCCTTGCCAACACCACACTTCTGGCTAACTCAGCACAGCACCCAGCTGGCACTAGTGATCTACGCCAGCCAGCATGGCTTAGATGTAGCCTTGCAGAAACACCTCAGTGACCTCTGACAACCACTGGCTTTCTTTTCAAAGAACCTTACACTTTCACAGCACAAATGAAGCATCTGTGAGAGGGAGTTCCCTGCCATCCATGACACAGTTCACTACTTTTGTCCATCACTGGAGCGTAAGAACTTCATGATACTTATTGACTACAAATTCCTAATTTATACTTTCCGTCAGACAAACATTAGTGATCTCAACGCCAGTTCTGCCAATTTAAATATTCAGTGAAGTGACAAAAGACGTGGGATACCTCCTAATATCGTGTCGGACCTCCTTTTGCCCCACATAGTGCAGCAACTCGACGTGGTATCGACTCAAGACGTTGTTGGAAGTTCCCTGCATAAATATTAAGCCATGTTGCTTCTACAGCTGTCCATAATCGCGAAATTGTTACTGCTGCATGATTTTGTGCAGGAACTGACCTTTAGATTATGTTCCCTTTGGGATTAATGTCGTGCGATCTGGATAGCCAAATCATTCGCTTGAAAGGTCCAGAATGTTCTTCAAGCCAATTGTGAACAATCGTGGCCAGACTGTAGTCCAAAAAAATTCCATTGTTGCTTGGGAACATGAAATCCATGAATGGTTGCAAATGGCCTTAAGCAGGTGAACATAACCATTTCCAGTCAATGATTGGTTCAGTTGGACCAGAGCATTCAGTCCATTCCATGTAACTGAAATCGGGACTTGTCTGAGTATGCCACGGTTTCCAATCGTCTAGAGTCCAACTGATGGGGACATAAGCCCAGGAGAGGCAGCGCAGGCAGTGTCATGCTGTCAGCAAAGGCACTTGCGCCGATCTTCTGCTACCATAGCCCATTAACACCAAATTTCGCAGCACTGTCCTAACGGGTACGTTTGTCGCACATCTCACATTGATTTCTATGGTTATTTCACGCAGTATAGCTTGTCTGTTATCACTGACAACTCTACACAAATGGCGCTGCTCTCGGCCGTTAAGTGATGGCTACTGGCAAATGCGTTGTCGAACGTGACAGGTAATGCCTGAAAGTTGGTAATCTCAGCACTCTCTTGATGCTGTGGATCTTGGAATACTGAATTCCCTAGCGATTTCCGAAGTTGAACGTTCCATGCATCTAGCTGCAACTACGATTCCAGGTTAATTCCCATCGTGTAGCCATAATCACGTCAGAAACCTGAATCAGAAACATGAATCGCTTGCATGAAAATGACAGCACTGCCCTTTTATACCATATATACGAGAAACTACCTTTATTTGTGTACGTGCATATCGTTATCCCATGAGTTTTATAAGCTCAGTGTATCTCACAGTTCAGCACAGATATTTGGCGTCTCTCATGAATGGACAACATTGTTGCTGCCTGTTTGTCATGAGTTGCCAACAGCAGAAGTTGCACGGATTTTCCTGCACTTGCTGTGACACAAGAGGCTGATAAAGAGTTGGGTGCTTATCACCAAGATCCAACAACTGGCTCCAGACTGAAACACGTCTCTATCCCCAATGCAGACGCAAAATTGTTCTGTGATACCTCTACAGACAAGCACAACCACTACCGCTTTCCACTGTCAGACCTTTGACAGCATCCACAACCTGAGACAAACTGGTGTTAAAGCCACTACCAGGCTTGTTACCCATTGCTACGTATGGCCTGGCATCCGCTGAGACTGTTGCACCAGGGTCTACTGTTGTGCCACATAGAAAGGTTGGCTGACATGTCCATGCTCCTTCTTGATGATTTTCTTGACGCCACAAGAAGGTTTAGTCACATCCATGTTGATATTGTCTGTCCTCTTCCCATCTTTGACACTCAATGGTATCTTTTAACAATCATCAGCCATTTTGCATGCTGACCAGAGGTGTCATCAATTTCTGACATCTCAGCCAAAACTGTGGGACGAGCATCTGTGAGTATATGTATTGCTGAGTTTGGCTCCCCAGTCCTTATGACCATGGATACCAGCAGACGATTTGGATCCCAGTTGTTCAATGAGCATGCCCAAGTCTGTGGCACTCATAATCACCCCACCACTGCCATCTTCCAGTCAGGAATGATATAATTGAGCAATGACATCACAAAACCTCAATGCTTCAGCCACTAGCTTGATCTACAGTGACGCCTCTGGCATTCCAGTCTTCCTGAACGCACTTTGTTCGCATGCTGCACGTGTCCATTTGGAATCCACTGGCATGGCACACAACCTTTCTTTGTTCATGAAAATTTGGCTACTGCCACACCTACAATAGTCAGGTATACACAACATAAACATGCATACTTTCTGCAACTGTCGTAGAATGTTAGACCTTTTACAAGATTTGAGTGTGAATGTGTGATTAAAGGATGTGGAAATTAGACTATCAGTAAAAATAGAATAATACTGAATCTAGGACCTTTCTATACCAAGTTCATTAAGTGGTTTTTCTAGTGGATTTGAGGTCGCCAGCCTATCTATGCAAAGAGATGGATAAGTTTCAGAAAAGCAGAAGAAGTAAATTTGGCCTATGATCCTGCTATTCCCTAACATAAATTCACAAATAAATATAACTTTTCACAATATGGTTATGAGAAATACACAGGAATCTTTTAGCTACTAAACCCATATACATATATAGTTCTGACCCAGAAAGGCCACGAATTTTTAATCACCACTATGTACTAAAAAAAATGGCCAGAGAGGACTTCTATGATTTCATTTTGTATAACCAACAAATTAAATACTTTAATATTCTACTAGCATAATATACACATTTAAATTTACTAAGAAACTTTGACTACGCCTTTCTGCTAATAAATGATCTGTCAAATCAAAAGGTAGGGTTTGGTCACTCTATATTGTCATTCAAAATTTTTATGCATCCCTATTTCAGTGTTACTGAGACACATAAGCAATTTTCTTCTTATAACTCTTTGTACTTTACTGAATTTCATTTATAACTGAAGGAATGTTATCTATTTCAGTAGTGAAGCAAAATTTCGCTTGAGCACTTCTGCTATGTAAATTATGCAGTACTTTTACTTGCACTTTAAAAGTTAGTACACAACAATTATTTTCAGAAATTCCATCTTTTATTAAACACGTATCCTACACATTGTCCCTAAGTGTGTACCATTTTATACAAATGACAACTTGCATAAGTATATAAAATTATATACACGAACATTTTCATTGCATCAATCCATGACAAAATATTATTTAGCAAATCGTACATTTCATATATTTTTTACATAAGTTACAAATATACATTAGCAAAGCCCTCCAACATCACACTTTCCAAATAGTCTTTTATCACAGAACTTTTAAAGTAAAAAAAATTATAAATTAGATGACTGATTGAATAATAGTGTTATAATGTCAGGAGCCACTTGTGTAATGGGATATGTCCAGTGGTCTCAGTGATGGCTCAAGCGAGGATTGTGTACAGTGATGTCAGTGTTCGCTTATGTGACAGGATGTGTCCAATGATTTCAGTGGTCACATCTGAAACATAGCATGTACAGTGACTTAGTGTTGTCCTGTGATGAAAAATGATCTGTGATATTTGGTCTCCTTCTGCAAATAGCGTCTTGTAACCAGTCTTATCAATAAATGTCGACTTTGTAAATAGTTGTGCCTTTTATGTGCTAGAACACACCTATCCTACCACCTAAGTAAATTACTCCAAATGTTGATAGACGTGTCTTGGAATATGATCTTAGTTGTCAATGACGCAAAAACGAGTATCTGGCAGAGTTTCGAGGCTGCATGAGCTAGGTATGGCCGCTATGTATGCATACTGGAGCTCATGATCTGGTTTTCCACACTCTGTGTAAAATATGCTGTAGGGGCCATTCACAATGCATGTGAAATGCTGTGATCCAAGATTACAAGACTTGCTTCAGTGTTATTCTCCTATCAACTTTAACTGGGAAATAATAATTTGTGAATTCCTATAAGGTGACAGGATAAGATCCTTCGAATTATGATTTGTACACCTTTTTTCGTTTCACATGTGAATGGAGCACAAAAAATTATAGTTGGTCTATACCTTCAGTGTCTAGCGTTTTTCACTGTTGACTACTATGATGTCTGATTGCTGTATTTACCATACACACCGATATACACTGATGTGACAAAAGTCATGGCATAGGGATATGCACACATTCAGATAAGGGTAGTACTGAGTACACAAGGTATAAAAGGGCAGCATACTGGTGAAGCTGTCATTTGTATTCAGATGATTCACGTGAATTCCGACGTGACTATGACGCGCGACGGGAATTAACGGACTTTGAACTTGGAGTGGTAGTTGGAGCTAGGTGCACAGAGCATTCCATTTTGGAAATCGTTAGGGAATTCAATATTTCAAATCCACAGTGTTAAGAATGTGGCGAGATAACCAAATTTCAAGCATTGTCTCTCACCACGCACAACGCAGGTGCCAGTGGCTTTCACTTAACAAGAGAGTGCAGAGGCACTTGTGTGGAGTTGTCAGTGCTAACTGACAAATAACAGTGCGTGAAATAACTGTATAAATCAACATGAGATGTGCGACGAACGTACCCGTTAGGACAGTGCGGCGAAATTTGGCGTTATTAGGGCTATGCCAGCAGAATACCGACGCAAATGTCTTCAGCGCCTCTCCTGGGCGCCATGACCATATGAGTTGGGCCACAGACGACTGGAAAACCCTGGACTTGTCAGATGAGTCCCGAATTCAGTTGGTAACAGCTGATGGTAGGATTCGAGTGTGGCGCAGACCCCACAGAGCCATGGGCCCAAGTTGTCAACAAGGTGTTGTGCAAGCTGGTGGGTTGTGTTTACATGGAATAGAGTGGATTCTCTAGTTCAACTGAACTGATCAACTGAACGGATCATTGGGTGGAAATGGTTATGTTTGACTACTTGTTTCCAAATAACGGTGGCATTTTTGCAGGTGATAGTGCGTTATGTTACTGGGCCACAATTATTCGTGATGGTTTGAAGAACATACTGGACGATTCGAGGGAATAATTTGGCCAACCACATCGCCTGACATGAATCCGATCGAACATTTACGGGATGTAATCGAGAGATCAGTTCCTGCACAAAATCCTTCACCGGCAACAATTTTGCAACTATGGACAGCTATAGAAGCAGCTTGGCTTGATATTTCTGCAGGGAATTTCCAACGACTTGTTGAGTCATACCACGTCGAGTTGCTGCAGTACGCCAGGCAAAAGGCAGTCCGACACGGTATTTTGTCACCTCAGTGTATAGTCGTTAGCATATTGCTAAGTTTACTGCTTAGTAACATGAATTAATACGTCTTACTAGGCTATTTACACTTGATTTTTTTTTTTTTTTGCGGTAGTGGGGTTATAGAAGTTTGTTGTATGACTTCTCTTTAGCTGTATCAATGTTTACTCCAGCTGTTACTTCTACTCAGAGAAATTCGTTAAGAGCCTTACTCAGGAACTTTTAATTTGGTACATATAGGATTGGGAGATATATGTTGCAAACCAGTGCAATGCATAAATTAGGTATATGATAAACCCATGAAACTACGTTACATTAAGAAATCAGAGTGTGCTTGAACAAAAGTGAGAAAATCACTTTTATTCAATAATTTTACGAATATTGAAATATCATAGAGATCATGCACATATTTTTATGTGTTCACATCGAGGTAATAGAATCTATCTCCTCTGGTTCAAAGACGATGTAAGCTAGCCAGTATCGATTTTGTCTCGCGCTGCTGGATGTATAGCGCATGTCCAATGCAAGCAGTGAGGCTGACGGAACTGAGAGACCAGGAGGCGCAACTGCTCTCTGGCCCTCAGACGTTGGTTATGGGGCTCCGTTTCCAGCTGCTGGAGTTTCAGTCTTACCGATAATCTTCTAGTGAGCATCATTCCAACGACAACTGTGATTGTCGCAAAAATTAAAGAGTTGCGCAGGCTCGTTCGTCGATAAAAACTTACTCAGTTCAGATTCAGATTATGATACTGGTGCTGCTCATTACTTGTCGTTAATTAATATTCGACTAAGCCAGGACATGCTAATTGGTTGCGAAAGAGGAATTTTGGTTTTCATATGTGCATATCAGCGAATGTTCTTTTCATTAGTTAAAGAGAGATGTGTAATTGTTAAGGGTTTTTACTCATAATTAAGTTGTGGGGTTGTTTTCTTAATTGTATGGCCACTATTTTATTGTGTTTTATTTGCATGTTAAAGACTGCAATAGCTGACTTCTGTGTGTTCTAGAAGGCTTTCTTGTTCTGGTTTCAATGTTTATGTAACTTGGCTCGGTGGAGTACGCGGGTCATGTGGGTCCATTCGGAGAGCAAGAAGGGCATGTGTCTAGAGCAGGACTGTAAAATTCTAAACTTTATTTTCTTCCTGTAATTTAGCACTCTTATTGAGCTATAATTGTCTGAGTAGCTTATGCTTAAATGTGTGGTAATTAAGCTTGCAGAAATTTTGCTTTGTTCAAAGTTTGCTGGGATAATGTTGAACATTCAATAATTTTATTAATTGGGTAAATATTTTTTTTAAATGCAATTATACTTGTGTCCTTTTAACGTTGAGTTTTTTAGTATATTTTATTTAAGGGAAAGGTAAACTTTAGCCTGGTTGTGAGGCGAGTTTCCTTCTGAATTCACTTCGAAAGCCTTTGCTTAAATTTTTGGTGTTACTGAAATGGTTTAAAGAGAGTTTGATAGTCATCATATTTATTTCAAAATTAGTTTGCTAAAGGATAAAGAGTGTAGTGAATGTAAATTGCACAGTATATTTTTTTGAGTACCAAGGAATATGAACATGTGCTGAGGAACTACACTATAATTAAATTTATTATATGTGCAAACTTGGCCCTAGTCCTTCCTTAATCAAAAGTGAGAGCCTGTTCTAAAGATTTTAAGTCATTGCTAAATATTTCACTATCCCTGAATTACAGGATGTTGTGGTGAGCAATAAGTGAGCATGATAGCATGGTTGCCTGCTACTGGTCTGTGTTCATATACGACCACAGTTTCAAAACTAGTTAAAAATAGCAAAAATAGAGAAACAGTTAAAAAGAGAAGCTCAGAAAAGTGTTTGAAATGTCTAAAGATGTGCAAAACGGGATAGGTATGTGAATTAAACGAACTTGATAACCAAATGCCATAACTAATCAAAACGTTTTGTTAATAGATGAGAAGATAGAAAATTAGCAAAAGTTTGTCAATTTGTAGTTGTCTAAAATGATGGATTTTAGGTCAGACAAATATAAGGTAATGTCTACAGCAGCAGGAAATAGTGCAATGGTAGCAGGGGTCGTCATGAATAGGGATGTAGGTCAGAGAGCGAATTACTGTAAATAGTTCAGTGATAGGATTATTTTCATCAGAACTGACAGAAAACCAACGTAAAAACAACAATTCACATATACATATCGATGTTACAAGGAGAAAATGAAAAGATAGATAAAGTATATGAGGATACTGAACGTGTAATTTGGAATGTAAAGGGAGATGAAAGCCTAATAATCAAGGTTGATTGGAATGCTATTTTAGGGAAGGAACAGAAGACAAGAGTTACAGGAGAATGTGGGATCACTAGTAGGAATGTGAGACAAGAAAGACTAATTGAATTCTTTAATTAATTTCAGCTAAGTAACAGAGAATACAGTTTTCAAAAATCACAAGACGAAGAGGACTGGAGACACTGAAAGATCTCAGCTGGGTTACATAATAGTTAGACAGATTTTCCGAAATCAGATTTGGATTGCAAGGCATACCCAGGAGCTGATGTAGACTCAGATCATAATCATCATCTTCGTAGACAGAAGTTCAAAATAAGAAAAGAGTCCAGAAGAGCTAGTGTGGAAAGAAGTGGGATGCTGATGTACAGGGGAATGATTACGTGCATTTGAAAAGGAAGGTAACTGCAAAGAAACCTTGGGTAGTAGAAGAAAAACTTCAACCAATCAACGAAAGAAGAAAGCACGAAAATGCTGAAGAAAAGACAGGATCCAGCAATGGAAATCCATTGGAAATGAAATAAATAGGAAGTGCATAAAGCCAAAACGAAACGAATGCACAAAAAATATGAAAAATGAAAAAAGGTCATTGGCAGGTTTCATTCAAAATATAGAAAAATCAGCACAGCTTTCGGTGACATTATAAGAAACGCCATCAGCATTAAAAGTCCTAGAGGAATACGTCTGCTAAACACAGGTAAGAGAGGGGTAGGTGGAAAGAATATATCAAAGGCCTGTACAACGGGGAAGAACTGTCTGATGAAGTCACAGAAGAGGAAATGGAAGTCGATATGGAAGACAAAGGGGATGCAGCATGAGAGCCAAGATTTAACAAAGCTTTATAAGACATGGATCACATATATTTGGGAAGTGCAAGAACTGTCGCACAATCAGCTTATCAGCTGATGCATCCAAGTTGCAGTGTAGAATAGCAGACAGACGAATGGAAAAGAAAATTCAGGATCTCTTAGATGGCGATTAGTTTCGTTTAATGAAAGATAAAAACACCAGAGAGGCAGTTCAGACACTATCTTCGATAATGGAAGTAAGATTCAAGAAAAATGGCGACATGTCCATAGGATATGTCCACCTACAAAAAAGCATTTGACAACATAAAATATTGCAATATGTTCAAAATTCTCATGAAAATAGGTGTAGGCTATAGAGAAATATACTATGTGTACAAAAACCAAAAGAGAAATATAAGAATGGAAGACCAAGGACGAAATGTTCAAATTGGAAACGTTGTAAGACTGGGATGTAGTCTTTTGCAACTACTGTTCAATCTACACAATGAAGAAGCAAAAGCCCTTTGCTGCAAGTGAAACGAGCAGCAATAAAATTCATGTTCTTCCTTATCTCATCAGTGGTTATGGTTAGCGTGCACAAAGATCACGAAGAGACAGATACTTCACATTTCAAGCAATTGTAGGCACTTCCGTCTAGTATAATTATGCACGTGATGACATGTGTGGAGACCAAAACATTGTGAGCAGTGTGTGTGTGTATTGGAATAATGAGATGCATATTTAGATACAATGTACATCGCTACAGCCTACTAGTGTTGCATCTCCCTTATAGAGAGAACTGCCAACATCTAAACATATATTCTGTAAGCCACTACACATCACAACAGTCTTATTGATATCACTTCCATTCTGCTCCCACACAAAGACTGATTAAGAAATGATTGTCTACATGCCACTGTAAATAACCTAATCTTTTTTATGATCTCTACATCGTATTTAGCATTTTAATGGTGACAATATACAAGAAGATGTATTTATAGTTCTCCAGAGCAATGATCAAAGAGACCTTGCTATTGCACCTTGAATTAAAATATACTTAGCATAGTACCTGCATGATAACAGATTTCGACTAGAGTAGAGTATATCCCCACCCTCCTCAGGGACACTGTGTGAATTTGTCCCCTTTAGTCACTATATATTGAAGGCTTGTACAATAGGGAAATTAAATAGGATTCAAAATGCAATAGGCTTCTGAAATGATCCTAGTGTCTATATGGGCATCATGCCAAGAAATCAGATTTGTGACACCCACGTGATACTTTGTGCTGTGTTGTAGAGAGTCTATTGACACTCATACTGCTCCATTCAACTTGTAATAATTTCACATGACATATACGCGGGAAAGAAATGCACGCCCACAACATACTCTCACGGATTTTTTTTTCTCAACACGAAATACCTCTCCATGATGCATATCGCCTTTCTCATAGCATCTACAACAAAAAATTGTTGTTATTGTTGACCAGACCCATAGTATTCTCCTGACACTACGACAAAAACTCAGATCTTTTATTAATCCAATATGGCAAGGATCACAGGCTGACTAGCAAATACTTGTAAAAAAGATCAGCTTACTATGTGTTTTGTAGCTCACTCCTTTGTGGATGTTTAAATATATTCCCTTAAGGTTCCTGCAAATGAATCTGAATCCGATGTATGCTATAGCTTGCTTCAGGTGATTACTCATAGGTATTTTACGAAGGTTAATGTTTCCAGTGTTGCATGGTAGAGAATTTCTATACCTATTTAGATGCAGTACTTACAGTTATTTACATTCAGGTCAACTACCCCAGCAATAACCAATCCTCCACAGGTATTTCTGAAATTCACTACTACCTGTTTATAGACAACTGCATCATCTGCAAACATCCTACACCTAAGCAGATTATGGTTGTACAGTGGATGGTGGAGGGTACATGAAGCAATATTAAAGATTTCCCTTCCATTCCACTCTCTCTCACTGATCAAATTATTTTCTATATACCTCTGTACATGTCCTTACCTCCCTTAAATTATATCGCAAGAAATACGTCAAATTTTTCCGGTCTTATTTTCTGTTAAATTTTTGAATGAAGTATACAGTCCTAACATCTACACGATGTGCTCAATTCACAGGTCAGATGCAACCAATGACATAATACAATTTTTATCAGTAATAATGTTTTTTAGGGAAACCGCTTCTTTCACTGATGATTTACATTTCTATCAGCCCAACATCTACTTCCACTTTCTTTAGGTCCACTACTCCTACGTATTATACAGCTACTAGTGTCTCCAGCAATGGTGCTGAAGATCAGCACTGAATTTCTTATTCTATGTATGCACAATTTACATCCAGTGTCAACTCCATGTGGAAGTCACAGGAAGAAAACCAATTCTGTAGTTGTGGAATGACTTTAACACTATAGGAAAATATCGAAGGAGTAGCACGTTTTTCGATGATTGCCCACTTATGATTTAATTACTTTACCGACGACTTTTTAGTGGAAATATTGTTGGAAACTGGGGGCACATGTAATAAGAAGTGGTAGAGTGGTTAATAGGGCTTCCATTCTGGCTGCAGCTTGTCGAGGCTGGGCCCATATTCCCTGGCAGGGGCTGTGTCTGGGTGATCAAGTAGCTCTGCCAGCTACTTTCTGCCACCTGCTACACTGGTCAGCCAAAGCATTATGACCACCGATCTACTATCGATATAAAGCTATGCATGTGTGTAGATTGGGGAAGGTGCACGATCTATCTGAGTTTGACCAAGGGCAGAGTGTGACGTCAGTGGATGATCAGTGCAAATATGGCAGTAACCATGGTGATTAATTACAGTAAGATAAAGATAATATACAGTCTGTATGCCTATAGGAAAATAGTTAAGAATAGTGATGAAGTTATACCACTCGGCAAATTTGCATACTAACTGAAGATTTTGATTTTGAAACAGATATGTATAATCTGTTGTTGTCTTGTCCTGAGACTGGTTTGATGCAGCTCTCCATGCTACTCTATCCAGTGCAAGCTTCTTCATCTCCCTGTACTTACTGCAACCTACATCCTTCTGAATCTGCTTAGTGTATTCATCTCTTGGTCTCCCTCTACGATTTTTACCCTCCACGCTGCCCTCCAATGCTAAATTTGTGATCCCTTGATGCCTCAGAACATGTCCTACCAACCGGTCCCTTCTTCTCGTCAAGTTGTGCCACAAACTCCTCCCCAATTGTATTCAATACCTCCTCATTAGCTATGTGATCTAACCATCTAATCTTCAGCATTCTTCTGTAGCACCGCATTTCGAAAGCTTCTATTCTCTTCTTGTCCAAACTATTCATCGTCCATGTTTCACTTCCATACATGGCTACACTCCATACAAATACTTTCAGAAACGACTTCCTGACTCTTAAATCTATACTCGATGTTAACAAATTTATCTTCTTGAGAAACGCTTTCCTTACCATTGCCAGTCTACATTTTATATCCTCTCTACTTCGACCATCGTCAGTTATTTTGCTCCCCAAACAGCAAAACTACTTTACTACTTTAAGTGTCTCATTTCCTAATCTAATTCCCTCAGCATCACCCGACTTAATTCGACTACATTCCATTACCTCGTTTTGCTTTTGTTGATGTTCATCTTATATCCTCCTTTCAAGACACTGTCCATTCCGTTCAACAGCTCTTCCAAGTCCTTTGCTGTCTCTGGCAGAATTACAATGTCATCGGCAAACCTCAACGTTTTTATTTCTTCTCTGTGGACTTTAATACCTACTCCGAATTTTTCTTTTGTTTCCTTTACTGCTTGCTCAATATACAGATTGAATAACATCGGGGAAAGGCTACAACCCTGTCTCACTCCTTTCCCAACCACTGCTTCCCTTTCATGCCCCTCGACTCTTATAACTGCCATCTGGTTTCTGTACAAATTGTAAATAGCCTTTCGCTCCCTGTATTTTACCCCTGCCACCTTCAGAATTTGAAAGAGAGTATTCCAGTTAACATTGTCAAAAGCTTTCTCTAAATCTACAAATGCTAGAAACGTAGGTTTGCCTTTTCTTAATCTTTCTTCTAAGATAAGTCGTAAGGTCAGTATTGCCTCACGTGATCCAACATTTCTATGGAATCCAAACTGATCTTCCCCGAGGTCGGCTTCTACGAGTTTTTCCATTCGTCTGTAAAGAATTCGTGTTAGTATTTTGCAGCTGTGACTTATTAAACTGATAGTTCGGTAATTTTCACATCTGTCAACACTTGCTTTCTTTGGGATTGGAATTATTATATTCTTCTTGAAGTCTGAGGGTATTTCGCCTGTCTCATACATCGTGCTCACCAGATGGTAGAGTTTTGTCATGACTGGCTCTCCCAAGGCCATCAGTAGTTCTGATGGAATGTTGTCTACTCCCGGGGCCTCGTTTCGACTCAGGTCTTTCAATGTTCTGTCAAACTCTTCACGCGGTATCTTATTTCCCATTTCGTCTTCATCTACATCCTCTTCCATTTCCATAATATTGTCCTCAAGTACATCGCCCTTGTATAAACCCTCTATATACTCCTTCCACCTTTCTGCCTTCCCTTCTTTGCTTAGAACTGGGTTGCCATCTGAGCTCTTGATATTCATACAAGTGGTTCTCTTCTCTCCAAAGGTCTCTTTAATTTTCCTGTAGGCAGTATCTATCTTACCCCTAGTGAGACAAGCCTCTACATCCTTACATTTGTCCTCTAGCCATCCCTGCTTAGCCATTTTGCACTTCCTGTCGATTTCATTTTTGAGACGTTTGTATTCCTTTTTGCCTGCTTCATTTACTGCATTGTTATATTTCCTCCTTTCATCAATTATTTTCAATATTTCTTCTGTTACCCAAGGATTTCTATTAGCCCTCGTCTTTTTACCTACTTGATCGTCTGCTGCCTTCACTACTTCATCCCTCAGAGCTACCCATTCTTCTTCTACTGTATTTCTTTCCCCCATTCCTGTCAATTATTCCCTTATGCTGTCCCTGAAACTCTGTGCAACCTCCGGTTTAGTCAGTTTATCCAGGTCCCATCTCCTTAAATTCCCACCTTTTTGCAGTTTCTTCGGTTTCAATCTGCAGTTCATAACCATTAGATTGTGGTCAGAATCCACATCTGCCCCTGGAAATGTCTTACAATTTAAAACCTGGTTCCTAAATCTCTGTCTTACCATTATGTAATCTATCTGATACTTTTTAGTATCTCCAGGATTCTTCCAGGTATACAACCTTCTTTTATGATTCTTGAACCAAGTGTTAGCTATGATTAAGTTATGCTCTGTGCAAAATTCTACAAGGCGGCTTCCTCTCTCATTCCTTCCTCCCAATGCATATTCACCTACTATGTTTTCTTCTCTCCCTTTTCCTACTGACGAATTCCAGTCACGCAAGACTATTAAATTTTCGTCTCCCTTCACTACCTGAATAATTTCTTTTATCTCGTCATACATTTCATGTATTTCTTCATCGTCTGCAGAGCTAGTTGGCATATAAACTTGTACTACTGTAGTAGGCATGGGCTTTGTGTCTATCTTGGCCACAATAATGCGTTCACTATGCTGTTTGTAGTAGCTAACCCGCACTCCTATTTTTTTATTCATTATTAAACCTACTCCTGCATTACCCCTATTTGATTTTGTATTTATAACCCTGTAATCACCTGACCAAAAGTCTTGTTCCTCCTGCCACCGAACTTCACTAATTCCCACTGTATCTAACTTTAACCTATCCATTTCCCTTTTTAAATTTTCTAACCAACCTGCCCGATTAAGAGATCTGACATTCCACGCTCCGATCCGTAGAATCCCAGTTTTCTTTCTCCTGATAATGACGTTCTCTTGAGTAGTCCCCGCCCGGAGATCCGAATGGGGGACTATTTTACCTCCGGAATATTTTACCCAAGAGGACGCCATCATCATTTAATCATACAGTAAAGCTGCATGTCCTCGGGAAAAATTACGGCTGTAGTTTCCCCTTGCTTTCAGCCGTTCGCAGTACCAGCACAGCAAGGCCGTTTTGGTTAATGTTACAAGGCCAGATCAGTCAACCATCCAGACTGTTGCCCCTGCAACTACTGAAAAGGCTGCTGCCCCTCTTCAGGAACCACATGTTTGTCTGGCCTCTCAACAGATACCCCTCCACTGTGGTTGCACCTACGGTACGGCCATCTGTGTCGCTGAGGCACGCAAGCCTCCCCACCAACGGCAAGGTCCATGGTTCATGGACAATAAAGCCTACAAGCTATCTGCTACTTCTTCGCTCATTATTGTCCCAGATATGTGCATTTCATTGGATGGATACAGTACCATTTTTGGAACGTTATGTGTGGCATATTTCTTCATTCCTTCAGAATAATAACACAGCTATTTGTGAGACAAACGTTCGCCCATAGGCTGCAATAAACTGAAACTGTGGTCTGCCACTTCTAGGATCTAAGGTGAACCTGCACGCCCAACGACCTACTGAGCTGCAAGAAACATTGCAATGCATTATGCTGACGTTGTTCCCCACTCTTTGTTAATGCCCAGCAGCTATACCTTTTTGTATCACCATTTTGAAGTTTCTTTCTGTTTTGTTGCACTGTTAGGCATTACTGTTGTTGGTAGTAGATCCATATTTCCAGTAAAATTCGTAACTAATAATCGGACAATAGGCAAGTGCGTTACTCCTGAAAAACTTATCCAATTACTAACAAATATCGGTTGAAGGTTACCAAGTTGCACCATGAGAGAACAACACGCCCTTCTTCAGGGAAAAAGGGCTTAAGTACACAATCAGGAAAATATGAGATGGTGTGACAGAATAATGACAACTTGCTTTGAGGAAAAGAGTATTAGCTTACTTTGACTAATTAAACCAGGAACTCTTTTCTTCATACGACGTTAACATGCACAAACATATGAGCAGCACTACACCTTTATGCCCGAACAAGAGCGAAACACCTCGTCCTGCATGACTTTACAGTAGGGACAAGAAAAGAGTGAGAAAAGACGAAAGTTCCTTTGTTGCCAGTGTTCGCTTCGGCATCCGCAAGGGGTGTCAATGTCACCTCTTGGAGTCTCGAGTAGAGTTTTTATTCATTGCAGAATTCTCGTGCACTTCTAGGAACGATTGCCTGTGGTTCTACTGAACCGCAGATTTAGCTCTGCCGAATACAAGGGGAAACATTTTGCCTTATTAAAAACTGAAATCATTGCTTGTTTGTCAGGTTGTTGACGGGATATCATATTCTTTTCCTGTCACGGCGGCGCTCTCGGCGTTGTTTTGCAATCTTGTCGGATGTAAATCTGTGCGGCACGATGTCGACATAAAGTACCCGCTTTTTTCTCTGTTGCTTCGTTCTACAGAAACTAACGAACTGTAGAAAGAGACAGCTCCAACACCAAATCAATTATAAACATGGCAGTCATGGCTGCAATATAGCTGTTTGACACTTATTCCCAATTCCCACTGGACATCCCCTTCGTCTGGTACTCAACCTCAACGGTTAAGTTAGCATTTGTCTTTTTACAAAGTAAGTAGTCGAATATGGAGAAGATGGTCACACTATACTGTAGGTGTATTCGCCTATCATTCATCTATGGTCACAAACGCGGTATAATTACCATTTACTGTGCTAAAATAGAGGAAAAACCGTGTGTTTTCAAAGTCGAAAATGTGTTGGTATCTTCTTTAACTAGTACATGGGGAGCTGTCCATAGCGAAATGAAGCGATATAGATAATAATATAAAAAAATCAAGCAAGCAAGAGTAGGACTCGCGCTCTGAGCGTTCGAACAAACATAATTATGTACATACATAGTTCATGAAAGGTTCTGCTGAATGAGTTTGCGGGTATCAACATATGTGACATAAATAGCCGTATGTTTCGACTGCATTGACTTACAAGCTTGAATTTTTTACTCTGCCAAGGGATCATAGATTTTAGTATTTGACATAAATTTCAACTTGATACTTCTACCCATTCCTGAGAAAAAGGGGTCTTACGAGAAGGCTGTATCTTTTGATTGCATTGACCTAGATGGTTCAATTTTCTACGCTGTCAAGGGACCGTAGACCTAGTATTTCACGTAAATTTCAGTTTGATACTTCTACCCATTTTTGAGAAAAAGGCGTCTTAACAGACGAACAATAACGTGTACCATTTTTACTGACGCAGGCATGCATCTCTAAAAACATGTAATTTGGATGTACTAATGAAATAGTCTTTCCTTTTAGACGGCCAATTACAGCGTACCAGGCTGCACATGAGCCGGATGTGCAGACCACGTGCAGGCCGAAGCTCAGCCTGTCTTGACCTTGGTCGGTCCTTCTACCTGTCACAGCGCGACCTCCCATTTAGTGTTGCGGTGTGGCTGGCATTTTTCAGCTGGCACAACTCTCTTCAATTCGGCAGCACTGTGGTGTCAACAGGATTTACCTACCCCCTTCGTTATTTGTTTGTGGTATGTGGGACATTTACAGGCTCAGTGGGGCAATCTGGTGATTTATCATCACAAGCTTTTAAAAATGAATGGTAATGACAGACAGACTACAAATTTGCTATGAAACGACATTATAGTAACTTACAGGAAGAATTTAAAGATTTAGTTAACAATAAAAATGTGCAATCCTAAAGTATCGACTGCTCACCGACCAGTGCACCGCTGTGAAACGGCATCAAGAAGGCGCTGACCCACCGCCAGTGGAAAGAACGGGCAGCGCCACACCTCCAGCACGAGTTCAGCGCCCCCTGTCAACACTTATTTAACCAGCCACTTATCGCTGGTCGACCCAGTTGGGTCGCAGTCTTTGAGTGCATCAGTACTGAGTAGAAGGAAGATGTTACCTAGCCTGCATTCTGCGAGTAGTAATAGTGAGCAGTAATTGCTTACAGGAGGCACAAGCAGCACCTCAAGCTAAGTTATATTTATAAAGAGTAACATTAATCCTCAGGTGCTTTGTACAGATGATTTGGATTCCTGTCACCAGCTATCAGAACTTCTCTCCTTCCTTGTTTCTGTCAGTGCTGACTCCCACAGTAGGCGACATAACATCTGGCGACGAGAATTCCAGAATCGACACTGCCTTCGCTCTTCGCCGCTCTGTCACACCGCCTCACTAATGTTTCTCTCTTATCTTTCAGAGGCGCCTCTCTTTTCCTTTCAGAGGTGCATTGCTACTAATTGCCTTCCTTTTTCCTTGCTTCTACTTATAATTTTTGCACTCCTCTCATTAACATGGCCCCTAACCCGCCTCCTACACCACATGCACCTATGCTCCAGTTGCTGCTGCTGGCTTTGATCTAATGCAATTTATTCGGTTTCAGAACTACCAAACGTCACAGTGGATGATGTGCGTCCAGCAGCTCATTAATGTACGTTCAGGTGGTGCATCAACTCCGCCACAACAGCCAGCCACATCCAAGGCACCGCCTCCAAGCATCCCGCTGTTCCGAGATTTCAGTGAACAACAAGAGGCATGGAATTAGTGGTTCACTCACATCAACTGCATCATCCTTCAGTATTTTGTGGATGCGTACTGAGTTTTACACTTCTAATGCTGATGCTAGTGCACATAGTAATGGTTGAGTTACTGTGGCTCTAGTTCATCGTGGTAAAGTGGACACTGTATCAGGGCTGGAGACTTTTAACAGCCGAGAAGTTATTGCTTATCATACATTTCAGATATGTGAAGTGTATGACAGAGATTGTGGTTCATCTTACTATATGTCTACAATGCCGTTGGTTCTCAGGACAAGGAATCGTCGTAAAGTAAATGAATCAGAGTCTGTGTCAGTGTGGGTTAAAGGTGCACTGAACTGTGCCAAGATTAAATTTGTTGGTGATTGTAAACATTACTATAGAAACTGAAATAAAGTACTGTCCTTTTCTTGCCAGTGGCCGGCACAGGAGTTTACCGCCTCGCTCAGAAGTTATTCCCGACTAGCCGGCCATAGTTGCTAGTTTTTGAAGATTTAGTTTCTGCCCTCACTAAGTATTACGAGGATCAGGTACAGGTTGCTGCAGCTCGTTACAAGTTCTTTCGACTGTGGAGAAAGCCAGAACACACATACCGTCAGTGGGTCACTGAGCTTCAGGGTTTGATACCACAGTGTCATCTTCAATGTAGCTATGGATAGTACCTTAGTGACACAATGATACGAGATGTAATTACGTACAATGTGCCAGACATTAGGATTCGTGAACAAATTCTTAACCATTCTGAGCTTACTTTGAAACAAGTGTTACAAATTATTGAACATCAGGACTCGTGTGATAGTGCTACGGAAAATTTTGCAATACCTCCCATTTGCAGTGTAACGCAAAGTGACAAACAGATAGGCCGTGGGACTGACAAACGTGCACAAATAGCCCCCCCCCCCAAACGGCAAGAGTAAAAGAGTGTCAACGCGTGTCTTCTGTGAAATCATGTCCCCGCTGCTTTTCCAAGCATAAGAGACAAAATTGCACTTCGCGGAATGCGACTTGCTTTGCGTGTGGAAAGCCGTAACTTAGTCATTGCCAGACGCTGAGTGCGCCTTCTGCCATTTATGAACACTTGGGCTTACCACAGTTGACAAAATCTTGCACGCAACCTAGTGAATATAACCGACATGACGTTCCAGTGCTTTGCACATTTAGTTTACCTATCAACATTCCACTCTCACATCAGAACAGTGACATTTACAATTGTACATTAGCGAGACTGTGAAAATATTTTTGGGTTCGATTTTTTTGATTTTTTTGGGCTTTGTATTCGGGACAATGTACTTTTGTTTCTGCTTTCAACCCAAACGACTGTGTTACTCGTTTGACTGTGGGGTTTTCTGATTTATTACCTGAAGGACTTGGCTGATCGAATAATTTTGTTGCGCACGTTTCAATGAAGGACAATACGCAGCCTAGGTTTTTTCGGGCGCACCCCATCTCTCACGCTCTTAGAGACAAAGTTGCATGTGAACTAAAAAGAATGGCAAGACAACGGTGTTATTGTTCCTATCCAGGCTAGTCAGTGGTCTTCTGCCTTAGTTATCCTACCAAAGCCATCTGGGAGACTTCATCTTTGTGCTGACTTTAAATCCACTGTGAATCCGCCAACAATAATTGTTACTTATCCATTGCCTTGCCTTTCATAATTAATGGACAGGCTTGGTGCAGGCCGCTATTTTTCAAAAATTGACTTACGTGATGCGTATTTGCAAATTCCGCTCGATGATGAATCTCAGATGTGGTCAAAACATATTTAGAGTTGTTCAAATTTTTGCGCTTACCCTTTGGCACCGCTTCCACATCTGCCATATTGCAACGCTACTTAGAACAGTTTACTGCAAAACTTCCATTCTGCTCAAATTACTTGGATAATATTGTGTTATCAGGACGTTCACTGGAGGAACACATCAGTAACTTCGTACGCTGTCTCAAGTGCTTTCAGCTACAGTTTTGAAGTGTCACCTGGACAAATGTGTCCTTTTCAGTCTGAAATTCAGTACTTAGGCCCTATTCTTGGGATCCAAGGTGTACATCCCCTTCAGTCGCATTCGCTGGCCATTTGGGATCTCCGTGCTCCACGGCACGTGACGGAATTGCCCTCAGTTCTCGGGAAGTTGACATATTATATCCGGTTTATACCCAGCGCAGCCCAGATCACGGCTCCGTTGTATCGTTTGCGCCGGAAGAATGTGACTTTCATTTGGACTAAAGGTTGTCAGGATTTATTCCATAAACTTAAAAATGTGCCAGGTGCCTTGTTCATTTCGATCCCGCTAAGCCTGTGGTTTTAGCAGTGGACGCTTCTTCGTACGGAATCAGAGCAATGCACTCGCACATATTTGGTTCACAGGACAGGCCGAGTGCTTTCGCTTCCAAGTTATTGACCAAGACTCAGTATAACTACTCCCAAATCGAGAAGGAAACGCTTGCTATTATCTGTGATGTGACAAAGTTTCACCATTATCTGTGTGGTCGGAAGTTTTACCTAGTGACGGATCATAAGCCACTACACGTTCAAACGTCCAAACCCTGCGTGGCTCAGAAGCTGCAACGTTCTGCTTTGTTATTGTCGCAATATCAGTACAAAATATTGTACCGTCCCATGTCGAAGCAAGCAACTGCTGACGTCCTTTCTCACCTTCCTGTTAGGTCTGATTCTGAATTCGACGCTACTGCCGCATCTTGTCAGATCGATGCGCAGGCCACTGAACTTTTACAGACTTTTCCACTGAACTATAGGAAAATTGCACAGGTCACGGAAGCAGATGCTGACTTGAACATTTTGTTGCTCTATATTTGTACTGCTTGGCTTCGTCCAGGAAAAACATTCAGAATTCTTTTGTGCGCCGATATTTGGCTCGTCGCCATAGCCTTTCCGTCCAGCACAATGTGATTTTATTGCAAAATGACTTTGGACATTCACGTGTGCTTATTTCCAAAGTGTTGCAAAAAGATGTGTTGCGACTGCTCCATCGAGTGAATTGGGAAATTGTACGCACAAAACAGTTTGCACGTCGGCAGTGTATTTGGCTGGGCATGGACGCCTGCAGTGAAACGATGTCACAGTGCAGCGCTTGTGCTGAAAATCTGTCGGCCCCGCCACAAACTTTTTCAACTTGGCCAAAGTCTCAATCGTCATGGCAACAAGTGCATATTGACTTCGCTGGTCTGTTATGGAGCACTCGTTGGCTTATTGTTGTGGACTCTCAACAAATATCCGTTTGCAGCGCCCATGAACGCGACTATGTCGCGTTGTACCATTCAGGCTTTGTCACCTACTTTTTGCTTGGAAGACTTGCCTCAAGTGTTGGATACAGGTAACGGACCACAGTTTACGGTTCATGACTTTGAAGAGTTTTGTATTGCCAATGGTATCACTCACCTTACCAGTGCTCAGTTGAACAGAGAAGCTGAACGATTTGAGCGTACGTTCAAGCAACAGAGGAATAAACTACGTGCTCCCACACACGGTAGCGAAAGCTGCTGTTCTTCCTCGCAACGTACCGCTTCGAGCCCCTCGACGGTCCGGCGCCGGCCAAGTTTCTACGTGGCCGGTGCCACGGCACGCTGCTCCAGTTGCAGCACCCACCGCAGTGCACGGCGCCTCCCACGCTTCGCAAGTATCGCTTTGCGCCTAATGATTCTATCCTTTCCAGAGTTTTTGGTCGCACCATGCGCTGCGAGAAAGGAACGATTCTTTGAAATTTGGGCGCTTGCATGTATTTAATTCAAGGTCCTGCTGGGTTGCTGCGCCGCCATCAGAAACGGATTCGTGCTTGTCGATTGAGAGATTCTTCCACAGATTTTCTATTTCCACATTCGCATCCCCCAGGGGCCTCTCCGGCACCGCCTGCGGAACCGATGAAGCTGTATCCATCGCCTTCGCCACCGCAGCAGCTCAACTTCCCGGCGCTCGTCACGGTACCTGCCGTGTACCCGGCGCCATCGTCGTCGTCATCGCCGCCGTCTCCATTTTCCGTCGGGCCGGCTCAAGAAGCGGGTGGGCGCCTTCCCGGGAGTCTTCGACCGACGTTACCCTCGGAGCGCAGGATGAATGTCGGGGCATGGCCGGGGCCTCAACACCGGGCTTCTCGCACCATCCCGCTTCCTGCCTCCCCCCTCCCCCCGTTGTCGTAAGACGGCTTCCTACACGACAACGGTGCGGTGTTTTATTTTTAGGGGGGTGGGAAGGGCGAAGGTGTGTGCAGTCCTAAAGCATCGATTGCTCAGTGACTAGCGCAGAGCCACGAAACGCCATCAAGAAGGCGCTGACCCGAAAGCCAATGGAAAGAACGGGCAGCGCCAAACCTTCAGGAAGACAGAGTTCAGCGCCCCCTGTCAACGACAATTTAACCAGTCGCCCATCGTTGGTCGACTCAGTTCGGTCGCAGTTTTCGAGAGCACCAGTACTAATAGGAAGGCGTTACTCACCCTGCGTTCTGCAAGTAGTGATAGTGAACAGTAAATGCTTATTGGAGGGACAAGCAGCACCTCAAGTTAAGTCGTATTTATTTTCTTTTTAGAAATATAGAATTATATTAATCTTCAAGTGTTTTGTCAAGATGATTCGGATTCTTGTCACCAGCCATCGAAACTTCTCTCCCCCCTTGTTTGTGTCTGTGCTGACTCCCACACCAGCAGATTCAACAGAAAGAGCAAAAAATTACAACGATCGACAGATGGGATTCATTATTATGTTAATCAAGAAGCACTTTGAGCTAAATTTGTATGAAGAAACTGGTGATACAAATTGCAAAATTTCTGAAGTTGTACGCATTATTACACTGTCAGTTGGAACACCTTCCGATGGAAATGAATGGAGGGTATGGAGGCTTTATATATTAGTGCAAAGTACGTTGGTTAAGCAAGGGACATACCTGGAACGACGTTTCGACTTAAAACACGCTGTTGTTTATTTTCATAATGAAAAACAATCGCAGGAAAGAAAATTGGAACATCCGGAATGGATTGCAGGCCCCGCATTTTAAGTGGACTTGACTGCACTGTGCGCACAGCAAGACACTTATTTCTGATTTGATGAGGATGCATTTAAAAAGAAAATCACATTGTAAAAGAAACAGATTCTGACAAACACAGTTAGGTTCCCTAAGCTCACGTTACAGGAAACGAACGATCTGAAGAATTCATTACTGTCTTGAAAGAATTAAAAGGATAGTTATGCTTATCCATTACGGATATTTTAGAACCGTGACTGTATATTAATGTAAATAAGTTATACACAATTGCAACCAGTCACTTTTTTCAGTAATAATGCTTTATTACATGAACCGGTTTTCGAACCATTTCAGGTTCATCTTCAGATGATTTCGGGAGGATCCGGGAAGTTACATCATTACTGGTAGTAGCATAATGCTTGGTGCTGGTTCTATGGCAGAAAGATGGGTCACATTAAAGAGTAGCATAATGCTGGGTGCTGGTTCTATGGCAGAAAGATGGGTCACATTAAAGTGTGACCCATATTTCTGCCATAGAACCAGCACCCAGCATTATGCTACTACCAGTAATGATGTAACTTCCCGGATCCTCCCGAAATCATCTGAAGATGAACCCGAAAGGGTTCGAAAACCGGATCATGTAATAAAGCATTATTATTGAAAAAAGTGACTGGTTGCAGTTGTGTATAACTTATTTACAAAAGGATAGTTTTTTACACGTTTTGAGGACACTACCAATCCTAAATCTATTATCGAGACCGTTTGTAATTTTGGTCGAAAGTGCCCCTGTGCATGTGCAGATGTATCTGACTGATCTGCTAAATAATTCCCATTTTAAAGACAAATCATTTTACGTTGCAACTGTCCAGGACATTTACATTGCTTTCCTCAGGTGGAGTTTCCAAGTCTCAGTAATGAGACTGCAAAAGTGCTACAATATTTCGATCAACATATGTGTGTGAAAGACATTTTTTTCTATCATGAAATTAAATAAGTCACGATTATGTGGCAATATGAGTGCGAAAATCTGTGAAATTGTCCACATCTGTTCATATGCCGACAATCTGTACCAGATAAAAATTGTGTCTTCAATTGTACAAAAATAGTTAAATAATACTCAGAAGTTCTTTCATTGTGATCTAAGTTGTTAAAAAATATAAAATATGAAACCAAGTAGATGCACTGTGACTGCACTGCTATATGAATACGACGCTGTCGCAGTTGCGGCCTCTTTCCTCTCCTCCTGTTCAGACAGTGTGGCATGGCAGTGGGGGAAGTGCAAAACGAGGCTGAGCACTATGGCTCACAAGCAAGGGCGTGTCTCGCAAGCCGGAGCATAGATCACAAGCCGAATTCTGGGCCGCTCATGTTTTAAGATACAACCCCAAATGAACTTTCAAAAAATGTTGATCGGATAACCTTCAGACATTTAAGGTACAGTAAATTTGTGTACCTTTCAAATTTACATTTTGGGGAATGACAGTTTCTTAAAGTCAACAAAGGTATACAAGAAAAGGTATTTTTTTGAATCTTGCCTCCTTTTGGCTGAAGTTCTGTGGACATCCATAGGTGTTCGTGTAGTGTCCTCGTCAACACTGTATATTCGTGCACCATAGGAATCAAGGGAGAGGACATTGTCTGGTGGCTGGTATCCTCTTTTACAACACAACTGCATACATGTATTAACAAGGTTCTTTATTTACATGAACAGGAAGCTACTTATCTTTAAAAGAGTCCATGTGTTGTGGTACAAGCTCTTCCGTAATAGTCCATGTTAGCCTCACTGCTGGTGAAGTACAAGTCCCGCTATGTGATGAATGACAGACGCCAAACTGGAGTGCGAGTTGGTGCAACAGTGACTGAGTCTGAGACACCTCCAGTCAGCGACAAGGGCTTAAATACTTGCGGTCGAGAGGGCGTTGGAGGCGTGTTGCTTGTGAGTCTGTCTCTGGCCGCTCTCGTGATAGGCGCGCTTGATCCAGCACTTACTATCGATCTTCGCGCTAAATCTTTCCAACCAGTTTGCTGGTGACAGCTTACGCCGGCATATTCCCCCCCCCCCTCCCCCCCCCCCCCCCGAAATGCCGCTCCGTTGTCACCTAAGGAGGATGCGAACGACAATGAGAAGGCAGGCAAGACGCTGGACGTAGATATGAGGCGGGAGCCGTGACTTTGGAGGACAGCGTACTCCCGACCATACCCCACCATCTGGCTTGTGAGGCAACAGGAATATCCTCCAGAAAACTGCTGCCAGAGCACGCTTCCAGGTCTGGCGGCGCGTCCTAAGGCGATGAGGGCGAGGGCGACGGCGATAGCGATGGCGGGTCCTGGTCCATTGGGTCAGCGAGTGGGGACGGCGGGGCGATGGCGCATCGTCCATCCGTTCCTCTTGGGGTGCCCTGGTGGCACCAGCAGGCGCCTGCGAAGGCCGTGGGGTCCCCTAAGGATGTGAAAATAGAGGAAGAAAAGCAGCAGATCATGGGGCAAATGACACGCACGAATTTGGTTCTGGTTGCGGCGCTGCAAACCATTGGGACCTGCAATCAAATACATAAAAGAGCCAATGCATTCCCGGATCAGGCCTCTTTCCTAGCGCCCATGGTTGCCACAAACCCTGAAAAGAACAAGATCGCGCGGCGCACAGCGATATTTGCGGACGATTTGTGGAGTCAGATGCTGCGGCGGGTGTAGCAAGTGTAGCATGGTCCGATGGTTCGGCCATGCAGAAGTTCCAACAATGATGGTCCGTCTCGTGAGTGGGAGCGATAGGAGGCGAGAAAGAATTGCAGCATCTGTTCCCTGTGTGGGTGGTGCGAAGCTTGGCCATCTGTTGTTTAAAAGTGTGCACGAAGCGTTCTACTTCTTCACTGGACTGGGAGTGAAACAGAGCACTTGTTAGATGACGAATGCAATTACATTCACAAAACTGTTCAAAATCACGTGAAGTGAACAATGGTCAGTTGTCCGATGTAAGTACTTCTGGTAAACCTTCAATGAAAAATATGGAGGACAACGCTTGAATGGTGCTATGTGATGTGGTAGAAGCCATGGGCACCGCAAATGGGAACTTGTTAAACTGTTTAGTGCGAACAATTCCCCAACGACATTGGTGGAGCAATTGCAACACATCCTTTTGCAACACTTTGGGAATGAGCACACGCAATTGTCCACTGCAATTTTGAACTAGAATCACACCCTTTGAACTGAAAGGTTATGCCGACTTGCAAAATATCGGAGCACAACTGAGTTCTGGATACTGTTCAATGAACAAAGCCAGACGTGCGAATGAAATGCAACAAAATCTTGAGATCAGGGTCCGCTTCCGTGGCCTGCGCAAGTTTTCTTTGGTGCAAGGGAAAAGATTCCAGCAGTTCAGAGTCCTGCGCATCGATCTCGCAACGAGATGCGGTAGATGCATCAAAATCAGAGTCTGGGCCTATCGGAAGGCGAGATAGGGTGCCTGCATTGCATGCTTTGCCGTAGGTGTCCACACAATTTCACACTGATACTGCGAAGACAATAGAGCCCATCGTTGCAATTTTTGAGCAATCGGCTTTGACGGATGAATCAAGGACTGTAAAGGCTTGTGATCTGTCGCTAAATAGAATTTGCGACCATACAAATAGTGACAGAATTTGGGATACCATACACAATAGCGAGAGCCTCTTTTTCTATTTGAGAATAATTGCACTGAGTTGGAGTTAACAACTCTGTGGCAAAAGCAATAGGTCTGTTTTGTGCATTAATTCTGTGCGAAAGCACAGCGCCGATTCCGTACGAAGAAGTGTCTTATTGCAAAACTACCAGCTTGACAGGGTCAAAATGCACTAAACACCTGCCACTAACAAAGGCATTTTTGAGTTTCTCAAATGCTTCTTGACAGTCTTTGGTCCACATAAAAGGTACATTTTTGCGACGCAAGCGATGCAATGGAGCCGCGATGTGAGCGGCATTCTGTATGAACCGAATGTAGTAAGTCATCTTGCAGGTGACGGATTGCAAGCAAATGAGATTGGAGGAGGTGCTCACCTTTACTGTTTATCACATGACCTAAGTACTGTAGTTCAGTTTGAAAAAGGCCACACTTTTCGAGACAACACTTTGAGTCCTGCGTCTGACAACACTCGAAAAAGAGTACGTCAGTTGGCAATGTCTTCCTCTGGTGTACGACCTGAGACGACAATATCGTCAAGCTAGTTTGAACAAAATGGCACTTTCGCAGTTACCTGTTCCAGGTACCGCTGAAAAATGGCGGGTGCGGAAGAACTACCGAAGGGCAAACGCAAATACTTGAAGAGGCCTAAGTGTGTATTAACAGCAAACACTTTCTGTGATTCTTCATCCAATGGAATTTGGAAGTAGGCATCACGCAAATCTATCTTATAAAAGTAACGTCCGGCACCAAGCCTGTCAATCAGTTCCTCAAGGCGACGTAACGGGTAAGTGTCAACTACTGTCTGTGGGTTGACTGTAGTCTTGAAGCCAACACAAATGCGAATGCAACCAGAAGGTTTAGGCAACAAAACGAGAGGACTTGCCCATTGACCAGCTTGAATGGGAGCAATTACACCATTATCTTGCAATTCAATTCGCTGCCTACTTTGTCGCTTAAAGCAACTGGAACGGGGTGGACCCGGAAAAACTTAGGCTGTGCTTTGTCTTTCAATGTAACATGCGCAACAAAGTTATTAGCTTTTTCCATTCCTTCCGAAAATAATTAAGAAAATTCTTTATGCAAGCTAGCGACATAGTCTTTTGGTGCAAAAGCCGATACTGAAAGTATATTGTCTTGTATGCTAAGGCCAAACAAATCAAAAGCATCTAATCCGAATATGATTTCAACACAAAAGTTCACTGTGCTGGTGTGAGATTTGTAAGTGGCAGGCAAACTATACTGTGCAAGCACTGGAATTTTTTGTCCGTTGTAAGCAGTGAGGTGTTTACTAAATTTAGAAAGGCATGGTGAGCCTAGCTGTTCGTACGTGGCACAATTAAGCATAGTTACGCAGGCATCTGTGTCTGACTGGAAGTTAGATACAACAGTTCGTAATGAGACAAATTGTTTGGTAGAACGTCGTTGCACTGCACTAGGGCGAAAAGGAGGCACAACCTTAATCTTAAGAACGGGATTTTCACTCTACAGCGGAGTATGCGCTGATATGAAACTACCTGGCAGATTAAAATTGTGTGCCGAACCAAGACTCGAACTCGGGACCTTTGGCTTTCGCGGGCAAGTGCTCTACCAACTGAGCTATCCAAGCACGACTCATGCCCCGTCCTCACAGCTTTAGTTCTGCCAGTACCTCGTCTCCCACCTTCCAAACTTTACAGAAGCTCACCTGCGAACCTTGCAGAACTAGCACTCTTGAAAGAATGGATATTGCGGAGACATGGCTTAGGCACAGCATGGGGGATATTTCCAGAATGAGAGTTTCACTCTGCAGCGGAGTGTGCGCTGATATGAAACTTTCTGGAAGATTAAAACTGTGTGCCATAAAAATTGACAACAACTAAAAAATGTCACCACATTTGTCGATCTTTAGTTTCCTAAGATCCTTTGGAGGTATGAAATGATAGATTGCAGGACAGGATTAATATTCTCTTGTAAAGTATGGATACTTACTGAAGAATGTTATTTTCCTTTTATAAAAAAAAATTGCTATAAACACCAGAAGCCTTACTTTTTGCAGGAAAACGTAATATATCTACCTAAGGACGCGAAGTTTTGTTCGCTGTACTTCCAGTCAAATCAGTGAATGTGGAACATAGGAAACCTGTATCGAAAGTAGTACCTACATTACTTAACGCACCAAATAAGCTACGACGCCTTTTGCTGGAGGTTAAACCGCACAGACGTTATAATAATACGTAAAAAAGCAATAAAACTGTTTAGAAACAGGGAAGATACTATTTCCACAACTGCTTCCACATCTGAGCCATAAACGCTAAGAATCTTCAAGATATTGGCTTTTTAAGCAAAATTAATTACATTTACAAAAATATTCGTTTATCAGGAAGTCGAATGAAGAGTAGATCCTAAAAAAATTATTTACGTGTCAAGGAAAGTGGCTATCATAATAAGAACAGACAACAACAGAAATATATGCTTCTCTTGCATGAAATAGGTATTTATATTCTCTTGCTGTCAACGAAGAATGCTGCAATTACGCACAAAATGGCTCTGAGCACTATGCGACTTAACTTCTGAGGTCATCAGTCGCCTAGAACTTAGAACTAATTAAACCTAACTAACCTAAGAACATCACACACATCCATGTCCGAGGCAGGATTCGAACCTGCGAGCGTAGCGGTCGCTCGGCTCCAGACTGTAGCGCCTAGAACCGCACGGCCACTACGGCCGGCAATTATGCACATATTCGAAAGAATTTCTTCATAAATAAGTTGTGCTTACTCCATTGAATCAGTGAAATTCGGCTGTTTTTACATTTATTTCACGATAATTCATGTCCCTTGGTAATTTATTAATGCATGGAACGCAAAAACATAATGATTATTTCGTTAATTATGTAAGCGATACTCTGACGAACGGGGAGTTGAGAGTTGAGCTCTGTACCGTTTCTTCTAAGTATTGTGGACAGCCATATTACAACCTAATTACGGGCTAATACGAAGCATTTTACTCGGAGACAATCAGCAGCAGAAGTTTCGTCTTTTGTCGATAAATCAGAGACAACATTCTTACTTGAGTTTCGTGTGCCTGTAAATGGATGGACTGACATCTTCATAGGTAAACTAAATTTACATCTAAATCTATATACGTGACGGAGCCTACTTGTACGACTACTAGTCATTTCCTTTCCTTATCCACTCATAAATAGAGTGAGGGATAAAAGGACACTCTATGTATGCACATGAGCGCTAATTTCTCGGATCTTATCTTTGTGTTCCTTACGCGAAACGTATGTTGGCGGCAGTAGAGTCCTTCTGCAGTCAACTTCAACCGACAATTCTCAATAGTGTTTCTCGAAAAGAACATCTCTTCCCTACAGGTGGTGACATCGGGAACGGGGGCAGAAGCGTCACGGGGGTGGAGAGGAGAGTGAAGCATCCTACCGCTTCCACAGACTGACAGGTTGGGTTGGGTTGTTTTGGGGAAGGAGACCAGACAGCGAGGTCATCGATCTCATCGGATTAGGGAAGGACGAGGAAGGAAGTCGGCCGTGCCCTTTGAAAGGAACCATCCCGGCATTTGCCTGCACCGATTTAGGGAAATCACGGAAAACCTAAATCAGGATGGCCGGACGCGGGACTGAACCGTCGTCCTCTCGAATGCGAGTCCAGTGAGACTGACAGGTCTCAGCAGGATTAGTTCAGGGGCAGTATACCGGAATTCTAAGTAACGTACTTCCACCAGCATGACAAGGCAACCGACAGACCGATCGATCGTAAACAGTGTGGGATGTCTTCAGCTATTTGACGACAGTTACCACTCATTTTGGTATCAGAGGAAGTGACTACCCAGCCTGCGGGAGGCTCCTATATACGTCACAGAAGCGTCTGTAATGGTTACCAGGAGAGTGTAATCAGACTGCAGGAAAAAAATTACTCACCATGCAAAGGGAATCTCATGAGCAATTTAATTAATTAGTCTATCAATCTGCTATCAATGACGTGCTGCCGGGTGGATGGAAGCGAGGGCGAGAGTATCATGCGTATGATTCGCGGGCGAGATCTTTTAACGGAATTTCGATCTCCCGGCTACAACGGGAGATATGACCATGGTAGTAAAAAAAGTCAGCTATATTACAGAATTTATAAAGTGAAACGTAGTATTAACGTGATATTTACAACTTCTCTGTGCTGCTACCTCAAGAGACTTCATAGGTGACGAGCATTTGGCTGCTCTAAGAGAGTTCGGAAGTGAGAAGGCATCTTGTGTCAGGTGTAAAAATGGTTCAAATGGCTCTGAGCACTATGGGACTTAACATCTGAGGTCATCAGTCCCCTAGAACTTAGAACTACTTAAACCTAAGTAACCTAAGGAATCAGACACATCCATGCCCATGCCCGTAGCGGTCGCGCGGTTCCAGACGGGAGCGCCTAGAACCGCTCGCCCACACCGGCCGGTTGTGACAGATGTAGAACATGCTCTTAGTACTCCGTCATGAGCCAAAAATGGGACTAATATTCTAGTCCTGTGATGCAGGACGTAACAGATATGAAACTGATACGAAACAGATTCCTTTTTACCTGATGAGAGGATTTTAAGAGAAAATACAGCCTACACAATTCTATCGTACATGATTTTTACAACAAGTAACGATACTTTAGCAACGTGAAACGGCGTGTATGTTCCAGCTTCTTCTGTCTTCGACAACAATTCGGTTAAAAATGAAAAATATACATTTCGCGTGAGAAATTCGAGGCGTATGGAGAAAACTACATCCCTCTTCCGGATAGGGTAAAGCGAATTTTTTAAACTGGTGAGCGTCTATGTCGAGGGTGGAACTGTGGTTAGAACCCTAAGTCCAAAACCTGCCTGCTTGTCTCGTAGTGTGCCGCAGCCAGTGGCAGAGGTGGTCACGAGTGTCGGCGACCGGAAGCCACAGCTCAGCCCCGCGTATCCGGTGGGCACGATGAACTACCCGACCTGTCGGATGTTGCTTGCAGCTGTGGGGACTAGTCCGGCGGCTGCGCCCTCAGGGTGGGTGGACAGCGAAGTAACCAGTACGCTGGTCGGGCGGCGACAGAAGCGGACGTGTGTGTTATGTGAGAAGATTCAATACGGCGAGCGTTTGTGCTGGGCGATTATTCCCCCACGTAAATTTATCGTTTGATTGCTTGACGGTCACGGTGTCAGTCTCTGTTACATCTGAGCGTCTGCTACTGGAGAGATGTGCGCACGTGCCGGCATGGCCGGCGCGGTAGTCCTCTCCCAGTTGGTGCGGCCGCGGCTTCCCGGCAGTCAGTAGACGACGGCCCGCGCTTCCCGATCGCGAGTGTGTGCAAGGTTTTTTTCAGCACATATGTTTAGCGTAAGGCGGAAACGTTGTGGTGGAGGATGATGCTTATGTTCTCAAACGTCTGTGTATACAAAACCTTGGATATACAGGGTGGTCCATTGATAGTGACTGGGCCAAATATCTCACGAAATAAACATCAAACGAAAAAAACCACAAAGAACGAAACTCGCCTAGCTTGAAGGGGGAAAGCAGATGGCGCTATGGCTGGCCCGCTAGATAGCGCTGCCGTAGGTCAAACGGGTATCAACTGCATTTTTTAAAATAGGAAACCCCATTTTTATTACATATTCGTGTAGTACGTAAAGAAATATGAATGTTTTAGTTGGACCACTTTTTTCGCTTTGTGATAGAGGGCGCTGCAATAGCCACAAACGTATAAGTACGTGGTATCACGTAACATTCCGCCAGTGCGGACGGGATTTTCTTCGTAACACATTACCCGTGTTAAAATGGACCGTTTACCAATTGCGGAAAAGGCATATATGGTGTTGATGTATGACTATTGTGATCAAAATGCCCAACGGGCGTGTGCTATGCATGCTGCTCGGTATCCTGGACGACATCGTCCAAGTGTCCGGACCGTTCGCCGGATAGTTGCGTTATTTAAGGAAACAGCAAGTGTTCAGCCACATGTGAAACGTCAACCACGACCTGCAACAAATGATGATGCCCAAGTAGGTGTTTTAGCTGCTGTCGCGGCTAATCCGCACATCAGTAGCAGACAAATTGCGCGAGAATCGGGAATCTCAAAACCGTCGGTGTTGAGAATGCTACATCAACATCGATTGCACCCGTACCACATTTATATGCACCAGGAATTGCATGGCGACGACTTTGAACGTCGTGTATAGTTCTGCCACCGGGCACAAGAGAAATTATGGGACAATGGCAGATTTTTTGCACGCGTTCTATTTAGCGTCGAAACGTCATTCACCAAGAGCGGTAACGTAAACCGGCATAATACGCACTATTGGGCAACTTAAAATCAACGACGGCTGCGACAAGTGGAACATCAGCGACCTTGGCGGGTTAATGTATGGTGCTGGATTATGGGAGGAAGGATAATTGGCCCCCATTTTATCGATGGCGATCTAAATGGTGCAATGCATGCTAATTTCCTACGTAATGTTCTACCGATTGTTTCACTGCATGACAGAGTAGCGATGCACTTCCAACATGACGGATGTCCGGCACATAGCTCGCGTGCGGTTGAAGCGGTATTGAATAGCACATTTCATGACAGGTGGATTGGTCGTCGAAGCACCATACCATGGCCCGCACGTTCACAGGATTTGACGTCCCCGGATTTCTTTCTGTAGGGAAACTTGTGGGATATTTGCTGTCGTGATTCACCGACAACGCCTGACAACATGCGTCAGCGCATTGTCAATTCATGTGCGAACATTACGGAAGGCGAACTACTCGCTGTTGGGAGGAATGTCGTTACACTTATTGCCAAATGCATTGAGGTTGACGGACATCATTTTGAGCATTTATTCCATTAATGTGGTATTTACAGGTAATCACGCTGTAACAGCATGCGTTCTCAGGAATGATAAGTTCACAAAGGTACGTGTATCACATGGGAACAACCGAAATAAAATGTTCAAACGTACCTACGTTCTGTATTTTAATTTAAAAAACCTACCTGTTACCAACAGTTCGTCGAAAATGGAGAGCCATATGTTTGTGACTATTACAGCGCCATCTATTACAAAGCGAAAAAAGTGGTCCAACTAAAACATTCATATTTCTTTACGTACTACACGAATATGTAATAAAAATGGGGGTTCCTATTAAAAAAAAACGCAGTTGATATCCGTTTGACCTCTGGCAGCGCCATCTAGAGGGCCACCATACCGCCATCTGTTTTCCCCCTTCAAGCTAGACAAGTTTCGATCTTTGTGCTTTTTTCGCTTGACGCTTGTTTCGTGAGATACTTGGCCTAGTCACAATCAATGGACCACCCTGTATTTAGCGATACGATCTATTTGTGGTCGAAATTTAATTACTTGATGTGCAAAATGTTTGCATGTGATTTTCAAATGTTGAAAATATGTTTTATTACGAAGAAGAATCACCGTAAGGTTGTGGTGAGTGTTAAACAATTAATTTGATAATTTCTGATATCGCATTTGTGACGTCACAAGAGTGGGCTATTTTTCCCGCACACATTACGAGAACCACAGTCCAGAATTTGCCACGAATTGAATAATTAGTTTAATTAATATTTAAAAAAATAAAGAATATATCGCTTGAATCTACTGCCCACTTCGTGCCGCGAGATCCTCCCAGTCCAGCAGCTAAGCCGAAACCACGTTGCCGGCCGCGGTGGTCTCGCGGTTCAGGCGCTCAGTCCGGAACCGCGCGACTGCTACGGTCGCAGGTTCGAATCCTGCCTCGGGCATGGATGTGTGTGACGTCCTTAGGTTAGTTAGGTTTAAGTAGTTCTAAGTTCTAGGGGACTGATGACCACAGATGTTAAGTCTCATAGTGCTCAGAGCCATTTGAACCATTTGAACCGAAACCACGTCGCACCCCCCTCAGATTTAGTGGTAGGATGGCTCACTGGATAGCCCCTCAACAACTGAACGCAGATCAAGCTTGAAAACAGGAAGATTTGCTGCTGAACTGTGAAAAAAGGAGCAAAATAGAAACAGCGAACTGTTCAAATTCAACGTATACAGCCACGAGTGTACAGGTAGAAGCACACGGTGTGGTTGTGTGATCACAGTATCGCACTATAAATACAGAGATCCGTGTTCAAATCTCCCTCATGTCCAATTTTTATTCACAAAATTAAACAGTGTCCATCCGCTGATTAATGTGTCTGTCCTCTGTATCTTGGCAACTGTCATATATACGTTGGTTATAGAATATGAGTCATGTGGTAAGAGTATATTACCGTCACAAGTAAATGTCATGAATAGTGAAGGCAGGCGAGATGCCACATGGACCTCTCACAGAAATGAAAACAACAAATAAACGGGTGTGAACTATGTTATAAGGATTTCAGGAGTCAAAACTTCCAACGTAAGACTCATAACATGTGGTACATGTGTAGAGCAAATAGGAGGTACATACATCTGGAGGTCCCTTCCTTACACCTCGCTGTTGCAGACAGACGTCACACCACGACACAGACACAAATCTGAATACAGCAAACAGATACGTCAAAAACTGGATGGTCAGTTCATAACTTTGTAAGTAAAAAATGAAGCACGAGAGAGATTTGAATGCAGATCCTCCTTCTCAGTGAAAGACCGTGAGCACATAAGCATGGCGCTATGGTTCTTCATATTTGCTCGATTGCACATCTTGAGTTGGACCATTCACTGTTTCTATTTTGGTTCTTTTCTTCACAGGTCAGTACACCTTCTTTCTGTTTTCATGCTTGATCTGTGTTCAGTTTTCGACAGGCTATCCACCGGGCAATCTTACTCCTGAATGAGAGGGAGGGTACGATTTCCCTTGTGAGCATTTTTCCCACCAAATACCAGATGGCGGTAGGTAGGAGGGAAGTGGGAGAGGGGAGGGCAGGTGCCCTGTCTGCCACAAGCTGATTAAATAAAGAATATCCAAACTGAATTGAACAGTATATTATTGACACTGATTTGAATTTAATGTCTGAGACCCTTCCTCTATAGCAACTCAGCACAGACGAAGTCTTTATCTCTCCAATTTCCACATGCAAATTAAGATGGAAATGGGGGAGGGCAGCGGAGAGTTGGGGAAATTCCCAGGAGGGGGTAACTGCCTCAGAATTGAATTTTTCCCAGAGCGGTTGGGGAGGAGGGGGAGGGAGAGGAGTGTGGGGGAAGGCAACCACTTAGCAGACCAATAGGATAAGGGAAGGGGGAGAGGTGGTTTAATTTATCAATTTAATTACTTAGCATATCAATTTCATATCAAAAGAGTCCCAAGATTGGCTCCATCCCACTGCTACAAACAGCATCACTTTTAACACAAAAAATTGATTCATCCTTAAAGAAGTGATACATTGTACTTCTAAATAGTACATACTGTTTTGTTTGTAAACTATTTACCCTTAAATTTTCTTTCATCCCATTTCCCGATGTTTGTCACTGTTGGTATTAATTGCACTCTATTTAATATATAGACTCACAAAACTCTGTAGCACTAAGGCAACAAACTGTCAGCAGGACATAAGCAAAACACTTCACCAAAGCGAAAATATAGAGGAGCAAAAATGATCATTTACAGATGCTGGAAACAGCGTATACGATGTACCCCAAACAGAATCGTTGCAAGAAAAAATTTCCCAGTTTTTTTGCAAATACTAATGGTTTTCTGTAATGTAAATAATGCGATCATGGTAGCATACATGACAATGATTCAACATTTAGTATACAGCAGTCGCTTTTCAATCTACACCCAATAAAGTAAATATCAAAGTAATCAGGAAAGACTATAGACTAACACAGTAATCACACAATTTCGATTTTTCCCCCATTCAAAAGCACTTTGTGTCGTTAACGTAACGTGAAAGCATAAGAAACCACGTGATAACAGACTGTACAGGACTTTCGCGTGGATATACAATATTGCACGACCGCTCCCGCCGGAGGTTCGAGTCCTCCCTTGGGCATGAGTGTGTGTGTTGTTCTTAGCATAAGTTAGTTTAAGTAGTGTGTAAGCCAGGGACCGATGACCTCAGCAGTTTGGTCCCTTAGGAATTCACACACATGCGAACTTTTTTTATATGTTATTGTCCTACGGCTTCGAACAAACAAACTGGGGGCGCTTGTTTCCTGTGCAGACAGAACACATTCCAAAAACGCCCGTCGAATTCCTCGTTTCTCTGTGGTGAATATGTACACGCTTCACATCCGCATGCTCCAGATCGCCACACATATTTATTGGTCGCTCTGCTTAGGAGCAGTCACTGGTTTCTGTCACATGTTATCGTCAAGCAGAGCGAGACTGGAACTGTTTCTCGTTGCCTTTTGAATCGCTACGGCTATCGGAGCTTCCAGTATGTCGAATTGACACAAAATACATAGGACAATATTCGTAACACGAATGGTTCAGATACCACTTAACGGCGGCAGAGGAGATTTGGTTATAATTACGCTAGAAGTAGACATGAGTTACTTAACAAATTCTGGATGAGTCACTGCCTAATCTGGTCTGTAGTTCTTGTAATCTGCCGTCTTGTCGCACTGTCAGCGTCTTCGCAATCTAATCTTCTAACTGCGGTAGTTACAGGTTGTGGAAGTAAACCCAGTTCTTACTAGCGCTTCTTGAGTCTTTCATTTATTAAGACCATCATACCCACGACATATTTTGAACGATAAAATGGTGAGAAATAAGCACTGCGATCAGATACAATTTTACACAACGATTCGGTGCAATGATTAAGCTCTTAATGCCGAGTGTCGGGAATTCGCTGTGCTAATAACTGGAACGTTAACTGTTTTTTTAATGCCGGAGTCAGTAGATGCTGATTCTTCATGAAGCTACCAATGCTTCTGACAACTGCTGCATGCTCCTCAGTGTTTAGGGTATCTCTAAAGCACCGCAAATTTTGATTTTTATCTTTCATCTAGAAATTTATTTAGACATTAACGTGTTAAGGTTATGGCAATGGCAATGGTAAGCAATTCGGGAGAAGCAGAAATTCAAATTGCTTACCTCGACTTATCCAGTTTGAGATAGTGTCCCGGCTTGTCAAACTTTAACATTTATTTGAATTAACAATTCACTATACCTTGATCGGTATAACCCGTCTTCGCTTCTGCATTCTGCTCCGTATTCACGCACGAGCTTGCTGTCAACAAACGCCAATATTGTTCTCAAAGTTTTTGCATCGGTACCTCACCAATTTCCAGTGAGTCTTTCCAACAATATCATTGCCACTTTTCACATTAGCATCCATATTCCCCACGATGTTATCAGTAAGTAAATGACCTGTCCAAAGACACTTTGGAGTGCTATTGAACTGTGATGCATTGTCTTTGAATACTATATAATGTCATTCACTATAAAGTTTATTACAGTCAGTGGCTATGAAATTGTTTGGTGACTACAGTGGTCCTTTAGTAGAAGTCTCAACAAAATACTGATATCTTGCGTGTTTTGAAGCAGCCATAGGCCAAGCAATATTTACGTGCTTTGATAATGACTAGATGGTCGAAACTGTTATGCTGTCACCAGTGTGCATGTTCGTTTCTCAAATGGAATGGCTTGAGCTTCCATCTCAAGAATTATGTATGCAATACACGCAGGTTGTCTGTCATTCCTTGTACGTCTGAGGTATTGCTCCGCTGAGTCAAAAGACCGACGTCCGTCTTCGGCGCAAATAAATTTGTGAGACACGGTTTCTGATAGGTTGTGTTTATGTAGGTTGAACCGTGTGGAGGAGAGAACTGATTTTGTGCCAGGCCGCTGTTCAGTTTGTGGAATGGTCAGAGTACACTAGGAACAGGCGAATTACTCCGTGTACAGTACTGCCCAGCAAGGAAATGATCTTCGTCATTTAGAGTTCTTCTCTCCAATGTTTGTTACGTGCTGAGGGCAAGTCTCGGAAGACAGCAACACTTTTTTATGTTTCCATACCTCAACAGGGAAAACGGAATGCTTATTGTATCACTTTATGGTCCGTTTGCCTGTTTGTCCGACTGTTCAAAAGCATTTTTCTCAGGAATCGGTAGACGAATCATATTGAAATTTACGCCACATATTAAGGTCTCCGGTCCCTTGGCCATGTAAAAAAGTAAATGATCTAAGTCAATGCAATCAAAAGACACAGCCAATCGTGACACGTATTTTGATACACGCAAACTCACTCACCGAAACCTCGACTGTACTTCTCGTTCACTTAGAATCATGAAATTTGGTAAGAAGCACGGTTTCACTGTCTAAGTAAAGAGAAAAAATCAGAAAATTGTTAATTTAGAAGTATATGACACGACAAAAAATATATCACGCGAAGGTAATTTTTTCACCTTCTCTTATAAGACTGTCTGTCTGTCCGCCCGTCCATTCTGTTAAGACTCCTCTTTCTGAGGAATGGGTAGACGTAGCGAGTTGAAACTTATGTCACACAGCAAGGTCTATGGTCCCTTTGCAGTACAATAAACGTTAGCTTCTACGTCAATGGAATAAAAAAATACGGCCATTTATATCATATATTTTAATACTCACAAACTCGCTCATCTAAACCTATAGCATACTTCCCGTTGGTCCAAAATAATGAAATTCGGCAAGAAGAAAGATTTCACAGTACAAGTAAAAGGAAAAATTTGAATTTGTTCATTTGTAACTATATCACACGAAAAAAAAAAACTGTCACTTGTTATGCGACTATCTGTTTGTCCGTCCGTCTTTTAAAGCCCCCTTTTCTTCAGGATCGGGTAGACGTATCAAGCTGATATTTAAGTCGCGTAACTATGGTCTTTAGTCCTTTGGTGGTACAAAAATGTTGTTCTGAAGTCAATGCAATCAAACGATTCGGCCATTTATGCCACATATTTTGATACTCGCAAACTCACTCATTAAAATCCGTAGGGTACTTCCCCCTGGACGTACAATCATTAAATCTAGCAAGAAGAAAGGTTTCACAGAGAATGTAATGGACAAAAAAATCGGAAAATCTTTCATTTATAATTATATCCCACAAAATATTTCTTTTAACATTTGTTGTCCGACTTCAAACTAAAATTAAACCATTCCCGAAAATACTGAAATCGGTGGGACAAATATATTGTGACAATAACAGCAAAAATCATTGAGATCATCGACTCTCAGATTTAATGAACTGTCTATATACTCGTCCATAATTAATTTTGGCGCGAGTGCTGCTTGCACCTGGTCAATTTTTTCGTTCACCACACTAGTTTCCACATAGTCATCGTTCTATCAAGAATGAAACAGTTCAGTGAGTGCATTTAGAATAACATTAGGAAGCCATTGTAGCTGTTCCTGCTGCAATATCCGCAAACGTAGCGTAAATAGTAATTGTTTGTTGATTGCATTTTAGTTCAAAAGTAATGAACACATCATTAGCTGTTAAATATTACCAAGAATCAAATTTATGTCTTTGTATTTGTTCTTCTTTGAGCCTTTCGTAATATTTATAAGAATTTCTGTCAGAGGAATTAAACCGCCTAGACCAGAGTTTAGCACATATTTATGACAATTCATTTGTTACATTATACCTGAATGAGTTTAGCACATACTTGAGACAGTTCATTTGTTAAACTATACTTGAATGTTGAGATTCAAGTATAGTTTAACAAATGAAGGGGTTGGAGAGATATAGCCATAAGCCACACTTTTGTCGAAATTGAGATATTCACACGTGACAGTAGTGTAAGTGAGGATTCTGATCATTTTGACAGCGTTGGTGACGAGTCTTGGTGCCCATCAAGCAACAGTACTAGCTCAGAAGATGTTTCGGTAAGTATACAAAAAAATTGTTTACTGGTACTGTAATCATTGTTCAGTGGCTTGTGACTTTGTTTCTCATACTATTTCTCTCACAGTTGATCGTCGTCTTTTGTGCTAATGAGAAACCTTTAGAGCCTAATTTGAATGACTACTGATTGCAGTAATAATATAGTTGTCATAGCTACGAACTTGTAAGAATATTTTTATTATCAATGCCATTTCAGCAGCATATTATGATTTGTGTGGCTTGTGACTATATCTCACGGAAGTTCTGTGACAATTTTTCTATTCATATTACAGCTTGAAATAAGCAGAGCAAATGAAGTATCACCCCAGAAACAAAGCTCTTCAAGAAAAAGAAAGCGTAAATTGATGAGTGGAAAAAAGTTAAGACCAAACATCGACGTAACGCGGGGCAGCAGTATGTGTCTTCTAAAACCAATAAGACTGTTCAGGCAGCGTCTTCGGGAAGTCCTCATAGTTGTTCAAATACGTGCTATACGAAACTACTCGGAGAAGAAAATATTTTCCACTCGTCTTGGGACATAGGAAACTTAAATGCTCAGAAAATTTTCCTAACGTGTTGTATGAAAATTGTACAAAAAAAAGCAAAGGTCCGTTTCACTTTTTTTTTAAACATGAATGGCCCAATTGTCACAAATTTACTTTACCTTGTTCTGCTTCACATTTCTTTATTTCACAGCTATCCAAAAAAGACTACAAAGCAAATTTCATCTAGAGCTGTGACATTTTCATACAATGTGAAAGTAAATGGAATGGAAGTCATGATCTGCAAGCAAGCTTTCCTCAGCGTTCATGGCTTACGGAACCACACAAGAAGAGCGAGGAATTTGCAACAGCAAATGAAGTTGGGTCGCTCAGTTTCAAAAGAAGATGGAAGAGGTTTGTGTATTACATTTTACTATAAGGCATCCATTTTCACCAAATAAAATTATGTTGAAGTATAATAATAACACGAAGTAATGTTTTAACTCATGTGCTCTTTTGTTTCAGGCAAACATGGCAGTCATCCACATAAATTTCAAGACGAAGCTGTGCAAGGTGTCAGAGACTACCTCAATGCTATACCAAAATACAACAGTCACTATAGCAGGCAGCAGGATCCCAACAAAGTATATTTCGGATGTGATCTCACAACTGCATCCCTATGTCGGAACAAATACTCTGAATGCTGCATGGAAAAGGGTGCCCCTACTGTATCACAAAGCAAATTCTGGGCAGTTTTTAGTCCGAATTTAACATAGACTTCAAACTACCGAAAGTCGACACCTGTTCAACATGTGAAGACTTTCTAACAGCAACGAGTAACCCAGAATTATGTGCAGAAGAAATTAAACAAAGGAAAAAAATAACATGGGTTGCATCAAAGAAAGGCTGATAGCGGGCAAAATATGATCGTGTATGTAATTTCTCTGGCTAAAGAGAATGTGAAAGAGCACCATGTAATAGTAGTGGACATGCAAGAAACGTTTCCCATGCCAAAACTAACATTTGGAACAGCATTCTACAAGAGAAAAATATGGACATATAACTATTGTATCCACAATTGTGGATCAAATAAGGGATACATGTTTCTGTGGAGTGAGAAAGACGGTGGAAGGGATTCAGATGAAGTTGGGAGCTGTTTATTAAAATATTTGGAGATAACTAACACTCAAGCCAAAAATCTCCACATAATCACAGATAACTGTAAGGGCCAGGCAAAGAATTGTTCTCTTATTGCCCTAGAAATGACTCTCATTGCCACCAAAAGATTTGAATCTGTGCAGTATTATTTCCCCATTGTAGGTCATATTAGACTTCCTTGCGATCGTGATTTTGGTCGCATTGAAATTTATGCGAGAAACAGACCTCCAGTAGTATAAATGGCAGATGAATGGGCAGAAGTAGTCAAATCTGTTAGCCCAAAAAATTTCTTTGTGACGAAAATGCATAAACAAGACTTCAGAATCTTGGGCGATCTGAAGTCATTAATCTCGATACCCACTCTATTCAGATCTGGAGATCCCTTTCATTTTAGTGAAGTGACTCAATTTAAGTTTGAGTATAGAGATCCCTTCATGCTAAGTGTGAACCACTGCTATAGTCAGATACAGGAACCTTCATGTCAGCAAATCTACCTAGCAAGAGGAAAGGAAGACCTGCTGACCAAGATCTATTTCAGCTGCCAATAAAATATAGAAAGCCACTTCAAGTTAATCAGAAAAGATCGATGACATACTGTCTCTTATGGCATACATACCTGAAGCATATCAAAGCTTTTTTCGGTCATGGGCTGGAAATAATGTGAATGATGATGACCTAGAAGAACTTCCTTGATTTCACATTTACAGTGTGAAATAAAGTGTTAGACTGACTTATCTGTTGTGTATGTGTGTATTTGAAAGTGCAAAAATTGTTAAAAATTACTAGTTGTTATATAATTTTCAAAACAAAACCTTAAAAACGTATTTTGTGTTCTAAATTATTTTCAGGGAGACACAGTCATAAGCCATTTTCGACCACATCATAATTAAAATGTCTCTAAAATTAATATAATGTAACATAAAGAAGATCGTGTGTTTTACACAAGGTTTGCAGTGTATTACAGAATAATGAAAAGCAAAAAGGAAGTGTCTATTTTGTCTTCAACATTTTTATACTTCCATGAAACTTTATAGTCGCTGTATCTCAAAACTAGTTGAATGTGGCTTATGACTATCTCTCTCCGACTCCTTCAAATGAATTGTCACAAGTATGTGCTAACTCTGGTCTAAAAGTCTACGACTAAGCAGAGCGGCGGTTTCATTCCTCTGACAGAAATTCTTATAAATATTACAAAACGCTCAAAGAAGAACGCATACAAAAACATGTTTAGAGAGTTCCAACGTAGGCCTGACGGTACGTTGTAATTATGTGAACTTTCTACGGAGTGCTTGTTAGACGCGTGCTGTTTCCGAGGTGCAGCTGTCTGCGGAAGCTGCTGCGACTTACACGTTGGAAGCACGTAGTAAAGTGTGAACGTTCTTTCCATGGTCAACCCTGGAGATGGTTTAGCGAAAGACAAAATTTTTTCACGGCAAGGCACCGGAGGGATTCGAACCCTCGATCTCCTGTTTACTAGACAGGCGCTTTAACCAACTAAGCCACGGCGCCGCACGGGGAGCAACGGCCTCCAGTATTGTGTATAAATGCATTTCAGTCTTCATGGAATGTATTCGCATGATAAAAATGTGCGCCCAGCGTGGGGCTCGAACCCACGACCCTGAGATTAAGAGTCTCATGCTCTACCGACTGAGCTAGCCGGGCAGATGTTGCCTCATGCAAGGTATGTAATTGTCATAGTGCTTGTAATTATTTTGTTGCTATGGTTACTAATTCTTGTTTATACCACAAACATAACAATTTGTGCATGTTATAAAGGTTCTGTGGTATGCGGTTTGTGTCCACCAGAGGGCGAGCATTGCCACTTTGCCAGGATTGAAAGAGTCTCACCGTATGCCATTAGTTGCACTAGTCGAACGTTCATCCGATAGATGGCAGCACAGCGCAGTATCGAGAGATGCATGCCGGCCGCAAGCGACACCGTTGGTTATGTTAAATGCATGTAAACTTGCGAAAATGGCGAAGAATGCTGCCGTGGATGAGGTTTGTTACTATCGTTGCTATCAGCTGATTAGATGATTGATGAAAAACGACGCTGCTGAATGAAATATGCAGGGGATGGGAAAATAATCACTCGTGTCCTATTTACTGCGCTTTTTTTCCGCCTTTGTATGAAGATGAACTTGACAGTGTCGTACGTAAAATGCTTCTTGCGTAGTCGTGAAATACCTTTCATTTGGCGCCTGGACGTGGTAATTTCTTGTAACAAAACCGTTGATCTTTTCTAGTAGTAACCACGCGTTCTCGCTATACTCAGCGTGACCACAACAACAGTTGTTTTAAGGACTTCTTCCTTTCGCGGAATAACAATTCTGTATTTAGAACACTATTTTGAGAGGTAAAAGTGTCACTATACTTAACAGATAGAATATAGAATAACGAAAAATAACTTTTACATACAGCATGTACGTCTCGTATACGGCAGAAAAAATTAATATTTGGCGCATTTCGCGAAATGTTGTGGGACACACTCGCATTTGTATTTGATGTATCTTTTGACACAATCAATTGTTGCATTTTCTTATATTAATGCCTGTTTCGGACGAGTACTGAATATCTTCTGAGCAAAGTAATTGTACAAATAGTTATTTTACAAGTGCTGTGAAAACGTTCATTAGATTTGCTGGCTAGTTTTTTGTCTGACTGGACAACAGAAAAGCGCTTGCAAGACCGTAAATATGTATTCATATGAAACCCGAAGCACTACTGACGAATAGCTCAGAAAAAAAGGAATATTTTTTTCATCTTACGTTTATTGCAACACAAAGAAGAATAGAACTTACGTCACAAACGTTCACAGGGGATGGAGGGAGTGGGGGGGGGGGGGGGGGGAGGTTGCAAAGGGGTGTACTTATCATCTCCTGGAATCTGGATCATTCATTAGAGAATCCTCACACACTTCTAGAAGTGATTTCTCTTGATTCCACTAACCGTCTCGTTTAGCCAGTAGTAGCACGTATAGAATTTAGTTCTTGTGGCATGACATTCATCGAAACTGACCAAATCATTAATACCAAAAATGCTAACTCTGCCGTCTTTTCCACAATTACAATGTCATCGTCACCTTTTGAAGTTCTTTTATTTCCTCACTATGAACTTTAACGCCCTTTCAAAATTTGTTCTTGGTTTCTTTTACTGCTTGCTGAATGTGCGCACTGCAAGGATGGGCAACAGTCGTGTCTCACTCTCATTGCAAATCCTGATTCCCTTCCATGTCCTCAATTCTTCCAGCTGCAGTCTGGTTTCTGTACTAGTTGTAGACGACTTTTCGCTCATCTATTTGACACCGACTATCTTCAAAATTTTAAAGAATGTGTTTTAGTCATTAAAGGGATTATTTGATCAATATTGCTTATAAATTATTTTTTTTACTTTGCGGAATCACTTTTAATCTTCGCTCTCATGTTCGCTGGAAGAAATGCTTGAACTTAGCGAGATGCCAGGCGTAATTTGTGAGTAGTGTTCGCGCAAAGTAACTGTGGCTGAGGCCGATAAACGGTTACAAATACACGCTGTTAAGTGTTTCTTCCATCACCTCCATTGTTCTCTTTGTGAACGAAGTGGAAAACGTCGCTATAAAATCCACCAATCATATTTCAGAGCAATTGTCGATTTAGGAAAGGTGCATCCGACAGGAGCAATACATGTAATGATTCTTGAGTTTCTCCCGGCGTATTTGATAGTCAAAATATCCACGGGTGTGCTGCCGGTCTATAGTGTCCAACGGGCACAATATTTCGGCGATCATACATGTCCCCATCATCAGGTGAACTGACGGACTGAGCTCCTGTGAACGTGCCGGCACGGAGATCCGGCAGCACACCCGTGCTCACGTTATTATTTTACATATTCATCTACATCTATACTCTGCAAACCACACGGCAGGGGGTACGTCCCATTGTTAACAGTTATTAGGGCTTCTTCCCGTTCCATTGATGTTGGAGAGCGAGAAGAATGATTGAATGCCTCTGTGCGTGCTGTAATAAATTATTCTAATCTTATCCTCATGAGCCGTATGTGAGCGATATGTAAAGGGTTGAAGATTTACGCCTGTCTTTAAGAGTATGCCAGTTCATTTCCTTCAGTGTCTATGTGATACTCTTCCATGGACCAAACAAACCTGTGACGATTCGCGCTTCTCTTCTCTGTACACGTCCAATATTCCCTGTTAGTCCCACACGCTTGAACAATATTCTAGAGATCTGTAACCAATCTCCTTTGTAGACTGATTGCACTTCCCCAGTATTCTACCAATAAACCAAAGTCTACCACCTGCATCACCCACGAATGAACGTGTGTGATCACTTCATTTCATATCCCTACAAAGTGTTACATCCAGGTATTTGTAGAGTTGGCCGCTTCCAACAGTTACCATACTCAGTGATAATATGGTCATAGACACTACGTTTTTTCGTTATGTGAAGCGCACATTTGACATTTCTGAACTTTTAAAGCAAATTGCCAATCTTTGCACCACTTTGAAATCGTATCAAACTCTGACTAAATATTTAAGCAGCTTCTTTCAAACAGTACTTCATTATAGATAACTGCTGACAGTCTGAGGTTACTATTAATATTGCCTGCAAGGTCATTATTGTATAACATGAATAGCAAGGGTCCCAACAGACTTCCCTGGGGTACACGTGAAGTTACTTCTACATCTGACGGCGAGTCTCCATCCAAGATAACATGCCGCGTCCTCCTTAGCAAAAAGTCCTTTACGTAACAACCAATGTGCTGTGGTAGCTCCCCTGATACGAGGTCTGTTCAAAAAATTCCGGAACTTCGTCCACAAAATTTTTCTGCCCTTACCTTTTACTTTTTGCGCATGGTCTCCTTCGAAACACTTTCTTCCACAGCTGATACACCACTTCCAACGCAGTTTCCACTTCCGGAAGCAGTTTTGGTACGTCTCTTGCTGGACTGCGTGAAGCGCCGTCTGCGAATTTTCTTTTTTCTCGTCTGTCGTTGTAAATCTTCGTCCTTTCAAAGGGGTTTTAAACTTTGGAAATAAAAAAAGTCAGCAGGGGCCAGGTCTGGAGTGTATGGAGGATGAGGCAACAGAGCGATTTCGCTTTTTGTGCAACAGCCACGCACCAAACAGATCGTGATGCAAGAGCCATGAATTGCCCCACCATATTTCAGGACGTTTGCTTCTCATATTTTCTTGCAGGCGTCACAACACGTCCCTATAGTACCACAGATTAACAGTCTGTCCCTGTGGCACGAATTCATGATGAACTAATCTTCAAAGTCAAAAAAACTATCAGCTTGGCTTTGTCATTTGGCCTGACCTGACGAGCTTTTTTTTGGTCTTGGAGAACCTTTCCCGACACATTGCGAAGATTGAGCCTTGGTCTCAAAATCATAACTATAGACCCACGTCTTGTTACCAGTTACGATCCTCTTAAGCAACATCTCGTTCTTATTTGCGCAATCCAAAAGCTCTTCACTGATTGCGAGGCGAAGGTCTTTCTGTTCTTGACTCATGAGCCGTGGGACCAACTTCGAGGCAACACGACGCGTTCGAAGATGCTGTGTCAGCATTTCGTGACGCTGCCCAACTGAAATGTTACGTTCTTCAGCAGTCTCTCGGACAGTCTGTCTTCGGTTGTCACACACAATTTCCCAGAAGTTCCTGACATGAGCGTCGTCGGTAGGCGTGGAAGGGCATCCTCAACGAGGATCATCGTTAACTTCTGTTCGGCCATTTTTAAACCATGTGAACCATTCGTAGCACCGACTGCGACTTTAACACTCGTCGCCGTAGGCTTTCTACATCATTTGGTGCGTCTCTGTAAGGGTTTTCTTGAGCTTCACGCAAAATTTAATGGAGATGCGTTGCTCCTCTAACTCTGCCACCTCGAAATTCACGAACTGTGCGAGACGACGTTCTACTCAATACAGCACTGAACAGTAAGTAAAAGACTTACAACGATGAAATTTCGGGCCGTTACATATTAAACACAGGCGTGTGCAGGGGTGCCAACGGCATTTCGCTCCAACACACCATTGGCACGAAATTACGAATGTTCCGGAATTTTCTGAACAGACTTCGTACATTAAGCACAGGGGACGCGGAGCCGTTTCTTTCACATTTGTTACTCAAGACTTCAAAACGTAAATTCTATCTATCCTGCTGTGGCCTGTTGGATACAAGAGAAGATGTACCACTCTGTCGTGTGTAGCCTGCAGGTCAAAAACGTTGTTCAACTTCTGGTCAGTAATTTTATCTGGGAACTTGGCCCTGTAGCTTCACTACACAGCTAACATCACCAGCTAGCACAATGCTTTTTCAGATCCGATTACTCTCATAACTTCTTCACGAAAAATGACCCTCTTAACTGTACCAGCGCAGATCCAGACGGCATGCAGACGTTCACAAAAATGTTTCCTTCTATACTGCAAACATTAAATCTGTAGGTCATAGACTCTGTAGCGGTGACCATTACGTCTTCTTTTCTAAAAATTGTAGTTACAATATTTTCACATTATTGTACGTTGTTTATTGTCGTGGTCTTCAGTCCAAAGACTACGTTTATGCAGCTCTTCGGGCTGTCTATTCTGTAGAAGTCTGCTCTTCTCTGAATAAGCGCTGCAACCTACAGCCATTTGAACCTGCCTACTATTCTACATACTCTTTCCACATATCTGCTGTCTCCTTTGCGTTTAGCAATGGAACTCCTCTTTCATTCTGAATGTTGACGCTTTCCCTATTAGTTTCATACAAGGTTGCTTTGATTTTTCTATGTGCAGAATCAGTCGTTCCGACGATCTTTTCTTTTTAGTTTCCTTCGCATTCTTCTGCGCATCCACTTCGCCTGGCTTCACAGAACTTCATATTCATTTCAATTCTATTTGACTTATGCTGATGCATTGCTTTCCTTTCCTGGACTTTTGTACTTCCTTCTTTCATTGATTAACTGAAGAATTTCTCCTTTTACCCAAGGTTTCTCAGCAGTTACCTTCCCTGTACCTATACAGGGTCAGGCAACAAACAGAGGCCATCCGAAATATATCCAGACTGAATAAATAAACCGAGGTGCGGTTTTTGCCTAGTTATAAAGGACAAAATGAAAAATTCCTGACTTTCGCAAGTAATTTTTTTTCGTTCATAGTCACCGAAATACTGCACAGAATTCGCTTTTTTTATTTTTTATTTTTTTTTCCTCCCGGAACAATATATTTTTCCTGTGGCATTTGAAATACGCTTCTAAGTGAACTTCAACGATATAAAATGTGTAGGACTTGATCAAGTAGTATCAAGATAACAGCGACACAAAGGCGCAGACCACTGACCTGCCGTCAGGAGAAGAGAATTCATATACATCTGCCCATTATCCTCTTCAGTCCCGAGGTATCATATATGATACCTCCCAAGTTTTATTTTTTTTCTTCGGCGCGCGCAGTTTAACCTTCTCTGCCGTGTGGCATCATGTACGTTACAAATCGCACTTGCGCAGTCGCTTGTTCATCCTTCTGCCAAGCACCACGAGGTGTCGGCACTGACTGCAAAACTTCGGATTCTGCAACTGCGCAGCCTGTCTCGGAGAAATAAAGGTAAAGACGTATCTTTTTCAGTTACAAGTGTTTTCACGTGGTTTAATAACTTGCTTAAGCTGCACAGAAATTCCTTAGTAGAAAGGTGATTATAAATTTATTGTATAATTGATTTATAAGCTTTAAACTTTTGGGTGATTATAAATTAATTGTATAATGGATTTATAAGCTATAAACTTTTGGGTATCATACAATACCTCGGGATTCTGTGCCAACTTTTTTTCACGTCACTGGAAGAGGCGTTATTTTTTTTTTTTTTTTAGTATGGTTAAAGTAGGTTTAATAATGAATAGGAAAATAGGAATGCGGGTAAGCTACTACAAACAGCATAGTGAACGCATTATTGTGGCCAAGATAGATACGAAGCCCACACCTACTACAGTAGTACAAGTGTATATGCCAACTAGCTCTGCAGATGACGAAGAAATTGAAGAAATATATGATGAAATAAAAGAAATTATTCAGATTGTGAAGGGAGACGAAAATTTAATAGTCATGGGTGACTGGAATTCGAGTGTAGGAAAAGGGAGAGAAGGAAACATAGTAGGTGAATATGGATTGGGGGACAGAAATGAAAGAGGAAGCCGCCTGGTAGAATTTTGCACAGAGCACAACATAATCATAACTAACACTTGGTTTAAGAATCATGAAAGAAGGTTGTATACATGGAAGAACCCTGGAGATACTAAAAGGTATCAGATAGATTATATAATGGTAAGACAGAGATTTAGGAACCAGGTTTTAAATTGTAAGACATTTCCAGGGGCAGATGTGGACTCTGACCACAATCTATTGGTTATGACCTGTAGATTAAAACTGAAGAAACTGCAAAAAGGTGGGAATTTAAGGAGATGGGACCTGGATAAACTAAAAGAACCAGAGGTTGTACAGAGATTCAGGGAGAGCATAAGGGAGCAATTGACAGGAATGGGGGAAAGAAATACAGTAGAAGAAGAATGGGTAGCTTTGAGGGATGAAGTAGTGAAGGCAGCAGAGGATCAAGTAGGTAAAAAGACGAGGGCTAGTAGAAATCCTTGGGTAACAGAAGAAATATTGAATTTAATTGATGAAAGGAGAAAATATAAAAATGCAGTAAGTGAAACAGGCAAAAAGGAATATAAACGTCTCAAAAATGAGATCGACAGGAAGTGCAAAATGGCTAAGCAGGGATGGCTAGAGGACAAATGTAAGGATGTAGAGGCTTATCTCACTAGGGGTAAGATAGATACCGCCTACAGGAAAATTAAAGAGACCTTTGGAGATAAGAGAACGACTTGTATGAATATCAAGAGCTCAGATGGAAACCCAGTGCTAAGCAAAGAAGGGAAAGCAGAAAGGTGGAAGGAGTATATAGAGGGTCTATACAAGGGCGATGTACTTGAGGACAATATTATGGAAATGGAAGAGGATGTAGATGAAGATGAAATGGGCGATACGATACTGCGTGAAGAGTTTGACAGAGCACTGAAAGACCTGAGTCGAAACAAGGCCCCCGGAGTAGACAATATTCCATTGGAACTACTGACGGCCGTGGGAGAGCCAGTCCTGACAAAACTCTACCATCTGGTGAGCAAGATGTATGAAACAGGCGAAATACCCTCAGACTTCAAGAAGAATATAATAATTCCAATCCCAAAGAAAGCAGGTGTTGACAGATGTGAAAATTACCGAACTATCAGCTTAATAAGTCACAGCTGCAAAATACTAACACGAATTCTTTACAGACGAATGGAAAAACTAGTAGAAGCCAACCTCGGGGAAGATCAGTTTGGATTCCGTAGAAACACTGGAACACGTGAGGCAATACTGACCTTACGACTTATCTTAGAAGAAAGATTAAGGAAAGGCAAACCTACGTTTCTAGCATTTGTAGACTTAGAGAAAGCTTTTGACAATGTTGACTGGAATACTCTCTTTCAAATTCTAAAGGTGGCAGGGGTAAAATACAGGGAACGAAAGGCTATTTACAATTTGTACAGAAACCAGATGGCAGTTATAAGAGTCGAGGGACATGAAAGGGAAGCAGTGGTTGGGAAGGGAGTAAGACAGGGTTGTAGCCTCTCCCCGATGTTGTTCAATCTGTATATTGAGCAAGCAGTAAAGGAAACAAAAGAAAAATTCGGAGTAGGTATTAAAATTCATGGAGAAGAAATAAAAACTTTGAGGTTCGCCGATGACATTGTAATCCTGTCAGAGACAGCAAAGGACTTGGAAGAGCAGTTGAATGGAATGGACAGTGTCTTGAAAGGAGGATATAAGATGAACATCAACAAAAGCAAAACAAGGATAATGGAATGTAGTCTAATTAAGTCGGGTGATGCTGAGGGAATTAGATTAGGAAATGAGGCACTTAAAGTAGTAAAGGAGTTTTGCTATTTGGGGAGCAAAATAACTGATGATGGTCGAAGTAGAGAGGATATAAAATGTAGACTGGCAATGGCAAGGAAAGCGTTTCTGAAGAAGAGAAATTTGTTAACATCCAGTATTGATTTAAGTGTCAGGAAGTCATTTCTGAAAGTATTCGTATGGAGTGTAGCCATGTATGGAAGTGAAACATGGACGATAAATAGTTTAGACAAGAAGAGAATAGAAGCTTTCGAAATGTGGTGCTACAGAAGAATGCTGAAGATTAGATGGGTAGATCATGTAACTAATGAGGAAGTATTGAATAGGATTGGGGAGAAGAGAAGTTTGTGGCACAACTTGACCAGAAGAAGGGATCGGTTGGTAGGGCATGTTCTGAGGCATCAAGGGATCACCAATTTAGTATTGGAGGGCAGCGTGGAGGGTAAAAATCGTAGAGGGAGACCACGAGATGAATACACTAAGCAGATTCAGAAGGATGTAGGTTGCAGTAGGTACTGGGAGATGAAAAAGCTTGCACAGGATAGAGTAGCATGGAGAGCTGCATCAAACCAGTCTCGGGACTGAGGACCACAACAACAACAACAACTGCGAGGTAATATCCCAAAGATGTTCGGACTCACATTCGGTTCCTCTTCGTTGAAATGTCTTAGCTCAAACTCGTCTGTATGTGTCGCATTACACGCCCTAAATTAGACACTTAAGACCCTTTGGTTAAACTGTCTGGCTTATGGCAAGTTTGCGATTTACAAAGTTAATATAACATATGATAACAGTAATAATAATATCGGGAGCTAAAGCAACGACCCATAAATCATGTAGGCCACACAGTTACGATTTGGTTAGGATAATGTTTATTCAGAAAGCAAACTAATAGCGAAAGTGGTCGTATTTAGAATTACTATAGCACTCGAGCGCATATCCATTTGACACAGTTCGATCATTCACAATCTCATCACGAATTACAAGTCCAATACTCCACCTCGTTAGCTACGCGAAAAGTTAAAGAGTTCACACCAGGCGCGCGGCTGCACACCGCTCAGAGACTAAGTCCTGCGATACCACACAACGCGAAATTTTCTAAGTCGTTTCACTTCTTAGCTGCCTAAAACCGACCGTGCGCTTTCGCGTCTCAATCCGAACTTTGGTGTCTAGACCAGAACTGTCCCTCTGCCCGTCTCTGGCTGCGTCCCCGGCGTGCCGAACATCGTCGCTCAACTGTCTAGGGCAGTTCAATTTCCTGAAGCTGACCATGTGATTGGCTACTGCTTATTCTACATTATCTTACGTTTTAATACATTTAAATAATCAAAGCTTGGCCACTTTCACGCTCTAAATAAAGTAACAATAATATCCATTACACAATAAACGTTAAATTCTTTTACATAAAACCAATACAATTTCCTTCTTAACATTGAATGCCACGGCCAGTAGCCTTGCACCAATGTGTTTTCTGATAAATAAATAAAGAACAAAAGTAACTATTATGCACTAAACTTTACAACAAATATTCTCGTACCTAATGATTGAATAAGGTGTTAAGCTGTCATCGTTCAATGTGTCTTGTGTGGAGGAAATGATGATCTGATGCTTAACTGAAAATACTGATAATTTAAATTTATTACATCTTTTGAACAAATTAAGTTACAGAGTTGATGTTTCTAACATTTGTCATTTTAATGATGCGTTTCTATATGAAATGTTGTCGACCGTTAAGATCGACCAAACCATTCAGATTTTAGCATTCAGTTCCTTGTTACAAAACTTGTTAATTTCACTATTATAGATATGAACAATATTCAAGTTTTATTGGGATTACCATGAAAATTAATGAAGGACTGTAGATTAAAATTGCTGTGGCTTTATTCCCTGAATTACTACAGAATTAAATAGTTTTCATAAATGTTTCCCATTATGGCCGATCTTAGGTCCGCCATATTAACACTGTTATATCTTCCTGGCCACAAACGGCTTCCACGGGATTTCCCTATGACGCAGGTTCTCATCTTGTCTCACTCACACACTCACACACTGCCTAGGCCTCATTCAGCACAATAGAAACCTGTGAATTTCCACATCTCGTGGCGAATCTGCGCTCTTTGTGGCACACGGTACTGGACGACAGGGTTCGTTTCACAATTCCTGAAGGCTGTGTCTTTCGGCCATATACTTAAAAAAGAGCGAAATGCTCGCTAACTCATACGTTTTCACGTGGTTTAATAACTTACAAAAGCTGTACAGAAATTCCTCAGTAGATAGCTGATTATAAGATAATTGTATAATGGATTTATAAGCTTTAAACTTTTGAGTATCATACATTATACCTCGGGACTCAGTGCCAACTTTTTTTACGTCACTGGAAGCGGCGTAATTTTTTTTAGTATGGTTACCAAGCATGACTGCAATGTTGAGATCAGGTTACATACCAGGCAGGAGCCTGTAGAGACCTTACCTTTGTATGGTGTGAGTGGTGCAAAGGTTCCTCTGCTTCACTACCGACAGCAATTTCTGAACACATTCCACAAAAAATAAAATTAAATTTGGGATAGTAATGTTTTCTTGATAACATTCCATGTGGTAACATCAGGAAAAGCAAAAGTATTTTTAAAAATTTTGCTATGATAATTTTGTTCAAGTATTTTGTGTTTCTTTTTTAATTACAGTTGTTGAAAGTTTTGATACTAAGTGTGTTTTATGACTTATTTTCAGATCTACAGCAAATATGATGAATATGTGTAATGTATATGACTTTTTCTTGTAATAAAGTAACAAGAAGCTGCAAAGTTGTGTGTATAATTGTCCTGCTTAAGTCCATACATGGTATCATCTATAAAAAGTTCGCAATGGTTTCAAAAATGTTATTTAGGGTCATTCATTGTTAACTAGAACACAAAGCAATGAACACAATAGTGACCAAGTTGTACTTCTACGATGTGATCCTGACTAAAGAGTCTAAAGATAGTGTAAGCACGCGCATAACTCAGGTACGGTTCCTATGTTTATTATTACGGATGCCATACTAAGTTCTCAAACTGCTGGCCTTGTGCATTGTTACACTCTACAAAGTGACTCCGAAGAAACTATAGTGTGTTGTGGATTGGCAAGACAGCCAACCCACTATAAGGAAGCCGAAAGGCACGCGTTTAAACTCACGCAGGCTGGCGTGAGGTCTGGAACAGGACAAGGAATTGAGACTAGCAAAAAACGTACGTATCTTCTGGAATACTTAACTTTAATCCATAATCGGTGAACATCGCTCTTGACGGTATATGTATTATAGCATCAATAGTAACAGGTAATGGCGCCTTGCTAGGTCGTAGCAAATGACGTAGCTGAAGGCTATACTAGCTATCGTCTCAGCAAATGAGAGCGTAATTTGTCAGTGAACCATCGCTAGCAAAGTCGGCTGTACAACTGGGGCGAGTGCTAGGAAGTCTCTCTAGACCTGCCGTGTGGCGGCGCTCGGTCTGCAATCACTGATCGTGGCGACACGCGGGTCCGACGTATACTAACGGACCGCGGCCGATTTAAAGGCTACCACCTAGCAAGTGTGGTGTCTGGCGGTGACACAACATAGTGCACGTTGAATTTCATTTGTAGTTAACAGCAAAACATGAAGGTGTTTCAAGGCATTTCATGTCTTCGGGAGTCGATGGTGTTTCCTAACAAATCTCTTATTTTATTGTAGAATGAAGGCTTTCACGACCGGGTGACGTGGCTGTTGATATACTTTCCGGGATGTGAGGTCGTGGTCCAAGAACTTTTCTGCTCCTTACGTTTCGTCCAGAACTGCGCTGGACTTCCTCAGATGCGCTGCTCCGCTGAGTCTTGGACGAAACGTAAGGAGCAGAAAAGTTCTTGGACCACGACCTCACATCCCGGAAAGTATCTCTTATTTTAATTTTAGCCACAGATAAAAGTACGACAGTGTTAAGCATGGTGAGTGTGCGGACTGTTCCACTGCTCTCTAAGTGTTCTCTTAAGAGGGCCTGTCATTACATGTGCGGAACGGGAAGGACATTCGTCTCGATGGTAGCACACTGACTGCCTTGTATCAAGTGGGATGTCTTCCAATAATTACGGCAACAGCATTTCCTATGTTAGGAACCCGAGGTACTTGAGGGTATTTTTTCCCCATCAAGAGACCGATCCGTCTTGGAAAGCACGCACGAAAGCGATATTTATATCGACTTCTTTAAGTCAGCGAGGATTTTCGACTTATGGTTAGTGCATTTGCGAAGACTGACTTGCCCATGGTTTGTACACGATGCTTCTTCGTTAAACAGAATATTTGCATAAATATGCCGCGTCATCTGCATTTTTCGTAGATAACATTCGAAGAACTGTAACCAGTTTTGAAGTCATTGCCGAGAAGCTTTAGATCCAGCGAAATGTGAAGAGGATGAAACGTGATGGAATTTAGCGTTCGCAGACCACTCGTTTGGTTGAGCCCTCTGTACGTTGTGAATGTCTCGACAGCTTTATGAGCAAAAAAATGGTTCAAATGGCTCTGAACGCTATGGGACTTAACTTCTGAGGTCATCAGTCCCCTAGAACTTAGAACTACTTAAACCTAACTAACCTAAGGACATCACACACATCCATGCCCGAGGCAGGATTCGAACCTGCGACCGTAGTTGTCGCGCGGTTCCAGACTGTAGCGCCTAGAACCGCTCGGCCACCCCGGCCGGCACTTTATGAGCAACTGATATGATTGCTACAATAGCAGAACACAGACTGATGGGCTTGAACCCACAGGCTCGTGTCTGTGTACATTTGGTACAACAGGGCTGACGCTTGTGGAATCTGTTCTCCTGATAGCGTGACAGTGGTATACGGCGCTGTCATCTCGATACTATTCTATCAAGTCCCACACGTTTTACGTCGCCGAAGTTCTCGTAGAAGCCCCTGAAAAAATATACAGTTCCATTAGAAAAAAACAGAGTCGGTGTTGTATTTCGGCGACTATAAACAATAAAAATTACTTGCAAACGTCACAAAGTTCATCTTACTGTCCGCTATAACTTGACGAAAACCGCACCTCGATGTATTTCTTCATTCTAGATATATTTGGGGTGGCCTGTCTTAACTGCCTCACCCTGTATATTTTGTCTTTCCAACTTCTATGATTGTCTTTTCTTTAGAGATATCCATTCCTCTTCATCTGAATTGACTATTGTGGTATTCATTATCGTAGTGTCTATACCACTAGAGAACTTCCGACACGCCTTTTCGTTCCTTAATACTACAGTATCCCACTTCTTTGAACACTGAATCTTCTGAACTACCCTCTTAAATTACAATCTGCTCTTCATCATTACTAAATTGAGATCTGAGTCCATCTGCGCCTGGGTACGCCTTACAGTCTAATACTTAATTTAGAAATCCGTCACCTTCGACCCTATCTTCCTGTTCCTGGCGAAACCTACTCTCATTACACCGCTACTGGTTCAAATGGTTCAAATGGCTCTGAGCACTATGGGACTCAACTGCTGAGGTCATTAGTCCCCTAGAACTTAGAACTACTTAAACCTAACTAACCTAAGGACATCACACACATCCATGCCCGAGGCAGGATTCGAACCTGCGACCGTAGCGGTCTCGCGGTTCCAGACTGCAGCGCCAGAACCGCGCGGCCACTTCGGCCGGCCCGCTACTGGTATTACCATCTATTTGTCGAATCAGATATCCTTCTCTTCTTGCCATTTCATTTCACTAACCCCACTATATCTAAACAGAGCGTTTGCATTTCCCTTTTCAGATTTTCTAGCTTCCCAACCACATTAAGATTTCTGGCATCCTACACTCCACCTGGTAGAATGTTATCCTTTTGTTTAATCATTTTTTGATGACTTTCCCATTGGCAGTACCCTTCCCGTGATTCGAAAGGGGGGACTGGTCCGGAATCTTTTGCGGATGGAGAGATCGATATAACGACGCTTTTCCAATTTCTTCTTCTTCTTCTTCTTCTTCTTCAGGCCGTTGATCAATGCTGCTTCTTCTTTTGACAAGGCTGTTGGCTCCCTTACGATGCAAGTCTTAAGCCGCCATTAATGATGGTTTTTATTCAAAATTTCAGCTTACGGTAACCAGTGAAAGTCGCTATCCCTAGACCACGGTTTTTTAACCAAATTTTTGAACGAGTTGTAAGTAACCCATTGCTCCCTGCATCTTATGCCTCATACTTTCAGTATTTGAAATATTGGTTTCCTGTCAAAATGTTGTCAAAAAGCTTCCTCTAAATCTGCAAATGCTAGAAATGTTGATTTGCCCTTTTGTAATGCAGAGCATTTTCTAAGATAAGATGTATTGTAAGTATTGCCTCTCGTCTACCCACGTTTCTCTGGAGCCCAAACTTATCTTCAGCGAGGTTGGTTTCTAACAGGTTTTCCATTCTTCTGTGAATAATTCGTCTTAGTATTTGCGGCCGTGACTTGTTAAACTGATAGTTCGGTAATATTCACGCCTGTCAGCATCTGCTTTCTTTGGAATTGGTTTACTGCATTCTTCTTGAAGTCTGACGGTACTTCGCTTGTCTTAATATATAACATATCGATGATGTTTCTTTGAATGGTTTGCACGCTAACACTTGTTGATGGCCCAACATTGAAATCTGCAACAATTAGCGGATGGGATGCACTTCTGTCCGAGGTAGCGATGAAGTGGCGATTTTCCCGTACGAATATTTCACGAGTGTACAGTGAACATCAAGAATCCATTCATGTCTTTTGTGCATTCCTGCGGACTTAGGCAATAAAAAAATGGCTCTGAGCACTATGGGACTTAACTTCTGAGGTCATCAGTCCCCTAGAACTTAGAACTACTTAAACCTAACTAACCTAAGGACATCACACACATCCATGCCCAAGGCAGGATTCGAACCTGCGACCGTAGCAGTAGCGCCTTAGGCAATACCAGCAGGGCAATGCGACACCCCATACGTCCAGAATTGCTACAGAGAGGCTCCAGGAACACTCTTCTGAGTTTAAACACTTCCGCTGGCCACCAAACCCCTCAGACTTGAACATTATTGAGCATATCTGCGATGCCTTGCAACGCGCTATTCAGAAGAGATCTCCATCCCCTCATACTCTTACGGATTTATGGACAACCCTGCAGGATTCATGGTGTCAGTTCCTTCCAGCACTATTTCAGACATTAGTCGAGTTTATGCCACGTCGTGTTGCGGCACCTCTGCGAGCTTGCGGGGGCTACACGATATTAGGCAGGTGTAGCAGTTTTTTTGGCTCTTCAGTGTAGCTACGATTTGTTATAATAAAATAGCAGGAAACTGCAGATCGGTAGGTAATGGCTTCCTCTAGTTGATGGTTTTAGTGACACATGGCGGGTCAAATAAAAGTGGTACCGGATGAGTGGACAGGATTGGTTGTGAATATATGCATATAACCACTCCCCGTGAGGCGCCCACCACGTGTACACCCGCTCCGTTGCCCACTGCACACATTGGAGCACATTTGCACAGTTTTCACGCCTGACAGAGTTGCTAGCAGAGGTAGCCTGGTCGCGACCCTACCTTGCCACCCACGTCGCCTGATCCGTCAATGTGCGATTACTTTGCGTGGGCATCCCTCAAGTCTAAAGTGTATCGCAACAAGGCTCATAGTCTTCAAGAACTGCAGCAGAACATTCTGGATGACACTACAGCAATTCCGGCAGTCCAGCTTCGATCTGCCTTCACCAATGCAGGGCCCAGAAGTGCTAATGCTATAGTCAGTTAGTGCTGTATTTTCTTTTCTCTGCTGTGATTCTTTGCACCCTGGAACCCTGTTCTCCAGGCTTTTTTATTTTTATTTTTTTATTTTTGCCCCTCCCTGTATAACTTTTGTGTTAAGAAAGTATACCGTTCTGATGGTATGGTATAATGATGTAGAAAAAGCGTGTCTTTTTGGTACAAATTCCGTATTAAATATCAAATAATGTCAGTTATAGATACAGCCTTTAGACGATGTATGCCATATACGGAAGTTCTGCTGCTGTGTTGAACTTGTAGCGCAGTTGGTAGAGTTGTGAACTGTGAAAAAGTGGTACGTGTCCACAACTCTCCAAATATTTTTCCCACATTTTGTTTTTTAAAAGATTATGGGTTCTCTCATTATGTAATAGAAGTATTATGAAAAACGATGTTTTTTCTTCTAAATAATGTATATGCTGCAGTTCTTGTAGCAAATGTTTCGGCAATGGCCAGAAGTCTTAATGTGACTGCCAGTCTATGTCAGAAGGTAACACAAGTTACGCACTAGATCTTTCTGCTATTACGAAACTTTTTGCGAAATATATATATCTACCTCTGGGTTTATGGACTGGCTGAAGTTTGTATTTATTTCATTTATTTTCACTTCTAGTTCCGTAGCACCAAACTGAGGAGCAAATCTCCAAGGTCACGGTACGTGTCAGTACATGAAATTACAATATGAAAGTAATAACAGACAAAACATAATGTTTATGAATCCAGAAAAGTCAACCTACATCTACATCTACATCACTACTCTGCAATTCACATTTAAGTGCTTGGCAGAGGGTTCATCGAACCACAATCATACTATCTCTCTACCATTCCACTCCCGAACAGCGCGCGGGAAAAACGAACACCTAAACCTTTCTGTTCGAGCTCTGATTTCTCTTATTTTATTTTGATGATCATTCCTACCTATGTAGGTTGACCTCAACAAAATATTTTCGCATTCGGAAGAGAAAGTTGGTGACTGGAATTTCGTAAATAGATCTCGCCGCGACGAAAAACGTCTTTGCTTTAATGACTTCCATCCCAACTCGAGTATCATATCTGCCACACTCTCTCCCCTATTACGTGATAATACTAAACGAGCTGCCCTTTTTTGCACCCTTTCGATGTCCTCCGTCAATCCCACCCGGTAAGGATCCCACACGGCGCAGCAATATTCTAACAGAGGACGAACGAGTGTAGTGTAAGCTGTCTCTTTAGTGGACTTGTTGCATCTTCTAAGTGTCCTGCCAATGAAACGCAACCTTTGGCTCGCCTTCCCCACAATATTATCTATGTGGTCTTTCCAATTGAAATTGTTCGTAATTTTAACACCCAGGTACTTAGTTGAATTGACAGCCTTGACAATTGTAGTATTTATCAAGTAATCGAATTCCAACGGATTTCTTTTGGAACTCATGTGGATCACCTCACACTTTTCGTTATTTAGCGTCACCTGTCACACAATACAGCAATCTTTTCTAAATCGCTTTGCAACTGATACTGTTCTTCGGATGACCTTACTAGACGGTAAATTACAGCATCATCTGCGAACAACCTAAGAGAACTGCTCAGATTGTCACCCAGGTCATTTATATAGATGAGGAACAGCAGCGGTCCCAGGACGCTTCCCTGGGGAACACCTGATATCACTTCAGTTTTACTCGATGATTTGCCGTCTATTACTACGAACTGCGACCTTCCTGACAGGAAATCACGAATCCAGTCGCACAACTGAGACGATACCCCATAGGCCCGCAGCTTGATTAGAAGTCGCTTGTGAGGAACGGTGTCAAAAGCTTTCCGAAAATCCAGAAATACGGAATCAACCTGAGATCCCCTGTCGATAGCGGCCATTACTTCGTGCGTTAAAGAGCTAGCTGCGTTGCACAAGAACGATGTTTTCTGAAACCATGCTGATTACGTATCAATAGATCGTTCCCTTCGAGGTGATTCATAATGTTCGAATGCAGTATATGTTCCAAAACCCTACTGCAAACCGACGTCAATGATATAGGTCTGTAGTTCGATGGATTACTCCTACTACCCTGGTGCGACCTGCGCAATTTTCCAATCTGTAGGTACAGATCTATCGGTGAGCGAGCGGTTGTATATGTTTGCTAAGTAGGAAGCTATTGTATCAGCGTAATCTGAAAGGAACCTAATCGGTATACAATCTGGACCTGAAGACTTGCCCGTATCAAGCGATTTGAGTTGCTTCGCAACCCCTAAGGTATATACTTCTAAGAAACTCATGCTAGCAGCTGTTCGCATTTAAAATTCTGGAATATTCCATTCGTCTTCCCTGGTGAAGGAATTTCGGAAAACTGCGTTCAATAACTCCGCTTTAGCGGCACAGTCGTCGGTAACAGTACCATCGGCACTGCGCAGCGAAGGTACTGACTGCGTCTTGCCCCTTGTGTACTTTACATACGACCAGAATTTCTTCGGATTTTCTACCAAATTTCGAGACAATGTTTCGTTGTGGAACCTATTGAAGGCATCTCGCATTGATGGCCGTGCCAAATTTCGCGCGTCTGTAAATTTTAGCCAATCTTCGGGATTTCGCGTTCTTCTGAACTTCGCATGCTTTTTCCGTTGCCTCTGCAACAGCGTTCGGACCTGATTTGTGTACCATGGGTGATCAGTTCCATCTCTTACCAATTTATGAGGTATGAATCTCTCAATTGCTGTTGCTACTATATCTTTGAATTAGAGCCACATTTCGTCTACATTTGCATAGTCAGTTCGGAAGGAATGGAGATTGTTGGTTTAAATAAACGCAATCATCACTATAACATAGAAATCAGCTTAATTTTTCAATGAACTCCTCGGCAGAATGGAAGGAGTGACCCATGAGGATACACTTCAGTTTCGATTTGAAAGCGTATGGGTTACTGGTAAGAGTTTTGAATTCTTGTGGTAGCTTACTGAAAATGGACGCAGCAGTATACTGCACAGGTTTCTGCACAAGATTTAAGGAAGTGCGATCCAAATGCAAACTGGATTTCTGCCTAGTGTTAACTGAGTGAAAACTGCTAACACTTGGGAATAAGCCGATATTGTTAACAAGAAACGACAGTAAAGAATAAATGCAAACTGGATTTCTGCCTAGTGTTAACTGAGTGAAAACTGCTAACACTTGGGAATAAGCCGATATTGTTAACAAGAAACGACAGTAAAGAATATATACAGGGTGAGTCACCTAACGTTACCGCTGGATATATTTCGTAAACCACATCACATACTGACGAACCGATTCCACAGACCGAACGTGGGGAGAGGGGCTAGTGTAATTGTTTAATACAAACCATACAAAAATGCACGGAAGTATGTTTTTTAACACAAACCTACGTTTTTTTAAATGGAACCACGTTAGTTTTGTTAGCACATCTGAGCATATAAACAAATACGTAATCAGTGCCGTTTGTTGCATTGTAAAATGTTAATTACATCCGCAGATATTGTAACCTAAAGTTGACGCTTGAGTACCACTCCTCCGCTGTTCGATCGTGTGTATCGGAGAGCACCGAATTACGTAGGGATCCAAACCTCCGACGTTCAGTTGCGTGTTGTAACAAACACGGGCCACGGTCGGCGAGCAGCATCTGCAGGGACATGTTTACGATGACGACCGTGTTTACGAGTGTGGCTGTAGTGCACTGTTGTGGTTTGGTCTAGCTGTCGCAGTGTCCACATGTAGCGCTTGCTGCTATTGTTATTCTGCATTCGTCTACGCACGCAGACCAACTGTAGTACACCGTGTTACCAGACGTCTGTGATAGTGTAGTGTTGTAGGAACTGTGACCATGGTGTATTCGAACTCTGAAAAAGCGGAGATGATACTCATCTACGGCGAGTGTCGACGAAATGCAGCTGAAGCCTGCAGGGTGTATGCAGAACGGTACTCGGACAGAGAGCATCCAACGTGCCGCACATTGTAAAACATCTACCGCCAACTGTATGCAACAGGTATGGTCGTAGCACGCAAACGGGTCCGTAACAGGCCCGTCACAGGAGAAGCGGGTGCAGTTGGTGTGTTAGCTGCTGTTGCCATGAACCCACACATGAGTACACGGGACATTGCGAGAGCCGGTGGACTGAGTCAAAGTAGTGTCATGCGCATACTGCATCGTCACCGCTTTCACCCGTTTCATGTGTCGCTACATCAGCAATTACATGGTGATGACTTTAATCATCGAGTGCAATTCTGTCAATGGGCATTAACAGAGAATGCGTTGCAGTTCTACCTGTTTACCGATGAAGCGCGTTTCACAAACCACGGGGTAGTGAGTCTACGGAACATGCATTACTGGTCCGTGGACAATCCTCGCTGGGTCAGACAGCTAGAGCGACAGCGACCGTGGACTGTAAATGTATGGTGCGGAATCATTGGCGACCACCTCATTGGTCCTCACTTCATTGCAGGGGCCCTAACAGCTGCAACATACATCGCGTTTCTACAGAATGATCTGCCAACGTTGCTCCAAAATGTCCCACTGGAAACGCGTCGACGTGTGTGGTATCAGCATGATGGTGCACCTGCACATTCCGCAATTAACACTAGGCCCTTGACGGGCGTTTCATAGGACGTGGAGGACGCATAAATTGGCCAGACCGTTCTCCTGATCTTACACTTCTGGACTTCTTTCTGTGGGGTACGTTAAAGGAGAGTGTGTACCGTGATGTGCCTACAACCACAGAGGATATGAAACAACAACGTATTGTGGCAGCCTGCGGCGACATTACACCAGATGTACTGCGGCGTGTACGACATTCATTACGCCAGAGATTGCAATTGTGTGCAGCAAATGATGGCCACCACATTGAACATCTATTGGCCTGACATGTCGGGACACACTCTATTCCACTCCATAATTGAAAACGGAAACCACGTGCGTACGTGTACCTCACCCCTCATGGTAATGTACATGTGCGTCAGTGAAAAAGACCAATAAAAAGGTGTTAGCATGTGGACGTAATGTGCTGTTCCAGTCTCTTCTGTACCTAAGGTCCATCACCGTTCCCTTTGGATCCCTACGTAATTCGGTGCTCTCCGATACACACGATCGAACAGCGGAGGAGTGGTACTCAAGCTTCAACTTTAGGTTACAATATCTCCGGATGTAATTAACATTTTACAATGCAACAAACGGCACTGATTACGTATTTGTTTATACGTTCAGATGTGCTAACAAAACTAACGTGGTTCCATTTAAAAAAAACGTAGGTTTGTGTTAAAAAACATACTTCCGTGCATTTTTGTATGGTTTGTATTACCCAATTACACTAGCCCCACTCCTCACGTTCGGTCTGTGGACTCGATTCGTCAGTATTTGATGTGGTTTACGAAATATATCCAGCGGTAATGTTAGGTGACTCACCCTGTATATTGAGAGGCCAATGTCAGAATACCCAGACTATGAACAGGGGTCGACAAGAAAATGAGAAGAGTTACCCCAAAATATAATACCATATGATATAAGCGAATAAAAATAAGCAAAGTACACTAATTTTCGTGTCTAACGATCACTTACTTCAGATACCGTTCGAATAGTAAGAGTGGCAGCATTAACTCTTTGAACAAGATCCTGAACGTGGGCTTTCCACGCCCGTTTACTATCTATCTGAACATCCAGAAATTTGAACTGTTCAGTTTCACTAATCGTACGCCCATTCTGTGAAATTAAAACGTCGGGTTTTGTTGAATTGTGTGTTAGAAACTGTAAAAACTGAGTCTTACTTTGATTTAGCGTTACGTTACTTTGTACAAACCATGAACTATCTGAACACCTAAAAATTTGAACTGTTCAGTTTCACTAATCTTATGCCCATTCTGTGAAATTAAAACGTCGGGTTTTGTTGAATTGTGTGACAGAAACTGTAAAAACTGAGTCTTACTGTGATTTAGCGTTACTTTATTTTCTGCAAACCATGAACTTGCGTCGGAAATATTTTAGAATTACCTGTAATACTAGAGGACATGTCATTATATATCTTGCTAGTAAATATCTTTTTCAGTGAGCGTGAGAAGGTTCAAAAAAATCACCTCTTCCATTACAATGAAATTACGAAACGAATCTCGAACTTGAAATCTGTGCAAAGAACTACGTTGTTTCAGAGTTGGTGGTCAATGCAGCATCGAGAACATGGATATTATGCATGTACAAACTGACATTAGACATTTTTCCTTAACTATATTGGATTTAAAACAGAATATAGGAGAAAAATTCAACTGAATTAACGAATAACTTCTACAAGTATGTACCTCAGATCGCTGTACAGCTGTACTTTCTTCGAAAGTCGCAACAGAGTTTACGCAGCTATTTTAAGCGCGTCCATTTTCGCAAGGAAACTGCGTGGTTTGCGAGCCAAACAAAGCCGACAACTGCCGCTGGAGGGCGCAGATCACACTAACCAGCTCGCCCCTTGCGCCGACGGCGCTGTGTCCCGTGAGGTCGGATGTCCCGGCCGCGATCACGTCAACGTTAGCTGCCTCGTCCCGTGTTAAGGACAGCTTTAGTCTGCAGAGTCGACAAACTTCTTGGCGCCCACTGCTGGGGTGAGCGTCCTTGCGGAATGCCGCACGCAACAGTCGCGCCTCCTCACAGCTAACGTACAAGTTACATCATGGGGACGCTGACCTCTCCGAGCATAATCAAGACTGATGCAGCTTATCGAGTGATAAACGAACATTCTACCTATAACGTTTTCAATTTGACGCGCTGGACAACTACCAAGCAACTACACACCACTCCACTGCTACCCCGATCGGCTTAAGGCGGAATACTACCTGGATTGTTTGACGCTAAAGACTCAGTCCCACAACCTACCGTGGAGGCTTCCCACTGCCGGCCATTACAAGTGGTGTCGGTAGTGGGACTGACGTCTGCAGCTAGTTCCAGGACCATGTTTCCATCCGCAACGTGCAGCAATAAAATGCAGTGGAATGAATGTGCTGACTGATGTGAAAAAGGACTGGTAATTTCAAGCAATTTTATGTTGTAGTGAAAAGTGGGTGTTTCGTTACAGCGGATCCAGCTTTTATAATGTAAAAGCTTACATTATGATGAACGAAGAGACTACCATCTGAAGCAACTGACTGAATGCTTACAATCGACCTTGGATTGACAAAAAGAGCAGATGGTTCATCTATCACACACTACATTCCAACACATTTCATTCTTTCCACATTTTGCTCCATCAACATCCTCTTTATCAATGTGTTTTGTGGTCGGCTACAATTCTACAAATGATGTCTACGAAAGCTGCTAAGTAACTTGGCATTACTGTGCAAGATTTTGTTTACAGATGAATCATCATCTACAAAACATGCACACATTAACCTTCGCAATATCCGCTACTGATCAATGGAAAATTAACACTGGCTGAGGGAGGTAATCTGCCATCGTGGGGTGTCAGCTTTTCAACAATCGCGTCAATGGAGCCGGTTTTATTGATGATACTCCAGATATTCACAATTTTCTACAGTTCCTAACTGATGTGCTGTCGTAGTTATTAGATAACAGTGGGCTGGGCATAATGCAATCCATGGGTTACTAACATAATGGGTGCCGTTTCCGTTCCGTACAGATAATTACAGACATTCTTAACAGAACATTCAAAAAGCTGAAAAATTCATATTTCAATACTGCCAAGAATGTTGAACAAATAATTCTTTATTTGTTATAGATTTAGATCATCTTCAGGTAACACACATTTATTTACTATAGCCTACATGGCACTGCTCTTACTGTGGTGTCAAATAAAATAAAAGTCCACTGTTGTCAACAGTAAATACATTATACGGCCAATAGTAAAATAAAACGCTACTTCTCAGGCAAAAGAAATGTATGGCCGTGCTTCAAAATGCATGCCATTAATAGAAAATTCTGGTAGATGTTGCGAATCTCACGTTATTACAAAAGTTTTCAGTGGTATAACTTTCGGCAATACATATTATTCACTCATTCTGATATGCGTCGTATTTTCATTAGTCCTATCGGTAAACAAATTGTTGCTCTAAGCTCTTCATCTTCCAGTGCTAAATCGACAGTAAAAGCTACCCTCATTAAGGTACTGTAATACTGTGAGGTGGACCGTAAGCAGTCGGTCTGTTTCTGGAAAAGAAAGGTGATTCCACTATATTATCAGCCAACTGTGCATTTTCATCAGCTCTAATACTCTTATCTTTAGGAGTTGCAAGTTAATTATTTGAATTCTGTGTTCAGCCAGAGATGTAAAGGTAAGTTTTCCAAGTGCCACTGAGTGTAAGTCATCAATGTTCTTCTCTCTCCCTTCAATGTGAAAGTACTAAGGGGCTGCTGTATCTACATTACACCTGCTGTTCTTGTATTTAATTGCACAGCTCTCCTGTATTGTCTGAAGCACATCTGACTGATTTGTGCATGTGACCTATGACCTCTATTTCTGACTTGCGTTGCTTTGTGCTGCTTGGAACTTTCGTGCAGTACCTCACCTCGTGGCCTCTACGTGTTACATTGGCTGTGTGTCGTTGCTCTTCTGCTACCAGGGGTTGCAGTTCAATCTCCTACCGTAATGGGAGGCATCCGTCTTCACTCTACAGGCCACTCACATCCCGGATACGTTAGTCAGTCGAGTCTGTGCACGATGCTACACTTCTCAAAATGCGCCCACCTACTAAACTGTGCATGTAAAGATGTTTAATATTAGAACTATCATAGTGTAAGTGAATGTAATCACCATATTAAGCAGCAACTGGACTGCCGAAAGCGTTACTACCTAAAAATCGTTGATTTAGTTTAACAATCAGAACTGTTTCCAAATATTCAACGTATGTAAAGCTGAAGCAGAGCACTTCATAATTCGCAGAGCACATGATCATCTGCAGCCTTCGCTGGACGATAACTGTATTATAATCCAAGTTAGGATACTATGGAACAGGACGACTGCACTGGAACTGAAATAAATCTCTATTTTGACGCAGCCTACGTTATGGTCACATGAGAACTTCGACATGCTGGTCTTCGTATTGCTGAGGGACAATTTAGTGATTTTTGTAATTGGTAACCCAAAGAAAAAGAAGGTGGTAACAAAGGGTCGTCACATATGCTTATTTTTGATGTTATATTTGTTGTGGGTGACACAGAAAACAGGTTCAATTCGCTATTCATAAATTAAATCAGATCTGATCTTACTACAGTCTACTGATTTCAAAACCGACGTAATGACAAGTCACAAGAAAATAGCCACACAGATTAAAAATTAGTGCTGATAATAAGCCAGCTGAACATATCTTTCTTTTTTATTACGTTGTGATATCGTTTATAACTGTAACAACGATAAATAGATAAGACTAAACAGATACTGAATTGGGAAGAACATGATCTGGGAATAGTACAATGCCAATCGAAAATGAGATACTGTTTGTAGTAAAATTATTTATTGTTTACCCCAGAGTGTGATTTTTTAATTACAAAAGCAAGTGATATTTGTTCGTCACAGACGCCGAGTTTCAAAACAAACTGTTAGGTTCTGAGAAACACTCAAAAATTTATCAAAATTTACTCAGATTCTGTAGTGCACATGGCAAATAGCTGACACAGGAAATAATATATATGCGTTTGTGAAGTGGACGGAACAGAAAACCGACAGTAGCATCAGTACGTACAAAAAAAGCCTACACACTGAAAAGCAAGCAGAAGGAATTGTTACCTTACTAGTTTGCACAATAAGAGAATGCAGAAATCGGAAATAATGTAGCCGTCTGCAAAGCAGACATTTGCACCAATAAATTTCAATCACGAGACGAGAAAATTAGAATTAAAATTTTAAAGCTCTACATACACAGTTGTGAAGCGACCAAAAGGAACTGCTGTTTCACTAATGTGCAAATTCACTGAAACCAGAAAATTTAGAATATTGCACACATCTGTGAAACAGGCTTTTGGATGAAAGAAATTCAAGCACGCTTTTGGATGAACGAATTTCAGTCACACAGACAAAAAGTAAACAAATAAATACATAAATACGTAAATAAATGAAAATATAACTTTGCATACATGGCTATGAAGCAGCCAAAGAGAATTAAATGATTTAATAAGGATATTCATAGTAGGCAGTGAATTGAAAATAATGTACAAGTTTGTGAAATGGAATTTTGCTTTTTAACTTTACATACACGGCTGTGAAGCATCAAAAGTAATTCCTATTTGATTATTATGCATAATCGTAAAAACAGAAAATTTAAAACATACTCGTCAGCGAAACTGACAGAGTGGTTCACCGAGCACTTTCATAAGCAACGAAATCCCAAACAAACGAATGGTCTTAAGGATACAAATTAGGCAAATGCAGTAATAGTTAGATTTCTGCCGACTTCTCAGACAGTTGCTCGACATTTCTACCACAATCACTCAGAGTACAAATTAAATTTACACAGCAAGTTAATGACAGTCAGTAAGCAGAACCTCAATAACCACATAAACATGACGACAAACAATTGAGCCCTTTGGCCAGCTAGTATCAAATACAAAAATAAATACACACATCAAAAAAAGTTTTGCATCACCTCGGTAGCGAGAGTTCCAGAACCTGTTCAGAAAATTGGAATAGAGATCAACACAAACATCATTTCCGCACTTTTTATTGCTCATGAAAACCACACATTGCGTGTTGTACAACCATACAGCGAGACCTTCAGAGGTGGTGGTCCAAGGACGTCGTCTTGCATTGATGCATACCTGTATTCCTCGTCGCAAACTGTCCACAAGTTCATCAAGGCAGTGTTGGTCCAGACTGTCCCACTCCTCAACGGCGATTCGGCGTAGATCCCTCAGAGTGGTTAGTGGGTCACGTCGTCCATAAACAGTACATTTCAATCTATCCCAGGCATGTTCGAGAGGGTTCTTATCTGGAGAACATGCTGGCCACTCTAGTCGAGCAATGTCGTTATCCTGAGGGAAGTCATTCACAAGATGTGCACGATGGGGGCGCGAATTGTCGTCCTTGAAGACGAATGCTTCGCCAATATGTTGCCGATAGAGTTGCACTATCGGTCGGAAGATGACATTCACGTATTGTACAGTCGTTATGGCGCCTTCCATGATCACTAGTGGCGTACGTCGGCCCCACACAATGCCACTCCAAAACAGCAGGGAACCTCCACCTTGCTGCACTCGCTGGACAGTGTGTCTAAGGCGTTCAGCCTGACCGGGTTGCCTCCAAACACGTCTCCGACGATTGTCTGGTTGAAGGCATATGCGGCACTCATCAATGAAGAGAATGTGATGCCAATCCTGAGTGGTCCATTCGGCATGTTGTTGGGCCCATCTGTACCGCGCTGTTTGGTGTTGTGGTTGCAAATATGGACCTCGCCATGGACGTTGGGAGTGAAGATGCGCATCATGCATCAATGACTGCACGAAAAGCATTATTCAACATGGTGGCGCTGCTGTCTTGGTTCCTCCAAGCCATAATCCGTAGGTAGCGGTCATCCACTGCAGTTGTAGCCCTTGGGTTGCCTGAGCGAGGCATGTCATTGACAGTTTCTCTCTCTCTCTCTGTATCTCCTCCGTGTCAAAACAACATTGCTTTGGTCCACTTCGAGACTCCTGGACACTTCCCTTGTTGAGAGCCCTTAGTGGCACAAAGTAACAATGCGGACGCGACCGAACCGCGGTATTGACCGTTTAGGCATTATTGAACTACAGACGACACGAGCCGTGTGCCTTCCTCCTGGTGGAATGAGGAACTGATCGGCTGTCGGGCCCCATCCGTCTACTAGGCGCCGCTCATGCATGGTTGTTTACATCTTTGGGCGGGTTTAGTGACATCTCTGAACAGTCAAAGGGATTGTGACTGTGGTACAATATCCACAGTCAACGACTATCTTCGGGAGTTCTAGGAACCGGATGATGCAAAACATTTTTTTGATGTGTGTGCGAGGCGTGTTTTTTAAGTAAGTACCGTTTTGAAATTAAAAAAAAGGCGTGCCAAGATATCTCAATTCTTTTATTTTTACATGAAAGCGTGTATCTTAATCTACGCACTGACGCCATTACAGTCTGATTCTTCCTTGTTTACGTTGTGTACTGAGAGTTTAAGATGCCTCCGATAATCGTGAGTCCCGCCGACTGCGAAGTACAGGCTGTTATAAGATTTCTTTGTGCTAAAGGCTTAAAAGCGATCCATATTCATCGTGAGATCTGGCAGTTTGCGGAGAAAACATTATGAGTGATGGAATGGTAAGAAAGTGGGTGAGAGCATTTAAAGATGGCCGCACAAATGTGCATGATGAACAACGGAGTGGGTGTCCTTCGGTCGTTAATGAAAGTTTGGTGCGGAAAGTGGACAATAAGGTGAGAGAAAATAGACGCTTTACGATTTCCTCCTTGCCGGATGACTGTCCTAATGTTTGTCGTAGTTTTTTGTATGGCATTGTGACCGAGCACTTGAATTACCGAAAATTGTGTGCACGTTGGGTACCGAAAATGTTGACGGATGTGCACAAAACCAAACGTTTAGACAGTGCATTGACTTTCCTTGAGCGCTACCACGTCACACCAGAATCAAAGTAACAGTCCATGGAAGTGGAGCAAGGGCATCGTTTTGCTGCAAGACAATGCCCGTTCGAATGTGGCGAATCAGACCAAAGATCTCATCACATCTTTTCGATGCGAAGGTCTAGATCATCCTCCGTACAGCCCCGATATTGCGCCCAGTGACTACCATCTGTTCCTGCACTTGAAGAAACGCCTGGGCGGTCAGCGTCTTCAAGACGATGAAGTCAAAACAGTGGTGATGCAATGGTTAACAAGTCAGGCGGCAGACTTCTGTGAGGAGGGTATTCAAAAACTGGTACAACGTTAGGACAAGTGCCTCAATATTGACGGAAATTATGTAGAAAAGTAGATTACGGTACAGGCTTTCATGTGGCTGGCTCTGAGCACTATGGGACTTAACTTCTGAGGTCATCAGTCCCCTAGAACTTAGAACTACTTAAACCTAACTAACCTAAGGACATCACACACATCCATGCCCGAGGCAGGATTCGAACCTGCGACCGTAGCAGTCGCGCGGTTCCGGACTGCGCGCCGAGAACCGCAAGACCACCACGGCCGGCAGGCTTTCATGTGAAAATAAAATTATTGAGATATCTTAGCACGTCTTTTTTTTAATTTCAAAGCGGTACTTACTTAAAAAAGCTTGCCTCGTATAATAAGGCACTTAAATACAGGACACAATAATAGACACTGAAGTTAAATCCAGAAAACACATACCCCTCATGAAACTGAAAAGTAGGCCTACTTGTTTTAGAAAGATTCTTATCGCCAGTGAGCCACACAAAGGCATCGGCCTAATGCCAAAATAACCAACGACATTCAGAATGACTACACAGTGCTGTTCGTGACTTAAAGTCCACAAAAAGTTGCTCACTGTCGTTTCTGTATCAGGCAGAAGATAATCACAGACAGTGTATGCGACCAAGTCCACCACCCAAAGCAGAACGAACACGCCCAAAGTTCAACTCCAGAGTATGGCCCGTCACTGCACAGGCAGGACGAAGTTGCAACTCCTCTGTATGCGGAAGTGCATCCCGAGGTGCAAGCCGCTACACCAGGTGGGGCTCCATCAAAACAAGCCAAACCACAGGCATCACGTTTGAGGTGAGCTTGCAGAGCCGTCCCAGGCGCCACCACACGGGGCGCCAAGAAAGCTGCAGCCAAGCAACGCTAGGCAAAGAATTTCCTCAAGCACAGGAACCGACATAGCCACACGCATGGTTCAGATACCGTTCAATGCAGCCTGAAAGAAAAAAACTAGAATAGAAACACATGGCTATAAGATTCAAAAATAAGAAAGAAGGGCTGAATGGGAAACAAAGATGACGCAAGGAAGTTGGAGGGACATTTAAATAGGATGTGTGATAGCACAATAGCAAAGCTGCAAGCCAGTGAAACGGAGTATTGGAAGACCTAGGAAGATGCGAGACCCCCCTGTAGTGCTTAACCTCCATAAATACTTCTCAGTCGAGCCACAAGTCTCTAGTAGAAGGTGGTACAGGCGACTTACAGTATGACTGCTCACTCTTATTCACCGGCACTACGAGTTTTAAGACAACCCTTCCCTGGATTACCTCAGTAAATCGACATGCAGAACTTCCCACCATCCGTTCACAGAAAAGTTCTCACAGATGTAGGTTGTAGCAGTTCTCGTAATGTACTGGAATTGTTCAGAGGTGTGGATAGTCCAACTATGCAGCTACAGGTGGATTTGCAGATTTCTATTCTACTTTAAATAGTATTTACGGAGCATTTATTAACGTACACCGTAAAATAGTTCACACACAATTAATCAATTAATTCGATACAATCAATATAAAAAATTTCTTAAAATCAATAGCACTGGCGGCACAAGAGACCAGATCTGGAATGCATATAAACAGACTGAACAGTTTGGCACACAGCGGGAAGCTCTAGTATACTTCGTGTGACTCCGGGAAGAGCCATACATCGTCGGCAGAATATTAATTATCATTTTTGTTTCTTAATATAAACAGTTAACTGCAATTATGATAGCAAAGTTTTAATTACCTTAGGATGCCCTTTAAGTTATTATGTCAAAATTGGCTTATTTAGTGTAAGAATATATATTTAATATAAGAAATGCGTTAGTTTCAAGCCTGAAATTTGGTGTATCCCCATCGTTTACAATTACCAAGTTAGGCTGGGCGAGCACAGGCGATCTTTCAGTTGACGCGATTGAACAACCCCTGTCGCTGGGCACATTAAGGAGAGCACACTGTTACAGGAAAATCTCGAGTACTCTCAGTGGCGCCAAGGATTTCACAGAAACAGCTTGTTTGGTGGCGAGTTTACTCTGACGAAGACACAACAGCACAAATACCGTTACTGGCTGCATCCAGTTGTTAAGTCAAAGACTGTTGAAAGGTCGGTTTTACAAATTACACGAAGAGTTACGAAAGCACCCGAATAAATTCCTTCAGTCCTTGAATAGCTTGGACTCAATGCTTCAATCAATAGGACCTAAAATAACAAAATAAGACATGACATGGAGGAAGTCTGGCGGAAATATGTACCACCTGTGGAGCGCTTAGCAGTGGCATTCAGGTAAGCATACTTTTATTGCCCTTTTACGTCACTGATCAGATACATCAAGAACACCGCTACTATAAGTAAAATTGGCGAACCTGTTTCCTGTGAAAACGGCAAAACCAAGTTTCTGAGTTCTTGTTGTCGTTATCAGCACAGCGGCGCAGTTTGTGGAGGTTAAGTTTCATTTAGGACATTTGACGAATACGGCCGAAAAATGAAGTTGGAGAATAAGTTGCTTGAGTGGTGCTGCTATGACGCATGTTCGACTGCCACGGAAAAATTGGTGAAAGCTGATAATATCTGGTATCCTTCATCACGTTCAGTACTTCTACTTTCGCGTAATGTTTTTGTCCCACGGCATGGGGACAAGCATTAAAGGAAAATTTTTGTCCTCGTTATTAGCAGTTATGTAAATGTCTACAGGTTCATCATATGGCAGAAAAACTCAAGACGACTGGATGATTACTGATTGCCAAAAAGTTTTTAGACAGAACTGACTTTCCAACTTGCACAGGTGCTGTGGACGGAAGACATGTATGACTGAAAAAAACTGCTGTCAGTGGCTAAGAGCTTTTAATTACAGTAATTTTTTTCGACAGGGTGCAGTGGGCGCTGAGTACTATTTCACCTCACAGACGTGGACTCACAAGGCACCAGTGAGCATACTAATGTATTGCAAGAAATCTAACACCTGTCGAAGACTGAAAGCAAATCAGTCATACGTTCCAAGTCCTCAATAATTCCTTCACGGCGAGTAAGGAGGATAACTCCGGCCTTTTAAATTTTGCGGGAGATGTAGTATTTGTACTATATAAACACATTTCACGACCTTTTTCTACGAGAAACCTGACAATGAAACAGCATGTTCTTAATTAATGTTTTTGTGGTTCTCGTGTAATGGTGGAATGTACTTTTGGGATTTAGGGTAACAAGTGGTACATATTTCATCGCTCTATTGATGTGGATGTCCGTTTTTCAGACATTATCATAAAAGCGTGTTGTATTCTACACAATTTCGCAAGAAAAAATCACGGTGACCGATCAAGGACGAGTCACAGGGATGCCTTCAGCAAAGCTGTGAGCCTATAGGAATAAGAGCTGATACGTGTGGCATGCAAATAAGGTGTTATTTTGCAAATTACTTTGTGACTCCACTCGCATCAGTACCTTGACCATATGACAAAATTTAAATTGTGGCAATGGCGAATGAATTAAAATAGTGAACTATGAAACTTTCCTGGTCCAAGCAGTTCAATCCAGTTCCAAATGATGCTGCAGCAGCACACTTCTCCTCATAGTTTCTGTTTCAAACTGTGATCACTGTATTTTTTTAAATTTCTTATTGTAGACAGCTGGCCTATTTTCCGCTTCTACAATTAGTCTTCTTGAATCGAAAACGCAACTTACAATGTCATCCATATCGCAACTCTAGTCAGCAGACATGATGCTGGCAACAGACGTTGTCTGTCTGCAACAGAATGCGAGAGCGAGCCCATGCCATTGCCTGTGATTCATTCAACATCTGCTACTATCGCGTCGCAAGTGAAATAGGGCAGGTCGCGTCTTTTAGATCGCCGCTACAGTTTGACAGCAGGTGTGCACGCAAGTATCCAGCCACCGCGTTTCACTCTTGCCACAAACAAGTCGCCAGTGCTCGCCAGGCCTTTAGTTTTGCTCTCACGACTTGCACTGTCTTCCCATCCCACTGGCATACTTTCAACACCATGTGGCGTTACCAACCTAGCAGTCTGCGCTCCAACCGTGGGGACTGCTTCTTACTCGCCACAGTGACGATCTGTATTGACGCTTTACGAGAGCGAATTATTCATCTTAACCGCAGCGCTCGAATACAATGTCGAAATAACAAAAGAGTTAACTGTTGTTCGTAATTAGAGGAAGCTCTCAAAGAGAAGGAATGACTAGAACAACAAAGAATCAGACAGCCTAAAATTCCTTTAAATGCAATGAAAAGGCTTAGTGCTGCTTAAATTACACACCTCGCAACACAAGATGATGATTACAAGGTAGTGCAATAACGATTAGTACCTTTTTATCGATCAGGTAGCGTTTTTGATTATTTTCCCATAGCAATTTGTAAATACCGCTACTGTAATTAGGCCATTACCCGAACAATTATTTGCATTCCGAGTGCTCAATAAAACGAGTGACGCATGTAAAAGTTTTGTAAATGGTATGTATCGCAATCTATACATGAATCAATTAAAAGGAAAAAAAAATCCAGGTAGCGTTTTTGATTATTTTCCCATAGCAATTTGTAAATACCGCTACTGTAATTAGGCCATTACCCGAACAATTATTTTCATTCCGAGCGCTCAATAAAACGAGTGACGTATGTAAAAGTTTTGTAAATGGTATGTATTGCAATCAATACATGAATCAATTAAAAGAAAAAAAAATCATGTTTCCGCCCGGGATCGAACCGGGGACCTTGCGCGTGTGAAGCGCACGTGATAACCACTACACTACGGAAACGTTGAGATAATTCCACCTAACGATGAGTATAAGCAATTCCATGCTGAAGTAATTCAACATAACTTGGAATAATAGTTTTTGAATGTTATTTTATCAATGTTAATATGAGTTTTCAAATAATTACATCTAAAATGCATCTAAGTAATATCTTATGCTGATGAATTTTGTACCACCAGTAATTTTCAAATGTCCTGAAGTGGACAGCTAGAGTATTTTTCGCTGTACCATACAACAACTTCCCTTTCGTTTTGTTTATTACGAACGGAAGGAACGATTCCTTATATGTATTTGTACGTACCGTAAATTACATTGACAGATCACTGGTCAAATCGCAAGTGTGGTTTCTTTGTGAGGAGCATATGCGAGCAGCACCGTTACTTTTAAATTCTTGCATTTGACGTTGAAACCAAAATTTTCAAATTTCAGAAAAAATTCTTCCCGAGGAAACTTACATCTGTCTTTAGCGACTAGTTATCTCTGTAAAATTCTCCCATGATTGGAACAGGTCTGTGATTAATGCATACTCAGGGCCGGTTCCAGGGATTTAGCCACCCCGTGCGAAAATTTCAAGCGCCGCTTCCCCCCTCCGCCCCTGCCGCCTTACTTTCACATATCACACTCATTCGTCTGTTTGCTGTGAAAATGTATATAAGATCAAAGCAGCAGCATGTGATGCGTTTGCGGTGCAATACATTTTAAGCCAAAACTAATACGTCAACGAAGATTAATTTACGTCACCGGCAATTTTTTAAGTAACTTGATCAGAGGATGAGCGTTTTACTGATTAACTGTTGTGTAAATCGCAGGTTCTTGAAGGCACTTTGTACAGAGACGTTTCTCTTCACATGCGGCACATAATTAAGGCAAATAAACAAAAGCACGTGTATTCACTGCGCATTGAACAATGGCCGGGACAAGGAAAGATAAATATTTATATTAGATATAATCTACCGTTATTATAGTCAATATCGATACCAATTTGTCACTTATTTCGCCATTAGACAAAACAAATGTACGCAAAGCCTACAATAAATCCACACTACGCAAAGTGTGACAAACATAAATCAATTAAACGAAAAATTAATGAAAAACATGTGTGAAAGACTTGGCTTACATGACATTTTTCTTGCTTTGGCACCAACGAACTTCTGGCTTCACCAACGTTGACACTACTTTAAGTTCATCTTTAAAATTGACAAGACTGATGTCCTTAGCCTTCCGTGACTAAAACTGTCGCACAGGTTGGAACACCTTTCACTTAGAACGTCGGGTGACATGTCCTTAATTTTACTAATGTCACACAAACAATCAAAGAGCTCACTGCGACTTCTGAGTTGTTGAAATCCTCACTCCGTGCGCATATTATAACATCCAGTACTTTAAAATAAAAATCTACTTTGTACTGCAGTTCTGGATCTTCAATTTTCTCATCTTCTCCCTCATACTGAAACTGTTTCTTCTTCCTTCGCTTTCATATGTACGTTGCACCGCCTACGTCTGGGTTTTCTGTATCGAGTTCGGTTGCCAGCTTCTTAGCGTGAAGCAGAAAATCTTGGAATTTGGTGTCCTCCCTGCACTTTGTGAAATGCTTTTGTTATTTTTTCGAGTAAGTCAACAGCTTTAGATATATTTGCGGTAATATTTTGTAGGTGTTTGCTGACAACATTGATATTGAGTCATACATCATACCGTATTACCAGTGAACAAAGGAACGAAAATCACGAATAAGGTTTGCCAAACTACATGACTCATGTGCAACCATTCTGTCGGTATTTTCGTTTTCGCTTATTTCAACTACGGCATCGTAGATCCCTATGTTATAGTTGACAGCAGCGATTGCATCGATCCTACTTTGCCATTTTGTCGTACTCAGTGGCTTCAACGTTAGGGTAGATATACGATAATTCAGGACTGCCCAACGTCGCGTAGACGCAGAAAAGAAATCATAAATTTTTCTCACCAAACAAAATAATGGAACTGCGTACTCTTATGCTTTTGCAGCATCATTACAACTAGATTTAAGGAATGACTACTGCAAGGAACATAATCTGCCTTAGGATTTGTATCTAAAATCCTCTTTTGCATTTTTTGTGTTCTTGCCTTTCATGTTAAAACCGTTATCATAGCTCTGGCCCCTGTAAGCCACAAACCAGATGTATCTCCTACAGATACAAATCCAAGAAAATGTTCACTAATATTTACATCGCACGTGTCGTAGTCTATAGAAGTCGCATACACAAAACGCACTATCATTGTCATTTGCTCAACACCGGGAATATCTGGTGTACAGCCCAAAATTGAACTATAATATCTAGCAGATCTCTATAAAGACAATATTTTGTTTTTAAATTTACGATGGAGAATGTGAATTGTTTCATTTTGCAAGTTTTTACCCAGATAATGACGAGACGTATTTTCACTGCGCGTTCTTCCCCTTCTGCGCTCGCCGAGAACTGAATCATATTTACCAATAATTCGACCAATTTTAAGAAATTCCAATTGTTGTGAGAGAAGAGACACTCTCTAGCCAAAAACTGGATAATTGCTATAAGGCGTTCCATTACACCCTTCCAATGCCGAGTTTCTGCATTCAATATCTACAGAGTTCCTGCACCCACAGTATTCCCAAATTTTAATCTTCTGGCGAGCTCCACCCACTTTTGGTGCGAATCTAAGTGCACTTGGGCCCTATCGTGGCTAGCTAATGTCTCAGAAATGTGCTGCCAGCTATTTAACAACCAGAAGTCAATAATATTTTGATGTTCGTAAAAAAATTACAGCTGAAACAAAAAAAACAGCATTTGCACTTATTGAATAAACTAACCACTTACGCTGAAAATTTCACCATTGCACAAACTGTAACTGTAATTTTAGAGGTAAAGCGACGATTAGAATCATTCCTAGGGCAGCTTTCGAATTCCATTATCTGTTCCGGAGGCCCTCTTTTGACTAACGTTTACTACAAAATCATCTAATTTGTCGGGCCATTTTGCGGGACCTGAATCAACTACGTCACTGACAGTTTGAATATCAGATGAACACTTGCTAGAATCAGCTGGAACAGTCTCACATTCATAAGAGAGCTGGTATACAATGTCATATTTACCCTGCGAAGTTGCAGGTACTTATTCATCTACCGGAGGCTTGCTCTGATTTACGTCTACATCTGCATTTGTGCTTACATCATTCTGACCAAAATCTTAAAATGGAAAATTTTTCCTAACGAAAATTTCAATGTTTTGTCTACGTATTCTCTTTCCGTTCACCTTTTCCTGTACTGGCTGCCTCAGACATTCCAACAGTTTGTAAAATTAGCAATAACTTATAGCCTAATGAAAACGCATCGCGTCACAGTGAGAAAGCGTTTTCACACCAAACTAATAACTTACCTCTGCCAGCTGAATGTACAATTATCAACTTTTAACACAATCGTTATTGTCTTTACTGAACAGCCTCCAAAAGGAATGATACGGCCGGTGAAACAACTGACTTTGCCTACATTATTATTGTTCGAAGTTAATAGACGAAAGTAAATTGTGTCTGGCAAATCAAATATGTTTCTAGTAAGTGCACCACATACAGACCTATGTTGGCTCCACAATCCACAGTTCGACCACTATATGAAACACTTAACTCGCTACTTAGCTATTAACAAAAAAAGCAAGCGACCATTCTTGCTACATAATGAAACTGCCAACTGAGCGCGGCTTATCTACTGTGCACGGCTGCCAACTCCCAAAAATATTTGCCCCGTAAACTCTAGTCGAAACATCCCTAAGACTCATTATTCATTACCTAACACCTCTAAAAGCAAATATCCATATTTTGCTGCTGATTTTACTTATTTGCAAATTATTCAACATTTCAAACGTAATTCCATCTTTTTATGAATCATTCGAAGTTTTAACGCTAATGTCAGACAAACTTATCATTTTGAATGGATTATGTGTAATTCAAGATCTGCATTTTGTTGCGAGAAATATGAACTATAAAAACCGTCTAAGGCATTTCAATGCACAATCGGCTTCATAACTTTTTATAAACTTTTTTACAATAATGTAAATAGAAAATGTGCGTCAAATACCAGCATTTGAAATTGTTATCCATAAACCTAGTACAAATGAAAGAGAAACAGAGAGGCCATATTTCGAAATATCTTCGTAATCGTACTGTTGAAAATGTACAATTCCATAGTGAATGTATTATTGTGTTTATAATTGCTCCATGTTATAAACAGACTTGTGGAACTCTGTGGAAGATTGGTACAAATACTGTTAAGTAAATAAATAGCAATCAAATACTTAAAACTTTAAGTCCCCTTTTTAATTCGCGAACATTGACTCGATCCCACTGTCACCTATTTCACGATACCGTTATGGTAACGAGACAACAACCAGTGCTGTTCTACGTGTGACGAATGAAACATCTTTTTGAACAAGCGTAAAAGAATATGATATGATTATATACGCACTTTTTATTTTATATACGCATAGAACCATTGTCTGTATCAATGTTCTCGGCAATAAATATTTCCAATTTTTTGTGGGATCGACATTTTTTTCGTAAATCGGAGCGCATAATTTTCAGCAAGACCCTTGATTTTATGAATAATTTGTGTTTCCAAATTATTCTCACATTTCTGTATTTATGCAAGACGAATTTGCCGCCGTGGGCGATGGCATGGTTGTCCTCCCCCCCCCCCCCCCCCCCTTGAGACGGCCCAGCGCTTCTTCGTTTTCGTCTTCTCCATCGACATCGCCGCACAATTTTTTAAGTTTTTCTGTAGAAAAGTTGCAGCGAATCGAAATGGTGACATTTAAACTTGGGTGTCGGTATCTGCGTGACTTTGGTATTTAAATGTCACTCTCTTAATTCATTAGGTTCGCGACGTTTTAAATAATGGTGATTAGCTGCATTCTACTTTTTTCTTTTTACTTTCGGAGTGCTCCTTACACTCGGTATGTCATTAAGACACACATTTACGGATTACTCCATCGTGAATTGCAATTTGTCGGAAGACTTCTTATTGACGGAACTCTGTATTTCTTCCTGGCAGGAGACCAGCCTATTTAATTCCGGACAGACGACAGAGTCTCATCAGACGAACGTAGCATGGGGCGCAGATCGCGGAACTGGAAATGACGAGGCGTATCGGGACCACTGGACATATATTTGACAGGATTTGGATTCAAATATCTGGCCAACTACCCTGGTTTTAGTTTTCTGTGAGTTCCCTAAATTACTTCAGGTGAACCCCGAATAGGTTCCTCTGATATGAAGACAGGCGATTCCTTCTCCTGCTATTCTACTCTGATGAAGCAGAACATTATGACTACCTGCCTACGCTGCGCGGGGTAGCCGCGCGGTCTCGGGCGTCTATCCACGGTTCGCGTGGCTCCCCCCGTCGGGGCGGAGGTTCGAGTCCTCCCTCGGACATGGGTATGTCTGTTGTCCTTAACGTAAGTTGGTCTAAGCTAGGTTGAATAGTGTATAAGCCTAGGGATCGATGACCTCAGCAGCTTGGTCTCACAGGAACTCACCACAAATATCCAGTTTTACCACCTGCCTAATAGATAATATGTCCACCTCTGACACGGATAACAGTGCGAGGCGTCGTGGCATGGAAGCAGTGAGGCCGTGGTAGGTCGCTGAAGGCAGTTGGCACCATATCTGAACACACACACACACACACACACACACACACACACACACACACACACGCACCTAAATCCTGTAAATTCCCGGGAGGAGGGAGATCAGCTTTAATGCCACATTCAGTCACATCCCAATTTTTGTCGATCGGGTTCAGATCTGGAGAGTTGAGGGCAAGCGTATCAACTGGAACTCGCCACTGTGTTTCTCGAACCACTCTACCCACTCCTGGTTTGTGACACTGTGCATCTTGTTGAAAATGCCACTATCATCGGTAAACATGACCGTATGAAGAGGTGTACATGATTTGTAACGATTATACGATACTCCTTGCCCGTCATGGTGCCTTGCAGGAGCTCCGCTGCACCCATGGATGCCCATGTGAAAGTTCTCCAGAGCATAATGGAGCCGCCGCCAGCTTGTCTTCGTCCAGCGATACAAGTGTCAAGGAGCGGTTCTCCTGGAAGATGACGGATCGCGCCCTCCCGTCGACACGATGGAGAAGGTATAGGGGTTCATCAGACCATCAATGCTCTGCCACTGCGCCACCGCCCAGTGCCGATGGTCAAGTGCCCGTTTCAGTAGTAGTTCCCGATGTCGTGGTGTTAACACTGGCACATGCGTGGGTCGTCGGCTGCGGAGCCCCATCGTTAGGAGTGTTCGGTGCACTGTGTGTTCAGACACTCTTGTGCTCTGTTCAGCATTACAGTCTGATGTTCTAGGCGCTGCAGTCTGGAACTGCGAGACCGCTACGGTCGCAGGTTCGAATCCTGCCTCGGGCATGGATGTGTGTGAAGTCCTTAGGTTAGTTAGGTTTAATTAGTTCTAACTTCTAGGGGACTGATGACCTCAGAAGTTGAGTCCGATAGTGCTCAGAGCCGTATGAACCATTTTTTTGAACAGTCTGATGTTAGTTCCACCACAGTTCGCTACTTGTCCTGTTTTACCAGTCAGCCTACGACGCCCTACATCTGTAATGAAGAATGGCCGCCCAACCCCACGACGTCTGGACGTGGTTTCACCACGTGTTGAACTCACTCACCACAGCACTCCTCGAACACACAAGTCGCGCTGTTAACTCTCATGCCGAGCCTCCGGGCCATCATACTCTGCCCTCGGTCAAACTCAGATAGAACGCGCGCCTGCCTCGTTCTAAACGCGGATAGAACGCTCACTGATACTACATGCACCGTGCGTGTGACTATCAGTCATTCCCGGCCAAGTGACGCTGCTATCGCCTGGACGGGTCTGTGTCGGCAGGAGGTCGGTGGTCACAATGGTCTGGCTGATCAGTACAACAGCGTTAGCGAATGCCCTGTATCTCGCTGTGACGTGATATGGGGACTATTCTGACATACACGAAAATTTGTTGACGATCGACGTTTGTTGCACTCACTGACAACACTCTTTGAAGATAGGAGAACGTCAAGACGAAAACTGTGTTATACTACTTGAACACTGCTTCAGTTGTTAAATCTGTTGTTCACACCTTAATTTCAATTTTCTACAAGTATAATGAATCTAGCCTCCTCGAAGCTTTCGCATATGAACTGTAATTTCGATTCCATGTAAAGTTTGTCCAGATTTGAGTTATTTTTCCAACTTAAATTATATAATTATCATTTGTAAATATTTCTGAATATATCTGATCCCCATAAAAACCATTTTTCTGTTAATATAGTTTTATTATTGATATCAAATATGATACGCTGAGAGCCAAAGTGGTATAACTCAGTTTTTCCCAGTACTGAGAAATAAAAGGTTTTGTGTTTCGTGTAATGTAAATTCATGCTTTACAGTAATTCGTGATTCATTTGATAAAATGTGCAAAAGAAATGTTCTAATTACTTTACTACAGACATTTTAGTTATTTGTATCTCATATTCCTTTTAGTATTCCCTAAATGTTGGAGTATCACTTTTTCTCTCAGCACTTTACTCATAGTGAAAGGTAATGAGACATAAATCAAGAGTTGTACCACTCTTCTTATAAACGTTTTGGTGAAGTTGAATACCTGAGAAGGAATACACTATCTTTTAATCTCCATAATTGCAATATATTTGTAAAACATGAACATAATGTGATACAGTAAATGTGTGTCAGCACTCATTACTAACAGCGTACTTTTCTCTCACAAACTGAGTGGAAATAATTGCATTATTGTTGTTCATTACTAGCATGTTACCTACTGAGTCGGTCTAATAATTAGCAGTGCGTTCATCTACGGATTATAAATAAACTGTTGTTTCTAAACGTCGAAATTTCTTAAAGCGTAATTTTCGTTATGCTGATATAGGCTTTTATAATGGATAGAGACCAGATTATATGCATTTGCATGCTACATATGCATTTGAATATTTGGCCCCTTTTCACCGGGCAATGCACACTTTAACCAAAAACTAGTGACGATGCATATTTCCGCTCCATGTTCACAATATTTTAAAAATTTAGACGGGTGGGCTCGATCTAGTTTCGATGTCTCACAAATTGACCGCGACCTACAACTGCGTCCAGTCGCTAACCGAGAGACCACTCTCTAGTGAAATTATCTCAGAAGAGGGACAGGAAGAGGCAGATTCAATGCTTCTGCGCCAGCGCCCCCGGTTAAGCCCCTCCACTGTCATACCGTACGCGTCGGCAACAATTAAATTAAACTACGCAAGCTTTTTAGTCGCACGCCCATTGTTTAAGTTTAGCTTTCTATTTACTTGTACACAGTTGAACGTGTTTACAACATGTAGTGTGTAACGTGTTGTGCGCCATGCAGCCCGAAAAAAGAAACGTCATTTCGTGGATAACTGACCATCCTGGAACATTTACATATGATGGAATTGTTTTATCTTGTCGAGTTTGCCAGAAAAACTTTTCGTGCAAATAAAAAAAAATAAAAAAAAAAAGTTTCAACTACACCAGCAATTCAACACAAGTCTTTATATCGCAGAAATGCAGAAGAAAGGACCACGACAAGTTCTGACAACAGCAAGTTACAGCAGCTGGGATTTGTCCAAAGGCAACCTAAAAAGTCGGTTTAACATGGATCTATGTGAAGCATTCATTGCAAGCACCACTCCTCTTCATAAACTTACAAACACTATTCTTGAGGCTTCCTGCGTAAATATTGCTTAAATCAAAATGTATCAGATGGATCAACATTGCGTAAAAATTACACACCGACAATTTACGTAGATGTTCTGGAAGAAATACGCAATGAACTCAAGGACGGCTTTATCTGGATTTTAGTTGATGAAACTATAGACAGTCGTGGCCGTTACATTACAAATTTAATTGTTGGTGGTTTAAAAGAAGAGCCTTCTTCTTCCTATTTAGCGGCCAGCAAAGAACCTGGAAAAGCAAATCATTTTATGATCGCCAGATTTGTGAATGAGGGTATTAGAAAAAAAATTGCCACGATCTTCTGCAGGTGAAGGGGTGTTTGTATGTATTTCAGATGCTGCTCCCTATACGATCTAAGCAGGAAAAGCCCTCCGAGTATTTTATCCCAATTTGATTCATGTGACGTGTCTTGCTGAAGAAGTGCGTTCCACGTTTGTGAATGTGAATAAACTAATTTCATCTACAAAGAAATTGTTTATAAAGGCTCCTGCTCGCACTAAGACCTACAAAGAAAAATTTGCCATTGCCACCCGAGCCAGTGGTAACTCGTTGGGGTACGTGGGTCGAAGCTGTGTTGTTTTACAATGAACATTTCGAGGCCATTGGAGGGGTAGTAAAACGGTTCAAATGGTTCTGAGCACTATGGGACTTAACATCTGAGGTCATCAGTCCGCTAGAACTTAGAACTACTTAAACCTAACTAACCTAAGGACATCACACACATCCATGCCCGAGGCAGGATTCGAACCCGCGACCGTAGCGGTCGAGCAGTTCCAGATGAAGCGCCTAGAACCGCTTGGAAACTGCGGCCGGCGGATGGGTAGTAAACGACATCGATAGTGCAGAGGCTTTGGCAGTTTGCCAGTGCAAGGAAGCTTTTAATGATTCCAGTATTAAAAAAGACATTGCTGTGATTAGCACTCATTTATCTCATATACCTGCAAGTATTACATAGCTTGAAACTCAAGGTTTGGCGCTGAATGAACCTATTCAGTTAATGAGTAAAATTATTCTAGTAAACTCCTCATTGCCGCAGGTATTCCCGAGAATACTTAAAGAAAAGTGTGAAAACATTTTAAACAATAACCCAGGCTTTGAACACTTCTGCCAAATTGATAGTTTTATTAATGGGATGGGGGAACTTTTACCAGAAACAACAAGAGCCAACATAGCACTCAAATTCAAATGCTGCCCAGTTACCTCGCTTGACGTAGAGTGGTCCTTTTCCGCTTATAAAAATGATCTAAGACACAATCTTACTATCGAACATTTGGAACAGTACTAGGTCGTTTATGTTTACAATAGTAGAAAAATGTAAAATAAATTGTAAATTATGCTTTGATCCTATAGTATTGATTAAGAGTTAATGCTGTTCAAAAAAATACATGATTGTACGTTGTTTTTTAAGTAAAATATTACGGAGTTTTTGAGCCTAACCCTCTGTGTGCGATATATCTCGAAGTTGGTCCCGTACAAATCGATTGTTTCACTGCGACTCACTCGCATGGGTCCGCTTGTTGCCGACAACAATACCAAAGAAGGAACAAATCTTGAAACACGGTATGCGTCTCCATTTTGCAAATTTTTAGAAAGTAATCCCAGAAACGCTGCCTTCCTAACCTCTACCAGAAGGTATTTAGAAAATGATATCAGCGTTCTAAATGTACCTATTTTTCGCGTGGCCGGCGCTCTTCCTCGTAATTGATAAGCACAGGTTCGACTTTGAGATATACTGCATGCAGTACTACCACGTTTTTTTTATTTGATCTTGCATATTTCGACACTTTTCACGCATTTTTAAGCATTTTTCATGGATTTTTTAAGGTTTTTATGATGCAGGTAATCCGGTTTCTAATGGAGCATTGTTTTCTCGAGTTCGCTGTACACGTCACCTTCCTCTGCTAAAGGGTCGACATGTCCAGGTCCAGATTCCTGAGCCGAACTTGCAGTTGTCAGTTGGTTGAAGAAATCGTGGTGCACCGGTGGGATGTACGGGAGAAGTGTCATCATGTCTCTTCTGTTCGCCGCGGTGAAAGGTCGTGCAGTGTTGTGAGGGAGGAGTTGAACACTAGACAAGTGAGGACGGCCACAAGCACGGAGCACTATGTGAAGTTATAATATCCAAAGTTTTGAAAGGAATTCCTGCATCAAGAGATTCTTTGCATAAAACGAGATGTGGGCGGTCTTTCTGGAAACAAAGCCATCAAACGCAAAAGCAATTGGACTTTTCATTTTGCGTGTTATTCTTTCTAAATATCACACTTATCTCTAGATCCTTTGTTGAGACAAAATCATTAGGTGCCATTCTACAAACTGATATCTCACCATCAGTGCCTGCAGACGGCCACGGAGTGCTGGAGGTAGCCTTGCTCGGGACCTTACCGCAGCCACTGGAACAGACGACTGAACAGACATGGTTTATTCCTGCAAGGTGCATTTCACTGACTCCTAGTCACAAGAGAGTTCGTAAAGCCTGGTGTCAAGAACACAGTACATGGTCATTGGAACAGTGGTCCCAGATTATATTCGCAGACGAGTTCAGGTATAGTCTGAACAGTGATTCTCGACGGCTTTTCATCTGGCGTAAACCAGGAATCAGATACCAACCCCTGAATGTCCTTGAAAGGGACCTGTATGAAGGTCATGGTTTGATGGTGTGGTGTGGGATTATGATTGGTGCACGTATTCCCCTGCATGTCTTTGTCAGAGGAACTGTAACAGGTCAGGTGTATCGGGACGTTATTTTGCACCAGTAGGTCCGCCTTTTCAGGGGTGCAGTGGGTCCCACCTTCCTCCTGATGGATGATAACGCACGGCCCCACCGAGCTGCCATCGTGGAGGAGTACCTCGAAACAGAAGATAGGCGAATGGAGTGGCCTGCCTGTTCTCCAGTTCTAAACCCCATCGAGCACGTCTGGGACGCTCTCGGTTGACGTATCGCTGCAAGTCTTTAAACCCCTCGGACACTTCAGGAGCTCCGACAGGCACTGGTGCAAGAATGGGAGGCTATACCCCAGCAGCTACTCGACCACCTGATCCAGAGTATGCCAACCCGTTGTGCGGCCTGTGTACGTGTGCTTGGTGATCATATCCCACATTGATATCGGTGTACATGCACAGGAAACAGTGGCGTTTTGTAGCACATGTGTTTCGGGACGGTTTTCTTAACTTATCGCCAATACCGTGGACTTACAGAACTGTATCGTGTGTGTTCCCTATGTGCTATGCTATTAGCGCCAGTTTCGTGTAGTGCCACGTTGTGTGGCACCACATTCTGCATTTATCCTTTATGAGCATGAGTGGGTTTATCTGCAAATATGACGCAACTTCTCTTACAAATTCGTTTAACATCGTCTAAACTATGAGTCGGTCGGAGGATGGCCTTCACGTATCGTACAGCCGTTACGGCGCATTCCATGGCCACCAGCGGCGTACGTCCGCCCCACATAATGCCACCCCAAAACAGCAGGGAACCTACATCTTGCTGCACTCGCTGTAAAATGTGTCTAAGGCGTTCAGCCTGACCGGGTTGCCTCCAAACACGTCTCTGACGATTGTCTGGTTGAAGGCATATGCGACACTCATCGGCGAAGAGAACGTGATGCCAATCCTGAGCAGTCCATTCGGCATGTTGTTGGGCCCACCTGTGGCTGCACGAAAAGCATTATTAAAGATGGTGGCGTTGCTGTCAGGGTTCCTCCAAGCCATAATCCGTAGGTAGCGGTCATCCTCTGCAATAGTAGCCCTTGGGGGTCCTGAGCGATGAATGTCATCGATAATACCTGCCTCTCTGTATCTCATCCATGTCCGAACAACATTGCTTTGGTTCATTCCGAGACGCCTGGTCACTTGTTGAGAGCCCTTCCTGGCACAAAGTAACAATGCGGACGCGATCGAACGGTGGTATTGACCGTCTAGGCATGGTTGAACTGCAGACAACACGAGCCTTGTAGCTGCGTCCTGGTGGAATGACTGGAACTGATCGGCTGTCGTACCCCATCCGTGTAATATGAGCTGCTCATGCATGGTTGTTTACATCTTTGGGCATGTTTAGTGACTTCTCTGAACCGTCAAAGGGACTGTGTGTGTGTGATACAATATCCACAGTCTACCTCTACCTTCTTGAGTTCTGGGAGCCAGGGTGATTCAAAACTTTTTTTGATGTGTGTATGAAAAGGACGTTCTTGATTTTAAGTCAAACATAAATAATATTCATTAGTCACAACACCCAAAGATGTACTTGAAAATGGCATTGTAAGCCAATACAGGAAAGCTTGTTGTGCAGGAAATCTAAATTCAAGCAAACAACTGTTACTCTGCAGGTACTAGAATTGAATACTTGTAAAATGTCTTATTTCGACGATGTTCATTCTGCCCTACTGACAAAAAATTACAAAAATATTGCGATCAGCAGTTAATGTAACAGTCATGACAGCAGTTAGAGAATTACTTCATCGAACTTTTATCCCATCAATCATGAAGGGCACTGGAAGGAACAACAGGTGTTAAGAGTTAGTTTGAAACGCGAAAAACTTCTTGTAGATTTTTATAACATCTGACTCTTTTACAGTATTACTAGTACTACCACACGGAAAAAAACCTTGTTTGACATTAAAAGTCCTGTCACACTAGGTCAAGTATAACACTAATCATGTGTAATCTTCTTTTCTAAACGTGGTCTCGTTTTGGAAAGATCGAAGCACTACCTTATCTAAGAATTTCTATAAAAGTTACTGCCAAATTAGATTCTAAATCTTACATTCCGTACGTTAACGTTCCACCTTTTACAGGAATTTCAAAAATCTCTTTGACCTTGTAGTGTATGACTCACGGATACAAGTATCAGACTATTATTTCGTATCTTGGAGGGATACCAGTATGCATAAATATTACAGGTAATCAGGGATCGAAACAGTAACCTTTTGGTTCCAGACCTATTAAGTGGTCAAGACTATTTATGAACGGTCGCCAGCCTAATTAGGCTCGGAATTATCTTCATTGGGTTATTCTAAAGTGTAATCGTGACTTGCTATTTTGCATATGTATCTTACTGTACTTACGAAAGGAGACACAGTTTCTCATGTACAGCACAACAGCTAACTTTAGTTCTTACTTTGTCAATTCCAGAGGAATTGTACTACAGCACCCACATCCATTGACACGTTCTCTATTCTTTGTGCAGAGGATATCACTCAAGTGTAGGTAAAGAAAAGATGGCCGCGAGAGAAGCCTGTAATTGAGATTTGAAGAACCAGTTACTATTCTGTGTTAGTTAAGCAACATTACTATGTTGTGATACTAACACAATATTAAGATATATTTTGAAATTATTATTCTTTCATTTATGAACCAACTCGGCAACTCTTATGAAATGTTCACTAATCACTGTTCGAATAAAAAGACAAATCCTATTTTAATTGCAGACTGAACTTAAGCTGTTAAATACTTTATATTTACTGTAATCAGTTTCAGTATATTACTTGTCTTTATATGATTGTGGTATACTACCGCCAAAGTTATTTACAAAAATAGCAAGATCTATTGTTTTTAAACAAACAATTTTCTTTCCGATTTCTGTGTCTATTAAGCAGATCTTTCATTTTGTAACTAACACGCGGGGTTCAGCAAAACTATAACTTCCAGAAAACTTCAAATTTAATGCGCCACAAACAACATTTACTAATTTTATAAAAAACTCTTTCAAAATATTTTACGAGATTAAGTTTGCAAAATTATAGTTCTTTATAATTTTAGGATACTCGGAATCATTTTTACTAGGAAAGGTATATGTCTTAGGAAAATGAAGTTCTTTGAACCAGTGTATGATAGCAACAAATTATCATTTCTTAAAAACGCACACGCAGATTTACTGGTTGGACCTGTTATTACAATTCTAATTTGCTGTAGGCGATGGATGTTACATTTCAGTGTAGCTACTACAAGATCCAAGCAAAAGTAGCCATGTCTCTTGATGTTCTTGGCTTCAATAAATTATTCCTGGCAATGACTGGTACGTAAGCCACTCTCAGGCGAAACTAAGGACGTTGACTCTATCACTGTGTAAAGTATGTATGAAGAACTGTAAACGGATCCTAGCCAAGGCTCGACATACGTTACTTACCAAGAATAATGGAGATGTAACCCTTGTGCGCAATTTCTGGTTAAGCCACCTCACAAGGACAATTATAAATTTAAAAATTACAGGGTCGCCACCAGCACAAGCCCTTCCTAACAATTAAGAAAAGACCGAACTGGAAAATAGCAGTTTAATTAAATTAAGAATTTAATTATAAGAATGTAATTTTTTAAACAAACTAACAAGATAAACAGCATTGTATGTCGTATATCAATGAGCTTGTTTAATTAAATTTATTTTTCCTCCCATTTTTGTTCATCACAAGCAAGCAGATCTACTTTAAAAAACCAGGGAATAGAAAACTGGCATCAGTGAGAAAGATAAAGGACGCAGAATTTATCTTTTACGTAGCACATTTATTTCATTACTGAATTTGATGTACATCCTATGAATACGTATGACTGGTGCCTGAATAAATAAGTTTAACTAAATAAGTCGTAAAAAAATTGTGGAATCGCGCAATTAAAAAGAAAACACACACAAACTGGAAGTGGTTCACAATAATTCAATCGTTCCATCTACATACCCACGACTTTCCGAAAGTAACAACGCAACTTTCACACTTTTAATTTCAATCACCATCATCGCCGATTTTTAACAAAATAATTATGCCACATTTCGAAAACACATAACCACACACGCGTCAGTTAAGGTGAAGTACTTAAATATGCCATGAATTTAACATAGGGAAGTTCTAATTCGACCTACTTCCTATCAGCAAAAACCCATACTAGGAGCTACGAACTGTACTCACCAAACGCTAGCTGCAGTGTGTCCTTTCTCCACCGAGCTTCGCCTAACTACCGGCGCAACGGAAGTTGCCAGAGGGGTAGCTTCCGCCACCAACCTGACAGACAAACCAACTTCAAACTAAGAGGGTGTAATCTCCCCACGGAAAATTACCCTCTACCACGCAATAATTAATAATGGTCAACCAAATCATCCACATGTATTTACGTTTAAAAAGTATCTGATCAGATTTTCTAGTAATATATGCGCCGACAGCTCGTCGACGCCAAGGTATTTTTCTAGTACGTTTATTCTTTGGAACAACAGAGGTACAGAAATGTATGCTCCTTGGTTATTATAGAGAGAGAGAGGAACAGCTTCGGAAGTATCGGTTGGAAGATTGTCGGATTGCTAAAGGAGATTTATTTACTCTTCTTCGCGCTAAAGCGAGCTAGGAAAGTTTGTGCCGCTAGCGTGATAGATAAAGAGAAAGAAAAACCTGTAAAAGAAAATTACATGAGACTTGGAACTAACAGAAAACGGAACATGTACGGAAATGGATTCAATATACAATTTTCCTCAGAAATAAGGTTTGTGACCATTTTATTCTAGAGTGAATGACGAACGAGTTCTCTGTCTGAACCATTGATGATTGTCTGGGCCCTGTAATTAATTGGGAAGTTTCAGCTGTGACGAAGAGAGCCTGCAATCTCTGAGTTTTTTGAAATCGTCCAAAAAGGCTTCGTCCACATCTGAAATTTTAGATCTGTCGTAAACTGAACGAATTGTTCAAACGACCGATTTTCCCAACTGAATGCAGCGCTTAATAATAATAACAAATGTAAAGATCTTTTCTAGCAAGCCAGCCGCTGAATATTAAGACGAAGGGCTCCACCAGAGATTCTACTAGGCTGATTTCACGTAAATAATATATTTAAACTGTACACAGATAAAGGACAGAGAGAGAGAGAGAGAGAGAGAGAGAGAGAGAGAGAGAGAGAGAGAGAATCCTCCATTAGCATAATTGTTTCTCTGTCTTTTCACGGATCAGCCTAACTAGAAAACACGAAGCCCTGACTTTATTGTACCGACTTATGTGTGAGAGGGAAAGAGCGATAAAGGCGACAGATACACTTCTGTACAGACAAAACATTACACCAAGTTAGCGGCAAGCTGCATTCACATAGACTTTCATCATTTACAAAAGCAGAGTAGAATTCATTATAAGGGGTAAACCTCTCTCTCCAGGTACTGGGATCCTAAGTTGGTCATCCTGTGCTACCCTCCAAATGAGAAGCAAACATCACCTGCTCCTAGCAGACGACAACCAACTCAGTGTCCCTCACAGTCACATTCACGCACACATATGGTAGGGTGAAGGGAAAAACGTAATAAATACAGGTCACGATTTCTTATGGAACACAAAAGAGTCAAACATATTATCATTTAATAAGACTTAGTTCGATTGTTCAGTCTTTCTGTGAGGGTTAATAAATAAAACCGCATCAGGCGGTGGACAGAATAGGATGCACAGAATCCAGTGAGACGAGCGTCTATGAAACGACTCCACAGAGACGTTTCATCACACCGAACATCCACAAAAAGACTGTGCAGGGAACGTTATGGTCATGCTATGACATTACCCAATAGGCTTTTCACCTTGCAAATTTCACAAAAAAACGTATAAATTCAGGCAGCCAGTAATTTCAAAACTCAAGGATAAATACAAGTTTATACTAAAACCATTATAGTATGAGTTTACGTATATTACTAATTTAGAGAATTTAATGTTGACCTCATTCGGTCGGCAATGGAACAACAGTTATATAGAAAGTGCCACAAGAGAAATGATATGTTTGTACGATCCAAAATAGTATCCCAATAAAACATCTTAGCTGTAATCATATCTAATTGTGAAATTTAAAACTTATAGTGAAAGTTAACTGTGGTACTAATTTAGTGAATTTAAAGAATGGACCTCATTTGGTTAGCAAAAGGGACATTCATTTGTTTGCAGAGTACCACAACAAAATGATGTGTAGGTATGATTTAAAACAGTATGCACAATAAAACATCTTATCCGCAAGCGTATTTATAGTGAAAGATAATTGTGGTACTAATTTACTGAATTAAAAATGGACTTCATTTGGTCAGCGAAAGGGACATTGATTTGTTTGCAAAGTACCACAACATAGTGATAATGTACAAAATCATAAGGATATATGACACACAGACATAATGTTACATAGTATACAGAAAAACATAGTAATAAACATATAAAACACATAGACATAATGTTACACAGCATACAAAAATCATAGTAATAAACATACTAGAGTCATGAAGACAAGGTTCTAACATGTCACAAAAAAACTGTTGTTGTTGTTGTGGTCTTCAGTCCTGAGACTGGTTTGATGCAGCTCTCCATGCTACTCTATCCTGTGCAAGCTTCTTCATCTCCCATTACCTACTGCAACCTACATCCTTCTGAATCTGCTTACTGTATTCATCTCTTGGTCTCCCTCTATGATTTTTACCCTCCACACTGCCCTCCAATACTAAATTGGTGATCCCTTGATGCCTCAGAACATGTCCTACCAACCGATCCCTTCTTCTAGTCAAGTTGTGCCACAAATTTCTCTTCTCCCCCATCCTCTTCAATACCTCCTCATTAGTTATGTAATCTACCCATCTAATCTTCAGCATTCTTCTGTAGCACCACATTTCAAAAGCTTCTATTCTCCTCAAGTCCAAACTATTTATCGTCCATGTTTCACTTCCATATGTGGCTACACTCCATACAAATACTTTCAGAAACGACTTGTGACACTTAAATCTATACTCGATGTTAACAAATTTCTCTTCTTCAGAAACGCTTTCCTTGCCATTGTCAGTCTACATTTTATATTCTCTCTACTTCGACCATCATCAGTTATTTTGCTCCCCAAATAGCAAAACTCCTTTACTACTTTAAGTGTCTCATTTCCTAATCTAATTCCCTCAGCATCACCCGACTTAATTCGACTACATTCCATTATCCTCGTTTTGCTTTTGTTGATGTTCATCTTATACCCTCCTTTCAAGACACTGTCCATTCGGTTCAAATGCTCTTCCAAGTCCTTTGCTGTCTCTGACAGAATTACAAAAAAACTAGTATGGACCAAATCATCAGACATAAAACGCCACTAAGAAACATGTGAACAACAAAATGATTCCTCTCAACGCTACAGGAACATTAATATATCATGTCACAAAAAAAGGAAATAAGGTATCTCGACTAAACAAGTTATATCTATATATCTAAAAAATATGTTGACAAGTTAATTAATTCAATCATTAAGATATTAAAATTCAAAGACATATAACTTTTGCAAAATTCATCATTTGAAATCTAGATCCTTTAAGAAATCTCGTAAAAATGTACATTCAATCATTTATAAAGGCACTCTGTCTTTCTTTGATTTGGCCTTTCGAGAATGATGAAAATGACAAAAAAATGCTGTTGCACATTCGTTTACAAAAACATGACTTGCCATACTGAAAATTGCTCTGCACAATCACATTGCTGTATCGTTTTTGACACTTCCAAATTTTCACGTTTACGTAGACATGGAGGCAACTTGTCGACCTAATTCGCACTGATGTATCCAACTGTCCATTTTGCCGACGATTTTATTGTTCCCTGTACTCAGAAACATCAGTGAGAACTCGCCCAGCTTCTGTCGTCTCTGAGAAACTTCATGAGGCAATTTGTCGACACGATTATATCCTCCTCAGTACTCAGAATGTCAAAAAAAATCTGTTGTGGCTACTGCCATCTCAGCGACGTGGAACAACCCATTCCAGAAAAATTAGCCATTTTTTTTTTTTTCCTTCTCGTGACTCGATGCTGTTTTGGTCATGTTGATACTCTGGCGCGAGAGCGACACTGGCTGGCTCTTCTTTGTGCCACCCTCTGCAGCACAGAACATCGACTAATTTGTAGTGTCACCAGAATTGTCTAGCAGCAACTGCTTACAATCTATATCACGTGACATCGTGGTTGGATGGCACCTCGTCCTTCAATAACGCAGCGTGCCCTTGCAACTCTCAGTTTCTAAGGCACGCCCTCTTCCACACCGGGTTAGAAATATAGTCAGCCCATATACCCACGTGGCTATGGTTTGACAACTGGCCAGACCTTCTCTGTCTCCAGTTTCATCGGTTTCATCAGCGCCCGTCATCTGTTGTCTGCGCGGCCCCCGACCGCGTTAGAGGCTGCCGCGGACACAGAGTCCGCGTCTGGCAGATTCATCAGCCTGTGGGTGGTGAGGGAGGAGAAGCTGCCCACCCTTCGTTCTGCTGCGGCGGTGTCTCGTCAGCTCGCCCGAGCGCAAGTGTTTTCCGAGCACCGCTATCTCCCGTTCCCAGACTTTCACTGTTAACTGACCGCGCCGTTCATCAGTGTGCTCCACCCAAACAATTCTGCACTGACAAACTGAGCATACGGTAAACGATTTCAATTTCAAACTCCACCATCTCGTATTGTTTCTTAAAAAGCATAGTTAAAAGGAAAAAACTTAACTGGTCCAGTAAGATTTCATAAAAGAAGGCATTTATCTAATTAATATTGGACTAAAAGTTTCAACCATAATTGCCGATTTATCGAAAATAAAATAGAATGACATGGAACTCTGACTAAATCCTTAATGCTTGCTTGCACCAAAGGCAAGGAATTAAATAAAAAATTAGAATAAGTATAAAAATTTTATGTGCATACAATTTTCTTAAACAGATATTCAGTAATCACTATGCAAAATAATGTCTAGTGTTTGATACACAGACTTTTTTTTTTTTTTTGAGCACTACTATGTCACAAGAACAAAGTGAATTACTCAGTGTAAATTATATAGGAGCGCTGTACTCACACATCAAAGAAAACTTATTTGGCTAATTCAATAAATATAAAATATTCAGAAGAAATCAATATTCTGTGAATAATGAAGAAAATTACAACTGTTATCTCAGAATCTTGTGGATTTACTCCTTCGATTACACTTTTAAAGGTAACGATTACTTAAATCAGTTTAAATTATGGTACCAGAAAGATAATTCGAGCTCCTTGAAAAGGGATTGTGATCACATTTTTGGAGTAGGAATAAAGACAGCACAAGGAAAATCGGTTAGTGACATTCCAACACCTGTTATCTACTTTTAACTACATAACACATTCAATCAAATGCAAAATCTACTTGTTATCACAACGGAGCTCGTCCACTAATCTAAGGCTTGTGCACTACATGCTCGATACAGAATACCACCACTATCCAGGTTTGTGGTGTGGTGTCTCTCTCTCTCTCTGGAGTCGGTAATACTAGTTCACGATATCGACTGAAATCATTCGACTGCCACCCCCTTGAACATATATAAATGTCATACATTATTTCACTGACAGGATTACATACACAAAACCTCATGTCTCAAAAAATCATTCTTATTACAACATACAATTATATTAAACACATTAATATTTTTTTACAGCTGCTTCATTCATTCACTAATTTACGATTAACTGCTGATTAGCATATTAGCAAAAAATAAGTTTAAATTCGATACTTCATGTCACCATGATCAGCAGTCTCCTGCTCTCTTTTCTTAGTAAATGCAGAATTATTTGCTGCCTCACAACCTGCTTTCAGGAGAGCTACATTGAACATATACTTCAGATCAAAACAACAAAATATAGGTACAGTTACATTTTGTGCACAATACCTCTTTATAAGTCATTACTTGACACAACACAACTGAAATAATATACAAATATCCTACTGCTAAAGATTGCTTGACACAAGTCCGTTATTATGTCTCCTCAAAGAAAATACCTCTTCATTAAGCGACAATGACTCATTCATTCTCGAATACCTCTATTCCAAAAACGGTTTCACTTTCGATATGTGGTGCAACCCTTTTGATTTTCAGGTGTGTAGTCCTATTTCCACGGCATTCGGATGTGGAATACGCGTCACAGAGGTCGATCGATGATAATATTTTAACACCATGGAAGCATTGGAGAAGCTCGTCCAGGCTTTCTGGTCTGTACGTTTTCAGCATTATTCCAGTATTTATTCGCCGGGAGTCTAAACGGACAGAATTATTCCGCTTTGGCACCACCAGTAAGGGCGAATTGTATGAGCTTCATGTTATCTCAATAATACCTTGCTCTAGCATCTTTTTTAATTCCTTTCCTACATTCGCATTGTACGCAAATGGGATAGGGTACGGCTTCACGTACCCTGAACTTGTAATTGAAGTTCTTTGTCGTGGATGGTACTTCTACAAACACGCTTGCGGGGTTTATGATTATCCGATGCAATGCTTCGCGGTCCCCATCCGCATTTCCGGGACAGGAAATCCTCTCATTCAGAATACTGCCAAAAACACCATTTTGATATTGCTCAGTAGACGTCGAAACCAACCCATCCACCAGGTTAACGTTGAACTCAAGTTCAGGTTGCGATTCGGTGCAAGCGGGAAATCTCAGGCAACTAACTTCACTTTCATAGCGGAGCACGCGCACATAAAAAAAAAAACAATAATAATAATAATATCGGGGTTACCTTGAACCTCCACTGTCATAAAACCTCCACAAATTTTGATTATTGCATTATGTGCATACATAAAATCGGTCCCCAGAATGACCACCACCCGCATCAGGGGTATAAAAAATTAAACTCAAATTCATAACCATGACATTTGAAGTTAATCCGAGCTCGCCGTTTGATCTCCACGCTTTTCCCGTAAATCGCTCCCCTTACTCTCGTCCCTCGCACCGGAAGAACAGGCCAATCTCCACTCTCCTCGATCTGCCTGAATGTGCCCTCACCAATAATTGAATACGGACTCCCTGTGTCCAAAATGCACTTTAATTGCAACTCTCTAATTGAGATAATGACAACGGGCGTAATAACTGGCACTTCACTGCCTGGATCCTCTCGAAGTAAATCTTCCCATGCATCGTCGTTTCCCATGTACATAATACTCATGTTAGTCCTACTTACAATTTTGTTCCGTTCCGCGCCGTCCAGCAGCCAAAGTTCTTGCCTCTCATTTTCGGTACTAAGATTTTGTCGGGGGTTCGCAGGCCTAATTTCCACCCCAGGTAGTGGTCGCGCATCCGCATTTCTATCATCGTTACGTTCTCTATGTAACTGGTTTATGACTTCCTGATCTCGATTTACACCGTTTCCAGGGTTTGGATCATAATTTGCATGCACCCTCTCATTTCCAAACGGACGGTTCCTATTGAATCCATTTCTCCAGTTATACCCGCGGTTAGGCCACCCGTTATTCCTATTCCCATATTGGCGATCATGGCCACGTGATCGATTTCGGTCGCAACCTCTCGATATTTCTTGCTCGGGTCTTCTGCTGCGACCCCTACTGGAGTCTTGTGCTTCCGCACCACGGGGTCCGCCTGCATAATTAGAAGCATACGCCTCTGAGTCATCTTCTAGTTCTTGCAGTGTTCCTTTGAAAGCTTCCATATCATCTTCGCACCTTGCAGCAAGTATGATGTGGCGCATATGTGCCGGCAGTTTCGTTAGACAAATCCGGATCAGCTCTGCTGGTCCGAACGGGTCATACAAGTATTGATTTGCCTGCACCCTGTGATCGAATAGACGAGCCGTGCTCGTGAAACCTGAGTTTCTCAGGGAGGGTATCTAAAATATCTTACTCTTTACCCTGTCCTGTGTAGCTTCCCATCAGTAGGCCAAAAGAAAAGCTTGTTAAAACTCACGCACCGTGCCACAATTGCACTCTACGGTTTCATTCGCGTGGCGGGTTCCCACGCTACGAAACTACACACGAAGTCCCTTTTATGAGTGCAGGGCCACGTTGATGGCAGCGCAAACTCAAACAGCTCTATCCAAGCCACGGGGTGGATTCCATCACTTGCGTTTTTAAATATGTCGAACTCTCTCGCCGAAAGAAAGTGCTTGAAATCAACTTCCTGCCTTTCTCTTCGCGGAGATCGTTCACGTGAGTTCCTTGTTCGCCCCCATGTATTTCGTTATCGCTAGAGTCCCATCCGTCCTCATGCCCAGAGTCTCTCTCAGCGCTCCCGTGTGCTTTATTTCGTCCGGCTACCCCTCGATCATGTTCTATACGCGTTTCGAGGTTCCCCACTCATTCGTTCAAATCACGGGTTACCCCCGCTTGCTGTCGAATGATTAGGTATTGTCCTTGCTGAAACTTCAGCAAAGACCTCACCCCTTCGGCATTCTTACTAATACCTGCCCCCGAACTGTTGCCAACCATTTTGACGACCTTCGCAAGCTCATTTCTCAGGTCTTGAGTTTCAGAAGCATTTTCTTGTTTGTTTCGCTCCAGCTCTTGTTGGAGAGCACTAATCGTGCCACTGCTCAGGTCCACTTGGATCTTAATAGCCTCCGGGCACAGCGCACTCGCTACCTGCAACTTGGACAATAGCTCTGCGTGGTCCCGTTCGCACTGAGTTTCCAAAGCCTGGACTTTCTCGGTCATTATGCGTGCCTGTTGTTCGACCACCTTGTTAAGTCTGGACCGTTCGTTTTCAACGTGGCCGAGATGGTGCCCCACAACACTAACAGTTTTCCCTATTTCTTAGCTATTTCTTCTCATAACGTGGTCTGAAAGTATCTCAGATTATTTACTACGTCATTCTCTAGTTTATCGAATCGCTTTTCTGTTGCCTCCAATCGCTTTTCAGTTCCCTTCGTAGATTTATGTACGTCATCGATTTTACTTAACTGCCCCATCATACTTTGCAAGAGCGCGCCCATGTCTACCAGCGCACTGTTGAGCTGGCTATTGGTGGGTTCATTACTCTTATCGCGCGTACTTGATTTATTACGTTCCGTGTCCTGTAATTTCTGACAATCCGGATCCTCATGATTCATGATTTTCTACTTCTTCAGTTTGCTCACCTGAGTTTAACATTATGTTTTCTATGTGTTCCTAAGGGTCATTATTTACATTTGGCCCGATGCTATTGTCGTCCTGATTATCACGACTGTGTTTTTTTGCACGGCTCCGCAAATCATAATTTTAAAATTCAAAATCCACACAATAAATAAAATAATTTACGCGTCCACTGACCTCGACAACACAGGATTATTTTACTGTGCAGAAACACAATTTAAAATGCGGCCTGTACTCAATTTTGTCACACGCAAAAACAAATAACATATCAAAACGTCACACAAATTCAAAAAATAGAACATATTCATAAATACAATAGACAACAAACAACGCTGTTCATAACATCCAGACAAACTCTTTCTCTCAAGCAACACAGAAGTTGTCTGAGCGCTGCGGAAAAATTTGCGTATAGTCAACACACTGTTAAATCTAACTTGTACATCATAATTTTGCAGGTCTAGTGCATCCTGGCAGGGTCGTCATATGTAAAGTATGTATGAAGAACTGTAAACAGATCCTAGCCAAGGCTCAACGTATGTTACATACCATGAATAATGGAGATGTAACCCTTATGCGCAATTTCTGGTTAAGCCACCTCACAAGGACAATTATAAATTTAAAAATTACAGGGTCGCCACCAGCCCAAGCCCTTCCTAACAATTAAGAAAAGACTGAACTGGAAATTAGCGGTTTAATTAAATTAAGAATTTAATTATAAGAATGCAGTTTTTTTAAAAAAATTAACAAGATGAACAGCATTTATGTCGTATATAAATGAGCTTGTTTAATTAAATTTATTTTTCTTCCCATCTATGTTCATCACAAGCAAGCAGATTAACTTAAAAAAATCAGGGAATAGAAAATTAATTTGAAAACTGCCATAAATGAGAAAGATAAAGAACGCAGAGTTTATCTTTTACATAACATATTTATTTTATTACTGAATTTGATGCACATCCTACGAATACACATGACTGGTGCCTGAATAAATAAGTTTAACTAAATAATTCGCAAAAAAATTGTAGAATCGCTCACTTAAAAAGAAAAAACGTACAAAATGGAAATGGAACACAATAATTCAATCATTCCCTCTACATACCCACGACTGTCCGAAAGGAAGAACGCAACTTTCACACTTTTAATTTCAATCACCATCATCGCCGATTTTTTAACAAAATAATTATGCCACATTCCGAAAACACATAACCACACACGCTTCAGTTAAGCTGAAGCACTTAAATATGCCATGAATTTAACACAGGGAAGTTCTAATTCGACCTACTTCCTATCAGCAGAAACCCTCTCTAGGAGCTACGAACTGTACTCACCAAACGCTAGCTGCAGTGTGTCCTTTCTCCACCGAGCTTCGCCCAACTACCGGCGCAACGGAAGCGCCAGAGAGTTTGCTCACCTGAGTTTAACATTATGTTTTCTATGTGTTCCTAAGGGTCATTATTTACATTTAGCCCGATGCTATTGTCGTCCTGATTATCACGACTGTGTTTTTTTGCACGGCTCCGCAAATCATAATTTTAAAATTCAAAATCCACACAATAAATAAAATAATTTACGCGTCCACTGACCTCGACAACACAGGATTATTTTACTGTGCAGAAACACAATTTAAAATGCGGCCTGTACTCAATTTTGTCACACGCAAAAACAAATAACATATCAAAACGTCACACAAATTCAAAAAATAGAACACATTCATAAATACAATAGACAACAAACAACGCTGTTCATAACATCCAGACAAACTCTTTCTCTCAAGCAACACAGAAGTTGTCTGAGCGCTGCGGAAAAATTTGCGTATAGTCAACACACTGTTAAATCTAACTTGTACATCATAATTTTGCAGGTCTAGTGCATCCTGACAGGGTCGCCATATGTAAAGTATGTATGAAGAACTGTAAACAGATCCTAGCCAAGGCTCAACGTATGTTACATACCATGAATAATGGAGATGTAACCCTTGTGCGCAATTTCTTGTTAAGCTACCTCACAAGGACAATTATAAATTTAAAAATTATAGGGTCGCCACCAGCCCAAGCCCTTCCTAACAATTAAGAAAAGACTGAACTGGAAATTAGCGGTTTAATTAAATTAAGAATTTAATTATAAGAATGCAGTTTTTTAAACAAACTAACAAGATGAACAGCATTTATGTCGTACATAAATGAGCTTGTTTAATTAAATTTATTTTTCTTCCCATCTTTGTTCATCACAAGCAAGCAGATTAACTTAAAAAAATCAGGGAATAGAAAATTAATTTGAAAACTGCCATAAATGAGAAAGATAGAGAATGCAGAGTTTATCTTTTACATAACATATTTATTTTATTACTGAATTTGATACACATACTACGAATACACATGACTGGTGCCTGAATAAATAAGCTTAACTAAATAATTCGCAAAAAAATTGTAGAATCGCGCACTTAAAAAGAAAAAACGCACAAAATGGAAATGGAAGACAATAATTCAATCATTCCCTCTACATACCCACGACTGTCCGAAAGGAAGAACGCAACTTTCACACTTTTAATTTCAATCACCATCATCGCCGATTTTTAACAAAATAATTATGCCACATTCCGAAAATACATAACCACACACGCTTCAGTTAAGCTGAAGCACTTAAATATGCCATGAATTTAACACAGGGAAGTTCTAATTCGACCTACTTCCTATCAGCAGAAATCCTCTCTAGGAGCTACGAACTGTACTCACCAAACGCTAGCTGCAGTGTGTCCTTTCTCCACCGAGCTTCGCCTAACTACCGGCGCAACGGATGCGCCAGAAGGGTAGACTTCCGCCACCAACCTGACAGACAAACCAACCTCAGACTATAAGGGGTAAACCTCTCCCTCCAGGTACTGGGATCCTAAGTTGGTCATCCTGTGCTACCCTCCAAATGGGAAGCAAACATCACCTTCTCCTAGCAGACGACAACCAACTCAGCGTCCCCCACAAAGAAACCCGAAACCACTCGTAAAAACGCTCACTCAGTCACATTCACGCACACTTAGGACAGGGTGAAGGGGAAAACGTAATAAATACAGGACATGATTTCCTATGGAACACAAAAAAGTCAAACATAGTATCATTTAATAAGCCTTAGTTTGATTGCTCAGTCTTTCTGGGAGGGTTAATAAACTAAACCGCAATCAGGCGGTGGACAGAATAGGATGCACAGAATGCAGTGAGACGAGCGTCTATGAAACGACTCCACAGAAACGTTCCAACTGCTACCTGCAGACTAACTTGAATCTTCTTTATTTTACTTAGCTGCAGCACGCCATATCGTTCCACCTTTTAGCCTTCCCACCTTTCCATTCCGGTTGATACCTCTTTCACATTTCATTTCAATAACTCTTTTGCCGTCATCAGGAACCAGTTTTGAAGTTGACAATATTTCTTTTAACACATTTATCTTATTCAGAAAAAAATAGTTTCCAAAAAATATTATACAAAAATACACAATTTAGACATAAATGTGCTTTATACCAGTTTTGTTCAAAGCTATCAACTATCACTGATAAGCCACAAAAAACTTTCCGTCGAATCTTTTAAGATAGGTTGTATCGATACTTTTTTTTTTTAGATAGTTACATATGCGTCAGGGACAACTGTGTTGCAGTTTGTCGTTTCGGAAAGTATATTCGTTCAGAAAAGTCAAAACTGTACGATGGGCCGATGGGCACAGATAATGGTCTACCACAGTGGTAACGGTTATTATCTATGACAATGCTTTATACAAATTATCCAGTTAATAGGTACTTTAAAGCAAACGAAATAGTATCTATAATAAGATAATACAAAAACGGACTTCTTAACCGTGATTAATAAGTCAGCTTCGTAAAATATAGGTATGAAGCTGGGCTTCCCTTACCTTTTGCCTATGATAGTTAAAAGTCTCTTTTATGTTAAAAATTTCCACAAATACTAAGTTTTGGCGTAACATCAGTATGCAAACGTCAGAAGCTTGTTAAAAAGCCTTTCTAACGATACCTCGTTCATCCCTGTACGATTAGTATGTGTTGAGGAAAAGGGTAGTTGACTTCAGAAATAATATATACATGCTTTATTCCTTGATGTCTCAGTATGTGTGGCCCAAAACGGTCCATTCTTTTAGTTAAGTTGAGGAATAAAGCCTTTTCTCCCCGATTCGAGTAATTATTTCATTAGTTATCCGATCTACTCATCTAATGTCAGAATTCCTCTGTAACATGAAATTCTCTTCTTATTTGTACTGTTTATCATCTATGTCGCACTTCCACGTAAGACTAGTGCTTTCAGAAAAGAATTAATAACCCATACATTTATACACTGTGTATCAGAATTCCTATTTCTAGACGTTGTGAAGGGGACTTAGTAGGTAAAGTTTTGATGAGGAACCATGATCATAAATCTACCGTTTGGGCGTAAAATAAATTTGGAGATAGGATAATATACAAATCTCCGGCTTCATGGTACATACACAGCAGAGACAACGATCGTTGTGCTGGGTGCACTACAGGAGCCCACGGTTTGGGCAGCGTTTCCAGTCCTCGGCGTCGGGTTCTCCGCTGCGTGGCGAAGGGCGTCCTCTTCAAAGCGGAGAGTGCGATGCGTCCATGGAGCAGATCCTTGTTGCGGATGTACCGGTTTCTCCAAGTTCTACATCTACATGGATACTCTGCAAATCGCATTTAAGTGCCTCACAGAGGGATCATTGGAATACCTTCACAATTCTCTATTATTCCAATCTCGTATAGCGTGCGGAAAGAATGAACACCTATACCTTTCCGTACGAGCTCTGATTTCCCTTATTTTATCGTGGTGATCGTTCCTCCCTATGTAAGTCGGTGTCAACAAAATATTTTCGTATTCGGAGGAGAAAGTTGGTGATTGGAATTTCGTGAGAAGATTCCGTCGCAACGAAAAACGCCTTTCTTTTAATGATGTTCAGCCCCAATCCTGTATCATTTCTGTGACACTCTCTCCCATATTTCGCGATAATACAAAACGTGCTGCCTTCCTTTCAACTTTTTCGATGTAGGCTATTCCGTCAGTCCTACCTGGTACGGATCCCACACAGCGCAGCAGTATTCTAAAAGAGGACGGACAAGCGTAGTGTAGGCAGTGTCCTTAGTAGGTCTGTTACATTTTCTAAGTGTCCTGCCAATAAAACGCAGTCTTTGGTTAGCCTTCCTCACAACATTTTGTGTGTGTTCCTTCCAATTTACGTTGTTCGTAATTGTAATACCTAGATATTTAGTTGAATTTATGGCTTTTAGATTAGACTGATTTATCGTGTAACCGAAGTTTAACGATTTCCTTTTAGCACTCATGTTGATGACCTCACACTTTTCGTTATTTAGGGTCAACTGCCACTTTTCGCACCAGATACCTTTTCTAAATCGTTTTGCTGTTTGTTTTGATCGTCTGATGACTTTATTAGTCGATAAATGACAGTGTCATCTGCAACAACCGAAGTCGGCTGCTCAGATTGTCTTCCAAATCGTTTATATAGATGAGGGACAGCTAAGAGCCTATAACACTAGCTTGGGGAACGCCAGAAATCACTTCTGTTTTACTCGATGACTTTCAGTCAGTTACTACAAACTGTGACCTCTCTGACAGGAAATCACAAATGCAGTCACGTAACTGACACGATATTCCATAAGTACGCAATTTCACTACGTGCCGCTTGTGTGGTACCGTGTCAAAAGCCTTCTGGAAATCCAGAAATAGGAAATCGATCTGAAATCCCTTGTCAATAGCTCTCAACACTTCATGTAAATAAAGAGCTAGTTGTGTTTCACAGGAACGATGTTTTCTAAACCCATGTTGACTATGTGTCAGTAGACCGTTTCCGTCGAGGTAATTCATAATGCTCGAACACAATATATGTTCCAAAGTTCTGCTGCATATCGACGTTAACGATATGGGCCTTGAATGTTGGTGTGACCTGTGCAACTTTCTAATCTTTGGGTACGGATCTTTCGTCGGGCGAAAGGTTGTATATGATTGTTAAGTATGGAGCTAATGCATCAGCATACTCCGAAAGGAAACTAATTGGTATACAGTCTGGACCAGAAGACTTGCTTTTATTAAGTGATTTAAGTTGCATCACTACTCCGAGGATATTTACTTCTACGTTATTCATGTTGGCAGCTGTTCTCGATTCGAATTCTGTAATATTTACTTCGTCTTCTTTTGCGAAGGCATTTCGGAAGGCTGTTGTTGCAGTCGGACGAAAATGGTATTTGATGTTATACTAATTGACGATTTAGAAGGAACAGATGCTTTTTGGATATGAATAATCCCAGACAATGATGGGCGACATGAAACACAGTACATACGTAATAGAGGAGGAGTGGTATATTAATAACGAAAAATGGTACAGTTTCATCACACGTGAAAGAAGGATAACAGACATAAATAATGTACATGTTTGACACAGGTCAGACTCCCAACGTGAAGGTCGATATCGGACTCGCTGTGAGGAATATGCCCTCCTCGGACACTAATGCATATTTTGCACCTGTTATTCATGCTGGTTGCCAAACTGTTTAGGAGTGGGAATATTGTCCCACTCCTCTCTAAAGGCGGTTTTCAGTTCTTGCACGGCTCTGGGAACGGAAGTTCGTTGACAAAGACGTCTGCAAAGAGCATCCCAGGAATGCTTTATAGGGTTTAGGTCCAGGGAGTATGCAGCCCATTTCATATGTTCTGTATCTTCACCCCCAGTGTGTCCGATACCTCTGTGGTCCTGTGCAGGTGGTGCACTTTCGTCCACAAAAAAGTAAGTCAGGACCTGCCGCACCGCTAAACAGGCGGGCGTGGTCCACAATAATCTCCGTGCAATACCTCTGTGCTATAACGGTATTTCGCGCAAAGATATGCAGCGGTCAACCGCCATTGCGTACATTGTCTACCCACGCCATAACGCCTAGACCATACCGAGAACGCTCGTGAACATTCTGTGGTATGCAACGTGTTCCCTTCTCTCTCCACACTATCTAGTGGCGAGAATTACTTGCCACAGCGAAGCGGAGTTCGTCGGAGAACATCAATTTGGATCACTGTTGCTGACCCCAACCAACACGCTCCATACACCAGTGAAGTCTTTTTCGAAGATGGCGTGGTTGAAATGGATGCATTTTTCAGGCTTCGGAGCACACAGATCAGCCTGGTTTAATCGCTGTGAAATGGTTCTGGCAGAGAGACGGTAGAAAGCTACAAAGTCTGCAGCGATCTGCCTAGGAGTGAGATGTCTGCTTCTATTCGCTACTAGGACTACTTTTAAAACTGTGTGCCCGACCGAGACTCGAACTCGGAACCTTTGCCTTTCGCGGGCAAGTGCTCTACCAGAACTAGCACTTCTGAAAGAAAGGATATAGCGCAGACATGGCTTAGCCACAGCTTGGGGGATGTTTCCAGAATGAGATTTTCACTCTGCAGCGGAGTGTGCGCTGATATGAAACTTCCTGGCAGATTAAAACTGTGTGCCCGACCGAAACTCGAACTCGGAACCTTTGCCTTTCGCGGGCAAGTGCTCCACCATCTGAGCTACCCATCTTACGGTGTGGTGGTGAGTCTCTGACCACTGCATCCTTTCGTACAGCATTTCCATCTTCAGTGGCTTTTTTTTAATCGCGAGATCACACTTGTACACATCCATTACTGTGGTCACAGAAGTGACACACTGACCTGCTTTGAGCTGTCCAATTGTTCGTCCACGATCGTAAGCACTCAAATGATGTCTTGCAGACAAGTTGCAGTACCACACGGAATGCCGCACTAATCGGTTCCACAACAAGCTTCGTCAAACATCGTACAGAATTAACTGTAGAATACATACAGGCTTCGCTGCAGTTAACACGTCCCTCCCTCTATATTTCCTTGTACTATCTTTGGTCGGGTGTTCCGTAGCAATTATCGATCGTCCCGTAGAAACTGCCAGTTGTTCCTTGGCAAGTGTCAGTTGTTCCTTAGCAATCGTCAAGCAGTTTATAATTACAACAAGGACTGACGACGGCGCCCTCTTCTGAGCTTGTGTGCGTACTGTGGACTAGGAAATTTAAAAGTACTGTGATTCGATCTTCAAACTAATTTTATATCCAAACGGTGCATTTCGGGACATAGGTTCATTATCAAAACTTTATTTACTGTCGTCCCCCCCCCCCCCCCCCCCCACAACCCCTTCAAGCCTGTAATATGAATTGTGAAACAGCTTGTATTAAATGCTGACATATTTCTCTTTTTTTGAAAAGCTTTTCTTGCAAGAGCCATTCTGAATTTTAAGTCCTCTTTCCTACTGCCATCGCCAGTTATTTTGATGCCTAAACAGCATAACTCATCAATTATTTTGTGTCTCAATTTCGTAATGTAATTTCCTCAGTACTACCTGAGTTAATTCGACTACAGCCCATCACCTTTGTTTCATTTATGTTTAGTTAGTAACCTCTTTTCTTCTCCCCAAAGTTTAATTCATTTACGAAATTTCTCTTTGGTTTCTTTTAAAGCGTGCTCTTTGTACAAACTGAACAACGTGGGTATTAGGCTAAAAGCCTGTCTCATTACCTTCTCAGTACTGCCTCCCTTTCGTCTTCTGCTCTTATAACTGCAGTCTAGTTTCTGTACAAGTAGCAGATATCGTGCTGTTTCTTGTATTTTATGCCTTGTATCTTCGGAATTTCGAGGACTGAATGGGAGGTGAATTGTAGCCATCAACCGCCGCAAGTGTTCCCAAACTTCCGCGTAACACTGTCTCACTCAGAAACAGGATCGACTAGTTACTGAGCTCCTTGCCTATATAAATTATGTGTCCGTTCGGAAGTCTGTGTTGATGTAGAAGCTGGTGAGATCTGGAGAGATTGAATAAGAGTCTCTGACCGTTCTTTCCACCAACCTGTCGTCTTCTAAAGTTGTGTCCCCAGCGCAGAAGACAGCTTGTCGGTCGTGGGATCTTCTTCGGTGGAGGTGCTACGCTGTCAGTTCGAACCTGTGATTGTGCTTTTCGCGGGATGCCACTTGCCGTGGTTAATCTCTGTATCTACAGAGGGCAAGATCTGTTGTACTGACCATGATGGTATGCGACACTTCTCATTAATGTATCCTGTTTGGTTATTATTCAGATATTCACATCACACATCTACACTGTCTTTTAAAACACTCGACATAGCTTTCTTAATTGTATGGTAACTTTTCCATACAGCTTCCGAAGTATGATATTCGTGTCCGGCTCTCCAGTACGCTCTAGACAGAGTGAGTATTACGTATTCACAACTGATTTATGCCCAATATAAAATACAATATGTCCAGCTCTGGAGAACGCCCGAAACGGAGTGACTATTACATATTCACATCTAAGTAACGCACGATACTGAGATACGTGTCTGACCCTCCAGAACGCCCGAAACAGAGCGAATAGCGCACCCGAAGTACTTCGTCTTCCAGGCGACCCGAAGGTGTCCGAAGCACTTCGGTTGCAATATCGTTACTCTTATGTTTCTCAAAACTAGTGAAATTTAATAAACAAAAATGATAGACTCATAGGGTAACCAGGAGAGACTGTCATACTAAAAACTGGGTTAAATACAATGAAAAGTATATAAATAATTAATAAGAGAAGTTTGGCGTTTTGGCGCCTAGCACCCGAACTTGCCGAAAAAGTTCAGTACAATTGGCGGACTCTCCAACGGGACTGGTACGTACTGTACCATCTGTTGCTTGTACCTCACTCAACTTTGTGCCATATGCTACATCACGTGCATCAAGCTGCATCAAGGCGAGCTTCTAGCAAAATAAAATACTGACGGCCACAGCTATCATACCTATCTCATTGAGAGATGCCATGTTGCTATAAAGAAATACGTGGCGGGTGGAGATACCCATGTGTCTTATTAACTACTTGTTGTTGTGGAACATATTTCCTGATTTAGTTATGTTCTTAAATTATTGTTTTATAACTTTTCTAAGCACTTGCTTTGTCCAGATTTCTTTTTATTAAACTTAAGCCCGTTCTTTAACTTCTCTGGGACCATGTTAAAGAAATATATTCTCTTATTCCTTGATTTCGTGTATCTTCTAGATATTCACATCAACAACTCAGTTTAAACGACTCATTCCCGTAGTTTGTTTTCTGGGCCATCTGTACTCCACCGGTACTGTCTTGTTTTCTCCTTCTACTGTAAAGTCTACGGGCGTTTTTTGGTGCACCACTACGTCTGTGATTTGGCACACTGTTGACGTACCACCATGTTGTGCCTTACAGACTTCCTCTGATGTCAGATTGTCGATTAGTCCTTCTGGGACAACAGACACATGTCTACTAGGAGTGACTAACTACTGTATTTGTCATATCAGCATATAACGACCCACGGAAATAAACTTACTGTCGAAGAAAAAAAATGTTCAAATGTGTGTGAAATCTTATGGGACTTAACTGCTAAGGTCATCAGTCCCTAAGCTTACACACTACTTAACCTAAACTATCCTAAGGACAAACACACACACCCATGCCTCCGCCGGGACCAGCCGCACAGTCCACGACTGCAGCGCCTGAGACCGCTCGGCTAATCCCGCACGGGTACTGTCGAAGAGGAAGTCTTAATATGAAGTGCACTGCCATAAAAGCAACTGAAATAGCTGGAGCATTCAGTGCTACATAAACAGCAAAAAAAAAAAAAAGTTTTTGAGATACAGGTGCCAAAAGTGTTGTGTTGCGACGGTAAAACTATTCTAAACCGGAACTTAAGTATCTAGTCGCTTCTCGTAAAACTGAAAGTAAAGTTAGAATCCCTCAGGCCGAGTGCCCAGTACACTTGGTTTGCTGCTCTGTATCACCAAACTGAATATGATGACGTGCCATGATGAGCCGTAAACTGTGTTAGTTCGGATTGCGATAATGGACGGCTATGAAAGGTATGTTTATTTTTTGATGTCATGGATCAATAATGAAGTTAATGGAAGGGGAATGACGAAACACGAAACGGGCACGTGCTCCAAACTGATCAAAAATCATCGCTAGCGGACGTCTAATCTCAGTATCCTATCCAGTGACTTCATCACAATGCATAGCGTACACAGTACAGTTGAGCTCATATATCTATCTTTTTTTCCCCTCTCAGAACCCGCAGTGGCTAATGCTGGATCTCTTTCACACGAAATTCTGTCAGCATTATAAATGAAAAAAGTATTCTTTATGTTCAACAGGATTAATTTATTTAGTTAACCGGTTTTCGGCTTACAAAGACTTTAACTATTGCCGTCAAAAATCTAAACTATTTGTAAATAACATTGCTAAAGATGTTACTCATTTAGAGTTAAGCAGGAACACAGTGTAAAAGCCATCTTTGATACTCCAGTGGAAATGGGATTCAAAAGTTAAAAGTTGAACAGTACATATATATATAAAGGGAGCAAAACAGGTAAAAACATTAATACTAAACTCCAAAAACAATGCCTTTATAACAATTGAAATTAAATTAACAACCCCAATAAATTAAAATTAGTACTTGATAAAAGTGCTAAAGAGTGACTTGAAAGAAAACTTTAAGCATCTCACACGAGATTACTTTGTTAGCACAAAAGTGCTATCAAAGCTATATCAGCTTGTGAAGAAACGTGTCAACGATCACGATAGTGACATTGCTTCCTGAAACCATTTGTAAAGGCAGTTTGGAGTAGTATACCGGAGAACTAAACTAAGAACAGCAGCGAACGTTATCTTTGAAACGTATTTTGACGCTAGATTGCAATATCGCGTGGGTAATTTTGCCTCAATGCTTACCAAACTACCAGCTGTTCGGTGTAGTTGTTCAGAAGTGCACGACAAAGTGTAAAATAAACAATTTTGTCCATCTACACGACGAGAATAACAAGGCGCTTCTTAATAAACGGGCACCGGGCACCGTTTTGTGCATGTCATTGCTTACTGTTGGACGGCTCACAACAAAGCTGTTGATCCGGCGCCAGTAATGTTGCTAACGCCCTGTTTGTTTGCAAAGTCGGCCCGTGGCTGGCTCTGAGGCACAGCTTCGATGACGCACGAGGTACTTGTTTTTCAGAGGTGTTTGCAGACGCAGTTTATCAGAGCAGCGCTCTGCGGTACAGCCACACATTGCTAAATTTAGTCCTCGCAACTGGCCATGGCACAGGTCGCATGACGTGTCAACTACCGCCCTTACACTCTGGCCATGATCTCTCTTAAACGAGTCAAATATCGCAATGATGAAAGGTGATGCATTTTTACTGAACCCAATGACTTTACACTCTGCAGGAATGGAGTTCTTGTATCTCTCCTGTAATTCTTGTCTGTATTTTTAGTGGTTTTCACAAATCACCTCAGGCGAATGCCGAGAAGTGATGGCTTTAACAAGGCCACATTAAGAGTGCGTCCTCGATCCTTGTCCAACAGAGCTGGTGTGTCATTTCTAATGACGTTCGTCGAACAGACTTCCCTTTCTTCCTATTTTCCTCTCTGATCTATTTTCGTAGAGGTTTGTAAACTGGTACGCCGTAAGTTGACTAAAATCACTTTTTTCCAATGCCACTTAATTTATCGAGGAGAGAAACGTGGGTGGGAAGGTAACTTTTCGAGTTCATCACTTTTCTTCGGCTAGTGGGATAATATTTTATGAAAACGGAACAACGAAGACATTGTTAACGGTTGATACGTTTATTGGATGTCCTCCTCAGGGATACGGTGCCCAATTCTGTCCAACAGGTGCATTACATATTCAAAATACCGATCTGGTTGGAGGGCCCCGTCCATAATCCTCCAAACGTTCTCAGTTCACGAGAGGTGCGGCGACCTTGCTGACCAAGGTGGGGTTTGGCAAGCACGAAGACAAGCGGTAGAAACTCTCGCAGTATGAGGGCGGGCGTTATCTTGCTGAACTGTAAGGTCGGGATAGCTTGCCATGAAGGGAAACAAAACGGGGCGCAGAACATCGTCGACGTACCGCTGGGCTGTAAGGGTGGCGCGGATGACAACTAAAGGGGTCGAGCTATGAAATGAAATGGCCCCCCAGACCATCATTCACGCCTTCCAGCCATATGGTGACCAAAGTCAGGTTGGTGTCTTACCGATGTCAAATGGCTCTGAGCACTATAGGACTTAACTGAGTCCCCTAGAACTTAGAACTACTTAAACCTAACTAACCTAAGGACATCACGCACATCCATGCCCGAGGCAGGACGGCCGGCCCAACGATGTCCAGGGCGTCTCCACACACGTGTTCGCTGGTCATTAGGGCTCTGTTCGAAGCGGGACTCATCACTGAAGATAATTCTACTCAGGTCAATGAGATCCCTGGCCGAAGACGTGTCTGGAGACGCCCCAGACTGTCGCCCGCCATACAGCCCAACAACCAGGAGTGATGGTCTGGGATGCCCTTTCTTTTCATAGCAGGACCCGCTTTGGTTGTCATCTGCGGCTCCCTTCACCACAGCGGCACGCCGACGATATTCTACATCCCGTTTTTTTTTCCCGATGTCGCCGGGTCTTTCCCCACTTGAGAAGATTTGGAGCATTATAAGCAGTGACCTACAATAATCTCGGGAATGTGACGATCCAATTGGACGGAATTTGGCGCGATATCCCTTAGTAGGACATCCAACAACTCCATCAAAGAGAAGCTGAATAACTACTTGCGTAGGGGCCAGAGGTGGACCAACGCGTTCCTGACTTGCCCAATTTGTGAAGGTCTTTCTCTTGAATAAATCATCCATTTTCTCCGAAATTGCAATCATTTGTTTTCCTGAACAAGAACGTCACATTCTCCGATTTCCGTCCCACTGGGTAATTCGGAACGCGAACCCTGGTGCTAATGGACGGAAAGCCCAAATGTACCTCTCTCACACAATTAAATCACCAGAGGTGCTTGGAATTGATGGCAAATTATAAAATGCCTGTGCCCTTTCCGGGACTCGAATTATGATTCTACCGGATGGAAAGCCCAAGTGCACCCCCTAACCCATGGAAACTGTCCAGATGCGGGAGAGGAAGGTTATGTTAGTGTACTTTATTTATTTTGGTCAGCAAACTGACGCAAATATCGATCCTAATTACGTAATTAATCACAAAGATCGGTCCTAATTACACAACTATGTGCATAGCGCTGACAAGGACGGCATAAAAGCGCAATACAGCGCACAGCGCAAAACTGGTGTTATCCTACTGGGGAAAAATTTCGCAGTACCACTACAAACTGACGCAAATATCGATCCTAATTACGTAATTAATCACAAAGATCATACCTAATTACACAACTACATGCATGGCGCTACACAAGGACGGCATAAATGTGCAATACATCGCAAAAACTGACGATACCATACAGCTGGTGTTATCCTGCTGGGAAAAAATTTCGCAATACCACTCGAAACTAGCGACAGACACACTCAAACTCTACCCTACACCTACAAGCTGGCGGGAAAAAGGCTGGGGTGTAAGGTACTATGTTTATTCTTTTTGGTGGGAAATACGTTCAACTGACGAGATACTGGTGTTGGACAGAGAGGAGTTCAAAAAGTATGTTACTTGTAAGCATACAGTATCTATTGCTTTTAGACGTCAGAGTTCGCTACAGATGGCTGCTCAAAAACCATCCTGCAGCCCAAGTAATCGAAGGCAATACACGCTACCACAACTGATGGAAAAAATGTGTCACAGTTCTAATTACACTTCGAAGTTGTTGTGGAAAAACCAGCACTTGTAATGAATGGGCCATAATGCAGCATAATCATCGACCTAAAAGACTGCAGAGGAGGCGGTAGTTGAATGTGCACTCTCCTCGATAGGCGTCCACGAACTGCCGAAAATCGAGGCCCCCTTCCTCCCTCCCTCCATCCACCTACCGGGGGACACATGCTCCTTCAAACGGCCAGCTGCTCCGCCGACCGCCTCGCGACGCGCGCAGACCTTTGGCCGCTGTTTGCTGCCACCATCTGGCCGCCGCCTTAAGGGGCTCCGGAACGCCCTATACTTGCAATGTTAAAATAACGCTTATAAATTACATCTTTCCTCACAAAGTATTTGAGGTAGGAAGTTGAACTTTTTACAGATTATTTATTGGAATATGGGCTACAACTTAACACAGGGATTTTACAAAATTTTAGTTCAGTTATTAAAGATGATTTTTTTTCAATTGTAATGAAAATTCACAACATTTTTTTGCAATTTTTTATTTATATATTCAAAAATATACAGTTTTTTGGAAAAAGGCTGTGTTAAATTATGCAGAAGGTACTGTGTAACATTTACTGAAAGTTTGAAACAAATATGTTTGGAAGATCCTTAGAAAACATGTAATTAGTATGAGAAAATAAAAGTTTTGGGAATCGAGCGACAAAGATTGGATTAACTTTTTAGTGCATTCCAGGTCCATAGGATGGATTATCTTCATCCTCTGCAAACTCCTCCTCCAGCTTCCTCTTGTTCCTCCTCCTGTTTACTCTTGCTTGTTTTTCTAGACTCTTTACAGCCCTGTCTGCAGCCCGAAGGCGTTCCTTGTCTAAAGCAAGCATCGCTCGTTGCTGTGTTCGTAGAATTTGCTACCATTTTCTTCAGTTGCAGTTACTGCAACACTGTTCCAAAAGGTGGTCATGTATGAACACTTATCACATTTCAGTTGTATTTCACTAGCAAGTCCTATGTGCTTTATTATGGAGAGTTCCAGACCAACTTCACTACAATGAATACATCTTACACAGTTTGAAAAATTTCCTTTGAGAACCGACATATCAAATATTTCATTCACATCCGATTCGCCCATAAAACATTCATAGTTTTCACTCATAGAACCAAGCTTCTTCTGTGAAGTATTTTCTTTCCCACTTTGACTGCTATGGGCAGGTGTACTTGAGAGGTTAGGTTCACTCACTTGGTTATCGTCTTTATTGTTTACAGTAATAACACATACCTTTGGCTTTCCAACATTTCTCCTTTTCTTAAAAGCCTTCAGAGGATTTCTAATAACTTTACTTTTACTCATTATTATACTTCAACAAAACAGAGACTCAAGAAACAGAATTAATTACGAATATTTTCGAGATAACGACAGAGTAAATAAACATGAAACAATCGACAATCACACCAGCGATATATATTGAACCATCACAGGTTAGCCACAACACATACTTTATCTCACATCACTAAAATGTACCTGATGAACACGGACGTTAATAATAACACCATTTGACAGCAGTTTAACAGCGCCACAGTGGGTCACGCCCATGTAGAACACATTTCAAAAAAAAATTAAAAATAGTTGTAGTCTTCGGAATTGAATAAATTATATATCTATTAAAAGGTAATAGTCTGCAGATTCAGAAAACGCAAAAAAGTAAAACTTTTCATGATTTTGATCCTTTCCGGAGCCCCTTAAGGCGATGCAACTAAACAATAGGAGATAAAAGGACGGCCGTCTCGAGTGCAACTTGGTCGTCAAAAACACAGCGAGAGAGCCCCCACGCACCGAAGACGCGCTGCCCCGCTGTCGCTCCCTTTGCGCCATTTGCGATACGCGGCATACCCTCAGACGACGGTCCTAGACAACACAAAAGGGGAATTAAGTAGCGTGACACTGCCCATCCGGAGGACGCTCCAGGTGGCTATTTCAAAGTCGGCTGTTTGCTAAACAGACAGCCCCTCCCACAGTGCCTTCAGTAAAATGCGCGTCGCTGGTATGACTCACAAGGGAACCTCCCCATCGCACCCCCCTCAGATTTAATTATAAGTTGGCACAGTGGATAGGCCTCGAAAAACTGAACACAGATCAATCGAGAAAACAGGAAGAAGTTGTGTGGAACTATGAAAAAACTAAGCAAAATATACAAACTGAGTATTCCATGGCAGGATAGGCAACATCAAGGAGCTCAGCAGCGCAATGCTCCCGTGGTTAGCGTGAGCAGCTGCGAAACGAGAGATCCTTGGTTCAAGTCTTCCCTCGAGTGACCAGTTAAATTTTTTTTCAGACAATTATTATCTGACAAACTCTTATGTTTTCATCACTTTTTTGGGAGTGATTATCACATCCACAAGAAAACCTAAATCGGGCAAGGTAGAAGAATCTTTTTACCCATTCGCCAAGTGTACAAGTTAGGTGGGTCGACAACATATTCCTGTCATGTGACGCACATGCCGTCACCAGTGTCGTATAGAATATATCAGACGTGTTTTCCTGTGGAGGAATCGGTTGACCTATGACATTGCGATCAAATGTTTTCGGTTCCCATTGGTGAGGCACGTCCTTTCGTCTACTAATAGCACGGTTTTGCGGTGCGGTCGCAAAACACAGACACTAAACTTATTACAGTGAACAGAGACGTCAATGAACGAACGGACAGATCATAACTTTGCGAAAATAAAAAAGTAAACTTTTCACTCTAGGGAAGACTTTTTTTTTTGCATTTTGTTCGTTGCTGATCGGTGTGTTTGGTCGTTGCGGACGTCACATGACATCCGTTAAAGTTCGTTTTGTTCATCGTTCCACTCAGTTTTTTTTATTACACAGGCCAACCGGCACTCTGACCGAACACGCTGAGCTACCGTGCCGGCGACTCGAACCAAGGACCTCGCGTTCCGTAGCTGCTCACACTACCCACGGGACCACGGCGCTCCTGAGCTTACACTCTCCTTGATGTTGCCTATCTTGCCATGGACTACTCAGTTTGTATATTTTGCTTATTTTTTTCATAGTTCCACACAACTTCTTCCTGTTTTCTCGATTGATCTGTATTCAGTTTTTCAAGGCCTATCCACTGTGCCAACTTATAACTAAATCTGAGGGGGAGTGGGGGTGCGATGGGAAGGTTCCCTTGTCAGCAGCATGATAAATGACCGCTATCCCTACCAAGGGAGAGCCAAGGCCACATGGGGAAGTCACCCGCCATTCTGCGCTGCACTGTTTCACATCAACTTGATTCCTATAATAAAGCAACTATTAAAAAAAGGGAAAAAAACATTCACGACGACAATAAATGTCTTCCTTCCACGAAAATAGGCAAAGTCCATTTTCTTTAATTTTATGAGCAAAATCGATATAGTTTTTACGTTCGACTGCAGTCCCATCTCATTATTTTGTGGCGCCCAAGGAAGTGTAACGCCACCGATCACAAATGATTAGCAGATGTGTACGTGGGGATTGTAGTACCTCACAAACACGTGTCGCTAGCTTAGAATCACCGTAGTTACAAAACTGAAGACTTGATTTTATGCCCAAGATGCGGCAGAGAGATGGAGGGATGGAGGAACGTGTCGAAACAGGACGGAAGTCCTCGGATGACCGAGAGATTTGCTGTTAGCGATCGCAAGTAGACAGTGCTGTAAGTCATACACAGAATATGCAGTTGTATGTGATTCGAACGCAGGTTATGTCACACATTTGATGCATCTCGACAAAACAATGGAAAAAATGGTGAAATGAACTACAGCGACATGTCTCTCTATCTCTAGAATGCATCAACAGTCTACCATTAAACCCTATCTCGTTACAACTCCAATTCACTCTCTGTCATCCTTTAACCCATATGCGTGTAAGTTTAGAGGCAGATGGTTCTCTTTCTTCCAGGAAAGCATCAAAGATAGCAGTCAACTCACACGTGTCACTAGTACCTCAGTAAACATACAGTAGAATGATGCCTCGACGAAAAATAAAAGATTGTATCCCCAGTTCACGCTCGTTCCGTGTTCCAAAATTGACTGTAAATGTAGTACAGTTGCCAACACCTAGCGCAAATGCACTATTTTCCTGGTCGGGCAGCATAGCTTCGTTCATTCTGAGACAGATGGATAGTCTGATATGCCCAATGCCAGCTGCAACCCTCAAAATATATCTCGATGTTTTCCTTAGGACTGAGCTGTGGCGGGAGACGACAGATGGATAGTCTGATATGCCCAATGCCAGCGGCAACCCTCAAAATATATCTCGATGTTTTCCTTAAGACTGAGCTGTGGCGGGAGACGATAACTTTGGGTTCTTTTTCTTGCTGGTGCAGGCAGTTGCTGTGGGAGATCCAAACAAATTTCTGTGAAACAAGTAGAGACCCCTTTCCGAAAACATCCTGTGTTTGCCAGCAAGTGAATGGAAAAATTGGAAGCAGCTGCTAGCTTTAGAAAAACACTCTTTGTTCAACCTGTGACACATGAATAGTCTGACTCTTCCTTAGGACAGTGGTGTTGGGGAGGACGCTAACCCAGTCAACCGCCAGACATGTGGCAGTGCGGCACATGTGCCGCAGTTGTGTCGTTAGGCCGCCTGAGAGTTAAGAGCTTGCGTAGTGCGGTGCGTTTCATGTCAAAAGGCCAGCACCTGGTCAGGAGACGTCTGGCAGGCGTGTCCCCGGAAGCGCGAGGCGGCCGTCGTCATGCCGCCGGGTTGGCAAGCTGCTACCTGCTGGGAGGGGGCTGGAGGCGGCCTTGCGGAAGCGCCCGACGCGACGGCGGTAATATGCGAGCCCTGCAGTGAACCGCGGACCGTCTTTTCACACTGCCGGCCGGGCCGAGCCGGGCTGACGCGTACTGGCTCGGCTCGTGCCTAGCCAGCTCAGGCCGGCGAGTAGTGCATTCACATTGCGCGCCGCGCCGAGCCGGGACGGCGAAATGGGGGAAAATCCACTTCTCCGATTTTCATGTTTTAAAAATTCTTAGCGGTATACAAGACTTCGCCACATCGTTTTATGAACTTATTTTTTCCTTAAAAGCGTTACTTACGTCGTGAAAAAAGAAAAAGTCTACTTTTCGTTTCGCGTGATTTCTTACTTTCGTAACGCTTCCCAACCGATTTTGAAGAAAGTATGCGGCTAAAGAATCTGATTTTTGTACACGTGGTAGTGCAACATCTTAGCTTCGTATTGAATCATTTATCTTTCCATGTTTATTAACAGTCATTGTGAAATGATGCTATTTGTCAACGTTGTGCACTTGATTTACAAATCTTGTAGTGAAAAAGTTATGTAGCGGGTAGCTTACTGTTAGATACGTTTTAGACCATACATTGTTGGGAATGAAATGTAGTTAAAAGTACCAAAAAGTTTTTGAAATGATAATGATACTGATATCTGTCTCTGGTCTCAAGTAATGCGAGCTATTCAGTGGCGATAGTGCCGCGGAGTTCGCGCGGTTACAGCTTGGTTTAGTGTAGTCATATAATGCAGGACAGAAAAAAACTAATTACTAGTGATCAGCGCAGACCTAGTGCCGGTCCCTCTTATTATTTTAATGGCCTCATTCTCTAGATAAATCCAAATGTATAAGAATTTTTCCCTTGGCTACTGGACAATCATCTGCTATGCTTTTATAATTAGCCACACGTTGCATCACAAAAGACAAACAATTATTTGTCATCAACATCCTACAATTAGTATGATGTACATTTCGTATTTCGAACTAAAAGATAACTGAAGCGCAATTCTGTAGTCCCGTTGTCTACTTTGACAGAAAAAATAATGGAGAGTTAATGAAACTACTGTAGATCGGCACAGATATGCGTTTCATTGTTCTTCATTGTTTTTTTTTTTTTTTTTTTTTTTCCTTGGCGGGCTGCGCTGCACTGTCAAGGTAATCCCCACTCTTTGGCTAAATGGCTGGCGGGAGGCCAAATAAATAAATTTAAAAAGAACTCGACCCTTCGACAGCTGACAAGCAAGTCAGTAGAAAACGCAGCTGCAGTCAACAGTTGCTCGCCTTTAGCTAGTCTGTGCTGTCGTGTAGAACAATGTCTTCACTCTTTTATTGGTATTGTTTTGACTCTGCAGTAACTCGTCGAGTTTTGAAGTACAGAAGAATTAGGAGGTTATGGATTCATCCCATGAATAGCGACAGACATTTAGGAGAGTTTTTTCCTTTATATGAAGAACTTAAAAACTATCCTGAAAAATTTTATTCAAATTACAGAATGAATCATAATACATTTCAGTATGCTGCAGAACATTCAACACAAAATTTCTAAACAGAACACAAATTTTCGCAGAAGTATAACAGCAGAAGAAAAATTGTGTATAACAATAAGGTAAGATTCGTTGGTACACACTTTTTGGTTTGCAGTAGAACTTTGTACAGCATTCACTACCACCAGTTAATTGTAGTCATGCTTTTGTATTTTAAATTTCACAAACGCTTACCTCTGAGGGGAAGAGAGTTTATGGAACTCCTGAGAATCATTAGGAAGTAATTAGCTTCGTCATTTTGGGTAATGTTTTGCTGTGCCTTCAACGAAGAATCGCAGAAATACTCCTTCAGAATTTTCCAACTTTTTTCTTCTTTTTTCTTCATGATGCAGCGCTTGGCAGTGGTGATGGTTCATCATGTGGAGCCACTGATGACCTCACAGAATTCTTTTCATTACCTTGTAAGATAGACAGATTGATAGGCGAAGAGTTTTGAGATAATGCCCTTTGACTCAGTGGTTCTATTTCCACTGATAAGGAACTGCCACAGCATGACTTTACAATGCATTATCATCTGGTAGGGACACATTTCCGTCCCTCAGTGACACTCATATCTGTCTCCGTTTACAAGTAAATGCTAACTATTCAGTGGCGACAATTCCGCGATCGCTGGCAAGCTATTGTTGTAAATGCATGTAAATACGGTAGATTAAATAAATGAAATAAAAGTAATTTCGCATGTATCATTATAATAAACGTAATTTTTCCTCACTGATTGTGAAATATGAGGTAACATCTTAAAATAAAAGACATGTGCAGTCACACTTGTGATGAAAGCAGAAGGGAGACGTGTGATGCGTGTACTGCAGAAGCTGTAGTGCTGCTCCACAGGCTCGCGCCTGCGGTCAGCTCGCGCCGGCAATATTGAACACTCGGGATGTCGCCGGCTCGGCTCCGGGAGGCTCACGCCGTGTCGGCGCGGCCCGGCTGCCAGTGTGAACAGCGCAATTCAAAACCATGTTTGATATCGAAGCGGGCGGCGGCCCGGCCAGGCTCGGCTCGGCCCGGCCGGCAGTGTGAACGCAGCCTTTAATGACATCACGATCATCATATACAAAGCGATGAAGCGATCGGAAGTTAAACAAGAGTATCCACAGTATCCACGTCCTACGAAATGTGTATTATGTCCTTCTCAGAGCATAATTCTCAGATATCGCATCCTCTGATTTTTTTCTTTTCTCTGTCTCTGAAGAGCCATCTAGCACCTACTGTACTGGATGGCTACCAGGTCTCACGGTAGACCCGAGTTAACGTTCGAGTGTGGATCCGCCGAGCGTTATATCCAGAGTAATGTTGGGATTCCGTTACACAACACGTCACATTTGGGATAAGGCTCAAAGGTGTACCAGTCACGTGTTACATACGGAGATGTGTTCTGTGTTCGACGTTGAAACCACCAGTGGGAAGAGCACGCCATGTGAGCCTTCTGTAACACATGTACAGACATAGACATAGATAAAAAAGAGCAAACTACCTGCAAATACAGAATACGTGTTTGGAGGTGACTGGTTGCATTCGAGTACAGCGCTGTACTACGCCACCCAACCAGAGAAATAGTGCATTTGCGCTAGGTGTTGGCAGCTGTACTACATTTACTAGCAATTTTGGAACATGGAACTAGCGTTAACTGGGGATACAATATTTTATTTGTCATCGAGTCATCGTTCTACTGTATGTTTATTGAGGTAATAGTGACACGCGTGAGTTGACTGCTATCTTTGATGCTTTCCTGGAAGAAAGACAACCATCAGCCTCTAAGCTCACTTGCATATGCGTTAAAGGATGACAGAGAGTGGATGGAGTGATAGGGTGAATTGGAGTTGTAACGAGGTAGGATTTAATTGTAGACTGATGATGCATTCTAGAGAGAGAGGGACTTGTTGCTGCAGATCATTTGACCATTTTTACCATTGATTTCTCAGAATGCGTCAGTTGTGTGACATAATCTGTGTTCGAATCACATACAACTGCGTATTCTGTGTATGACTTAAATCACTGTGTACTTGCGATCACTACCAGCAAACCTCTCTGTCATCAGAAGACCTCCATCCTGTTTCGAGACATTCCTCTGGATGAACGAAGATTTATGCTAGGCACTCCATCCCCCTGCCGCATCTTGGACATAAAATCGAGTCTTCAGTTTCATAACTACGATGCTTTTAAGTTAGCGACAAGTGTTTGTGAGGTACTTCAATCCCCACGTACACAGCTGCTTGACAGATGTCCTGTTTACCGATTTAGTGGTGGCATGACGTGTAATTTCTCATGTCAAACAACGCTGCTATGCACTTGTCTCTATCCTTGTAACAGGCATTCTTCGTTACTAAAGATCATTTTATATAGGACTGATGTCAACATAGAATAATTTCTGAACCGTCATCAGATGTGAACACGGGAGAGTTATACACCTCTGGAAAGCTACATCGTACGTGAATCACAAGGAATCGACGTTCTAAGGAAGTAGTTTTTCATATTACAGTTTATCACCATAGATTATCGTAGAGAAATCTACTGGGAGAATGTATGTCATGTGCTGGAAATATATTTCTTACATTGGGATAGTAACAGTGTTGCATTCCATATCACTAACAGGTCGGAAACCGCAACGATCTAACATTATAGCAAGTTTTAAATGCAGAACATCGTAGCGTTAGGAGTGCATGTGTTTATGTTCTCTCTTACCAGTAACTTCTAGGTAATGATCCCAGACACTAGAACAATACTTCAGAATGGATAGCGCAGTTGATTTACGTAAACCGCAATGAACTCCATCCACCTGGAGCTCCATCGCGCGTAATAACCGTCTGTTATATCATCACAACAGTTTCGTATCTACTCTACGCCGATAACTAAATGTGTTGATGTCAGTTTAGAACCTGACACAGACATAGAAGTCGTGGCGGAAAAAAATGTGTGGCAGTGTACAAAGCGTCTTACAATAGAAAAAGCGTTGTATCAAACAACGAATCAGGGTCCCTCTCCTGCGACTGATAACATGTGGGAGAAGATTCTCGTACAGTACAGGCGATGAAATTTTACATCATCTGTGCAAGTGACGCCGATCACTGTCATCTGCTCCAAGGGATAAATACCTGTATATTTAATAGGATCGCCGCATATGCTCGATGCTGGCATATAGACGGTATTCATTTTCGATATATCGGAAGAAAGAGATGCTGTAAAAATCTATCAGATGAAATTAACGGAGCTTTTATACTTCGTAATTCTTCTGTGCTGGATGGTACAGAATAACGATGACAGAATGTTTTTGGGTGATGGAGGTGAATGGATCCTGAGCGATGCAGAACTTCCTCGATGTTGAGTCTTCCTAATTCTCCCAGCAAGAGAACACCACCATAACTGTTTGTGCTGTCGTCGTGTTGCAGGAGCAGGCGTCATTTGACGCTGACCTTACACATCTTACATGGGGGGCAGAGCTACGACATGTTTCCACTTCCACTGAGTGGTCAAAGCATGCTCCTATAGCATTACCTCAGCTCACTCTTTTTCTAACCAGGTTGCAGAATGTGGTGGATATTTCTCTCTCCAACTTCTGGGTAAAATTGCTAGAACTGATCTCGTTATCAATTGCGGTGTGTATTACAGTACATCTCGCCATATCAATGGCATCTTTCCAATCCCGACCATTCACTGTGTACACTGTTGATTACCACATAAAGATTGACTGACACCACTCCGTTGAGATGGGAGAAACCTTGACGGAACACTGGATAGCTGCTACTTGTTGCTGTGGAACATGGGATTAAATGTACAGGTTAATAAGACAACAGTACCTCCTTTTATTTGTGACACCTCACACATGATGTAAACAGCACCTTCCAGCGAAGGCCAACACCGGAACAGTAATCATGTACATGAGTACAAAATGAACGAACAATGCTTTTCAGCCGACCGCGGTGGTCTCATGGTTCTAGGCGCGCAGTCCCGAACCGCGCGGCTGCTACGGCCGCAGGTTCGAATCCTGCCTCGGGCATGGATGTGTGTGATGTCCTTAGGTTAGTTAGGTTTAAGTAGTTCTAAGTTCTAGGGGACTGATGACCACAGCTGTTAAGTCCCATAGTGCTCAGAGCCATTTGAACCATTTTTTTGAACAATGCTTTTCGAAACGGAGCACTGAGACATCCACTACCCTGACGATGGGAAGATGATATTAACTGTACAGGAAATCACCTCCGAATAGTTGTTGGAAGCGCTCTGCAATACTGCAAACTCTTCCACTTTCCATATGTTGCGTTGTCTTCCATATTTTTGTCAGTGAAAAACATCGCATCTATGTTTTATTTCTACCAGCCTGTGTTGTAGTAACTGTACAGTTTATGCCATGCGACGTTCAGTTTTCTGTGAGAGCCAGAGGATGAAAGCGTGTTAATGTTGGTTTCGCAGCAGCTGACACGGTCTCTAAGTCATGGTAGAAAAAACAAAGTGTATGGCAGTGTACCATGATTGGATGTGTTACAACTGAAAAAAAACAATGTATTAAACTGCTTATGAAGGAGCAATACAGGAACGCTCTCATGTGATTGACCGTCTGTTGGATATCGTCATCCTTCAGTTATAGGTGATGAAACTTTACACCGGTCTGTGGAAGCGACTTTGATCACGAACCATCTTCTCCAATGGATAAATACCTGTGTATTTAATAGGATCGCCACATATGTTTGGGTGATGGACATGAATGCATCTTGAGAGACACATATATCCTTTCGATACCTATATGTAGTTTGGAGGTACATCGCCAAATCTTCGTCCTTCTTCCATGCCATGTATGATGTGTAGTATTCCTAATTTTCCCAACAAGAAACACCAAATTAACTGCCTGTACTATCTCTTCTACTACCTCGCGTTGCAGGGGAAAGCTTTGTTTGGTGCTGGCCTTACGCAATGTACACGGTTGGCAGAGCTATGACACCATGTTCCCAATCCCACGGAGTGGTCAATACAGTTGTTTGGAAGCGTTCCTCGTTGCTACAGACTCGTCCTATTTACATATGCAGCTATAAGGAATCCGTTGACCTTCGGTTACACGATAAACCAGACAAATTTGAAGGCAATAATTTCAGCTAAATACCTAGGAATTACAATTACGAACAACTGATGTCGCCTGATATCATGCAGCCCACATAACTTAACTGTCATGTGTTTCCTTCCTTATGACAATTCTCGGCCGCACTCTGCTGGGGCAATGAAGATGCTCCTGCAGCGTTTTCGAGGAGAACTGATCTCCCACGATACAACCTGTAGTTGGCTCCCCTTGAGTTTTATCTCTCCTCACATGAACCGTTGGCCATGAAGACGACATTTTGGCACACACAACGAGCTGCAGACTGACGTAGAGAATTGGTGGAAAGCACAGGCGTCTGCCTTCGGCGACGAGCGTATGGAAAGTTGGTACAACGCTATGACAAATGTCTTAAGTCGGAGCGGCGACTATGTAGAGAAGTAGCTGGCAGCTGTCAGCAAGTGTTATAAATAAAACATTTTTGATTTTCATTTCGCGACCGATCGGACCTTACTTTCCGAACAGCGCTCGTAATTTGGCGCCATTAGCTTAGGGACGGATGGTCCGGTCTCCTGTCAAATCAGGACCTTTTTAAAAATAAATCTGAATTATGTAATTTGATCTGTTATTTCTGAAATAATCGTAAAATGCCGCAGCCAGTGGAGGACAGGTTGAGCCGATGTGCCGGAACTTGAGTGACAGCCGGCCGGCAGCGGTGCCACACTGTGCCGGCTGCTCGCCGGCGGGTGGCATCTGGCGGCGTGCAGCGCAGCGAGCGGCCCGGAATAGCCGGCCAGCCTATTTTCTCTGGGCGGCGCGGTGGCGGTAAACAGGGCGGGCCAAAGTACACGCCGTGGGCGCGGGACGCGTGTTTCCTCTGTGACGCGCTGCGTCGTTCTGGTGGCTCTGCGCGTCCACCTGCACACACAATCCGCGACATGCAACGCAGTTCTGACCGGAAAACGTCGCCAATTGACCTCATGGAGGAACAAGGAAATATCACCAACTTGTCCTCAGATTTAAGGAGAAAAAACAAACTTGCCAGACATCAGCCCAAGCGTTAAAACCCGTGCGAAAATTTAGGTCGTAATCCTGATACCACGCAGCTATGACCGAAACATACAAACGTTTAAATTTTTCGCGCGCACCGTTTGTTTGTCACTCGCTCGGCCCAACCTCAGCAGACTAATGTCCTAACACGAAGTGCAAGACAGCGGGGCGACAACCAGAGTCCTCCAGTGACCGTGGTATACAAAGCACCCTCCGCCACACGCCTTAAATTGGTTTCTAGAATGTAGATGTAGATACTGAATGGAAGTGACGAGAGACGCACAGCCACTAAAGCCCTTCCACAGAACATCAGTGGAGAGAACATAATAGAGCTGTCATGAGGTTGTATGATATCAGGTTCCGTTGCAATTCACTTGCTCTCAAGATGGATTATTAATGATGTAGCGTATGCATGCATACGATATATAATTCTAATTTTCGCGGAATTATTTCCGATAGCCTTCCCCCCCCCCCCCCCCTTTGCCCCCTCCCCCCCTGCCCACCGTGAACCATGCACCTTGCCATTGTTCGGCTGGCTTGCGTGCCTCAGCCATACAGACAGCCGTACCATAGGTGCAACCACATCAGAAAGGTGTCTGTTGAGAGTCCAGACAAACGTACGGTTTCTGCAGAGGGGCATCTTTTCAGTAGTAGCAGTGGTAACAGTCTGGAAGACTGATCTAGCCTTGTAACATCAACCAAAAAGGCCTGGCTGTGCTGGAACTGCGAACGGCTGCAAGTAAGGGGACACTTCAGCCGAGAGGATGCAGCTCTTCTACATGGTTAAATGATGATGGCAGCCTCTTGGGTAAAATATTCCACAGGTCAAATAGTTCCCCATTCGGAGCTCTTGACGGGTACTACTCATGAGGATGTCGTCATTAGAAAAAAAAACTGGCGTTCTACTTATCCGAGCGTGGTTCGTTATATCCCTTAATCGGGCAGTTAGATTACAAAATTTTAAAAGGGAAATGGATAGGTTAAGGATAGATGTAATGGGAATTAGTGAAGTTCAGTGGTACGAAAACAGGACTTCTGGTCAAGAGACTACAGGTTGTAAATACAAAGTCACATAGGGGTAATGCAGATATTGGATTTAATAATGAATGAGAAACTAGGAAAGCCGATAAGCTTCTATGAACAGTATAGTGGACGCATTATCGAAGCCAAGATATACAGCCAGCCCACACTACCACAGTAGTACAAGTTTATATGCCAACTAGCACCGTAGACGATGAAGACATTGAAGACTGGTATGATGAAAGAAAAGAAAATATTCAGATAGTTAACGGAGACGAAAATGTAATTTTGATGGGAGATTAGAATTCGATAGTAGGAAAAGGAAGAGAAGGAAAAATCGTATGCGAATTCGGAATGTGGGGAAAGGAATGAAAGAGGAAACCACCTGGTAGAATTTCACACAGAGCATAATTTAATCGTCGCTAACACGTAGCTCAAGGACTATGAAATGTTGTATATGTTGAGGAGCCTCGGAGACACCGGAAGGTTTCAAATTGATTATGTAATGATAAGACAGAGCTTTCAGAACCAGATTTTAAATCGTAAGACTCTTCCAGATGCACATGTGGGCTCTGACCATAATTTATTGAATATGAACTGTACATTAAAACTTAAAGAAACTGCAAAAAGGTAGGAAATTAAGGAGATGGGATCTGTATAAATTTAAAGAACCAGAGATTGTTCCGAGTTTCAAAGGTAGCATTGGACAGCGACTGAATAGAACTGGGGAAAGGAATACAGTAGAAGACGAATGGGTAGCTTTAACAGATGCGTGTAGGCACAGACGATCAAATAAGTAAAACCACAAGGCGCCGTAAAATCCTTGGATAACACAGGAGATATTGAATTTAGCTGATGAAAGTAGAAAATATAAAAATGTAGCAAACGAAGCAGGGAAAAGGAATTAAAAAGTATAAAAAAATAGGATTGACAGGGAGTGCAAAATGGCTAAACAGGACTAGATAGATGACATGTGGAAGGATTTAGAAACCTATTTCACTAGGGAAAAGACAGAAAGTGCCTATAGGAAAGTTAAATAGGTCTTTAGAGAAAATGGAAGCAGCTATATGAACATGATGAGTTCTGATGGAAAACCAGTCCTAAGCAAAGGAGGGAAAGTTGAAAAGTGGAAGCGGTATATAGAGGGTCAACAGAAAGGAGGTAAACTTGCTGGAAAAATTATAGAAACGGAAGAGGGCATAGATGAAGAGGAGATGGGAGATTTGATACTGCGAGAAGAATTTGACAGAGCACTGAAAGACCGAAGTCGCAACAAGGACCCGAGCGTCGAGGACAATCCGTCAGATCTAATGACAGTCTTGGAATAGCCAGCCATGACAAAACCCCTCCATCTGGTGTGCAAGATATAAGAGACAGGGGAAATACTCCCAGACTTCAAGAAAAAATGTAGTAATTCCAATCCCAAAGAAAGTAGGTGTGATTGATATCGAGCTAGCAGTTTAATGAGTCGTGGTTTCAATATACTGACACGAATTCCTTACGGAAGGATGGAAAAATTTGTAGAAGCTGATATATGAAGGTATATCGGTTCCCGAAAGAACAGATACCATTGATGACCGTCCAGCTTCTCTAGGATGAAATGATAATTAAATCGACACCCTAGCTGCAAACAGGCGATGATACACATCATTGGGGACATGATGAAAATGTGTGCCCCGACCGGGACTCGAACGCGGGATCTCCTGCTTATATGGCACACGCTCTATCCATCCGAGCCACCGAGGGCACAGAGGATAGTGAGCCTACAGGGACTTATCCCTTGCAAGCTCGCCGTGAGACCCACATTCCCAACATGTCCACACCACTACATTCGTGGGTAAACATCTATTAGGAGCACTACGAATGTGGTGGTATGGACATGTTGGGAATGTGGGTCTCACGGGGAGCTTGCAAGGGATGAGCCCCTGCTGGCTCACTATCCTCTGTGCCCTCGGTGGCTCAGATGGATAGAGCGTCTGCCATGTAAGCAGGAGATCCTGGGTTCAAGGCCCGGTTGGGACACACATTTTCAACATGTCCCCAATGATGCATATCATCGCCTGTTTACATATAGGGTGTCGATTTAATTATCATTTCATGGTAGAAGTTGACATCGGGGAAGATCAGTTTGGATTCTGGAGAACTGTGGGCGCACCCGAGGCAATACTGACCCTACGACTTAACTTAGAAGATGGGCTGGCTGGCTCTGAGCACTATGGGTCTTAACATCTGAGGTCATCAGTGCCCTAGAACGTAGAACTACTGAAACCTAACTAACCTAAAGACATCACTCACATCCATGCCTGAGGCAGGATTCGAACCTGCGACCGTAGCGGTCGCGTGGTTCCAGACAGCAGCACGTAGAACCGCTCGGCCACTGCGGCCGGCTAGAAGATGGGTTAAGGAAATGCAAATCTACGTTTACAGCATTTGTAGTGTAAGTAGGCTGTTTAGGTTTTTATATTGGTAACGCCACGTAGCGCTCTGTATGAAAATCACTGGCTGTGCTGTGTGCAGTCTGTGGCTGGTTGGCATTGTTGTAATATTTGCCATTGTAGTGTTGGGCAGTGGGATGTGAACAGCGCATAGCGTTGCGCAGTTGGACGTGAGCCGCCAGCAGTGGTGGATGTGGGGAGAGAGATGGCGGAGTTTTGAGAGCGGATGATCTGGACCTGTGTCCGTCAGAGACAGTAAATTTGTAAGACTGGATGTCACGAACTGATATATATATATATGATGACTTTTGAGCACTATTAAGGTAAATACATTGTTTGTCCTCTATCAAAATCTTTCATTTGCTAACTATGCCTATCAGTAGTTAGTGCCTTCAGTAGTTGGAATCTTTTATTTAGCTGGCAGTACTGGCGCTCGCTGTTTTGCAGTAGTTCGACTAACGAAGATTTTTGTGAGGTAAGTGATTCATGAAAGGTATAGGTTATTGTTGGTCAGAGCCTTTCTTTTGTAGGCATTTTTGAAAGTCAGATTGCGTTGCTCTAAAAATATTGTATGTCAGTTTAAGCAAAGTCATTTATAATTTTTCTAAGGGGACGTTTCAGTAGACTTAGAGAAAGCTTTTGATAACGTTTACTTGAATTTTCTCGTTGAAATTCTGAAGATAGCAACGGTAAAATACAAGAAGCGAAAGGCTATTTACACCTTGTACAGTAACCAGGCAGTAGTTATAGAGAGTCGAGGGGCATGAAAAGGAAGCAGTGACTGGAAGGGTGTGAGACAGGGTTGTAGCCTAGTCAGCATGTTATTCAATCTGTACATTGAGCAGACAGTAAAGGAAACCAAAGAAAAAATTAGGAGAAGGAATTAAAGTTTGGGGAGAAGAAATAAAAACTTTAAGGTTTCCCGATGACAACGTAAATCTGTTACAGGCAGCAAAGGACTTGGAAGATCAGTTGAATGGAATTGACAGTCTTGAAATGTGGGTATAAATGAACATCAATAAAAGCAAAATAAAGATAATGGAATGTAGTGGAATTAAATCAAATGATGCTGAAAGGACTAAATTAAGAAACGAGACATTCAGACTAGCAGATGAGTATTTTTATATGGGCAGCAAAATAACTGGTGATAGATATAGAGAGGATACTAAATGTAGACTCACAATGGCAAGTAAAGCGTTTCTGAAGCAGAGAAATTTGTTTACATTGAATTTAGATTTAAGGGGTAAGAAGTTTTTTCTGAAAGTATTTCTATGGAGTGTAGCCATGTATGCAAGTGAAATATGAACGATAAAACAGTTTAGACAAGAAGAGAATAAAAGCTTTTGTAATGTTATGCTACAGAAGAACGCTGGAAATTGGATGGACAGTTCACATAACTAATGAGGAGGTATTGAGTAGACTTGGGGAGAAAAGCAATTTGTGATACAACATGACCAGAAGAAGGGATCAGTTGACAGGACACACTCTGAGACATTGAGGATCACCAATTTAGTATCGGAGGGAAGGGTGGAGGGTAAAAATCGTAGAGGGAGACTAAGAGATGAATATAGTAAGCAGATTTAGAAGAATGTAAGTTACAGTAGTTATTCGGAGATGGAAGGACTTCCACAGAATAGAGCAAAATGGAGAGCTGCATCAAACCAGTCATCGGACTGAACACCAAAACAGCAACAGCAACGATAGCACTTGATATTCGACTATTGACAACGAATCAAATGGTTCAAATGGCTTTGAGCACTATGGGACCTAACTTCTGAGGTCATCAGTCCGCTAGAACTTAGAACTACTTAAACCTAACTAACCTAAGGACATCATACACATCCCTGCCCGAGGCAGAATTCGAACCTACGACCGTAGCGGTCGCGCGGTTCCAGACTGAAGCGCCTAGAACCGCTCGGCCACTTCGGCCGGCGACAGCGAATCGAGTGAAATTCTCTGGTCATCTAGTGTGTGCCGCGAGATGTCTACTTGAACTGACGAAAACATGACTATGCCACACGTGGAGATTTTCCTTTTTAGGCGTGGAATAGTGGCTATCTGTTTCAGTTTCCCGTTACTGAGTGATTGAATAATATGTAAGTCCTGACTTACTTTTCAGGTGAAACGTCTGTCAGTAGGAGCATAAAATCGCGGGGAGCTGAAGTGTCGATATTCTTCTTGCTGTACCACAGCCTCATTCGGAATTGGATTATTTTGTATGGCAATTCTCAAAGAATCTCCTCAACAAAATTGACACCTACAGTACTGTGCCATTAGAATCTGTTTGGGCTCTACGAATTGCACCCAAGCAAACGTGCTACTAATATAAACTACAGAAATGACATCGAAAATTCGTAGATCTCTTTTAGTTCATGAACTTATACTTCGCAGAGCAGCTGTATGAGCATATCTGCTCCTTTAGAGAGTTCGGGTGTTCAACGGAATTATCAGTCACCGACATACTGCGGCAGAGAGAAATACTTCTGTTAGCCTCCAGTTAAAGTTATGAATGATGCAACTCCTTCGATGCTCAGACTGGTGTATGTAAACCTCTACTACAAACCATATATGCTACACCAAGCATGGCCCTTCTCCACTTCCACCCCTGAGTAATTAAATTTCATTCGACATTATTGTGGAGTGCCGACAACCATCTCTATACACACTCACGGGTCTAAATCAACTGAAGAAACAGAATTTACATACTTCTGTCCCAACATGGAAACCAGAGCTATGTACACGCTTCCCACTGAAAGGAACAGCGTTACGAGACGTCCATAATTTCGTGAGATTTATTTTTTAAAATTTGGACCCCTATTCCCCCCTGGTGAGATTTGGTGGAACCTCTCCATCCCCTCGCGAGAGGTAAAAAGTGAGTAGAAACACGTAAAAATTATTTTTTAAAATTTCTTTTAAACATTGACTAAAGCACTACATAAAAACGTTTTATATAGATAGTGTATTAAAGAGTGTTTTCAGTATATTAAAAACACTATTTAAACGTACCAAACCTGAATAGTATTTGAATGTGTAGACGGACAAAAAGGCTTCACGAGAATAGTATTAAGCGTTTTGATGGATCTCTAAAAAAATTACATTTTATCAATATATTGCATACATTAAATATCATTCAACGTTTACTTACTGTACAGATGAAAGACAACATTGTTTGTACCTTCCTTTGAAGCGTACGATAACGCAGCTTTTCAGTCTCCTCATGTACGTATATGTCGGTGAACTTCACCTTCCTTCCACAAACGATTAACCTCTTGTTCGCATGTGTGTTTCGACTTGTCGGCAAAATGTTTAACATAGGCACAGTGCAAGTTTAATACAAATTTATCTTGAACGCAATAACATTTTCTTTATATGCGTTGCAGAACATCACGACTGACTCGCCGGCTGAAACGTAGTAATTTCGACCACTGCAGGGAACTCCCCGATTGAAATCCGACACTTGTGCACCACTTGTTTCAAATCGGCGAATCCCGGGCATGCACTCGTGTACGGCATTCAGTTCGGTTCAGAGAGGCCGTATAGACTGTTAGGCTCTTTAATATTGTCTATGCTCGGGATTAATTTTATGAAAGAAAATGTTATCCGTTATTATAATGTATAGTCTCTGAATTAAAATGTTGGCGTGAGATTTGCATTGTCCCCAATCACTCCTTTAAATGAGATTTGGTGAGTTTTTGCCGGACCCTTCCCCCATTTTGCGCTCACGTAATTAACGGACGTCAACTCACGACGTTACATTTGAGGTTATAGCGCTAACAAAGGCACCCAGATGCGCTTTGTATAATTTCAACGATATTCGGATATTAACAGATTCACAGAGCGCCCTAGAAAAGCTGTGACATAAATCCTGGGAATGGAAAACTATTAGCTCTTCGATGTACATGAACTAATCTACCAATATATCGAGCAATACAAGAGAGTGTAACTTCTCAAGATCAAAGGGCATTCCGGAATCACAGACAACGAAATAGCTGACCAATTAGCAAAGAGTATTATCACGGGAGGAATACAACTCTTTGTCAACCTCGTACAGATTTCCTAAAGACTCTAATAAAAGGGACAACATTCCTTGAAAAACAAGGTATTCAAAGTTATACCTTTCACGACGCATACATTTTCACGACTGCATACACTTTCACGACGACGTAAATCAGTCATAAGAATCCGAAATGGACACGTATGGTTAGTCTGCACCTCTCTACGGACTCAAAGTTTTACCTTTCCATACTGCGAAGATCATCCCTCAGAACTGACAGATCTAAATCCCGTTCTGATCGGCTTCCCCGTTGCGCCAGTTAGCAAGTCAACCTCTATAAGGCGTCAAACTGGGAAATCCCCTCTCTACATGTGTCACGAACCTTGCTCGACAGCCAAAAATCTACGTTCACATCTCAAGATACTTGTAAGAGACGAACATTTATATCTAAATTCCAAAATGTGAAGACACCTGCCCACAGCAAACGCATTACTCCAAAGGTGTACAAGTCAATTGACGCTGAAAGAAAAAACCGCCTGCATCCACTACATAATTGGTCATTTGGGTACAGTGTTCATATCTTGCCCAATGATTTATTTAAAAGTAAACGCTTGCTTCTTTAAAGAATCGAACCCCTGTGAATAATACAGCTTCAAACGCCTTATTACTTTGCAAATGAGTTAATGGGTTAAATATTTTTCTTTAGGCATGTAAGTTGGAAGTCGCTAAGTGGTCTTTTTATAAACAATGGGTGAATACAAGCTGGGTAAATTGCGCTCCATTTTAAGCAAAAGCTAGTTTTCCATGCGTCTAAATTTCTATGACGTCATATCTCTTGAACTTTGTGTCGTAAATGAAATACATTATGTGATCAAAAGTATCCGGACATCCCCAAAAACACACGTTTTTCATATTAGGTGCATTGTGCTGCCACCTACTGCAAGGTACTCCATATCAGCGACCTCAGTAGTCATCAGACATCGTGAGAGAACAGAATGGGGCGCCCCGCGGAACTCACGGACTTCGAACGTGGTCACGTGATTGGGCGTCACTTGTGTCACAAGTCTGTACGTTAGATGTCCACACACCTAAACACCCCTAGGACCACTGTTTCCGTTGTGAAAATGAAGTGGAAACGTGAAGGGACACGTACAGCATAAAAGCGTACAGGCCGACCTCGCCGTTGGCTGACAGACCACCGACAGTTGAAGAGGGTCATAATGTGTAATACGCAGACATCTATCAAGACCGTCACTCAGGAATTCCAAAATGCATCAGGATCCACTGCAAGTACTATGACAGGCGGGAGGTGAGAAAACGTGCATTTCATGGTCGAACGGCTGCTCAAAAATGTTCGAATGTGTATGAAATCTTATGGGACTTAACTGCTAAGGTCATCAGTCCCTAAGCTTACACACTACTTAACCTAAATTATCCTAAGGCCCAACTCACACACCCACGCCCGAGGGAGGACTCGAACCTCCGCCGGGACCAGCCGCAGAGTCCATGACTGCAGCGCCTGAGACCACTCGGCTAATCCCGCGCGGCCAACGGCTGCTCATAATCCACACATCACGCCGGTAAATGCCAAACGACTCCTCGCCTGATACAAGGGGCGTAAACATTGGACGACTGAACAGTGGAAAACGTTGTGTGGAGTGACGAATCACGGTACACAACGTGTCGATCCGATGGCAGGGTGTCGTCATGGTGAATGTCCGGTGAACGTCATCTGCCAGGGTTTGTAGTGCCAACAGTGAAATTCGGAGGCGGTGGTGTTATGGTGCGATCGTGTTTTTCATGGAGGGGGCCTTGCACCCTTAGTTGTTTTGCGTGGCACTATCACGGCACAGGCCTACATTGATGTTTTAAGCTCCTTCTGCTTCCCGCTGTTGAAGAGCAATTCGGGGATGGCGATTGCATCTTTCAACACGATCGAGCAACTGTTCATAATGCACGGCCTGTGGCGGAGTGGTTACGCGACAATAACATCCCTGTAATGGACTGGCCTGCACAGAGTCCTGATCTGAATCCAATAGAACACCTTTGGGATGTTTTGGAACGCCGACTTCGTTCCAGGCCTCACCGACCGACATCGATACCTCTCCTCAGTGCAGCACTCCGTGAAGAATGGGCTGCCATTCCTCAAGAAACCTTCCAGCACCTGATTGAACGTATGCCTCCGAGAGTGGAAGCTGTCATCAAGGCTAAGGGTAGGCCAACACCACACTGAATTGCAGCATTACTGATGGAGGGCGCCACAAACTTGTAAGTCGTTTTCAGCCAGGTGTCCGGATACCTTTGATCACATAGTGTAATTTTGCATGTACATTCAGTGGTATACGTAAACACTGTCTGCAGACAGTGTTGCGAATAGAGTCGGTAATAAAGAAGTAATAAATTAAAACGTCATGCATGATGCCGAAATCTGACTGCATAAACTGCAGAAATGTAGTAAGCAGCAAACATTTTTCTTCCATCTTTTTATGGGATGTGACACTGAGAAAAAAATTTGGTATGGATTTGAAATGATGTGTAATGTGTGTTGGAAGCCGCAAAGTGCTGTCATTCCCAAATACTGGTTGAACGAAATAAGCGTATATGCGCGCGTCAGTGAAGCTGCTGTAAAGCAAACAGGTTTTTTCTATGGATTATCAAGCGGGCGCTACCAGTTGCGATACGTTCTGCATTGACATTACCAGTTGTGGTGATTCGGCGCCACAATCGGGCGGATTGTCTCGCTTAGGCCTCAAACCAGCCCTGTGCTTAACCCTCGCTATACCAAGCGGGAGGGGAGGGGGAATGGGGGAGGGTACTATACAGCCCGCACTTAATCTAGTCAGTTACTCTGTTGTTGTTCTGGTCTTCAGTCACGAGGCTGGTTTGTTGCAGCTCTCCAAGCTACTCCTTCCTGTGTAAGCTTCTTTATCTCCCAGTACCTACTGCAACCTACATCCTTCTGACTCTGCTTAGTGTATTCACCTCTTGGTCTCCCTCTACGATTTTTACCCTCCAAGCTGCCCTCCAATACTAAATTGGTGATCCCTTGATGCCTCAGAACATGTTCTACCAACCGATCCCTTATTCAAGTTGTGCCACAAACTCCTCTTCTCCCCAATTCTGTTCAATACCTCCTCATTAGTTATGTGATCTACCCATCTAATCTTCAGCATTCTTCTGTAGCACCACATTCCGAAAGCTTCTATTTTCCTCAAGTCCAAACTACGTATCGTCCACGTTTCACTTCCATACATGGCTACACTCCATACAAATACCGTCAGAAACGACTTCCTGGTACTTAAATCCATACTCGATGTTAAAAAATTTCTCTACTTCAGAAACACTTTCTTTGCCATTGTCAGTCTACATTTTATATCCTCTCTACTTCGACCATCATCAGTTATTTTGCTCCTCAAATAGCAAAAGTCATTTACTACTTTAAGTGTCTCATTTCCTAATTTAATTCACTCAGCATCACCCGATTTAATTTGACTACATTCCATTATCATCGTTTTACTTTTGTTGATGTTCATCTTATATCCTTCTTTCAAGACACTGTCCATTCCTTTCAACTGCTCTTCCAGGTCTTTTGCTGTCTCTGTCAGAATTACAGTGTCGCTGGCCAACCTCAAAGTTTTTATATCTTCTCCATGGATTTTAATTCAGAATTTTTCTTTTGTTTCCTTTACTGCTTGCTCAGTATACAGACTGAATAATATCGGGGATAGGCTACAACCCTGTCTCATTCCCTTCCCAACCACTGCTTCCATTTCATGCCCCTTGACTCTTATAACTGGCATCTGGTTTCTGTACAAATTGTCAATAGCCTTTCGCTCCCTGTATTTTACCCCTGCCACCTTCAGAATTTGAAAGAGAGTATTCCAATCAACATTGTCAAGTTTCTCTAAGTTTACAAATGCTAGAAACGTAGGTTTGCCTTTCCTTAATCTTTCTTCTAACATAAGTCGTAGGGTCAGTATTGCCTCACGAGTTCCAACATTTCTACGGAATACAAACTGATCTTCCCCGAGGTCGGCTTCTCCCAGGTTTCTATTCGTCTGTAAAGTATTCGTGTTTAAACTGATAGTTCGGTAATTTTCACATCTGTCAACACCTGCTTTCTTTGGAATTAGAATTATTATATTCTTCTTGAAGTCTGAGGGTGTTTCGCCTGTCTCATACATCTTGCTCATCAGATGGTAGAGTTTTGTCAGGGCTGGCTCTCCCAAGGCTATCAGTAGTTCTAGTGGTATGTTGTCTACTCCCAGGGCCTTGTTTCGATTTAGGTCTTTCAGTGCTCTGTCAAACTCTTCACGAAGTATCATATCTCCCATTTCATCTTCATCTACATGCTCTTCGATTTCCATAATATTGTCCTCAAGTACATCGTCCTTGTATAGACTCCCTATATATACTCCTTCCACCTTTCTGCTTTCCCTTCTTTGCTTAGAACTGGGTTTCCATCTGAGCTCTTGATATTCATACAAGTGGTTCTCTTTTCTCCAAAGGTCTCTCTAATTTTCCTGTAGGCAGTATCTATCTTACCCCTAGTGAGATGAGCTTCTACATCCTTACATTTGTCCTCAGGCCATCCCTGCTTAGCCATTTTGCACTTCCTGTCGATCTCATTTTTGAGATGTTTGTATTCCTTTTTGCCTGCTTCATTTACTGCATTTTTATATTTTCTCCTTTCCTCAATTAAATTCAATATTTCTTCTGTTACCCAAGGATTTCTACTAGCCCGCGTCTTTTTACCTGCTTGATCCTCTGCTGCCTTCACTATTTCATGTCTCAAAGCCACCCATTCTTGTTCTACTGTATTTCTTTCCCCCATTCCTGTCAATCGTTCCCTAATGCTCTCCCTGAAACTCTCTACAACCTCTGGTTATGTCAGTTTATCCAGGTCCCATCTCCTTAAATTCCCACCTTTTTGCAGTTTCTTCAGTTTTAATCTACAGTTCATAACCAATAGATTGTGTTCAGAGTCCACATCTTCCCCTGGAAATGTCTTACAGTTTATAAAACCTGGCTCCTAGATGTCTGCCTTACCATTATATAATTAATCTGAAGCCTGTCAGTATCTCCAGGCCTCTTCCGTGTATACAACCTTCTTTCATGATTCTTGAACTAGGTGTTAGCTATGATTAAGTTATGCTCCGTGCAAAATTCTACCAGGCAGCGCCCTCTTTCATTTCTTACCCCCATTCCGTTTTCGCCTACTACGTATTCTTCTCTTCCTTTTCCTACTATGGAATTCCGGTCACCCATGACTATTAAATTTTCGTCTCCCTTCAGTATCTGAATAATTTCTTTTATCTCATCAAACATTTCATCAGTCTCTTCGTCATCTGCGGAGATAGTTCTCATATAAACTTGTACTACTGTGGTAGGCGTGGGCTTCGTATCTATCTTGGCCACAATAATGCGTTCATTATGCGTTTGTGGTACCTTTCTCGCATTCCTATTTTTTATTCATTATTATTATTGATGTTTTATTAATAACCCTGTATTCAGCTGACCAGAAGTCTAGTTCCTCTTGCCACCGAACTTCACTAATACCCACTCTATCTAACTTTACCCTATCCATTTCCCTTTTTAAATTTTCTAACCTACCTGCCCGATTAAGGGATCTGACATTCCACGTTCCGATGCTTAGAACGCCAGTTTCCTTTCCTCTGATAACGACGTCCTCTTGAGTAGTCCCCGCCCGGAGATCCGAATGGGGGACTATTTTACCTCCAGAATACTTTACCCAAGAGGACGCCATCATCATTTAACCATACAGTAAAGCTGCATGCCCTCGGTAAAAATTACGGCTGTAGTTTCCCCTTGCTTTCAGCCGTTCGCAGTACCTGCACAGCAAGGCCGTTTTGGTTAGTGTTACAAGGCCAGATCAGACAATCATCCAGACTGTTGCCCCTGCAACTACTGAAAAGGCTGCGGCCCCTCTTCAGGAACCACACGTTTGTCTGGCCTCTCAACAGGCACTCCTCCGTTGTGGTTGCACCTACGGCACGGCTATCTGTATCGCTGAGGCACGCAAGCCCCCCCACCAACGGCACGGTCCATGGGGGGTTACTTTATATTTTAAAATTTAGAAAAACTTGTTCATTGTTTTTCATGAACCCTTCTACCAGATTCCATACGTTTTAAATTCTTCAGTTAAAGTAAAACACAAAAATTAAGTCTCACTGACAGTTCTCACTATCCCCAATGAATATTATATTCAAAATTTCCAGGTTCGCGGACTTCCTTACATGTCAGTATCTCTTTAAAAATTGTGCTGAGAGCAAAAGTCAATAACAACGAACAAAATTTCCTTTTTTATTTTTCTCGTGGAGGTCATAAGATACGTCTTCGGTAGTACACGCTATTTTAAATGCAGCGGTATTGCTAGGAGTGTGGTAAAATATTTTTCCAGCTTCTGGACCCCCCTTTCACATCAGCACCTCTTTAAAAAGTAGCTTGCTACATTGTTGATATAACTCAACAACAATTAAAGAGTTTTGCTTTTCAAATTTTTTTAAATGGGTATAAAGTATCACCCTGGTAACGTGCGTTATGGAAAAGTCGTTGGTATCGCTAGGCTCAATTCTCTGGCCAGAGTCTTTCGTTGCTACGCCAGACTGAACACTTGTGTGAATCTCTTTCGCACTTACGTTCCGTCTTGTCATTTGTTTGCAGCGGCATGAAAAGTTCCTTTACCCTTCTTTGTACCACTATGATAAAGCTTCTCCCAAAGCTGAAGCTAGATTTACTCACCGCAGTGTTTTTACTACGTACGATGTTCCCATTGGAGGCGCTATGCCCTTGATTTCCTCCGACCTTTGACCTGATTTAACCAGACAATTACAGAGGACGTACACTGAAGCGTCGAAATCCAACCTCGGTGCAATTTGGCTTCTTTCCATGCATACGACCTATTACCACAGATGACTCCTCCGACGGAGGAGTCGATCCTGGACCCTTCAAGTCTGCCTGCTAGTTTATCCATTAGTCCTTTTTTTTAATGATTTTATTAATAGGGCCTCCTCTTGTGACCCATCCTATCGCTCTCCACGAAGGTTTCTTCGGCTACCTTTCTTCGATGTATTAAACACAAATGTAATATGTGTTATTTCACTCGTCAAAATCAAGTGGTAGTTCGACATTGGTCCCATTCCAGAAAATGAACTGAATTTTTTCCCCAATAGAGATATCATTCCGCACAACACTGTTGTTATCTATGTGATTCACCGTTGTTGCATAGATCATTCGTCCCGGTTTCGAAACAACTCTAAACCGTCCACTTTTCGGTGAAGCCTCACGTTTCGTCCCTTTTAGAAAAGTAAAGTTGTCGTGCAAAGTACCCTGTGCGGTTGAGGCACGCTGATGTTGAACGACTGTCGCGTACTGTGGGGTAATGTGCAGTAGTTGCACCTGCACTAATGCAGATGTAGACACACGGTTTACATTACTTCTGTTGTATGTAGGCAACATATGAAATTCAGAGTGATGGAATAGACAGATTCGTTGTACCAGTCGTTGCCCAAACCGTCCAGAAGCTTTCCATAAATAATCAGTTCAGGAGGCCGCGATGGTTGTTTGACGGAGGCTGCGACAAACTATCCTCCTCCCACGGCCATCTGAAGTGGTGCTCCGTTCATCATTTCTTTGGCCCCAGCAACTGACCCTCTGGACTATTAGTGTCCGTCTTACTTTCTTATGCGCTGGGGCACATTCAACACACGCCTAAGGTGGTGCGGCGCCGCTGCCATCACAGTCATTATTTTAGTATTATTTTACTGCTGATACTACTGCTACCACAAAAACGTAATGCTGTAAAAGTATTTCAAAGAATTATAATTAATAATAATATTTAAACTTACATAATTCATGTAAATTTGATATTGCAGTTTTGCTGCAAGTTCAGAAAAATCTAGCGTGTTGCTGGAACAAGCTGATCTTAATGCGTCATGTAAATGTGAGTCTGTCATGCTGGACCGGTATTTACTCTTAACTATCTTAGTGCCCGCTGTTTCGCTCGTGTAGACTGTAGGGTGTGCATAGATTTTTCTCTGGATTCTCTTAAATCGAATTTCTATATTGTTCACAAATTGCAACACCTTCTAAACTTTTCTCGCTAATTAAGACCATAGAAGCATGGTCTTTTTCGAATGTATTTCGGACAAAAAAGCATTCTGCTAACTGGATTACAAGGTTTTTGTTAGTCGTGCCTTTTGTGTTCTTGTGGTGATAATTCCATGGAAATACATATTTCTTTATATGTAAGCGAGAAGTGAAATACCGGTTTTCACTATTCAGCTTTTTTTTTAATGTGACGATATATTTTCTTAAAAATGCCGTATTTCACTCTCTTAGCGGGCTGAATTTCCAAAACCACTGAAACGTGTTTTTTTTATTTTTTGTTAGTCGTGCCTTTTGTGTTCTTGTGGTGATATTACCATGGAAATACATATTTCTTTATATGTAAGCGAGAAGTGAAATACCGGTTTTCACTATTCAGCTTTTTTTTTAATGTGACGATATATTTTCTTAAAAATGCCGTATTTCACTCTCTTAGCGGGCTGAATTTCCAAAACCACTGAAACATTTTATTTTTATTTTTTTTATTTCCAACCAAGAAGTCAAGCACCAGTTACCACAGAGGTAGCTTTAAAATGATTTAGTGTGTTATTTAATAATGATTTATTTTCAAAAACTTTCACTTTCTGTTTTACACCCTTAATGGTTGAATTTTCAAAAATGCCGAAACACGTATGTTATAATTTCTGGCGGAGAAACCAAAATCAGTTTCCGTGATTTTAACTTCAAAATTGTCTTAATATCGACATAATTTCAAAACAGCTTTCGTCCACTATTTCACCCTCTTAGGGGCGGAATTAAAAAAAATCCGTTCTTAAACTGCATCTACAGTGATGAACACACTCTCCCCATTTCATGTTTCTGTCATTTAGATTTTAAGTCTCTAACTTTATGTTTTCGTAGTCCAGAATAAACGGCTACTATTAAAGTTTGTGTGATTTGTCGGAAAATGTTCTACCGTTACTTTTCTTTGTAATAGACACACTAATGTTACACAATAAACACACGGCTTTTCCTCTGAATTCGACCAAACAATATTGCCCCTCCCAGTCACTTTTAAACCTGGAAAATAAGATCTTTGTATTTTAGCCGTATTGTATTTAGAATAATCGATAAACACAAGACACGTAACTGAACCTACACTCACAAGCTTTAAAATCGTACTGTATAGCGCCTAACACATTGCGCGGGAAGAAGCTATCGGTACAAACAACAATATTCAAAAACAACGAACTTCTTGTTTGTTTCAAACCTTGTTGGGATTAAAATGACTCTATCTTCAAGTCCCACCAATTGAGGTCTAATGTTTGTTCATGGAAATAATGAATACACCTTGAGTGTAGAAGAACCAGTCCTTTTCTGAAATTTGATTTAAGGAGAGTTAGAACGGAAATTTTTTTTCACAGTTTTCTAATTTTTATCTCATTATAAAATTTGCAGTTTTCGGAATAAAATTATATATATAATAAACTCACATGGGAAGTATTTTATTTCATTTTTTTAAAATATAATCTACACCGGTTAAAATTTTTACGTGCAATACTTCAAGAGCTAATAACATCGGCAATTTTTCATATAGAAGGCTGTGGATTGTTGTGTTATAAAGTTTAAATTACGTGTTTGTATTGGTAGCACTGTCAAAAACAGTATCGTATCGTTTCATAGTATAAACACGCGTTGTATCTCGAAGGGCCAATGTTTTTCCGGGGAAAAGTGATTAATAGATTGGTAAATCTGTCAAAAAGTATGACGCCAACACGAGGTGTTTTTAAGAAACGTGGGTTTCATGGTAACGTATTTTCGAATAAAGAGAAACATTGTGTTCAACATGTGGTATGTGAAGTTACAGACAATGAAATTCAGGCAAACTCATCAGTATCTAGAGACACTCTCATTAGTGCTTCGAAGATTAAGATAAAACGCTGTGATACACAGTTTTCTCAAAACGAAAGTGATGTAAATGGTAGGTTAGGTCATATTCTGATAGATCTACACATGCTAACAAGGGTGTTACGTGAACGTGTGTGTCGTAAAATATGTGGAGTGCCAGATAGTTTACATGAAGACAGTGAGGTATCAAATGGACAAGCCAGGAAATTTATCGTTAATTGTGAGAGTTGCGAATACTGGAAAGGTAATAGATTTCCAGATTTTAACCAAACATTGTAACAGTGTAGTAGCCGCTCAGCCTTAGGCTGCGTTCACACTGCCGGCCGGGCCGGGCCGGGCTGTCGCGTACTGGCTCGGCTCGTGCCTAGCCAGCTCAGGCCGACGAGTAGTGCATTCACACTGCGCGCCGCACCGCGCCGAGCCGGGACGGCGAAATGGGGGAAATCCACTTCTGCGACTTTCATGTTTTAAAAATTCTTAGCGGTATTTATGACTTCGCCCCGTCGTTTTATGAACTTATTTTTTCCTTAAAAGCGTTACTTACGTCGTGAAAAAAGAAAAAGTCTACTTTTCGTTTCGCTTGATTTCTTAGTTTCGTAACGCTTCCCAACCGATTTTGAAGAAAGTATGCGGCTAAAGAATCTGATTTTTGTACACGTGGTAGTGCAACATCTTAGCTTCGTATTGAATCATTTATCTTTCCATATTTCTTAACAGTCATTGTGAAATGATGCTATTTGTCAACGTTGTGCGCTTGATTTGCAAATCTTGTAGTGAAAAAGTTATGTAGCGGGCAGCTTACCGTTAGATCCGTTTTAGACCATACATTATTGGGAATGAAATGTAGCTAAAAGTACCAAAAAGTTTTTGAAATGATAATGATACTGATATCTGTCTCTGGTTTCAAGTAATGCGAGCTATTCAGTGGCGTCAGTGCCGCGTCCGCAAGCCACGGCGTTCGCGCGGTTACAGCTTGGTTTCGTGTAGTCATATAATGCAGGACAGAAAAAAACTAATTACTAGTGATCAGCGCAGACCTAGTGCCGGTCCCTCGTATTATTTTAATGGTCTCATTCTCTAGATAAATCCAAATGTATAAGAATTTTTCCCTCGGCTACTGGACAATCATCTGCTATGCTTTTATAAATGGCCACACGTTGCATCACAAAAGACAAACAATTATTTGTCATCAACATCCTACAATTGGTATGATGTACATTTCGTATTTCGAACTAAAAGATAACTGAAGCGCAATTCTGTAGTCTCGTTGTCTACTGTGACAGAAAAAATAATGGAGAGTTAATGAAACTACTGTAGACCGGCACAGATGTGCGTTTCATTGTTCTTCATTGTTTTTTTTCTTCCTTGGCGGGCTGCGCTGCACTGTCAAGGTAATCCCCACTCTTTGGCTAAATGGCTGTTAGCTGCCGGAGGCCAAATAAATAAATTTAAAAAGATCCCCACCCTTCGACAGCTGACAAGCAAGTCAGTAGAAAACGCAGCTGCAGTCAACAGTTGCTCGCCTTTAGCTAGTCTGTGCTGTCGTGTAGAACAATGTCTTCACTCTTTTATTGGTATTGTTTTGACTCTGCAGTAACTCGTCGAGTTTTGAAGTACAGAAGAACTAGGAGGTTATGGATTCATCCCATAAATAGCGACAGACATTTAGGAGAGATTTTTTCTTTATATGAAGAACTTAAAAACTATCCTGAAAAAATTTATTCAAATTACAGAATGAATCATAATACATTTCAGTATGTGCTGCAGAACATTAAAGACAAAATTTCGAAACAGAACACAAATTTTCGCAGAAGTATAACAGCAGAAGAAAAATTGTGTATAACGATAAGGTAAGATTCGTTAGTACACACTTTTTGGTTTGCAGTAGAACTTTGTACAGCGTTCACTACCTCCAATTAATTGTAGTCATGCTTTTGTATTTTAAATTTCACAAACGCTTACCTGTGAAGGGAAGAGAGTTTATGGGACTCCTGAGAATCATTAGGAAGTAATTAGCTTCGTCAGTTTGGGTAATGTCTTGCTGTGCCTTCAACGACGAATCGCAGAAATACTCCTTCAGACTTTCCCAACTTTTTTCTTCTTTTTTCTTCATGATGCAGCGCTTGGCAGTGGTGATGGTTCATCATGTGGAGCCACTGATGACCTCACAGAATTCTTTTCATTACCTTGTAAGATAGACAGATTGATAGGCGAAGAGTTTTGAGATAATGCCCTTTGACTCAGTGGTTCTATTTCCACTGATAAGGAACTGCCACAGCATGACTTTACAATGCATTATCATCTGGTAGGGACACATTTGCGTCCCTCAGTGACACTCATATCTGCCTCCGTTTACAAGTAAATGCGAACTATTCAGTGGCGGCAATGCCGCGATCGCTAGCAAGCTATTGTCGTAAATACATGTAAATACGGTAGATTAAATAAATGAAATAAAAGTAATTTCGCGTGTATCATTATAATAAACGTAATTTTTCCTCACTGATTGTGAAACGTGAGGTAACATCTTAAAGTAAAAGACGTGTGCAGTCATACTTGTGAAGAAAGCAGAAGGGAGACGTGTGATGCGTGTACTGCAGAAGCTGTAGTGCTGCTCCACAGGCTCGCGCCTGCGGTCGGCTCGCGCCGGCAATATTAAACACTCGGGATGTCGCCGGCTCGGCTCCGGGAGGCTCACGCCGTGTCGGCGCGGCCCGGCCGCCGGTGTGAACACCGCAATCCAAAACCATGTGTTTGATAACAAAGCGGGCGGCGGCCCGGCCAGGCTCGGCTCGGCCCGGCCGGCAGTGTGAACGCAGCCTTATGGTGAGAAGATTATCACAAAACTGGAATGCGTAGGTCATGTCCAGAAGAGGATGGGTACCAGTTTAAGGAAGCTGGAACAAAGTTTGAGAGTCAAGAAACTTTCTATTTGTAAAATCATAAGAGGCAGGCGGACATACAAAATGATTGATGAACTACAGCAGTATTATGGGATGGCCATTAGAAATAATACTGAGGATTTCTTGAAAATGAAGCAGGCAGTATGGGCTACCTTCTTCCACAGACTGTCAACTGATGAAAAACCAGTACACCACCTTTGCCGTCCTGGACCTGATTCATGGTGCAATTACCGCAATGCCCAGTACTCAAACAGTTCATACAGCCATAAACATTCCATCCCAGCAGCAGTCATGGATATCATAAAACATATTTTCAGAGACCTGGCGAATCCTCGATTACTGAAGAAGTGTCTGCATGGTCAGACTCAGTATCCAATGAGTCGTTCAATAATTTTGTGTGGCCTCGCCTGCCAAAAAATGTTTTTGTTGGAATGAAGACACTAAAGTGGGGGTCAGTGATGCTGTTATTGCTTTTAATGACGGCAACATTGAAAGGATGAAAGTATTACAACATATGGGAATTAATCCTGGAGCAAACTGTATCAGAGAACTTCGACAGATGGACAAGGTTCGCATTGATAAAGAAGAGTATGCAGCACAGTTGGCCACTAAGGAGTCCAGAAAGAAGAAAAGAAGGAAAAACTTGGAGAAAGATCAAGAGAATGATACACAGTATAGTGCAGGGTGCTTCTGAGTGGCTAAAAAGAAAAAAATAAGCATATATTAAGTGAGTTACAATCTTCTGAAACTTTAGAAGCCGTTCCTGAAAATTTACATTTTCTGTTGCATTTTTCCCTAAATCTCAGAAACCACTTCGAGTAGAGTATTCAAATTTTCAGAGAGTAACAACGTACATATGCTGAGTCTACTGAACTAAAAGAAGAACATACTGTTATATGTAATAAAATTATTTAGGATAACGTACAAAAAAAATACACAAAATTTTAACCGAGTAATTAAAACATTGTATTTCCGAAAGCGGTGGCTGAAATGCAATTATTATAGTTCAATAGACTCAGAACATACAGTTTAATGTCCTGTAAAAGTTTCATGCTAATGGCTATAGTGGTTCCTGAAATACGGGGAAGCCAAGTCACTAAATTTAACAGTGTCGGGATAGGGCATTCCAACTCCCCCTAATATTAGACATAATCAGATTAGAAATTTGTTTAGAATGGCGTCAGGTCAACACATCACGGGAACCATGACTCCACGTTGGACTGTCCTGCTCTATAGCCCTCTATTAATTCAGATTTATTAAAATCAAGTTGGAGGTCTATATCTTTTCTCAAGAGGTTATTAGGTGGCTGCAACCCCTGTCACAGCCAGTATTATCTTGAAAATCAGTCAGACCGTACTTGTTTTAAACCGTTATTGTGGTCCAATGTTTCCATTTGTGGCAATGAAGGTGTTTGATTATGTAGTCTATAAACCAGAGTTTTATTCTCCTTTAAATGTACAAAAAACCTTTCTAGATATTCGATAATATTATTAGCTGGAAGCGCTCATTTTTTCGTAAGAGAAACCTTTTAATTTTATCATCTGGCACTGGATTCCATTGAGCTCCAGGTCCAGCACAAATTTCCCGCACTTGCGAGATAAAAAGGGAGCTCTTTGAGTTAGCTACTTCGCCAGTAGATGTCACCGCACAACACTTAACATTACACACGCGCTGCGTGTGAAATACTGCAGCCGTGGCGGTCTCATTTTCTACCTGACCTGACTTTGAAGAGGTTGTCAAGATGTCACGTGGAGGACACACAGCGCGTTTACGTAACAGCTAAACTTTTTTTTCGCTCTACCATTTCTCTCTCTCTTTCTCTCTCTATCTCTCTCTCTCTTTTCTCCTGCTGCGGTTCGTCCTCCTACTACTACTCTCATTGAGAGAAATTGACTGTTATTACTTATTTTACCTGGAACGTGCCATTCAAATCATTTGCTTGGTTTTTCAGTACAGGTCCAACAAGTCAGTGAAAAACGCATACGTATTCACGTACAAAGTCGACATTTTTTGTGCGAAACGTCTTTGCCTCGAAATTCATTCGAAAGCAGGAGAAGTGTGTGTGTGTATGTGTGTTTCATCGAACTAGAAACCTTGGCGAAGAGACCAGAATTGGCACAAAGCGAACGACGACAGCTTAATCCGTGAGCCTTACTCAGACAGAACAGGGAGAACTATGTTAAATGTGGCAAAATAAGTAAGGTACGAGGAGTGTTTTCTGAAGTAAATATCGTTTTGAAATAAGATAAAACAAGTAGACTTTTCTTGGCAATTTTATTTTTACAAGAAAGCCTGTACTTTAACGTACTTTTCTACATAAGTCCCACCAACATTTGCGTGTTTACGTTTGTTTGTGGGCATTTGAAATCCCTCCTCCGCGATTGAATGAGAATCTCGCAGACTGTGAAATACGCTCTGTGATTCGTTTTCTTGGTGTTAAATGTGTGAAAGCTGGCGAAACTCATTGTCATCAGTAAAGTATACGGAAAAGCATTATGGGTGATGGGATGGTACAGAAATGGGTGAGAACTTTTAAAGATGGCCTTATGGATGTGCATAATGAGGAACGAAATGGGCGAGCTCCAGTCGTTACTGATGGTCTGGCGCGCGAAGTTGATGAAAAAAGTGAGAGGGAAAATACGCTAAACGATTTCGACATTATGTGAAGGGTTTCCTGAAGTTTCATGAAGTGTGCTTTATGCAGTTGTTACCTAATCAGGCAGAATTTTTTTTTTTTTTTACAAGGATGGTACCCAAAAGCTAGTTGTATGATTCGATAAGTGCCTTAATATTGGTGAGCATTATGTAGAAAAGTAGATTAAAGTATGCAAAAATAAAATTACTAAGCCAAGTCTGCTTGTTTTGTTTTTATTTCAAAATGGTACTTACCTTAAAAACACAGCACATACATTTCCTTGAAAGAAAAACACTTCCTTTCAATGAGAGCTATGTTGCCCCCCCCCCCCCCTTTCACCCACGGGTATGGGTACCCATGAATCTATATTTAAGTTTTCCGCGGTTTCCCTACAACGCTTAAGGCAAATGCCGAAATGTTTCATTAGAAAGGGATACTTCCACTTCCTTCCCCTGTACTAGCTTGTGCTCCTTCTCTATGTGAAATTCTACTCTTCCTACCTTCCTCTCCTTCGCTGAAACGACGTTACAGTTGGTGAATCGTCCGGGTCCATGCAATGCTTTTGTTCCTGACAAAGTCCAAGGCTGCGTTGGTCATCTGTAGAAGTGCTGCTGGCCCCTTTTAGTTTTGCAGACTATTGGCATTTTGCAGTAGAGTCAGGAGCGACTCTGAAGATGTCCAGGGCAACACTGGACGAAGCCCCAGGGTAACCACGTTTCGTGGACCACGACCGTACAACCCGGACAAATCGCCAGCAATTGAGACAATCGATCGTGAAAGCCCTTAGATGTATGATCAGAAGATGTTGCAGTCTGCGGTTGATACTTGTGACATTATTTTTACATTTAGTTAGCGCTTTGTTTATTTCAGCGTGCAAAAAGAACGGTCAGTCATGACAGTGATGTGTATCAGTTGGGGTCACAAGAACAGGTTTCGCCAGAGGTTCCCACTGCGAGTGGTAAATATAGCCGGCTTGTGGTACGTCAACAGGTGTCGCAAGCGGCAACTGCCGTTGCTCCCGAGGACCGTTCCAAATGCCGTTGCGTGCCCGGCGCTTTCACTCTGCCCTTTCGCACCCAACTGCCATAACTCGCAAAACAGTTCTAATCTACCAACGACTCCGGAAGAATTTATCGCTTTAAAATTAGGGTTCACTATTGGCCCTAACGAATGTCAGAGTAATTTTATTGAGCTTTAAAATTTAATCTGAATCACTTTCGGATCTGTTCTGTGAAATGAGATTAACAGTTTTTACTTAGTAAAAACAATGAAGACCTTAGGCATAAAAATTGTGGCAAGAGATCATTCTTAGCTTCGGATTGCTCAATGAATAGATCTACTTGAGAATTTCAAACCACCTGTCGAAATCTTGGAGAGCTGGAATATTTGTTACACGGCGAAAATTCTCCCCTGCTCCACCCTCCTGCAGCTCGTGAAGTCTCTGGCCTTCTAGGACTGAAATTGTCTCTTCAAAGTAATACGATCGAGACACGTCGGAATCCGCTTTAGTGCAGAACGGTTTGCTCTCCAGCAAAATGATCACTGGCAGTCGATTGAGAGGAAGTCCTAAATCGACGGAATTGGACCGCATGCAGGCTCGTACCGGCCATCACTTTTCTTGGAGTCTAACTGTCTATCCGCGCAAGCCTACAACTCTTAAATATTCCATAAGTCGTGGTAAAGTTAGTAAACGTCTCGTGTTGCACAACATTTCTGTTTATCCCTTAACTAACTAGGTGTGTTGTTCAGACGGCACGACAATTTTCAAACTGGTTCTCCAAGATCAGTTTTGGCCGACAGCTTTTACACCCTACCTATCCTCTTGAAATCGCCCAACATACAGTGTTTTGTTATTGTTTGCATTATGGCCTTCTTTGTTCGTTGCTGATACGTGTTAGTGGCAGGTGTTGGGTTCTCCTAGACCGCACCTCATAAACTACCTATCTGTTCTCTTCAGTAAAGTGAAAATGTGTTTGCGGAAATGTGTCAGCCTTAACGATCCTAACTTTGATGAAATTGTTAGTCGATGGTTGGAGGAAGATATCAGTTGTGTATATCAAGAAATTAACGAAAAAGTTGATGATTTTACAGTATCCAGTCATCCCTATTCTGCTAGCGAACAAGAGGCTCGTTCAGAGGAAGAGCTTTAGGACAGTTGCGGTAGTGACCTTTCTGTTTCTTCAATAAAATGCTGAAGTGTTAGTTAAAATCAACTGTGTCCAGAGTGCTGATAAAGAAAAACGTTTATCCCAACAAAGGAAGTCAGTTTCGCAGACTCTCTTTTCTTGTACCTGTCAAGTGCAATTTTTATGTGCAAATTTAAACTCTGGAATTTAGCTTTACGTAAAAATTTAGTTGCGATTTAAACAACATTTAAATAACTTTAAAAATACAGGTAAACTAACATAAATTGAAAATTTCAGATGATTTGCGCCTTCAAAAACAGTATAAACATAGTGGTCCCACAAACCCTACCTCGTAGTGCACATTGCAAAAAAAGTCATCTTGAGAGTTAAGGTTCAGATGGCTCTGAGCACTGTGGGACTTAACATCTGAGGGCATCAGTCCCCTAGAACTTAGAACTACTTAAACCTAACTAACCTAAGGACATCACACACATCCATGCCCGAGGCAGGATTCGAACCTGCGACTGTAGCGGTCACGCGGTTTCAAACTGTGGTGCCTAGAACCGCTCTGTCACTCCGGCCGGCTGAGAGTTAAGGATTGTCTGCACAAGATACTGTTTCGTAGCATTCATAGTAGATCCGTATGTGAAATGACGCCGTAGCGTTTAATAAAACATTTAGGCATAACGAAAATAAATCATAGCGCCCAATTAAACACGAAAATTCTGTAAGGAGCCTGGTATAAAACACATCTTTTCCTCTCCAAAAAACAATCCATTCAAATTAAAGTTCACTCTTCCTTTTCACACGCAGAGTCAAGGAAACGCGCAGCGCGCCAAACAAACTAGATACAATATACGTCACAGTCAACACAGCGAACTTGCCGTTATCACTGTGGTCGTGCGCTTGGTACAGTACTCAGTACAGTAAGTAAATAAACGGCGTACACTGGAGCAAGGGTGACGGTGTCCAGAGAATATGCCAGTGTTTAACCAAACAGCGACCGTTAACTTATGTCGGTAATAGAATGAGATCTGTGAGCGACAGAGTTGTTTTTGTCCGCCTTTAATTCTGCTTTCGTTCATTAAAATTCGAATGCAGAATGTGCTCACATTCTTCATTACTCATCAGAGCTTTGAGAGAACTACGTCACCAATGACTCCACTTTCGTATGGGCTGTACAGGCCTGTTATCAATTCTATGAGCGCTTCTATGAATGCGCTCTACTTCTGCTGTCACGCCATCTGGATTAAGCCACATCAAATACTACGAATACAAAAATCAATAGTTCTGAAGCTAAATGAAAAATTTGGCTTTTTTGGAAAGGTACGTGCGTCGCGTCTATCTAGTTTAGGGAAGGAAGGCTGCTACATTAAATCGAGATGGCATGACAGCAGAAGTAGATCGCATTCATAGAAGGGCTGATAGAATTGGTAACAGGCCTGTATAGTCCATACGAAAGTGGAATCATTGACGACGTAGTTCTCTCGAAGCTCTGCTAGGTAAATTTACAGGAATGAAGAACTGTGCGACCACTTTGCTGTCACCACCGTATTCCTCTCGTAGGGATCAAGAGACTAAGGTAAGAAAGATTGAGGCATAAACAGAAGCAAATACATGCACATGCACAGCCCACATATCATCTTTGTTCTGTTTACATCCTTGTTGGATAGGAACAGAATGATATCTTTGCTTAAATCTTTGCACTGTAAACAAAAATACCAAGTGTGTAGCACATATGTGACGCTCATCACTGACATTAAGAATATTACGAAGTGTCCTACAGTGATTTATTTGCAATATGTATGCTATTTGCAATTCAGCATCGTATACATCGACAATGAAAACAATATGGACTACAACAAAACAAATCGCCATCTCCTGGTTCAAGTTGCTCTGAGCACTATTGGACTTAATTTCTGAGGTCATCAGTCCCCTAAACTTAGAACTACTTAAACTTAACTAACCCAAGGACATCACACACATCCATGCCCGAGGCAGGATTCGAACCTGCGACCGTAGCGGTCGTGCGGTTCCAGACTGTAGCGCCTAGAACCGCTCGGCCACCCCGGCCGGCGCCATCTCCTGGAACTTGTGGAAATGAATACGACTATTTCACATTATGTCCTTAACATGTTTTTATTAATGAAACAACTTATAAAGTGGTACTAAATATTCAAATATTCTTGTGCAGTGCAGGAGCAGACGACGCGCTTTTAATCAAGACATCTATGTAACTGAAAATATCAGTCATCTGAAGATGAGCATGGTATACTACAGATTATGTTCTGTTTATGTTCATTTACTTCTACATCTACATCTACATGATTACTCTGGAATTCACATTTAAGTGCTTGGCAGAGGGTTCATCGAACCACAATCATACTATCTCCCTACCATTCCACTCCCGAGCAGCGCGCGGGAAATACGAACACCTAAACATTTCTGTTCGAGCTCTGATTTCTCTTATTTTATTTTGATGATCATTCCTACCTATGTAGGTTGGGCTCTACAAAATATTTTCGCATTCGGAACAGAAAGTTGGTGACTGAAATTTCTTAAATAGATCTCGCCGCGACGAAAAACGTCTTTGCTTTAATGACTTCCATCTCAACTCGCGTATCATATCTGCCACACTCTCTCCCCTATTACGTGATAATACAAAACGAGCTGCCCTTTTTTGCACCCTTTCGATGTCCTCCGTCAATCCCACCTGGTAAGGATCCCACACCGCACAGCAATATTCTAAAAGAGGACGAACGAGTGTAGTGTAAACTGTCTCTGTAGTGGACTTGTTGCATCTTCTGAGTGTCCTGCCAATGAAACGCAACCTTTGGCTCGCCTTCCCCACAATATTATCTATGTGGTCTTTCCAACTGAAGTTGTTCGTAATTTTAACACCCAGGTACTTAGTTGAATTGACAGCCTTGAGAATTGTACTATTTATCGAGTAATCGAATTCCAACGGATTTCTTTTGGAACTCATGTGGATCACCTCACACTTTTCGTTATTTAGCGTCAACTGCCACCTGCCACACCATACAGCAATCTTTTCTAAATCGTTTTGCAACTGGTACTGGTCTTCGGATGACCTTACTAGACGGTAAATTACAGCATCATCTGCGAACAACTTAAGAGAATTGCTCAAATTGTCACCCAGGTCATTTATATAGATCAGGAACAGCTGAGGTCCCAGGACGCTTCCCTGGGGAACACCTGATATCACTTCAGTTTTATTCGATGATTTGCCGTCTATTACTATGAACTGCGACCTTCCAGACAGGAAATCACGAATCCAGTCGCACAACTGAGACGATATCCCACAGGCCCGCAGCTTGATTAGAAGTCGCTTGTGAGGAGCGGTGTCAAAAGCTTTCCGGAAATCTAGAAATACGGAATCAACTTGAGATCCCCTGTCGATAGCGGCCATTACTTCGTGCGAATAAAGAGCTAGCTGCGTTGCACAAGAACGATGTTTTCTGAAACCATGCTGATTACGCATCAATAGATCGTTCCCTTGGGTCCATCCAAACTTTAGATGGTTGTTTCCGTTACTGGATCCACCCTGATGTTATCCCAGTCAACACCCATTGTGCTCTGGACTTCTTGTGCATAGGGCAGCAACGTTTCCACTGTTACAAACGATGCTACGATCCAGTGAAACCTCTTAGTATCCACACTCCCGTGATCACTTACACCAGCGCAGTGGGAAGTCTTGAAAACTGTGTCTCCGATCTCAGCTGGCTTCTCTCCAACTGTCGAGTATGTCGTGTAGAAGTGATGGCAGCACGCTGACGCGTGGTTGGACTCCTCGTGAAGTCGTCCTTGGCCTTCCTGGATGCTGCAACTCCAGTATCGTCCAAGATGGGCCACGTTAACCTGTTCCTCAGTGCGCTAGCCAAATATAGACCAGGAAACAGGACATTTATTGCAATCGTATCGTTCACAGACGATTGTCTCAATGCGGCCAGCGGATTTTTCAGGTTTCCATTGGTTCTTTTTATACACTGACGGATCACAAGATTGCATATTCATCACCATGTTTGGGCAGGCGATAAACTCATATACAGGGTGTTACAAAAAGGTACGGCCAAACTTTCAACAAACATTACTCACACACAAAGAAAGAAAATATGTTATGTGGACATGTGTCCGGAAACGCTTACTTTCCATGTTAGATCTCATTTTATTACTTCTCTTCAAATCACATTAATCATGGAATGGAAACACACAGCAACAGAACGTACCAGCGTGACTTCAAACACTTTGTTACAGGAAATGTTCAAAACGTCCTCCGTTAGCGAGGATACATGCATCCACCCTCCGTCGCATGGAATCCCTGATGCGTTGATGCAGCCCTGGAGAATGGCGTATTGTATCACAGCCGTCCACAATACGAGCACGAAGTCTCTACATTTGGTACCGGGGTAGCGTAGACAAGAGCTTTCAAATGCCCCCATAAATGAAAGTCAAGAGGGTTGAGGTCAGGAGAGCGTGGAGCCATGGAATTGGTCCGCCTCTACCAATCCATCGGTCACCGAATCTGTTGTTGAGAAGCGTACGAACACTTCGACTGAAATGTGCAGGAGCTCCATCGTGCATGAACCACATGTTGTGTCGTACTTGTAAAGGCACATGTTCTAGCAGCACAGGTAGTGTATCCCGTATGAAATCATGATAACGTGCTCCATTGAGCGTAGGTGGAAGAACATGGGGCCCAATCAAGACGTCACCAACAATGCCTGCCCAAACGTTCACAGAAAATCTGTGTTGATGACGTGATTGTACAATTGCAACATTACCTTCCTTCAATTGGGCCAACTGGCGGTGAATCGAGGAAGTACAGTACATACTGACGAAACTAAAAATGAGCTCTAACATGGAAAGTAAGCGTTTCCGGACACATGTCCACATAACATCTTTTCTTTATTTGTGTGTGAGGAATGTTTCCTAAAAGTTTGGCCGTACCTTTTTGTAACAACCTGTATAGTGGTACGTCAAGCCGATTACTCGTAGTGAATATATGGGTTAGTATTGTAAAAGATTTGAATGGCTGGCCATTACGTACTTCGCGACAAACCGAATGAAGACGTTTATAGAATGTTTATTTAGCTTGTTCGTCCACGTTTTCGTGTAGTTGTACCTGTATGTTCGTATGGATATGGCGGGCTACTGGCGAGTGACCTTAGCACTCTAAGGTAGACAATGACGGATGGTATCTTTGCTTTTGTTCCAGTGGCAGCTTCGTCACCAGACGTGACACTGATGAACTTCTCCTCAAATAAATTGAAGACACCAGCTGCATGGTGCTCGTTACTAGAACAGTGGCAGACAGCGAGTTTGTACGCAGTTTCTCTGGTGACGATGAAGCGGTCGCAATAGATCATGATCCGCTGCTGCACTGCGCGGCTACTCAGCATTTGGACCGGAAACTTTAAAGAAGCAATTCAGTAAAGTAACAGAATAGATACTGAACAGCACTGCAACAAAGTCGTGTGTGTTTGATTACATTTGGTACATCACTCATGGTATTTTGGTATCTTTTGGTTGTCTTTTGCTGTGTACATATTACAGTCGTCATAACGTAATAGTAGGGTAGGTGGGGCTAAATCCCCGCAATTTTCAGTTTTTCTCATATTTTGTTCAATGAGGGGTACATTTTTCCGCTGCTTCAAATTGAAGTCATAGGTTGGGTTGTTACGTATAACACATTCAAATTCCAGCTCTGCCTGATTATGAGATTCAGAGCAATTTACAATTTAGCTAAAATAAAAACTGCAGGGATTACCCCACAAATTTTGATAAAGCCCCACAGTGCTGGTCTTCACCCCATTTGAGATAATCATGGATAAACATGGCTGACTGCATAAAAACATTTGAAACAACCCATTGTAACACTGTTGTATTGTAGTAATGTTACCCAATACAATATTGAGCTGAAATGTCTTGTAAATCTGAACATAATGCTTAAAAATACTTGTACAAGAATAATAATTTCTTCTCCTCGAAAGGAGGTTTAGGAGGGTGACCTAGAAATTTTCCATTACTAAGGCTGAGCTATATAGGTACCTGGAAAATAGAGTGCTTCTTTAAGACCTCTGATTCTTTTTTGAAATCCAGGCTCTTGTACTTCTTCTTCGGATATTTCTTCGCCAAATAGTAAGTCAATATCTATATCGGAACTACTGTCACAATTTGAGAAGTCTGAATCCGACTCTGAACAATACTCAACTGGCTGTTTGATCAGTTTTCTTCCTGTTTTTGGCATTAATGTAATGAAATCTAACTTATTTCGGTTCGTTTCTATAGTACACCCATTTCTTTCTTTGGCACGCCATTCCTTCTCGGTAGCAAGCTTGTCTTTTCCCACGCATTCTTCTTCCATTTGTTTTTTTATTGGGTGTCAAGTGCACCAGATTTCAAAGCTTTGTCAGAAAGTTCCCCCTAGGTCTTTATTTTACACAGCAGAAACATGTCTTCAGGCGAGATACTTTCACGCCGTGTGTGTTGAATATCATATTTTGCGTCGATTATCGTTGAGAAATTGTCGTCACATTGTTGGTGCTGCAGAGATTTGCCCCAAAACACCTACGTGGATGTGCGACATTTCGCCATTTTCTGACAAATGCACCATTCTTGATTTTGGGAACCAAATGGAACAATTATTTCCACGCGGAAGTGAGGCTCATATGCAGTAGCATCAACGAGTAATTCGCTGATTCTTATTTTCAAACCCTGCATTATAAAATGTACAAGTAAAACACCAGAAAAGTTACATGTAAGTAGTAAGAAACAGACTTAGCTGATTTTCTCATCTCTTTAGCGACGTGCCGCTCAACTCATTAGCGATCTGCCGGGACGAACCTCCGTGCGACAACAAGATACAATACGGCAGACCTGGTATCGGCTGGTCCAATTTTGAATCGATGGCAGTCAATGTAAGAAGCCGGTGCAGGCTTTTACCCCACGCGGGGCTTGACCCGCACTCTTCATAAAATAATTTATCTCTGACATTCCAAATAACGTTACACGTCTCACTTCAAAACCAAGTTTCCCGGTGACGGGTGTTGAGTGCTATTGACACGGGATTTCAGATTGATTCTGTATTTCTAGATTTCGAGAAGGCTTTTGAGACTGCACCACACAAGCGGCTTGTAGGGAAAATGTGTGCTTTATGGAATATCGTCTCAGTTATGTGACGATTCGTGATTTCCTGTCAAGAGAGGTCACAGTTCGTTGTAACTGACGGAAAGTCATCGAGTAAAACACAAGCTATTTCAGCGTTCCCCAAGGTAGTGTTATTGGCCCTCTGCTATTCCTTATATGTATAAACGATTTTGTAGACAATCTGGGCAGCCGTCTTAGGTTGTTTGCAGACGATGCTATCGTTTATCGACTAGTAAACTGACCAGAAGATCAAAACAAATTGCAAAACGATTTAGAAAAGATATCTGAATGGAGCTAAAATTGGCAATTGATCCTAAATAATGAAAAGTGTGAGATAATCCACATGAGTGCTAAAAGGAGTCCGTTAATCTTCGCTTACACGATAAATATATCAAATCTAAAGGCTATAAATTGAACTAAATACCTAAAAATTACAATTACGAACAACATAAATTGGAAGGAACACATAGAAAATGTTGCGAGGAACCCAAACCAAAGACTACGTTTTATTAGCGGAACACTTAGGAAATGTAACAGGTCTACAGAAGAGACCGCATACACTATCTTGTCCGTCCTCTTTTGGAGTACTGCTGCGTGGTCTGGTATCCTTACTAAATGGGATTAACGGAGTACATTGAGAAAGTTCAAAGAAGAGCGGCACGTTTTGTATTATCGCGAAATATGGGAGAGAGTGTCACTGACACGATACAGGATTTGGAGTGGACATAATTAAAACAAAGGCCTTTTTCGTTGCGGCGTAATCTTCTCACGAAACTTAGTCACCAACTTTCTCCAATGCCGAAATATTTTGGTGACACCGACCTCGTTAGGGAGAAACGAGCATCATACACATGTTCATCTTTTTCGCGCACTGTTCGAGATTGGATTAACAGAGAATTATTGTGAAGGTGGTCCGATGAACACTCTGCCAGGCACTCAAGTGTGATTCGCAGAGTATCCATGTAGATGTAGCTGTAGAGGTAGATGTAGAAAGAGCCATTAGAAACCATTGGCTACTGAAATCATTCAGCAAATATTTCTGTACTACTTTTATGTCTGTTAGCACAATTAATATCTAGCCTGTAGATGTGTGCAGTGCGAGAAGGAACAGAACTAGCAGCAGAGCGCAAGTATCTGTTCCGTACTTTTCCTTGCGGAGGGTTAGATAATAAGAATGTTTTATTGGCACGAGTCATGCTGTCGAATAAGTTACATTTTCGTCCGATTGTGTTTAACAATTGAGATAGAGAGAAGCTAATTGTTTCTCGGTAAGTGACCGCGATAATAGAGTCACGCGAGGAGGAAGGCGTGAAACGAGAGCGAAATTGCAGAGTAAGCACGTGGGAGGTCTCGTGAGATAGGCCACTCAGTCACGCAGCGATCAGCCATCGGCCGTCTGTCCTTGCGAAACATCTCTGCCGCTCCGTGAGTGAGGCAACGCATGACTGATGCAACGAAAGTCATCTGCTGCGAACGAGGAGAATCCACGTCGAGGCACAATCTCTGCGACGTCATGGACGTCCCCCGCGTCGCTCTGATTCGGCCGTCGCGGTGTGTAAGTCGAGGCTTCTAGACCTGCATGTATACGCTGCAAGTTCCGTTAGGGTTTATAGCAAAGGGTTTGGTACTGACACAGATACATTTGTGGAAACTGCAATATGGAGAAAGAGACAAGCGAGAGCAGATTGGTACATGGCAATGCGCAAATACGCACGGCCGACAAAATATTACTGACGTCCAGGAGGCGTGACTCTAATTTGAAACACCACCTCTAGCCTTGATAAAACAATAATTTCGGAGAACAAGAAAGTTCAAGAGTTTGTTTACACATTTAATTACTATTGCTTACAATACCTACAACCGCCACCAGGAGTCTAAGGCGTGTCGTATTTCTATACAACTGTAATTAGCTTCAAGCTTTATAAAGTTGGTTACGTATTTTCAGTGAATCTATACGTATGTGCGTATGTATTTGTGTTTGTGTGTGTGTGTGCACACTGAAGAGCCTAAGAAACTGGTACATCTGCCTAATATGTGTAGGGCCCCCCGCGAGCACGCAGAAGTGCCGCAACACGACGTGGCATAGACTCGACTAATATCTGAAGTAGTGCTGGAGGCAACTGACACTACGAATCCTGCAGGGTTGCCCACATATCCATAAGAGTACGAGGGAGCGGAGATCTCTTCTGATCACCAAATAAGGTTGACAATAAGGAACAATTATCAAATTTGACTGTTAAGATACAATGTCTAATAAAAATATTCTTAGGCAAGCTACACTCACGGCTGAAGGTCTTATTAACCAGAAATTCAAATTATTTTTCGGCTGAAGGCCCCAATAGGGATAACCCAAGACAATTTGACGGCTGAATGCCTGGATAGCAAATTCTTAAGAACAATTACACTTCTCCAAGAGATACTACAATACTTTTTTTTTGAAAAAAAAAGACAATCATAAAAATTTCACTATTAAGAGACAATATCTAGTAAAAAATTATTAAGACAAATTGCATTCAAGCCTGAAGGCAGTATTGACCATAAATTCAAATTATTTGTCGGCTGAAGGCACCAATAGCAATAATTAAAATAAAAACAATTTGAAGGCTGAAGGCCTGGATAGCAAATCTTAAGAACAGTTAAACTTCTCCAAGAGATACTAAAATATTTCTTATAAAAGACAATCATCAAAATTTCACTATTAAGAGACAATATCTAATTAAAAATTCTTAAGACGAATTGCATTCATGGCTGAAGGCCTTATTGACAAGAAATTCAAATTACTTGTCAGCTGAAGGCCCCAATAGTAATAACTCAAAATTAAAATATGTTTTTTTATACAGCCATCACAATCTGATCAAACCGAGAAAGAAGTGGGCCTCAGTGCTCCAAGGTTTGCCCTGCAAAGTCACTCAACTCGTAACTGATGAGACAGGCAGCCAAGAGTTGTATTCACTTAACCAGACGGCATCTCAAACTAGTGACAGTTTACACAGACGAACACTCTTGCAAAATCTACCGAACGTCTGATAACCAATACAACGATGGAATAACCCAGACAAGGCGGAACCGGCGGACAGTACTGTGTCTTCAGAATCCGGCGTTTAGAATATCCAGAAGCAGAAGGAACCACTACGACCAAAGCAGTCCAACAGAAACATCATATCCGAGCCACAATCAATGAGGTCGTCTAACTACACGCCTTACCGGACGCAGCGGCAAGGTGAGGAAAGGTACACTGCCGCGAGAATACGATAACCTCCAGGTCAGGTAGCTGGGACGTTAGCGGCCACTAGGCAGAAAAATACCGCTAGTTGAACTTCACCAATAAACACAAGGAATTCAATGATCAATAATAAGAAGCGGAGGACAGCAAACTAATTTCGCCAACTTCAAACACTCCACTCGTTGCTCTTCGTCTTGGCGACCCTGCGAGCAGCAACGCGTGAAGAAACGGCGTGAGCTCAAAATAGTGGAGGTTACTGGGTTAATGTTCACTCAACTCATAAGTTCTGGGTCCTGTGGACAATGATGTTGTGGCCCTCGCCACTACAGCCCCTTGATTCGGCAGTGCCTGCGTGCTGCTGGACCTCACTGCTTCTCCGTCACAGCCGAACTACCCAACACACTCCAACCCCGAAAACACTTGATGTCCTTCCAAAGATAGTACCACGGTACTAGGTATCGATAACCGCTGCTGCTGCCACTCGCGGGCAGACAATGATAGCAGGCATAGTGGCGCCAGTAAACACAAGAAGAAAACGAGACGCCACTATCCCTATTACGTGTTGCCAACCTACCAACGGCACCAACGCGAGCTGTAAAACGGCTCAAGCACGTTTCAAGGCATCCCAGGTATCCAGAATGAGATTTTCACTCTGCAGCGGAGTGTGCGCTGATATGAAACTTCCTGGCAGATTAAAACAGCCTGGAAACATCCCCCAGGATGTGGCTAAGCTATGTCTCCGCAGTATCCTTTCTTTCAGGAGTGCTAGTTCTGCAAGGTTCGCAGGAGAGCTTCTGTAAAGTTTGGAAGGTAGGAGACGAGATACTGGCAGAAGTAAAGCTGTGAGGACCGGGCGTGAGTCGTGCTTCGGTGGCTCAGATGGTAGAGCACTTGCCCGCGAAAGGCAAAGGTCCCGAGTTCGAGTCTCGGTCGGGCTCACAGTTTTAATCATCCCAGGTATGCTCACTAATGTTCGTATCTGGGGAGACTGGTGGCCAGCGGAAGTGTTTAAACTCAGAAGAGTGTTCCTGGAGCCACTTTGTAGCAATTCTGGACGTGTGGAGCGTCGCATTGTGCTACTAGGATTGGCCAAGTCCGTCGGAATGACCAATTGACATGTATGGACGCAGGTGATCAGACGGGCCGCTTACGAACGTGTCACCTGTCAGAGTCGTATCTCGACACTAGTGGTGTGCTTACTCTATGTTATTGTTAGCAAAACTTTACACGAATTGACTGGGCAATGCAACTCCCAATACCAATAAAGAAGTACAGTCACTGCAAAATACATTCAGCCTCTTAAGCACTGAATCCCAACGCCATATTCAAAACTAATAACTTTGGTCCCTGTACACAAAACAAATAAATTAAATTGTCTTTATCTAGAACAGCAACGGCGGAACGCGATATATTCTGGACTTTCACAAAAATTTAAATATGCTAACTACAGGCTCAGCAGTGTGTAATGCTGGCCGTAATACTTGAAATGCACATGAAATTCATTTGGCTGATAAACTACAACATTTGAGAAAATCCAAATTCTTTGAAAAATATATGACCTGGACTGGGAGGCGGTACTGACTATGTTGAATTACTAGCACCCAGTTTATTTAGCAAAATTATATTACAAGCTAAGTTTGGCTTTTCAAAAACATATCTGACAATTGAAGTTACATTACTCACAAACAATGAGATTTAAACAGCAATTATTAGCTAACTTCATTAAGCCAACATAAATGCAAATTATCAAATTGCACATAGCTCTGTTAACAAACCTTAAAACCATTACAAAAATGAAATATCTAACTAGCCTTTTTTATGAAAACCGTTTACGTACATTTTGGGGTTACTCAACTATTACAAATTATCAGCCTACTCATCTATACTAGCGCGCTGGGAAAAACAGAAATCATAATTTTCAACAATATTGACATACCTACATTAATCTAACCCTTGGTGGCTTCACACAGCACACCCCAAAGACTGCCTATACCATCGTCTTTCCCTCACAGTCAGCTACAACTGTGCGCCAAGCGCTCTCTTGTTGCAACACTAGCAGTATCTTTGGCTCTGCAGTCGTGCACAGTCAGCGATCCGCATTAGCGAGCCTATCACAGACATTCATCGTTTATAGTATACTAGTTTCATTTTAATTTATTAATATTTTTATCTTATTCTGGTGCCACATACAAGAGTGCCCCAGTATACTCCTTACACCATTGGTTCCTAAACTGCGGGGCGCGCCCCCCTGGGGGGGGCGTGATGGTGTTGCAAGGGGGGGGGGGGGGGCGCAGGTGGAGTTAGCGGTATAAACCTAATATTTCTTTTTAATATCGATATTTTAATAAAAATGAAAGTGCAGGTATTAATGATAGATTATGGTGCTAAATGCAATCGTTTGGCGTCCCACTTCCCGCAATCCTATCTCAATAACCTATCCTAGAACATACAGCTTTTGAAGATCACGTTTAGAATGTCACGTTTAGAATGTCACACACAGAAACTCTCAAAATTACGAAGGCGATATCCGTTAATTCTAATATATTATATTGGTAAACAACTTACTTCTGACAATTGGAAAACAGAAAAGTCAGGTATTAACTATTCCGTACATTTGTACACATGAACTGAACGTAATCATGTTATAACTTTTAGCCGTAGTAGGCTATGTTCATCAGAGTAATAATCACTTATACTGCGTAACTGCAAAAATGCCGTTTTATTAGCCCGTCAACCCGCGGATCCCCATGTGATGCGATTACAGTGACTTTAATAGACTGTATACGCTTCAAATGAACTGGCGGGTTCGTATTTGGACGCCAGAAAAATGTGCACGACGTGAATGCGAAACTAGTACAAGTGTTCGTTCTGAGCAGAGTAATTCACGCCGTTCTGGAAACATTGTCGTGACTGCTAACAATGAAACATAACCCAGCTAGGTAGACAATGAAGTCCATTAGTGAGGCTATTATTTTTTTTTTCGAACGGTCAGTACTACAGCTCTTTCATTCGGATTACTTAGCTGACAAAACAGTTGTTTTTCTTCTGCCTTTTTGAAATACTGCATAATTTTGTTTGAAATTAGTGTACGTTGTTTGCTGCGACAATGGCTTCTTTTGGTACGAGTACAGAGATAACTGCTTGGCACTGTGCACAGTTTCCAGCGATGTATGAGGTGTATCCATGAACTTACTTAATTACTGTGAAATTTGGCAATCAATTCATTGATGTTATCTCAAAACTTATATAACGTTTCGTTTATAAGTAACGAAAGATGGGGGCACGAAAACGATTTTCGCATAAAACCCCAGGCTGCACTGCTCGGAACAGCACCGCAGAACAGATAGCAAATTCTTAGGGTGCCTGTGGGCTGTTCGCGCCCTAATCCGGGAAAAGCCCGTTTCTCCCAGCAAGAGCCCTGCTCGACCACCAGGTCGCAGACAGACAGTGCACTGACTACCTGCGCTGCGGCTGTGCTTCCGGGTTCTTCGCCCCACTCCTCACAGGCAGTCATCTGAGGTGCCGACAGACGACAGTAGCTTTCCTTTATTTCAGTTGGTTGCTTGCAGTTGTTGACACATCTGATGTATTGGATTTTGCTGAAATCGCGTTGCATCTTTCACAGTTGTGCCTCAATAAAGTCAGTGTTAGTGCGAAATTATACTGTTAACTTCTTGTTTTCTTTTTACTTCACCATGAGTGTCGTGAAAAAACGTAAATATAATGATGAGTATATCAAACACGGTTTTGCTTCTATAAAAAAAAAAAAAATGGTGTTGACCAGCCGCAATGTGTTATTTGCTATGCGGTATTGAGCAATGATTCCATGAGACCACCTCGTCTGGAACGCCATTTGTGGGCAAAGCATGGTGCATTGAAAGAGAAGCCAAAGGAATTTTTTGCTGCAAAATGTGATAATTTGAAACGAATGAAGTTGGACACTGCTGGATCCTTCGCTCAGACATCAGAAAAGGTACTGGAAGCCTCGTATGAGTTGTTGTTGTTGTTGTGGTCTTCAGTCCTGAGACTGGTTTGATGCAGCTCTCCATGCTACTCTATCCTGTGCAAGCTTCTTCATCTCCCAGTACCTACTGCAACCTACATCCTTCTGAATCTGCTTAGTGTATTCATCTCTTGGTCTCCCTCTACGATTTTTACCCTCCACGCTGCCCTCCAATGCTAAATTTGTGATCCCTTGATGCCTCAAAACATGTCCTACCAACCGATCCCTTCTTCTAGTCAAGTTGTGCCACAAACTTCTCTTCTCCCCAATCCTATTCAATACCTCCTCATTAGTTACGTGATCTACCCACCTTATCTTCAGCATTCTTCTGTAGCACCACATTTCGAAAGCTTCTATTCTCTTCTTGTCCAAACTAGTTATTGTCCATGTTTCACTTCCATACATGGCTACACTCCATACAAACACTTTCAGAAACGACTTCCTGACACTTAAATCTATACTCGATGTTAACAAATTTCTCTTCTTCAGAAACACTTTCCTTGCCATTGCCAGTCTACATTTTATATCCTCTCTACTTCGACCATCATCAGTTATTTTACTCCCTAAATAGCAAAACTCCTTTACTACTTTAAGTGTCTCATTTCCTAATCTAATTCCCTCAGCATCACCCGACTTAATTTGACTACATTCCATTATCCTCGTTTTGCTTTTGTTGATGTTCATCTTATATCCTCCTTTCAAGACACTGTCCATTCCGTTCAACTGCTCTTCCAAGTCCTTTGCTGTCTCTGACAGAATTACAATGTCATCGGCGAACCTCAAAGTTTTTACTTCTTCTCCATGAATTTTAATACCTACTCCTATTTTTTTTGTTTCCTTTACTGCTTGCTCAATATACAGATTGAATAACATCGGGGAGAGGCTACAACCCTGTCTCACTCCTTTCCCAACCACTGCTTCCCTTTCATGCCCCTCGACTCTTATAACTGCCATCTGGTTTCTGTACAAATTGTAAATAGCCTTTCGCTCCCTGTATTTTACCCCTGCCACCTTCAGAATTTGAAAGAGAGTATTCCAGTTAACATTGTCAAAAGCTTTCTCTAAGTCTACAAATGCTAGAAACGTTGGTTTGCCTTTTCTTAATCTTTCTTCTAAGATAAGTCGTAAGGTCAGTATTGCCTCACGTGTTCCAACATTTCTACGGAATCCAAACTGATCTTCCCCGAGGTCGGCTTCTACCAGTTTTTCCATTCGTCTGTAAAGAATTCGAGTTAGTATTTTGCAGCTGTGACTTATTAAACTGATAGTTCGGTAATTTTCACATCTGTCAACACCTGCTTTCTTTGGGATTGGAATTACTATATTCTTCTTGAAGTCTGAGGGTATTTCGCCTGTCTCGTACATCGTGCTCACCAGATGGTAGAGTTTTGTCAGGACTGGCTCTCCCGAGGCCATCAGTAGTTCTAATGGAATGTTGTCTACTCCCGGGGCCTTGTTTCGACTCAGGTCTTTCAGGGCTCTGTCAAACTCTTCACGCAGTATCTTATCTCCCATTTCATCTTCATCTACATCCTCTTCCATTTCCATAATATTGTCCTCAAGTACATCGCCCTTGTATAAACCCTCTATATACTCCTTCCACCTTTCTGCCTTCCCTTCTTTGCTTAGAACTGGGTTGCCATCTGAGCTCTTGATTTTCATACAAGTGGTTCTCTTCTCTCCAAAGGTCTCTTTAATTTTCCTGTAGGCAGTATCTATCTTACCCCTAGTGAGACAAGCCTCTACATCCTTACATTTGTCCTCTAGCCATCCCTGCTTAGCCATTTTGCACTTCCTGTCGATCTCATTTTTGAGACGTTTGTATTCCTTTTTGCCTGCTTCATTTACTGCATTTTTATATTTTCTCCTTTCATCAATTAAATTCAATATTTCTTTTGTTACCCAAGGATTTCTATTAGCCCTCGTCTTTTTACCTACTTGATCGTCTGCTGCCTTCACTACTTCATCCCTCAGAGCTGCCCATTCTTCTTCTACTATATTTCTTTCCCCCATTCCTGTCAATTGTTCCCTTATGCTCTCCCTCAAACTCTCTACAACCTCTGGTTTTTTCAGTTTATCCAGGTCCCATCCGCTTAAATTCCCACCTTTTTGCAGTTTCTTCAGTTTCAATCTGCAGTTCATAACCAATAGATTGTGGTCAGAATCCACATCTGCCCCAGGAAATGTCTTACAATTTAAAACCTGGTTCCTAAATCTCTGTCTTACCATTATATAATCTATCTGATACCTTTTAGTATCTCCAGGATTCTTCCAGGTATACAACCTTCTTTTATGATTCTTGAACCAAGTGTTAGCTATGATTAAGTTATGCTCGGTGCAAAATTCTACAAGGCGGCTTCCTCTTTCATTTCTTTCCCCCAATCCATATTCACCTACTATGTTTCCTTCTCTCCCTTTTCCTACTGACGAATTCCAGTCACCCATGACTATTAAATTTTCATCTCCCTTCACTACCTGAATAATTTCTTTTATCTCGTCATACATTTCATCAATTTCTTCATCATCTGCAGAGCTAGTTGGCATATAAACTTGTACTACTGTAGTAGGCATGGGCTTTGTGTCTATCTTGGCCACAATATTGCGTTCACTATGCTGTTTGTAGTAGCTAACCCGCACTCCTATTTTTTTATTCATTATTAAACCTACTCCTGCATTACCTCTATTTGATTTTGTATTTATAACCCTGTAATCACCTGACCAAAAGTCTTGTTCCTCCTGCCACCGAACTTCACTAATTCCCACTATATCTAACTTTAACCTATCCATTTCCCTTTTTAAATATTCTAACCTACCTGCCCGATTAAGGGATCTGACATTCCACGCTCCGATCCGTAGAACGCCAGTTTTCTTTCTCCTGATAACGACGTCCTCTTGAGTAGTCCCCGCCCGGAGACCCGAATGGGGGACTATTTTACCTCCGGAATATTTTACCCAAGAGGATGCCATCATCATTTAATCATACAGTAGAGCTGCATGTCATCGCTACTTATTTCAAGGACCAAGAAAAGTATATTATCGGAGAGACACTAGTCAAACCCTGTTTGTTGAAAGCTGCTGATATTGTTCTTGGGTCAGAAAGTAAACAAAAACTTTCACAAATACCGCTTTCTGACAGTATTGTGAAACGTAGGATTGATGATATGGGCGAAGACATACAAAATCAATTAGTTATGGCCGCCAAACAATCGCAGTTTTTCGCAATACAATTAGACGAGAGTACCGATGTTGCGAATTGTTGCCAACTACTAGCTTTCGTTCGCTATATAGAAAATAAAGCAATTAAAGGAGAGTTCCTGTTTTCTACAGCGTTAAAGTCAACTTTAAAAGCAATTCATGGCAGCCGTCTCTGAATTCTTTTGTAAAAATGAGTTATCGTGGCAGAAAGTGATAGGCGTATGCACAGACGGCGCCCCATCAATGCTTGGATGCCGCTCAGGATTCGTGCAGATGGTCAGAGAAAAAAACCCTAGTGTTACTGCTATCCGCTGTGTAATACACCGTCAAGCATTGGCAGCTAAGACACTTCCAAAGGAACTCAATGATGTCTTGAAATTGTGCATCAAAATCGTGAATCATACTAAAAAGAGTGCGTTAAATTCCGGGTTATTTGTGTGATGTCCTTAGGTTAGTTAGGTTTAATTAGTTCTAAGTTCTAGGCGACTGGTGACCTCAGACGTTAAGTCGCATAGTGCTCAGAGCCATTTTTAGAAAGCCCGGTGTTCATGTTGCATTGGCTTATCTGTCAGATATTTTCGAATCTTCAAACACATTGAATTTGAAATTACAGGGTGGAGAGTCAAACATAATTTTTCATCGGGATGCCACAAAGTGTTTACTGATAAGTTGCAACTATGGAAACGTAAAATTTTAGCCATCAATTATTCCTGCTTTCCCAGATTGTTTGGAATCCTGGAAGAAGCCCGATTTCAAAACGATTTTAAGGATACTGATACTAAGAGTAAAATATCGAACCATTTGCAGCACATCATTGATGAATTCGAACGATACTTCCCTAACACTTGTGATGATAAAATTTATTATAGGTTAGCGACGGATCCATTTCACGTTGACGTGGATGTGTTGCCAGACAGACTGCAAGAGGAAGTCTTAGAAATTAAAAATCATTCTGCAGCGAAGTATGACTTTGAGAAGATGGATAAGCCTTTATTTTGGGTGAAATATCTCACGGTGTATCCCAGCACAGCAGAACAAGCACTGAAACTGTATTTACCATTTTCAAGCACTTATTTGTGCGAAAGAGCTTTTTCAGCGGTAGTGGCGATAAAAAATAAGCTTAGAAGCAAACTCAGTATTGCCAATGATTTACGTTGCGCAGTTTCTACTAATTATAAGAGAACTTGTTATTTTTCTCCTAACTATCCTTACATGTAGGTAATACTGTAAAATTACAAAAAATTATTTCGAAGAAACAATATAAAATAAACATAGTGAATCTGATTTAAATATAAATACTGCGTGTGATCCTTATGGATTCTGATGTTACGTGTGGTATGTTATTTCAACTAATAATAGTATTTCTTCTGGATGAAGACACAACGAAAGTTTATCGTAGATATGGCAAGCGAAGAGTAGTCCTAAAATCGTATACTGGTGAAGAAATTGTGTGCAGCAAGGGAATGTAATCAAGGTAAGTAAGTTGTTTTAGTCATATTTTTTAAAGTTCTGTGTAGTCAGCAAAATTATTTTGTAAAACTTATTTTTTATTTTTTGTCTGGTTCTGCTTGGTCGCCGTTCGGTAACTGTCGGCGTTGACATAAATGCCAACCTATGCGCAATGACAATGGGGAGCGCTATAGGCGTACAAATCAGTGATGTTCGTTAACACCGTAACTGAGTGACTTTTTTTGATAATGAGTGAAAGTAATAAGCTACACTCAACTTAAAATAATGGCTCGCATCCACTAATGTGCAAAGGTCGCAACTATTTTTCCTTGTTTACTTTACTTTACTTTAGGAGTGGCTTATAATCACTAGACTAGACTGATGACGTAATAACTGCGACTCGATACATTAATAGCCCACCATCACGTCACCATCACAAATTTTTCAATAGTTTCTTGATAATTAATAAAAATCTCTATAATTTTTTAGGAGGGGGGGGGGGGGGGGGCACGGAAGTTTTCTATTCGGCAGAAGGGGGGCGTTACAAACAAAAGTTTGGGAACCTCTGCCTTACACCATACTATACTCACCCAGTATTTGAGAAAGGCAGGACTTAGTGACTTGCGACAAACTTTACACATAATTTCAAACCCTTACGAAACTTTTCCTCGCTGAGAATCCCCCCTCCCCGAATGATGAAAAGAAGAAAGGTTACTACCTTTTTGCTATTCATGCAGTGAAATTGCCGCATGAAGGATGACGTTTCAGTTTACTACTTATTTACTACTAACTGTATTCGCGACACATATTGACGACTGTATTTGCATATATCACTGAATGCACGTAGAAAAATATATCATTGTAAAACACTTTGATGCGTGAAAAACTGCCGCATCAGGCGAGACGTTTAAATTTTTACTTCGTTGGTACTAACTCTATTCGAAACACTTTTGGCAGACACTGTCGCATATGACGCTGAATGTACCTACAAAACTATATTATTGCATGACACCCACTTCAGGAGATATGGCGTCAAATACTGAGATGCGTGAAAAACTACCGCGTCATGCGTGACATTTTAATTTATCATTTCTTTACTGCTAACTCTATTCGCAACACATTTCACAGACAGTAGCCACATATATCACTGGGTGTACCTGCAAAATTATACTGTTGTGCAGCACATAATTCAGGAGATACGACGTCATAAACATTGAGCTGCGTGAAAATGAAACTGTACGGCGAAATTTGCAAGTGAAATACGTGAACAGATACGTATGAAATAAGTTACATATATGTGAAATATATTTGACATGTGTCTACTCGGGCAAAGCCACAGATAGAAAGCTAATTTTAAGCCCCTGGAACGATTTCAACCGAATTTGGTACACATATTTGTTACGAACTGGATAGAAATAGTGTGGGGGTAAGAACGACCAACCTCCTGTTAAGGTGAGCATGATGACGCGGAGAGAGAGACGGCGAGGAGACGATGGACAGACACGAGGGAGAACAAGGAGATGGAGGAGGAGAGGGACATAGCCAGGGAAGACAAGGAGATGGACAAAGAGAGGGGGTGAGGGACATGGATGGAGAGGGGGAGAGGAGGAGATGTGCAGACGGAGGGGTGCGAGGAGGCTTGGAGGAGGTGCACAGAAAGAGGGAGAGGAGATAGTGGACAGAGAGGATGTGAAGGACGAGATGGACGAAGGGAAAGGAGAAGATGGACTAATAGAGTATTGGAATAAATACACACCCAGGCAACTCCCGGTACTTAGCTGGTATAACATAAAAAAGGAACAACACCCAAAACACTTAAACCAAGGTATTACATCTATTTATTATCTATATTACCATCGCATCAGTTCCTTATCTTAAATACCAGGATACCTCAGGGTTAAGGAAATTATATTCTTCAGGAAGACCCTGTTGCAGAATTCTACGTCTTTGATCTATGCTAACATTACTTACATTGTTCAGGTATAGAGAGCTTATCCCATTTCATGACAGGCTGGTTGATACAGCAACCGGTTTTCATAGATATATAAAGAGATATTCTCGGTTGCAAAGTTATTGTTATTATAAATACCGCGTTACGAATGGTTAAGGCTTCTTCAGATTTTTCTAAAAGAAAAGGAAAAGCGAAGATGTAATTGAATCGGTGAATGTTAAAGAGGCCAACTTTCAGTAAAACGAACAGAACTGTCTTATTCCGAAAATATTGGCGAATTGTTCAATTGGGCGGCACGTACGTTTGGAACCAGGCGATTTTAATTCAAGTTCTCTATTGTAGAGACGTTTTTAAAGGTCGAGGAATACTGCACTTTTAAAATGCCAGGAAGGAATCAAGTCAATTTTCTTTGGTTTTTCCGATGAACTGTGGGAAAACAAATGTTTTTGTGACAAACCAACATAGTTCAAGTGAAGTGGAACGTTTATTATGTGAAAAGACGATTGAAAGTCTGAGAGACACCTCAAGACAAACCAAAAACATTCAAGAAACAGCATCGTTGTTTAATCACTGTACTCATTTGGTTGGGCGTCTCGAGTGGGCCATCGGTAGGGAATTTTCTTAAACAGCTCTTCACTTCCACTGACAGATCTCTTCAAAAGCTGATTCATCTTTCCTGCTCCGACGTCACACGATCGGCTGTGGATCCATGAGGCCTTAGAGATAGATATCTTGTTCGTTCTTGGTTGCAAAGTTTGTGTGAAAAGCTTTGAAAATGCTTTTTCGTTCATCCACTTTAGGTAGTTCAAAACAACTTTTCTTGGACCTGAATAATGAAAGCACGATGCAAATCACTGTCAACATTGTGTAGCATGGCGCCAACGGCCTTACCGCAGTGGTAACACCGTTTCCCGTCAGATCACCGAAGCTAAGCGCTGTCGGGCTGGGCTAGCACTTGGATGGGTGACCCTCCAGTCTGCCGAGCGCTGTTGGCAAGCGTGGTGCACTCAGCCCTTGTGAGGCAAACTGAGTAGCTACTTGATTGAGAAGTAGCGGATCCGGTCTCGAAAACTGACATACGGCCGGGAGAACAGTGTGCTAACCATATGCCCCTCCACTTCCGCAACCAGTGACGCCTGTGGGCTGAGGAAGACATGGCGGCCGGCCGGTACCTTTGGGCCTTCATGGCCTGTTCGGGAGGAGTTTAGTTTTAGTTTAGTTTAGTGTAGCACGAGAATGAACGACATTTTTCTGACTGCGTTTTTACTTACGAGCAACGATGGCACTTTTGTGGCTGACATACTCTTTGCCACGCAGTAGGGCCATTTTTATTTTTTCCCTGGAATGAGCACTTGGGTCTGCTTGTTTTCGTCCACGAGGAGGGTTGCATAATGAATCACTATCACCTATTGCTGAATCACTCATGTTACACAATGTGAAACACGACGCGTGCGAACATCAGTACTTCCTTGGCGACAGACTCGATCGAACTGAACGTCACGGTGGTGGAGGGGGGAGGAGACAGCTAGAGACAAAGGAAGTCTGCACAAACATGCAACGACCTTTAGCAGTTGCTTGCTGCCAGGCGACTACGCCGTCGCATGTTAAAGGAGCCGTTGTGTGGACTGCTGTCGTTTTAACTTACGAACTTCGGAAACTCGTACTTGTCAGCTGCCGCTACGCCTCCAGAAACCGCCGGACAGCGGTCCTGTCAGCATAAAGCGATGCGGCTGCCCATGTCGAATCCGAAAATGCAAACAAAATCGAATAAACGTGGGCTACTGCCCTTTAACATTCATCTGTTCAATTATATACACTACTGTCCATTAAAATTGCTACACCAAGAAGAAATGCACACGATAAACAGGTATTCACTGGACGAATATATTATACTAGAACTGACGTGTGATTGCATTTTCACGCAATTTGGGTGCATAGATCCTGAGAAATCAGTACTCAGAACAACCACCTCTGGCCGTAATAACGGCCTTGATACGCCCGGGCATTGAGTCATACAGAGCTTGGATGGCGTGTACAGTTACAGCCGCCCATGCAGCTTCAACACGATACCACAGTTCACCAAGAGTAGTTACTGCCGTATTGTGATGAGCCAGTTGTTCGGCCACCATTGATCAGACTTTTTCAGTTGGTGAGAGATCTGGAGAATGTGCTGGCCAGGGCAGCAGTCGAACATTTTCTGTATCCAGAAAGGCCCGTACAGGACCTGCAACATGCGGTCGTGGATTATCCTGCTGAAATGTAGGGTTTCGCATGGACCGAATGAAGAGTAGATCCACGGGTCGTAACACATCTGAAATGTAACGTCCACTGTCCAAAGTGCCGTCAATGGAACAAGAGGTGACCGAGACGTGTAACCAACGGCACCCCATACCATCACGCCAGTATGGCGATGAAGAATATACGCTTCCAATGTGTGGACCATCATGATGCTGTAAACAGAACCTGGATTCATCCGAAAAAATGACGTTTTGCCATTCGTGCACCCAGGATCGTCGTTGAGTACACCATCGCAGGCGCTCCTGTCTGTGATGCAGCGTCAAGGGTAACCGCAGCCATGGTCTCCGAGCTGATAGTCCATGCTGCTGCAAACGTCGTCGAACTGTTCGTGCAGATGGTTGTTGTCTTGCAAACGTCACCATCTGTTGACGCAGGGATCGAGACGTGGCTGCACGATCCGTTACAGCCATGCGGATAAGATGCCTGTCATCTCGACTGCTAGTGATACGAGGCCGTTGGGATCCAACACGGCGTTCCGTATTACCCTCCTGAACCCACCGATTCCATATTCTGCTAACAGTCATTGGATCTTGACCAACGCGAGCAGCAATGTCGCGATACGATAAACCGCAATCGCGATAGGTTACAGTCCGACCTTTATCAAAGTCGGAAACGTGATGGTACGAATTTCGCCTCCTTACACGAGGCATCACAACAACGTTTCACCAGGCAACGCCGATTAACTGGTGTTTGTGTATGAGAAATCGGTTGGAAACGTTCCTCATGTCAGCACGTTGTGTGAATGATCTGAAAAGCTAATCATTTGCATATCACAGCATCTTCTTCCTGTCGGTTAAATTTCGCGTCTGTAGCACGTTATCTTCGTGGTGTAGCAATTTTAATGGCCAGTAGTGTAAAATGACAAATTAAGGTGAATGGTTCTAAGCTGCGCTAAATTAAAAAAAAATAAAAAAATAACGTATTAGCACTCACGAAACGCTATCAAAGCAACGCATATCAGCGGCTGGTAGGGCGGTTGGTCAGAGCGATGGTAACAACCATCTAAAGGAATAACCGTCGAACCAGATACACTGGAACAAATCCAGTTGTATAAACTTAAAAGGAGAAGAACCGGAGACAAATTTATGAAGTCAAAAATAAAATGGTAGAGGGCGACATAGGCAAATAAGGTAAGAGAAATCACCTTGAAACAGTCAAAGCTGCCGGTCGCAGCACAACATAGAGTCACAGGTATCCCGAATGAACCTGAAGAGCAGGTGAGGAAACGCTGTAAGAGACGGCCACACTAAGGCTAGAGAGCAGAGGAAAGCGACCGCTGCGGTCGCAGGTTCGAATTCTGCCTCGGGCATGAATGTGTGTGATGTCCTTAGGTTAGTTAGGTTTAAGTAGTTCTAAGTTCTAGGCGACTGATGACCTCAGATGTTAAGTCCCGTAGTGCTCAGAGCCATTTGAACCATTTGAGCAGAGGAAAACCATGTTTCCCGCGCCAGTAGGACGGTATGTCACCAGAAGGCTCTAGTGTCTGTAAAACTTCACTAATCTAGGCATCAGTCTATAAAAAGTAGCTACGGTCAATAAGTAAAAGTGGTTAGATAGCACCTTAACTGGCAACTTATGATACCGCCTAGAATAAAAATTCAAAATGCTTAGAAATTAAAAGAACAGCATCAACCGTGGTGGCGCACTGGGTAGCACACTGCATTCGGGAGGATTACTGATCAAATCCCTGTGCGGTCATCGAGATTTAGATTTCTCTTGATTTCGCTAAAATGCTCGAGGCAAATGTCGGGATGGTTCCTGTGAAAGGGCACGGCTGATTTCCTGAGACACTTCTTAACCTAAGTCTGTGCTCCGTCTCTAACGACCTCGTTATCGACGAGACGTTAAACACTAATCTTCGTTCCTTCCTTTATTGCTTGTTTATCTCGTTGTGTTGTGTTGTTGACATCTTCTCGGACTACAATTGATGACTTTAGGGGGATTACATCTGTGTCTGAAGTATAACAAAGATAACCGAAGGATCAGCAGCTGGAGAAGTAAACATGTTGTGCACAACTTGGAGGCAATTATGCAGACGCCAGAGAAGTACAGTATTTGTCTTTCCCAAAAATCGGAGTGTTGCTAGAAGTAAATCGAAACAGATACTGTCTCTCTCTCTCTCTCTCTCTCTCTCTCTCTCTCTCTATGTGTGTGTGTGTGTGTGTGTGTGTGTGTGTGTGTGTGTGTGTGTACGTGCGTGAACAAGGTGTCTCCAGAATGAGTTTTCACTCCTGGCAGATTAAGACTGTGTGCCGGAGTGGGACTCGAACCTGGGACGTTTGTCTTTCGCGAGCAAGCATTCTACCGGCTGAGCTATCCAACTGCAGCTCCACCTGTTAGTCACCTCCCTCCTTCTGAACTTCATAGATGCCCTCCTGCATGTTATGTCTCTGCAATATCCTTTCCTCTAGGTGTGCTGTTCACGCAAGGTATGCAGGAGAACTGTGAAGTTTGGAAGGTAGGATATGGGGTACTGGCGAAATTAAAGCTCTGAGGGGGGGGGGGGGTGGAGGGAGTGGAGGGGGGGGGGGTCTTGAGTCGTGCTTCGATAGCTCAGTCGCCACAGTAAAAAGTGGGAGTGTAAATCATGGCCTGTGAAACGCAAAGGTGCCATTTTCGAGTCCCGGTCCACCACACAGTTTTAATCTACTAGGAAGTTTCAAGAAGGCGTCTTTTCACGACAGGACCGACGATTTCGTGACACTGTTAATGCACTTATACATGGACGGTAAGGTGCTCGGCCAGGGCGTTTGCTTAACTGAGGAATTTGTGTTTAATTTTGTTAAAAAGCTACTACTGTCATTTTTTGACGGGGCGGTTGGGGGGTGGGGGTGTGATGGAGGGGGAAGGAGGCAAGGGCTAAACACCACTAAGACTCATTGGACGAAGACGAACTATGGTCTTGTCTATACTTGTAGGTACTGCAATCTGAGTGAGATCTGGAAACTGATTTTTAGTGGTTGGAAGTTATTACTTTCAGAAGGTCCCGTCACCCTTTTAGTCGAAAGGCTTTGCAGCACTGTGCTGTTCATAGACCGCAGCTGATATGCTTACTTGTGAGGTTAATGACTAAGAGACCACACAAACTTATACCAGTATGTACATTTAACTATACAGATAATGGAGAAGTGTGTCATAAAGGAGCCTTATCAGAACTGACTGAGGATAACGACAAATCAGCTTTCATAAATATCGCAAATTTTAGACGACAATACTCGGCAGAATAACCGAGAGTGTTTCAGATTTCAGTAGTCTTCCTCTAAATATAATGCTGTTTAGATAAGGCCTACTCAGTTCTAAATAACTTTTAACTTTATAGGTTTGCAAGGGTTAAATCACTATTAGGTACTTTCAATTTTGACACTGACTAGCAGTTGAGAATCTGTCTGTAGGCAGCAACAAAACGTAGCCGGCCGATGTGGCTGAGTGGTTCTAGGCGCTACAGTCTGGAACTGCGCGACCGCAGCGGTCGCAGGTTCGAATCCTGCCTCGGGCATGGATGTGTGTGATGTCCTTAGGTTAGTTAGGTTTAAGTAGTTTTACGTTCTAGGGGACTGATGACCTCAGAAGTTGAGTCCCATAGTGCTCAGAGCCATTTGAATTTGGACAAAACGTGCAGCCTCTTGCCTTCAGGAACCAAGACAATGGTGAATAACATCATTTTACCCTATCCTATTTAGTCTTTTTCATACTGGTTCCGTGGTGATCAGCAACATTCACTGCAATCTCTTTTGGAAATTATGTTGTTATTGAATGCATGAAAAGGTAGAAACTGATAGTTACAAGTAGTGCTGTATAACGAAATAACCTTTCCTGTTACAGACACGCTTCGTAAACTACCATAGAATTAACCGTCGTGTCTAAAATTTCTCATTCCACGTCACATTAAGAGAATTATTTGTGTTATTGGCGAATTTGTCTTTCGAATGCTGCTCTTTCAGAAATTAAAGGCATAAGCCATAAGTCATAACCTATAACTGTACGTCTTGAATAATAACTGTCAGTCCATAGCCGGGCACTTTCTTACCTGCTTCTCCATACTGCTGTATTTCTGGCACCCTGGTTGGCTTGTGCCTCTATATCTAATGGTTAGCGGGTCTTGTTCGCCGGCCATAGTGGCCGAGCGGTTCTAGGCGCTTCAGTCCGGTACCGCGCGACTGCTACGGTCGCAGGTTCGAATCCTGCCTCGGGCATGGATGTGTGTGATGTCCTTAGGTTAGTTAGGTTTAAGTAGTTCTAAGTTCTAGGGGACTGATGACCTCAGCTGTTAAGTCCCATAGTGCTCAGAGCCATTTGAACCATTTGGGTCTTGTTCGGCCTACTGTCGTCCGTTCTGGAAATAATGCCACGCTGATGAACCGAGGGCCCATACTTTCCGCTTACCTGATGATCTGCTAATTGCATCACTTATTCATAGACAAGGAACGTTCGGTGCAAATTTAATATCATGATTCACCATATCTAACCTGATGATGAGGCTTCTCGGCTACGAAACCGATCGTTAAATAAATTATTTACAAGAACAGCCAAGTGGCTATTATTCAAGATGATAATGTAAAATATTTTACACTTAATAACTACTCCTTTTGCTAATGTAATAGTGTTGCACCAAAAGTTCGTATAATCCACACAAGAGGTTAAAATGTAACAACAATTTTTTCATGAAGAAATTAACAGGTAAACCCAAATAAGATGGCACAAAAGTGCTGAAACGTGTCTGGGTGCTAACAAAACTATAAAATGGCGTCTTTCATAAGGCAGAAATCCCCTCCAGTTCTTCCATTACAACTGATTTTATGCACCATTTTGGCACTGCGGAAAAAGAAGCGAAACGGTGATAGAAGCGATGGTTGCGTCCCGGGTACCGGAGAGGTGAAGTCAGTATCACCTGCTAGGATTATTGACCAACTGGATGAATAACTACGCGAGGAGAGGCTTGGGCTGCAATAGAAAATTCTGTAAAGTATACGGCAGTAAAAAATTTTAAGTGCAATGAAGAGAATGATGGCAGTTCTTGGTACGTATTTTTCAGACCTTCCAGAACTCGACTTCAAAAATTTCATTCACTCCATTAGGCCCTCTGGTACAGCTACCATGTGTAGAATGTTTGAACTAAAAACAGCCTTAGTTGCAACTTATTCGTTTATTAACAACACGTTTCGCCTTCGTGGGGAATCTTCAGATGAAAATCTGTACGTGCATTTTCGACCTATCAGTGACAAGCCGAGAAATGTTCCGTTTCCCATGTTTGGGAAAAGAGACAGTCGAATCAAAAAGTAAATGTACGTGATAAACGAGCGATATTTTCTGTCGATAACATTATTGGGTTTAGAAAGTAGAGGGGCATTTTATTCGCGCGTTAATCTTGCTTAATTCGTATTGTGTCAGAGTACTCTGAAGTTACTCCGACGTGCAACTTGAATAGCAATGTTTGTAGAAGTGTTTTGTACATGTAATATCGCTTCCTCTATACTATCTGGCGTGTTCTGCTCACAAATAGAGTACTCCTCAGATCGTTATCAACGATATTTGCCTGGAAGTGCTTACGAGCAACATCCATAAGTTAGCATTATGGAGCTGTGGCGTACGTTAAGGAAGCGAAAAATACTGGGCGAGGAGACAACACGGAGAACAGCGACTCTGAACGGTACACGTCCACATATGGAACTTGTTTGTGGTCTCAGGTAAACCTCCTCGCCCACGGTTCCGCTGTTGACGGCCAGCTTTAGCGTTCTTTAGCCTGCGGACGCTAATCGGACTGTGTATCTACTCGTACGTGTGCTGGCGCTTTCTCTGTACACAACTGAGCCCACCCGCCGGAAGGCAGTGCAGGAGAATAACCAGCCCGTAAAACGCGGCCCGATGTGCCACTCACAGCTCCCTGCCGCGTATTGCAAAACAGCGCGCAGATGCCGAGTTACGTCAGCTGATAGCCCGCAGCTAATTTAGGACGAGGCGCTCGGCCTCCACTGGTGCACTCTGGACCACTTGTAGGCACCATCTCCAGAGATCGTCTCGAGAACGTGTTACCGCCGCGTGCCGCATGTTCCGTGTCGATAAGCACAGTCAATCATTGCTTGTACTCCGACATACGAGTAGAGAATTCTAACAATCTGTAGTTAGAGGCCGGCCGAAGTGGCTGTGCGGTTAAAGGCGCTGCAGTCTGGAACCGCGAGACCGCTACGGTCGCAGGTTCGAATCCTGCCTCGGGCATGGATGTTTGTGATGTTCTTAGGTTAGTTAGGTTTAACTAGTTCTAAGTTCTAGGGGACTAATGACCTCAGCAGTTGAGTCCCATAGTGCTCAGAGCCATTTGAACCATTTTTTTCAGCGAGCTTTCTTGGTTTTTCTGGGGATTTTTAATGCGCCATTGACGAATCGGTACTTCGTAACTCAACGCACTGTTCCATTAAATTTGTTAGTATTACAGGCTTCGGAATTCCGACAACAGTCGCCAGTCGTCACCGCCAAAGGTCGTTCGATAACACAGGTCGACAGCTTCGTCACAATATGTCCTCTACGTCAGTTTTTGGCGGGGTCAAGGAGGTCGGGTTAGGTTAGGTTAGACTCTATTCTGTTTACGAACTAGGTTAGGTTTTAACCTCGTTGAGTGAAATGGATACCACGACGCCTCTGTGCTTGAAGACGAGTGCTGCATTGCGACTTTTGCTATTAAAAAGACGTAGAATCCATGTGAATGAGTTATATCTGTCTCGATAGGAAAAGGGCGAGTAATGTACACTCGGCCTTCAGTTAACGCAATAAGCAGACAAATTTTACGAGTATATGAGATGAAAGAAGAAACGTTCTGTTACATATTCGAGACAATTCGGTTTGACTTTGAAAGGCAAGATTACAAACATCCGTTTTGCTACATTGATTTGAAGCTGTGTTGGCATAAGTCAATTAACCTCCAATACTGTCATTGAGCATGCGTGTGAAAGACAATCATGACGTTTAGAGTAAGATATTATTAACACCTAAAGCACTGGAAAGTGCGAACACATGTAAACTACTTCTCCAAACCACTTCATGTAACACAGGGCGCACTGGGTGACCAGTATTAGCAGATTTCCCCTAGGAAAATATTAAATTTTCATCTGGAGCATGTTTTTCGTACGATGCGTATTTTTCGAAATATTAATTCTTTCCAAGTTAAAACAAAGGCGCTTTATGCATACTACATGAAGACAGTACATTTTTCGCGTGGTTCCAACAGAATCATTCCTAGTGGTATTTAAATCAATCTTCGGACAGACGACACCGTTTGCATTTCCAGACGTGTTCAGACTGTTCAGAAAGAGCACTTCCTCTGCTTTTCGCTTCCACTGGTTGCTACACAAACATGCGAAATTGATGGCACTAAAAAAATCGCATTTTCCGTAAAAACGCAGCGACTTCCCGATTTTTTGAGTTAATAATTACCAATATGGATACAGTGTTACAAAATAGAGACATATTTTTGTAGCTAAACGTAAAGACTCATTAAACGGAATATCCAGTCCTTTGCAACTTTCTTTTAGACTGAATCAAATAAATTACTTCTATTGCATGAGAATCTAAACATGTTGTTGTTGTGGTCTTCAGTCCAGAGACTGGTTTGATGCAGCTCTCCATGCTACTCTATCCTGTGCAAGCTTCTTCATCTCCCAGTACCTACTGCAACCTACATCCTTCATCTCTTGGTATCGCTCTACGATTTTTACCCTCCACGCTGTCCTCCAATACTAAACTGGTGATCCCTTCATGCCTCAGAACATGTCATACCAACCGATCCCTTCTTCTAGGCAAGTTGTGCCACAAATATCTCTTCCTGACACTTAAATCTATACTCGATATTAACAAATTTCTCTTCTTCAGAAACGCTTTCCTTGCCATTGCCAGTCTACATTTTATATCCTTTTTACTTCGACCCGTTTGGTTCTAGGCGCTGCAGTCTGGAACCGCGAGACCGTTACGGTCGCAGGTTCGAATCCTGCCTCGGCCATGGATGTGTGTGACGTCCTTAGGTTAGGTAGGTTTAAGTAGTTCTAAGTTCTAGGGGACTGATGACCTCAGAAGTTGAGTCCCACAGTGCTCAGAGCCATTTGAACCATTTTTTCTACTTCGACCAACATCAGTTATTTTGCTCCCCAAAGAGCAAAACTCATTTGCTACTTTAAGCGTCTCATTTTTAATGTAATACCCTCAGCAACAACCGATTTAATTCGATTACATTCCATTATCCTCGTTTTCCTTTTGTTGATGTTCATCTTATATCCTCCTTTCAAGACACTGTCCATTCCGTTCAGCTGCTCTTCCAGATCCTTTGCTTTCTCTGACAGAATTACAATGTCATCGGCGAACCTCAAAGTTTTAATTTCTTCTCCATGCATTTCAATTCCTACTCCGAATTTTTCTTTCGTTTCCTTTACTGTTTGCTCAGTATACAGATTGCACAATATCGGGGATAGGCTACAACCCTGTCTCACTCCCTTCCCAACCACTGCTTCCCTTTCATGCCCCTCGAATCTTTTAACTGCCATCTGGTTTTTGTACAAATTGTAAATAGCCTTTCGCTCCCTGTATTTGACCCCTGCCACCTTCAAAATTTGAAAGAGAGTGTTCCAGTCAACATTGTCAAAAGCTTTCTCTAAGACTACAAATGTTAGAAACGTAGGTTTGCCTTTCCTTAATCTATTTTCTAAGATAAGTCGCGTTCAAACCTCGGATTTAGTCAGTTTATCCAGGTCCCATCTCCTTAAATTCCCACCTTTTTGTACTTTTTTCAGTTTTAATCTTCAGTTCATAACCAATAGATTGTGGTCAGAGTCCACATCTGCCCCTGGAAATGTCTTACAATTTAAAACCTGGTTCCCAAAACTCTGTGTTACCATTATATAATCTATCTGAAACCTTTCAGTATCTCCAGGCTTCTTCCATGTATACAACCTTCTTTTATGATTCATGAACCAAGTGTTAGCTATGATTAAGTTATGCTCTGTGCAAAATTCTACCAGGCGGCTTCCTCTTTCATTTCTTAGCCGCAATCCATATTCACCTACTATGTTTCCTTCTCTTCCTTTTCCTGCTATCGAATTCCAGTCACCCCTGACTATTACATTTTCGTCTCCCTTCACTATCTGAATAATTTCTTTTATCTCATCATACATTTCATCAATCACTTCGTCATCCGCGGAGCTAATCGGTATATAAACTTGTACTACTGTGGTAGTCGTGGGCTTCGTATCTATCTTGGCTACAATAATGCGTTCACTATGCTGTTTGTAGTAGCTTACCCGCATTCCTATTTCTGCATTACCCCTATTTGATTTTGTATTTATAACCCTCTATTCACCTGAGCAGAAGTCTTGTTCCTCCTGCCACCGAACTTCACTAATTCCCACTATATCTAAATTTAACCTATCCATTTCCCTTTTTAAATTTTCTAACCTACCTGCCCGATTAAGGGATCTGACATTCCACGCTCTGACCCGTAGAACGCCAGTTTTCTTTCTCCTGATAACAACGTCCTCCTGAGTAGTCCCCGCCCGGAGATCCGAATGGGGGACTATTTTACCTCCGGAATATTTTACCCAAGAGGACGCAACCATCATTTAACCATACAGTAAAGCTGCATGCCCTCGGAAAAAATTACGGCTGTAGTTTCCCCTTGCTTTCAGACGTTCGCAGTACCAGCACAGCAAGGCCGTTTTGATTATTGTTACAAGGCCAGATCAGTCAATCATCCAGACTGTTGTCCTGCAACTACTGAAAAGGCTGCTACCCCTCTTCAGGAACCACACGTTTGTCTGGCCTCTCAACAGATACCCCTCCGTTGTGGTTGCACCTGCAGTACGGCTATCTGTATCGTTGAGGTACACAAGTCTCCCCACTAACGGCAAGGTCCATGGTTCATGAGGGGGGAATCTAAACATATAGTTAACATTTATTTCTTATTTCAAACGTGCCGCATGGTTATGAACATGATACGAGTTTAGCGTCTTACTCACAGCGCCACTGGGCTTCCATGGACACTAAGAATGAAGGTAATGGTAACTGGGAAGAGAATTAGTTGCTTGGTGAGCACTCATAATCTTTGCAGGGCACATTAATTATAATGACTTTCCATTGTGTCCAGGCAGTACATGGAGTTTTTTAAGATCCGTTTGTGTGAAGGAGCCACAGCGCGCAACATGAAGGGTGTATCCAGAGAGGCACAGGGGGAAAGTGGAACTGCCCCCTCCCCCTTTTCCCTCCCAGAGAAAAAGCTCTTCGCAAACCGATCGCACCTCCGACCCAGGCACACGGGCGTCAGCTCAATATCTGTTTGGGAGAGTGTCACAATATGTCATGGTTACTGACTGATAGCAAGCCATTTTCAGTGAAATCTCTAAACGATTTCGCTGCATGTCGTTATCCCCCTTGTGGCAGAAAATTGCAGATGACAGTGAATTACAAAAGCTTCCTGTATCGTTGTACGTGCCTGGCGGCATAATAGTAAATATCTCTGACGAGCTATATTCTCACATTTAAGGTACCTGCTACATATAGTGCAGATGTTAGTATTGGTATATTTGACGACTGGCGATAGTAGTGTTATTTTGTAAGAATTCGTGCTTAGTTTCCTCCGTCACTCCAAACTATACGGAACATTTGTGTGTTAAAGCTCCCCCCCCCCCCCCCCCCCCCATTTCTCCCCGCCTCCCCACCAATGACTCAGATCTTAGACCCAGGATACTTGCTTAATATCCCAAAAGCGACGGCCACGAACTTTTAGGATCAATGGGATCGAAGCATCATACACTTCCTGGTGTAGTGGGACGAAATTAAGCGTAACCCATCCACCAAAGTCAGCCCAGTTTGCAGGTGACTATAAGTTTAATTTAGTTTTGTTTATGTGTTTTCTTATTATTTGTAATAAATGTGAATTATCTAAAAGTTTGTATTTTTTTATGTGTTTCATGTACGGAGAGGTCGGCGCAACGAACGGGGACAGCATCTTCGTTGCCGCGACCAGAGAGGAAATTGCTGGCCGCTATACGTCGCGGGTCGACAGCCAAGGAGCAACAGAAGATCCTGGAACCGAGTTGTTGCGTCGTGTTTCTAAAAATTAAAAATGAATTTTTATACTCTTTTTTGTACAACAATGACGTCATAATGAGCTTAATCTTATTGAAATGTTAGTCACTGTCTGTCAACGCTCAAGTTCACATCTGTATGTGTAGGAAGCTAATAAAATAGTGTATGCTATTAAAGTTGAAACACGTGTCTTGAAGATTTATTTATGAAGAATTGTGTGAACGGATTAATAATATATTTGACAAGATTAGTAATTCTTACGTCGTTCACCGAAACTTTGAATCTAAAAAGTTTATTTAATGTGTGATTCTGATATCGATTAGATCAAGATAACGTGTGTCAATATAATTTCTGAGGAGAAACAAACGAAATTTAAATTGGGAAAAGTTACAAAAACCAATTGACCCAAGTGATGTAATTCTTTGCACACGACTCAACGGATGTTTTACAGTTTCGTTCAAGAACCATTCTATGACAACTTAAAAAGAATATGAATCATTTTTGAAGTGGGTTGTAACTGACGTAGGTGACGAAGTCTGCACATGGTCATATATCAAACGAAAACCTAATACGTCGTTACACCACACCGTGGCGACCTTAGAAACAGGACTTGTGTGCAACTAAGGCACACAGGTACGAAACAAAACATCAAGAGTCCTTCGGAAGTCAACGCGAGTTTCGTGGAGCCTTCACCAGCCAGCGGCGACTTCGCGGGTGTGGGCATCTGACGGAGTGCAGCCAAGCAGTACGGTCACGCAGTTGTTCCACGAGAAGGCGCATCTGTTGGGCAGCAGCTGAACGCTGCAAACCTCGACAACCCTTTTCCTCCCTAAACTAATAGGCCCAGTACGTCAGCTGCGGGGCGTTCCTCCGGCTGGTATTAGAGGTGTTGCTGAGGGCTTCGCCTGTCTACGGCGGTGCCGGGCGTGGTTGCAGCTAGCGACGTTTCCGGTGTTCGACTCAGCGTCCTGCCGGTTGCGGAAGCGGGGTCGCAGCATCTCAGCGGCTGCATCGACGGCTGTTACATCTGCAGCCCATAGCAGCACACTAATCATCGAGAACTACAAATTACAATATTAGTGTCCGGTGAGTTTGTTTCAAGTTGGAAGTGGAGTGTTGTACATAGGAAGTGTGCTTTTACAGGATTGTTGATTACAAGTCTGCGTGTGTAAATAGTTAATATCTTACAATAATGTCGGGAAGTGAAATGTCAGACGAAGAGCAATCTATGTCCGATAGGAGCATGAGAGCCCTTTTTAGGGCGATCGCTAAATTAAAACAATCTAACGAGGAAGCTACTGCTAGATTAAAAGAGGAACTAAAACAGGAATTAAAACAGTCTAACGAAGAATTTACTGCTAGATTAAAACAGTCTAACGAAGAATCTATGGCTAGATTAAAACAGTCTAACGAGGAATCTATTGCTAGATTGAAAGAGGAACTAAAACAGGAATTAAAACAATCTAACGAGGAATCTACTGCTAGATTAAAAGAGGAACTAAAACAGGAATTAAAACAGTCTAACGAGGAATATACTGCTAGACTTAAAGGGGAGCTAACAAAATCAACAGACAGGTTGCAGGAATATCTTAATGAAACCAGTCGAGAATTAAGTGATAAAATAGAGTCTTCTAAAGTTGAAATGCAGGAAAAATTAGTAGGACTTAGTAATAAGATTGCTGATAATTGTAAAAGGTTAGAAGAATATATCCAGGAATCGCGCGAGGAAAAAGCTCGCATGCGACACGATATTACTGACTTAACCGACAGACTAGATAGTGTCAATATCTTAGTTGTAAATGAAATACAGAAAAATAATAACATGTTACGAGATGAACCTTCTATGCAAACGGAAACTGTTCGTAGAGAATTATTGGAATCTATTAAAGAGGTCTCTACCAAACCTGTAGAGATTTCTTCAATAGATAATGTAGAATTAGAGACATTAACTCATCAAGTAGAAAAGGACCATACTGAAATCGAAAACATGAAATCTTTAATTACTGAAATATGCAGTAACCTTGAGACTGCCAAAGATAATAATATTGACGAAGGTACAGAGCGTTCACATCGTGAGCACAGTGAAGAATCGATATTAGCTAATCGCGTATCCAATACAGAAATGCGGATACAGGAAATTACTAAACGGTTATCGGAATTAGATAATAACGAGAACATTTCAGGTAGCAGAGGTAATAACATAATCAGAGACAACAGTCGCATCGAATTTGCTAGCTCGGACGACAACAATATGAATAAAGCAATCACGGCAAGCCAATCCGATGCAACTCCGTCTCTGCAATCTAAACAAAATCCGACTATTTCTCTCGCAGAATGTCTGGATGACATAACGACAAATTCAAATGTAGCAAGTCGATTTCCTGTATTCAAACCAGGAGGCGAACTTCATCCTATAATCTTTATAAAAGCTTTTGAAACATCATTATCTTCTAAATGGAGTAATGAAAAACGCATTCAATTTGTAATAGGGCATTTAGAAGCAGAAGCTGCGGAATGGGCAGTACTGCATAGAAATGAAGTCAGGGATTGGGATGATTTTGCTAAGCAGTTTAAACAAAATTATTGGTCAAGACGAAAACAACAACACTTAACTTTAAAGTTGTTAGCCCCTCCTCCATATTCTAAACGGTGGAGAGGTTATAGGAATTATTTTGAATGGAATTTAAACCGTGCTAAATTAATTGAAAGTCATCTAATACGAGTCCTAAGTAGTAGGTTACCGTATTACATAAAGGAAAGAAAAATGTTATTCTACGAATTATACAAAACCTTAATAATGGGGACGAAACAGTTAACACCCGGGGTGTGTGGTTATATTTTAACGACTTGTTGTATTGGAAAGCACAGAGGGAACACCAGAGATGGAAAATCTGCATTCCGAAAACTGTTGTGGACGAGTTAATTACTTATATTCATGAAGGTTACGGGCATTTTGGAATTCATAAATGTATTAAACATCTAATGAAGTATTATTATTTCAAAAATATGTCACGTATTGTGAGAAGTATTATTAGGGCTTGTGAAACCTGTCAAAAGGTTAAAGTTAATAACAAATCCAAGCGTTATAAATTATATGCTGTAATTCCTCGAGGTTTGTGGGATCTACTATCATTAGATTTTTTCGGCCCTCTGCCTCGGAGTTCAGGAGGATTAACATATGTGTTTGTTGTAATGGAATGTTGGTCCAAACATGTGAAACTGTATACTTTGAAACGAGCGAATACAGCAAGCGTTATACGCTGCCTCACCCGAAATTACTTTGTTAACTGGGGCATTCCTAAACGACTTATGTCTGACAACGGTAGTGCCTTTATTAGTCAAAGATTTCAAGATATGATAAGACAATATGGAATCAAACATATCTTAATTTCGAAATATCACCCTCAAAGTAATTTAGTAGAAAGAGTCATGAAAGAATTAGGTCGATTATGTAGAACTTATTGTGCACATAAACATACTCGGTGGGCCAAACTAATGCCTGAATTCGAAAAGATATTAAATGAATTGCCTCACCTAACGACGGGATTATCACCTATAGAAATTTTAGGCAAACGAATTATAGGTGAGCCTTTACTAGCTGCTTTACCTTGGCCACCAGTAAATGAGATCCAACAATGTATCCCAGACGAAAAAGTTTGCGAACAGATTGTAAAAAATGCCGAACGGAGAATTAAAAGTTATAATCAACAGGCTATAGAACCCTCATTTCAGGTAGGAGATCTTGTGTTAGTACGATCTCATCCTAAAAGTTCTAAGATCGGTAAGGAATGTAGAAAATTCTTCCTGATCTTTGAAGGTCCATATGTTGTACATAAGATTGTACATCCCAAAGCATTACTTCTTATGGAACCTTCATCAGGTGTAATTAAAGGATTATATAGTGTTGATCAAATGAAACCCTTCATTCCTAAATAAGTTAATATTTAGTATATGTTACACACGGAAGAGCGTTCATAGTTTATTCATGTGAAGTTTTTCGTGATAGTTACGTGTTATTTTAAATAAATGACAGAAAGCTTAAACATGTGTTCTACAATAATCTACTGGTACTTCAAAAAGAGAAAGATAACCAAAAGGGGGATTTATATGGAGGAAACTTTGCTCTTAGGTCTAAAGGAATTTTGCGTATTTTAAATTTACTCGGATAGTAGGAACCAAAGGGGATGGTTAATAGTTTTAGGGACCATGGGCGTCCAGAGCTATATGGCTCACGAGAACATAGCAGAGTGCCTTTAATAGAGGTTTGTAATAGTGTTAATATAGAACACACCAAACGGGGCTCTCTCGCTTGTTTCTCCTAAATAAATGGCCATTACCCAACAAGGTGTCCGAAGGTAAAGAAAGCCGTGCCGAGATTCTAAAGAAAGTTTTGCTTGATTTCTTCTTGACCTCAGGCATAAATAAGGCATTAGGGAAGAGAATGACGTAATGTAAATAGTACTATTAGTTATTGTGAGAAACTTATTAGTAATATACATTCTTGAAAAGAATAACTCTTGTAAATAAATGAAACTGAAACTAATCTATCACAATTTGAACGCTCTGTCCTAATGTACAACGTTAAAGAACGTACTAAATTAGTATTTATTAGCAACTATTAACTGAAGAGGAGCAATCTCCCTATATTCGGTTACGAATTACCATAAGAGCACAATTAAGAGTAAATGACAAATAGTCACAACGATATCGTATTAAAAGGATTAAATCTATCTAATAGCAAGGACTCTAGGTTACGTAAAATGTGAGGAAAATGTATTAACAGTTAAATATTGTATATTGAACAGTTTTAATTCCGGTTAAAACCTGACAAACTGAGCTTGTGGGTGGGGTATGTAGTGGGACGAAATTAAGCGTAACCCATCCACCAAAGTCAGCCCAGTTTGCAGGTGACTATAAGTTTAATTTAGTTTTGTTTATGTGTTTTCTTATTATTTGTAATAAATGTGAATTATCTAAAAGTTTGTATTTTTTTATGTGTTTCATGTACGGAGAGGTCGGCGCAACGAACGGGGACAGCATCTTCGTTGCCGCGACCAGAGAGGAAATTGCTGGCCGCTATACGTCGCGGGTCGACAGCCAAGGAGCAACAGAAGATCCTGGAACCGAGTTGTTGCGTCGTGTTTCTAAAAATTAAAAATGAATTTTTATACTCTTTTTTGTACAACAATGACGTCATAATGAGCTTAATCTTATTGAAATGTTAGTCACTGTCTGTCAACGCTCAAGTTCACATCTGTATGTGTAGGAAGCTAATAAAATAGTGTATGCTATTAAAGTTGAAACACGTGTCTTGAAGATTTATTTATGAAGAATTGTGTGAACGGATTAATAATATATTTGACAAGATTAGTAATTCTTACGTTCACCGAAACTTTGAATCTAAAAAGTTTATTTAATGTGTGATTCTGATATCGATTAGATCAAGATAACGTGTGTCAATATAATTTCTGAGGAGAAACAAACGAAATTTAAATTGGGAAAAGTTACAAAAACCAATTGGCCCAAGTGATGTAATTCTTTGCACACGACTCAACGGATGTTTTACAGTTTCGTTCAAGAACCATTCTATGACAATTTAAAAAGAATATGAATCATTTTTGAAGTGGGTTGTAACTGACGTAGGTGACGAAGTCTGCACATGGTCATATATCAAACGAAAACCTAATACGTCGTTACACCACACTGGATCGGCGGTCATCTTTTGTCAAAGAACGATATTGTGTGCCCTCGAGAAATCTGAATCGCGGCCTACGAACCAACAGTTCAAAGTCACAGGCATAGGGCAGAAGATTTCATCCCGTTGATGTGATACTGCCGTCCTCAAGGCAGCGTGGAATGTTTTCCCACTGCGATGGCTGTGGATTCCTATAATTTTATAACTCTGATCTAGCACAGTCGTAAAGCAAGTATTCGCAAATAAGAAAATACGTATCGATGGAAAACAGAGGAAAAAATTCTCTGCTTTCGCATTCGGTATGTAAATTGCATTAACATTCCCCTCTATCTCAGTGTATCGCGATAAATAGTTACATATGCCTGTGTCTTCCTAATTCACTTGCCTTTGGAAGTAGTTAGCTGATCGGTTCTACACTTATTCTTCCGCGGTTAGGTGCAGTACTTAAAAATTTTCACCATGTGCTGTGGTATTACTGAGTTTAAATTTTTCTCTGAATTATGCATCGGTGGGGCCCCTGTTTATTATTGATAAAGCATATTTCAGTTCGTTATTACCCTGGTCATTGCAATAGTAGACGCTTCCTCTCAGACTGCAATAGTTGAAATACTCTCTATTAATTTATTCCGGTTATTCCGCTCGTAGTGTTTCTATAGCTCAGGAGTAGCTTTTGCGTTTCGGATAGTGAGATCCATATTTTTATTTAAACTATCGCATACTTGCTCTCTTGATTTCTTTGAGTTGAACTGCAAATATCCAGACAGTAGAACCTATTTTGGAATTTCTCTTGTGCACAATTTTCACCGTTTTGTTGTCTCAAAATTTGGGATGTATCACATAGGTAACGAGAATAATGTAATAATTTCGTTCACAAAGAAGGCAAGTACTGACAGCTGTGTTACCGAATACGGTTTCAAGATGTGAACACGAAATACATACATAAGAATGAAACAACTGGTAGAATATGACTTGGAAAACATCAGTTTAGGTTTCGGATAAATGTAGGAAGACGCGAGGCAATAGTGACCTTACGATTTACTTTAGAAGACAGATTAAGGAGGTACAAATCGACATTGATAGCATTTGCAGGTTTAGCAAAAAGATTTGGCAGCGTTAACTGGAACAGAATGCGAAATTTTGGAGTTCTTTGGGATAAAATACAGAGAAACTAAGGCTATCTACAACTTGCATAGAAACCAGTCTGTAGTTATAAGAGCCAAAAGATATCAAAGGGATGTATATATTTGGATGTCGTCTGATCTGTTGGACATGTACGACGGTACAGACACCACTCTTGATTATGCGGCTGGTGAATAGATTTATATGAAATACAGAATGTGGAAACAAAGAGAAAGGATCGGAGTGAAATCGTGACTCCCAACCGTACAGGGCATTGTGGCATTGCAATGACAAAAATTGAAAACTTGTGTCGTACTGGGACTCGAACGCGATTTTACCGCTTCTCATGAGCGGTTGTCTGAACCACTTCGGCCATACGGACACAATCCGTGACATACTCAAATTTCCAGCTTACGCAGCGTCCAAGTCCGACAGAACACGGCGCTGCCCACCGCGACGTTGGATGCCGCCTGGTGGCGTTGGCGGGCACTTGGGCGCGATAACCAAAGTATGTAAGCGGAGCGGAGATGGACGGGTGATCACCCTAGCGAACACATGGGCTGCAAACTGGGAAATTCGTTGAGATAAGTGACTTTGACAAATGGCGGATTATTATTACGCAGAGCCTGTGAACGAGTAACTCGGAAACGGCGAAACTGGTCGAATGTGCACGTGCTACTGTCGTGAGCATCTACGGAAACAGGTAGGACAGTGGAACTACTACTAGACGATAATGGTTGGACATAAATGACTCTTCACAGGACGTGGGTTTCGGAGGCTTGTATGCTCCGTAAGGAAGAATAGATGGTGATCTGTGGCATCTCTGCCGTAGAAACATAATGCTAGTGCACGTACAAGTAATTCGGAGCGCACCGTTCATCATATATTGTTGAACACGGAACTCCGCAGCAGTCCACCCCTAGGTGTTCACATGTTGACCCAACGACAAAGTCAGTTACGATTGCAGTGGGCGCGGGACCATCGACATACGACCGTGATTAACGTAAATGTGTCGGCTCTTCGCGTGAATCACGTTTTTACTACACCAGGTCTCTGGTCGTCTCCACAAACGCTCTCATCGAGGTGAACGGCGCCTCGTAACGTGCAGTGCGCCACGGGCGCAGGATGATGGGAGCAGTATTTTGCTGTGGGAGGCATTCTCATGCGCTTGCATGGGTCTTGTGGTAGTAATCGAAGACACACTGACAGCTGCAAACCTCCTGCAACCGTTCATGTTCGATGTTTTCCCCAACGGCAATATCATCTTTGATCAGTATAATAGTTCGCGTCTCGGAGCCAGAACCGTGCCACAGTGGTCTGAGAACCACTATAGTGAACTCACTTTGATGTGTCGGTGACTAAATTCGCCTGACGTAAATCCTATAGAGCCCACCGGGTCGCTATTGGGCACCATCATCGCATTCGCATCCCGTTATTTATGCGAATCAAATGACCTGTGCGTATACATCCAATGCCACATACCACCACAAACCTATCAACAAACTGTCGGATCCCTGATACACAGAATCAATTATGTGTTTCGTTCCAAAGGCGGAAAAATAACCCACTAAGTAGGTGCCTACAATGTTTCGGCTCTTCAGTGTCTATCTGCAAAAGTGCGATCGCTCCTTAACGTTTGTTTCAGTGCGGATGCACGAATATCGTCGGAGCTCATACGGAAATCATTAATTAGCGAGTGGGGGGGGGGGGGGGGTTAATGGACGAGGGACACTGCATTGCAGCGTGCGATAAGTTGTAAATTTGAGTCCGTCAGGGACTGTGCCCAGATGCCCGAAGCGTTTAAAAGCAGCCGAACATGGAAAGTAGTAAATCAGGGTTACTGTCACGGTCCGCCACAATTTATCAACTTTCGCCACTGCATTCCGACAATGCCCTGTGCGGCTGGAAGTCACGAATACCCACCCATCTTTTCTCTTTGTTTCCACTTTTTCTTTTTGATGCAAATGTCAAAGGGATGCAATAGCTGAGAAGTGGGTGAGGGCAGTACTCTATCTTCCATGTTGTTCGTTGTTGAGCAAGCAGTAACTGAAGCTAAGCATAACTTTGGACAGGGAATGAAAGTTTAGGGAAAAGAAATAAAGTTTGCTGATGATGTGCTTCTTTCGAAGATGGCAATGGACATGGAAAATCAGCTGAAAGGCATGGATAGAGTCTTCTAACGAGACTATAAGCTGAAGAAATGCAAAAGTAAATCTACCATAAAGGAGTGTAGACGAATTATGTTAGGTGGTGTTGAAGGAATCTGGTTAGAAAATGATACGCTGAAATTAATAAGGGAGTTTTGCTGTCTGGGCAGAAATCTGACGACGCCTGGAGTAAAGAGGACACTATCGATAGCAAGAAAATCTTTCCTGAAAAGAGAATCTGTTAACATCGAATTTAAACTTAAGTTTTAGGAAGTCTTTTGTGAAGATATTTACCTAGAGCGCACCCTTATGTGTTGGGAAGTCTTTTCTGAAGGTATTTATCTAGAGTGCACCCTTACATGGAAGTGAAATTTGGATGAATAAAAAGTACAGATAAGGAGAGTATAGAGTCTTTTGGAATGTGATGCTACAAAAGAATGCTAAAGATTAATTAGCTGTATCGGATAACTAGTGAGATTTGGGTTAAAGGAAAGTTGAACATCGTGACTAAACGAAGGGATAACTTTATAGCACATTTCCTGAGGTACTATATAATAGTTAATTTGGTGTAATAGAGGAAAGCGTTTGTGTATTGGGGGGACGGTGAAGGGGGAGGTAAAAACTGTAAAGGGTGACCAAGGCTTGATTGCAATATCCAGTTCCAGAAGGATCTAATTTACAGTAGTTATGCAGAGATGAACTGTTTAGGACAGATTAGCGTGGTAAGTTCCATCAGTTCATAACAACAACATTCTGTAAAATAAAAGTTCACTTAGTCCATCGCGACGAACACGGGATATGCGTAAGCCACATTTAATATTTTTTTGTGGGATCTGAAATTTAAAAACTTCTCTCACACCGGCCTGATTTAGCTTCAGTGATGAGGATAGTAAAAAACATGCGTATATTAAGGGAATTTTCATTCACAAAGCAGGCTTATCACATTCACACAGTTCAATACTGTTCTATCCTGATTAAATTGAGCTTAACTTAAATTCCATAAGGCAGTGAAGCAATTTCGAAGTCTCGGTGCGACGAAAATTGTCAGTCGATCTCCTGAAAACATTTGTAATAATTATTAACTTCCGGTGATCACAAGGGGAAGACCGGAGATCTGCTGGTAAGACCGTGTTAGCCCATTTATTGATATCTTGAGCGTACAAAACGGCAGGTTCGTTCAGTGTAAATCAGACGTTCCCACTGATCCCGTGCAACACAGCGTAGTACGCAGACACTGTCAATAATAATCAGTTAAATAATACGCGAACACACTTACTTTAGTTTAGTTCATGTATTAAATTCCTTCTCATACAGAATCTCATCAAGATAGCAACTAGCTCAACAATACATACATATACATCTTCGTTCTTTCACGGCTAATCGGCAAGATCTGAATCATTCTTTTCATAAGAGAAAACATAGATAGCAGAGAAGCTATTCCATGGAGTAAATGCACGCTCCAAGGAATAATAGGGCTTGAAACTACTTTGCATTGATAATCATTGTATATTAAACTTTAGGAATCGGTAAGATAAGAAGAGATATTTCGAGATATGTACTGAGTTATATAATTTATAAAATTTGTGAAAATATCGCGGAGAGGCCGCTGCAAGAGACATTGCACACAAATCATCGCGAACCCAATGTGACTGATTTGTCTTGAATCGTCTTAAAATACTATGCAATAGACGACCTGTCGAATCTCTGATAAATGTTGTTATTTACAAACTTTATATCATGTGCTTCACGAGATCCTACAGTGAAAGCTACTTCGACGAAATATTGTTTTGCATATTATGGATTTTCACTATATGGTGAATTCAAAAATGGTTCAAATGGCTCTGAGCACTATGCGACTTAACTTCGGAGGTCATCAGTCGCCTAGAACTTAGAACTAATTAAACGTAACTAACCTAAGGACATCATACACATCCATGCCCGAGGCAGGATTCGAACCTGCGACCGTAGCGGTCGCTCGGTTCCAGACTGTAGCGCCTAGAACCGCGCGGCCACACCGGCCGGCTATGGTGAACTACATAAGTCTTTTGAATATGGATAAATCTTAGAAATTAGAATGTTTGTTTCACAAATTTTATAGACAATCTTTGCAAGCTCTAGCGTATCGTCTAGCTTTTACTTGTATGCCGGCCGTAATATCAGTGCAAGAATGTTGTGTATAGGAGTATGTAAAACTAAAAAGAACTTACGTAATAGTTACAAATGCTTAAGATTATTTAAAAATAATTACAGTGGTTAAATACTTCAGTTTTCATTGCTCGAGCGGATGTAATTCATTGCAGGGAGTGACTTAGGACACAGTACGTGGAACGTAACAATGGAACGAGTGATGGATGATACATTGTCCACATTAGCACGATCGGTGACGATGAGGTGTCGCGTGCAGTGTCTGACTGGTTGGCAGTTCTTCTCCCGCAGGGATAGCTCGTGATGCTCTTCTGCTGGTGTTCGTAACACGCACATTACAGCAGCAGTATTCCATCTGACCCATGGGTTGGTGTATCTGGGTTGTAGGAAGAAATCAAAGATTTACATTTTATTTAAGTGCGATACAGTGTCTTAACGTTAAAAAAAGAAAGACTGTCCGAACAGGCCTTGGGGGCGCAACAGTACCGGACGGCCGCCGTGTCATCCTCAGTCTTCAGGCGTTGCGGGTGCGGATACGGAGGGCGCGTGGTCAGCACACCGCTCTCCCGTCCGTTGTCAGTTTTCGTGACTGGTGCCTCCACTTCTCAGTCAAGTAGCTCCTCAGTGAGCCTCACAAAGGCTGAGCGCACACTGCTCGCAAACAGCACTCGGTAGATCCGGACGGTGACCCATCCAACTGCTAGCCACGCCCGACAGCACTTAGCTTCGGCGATCTGACGGGAACCGGTGTTACCACTGCAGCAAGGCCATGTCCTAACGTTATGAGAAATTATTGTATTTTAGCGTTAATGTTAATCATAAAATTATTAATATGAAGAGTGTCGGAAGTTCCATGAAGCTTTTTGCGGATGATGCTGTAGTATAAAGAGAAGTTGCAGCATTAGAAAATTGCAGCGAAATGCAGGAAGATCTGCAGGTGCAGGGAGTGGCAACTGACCATTAACATAGAGAAATGTAATGTATTGCGAATACATAGAAAGAAGGATCCTGTATTGTACGATTATTTGATAGCAGAACAAACACTGATAGCAGTTACTTCTGTAAAATATCTGGGAGTATGCGTACGGAATGATTTGAAGTGGAACGATCATATAAAATTAATTGTTGGTAAGGCGGGTGTCAGGTTGAGATTCATTGGGAGAGATCTTAGAAAATGTAGTCCATCAACAAAGGAGGTGGCTTACAAAACACTCGTTCGACCTATACTTGAGTTTTGCTCATCAAGTCCATCAACAAAGGAGGTGGCTTACAAAACACTCGTTCGACCTATACTTGAGCATTGCTCATCAGTGTGGGATCCGTACCAGGTCGAGTTGACAGAGGAGATAGAGAAGATCCAAAGAAGAGCGGCGCGTTTCGTCACAGGGTTATTTGGTAACCGTGATAGCGTTACGGAGATGTTTAGCAAACTCAAGTGGCAGACTCTGCAAGAGAGGCGCTCTGCATCGCGGTGTAGCTTGCTCGCCAGGTTTCGAGAGGGTGCGTTTCTGGATGAGGTATCGTATATATTGCTTCCCCCTACTTATGCGAATGTAAAATTAGAGAGTTTCGAGCGCGGACGGAGGCTTTCCGGCAATCGTTCTTCCCGCGAACCATACGCGACTGGAACAGGAAAGAAAGGTAATGACAGTAGCACGTAAAGTGCCCTCCGCCACACACCGTTGGGTGGCTTGCGGAGTATAAATGTAGATGTAGAAGAGTTTATGTGATAATACTTAATGGAATGGAAGGAGTTGGGTAACAAAAATTTATTGATTTCCTCTTATATTCCAGCAAATTACCAATGAGGCATTTACTAAGCTCTGGCTGCTTGTTAAATACATGTATACCCGTGTATCGGACTACTTTCTGTAGTAATGCTAACCGCGAGAAATATTTCTGAAGGTTGTTTGTGGACATAGTATTGGAGTTTGCCAAACCCAAACCCTTCCATCGGATTACGCCAGGATACAGCGTGATTCATCACTCATCTCATCACAAACGTCGCTTAGCATTAGCTACAGAAATGTGTGGCTTATGAGGAGATGCTCGACCACTGTACCACGTTCTTTTTAACAACGTACGCACAATCATGGTGGAAGTGGGCTGTTGAACTCTGGAACTCGCGAATGAACGATCACAGTACCATCAGTTGACTCGGGCAGCTTTGTAGGGTTAGAAATGTCCATGATCGACTTGTCAGGAGACTTCCTATGACGTAGTCCACTGAGCTTTCCTGACCGAACCGTCTGCTGTTACTACTCTGCTGACAACGCAATACTCCCCACTTCCTTTTATATTGGCGGGTTGTTCTCTTGTGACATTTAGTGGTCAATTCCTCATTCCATGGGGGTGTCCAGATACTTTTGTTCTATAGGTAATAGATGGAAAAGTATTGTGATGCGGTTGCCGTCGCTGAGGGAACAGTTCTGCATAGTTTCGTTGTGACGTTCGTTCATTGCACCCAGTGAAACCACACACGTGGTGCATATTGCCGAACTCTTCGGCAGTAAATCTATTCTCACATCTGTGCATAACTGTTAACGTACAACAAACACTGCCGGAAAAAAATAACCTGAGACAGAACCGAACAGTGCCGAGTGCAAGGACGCCCGAGGGAGAAGAGCAAGTAACGTGAGTGACTGGAACTGTCGCTACACAGATAAATCTCCACTGGTCGCTTGTCAGTTGAGTAGTTTCACTTACGAAACGCGAGCCTCCTCAGATAATCATTGCCCTGGTGGCAACACGTTACATGTTCAAAGCACCGCTCTGCTGGTGCGTGAGTACACAGATATGAGAGCAATAAATTCCACGGTGCTTCAGTAACGATCCAATAGGAGGAACATTACCTACTGTCCACAACATATGATGATATGCGAACCCGGACTCAGTCTGTTGTGGAATTGTGGAACATGTTTCATGTTCGCATATTATGACGTCTTTGGAAAACGAAAATCTCCTTTACAAATCAAAGCGGACCTCACAGACAAAGTCTTTATATGTCCATCTTTTCAGAGATGGTTGCACGACTCGGCTGTTCGATACATGATGTCAAACTGAAAACCTTTCAACCGTCTAGTTTCCAATTTTATTTTATTTGGCTGCCACTTTCGGCGATTTACTACGACATATTCAGGCCCCGCCAGCAATACTGGCATTAGTAGATCACTGCTTGCTGTTAGTGGGCAGATGATGGTTGAAGTGATCGCTAGAGCAAGGAGAAATCTACTAATAGCAGTATTGATGGTCCCTGCTTTGACTAGAACCGAGGTGGAATCTTCCTTCACGTCGGTCAGGAGCCTGAAGATGTCGTAGTAAATCGCCGAAACTGGTAGCCGAATGAAATAATTTTGGGAACTAGACGGCTGAAAGGTGCTTAACTTGACATCGCAGACAAAGAGTTAAGGGAAGCTCAGCTCACCGTGATATCCAAAGCACCGCAGAAGGCATCGGCTGCCAGGTTGATGCAGTGTTCCTTGACTTACCGGTGGCGTTTGCTGCTGTCTAGCATTGTCGTTTAGTGAACAAAATACGAAATTGCTGAAATCGGCCAAGATCTGTAACTGGATTCAAGACTACCTTGTATACAGAACACAACAATTCCCTCTTAACAGAACAAAATCGACATAGATAATGGCAACTATTTTGTTTGTCTTGGAGTTTGTATTGCAAACAGTGACGCTCGTGAGGGGGAAACGTGATACGAGCGTCGCTGTTGGCGTTACACACTCACAAAGGAATTACCCCAATGGCACGAAAGTCGGTACATGTGATGTACATGTACAGTCAAACAAATGATTACAATTTCAGAAAAATGGGTGATTTACCCAAGATAGAAAGCGTCTGTCCAATTGGCGCGTTAGATCGTCAGAATCCGGGCAGTGAGTACTGTATCCCCTCCATCGTCGCAGGTAATAGGGTGGGGAGACACTTGGTGACTTGTGTAAACGAAGAAATCGATTCTGAGGGAAATTTAGAGTGTCTTTATATTCCTTGTCGGATTAGAGATCAAATACTTCAAGCTGCAGATCAGCCGGACCGAGTACTGGAAGCTTTTTCATTTTCCCTTCTAGTTCCCCAACATGTTTGCCGCTTCGTCTGTAGATACACAAACCTATGTTTTCTGCACTTCTCTAACGCTGATGAGAGTGTCACAGCCTATTGTGTACTTGCGATATATACACTTTCATAGAGCGCTGAAGAATCTGCTACACACTATTTACAGACTTTGCAAGCTGGCCCTGAATGTCGCCTGCCATAACCTGTGTTGCACGCATTATTGTCATGCTTGATAACGACACTGGAAATTAGTGGGCCGTCGTTTTTTTTCTATCGTCACGGAAAGTTATGAAAGTGGTAGGAAGGAGAAGAATGAAAATTGTTGCTAGTACGAAACTTAATCCTATCGAACAGCTCCAGGGAAAGGAAAAGGAAGGCAATAGTTGGAGGGGAGGAGGTCACGAACACAATGCTCCGATCCAGTGAATCACCAGTACAACACATGTCCTCACTCGATGGGACAATGTGGAACATCTTGTCAGTCTTCTGACGGTTTTAAACGTTAATAGCCATGATTTCACAAACTTTTTACTACTGACATGCTACAGTTGCGGTACTAACAATGACGTGGGCAACACTGTACTTAGATATAGATTCCTTAGTAAATATGAGCTAAGTTAGACTCAGTAACGATGGTGTTATGGCCATTATCTTACTTGTGTGTGTGTGTGTGTGTGTGTGTGTGTGTGTACTGTACCGGGGACCTAGAAACGACGGAGAGGCTTCGTCCCCGCCGTAGCCCTCAGTGGTTCACAACCCCACAACAGGCCACAGCAGTCCACTCATCCTATGCCTACCCACACCAAACACAGGGTTATAGAGCATACTTGGTACTGAAAGTTTAGTTAGGATGATCTGGGTTACATTTAATAAGGATAGTATTGTGGCCAAAATTGTAAACAGGTACAGATTCTTTAGTAAGCTGAATCTAAAGATAGTTGTTAATCAACCGAAACCGATAATTAGCATATTGCAATTTTATTTTTTATTACGATCAACACTATTAAAAATTTTAACAAATAATACAGGTCGCAGCTGCTCCTTCAGCTGACGATGTCAGGTCCTACAGACAATGTGGACAGTTTTATGAATGAATCCAATATATTGCATTCCAATTCATTCCATCTATCATGAGCCATATATCACCAAATGTGCTCTCCATTTTGGCCATCTACTGGTGCCGATAATGTCTTCCACAACCAGTATATGAACTGGCTACTTTCGGTTCGAACGCCAGGGGTCTAGCACGTGTTAGTCACCTAGATCCAGAGATTTTTATAACAGATTGCATCAACCATTCAAGATACAATCACTTCAGGCTAAAATTATCTTAATTTAATTCTCCATTATTGGTGCAGACGTACACGAATATAAGAGGCATTAACTGTGAAACTAATTTTAGCAAGACATTTTCAAATATTTCTAGATTCCTTACATATGGGATAACAGAGAGTGCATTTGCTTTCAACATTACAGAGGTGAGATGCACCTGTGTATTGGCCGATACAGATCTTTTCTGGTGTGAGGCGGCGTCGTGTGCGCCTGTTGTAACCCCGGCGAGCACGCGTGCAGCAATGTCGCCGCCAGCGGGTTGCGTGGCCTCAAGTTGTCTCCCAGAACGCGTCAGCCATCGGCTGGCTGTCTTCCAAGGCAACCTCGTGCCGAAAACGAGGCAGATCGCTGTCAGGTCGCGCGCGCAACCGTAGCGTACTCGTAGCAGCGGCGCGATGCACTTTGCTCCCTGGCGGATTTCTCCACCTCTGCAGCCATCCTCTGCTAGTCGTTGAGAAGGGCTGCAGTATTTCACGCTAAACATACTACTCTTCCAGAAAAAAATTTTTTTTGAGGCGGGAGCAGTTGGGGACGGTTGGGGGGGAAGGGGTTGTTGTCAAAGGAAGAGGGAGCAGGGGGGAGCCAGGAAGCAGGGGAGATATGACAGTGGGAGGCGCTTTTTGGAAAACCTTTAAGTAAGAATTGAACGGTGTCACATTGCCTGGAATCTATAGGGAACAATATTAAACGTGTCAAACTTCCAAATTTAAAATAAGATTAATCAAAATTAATATGCTGGGATAGCGTTCTAAAAATAAGTGTTATTACCTCTGGACAGTTTTTTCCTTATTTCCACCACTTCGACGATATGTAAAAGTTCTTCCTTGCGCTGATGGGTTGAGCAATGCTTTCGATGTAAACAGACTTTTTTTTTTTTTAGAAATATAGGTATACTTAAAATACATTTTAAAATGCTGTGGTGTGAAATAAATGTTCTTTGAAAGTCCCGTGTGTGTACGAATTCCTAAGAGACCAAACTGCTGAGGTCATCGGTCCCTTGAAAGTCCTATTTTCACTTAACGAGTACCTGTAATTTCTGACACTTTGAAAGTAATAAGACTGCGATTTGTACGGTGAAAATAATATTTTTGTCAAGAACTTACCAGAAGAGAATCCATTCTTTGTTTTTTATGCACTGTAAAAAAGTTTTCAAAATGCCTTTCATCCTGTTAGAGGCGCTCTTGTGCTCCGTCTTTGTGCACTTTGAGTTCCCCGAAGTACCTCTGCAGTTTGTTTGATTTCCCAGAATATCTCTAGAGTTGACTGCATACGAGGTCACGTTTCCTAAATTTGATGTCTCATTTAATGTCTTGTTGCAGAACACAGTTCATACACTATGCTTTTGATACGTCCCCATGAAGTCAGATTTCAACGAAGATTTTTCGAAAGTTATAGGAGTGCCGTGAGTGAAATCGTAATTGTCTAATATTCACCAGTGCTGTAAAATACAAATAATGACTGCCTCTTCCTTATTTGAAGAGAACAAAAGGGAAATAGCGTCATATTACGCAAATAGAAAGATCACAGTTATTACACTGTTTCCCTCACAAGTTGTTCATCATATAGCATGGAACTAAATATCACTCATAATAGGGAAAAAACACCATATGAGGCACGATTCGCTAATATTTAGAAACGCTTTCGCAGAGTTTTACATGAATTACACTACCCTCAAATAGTTGGGGTACACACATTCCGTCTAGGGGAATAACTGGGTGGCGATTGGAAGGGCATCCGACCATCCCTTAAATTAATCGTGCTACGATGTTGACTGGAATACTCTCTTTCAAATTCTAAAGGTGGGAGTGGTAAAATAGAGGGAGTGAAAGGCTATTTACAATTTGTACACAAACCGGATGGCAGTTATAAGAGTAGGGACATGAAAGGGAACGAGTGGTTGGGAAGGGAGTGAGACAGGGTTGTAGACTCTCCCCGATGTTATTCAATCTGCATACTGAGCAAGCAGTAAAGGAAACAAAAGAAGAATTCGGAGTAGGTATTAAAATCCATGGAGAAGAAATAAAAACTTTGAGGTTCGCCGATGACATTGTAATTCTGTCAGAGACAGCAAAGGAGTGGGAAGAGCAGTTGAACGGAATCGACAGTGACATGAAAGGAGGATATAAGATGAACATCAACAAAAGCAAAACGAGGATAATGGAATGTAGTTGAATTAAGTCGGGTGATGCTGAGGGAATTAGATTAGGAAATGAGACACTTAAAGTAGTAAAGGAGTTTTGCTATTTGGGGAGCAAAATAACTGATGATGAAGTAGAGAGGATATAAAATGTAGACTGGCAATGGCAAGGAAAGTGTTTCTGAAGAAGAGAAATTTGTTAACATCGAGTATAGATTTAAGTGTCAGAAAGTCGTTTCTGAAAGTATTTGTATGGAGTGTAGCCATGTATGGAAGTGAAACATGGACGATAAATAGTTTCGACAAGAAGAGAATAGAATATGTGAGTGCAAGCTTTCTCGGCGAATTTCATATATGAAGTCTTCACGGGTTGTCAGCCGAGTAGCATCGTCGTCTCGTAACAACGTTTCGATGGAATGCGTCTCCATCATCTTCAGGCGAAGTGTCGGGATATCGCTGCTGCTCTCATCTTTTACTTTCCCCTCTTTGGGGAAGTGTGAGGGGGAGTTTGTAGCCTTTCGGCTTTTACTCCCCTGTGTACGTGTGTGTGTGATTATTTCTGTAGTTTTTTGGTGTCTGTGAAATGTGATGATTGTTCTGCTTGTGTCTGGTACTTGCCTGAGGTAGGCGAGATGATTGGTGTTATATAGGAACGAACAGGATTAAGGGATTGGGTATTGGGATTTTTTCTTCAACTTAATCGTCGAAGATCGTCATGGGGTGCTTGTGCTTGTCGCGGGACATGTCATACCGACCTAGGGAGTGGATGAGGGCGTTTCCTGATCTGGAAGAACCTTCATAGAAGACCCTTGCCAGATCTTGGAAACGCTCTCTCAGGAGTGGGATATCAGCTGCGGCGTGCAGATCATCTATGGGGAATCCAAGGGGTAAATGCAATGCCCTCCTAAGGGCGCGGTTTTGCAGCCTCTGGAGTTTGTCCAGGTGCTGCTTCGCCGCGTATCCCCAGACAGGGCACGCATATTCCATGACTGGCCGGATCAGGGGCTGGTACACATGTACTGCTACTGGGCAAGGAAGGGAGCTGGTTGAGTTCAGGACTGGGTATAGGATGGACATTCTGGCGCAGGCCTTCCTGTGGACCTCGTCTATGTGGGGTTTCCACGTAAGACGAGAGTCCAAGGTTACGCCAAGGTACTTGGCGGTTCTGCGCCAGGGGAATTGGGTTCCGTTTAGGTGAAGATGGAGGGGGGGACGTTGAGGAGGTTCGCGCCTTCAGAGCCTGTGGGTAATCAGCATAGCCTGTGTCTTTTCAGAGTTGATGGTGATACGCCAGCGACGTGCCCAAGTTTCTGTGTCATCTAAAACCCTTTGTAGCCTACGGATGACCAGGTCCTTGTTCGCATTTCTCGTGTAGAAGGCTGTGTCGTCTGCGTACTGTGCAGTGTGCACCAGGGGGGCCGTTGGAGTGTCCGCAGTGTACAGACTGTACAAAACGGGCCCCAGGACCGATCCCTGTGGTACCCCAGCACGAATACGCCTTTTGGTGGAGGTGGCAGTTTCTACTTTGACGGAGAAAGTTCTATTCGTGAGATAGCTTTTGATCAGCTTAACTATGCTCCCGGGGAACCCTTGCGTGTACAACTTGTAGAGTAGCCCTCTATGCCATACTGAGTCAAAGGCTTTGGCTACATCTAGTAGCACTATCCCGCAGTAGCCTCTGTGGTTGAAGCCCTCTGTGGCTGCTTCAACCACTCTCATAACCTGTTGTGGGGCAGAGTGGTTCTGCCAGAAGCCAAATTGTAAATCCGGCAGAAGTTGCTCTCTGGTAATATGTTCCTGTATGGGTCTTAGTAGGAGGCGCTCATAGATCTTGCTGAGAGTTGGCAAGAGGCTAATCGGCCTATAGTGCTGCGGGAATAGAGGGTCTTTCCCTGGTTTGTGTATCGCGACCACTTCCGCATGTTTCCAGCAAGCTGGGAACTCGCGGGATCGAGTAATCTCGTTGAGGACGTTCGCGAGGTGTGTGATCACTGTCGGTGGGAGATTTTTAACTAACTGATTAGTGACACTGTCGTGCCCTGGCGCCTTTTTTGTAGGGAGGGACCTAATTACTCTTGCCACGTCCTCGGGGGCAAAAAGTATGGTTTCGTCCTCTGGGTCCTCCTCAGCATTGAGGAAAACAGCCAGTTGACAACTGACTACCTCTTCATGCTCTTCGTCCTGGGGTTCTGCCGCTTGAAACTGCCTCTCGAAGGAGTCGGCGAGGGCGTTGGCCTTCCCAGCATGGCTGTAGACCAGTCCACGCTCGCCGTGCAGTGGCGGCATCCTAGCGCGTCTTTTTGTGAACTGTTTGGTTGCTTGCCATAGTGTATGATCGTCTACTTTGAGAGCTGTGAGGCGGTTTTGCCATTGCTGGTTTCTGTGCTCATTGATCGCTACCTTCAGTTTTCTCTGTAGACGATTGAGCAGCCTCCTGGTGGCCTGATTTCTGGTGACCTTCCACTATTTTGCCACTCTCTTCTTACGTCGAATTTGAGCTAGCAAGTGTTCCGGGAGCTGCATTTCAGGCGGTGGGCCATCCCTTTGTGGAGGGGTGGCCTCTTCCGCTGCCTGCAAGATGATGCCTGTTAAGTCTTGTAGCGCTTGTTCTACTGTTTCGGCAGTAGGTGGCGGAGCGCGAGCGATATCAGAGGCGACAGTTTCTCGGTATCGCTCCCAGTCTATAAGTTTGTAAGACGTCTGGTACCGTGAGAGTGCTACCCATTCTCCCACATCGACCTCTAGAATCACTTGGTTGTGGTCGAAGGACATTCTGTTGATTGTCCTTGCGGCCACAAACCCTGCGATCCTCCAAGTGAGAGCTATGTCTAACACGTCGGGCCTGCCTCCATTTTTTGGAAAATGTGTGGGCTCGACTGGACCCCATGTTTCGAAGTGGTGGGTGCGCGCTAGTTGTTGCAGTTTGGCGCCTGCTCTGGAGGTAACTCTAGAATTCCAATCGAGGTGTTTGGCATTGAAGTCTCCCCCTATTATGAGTTTGCCTTCAATTTGCCCTAGAGCAGCTATATCTCCCTCATCTATCTGGTCGTGTGGGGGTCGGTAGACTGCAACAATTGTTAGGGGTCCGGTGGCAGTGGTTACTTCCAACGTCACTGTTTCGATTTTGTTGGTAGCTGGTAAGAATACCTGGTGGTGGGGGATCCCTCTTTTTACATATATGGCCACTCCTCCGCCTTGGGTTGGCATGTCTTTACGGTAGCTAACATATTTGGGAACTGTCGCTTTTATTCCCGGTTTTGCATAGTTCTTATGGAACTACTCAGGGGACACTACCTTAACGTAGCACTGTCCGTGCGGGCGAGGAGGTTTGCATGCTCTGGATCCGGAGGGCTACGCCGGCGGTAGCGTAGCTACCAGCAGTGTCTCCCATGCCGGACAGGCCGAAGACCAAGTGTGTCCCTCAACGACCTATCGATAACCTGTCTCCTGTCCTATCTTATCCTAAGTCCATCCTTTTTCCTTATCATTTTCAATTTCCTGCAACAGAGGGCATGGCTCTAGAGGAGTGGTGAAGCCAGTCTCTCTCTAAGGGAGTAAACACGATACAAGTCCAGGCCCTCCAGGTTGGAGGTTGATCATGGGGCTAACAATCCCATATCGAAAAAAAAAAACATATTGTAACGAAACTCAAAGATAGGAACAGCCGGACTGATGATACTGATGAACAACCCATGCAAGGAAAAGGACACCATAAACGGAAAAATGATATATACTTTCCTACTTGGAATGTAAGAACTTTGAACAAACCAGGAGCTCTACAATGAGTCAAACAAGAGATGGAGAAATACCGTATAGGAGTAGCAGCAATTCAAAAGGTCAGATGGAAAGGAGATGATATCATAAGAAGGGGTAATTACACAATTATATATAGTGTAGGCGACAGTGGTATGGGTAGGTGGTACTGGCTTTCTTGTAGACAATAAGTATAAAGCAGCAGTCATAAATTTTAACCCTATAGATGAAAGGATGTGTACTTTGAGAATGAAGGCCTACTTCTTCAACTCAATCTAGTATGTATGCACCCGCAGAAGATGATGAGCATGAAGTGAAAGATGAGTTTTATGGTCGACTGGAATAGGAATTAGAAAGCATACCAAGGAATGATGTAAAGATAATGATGGGTGACTTCAATGCAAAAGTGGGAAAAGAAGAAGCCTTTAGAGAAACAGTAGGAAATAAAAGACTGCATGAGGTGTCGAATAAAAATGGACAAAGACTTATAGACTTTGCCACGGGCAATGCAATGGTAGTGAAGGGACATGGCTCCAGAGAAAGAACATAAGGAAAACCACATGGCGCTCTCCAGATGGCACTACTTTTAATCAGATTGATCATGTGGTAATCGACAGAGGGCATGCGTCTGACATCTTTGAAGTTGATAGCTGTAGGGGGGCTGACTGCGATTCGGATCATTATATGCTAAGAGTGAAATACAGACAACGCATAGCTGTCTATAGATCCAGAGGGAAGAGAAAAGCTCCGCGAAGGTACAATGTTTCCAAATTGAAAGAGAAGGGAGTATCCGAAAAGTACGAAACAGAAGTGCAGAAGTGTGAGACTAAACAAAGCGAAGCTCTGGAAAGCATCAAAGGGAATAGGCGTATGACTAAAGAGGCTCTACAAGAAACTGCAGAAGAAGTCTTAGGTTCAGAAGAAAGGGTTAAAAAGGGCAGGATGGTACGATGAAGACTGCAAAAAGGCAGTGGAGGTGAGAAATGAGGCAAGGAAGAAAATGGTAAACAGGACAACAAGATCTAACAAGAATTCATGAAGAAAAGGAAAGAGGCACATAGGATTTGCAGAAGAAGGAAACGAGAATTAGAGAGGAGATGAATTACGGAGCTAGAAGAGGAATATAATGATCAAGAAGTAAGAAATTTCTATAAGACATTTCGGGAACTGAAAATTGGAAATTTGTGGTAAGTTCTATGGGACCAAACTACTGAGGTCATCGGTCCCTAGGCTTACACACTACTTAATCTAACCTAAATTAACTTACACTACGGACAACACACGCACCTACGCCCAAGGGAGGACGCAAACCTCCGACGCCGCGCGGGATTAGCCGAGCGGTCTTGGCGCTGCAGTCATGGACTGTGCGGCTGGTCCCGGCGGAGGTTCGGGTCCTCCCTAGGGCATGGGTGTGTGTGTTTGTCCTTAGGATAATTTAGGTTAGGTAGTGTGTAACCTTAGGGACTGATGACCTTAGCAGTTAAGTCCCATAAGATTTCACACACATTTGAACGTTTTTGAACAAACCTCCGACGGGAGGAGCCGTGCGAAACGTGGCAAGAGGCCCTAGACCGCACAGTTACCCCACGCGGCAGTTAAGGAACTGAAGAAAGGCGTCCAGCCAAGTACGGTATTCTGCAGAGATAAAGAAGGAAATTTTTATAGGAGGAGAAGAACAGGTTCTTGACCGATGGGCCGAATATTTCAGTGAGCTGCTGAATGTCACTACAAAAAGATAAGTTCTGGAAGAAATGAAACAGAGGGTGACCAACCGTGGCAGAATGTTAGTCAGGATGAAAGACCTGTACCTGTACCAACAATAGAGGAAGTTAGAAAGGCAACGAAAAGCCTAAGGAATAATAAGGCTCCAGGTAACGACAACATTTCAGCAGAGGTGAACAAGGGTGGAGGTGGACATCTAACAAGATTGGTACATCATCTGATGGTGGAAATATGGGAAAAGGAAGAGATGCCAGACCAGTGCCCGATTCATAAGAAGAAGGACAAAGCAAACTGTGAAAATTCTCGCGTTATTGCTTTAGTCAGCGTGGTGTACAAAGTATTAGCTAAAGTCATTGCTATGAGACTTCCACCAATTACAGAAGAAATACTCGGAGACTACAAGTGCAGTTTTCGACGGGGCAGATCAACAACTGACCAGATCTTCATTATAAGGCAAATAATGGAAAAATGTTATGAACATAATGTGGATGTACACCAGCTTTTTGTAGACTTTAAACAGGCCTATGATAGTGTTAAAAGGAGAAATCTATATGACACCTTAATGAAGATTGAATTCCCAAGTAAACTTATCAGACTGGTACAAATGATCCTCACCAGCATAAAATGCCAGGTAAAAGTAGAAGGAAAACTTTCTAAAGAATTTGAGGTCAATCAAGGTTTAAGACAGGGTGATGTATTATCCACGCTACTTTTCAACGTAGTGTTGGAGAGAGTGATGCGAAGGGTGGAGATTGATAACCGAGGTGGCACTCTGTTTAACCGTATGCACCAAAATCTAGCTTATTCGGATGATGTGTGTATGCTGTCTAGAAGTTTGAAAGAAGTGGAAGAAGGATTTGGGAGACTGGTAAAGGAGGCAGAACAGTTGGGACTTAGAGTAAACAACACAAAAACACAGTATCTCCTTGCTTCCAGGAAAAATGCTGTTGTTAAAGAGAAATAATATATTAAGTTGAACAGAGGCAATTATGAGAGATGTGAGAAGTTACAATACCTGTGAATGCTGGTTACGGAGGATAGCAGAATAAGAGATGAAATAAAACCTAGATTATTGCAGGAAATAGTGCTTACTGGGCCCTGATCAAGATCATTCAGTCACCTAGCCTGAGCAGAAAATCGATAGTGACTGTCTATTGAACAGTCATAAGATCGGTGGTAATGTATGGCTCAGAAACATGGACAATGACTGTAGCAGAAGAAGAGCTCTTGAGAAGATTGGAGAGGAAAACATTAAGAAAGATTTTTGGAGCCGTGTATGAGGTGGGGCAATGAAGGATAAGGAGAAACAAGGAATTGGAAGAACTGTATGGAAATCCTGACTTGGTGACTGAATTTAAGTGTAACAGATTGAGATGGCTGGGACATGTAGAGCGAATGTCGGAGGATAGAGCTGTCAAAAAGGTTTACACAGTAAATCCAGGTAGCAAAAGGAACAAAGGGAGATCGCAGAAACGATGACTGGAGGATGTGGGATATAATTTGAGAAAGACTGGAGTCAGGAGATGGAGGAAACGAGCAGAAAATCGTCAGGATTGGGCTGTGATCACCAGAGAGGCCGAATGCCTACATGGGCTGTAGCGCCAAGGAGTAAGCAAGTAAGTTCTTATGAAACCTCTTTCTAATTGTATGTATGAGTAACAATCGACGAAAACGGCTGATCAGCTGTGAATTACGTAAGCAGCCCTGTGTCCGATCATCCAAATTGCTGCGTTGTGTTTTGGATTGTCCGTATCGAAGCTTATGCGGCCTTATAACCATTACGTCGATGTAGTTTGAGTTTGTGTGTTCTATGATTGCAAGTTTCCTTCGGATATAAGACGAGATCTCAGATGCAGTTCCACAGGTGAACCTGTGAGTTAACGTGTCAACGAAATCACACATGAACGTAGTGCTGAGGTGGGTGTTGTACAGTTTTTCGTTGGTTGCTATGTTGTCGCTAACGAGCATGTACCACGTGGCAGTAACATTGGATGATAGAACATTGCTGTGTTAATTCCTCTGGATAATATTATAGTTTATTTAAGGGTAGCTTTCCTCTTGCTGATTTTTCTTATTGTTCTTCGTTAAAATATCATAGATCTGTTTGTGTGTCAAGATACGCTGCGGACTGCGGTTCCTGCGTATAAAGCTGAAATAGAAAAAAAATGACTTAATATGTTTCGAGGCACTTAGTAACGTTATGTCGACTGGATACTCCATGTTTACTGGCTTCGATCTGTTAATTAAGGTATTTAACATACTAAGGTTCCTGTTTCTCGTTCTTTTGGACATGCCGTTGATGAGGATAGATTTGTATTTATGTCTTACATCTGTGAGGTTTAGACCACCCTTCGTGGTTGGTAGTGTTCAGATGTCATTAAACACTTTTACAAATATTTTCCCTCCTGATTAAAGAGCATAGCGCTCGTTGGAGATTATGGTTGAGGCATACAGTGGAGTTCAAATTAAAATCTGGCCGTCCTTTTTATTTATTTATTTGTTAATATTGTTTCACTGGATTTTCTTTGAGTTGCTACAGACGAAAGACGGGACTCACTCTCCAACAATGCTGAATTCCGCCCTTGTCTAAGTGAATTAGTATTTCGTTTCTAATGGCCTCAATGTCGACGTTGTTCGTCGAGACATGTAGAAGGATCACTAATTTGCCACAGAATTGTGACTTACAAATAGCGTGATGTCAAAAGCCACAATTCAATTTTGAGCGAGCTACTAAACTTAGCAGAGGAGCAAGGCAGGGGACGGAAACGAAGATAAGAAGACCACATACCACAAAATCGAATATACAGTACATTTATTTTCCAGCCCATTGTTGTAGCTTATACACTAGTCTTTACTATCTGTCCACTACTGAACTACTACTGCTACTACTAGTAGTAATTATTGTGTTGTCACACATGGGTTTTAAGAGGTCTGTTCCTGAAAGACACTAAAACAAAAAGTTTTTTTCTGTTCTATGTTATCATTTTCGCTTCTTGTCGTCCAGTACTGTGCGGAATTTCTGCAGATTCTTCAGGGAATTCTGTTCCCAAATTTTTAGCAACACAGATTTCTCCGCAGTATGTTGTCTTCTCGTGTGTAAATCAGCATATATTCTGGAAACAATGACAGTGTAAAATGTTTTCGTTCTTTCTGCTGACAGTAAGTTATTAAAAATCTCTCAGTATGGTATTTACAAAGATTCTGCTGCAACAAAAGCAAATGAATTTTTGGCTGAGTTAAAAGACCATCTTTTAATTTTCAGTGAGACTGCCAAGGCCTTTGAGTATACAGATTGTAAAATTGCATTTAGGAAACTAAATTGTTTTGATTCAATAGCATATCACTTGGAAGTATTACATTAAAAGTTTGTTCCCACAAGTTTCAGCGCATGGTCCATTCCTGGTTTTGATCAAAATTAATACCCAACAAAAAACATTAAATTGCCATTAAAAACTACACATCCGTTGTTAATGAAAGGTAACGATTCAGACACTGAGAGGCAAAAAAACAGCAGAACTGTAACTGATTCACATTTTTTACTTTTTAATCTCTCAAAAACCCATTTGTGCTGATTCTTATTCGTATGTAGCCCATTTACCCTATAATATTAGTCATGGTAAATAATTAATTTCAAATGGAATATGGTAACGCAAAGAAACCTTGAAATATGTATTTATTCCTAAAGAAAGGATGGAAGCAGTGAAGGAGCTCAGCCTAAAGTTTTCCGTAATAGAAACGAAACAGAAAACTTTCATTCAGTTAAAGCTATGGATCCAATAGCGAAGGATAAAGTTGCTAAAGACACTCAAGGAAACAAAATACAGTGGAGGAATATTAGTAGTACCAGAATAACCAAAGAAAATCCTCTAACAATGCAGTTCAGGTAGTCACTGAAACATGATAATGAGTTTATTGAAACAGATTTTAGGAGGTACAATAGTGGTCTCCCGTCAGTGCCACCTTTTCTCCAGCCTTTGCATGAATGCGAGTATGAAATGAAATTTGAGAAGTGGAAAAATCTGTATCATGAGTTCTATAACAACGTGTCCCATTCCCTGACAACAGTTACCATGGGTGTAAGAAGAAGGACTGGAGGATGAAAAAGACGTGGTCAAAGAAGGGGACAAAGAAGGCTGAAATAGGCCCAACACAATGGCACAGCATGACGAGTCTTGCACCAGGAAGGGTATTTTCAAGAGATACTACAGGAGGAAATGATTCTATTTCTATATTAAGGCACTATGAGAGGATTATAGAAAGTGACAGTGAATAATCTCTCGTATGTGTTGGAACCACACCAATATATTTTCGTTTCGGTATGTCTATTTTATTTGCTATTTATCTATTTGTTCAGCTTGTCATATTAATTTTTCGCTAGCTACGCAAGTATTCAGCTGCTGAGAATTTTTCCGGGTTGTATGGCCGTGGTCTATGGAACTCTTCAATCCCTGACGTTTCGTTCAAGGCTACGTTGGACATCTTCGGAGGTGCTCCTGGTTGTGCTGAGTCTTGCCGACTGACGAGTCGGACGTCGAAGAGCGGCCTAAATACCGTGGAAAGGGAGCGTGGTCTGGATTTCACGTGATAGCAGAGATAAACATTATCAAGGATAAAATTTTTTAACTATCGATTGTAGTACGTCAAAGATAAAAACTTCTCACCGATTCTGTAGCGCCACAGTCCATATAGCACTGAGTTTCTTGGCTTCTTCTTTTCTGTTAAAATTATCCTCATGTTTATATATTTCGATGGCTCCTCCTCATAGCAGTGGATAATAGTTCGTCATAGTACATAAAACTTCAGTTTCCGAAAATTTCAATACGTGATTACCTAACTGAAGAACATGTTCCGCCACGGCTGATTTGTCTGTTTTCCCTAGTCGGCAAAGACTTTTATGTTCCTTCAACCGTGTATTCACACTTCTCTTCGTAGTTCCAATATAGACCTTGCCATACGTACACGGAATCTTATAAACACCACTTGCAGACAGAGAGGGACGTTTATCCCTAACGGAACGAAGTGCTTGGCCTATTTTCTTAAATGGCCTGAAAATCGGTCGTACGTCATGTTTCCTTAGAATCTTGCCGATCTGATCCGTCACTTTTTTGATGAAGGGTAGAGAGACCGTGTTCTTCCATCGCTGTGTCCTATCGTTGACCTTAGGCCTCTTGTTATTCGGTCGCAAAACTATTTATTTCCTTACTAGAGTACCCATTCCTCTCAAAAGCCTGCTTTAGATGTTTTAACTCGGCGTCCAGGTGTTTCGGCGTACAAATCCTTTTAGCTCTGCCAAAAAAATGGTTCAAATGGCTCTGAGCACTATGGGACTTAACTTCTGAGGTCATCAGTCCCCTAGAACTTAGAACTACCTAAATCTAACTAACCTAAGGACATCACACACATCCATGCCCGAGGCAGGATTCGAACCTGCGACTGTAGCGGTCGCGCGGTTTCAAACTGTGGCGCCTAGAACCGCTCGGTCACTCCGGCCGGCTTAGCTCTGTCCACTAGACTTTTAATTACGCCTCTTTTCTGTTGTGGATGATGATTGGAATCCTTATGCAAGTATCTGTCGGTATGTGTAACCTTCCGAAAGACTTTACGTTTCAAGCTGCCATCAGTCCGTCTCATGACGAAGACATCCAAGAAGGATATTGCATTGCCTTTCTCCATTTCCATGGTAAACTGGATTTAAATTGTTATTTTGATAGTATAAATAAAAATGCAGTTTATCATGGAAATGGAGAAAGACAATGCAATCATTGTATACGCAAGTGTTCTTGTTTTATAACGAACATGTATTGCACTATGAGTGTAATGAGTGTTGCACCAAAAGTATCTTCAGAATAAAGCACAGCAAAGGAAATGTTTTTTTGCACTTGTACCTCTTTTACCCTAAAAAGTTGTAGTAGCAAGTATTATACGTATTTTTGACACATTATAAGAAATATTATAGAATTACTGTACTCTCGGACCACGCCTACAGCTACACATGCACTAAGTGATCATTAGGAAAAATATCTGCTCTTTTGTTAGAAGCTTACGAAATTTATAAAAAGCCATTTAACTTTGGTAGTCACTTACTCAGTTTGAAGCAACAAGCACTTGTGCCACTTGCACTCTTGGCCCCTCAATTAGAAAGCCACTAGCCACTTGTGCTACTGTGACTTCTCCACTGAATATTATTAATATATTGATTTATGTACTCGCTTACGAGCGAAAACAGATATTTTCCTTTTAGTCGGTCTACCTAATCATTTTGATGTGCCATTGCCATGGCAGTTACGTTTATTCCGTAGTGGCTGTGAGAACGACAGTTAAAATGCAACTAGTTCATATTATGTCTAATTTGACTAGGGGATATGCTTTTAGTGTCATACGAAGTAGTCCATTTCTGGTAGGTATCGTGTTGTCATGAAGGTAAAGAAGTTTCGTGGAATCAGTTAATCTATACATAAATTCCTCTACATCACGCAAGGGACCTTTTAGGGTTGCCATTTTATCATAAATGTATTGATTGCAGTATTTCATTGACTGTCAGGTAGTTACAGATTTCCTAGAATGTTTCTTCGTGGTATAACAGTCACAAGGACAATTACTTAACGAGTTGGGGACATCGCATCATTAGTGGGTTTCGTTGTGGCGGGGCCATGACATGAAACGGTGAGAGGGAGAGGGGGGGGGGGGGGTGAAGGGGGACATGGAACACGAGGTGTGCGCGTGGTTGGCTAAACATGTTGTTTTGCAAGCTTGTCGCTGTGAGGTGCGACACATTACCGCAGCACTTACTGCTCGTTAACACGGTTCGTAGAACTGATAGTTACAAGATCAGCACCCTCATCGATCTGCAGCTCACATCCATTACTTGAACCTGTTTTCGTCTTCATCGACTCGTTCATCCGAAAGACATAAGACGATAGCATAACCAAGAAACCAGCTTTGTGTACCCTTCGTGTTCTCTGATTCGTTTATTTAACGTGACTTAGGTTTCATGATGGCTTACGGGGCGAATGTCATACTGAAAGTCTATAGATTTTCAATTCGATGCTAGTTTATTTCTAGGAATCAGGATATCGCTGCCATCGTTTCGCAGTAGGATTTTGGAAAATATGCTGTGTTCCGACATTTATGAAATATCCCGAAGATAATATCTAGCTACTCACAACCAGCGCAGATTCAGAAAACATCAAATCAAAATGCTCTGAGCACTATGGGACTTAACATCTATGTCAACAGTCCCCTAGAACTTAGAACTACTTAAACTTAACTAACTTAAGGACATCACACACATCCATGCCCGAGGCAGGATTCGAACCTGCGACCGTAGCGGTCACGCGGTTCCAAACTCAAGCGCCTAGAACCGCACGGCCACACCGGCCGGCACAGAAAACATCGTTCTTGTGAAACACAACTGACTCTTTATTCACAAGAAGTAATGACTTCAGTGATCTCGGAAGTAACCAGAGGTATCGAGAGAGGATCACAAATGCATTCCAGATTTCCAGAAGACTTTTGACGGCGTTCTTCACAAACAGTTCCTAATAAAATTGTGTGTCTATGAAGTAGTGCCTCAGCTGTGATTTCCTGTCAGTCTGTAATGGACGGGAAGTCGTCTAGTGAAACCAAAGTCAAACCTGGCGTTGCCCAAGGTACCGTTAGGCGGTCTCTTCTGTTCTTAATCCGTACAAACGATTTAGGGTACAATCTTAATAGCTTTCTTAGATTATTTGCAGATCGTTCAGTAAAATGATCAGAAGATCAAAACGAACTACAGTATGATTTAGACAAGATATTTGTACGGTGAAAAAATGGCAGTTGAAACATTAAATGTGACATTCTCTGCATAAGAACTAAAAAATTCCGTTAAACTTTGATTACATGATAAACTACAAAAACTTGAAAGCTGTTGATTCAGGCCGGCCAGGGTGGCCGAGCGGTTCTAGGCGCTACAGTCTGGAACCGCGCGACCGCTACGGTCGCAGGTTCGAATCCTGCCTCGGGTGTGTGTGATGCCCTTAGGTTAGTTAGGTTTAAGTAGTTCTAAGTTCTATGGGACTGATGACCTCAGAAGTTAAGTCGCATAGTGCTCAGAACCATTTGAACCATTTTGTTGATTCAGTTATATACACTGAGGTGACAAAAGTCATTGGACAGCGGTGTGCAGCCATACAGATGGCGGCAGTACCGCGATTATAAGGTATAAAAGAGCAGTGCATTGGCGGAGCTGTCATTTGTTTCCGAGACTTTGAACGCGGAATAGTAGTTGGAGCAAGACGCATGAGACATTCCGTTTCAGAAATCGTACAGAATTTAATATTCCGGTATCCAGTGTCAAGAATATGCCAAAAATACCAAATTTCAGGCATTCCCTCTCATCACGGACAACTCAGAAGCCGACGGCCTTTACTTAACGACCGAGAACAGCGGCGTTTGCTTAGACCTGTCGTGACTAACAGACAAGCAACGCTGCGTGAAATAGCAGAAATCAATGTAAATGTATCTGTTCTGACAGTGCGGCGATATTTGGCGTTGATGGGTATGACAGCAGATGACCTGCAGCGCCTCTCCTGGGCTCATGATCATATCGGTTGGACTCAAGACGACCGAATAGCCGTGGCCTCGTTAGATGAGTCCCGATTTCAGTTGGGAAGAGGTGATGGTAAGGTTCGAGTGTGGCGCAGACCCCACGAAGCTGGTGGGGCTCATATGGTGTGTGCTGTGCCTACAGGGAATGGACGGATCCTCTGGTCCAAATGAACCGATCGTTGACTGGAAATGGTTATGTATGGCTACTTGGAGACGACTTGCATCCATTCATGGACTTCATGTTCCCAAACTACGATGTCGTGTCATGGGGACACAATCGTTCGTGATTGGTTTGAAGAAAATTCTGGACAATTCGAGAGAATTATTTGGCCACCCAGATCGCCCAACATGAATCCCATCAAACATTAATGGGACATAATCGAAAGGTCAGTTCGCACACATTATCCTGCACCAGCAATGCTTTTGCAATTATTGACGGCTATAGAGGTAACAAGGCTCATTATTTCTGCAGGGGACTTCCAACGACATATTGAGTCCATGCCACATCGAGGTGCTTCTCTACACTGGGAAAAAGGATGTCGGACACGATACTGGGAGGTAAATAAATGTCGTGTGACTATGGCCTCCCGTCGTGTAGACCGTTCGCCGGGTGCAAGTCTTTCGATTTGACGCCACGTCGGCGACTTGCTCGTCGATGGGGATGAAATGATGATGATTAGGACAACACAAGAGCCAGTCCCTGAGCGGAGAAATCTCCGACCCAGCCGGGTCCTTAGGACTGACATTCTGTCGCGCTGACCACGCAGCTACCGGGGCATGATTTTTGTCATCTCAGTGTACATACAAGAGGGAGAGTGAGTTAATAATTAAATCACTAAAGACCAAAAACTCTCATGGATATGACGGGGTATCTAGCAGAATACTGAAGTATTGTTCCATGTATGTTAGCCCAGTACTTAGCCATATCTGTAACTTTTCCTTTAGGTGTGGTCGGTTTCCTGACCGATTAAAGTACTCGGTAGTGAAGCCACTTTATAAAAAGGGAGACAGGGATAATGTTGATAATTATAGACATATTTCTATGCCATCGGTGTTTGCTAAAGTTATCGAGAGGGTTGTATATACAAGGTTACTGCAGCATCTAAATTCACATAATTTGCTGTCAAATGTACAGTTTGGTTTTAGAAATGGCTTAACAACTGAAAATGCTATAGTCTCTTTTCTCTGTGAGGTTTTGGACGGATTAAATAAAAGGTTGCGAACGATAGGTGTTTTCTTTGATTTAACGAAGGCTTTTGACTGTGTTGACCACAAAATATTACTGCAGAAGTTGGAACATTATGGAGTAAGGGGAGTAGCTTACAATTGGTTCGCCTCTTACTTTAAGAACAGAAAGCAGAAGGTAATTCTCCGCAATATTGAGAGTGGTAATGATGTTCAGTCCCAATGGGGCACTGTTAAATGGGGCGTTCCCCAAGGATCGGTGCTGGGGCCACTGCTGTTTCTTATTTATATAAATGATATGCCTTCTAGTATTACAGGTGATTCAAAAATATTTCTGTTTGCTGATGACACCAGCTTGGTAGTGAAGGATCTTGTGTGTAATATTGAAACATTATCAAATAATGTAGTTCATGAAATAAGTTCGTGGTTTGTGGAAAATAATTTGATGCTAAATCACAGTAAGACTCAGTTTTTACAGTTTCTAACTCACAATTCAACAAGAACTGATATTTTAATCAGACAGAATGGGCATGTTATAAGCGAGACGGAACAGTTCAAGTTCATAGGCGTACGGATAGATAGTAAGCTGTTGGGGAAATCCCATGTTCAGGATCTTGTTCAGAAACTAAATGCCACTTTATTTACCATTAGAACAGTATCTGAAATAAGTGGCATTTCAACAAGGAAAGTAGTCTACTTCGCATATTTTCATACGCTTATGTCATATGGTATTATTTTTTGGGGCAATTCTTCTGATTCAAAAAGGGCATTTTTGGCTCAAAAACGGGCTGTTCGAGCTATGTGTGGTGTAAGTTCGAAAGCCTCTTGTCGACCCCTATTCAATAGTCTGGGAATTTTGACATTGTCCTCACAGTATATATTTTCTTTAATGTCGTTTGTTGTTAGCAGTATTAGCTTATTCCCAAGAGTTAGCAGCTTTCACTCAGTTAATACTAGGCAGAAATCAAATCTGCATGTGGAATGCACTTCCTTGACTCTTGTGCAGAAAGGAGTGCAGTATTCTGCTGCATCCATTTTCAATAAGCTACCACAAGAACTCAAAAATCTTAGCAGTAGCCCAAACGCTTTTAAGTCTAAACTGAAGAGTTTCCTCATGGCTCACTGCATTTGAAGATGTACCTCTGGAAATACTTTACAGTTAAAAGTCAAGTTATTGCATGGTTCGGATTGTATGAGGTCAGCAGAGCCCTAATTGGATAGTCTTGAGGAAGTAAATCGGTCGCAGAAATATCAATTGTAAGAAACTATCTTCAGAAAGCAAATCTGTGGCCAAACGATGAGACGAACCCTGGACGCCTCCTGAGTGTAAACCGCTGAACCACTTCACTCTGCTACAGCCCTCTTGTGTTCAAATGAATCTAAAGTGGAAGGAACCTATGATTCCAAGCGGCAGACACTAGATATGTCGGAGACAGATTGGGAAGTCCTGCAACCTTGTTATTGGTGGCCTCTGATGTGGTCGGTAGATTTGGCATTCTCGTTATTCGGGTCCTTGGTGGTGCTGCTTCCTCCACTTTAGCAGCTGAGAAAGGGACAAACAGAAGCTGTGCTCCCACTTGAACTGCCATTCTAGCCACCATATTGTAAGTCCAGTCATCCAGCTTATTTGGGAATCCAGTTGTGGAGCATTACCCATGAAGGATGATGCAGAAGATGTCAGTTCAACATCGTTAGTGATTAAGTATCATTATCCATCGCGCTGCTGCATCTTGGCGGGGTATGTGCGTCGGACTTTTCAATAGTTGCGGCATTCTTATTCAGTGATTCTCTGGTCCCTGCAAAAATGTTCGATTTCATAACGTATGTCACACGGGTGACTGACAGAACTAATATCGTATAGTATGCCTGACTGTATTTTTATGCCCTGTTGCCTGCCAAGCCAATGATGGTCACAATACTTTTATCAAATTCCTATTTGATTTCTCGCTTATTGTAACTTGTGTGTTTATGTGTACTATTCTATCGCCTATGTTACATCTATTTGATTTTCCGCCTGTAAAGAGCGAGGTAGCAACTGGTTAAAACTTAAGTTACTTTCGGGACGATTTTGGTTCAAATTGCAGCCTGGTTGTCCGTAATTTTCCAAAATTTTCTAAGACAAAAGCCAATGATATAGCTTCGAAAATAATATGTGTGATATCATTCCCCAATGCGAGCTTGTTCTGCGATTCTAAATACGTCACCGTCGACGGGACACTAAACTCTAATCTCTGTCTTCTTTTCTTTTTAGTGTGTGTTATAATCTCCAAAATACAAAGGAAGTAGTTGACGACGACATTCTTTATATTTCCTGCTTGCTGCAATTTTGTTTGTGTGGAATATGTAACAAGCGCTTGTTGTTAAATGGACAGATCAACAGAAATTTGGATGTGTGTGTGTGTGTGTGTGTGTGTGTGTGTGTGTGTGTGTGTGTGTGAGAGAGAGAGAGAGAGAGAGAGAGAGAGAGAGAGAGACTGAAAGAAGACTTTTTCTTTAAAAAAATAATGCACTCTACGAAAAAATAAAAAACGACGCACCACGAAGAAACTCTCGGAAGGGGAGGGACATCGGTAGATGTGATGTATGAATAGAGACAAACAAATTTTTACAATTTCAGAAAAGTTGAGTGATGTATTCAAGAGAACGAGCTTCACAAATTTAGAAGGTCAATAACGCGTTGGTCCACCTTTGGCCCTTATGCAAGCAGTTATTCGGTCTGGCTTTTATCAATAGAGTTGTTGGTGTCCTCCTGAGGTATATCGCATCAAATTTTGTCCAATTGGCGCGCTAGATCGTCAAAATTCCGCGCCGGTGGAGATCTCTGCCCACGATGCTCCAAACGTTCTGAACTGAGGAGACGTACCACTGAGCTGCAACGTTGCCGCGGACGACAGCCAAAGGGATCCTGCTATGAAAAGAAATGGCAGCCCAGATTATCAATCGTGGTTGTCGGTGGGTGACAGTCAGGTTGGTGTCTTACCATCGTCTGGGGCGTCACCAGGCACGTCATCGGGTTGGAATTCACTGACTGGAGTAGAATTGTCTTCAGTGACGAGTCTCACTTCAAACAAAGGCCCGATGGCCAGCGAAGACGCGTGTGGAACACCCCGGACAGTGGTAAGATGTCAACTTGGCTGTCTCCCGCCATACGGACTGACAACCAGGAATGATGATCTGGGGTGCCATTGATTTTCATAATAGGACCCCTGGGGTTATCATAAATGGTATTTTACTCCCCGTTTCTTTTATTTTCGTGGCATGCCGTCCTGAGCTTAAATTTCAGGAAGATAGTGCCCGCCTGCACACGGAGAGAGTTTCTACTGGTCTTCAAGCTTGCCAAACCAGGCGAACGTTTCGAGCATTAAGGGGAGGGCCCTTCAACTATCTCGGGATTTTGACGATCTAACGCGCCAGTTGGACAGAACTTGGCACCCTATCCCTGAGAAGGACGTACAACAACGCTGTCAGTCAATGCCAAGACGGACAACTGCTTGTATGAGGGGCAGAGGTGGACCAACGCGTTACTGACTTGCTCAATTTGTAAACCTATTTCACTCAGTTTTTCTGTAACTGTAATCGTTTGCTTGTTTGTACACGTACATCATATCTGCCGTTTTCCGTCCCATTCGGATAACTCCATCCAGGTACGTCGTTTCTTTTTGTCTTAGAGTGTATTTCTGACGCGAAACAGCAAAGTAAATTTTCCACGACTTCACTGCAATGCATGGGAAGCAAGCCTGTGTCGTAGAATACCACTTCAGCAGGTAGGATTATTCCAAAGTGATACTCAACTACTCGGAATGTAACTGGATCTACGGATGTCTTCAAATGGAAATGACCTTTGGACACTTTCGGAGAGAAGATATCGGTGAAAAACACAACAGGTTAAGACCACTATCCCCTTTTAATTATATGGTCTTATGCTACATCATCCTGCTCTGAATCTTCAGAAACTGATCATTATACAGAATTCAATGTACCCACTGTTTCCTCTGGCGGTACGAGAGAGAAAGGACAAACAGATATGTTTAGCTGCTACGAACCGTGTATTACGTTATCAACCGATCATTCACAGTTTGCCTTTCCGCAAATTTCGAAGTTAGCGCCAGTAATTTTTTTTTTTTTTTTTTTTTTTTAATCGAACGTCATTTTCAGAGTGGAAAAAATGGAGCTAACATCGTTCAGTATGAAAATAAAAATCAAGTTTAAAGTGGGTCGGGACATTTTAGGTGGTCATCCTCTGAGTGGTTGGCCAGGATGTGGCGCTACTCTACAAAATACTGTAGAAGTACATAAAATGGTTATAGAGGATCGCCCACTGAAAGTGCGAGAAATTTCTGAGGCTGTAAGAACGTCATGTAAATGGGTATATCACATTTTAACAGTGGAACTGGGAATGAGGAAATTGTCTGCTAGATGATGCCACGACTCTTAACGCAGTATCAGTAACGCATCGGAATGACGTGCGAACAATGTTTTACGCTTTTTCAGACAATCCAACAAGATTTTTTTGCACCGGCTTGTGACCACTCATGAAACTTTGCTCAAAGCAATGGAAACATGTTGATTCACCACCATCAAAAAAGGCAAAGGCAGTATGACAGGTCGGAAAAGTAATGGCTTCAATTTTCCGGGATGCGAAAGAGATTCTGCTGATAGATTATCTTCCTACTGGTCAAACAACCACGGGACAATACTAAGCGAACATCCTGGACCAACTACAGCAAAATGTACGCGAAAAAGGCCAGGCTTGACACTGTGCGGACCTGGATCCTCCTGAGTCCCCCTACTGAACTGCACCCTGACACAACCCGGAAGAACAACAACGTCGCCCCAAACATAGGGCCACAGTTACTACATATCGATAATCGTCGCTGCTGCCACTAGCGGACAGGCAATGCTTGCCAAATCAAGTGGCATCAGTGAACACGAGAAGAAGACAAACAACCGAACGGGGTCAGCTAAACGATATGGTCTGGCCCCCAACAGAGGGCGGAAACCTACCAACAGCTCCAACGCGAGCCGCAGCACGGCTCGATGGGTGTTCTGCATGCCTGAGGGAATTCAATTTTCGAAATGTGATCAATGCACTGGAACATCGCTGGACCAAGTGCATTCGCATACGGGGAAACTACACTCAAAAATAAAAGAAAGTTTAACTCGTTTCTTTTCTTTCCATTCTGAGAACTTTTCAAACTACTTCCGTATGATAGTGTGTGGCTTAGTGAACTCCATGTCTGTTCTTTGGGCAGCTGGTCGTGTGAGGCCTTTAGATTTAGAGCGTTGAGTATGGTGCTCCATATTTTCACGACACTCATGGAATCGCGATCAACGACAAACAACAGCCTGGATAGACCTCGAGACTGCCGTTCGCGAATTCTTACACATGTGTGTTATGCCGGACGAAAGTAATTTCGGCCGTAACTGAGGATTGTTTGATTGCTCTGGGAGAAGGTTAATCAAACAAGAACACATGAAATATTGGTTCACTTTATTACATAAACGAATAAAAAATTTAATTAACTTTGACACACTTCTTTGCCACAGGAGTACTGGATAATTTAGAACTGCCACTGTCTATCACAGAATCATTTGAGGCATACAATCAGAAACTTTTGACAAAAGCATACGTCCATCTGAAAATCCATGAACACTGTCCTACCTGAGGTGGTTGGTTGTCGAAGCTAAGGTCACCAACTGGGGCTGAGCTCTTGCATACTCGTCGCTATATTAACCTCAACATGAGGACGCTGGTCTACTGAGAGGGGAGGCGTGTTTCTGGAGTGTCTCTCATTGGCGTGGCACTGTCATCTTTGGACAATCCTACGTGTTGGTAGACACGTGCTTCTTACACGAAGCACAACATGGATTCACAAATACCCACATTCAAATGAAATTCCTGAACGAGGTGTTCGCTGCGAAATCTTTGCTTTTATACAGAATGTAGATCGAATTACTCGTACTTACTTTGCGCGGTTACTCTGAAATCCTAATCATGTACATATCCAATGCAGCACATTCTGTGCCAATTTGACGTTTTCTGTACTTCGTCTTCGTGATAGTGCAATTTTAAAAGGCAACAAGGACAGTTTGCTTCCGACCCGCCAGGTTAGCCGAGAGCGCTAACGCGCTGCTTCCTGGACTCGGGTAGTCGCACCGGCCCCGGATCGAATCCGCCCGGCGGATTAACGACGAGGGCCGGTGTGCCGGCCAACCTGGATGAGGCTTTTAGGCGGTTTCCCACATCTCGCTAGGTGAATACCGGGCTGGTCCCCAAGTTCCGCCTCAGTTACATGCGTCGCAGACATTTGAAACACGTCCGCACTCTTTAACGATTTACACTCGACGCAGACAGTTGGGGTACACTGATTCCGTCCTGTGGTGTGCGGGTTGGCGGCAGGAATGGTATCCGGCCATCCCTAACACTAACACTGCCAAATCCGTTGTAACCACGCCGACCCTGCGATCGCTGCGGTACTATGGCGTAAGCGAAAGAAAGAAAGGATAGTTTCCTTCCATCAGATTGTCGGACATTCCCTACAACGAAACCATCAACCGAAATGGTTTTATTTATACGTAAACCCCTTTGTTTGCTGTTTCGTCAGTTTCTGTTGTAGCTATAACTCATGCCACATGTTGAACTGCTCAGTTCTGACCTACCTCTATTTTAGTTTAGCATTTCTTTATGGATTTGATTGGTCATTTTTTCGTGCTTTATTTACACTCACTTTGATCTCTCATGTGCTAAAGCAAAAGCATGGCGCCGGCCGCGGTGGCCGTGCAGTTCTGGCGTTGCAGTGTGGAACCGCGGGACTGCTACGGTCGCAGGTTCGAATCCTGCCTCGGGCATGGATGTGTGTGATGTCCTTAGGTTAGTTAGGTTTAAGTAGTTCTAAGTTCTAGGGGACTTATGACCACAGCAGTTGAGTCCCATAGTGCTCAGAGCCGTTTGAACCAAAAGCATGGCAAATCGTCAGACAGTATAAACATGGCGATTTTCCATCTGGAGCGGTCTGTGCAGTTACGTGGCAGCTGCTCATACAATCATCTGTCCACGTCGGCGAAGCAGACGTCAGGCACCCTGGAGTGCTTTCTTTTTGGGATGAAGCGAGCCAGTAGAAGTCAATGTTGTATGACAAGTAAGGATTTTGTGCTGAGAGAAGATTTCGTTGCGCAGTTACAGATAGTGTGATGCAACAAGTAAGTCATATGTAGCAGAATAAGTCACGCTGTTGATGTTCGCAGATATGTCACTATTGGTGTCAAGCGGCTATTCTTAGGAGTAAACGGAATTGAGGAACGACCCGAGCGCGTCAGAGAGGCTGCGCCGCCAGGTCAGTGGGCAGTTGGCAGTGCGCAGGCGCGCGTGCCGGGGTGAAGAAAGCCGATGGGCGCGCCGTGTGACGGCGGCCACGTGCGACCTCTATTTGGATCAGCCAGCGGCGTGAGTGAGTGAGTGATGGGCCTCCAGCGGTTCTCGACAACATTGGACGTCAGAGGTTAACGCTCTGAAGGCGCTGTAGACGGAAGACCGATAACAACTCAATGGGACGAACCTCTCAATAACATCTGTGAGACACTACCGACTGAAGTCCGAAGTCTACGGGCGCTGCCATCGACGAAGATTATGCCCTTGCTCTCTGGCTGAACGTTGAGCAACCCGTAATTTCGTCTTATCATTTAGATAGCAACTTTGTATTCTCAGTGAATACTGATTTGTGACTCATTTGTGCTCATTAACTGATTTGCAGCAGAATCGTGTATCTTAGTGTGTGAGCTTTAAAAAAATTTATCATCAGCACTTTGTGTTACGTGCCCTTGTGAGTCATTATGGAATCTTCTGTAAGCTCTGTTTTTGTTATCAATCATTTAGTGTGACATCGATCTAGACGTTTCTGTATCAAAATGAAAGGGCTTTTCGCTCGTAAACTTCTGGAAAGGTAGCAATTCAGTCGCCGCATCCTACAAACGCCTCTCTACAATCTCCTCGTTCGTGTTTTGAAAAGCAACGAAACCATGCGGAATGAGCTGCCGCATCCAAAATTATCAGAAAAAAGAAAAAAATAGAAATCAAATAACGGTCAGGAAAGCATTGTACTATGTCGATACATTGTCTTATAGTTGGTTGCTGCTCTAGTTGTTCTATGTTCACACTTCGCATTTCACGAAACGTAGATCGATGTTTTCTCCTCGTCGGTGAAACCGTCGTTTTCTAATAAGCTAGAAAATAACAACACAAAATAAAATATTCCATCTTTACAATACAAACAAGATCCCTATGGTGAGAACAATCGGAATTGTAAATTGGATAAATCCCTTTTATTTTATTTTTATTTATTTATTTAACCTGATGTGATCAGGGCCATCAGACTCTCTCTTGCATGGGACTATGGTTTCATATTATCAGTACCTTTTTTCATGGTTACCTAAGAAACATCAGTTTCAGTATGACAGATACTATTAAAATGGTTTGAGTGTGTGGAGTGGCAATGTGAGTAACTAATACTGCTTGTGAAATAATAAAGTTAGTACTGGCATTACTTGCACTACTGCAGTTTCTGCTACCAATAGTCATAACAGTAATAATAATGATAATAAAATAATAATAATAACGACAATAATAACGATAATGATAGTGGCAGATATGAAAAGAATTTAGAGTTTTACAAGGCAGACGCGTCCTTATATAGAGAGGGTAAGGAAATTTAAGGAACCTGCACCAGCTAAGAATATAGGGAAATGAGGAATATCTGTTTGGAAATAATGATGTACAAGGGTGCAACAAACAAAAGTAATGGGATAGCGATATGCACATATACTGATTTAAACATACGCAAAATCCCCAAGATTGGCGATCTTTTACAGAAGTTCGAAATTTAGCGCGGACTACAATGCGAGATGCTTATAACAGTTTCCACAACGAAACTTTGTTTCGAAAAAAATCCAAAGAGATTCTGATCGTATGTGAAGTATGTTAGCGGCAAGAAACAATCAATGCCTTCTCTGAGCGATAGCAATGGAGACACTATCGAAGACAGTGCTGCCAAAACAGAGTTACTACACACAGCCTTCCGAAATGCCTTCACAAAAGAAGATGAAGTAAATATTCCAGAATTCGAATCGAGAACAGCTGTCAAAATGAGTAACGTAGAAGTAAATATCCTCAGAGTAGTGAAGCAACTTAAATCACTTAATAAATGTAAGTCTTCTGGTCCAGACTGTATACCAATTAGGTTCCTTTCGGAGTATGCTTATGCATTAGCTCCATACTTAACGATCATATACAACCATTCGCTCGACGATCTGTACCCAAAGACTGGAAAGTTGCACAGGTCACACCAATATTCAAGAAAGGTACTAGGAGTAATCCACTAAATTACAGGCCCATATCGTTAACGTCGATATGCAGCAGGATTTGGGAACATATATTGTGTTAGAACGTTATTAATTACCTCGAAGGTTCAAATGGTTGAAATGGCTCTGAGCACTATGGGACTTAACTGCAGTGGTCATCAGTCCCCTAGAACTTAGAACTACTTAAACCTAACTAACCTAAGGACATCACACACACCCATGTCCGAGGCAGGATTCAAACCTGCGGCCGTAGCGGTCGCGCGGCTCCAGACTGTAGCGCCTAGAACCGCTCGGCCACTCCGACCGGCAATTACCTCGAAGAAAACGGTCTATTGACACACAGTCAACATGAGTTTAGAAAACATCGTTCTTGTGAAACACAACTAGCTCTTTATTCACATGAAGTGTTGAGTGCTATTGACAAACGATTTCAGATCGATTCCGTATTTCTGGATTGCCGGAAGGCTTTTAACACGGTACCACACAAGGGGCTCATAGTGAAATTGCGTGCTTATAGAATATTGTATCAGTTATGTGACTGGGTTTGTGATTTCCTGGCCGGCCGAAGTGGCCATGCGGTTCTAGGCGCTGCAGTCTGGAACAGCGAGACCGCTATGGTCGCAGGTTCGAATCCTGCCTCGGGCATGGATGTGCGTGAATTCCTTAGGTTAGTTAGGTTTAACTAGTTCTAAGTTCTAGGGGACTAATGACCTCAGAAGTTGAGTCACATAGTGCTCAGAGCCATTTGAACCATTTGTGATTTCCTGTCAGAGAGAACACAGTTCGTAGTAACTGACGGAAAATCATCGAGTACAACAGAAGTGATTTCTGGCGTTGCCCAAGGTAGTGTTGTAGGCCCTTTGCCGTTCCTTATCTATATAAACGATTTGGGAGACAATCTGAGCAGCCGTCTTCGATTTTTTGCAGATGACGCTGTCGTTAATCGACTAATAGAGCCATCAGAAGATCAAATCAAACTGCAAAACCATTTAGAAAAGATATCTGAATGGTGCGGAAAGTGGCAGTTGACCCTAAATAACCGAAAGTGTGAGGTCATCCACGTGAGCGCTAAAAGGAACTCGTTAAACTTCGGTTACACGATGAATCAGTCTAATCTAAAAGCCGTAAATTCAACTAAATATCTAGGTATCAATTACGAATAACTTAAATTGGAAGGAACACATAGAAAATGTTGTGGGGAAGGCTAACCAAAGGCAACATTTTGCTGGCAGGACAGTTAGAAAATGTAACAGACCTACTAAGGAGACTACCTACACTACGCTTGTCTGTTCTCTTTTAGAATACTGCTGCGCGGTGTGGGATCCTTACCAGATAGGTCTGACGGAGTACATCGAAAAAGTTCATAGAAAGGCAGCACGTTTTGTTATATCGCGAAATATGGGAGAGAGTATCACAGAAATGATACAGGATTTGGGCTGGACATGATTAAAAGAAAGGCGTTTTGCGTTGCGACGGAATCTTCTCACGAAATTCCAATCACTAGTACGAGTTTGGAATAATAGGGAATTGTGAAGGTGTTTCGATGAACCCTCTGCTCGGCACTTAAATGTGATTTGCAGAGTATCGATGTAGATGTAGATGGCGGTGGTATAGCGTACACAATGTGTAACAGGTCATAGCAATGGCGGAGCTGTCATTTATATTCAAGTGATTCATGTGAAAAGGTTTCCCAAATGGTTATGGCAGCACAACAAGAATTAACGGACCTTGAATGAGGAATGGTAGTTGGAACTAGACGCATAAGAAATTCATATTCGGAAATCGTTAGGGAATTCAGTATCCCGAGATCCACAGAATACCAAATTTCAAGCATTACTTCTCACTAGGGATAATACAGTGGCCGACCTTCACTTAACGACCGAGAGCAGCGGCGTTTCCGTAGAGTTATCAGTGTTAATGGACAAGCAACACTGCGTGAAATAACCGCAGGAATGAATGTGAGACGACGGACGTATCCGTTAGGACAGTGTGTAAGGTGTCAGGCAAATCCAACACTTTCCATGAAAACCCTGACATGATAAGCAAATCCGACAGTATGTCACATAGCTCCGAATAAATCCTGACATTAAATTAATCAAAGTAATACGATCAACGAGTGAGCAAATGGAATACCACAGACTAACACAAGAACGCCTAAATGCATGTCGTACCTTCCCACCGTGAGACAGACGCAGTTCCGAGGGGAGAAACGACAACAGATGCCGAGAGCAGAACTGTGTTAAGCTAGAAGGCCCTACGATAAGGGACGGACACCCGCGTTGCCAGCTAACCGCTAGGACCACCCCACGGCCCATATTAAAAGCTAGAGCCCTCCAGAAGAACAGTATAGATCTTACGATAACAAAAAAGGGCCACGCTAGCCGTATGTTTTAGCGTGAGGCTTTTTCGCGTCTCTGTTACGTTGCAAACGTTAAAAACATTGCCCCACCACGAAAAGTAACCACCAGGACCACCCCCCAGCCCATGTTAAAAGATAGAGCCCTCCAGAAGAACACTATAGATCTTACGATAACACTAAAATGGCCACACCAGCTGCAAGTTTTAGCGTGAGACTTTTTCGCGTCTCTGTTACGTTGCAAACGTTAAAAACATTGCCCCACCACGAAAAGTATAACGTTTCTCATTGGATAGACAGAATTTTTGTAGGCGGAGCTTAAGGTTAACATTGAGACCCTGATTGGTCAGATGAAAACACCGCCAGATAGTTTTTTTTAAACCAACTTCGGTAAATGGTAGTAAGGAGAAGTTAGAAGAGAGTTGCTTCCGAGAGGGCGAGCTGGACGGAGCTGCGCCGGGCGCCGCTCCCTGACGAACACCGACAAGGTAATGAACGCACGCGATGCCGCATTTTTGAGCGCATATAGCTTCACTCAGAACTGCAGAAGTCTCATCTGTTACATCCCATTTTTACGTAATACTAGTGTCGATCGTCAATTAAATCTCATGGTGTTCACATTTGCCACTTGAAGTAAAAATCTGAAACGCCATGATTTTTCTGTTATGTAATTATTAAGAAGCCACATCAGCCACTGTACGACAAGACAGATAAGTAATTATAGATAATTGAGGGTCACTTTAGACCATTTTGATAGTTTTCTCTTTTGTGAAACTTAATTTAAACCTAGATTATAGATGTGATATGGCATAGGTCATCCTTCGATCCATTGTAGAACTTGGAAACCCACTCAGGGAATATTCGCTCACATTTTTGTTGAACGCAGTTGGTTTTTACCATCCTGTATTAAAACATTTCCTTTTATCAATAGTGCAATTTATAAACAATGTTTTGTGAGTAGAATAAAATTTCCAGTGGTAAACTTAACTGCTTTTTCGACGTTATTTTACCAGCTAACTAAAAATAGGAAAGCCTTGAACCCCTTCCACTAAATTTAGTTAGTATTAAGATTCTTTTACAGGGAGTGCAGTGGAGCTGACGCTGAAATCATTAAGTATTTGGTTATATCATCGCTAGTCTCACTGAACTCTTCTGAACTCTACATGTCATGTGTGGTCTGGCGTCTCCTTACCAGCAACAGGTCCCAGGTTCAAACTAGTCAATTCCCTAAAAAACACGCTCAGACCGTCGTTGCGCGAAAGTGGTAGGGAGACACGACTTAGAACAACAGACACCACGCAGAATGTTAGAAGTGCAGCGAAATTTGGCATTAATTGGCTGTGGCAGCAGACGACCGACGCGAGTGCCTTTGCTAACAGCACATCACCTGCAGCGCTTCTCCGAGGTTCGTGACCACAACAGTTGGACCCTGGGCGAATGGAAACCCGTGGCCTGGTCAGATGCGTTCCGATTTCAGAGGGTGGGACACAACGGTAAAGTCGCGGCAACGGAGTGGAGGGTAGAGAGGATGAAAGATACCAGGAGGTGGGGGCGGATCGAGTCGCTGGACGATGTACTGAGTGTGGATTTGTTCGTAGAAAAGAAGATATAGGAAGGGGATGAGGTCATAGAGGATCTGCGTGAGCGACAGAAGGCAGTTACGGAAGACGAGGTGGGGGCATGGCGTTCTAGGATTTGGAGGGCTTTATAAAATCTGGGAGAAGCGTAAATCCAAGCAACATGGGGATAGCAAAGGATGGGGTGGATCAAGGAACTGTAGGTGTGAAGGATAGTGAAAGAATGCAGTCCTCATGTCCGGCTAGACAGGAGTTTCAGGAGCGCTCCAATTTCGTTATCTTTCAGCCTATTAATATAAAGAAATACAATGTTGTAGGTCACCAAATTCCAGTGGCTGCTCCGACTTCATACTGTCCATGAAAAATTCACGTACAGCATTTTTCTACAGACAATGGTGCTTCATTTAATTCTTTACAATTATTATAACAATAACGGCTTTCGCGAGACATTTATTTCCAGGCACCATCTATGGTACAGATTCTCTCTGGTAGATGGCTCAGAGAATGTACCCCAAATGTAGCTTTTATACGAGGGTTGGAACTTAAATAGTGGCAACACTGCTGTGGAGACTCTATGCAATGGAATCTACTATTGTCGCTGATAGCACACGTTGTTGACATACCTACCTTACCTCCGAGCAAATGGGCTCGCCTGTCTCATGTCACCAGCGTGCGCACACAGTCACTTGTGAGCGAGCGGCTTAACGTAACTGTGTCACTATGTTTTCAAACAGGAACAACGCAGTTGGATCAAGATTGAATGTGCCAGAGGTCATACAGCACGACACTGTCAACAAGGTCTTCAAGAGGCGTGCGGGGAATCGGTATTGCCGTACAGAACAGTGGCACGTTGGGTAAAAGCCTTCAACGACGGTCGGCAAATTGTGGCAGACATGCATTGGGCAGGTCGTCCTAGCGTCTCTGAAGCAGTGCATGCCATTGCCGCATTAGTGGACAGTGATCGACGCCATACGATACCGGATTAGCGTATACGACTGTGCTTCGCATCCTGAAGAAACGCCTGGGCATGCGAAAAATTAGATCACGATGGGTTCCGCATGACTTGACGGAAATCCAGAAATGGGTGCGTTACGACGCTACTCAGACGCACTTGGAGCGCTATGAGCGCGAAGGAGAGGCTTTCTTACGCCGTATCGTAACAGTGGATGAGACATGGGCCACATCGTCCGAGCCAATCCAACGAATTATGGGTCGCCGCGAAAGTCGAAAGTGCATCACAGCCCCAGTATGGTGAAAGTTATGGTGATTCTCGTGTACCACTGTGATGGTGTTATCCTAACGCGTTGCGTTCCTCCACGGCAGACCGTCAATGCACAGTATTACTGTTCATTTTTGGAGCATCACCTACGACCAGCTTTGCGAAAGACGCGGCGACACTTCCTACGCAACCCACCCATCATTTTGCGCGAAGATGCGCGGGCGCATACAGCGCAAGCTGTGGCTGCTCTGTTCGGTCGATGGGATTGTGAATTACTGTACCATCCATCATACTCCCCGGACTTAAGTTCTTGTGACTTTGATTTGATTCAGAAGCTGAAGAACCACTTCGTGGCATTCACTTCAGAGCTGATCCAGAGATTCGACAGGCAGTAGATCGCTCCATTCGCGCAATCAACAGAACAGGCTCTGCTAACGGTATACTACGCCTTCCCCATCACTGGCAACGGGTTCTACTCAACGCTGGTGACTACTTTGAAGTACAGTAACAGGTGCAAACATGTAACTCTTTTGTATCAGTTGTGAATAAATAATTGCCCCTATTTAAGTTCCAACCCTCGTATGTTTATAAGTCCAAGTTTATTCTTTTCGTTATTCTTAAAAAAAATTAATTAGCGTTTCTACATTCAGAGTGGTGGAAATGCGAAAAAACCACCCATTATCACTAAGGGAACAAAGTGATATCGTAACACTGTGAAATTCTGAATTTATTAGACAAACGTCAGACGCACGCCTATTTGTAACACCTGGAAAGTAAATGAGTTCATTATTGGCATTAGCAGTGGTACAGACCATGTGACTAAGAAACTGTAGTCGCAAAAATAAATTCCCGCACGAGGTGGAGAAATAATTGTCTTGGGTTTTTCGTCAATTTGTCCCAGACTGTTGGGACAGTTCCATCTCATCTCAAAATCCTTCGCGATTTCCTTCCAGTCTTCTTCTGTAGACGGAACTGCAACAAAAACTATACAGTGTCGTTATTACAAATTTCAGCAAACGAGACTACAAAGCATGGATGAACAGAGGCCTAGACGCAGGAAGTGGAAGAATATAGCGATGCAGATCCAATTAGAAAATTTAAGACGAAGAGTGGGGCTGCAGCCTTTGAACTATTACTGTAACAAGAGAAAAGATTCGACAGATATATTTGATGAAATGTGGCTTGTAAGCTGTGCTCTATGACTAATGTACACTCGCAGGTTATCATTACCGCTTTTAAACTGTAGATGTTTAAAATAAAAATATTAATTTGAAGTTTACTTTTCTGTCTCTTACCTTGTAACAACTCTTTAATATTTTGTGAAAGGCTTCATGTGTTTCTGAAATGACCTTATCTAAAGACTGTGGCAGTACCGCTGTCAAAAGTGTGAGGTCTTGATAAGATCTTACAGTTGCTAAGAACGTTGGGGTTGCAGTGAGGCACTCGTGACCTGTTGGTGATTCTGCCACTTGTGTCGCTTTTTTGTGCCTCCGGTGCAGTTTTTTCGGTTATTCCAGATAAGTGTGTTCAGTCATGAGCATGTGATTAGGCCAGCAGTTCTGGGGAAATCGTATTCTTTCAGTAAATTGATACGAGATACCTTTTTTTCCCTTTAAAAGCCATCGTTTAGTCAAATGGTTCAAATGGCTCTGAGCACCATGGGACTTAACTTCTGTGTTCATCAGACCCCTAGAACTTAGAACTACTTAAACCTAACTAACCTAAGGACATGACACACATCCATGCCCGAGGCAAGATTCGAACCTGCGACCGTAGCAGTCTCGCGGGTCCGGACTGCGCACCTAGAACCACTAGACCACCGCGGCCGGCATCGTTTAGTCCACATTACTCTTTTACATCAGTCGACTTGCTCGTAACAACTACCGCTGCAGCTAAACACGCCAATTCACTTTCCATTGCAGCACTTCATGCACAGTGGGGTACGAAATACTGATTTCATTTTCTTGGTAAATCGCTTGTATGTGGACGGGGCAGATGAGATCGCGCAATTGTGCGAGACATTGCTGCCGAAACTGCAACCAATATAAGGGAAAGTGGGGTGAGATAGGGTACCTAATACTCCAACATCCTTTGCAGCTAACCTATTTAACCAAGAGATTGCCAGATTGACTAAAAACAATCATTGTTTAATTGTTACAATATATTATTCCTGAAAAAACGTAGCTTCAGTATTTTTTGAATGAGAGGATCTTTTATAGAAATAGTCAAATCACCCGGTTTTACTCCACTAGTGGGGTAAGAGCGGTGCATACATTAAGTTTATGGGAATACCGAAAACCAGCATTTTCAGTGGAAAGCAGCAGAAATTATAATTGAAGTAGAATTTAATAAACAATATTAAACACAAAATTCGCCTGTAAGGTCATCTGCTCCATTGCAGCTTTCGTCGGTTCGGCGAACACACTTTCCGCAATTGAATCCAACCAGGGCGTTCCAGCCATCTGTGTTTCATCGTTGAATTTATGCTTTAAACTATTTTTGGTTGCAGCTCGTATGACCAACAACCAAGAAGCATTAGAAGTTAGTTGATTTGTCCTAGGCTTTTTCAATCCTCTAAGATGTTTTATGGAACGTTGAAGGTTACTGCAGCTTTCAAGTAACCCAATGCTTCCACTCAACGTACCCTGTCTTGCCCCGAGTACAGAGATTATAAAAACGAAGTAAAGGCACGCTATTGTTGACCCAAATACCAAATGTTTACTAGCATGTAAACACTTGCTGACTAAACAGAGTTTCTATAATTATAATGACTATGGAATAATTTAAATTTAAAAAGAAAAAAAAACATTAGTCAGTTTATACCGAAAACAAACTTACCTTCCAGACGTGGTCAGCTGCAAAGCAACAACACTCCAACATGGTCGCTCCTTCTTCCTGATTATTTGAGTGTAATCTGTCTCTCTCCACCAGAGGACATAAATAGAACGTCGGAAACAAGGTACGCGGTCTTACTCTACTTTCCCCTAGCGCTCGCTCGTGGCGCCTTTTACGGAAGGAAGGAAGGAAAATCACAGTTTAACGTGCTGTCGACATTGAGGCCATTAGAGACGGAGCATAGGCTCGGATTACAGAACGATGTGGAGGGAAATCGTCCTTGCCCTTTGTAAACGGACCAGACAGTTGCCTTAAGTGATCTGAGGAAATCACAGAAAACCTAAATGAGGATGGCCGGACGGGGATTTGAACCGTCCTCCTCCTCGACCGCGAGTCCAGTTTGCTAACCACTGCACCACTTAGCTCTGTGTCCTTTACGGTCATACCAGCTAAATGCCATGTTACCTGACCACTTTTTATGTTGATTGGTTTGTCTAATGTGCAGTATAGCGTAAGTGTATACCAACGTCATATCGCTATTATGTTGAATACATTCGGACATTAAAAACTGTGGTGTCACCGTCAGACACCACACTTGCTAGGTGGTAGCCTTTAAATCGGTCGCGGTCCGTTAGTATACGTCGGACCCGCGTGTCGCCACTATCAAAGTGATTGCAGACCGAGCGCCGCCACACGGCATGTCTAGAGAGACTTCCTAGCACTCGCCCCAGTGGTACAACCGACTTTGCTAGCGATGGTTCACTGACAAAATACGCTCTCATTTGCCGAGACGATAGTTAGCATAGCCTTCAGCTACGTCATTTGCTACGACTTAGCAAGGCGGCATTATCAGTTACTATTGATATTGTGAATAATGTACAGTCAAGAGCGACGCTCATCATTAATGGATTAAAGTTAAGTATTCCACCAGCTACGTCCGTTTTTCTAAATTCTAATTTCCTTGTCCTGTTCCAGACCTCACGCCAGCCTGCGTGAGCTAAAACGCGTGCCTTTCGGCTTCCTCTAATAATCACGGTGTTGGCTCTCCTGCCAACCCACAACAAAAACAACATTTGTTTCCGTAATAGTCGGACCTGAATTCCCTTAATTATTTTGAACGCTTGTACTTCACTGCTCGTTCGTGAACGAAATGAAATTAACGTATGGCATTAATGGCTGCGAGTCCCCACCTGGGGAAGTTTTCTCAGCTGATGGTAGATTGGGCGACTTGCGTGTGAATGATGATGAAATGAGAGGAGTCTAATAAACTCCTGTATGCTCTACAACAACGAATATTGTTTATTACGTGGCACTGTGGGCAGTGTCACTTGTTATATGCACTGAAGATGGGTATGTAACAGTTGTAATCTAGATCTCCTCCATCAAACGACAGATTTCGGGATCGATTGCTGCTCTTTTCTCCATTGTCTGTATTCAACGATCGCTGCGCACAAGTGATCATATTGATTCCAATCTGATCAACAGTATTTATAGCAAAACTGAAAATGTCGGTGTTTAATTGGTTATTATTCGAAAATTGTTGATTTGCAATGTAAAACAAGGGTATGTTGAAGTAAAAATAAAGAAAAGAGTTCAGGTTTATCATATAGCGCTAGAAAACGGAATTTCCTGAACAAAAAACACATGTACTATTTTTTGTGTCTCATTACCTAATCAAATTCTCTCAGTATCGCCTGAGTTAATTTGATTATATGCCATTACCTGTAGTTTACTTTGTTGATTGCGTGTTTCAAGACGCTATGCATTCCGTTCAACTGCTCATCGAAGTACTTTGCTGTACCTGAGAGAATTGCAATATTATCAGCCAACATCAAAGTTTTGAACTGTTGTCTTTCCATCCTCAATTGCGTGTAACATTAGGTTGATAATACTTGCGTTAGTTTCGACTGTACACAGTTTCGACTGTACATCCGCGTTTCGCCTATATTTAGTAGGTGTCGTCAGTGACAAGTTTTCCACACGCTACCTACATGTTTTCTTGTTCATGCGCTAGTTTTAGAGCTGTTCTTCTCTTTTCTTTCATTCGTGCTCATGACAATTCAAATGATAGAAAGCAGAAGAACAGCGCTAAAAACGGAAGAAGAACAAGAACAGTACCTACAGACTATACCACTGCTGGTTCCTTTCGTATATGTCACAATAAAATTCGTTTCATTCAGTTGTATGTAGCAGACCTAAAATGAAAATTATCAACTCAACATTTTTGTTTATTCTCCCGGATATTTAATTCCATTTTGAACTCTCTCCTTTACTTCGGTTCCTGCTTGGTCAACGCACAGATTGAGAAACATCGGGGACAGCCCACAAACCTGTCTCACTTCCTTCTCAACTATGGCTTTCCTCACATGTCCTTTGACTGGTTTCGGTACAGGATGTGGATAACCTTACGCTCCTTGTACTTTGTCCCTGTCACTTTCAGAATTTCAAAAAGTGTACTCCACTAACACTGTCGAAGGTTTCCTTTTAATCAACAAACGCTATAAACATAGCTTTGCCGTTGTTCAACCTTTTTTCTAAGGTAAGTCGTAAGATCGGTATGGTCTCACATGTTTCTACATTTCTCTGGAACTCAAGTTGAGCTTCCCAGGTTCGGCTTCTACCAATTTGTTCCTCCCTTCTGCAAATAATTCGTGTCAGTATTTTGGGCCCACAACTTATTAAATTGATTGTTCGATAATATTCTCAACTGTCACCATCTGCCTTCTTTCGAATTGGAATTACTACATTATTTTTAAGTATGAGGATATTTCGACTCTCTTATATAACTTGCACTCCAGTTAGAATAGTTTTTTCATGGCTGACTCTGCTAAGGATTTCAATAATTACGGAGGTGTGTTATTTTGAATTAGGTCTTTCAGTGGTTTGTCAAATTCTTCTCGCAGTATCATATCCCCTATTCCATTTTCATCTACTTCCTCTTTCCTTTCTATAATACTGTCTTCAAGTTCATTTCCCTTGTACAGTAGTCATTTTATTTTTCCTTCCACCTTTCAGTTGTCCCTTCGTTGCTTAGTACTGGCTTGCCGTCTGAGATATTGATACTGATACAGCTATTTATCTTTTCTCTCACCTTTAGACGCCGCGCGGGATTAGCCGAGTGGTCAGGGGCACTGCAGTCATGGACTGTGCGGCTGGTCCCGGCAGAGAGTCGAGTCCTCCCTCGGGCATGGGTGTATGTGTTTGTCCTTCGGATAATTTAGGTTAAGTAGTGTGTATGCTTAGGTATTGATGACCTTAGCAGTTAAGTCCCATAAGATTTCACACACATCTGAACATCTTAAGTTTTAGACGTCTTTATTCCCTTTCGCCTGCGTTATTTGCTGCATATTTATATTTTTTCCCTTTCGTTATTTAAATTCAGTCTGTTGTGTGTTATACAAGGATTTCTACTGGGTCTTATCTTTTTCTGTATTTTATAGTCTGCTGCCTTTACCATTTCGTCTCTCAATGCTCCCGGTTTCCTGTTGTATGTTTTTCCACTGTTACAATCGGTGCCTAATGCTCTCTTCGATTCTCTCAACAACATATAGTTCTTTTTTTTAATGCAGATCCTGTCTACTTAATTTATTGTCTTTCTGCAGATTCTAGAGTTTCAATCTGCAATACATAAGCAAAAAATTATGGTTAGAGATCCATATTTGACCCCGAAAATGTATTGCGATTTATATAGGATTTAGAAATTTCTGTGTTACCTTATATAACACCTTCCACCACCAACAGGTCTCTTTCACGAATACAATATTCATTCGTAGTTCTTAAACCATTTGTTAGTAATGATTAAACTATAATTTATGAAAAATTCTATCAGGCGAGTTCCCCCTTCATTCGTGTCTCCCAGTCAATGGTTCAAATGACTCTGAGCACTATGGGACTTAGTATCTGAGGTCATCAGTCCCCTAGAACTTAGAACTACTTAAGCCTAACTAACCTAAGGACATCACACATATCCATGTCCGAGGCAGGATTCAAACCTGTGACCGTAGCAGTCGCGCGGTTCTGGACTGAAGGGCCTAAAACCGCTCGCTCACAGCGGCCGGCTCCAGTCAATGTTCTACTATTTTTCTTTCTCCTCTCTCTTTTCCGACTACCGAGTTTCAGTCTTCCACTACAATGAAATTTTCGTCTCCGTTAACCATCTGAGTAATTTCTTTTATCTCATCATACATTCTTTCAATCAGCTCATCATCTGCGAAGTAGCTGACACATAAACGTGCGTGGAATAATCATGAAATGAAATACGGCGAGACCATCAGCATCTTGGTGCAAACGCCAAGCTTCTGGGAAAGCATATGTAAGGCGTCCATCAAAATAAAAACGATCGAAACACCTAACAAATCGGGAGGGGAGTTTAAATCTAAACAAGGCTAGCGGTCTGGCTCTCGATTCGTTATGATCTGCTTGGAGCAGAGCTGGTAAACACTTAGAGAATGTGCGTTTCTCGAAATAACATTGCGAGCTCCGAAAAACAACTGGCGCTGGGAGTCGAACTCGGCTATAAATAGTGGCGCGACATAAAAATATTGCGCAATCTGGTTGGAGTCCAGGCAGTGAGCACACATAACAACACAGCTCGCAGCACCTGAAGATGACGATTAGGTTAGTCCTCGAAATATTGTGAATATAAATGAAATCAGTAACTCGGCTGATCACCCAAAAGGACACCGCATTAATCGTGCCGCGAGAACTTGTGAGATCACATGCAAAAACTGCTGGAAACCGATTGCAGTTTAACGAAATGTTCATTGAATAGATGTAAGTCATCGCTGTTATTCAGCGCAATCTGTATTTCAGCAGAATACAGAGACAAGCTTAGCTGGAAACTAAAAAAATCTCTTTCGAATTTAGTGAAGAAGAATTGCAAGAAGCCATTCGACAATGTAAGAACCATAATGCAGCTGGCCTTCATGGTACAAAGGTGGAGCAAATAAAATGATGCGGACAAGTAACAATGAAAAGGAGTGCCGAATTCTTTTATAACTGTTTACGACAGAAGCAAATCCCTAAAGTATTGAGAAAAACCAAAGAATCTACCTTGTTAAAACCTGGGAAACAACCATGCGACTCCAAAAGTTATCGAGCTGTTTCACTTCTATCTTCGTTTGACCTCTGACAATCTATTAATATCTGGAAAGGCAGGCTTCACATCTGGAACAGAATAGCATACTTAATCCAGTACATAGAGAATGGATTTGGATGTGGTGGCATTACTAAGGCATGCATTGGTATATCTTCAGCCTGTGATATTGTTCGACATCGTATAATGCTGCTAAAGCTCTACAGTATGACACACGAATATGTCTTCATCGAAATAACTGGCACTTTATTTCACAATCAGAGGTTCTTTGTTGAGTTTTATAGAACGCGAGGTCGTTGAAGAAACCAAAAGTATGGCTTGCCTCAAGGAAGCGTTTTGTCCCCTGCACTCTTTAATTTATATACCAATGAGCAAGCAAGGCTTCACACATACGAAAGCTTCACATATGCAGAAGATTTTACTATAGCGACCTAAGCAGAGAAGTTTGAGGAAGATGAACATTTTTCTCACAACAACAGTGAGAACTTTCACTGAGTGTTATTGTGAAAACCATCTGAAACCCAACATCAGAAAACTCAGGTATCTGCGTTGCACCTCAGAAAGAGACAGGCAAATAGAAAACTAAAAGTTCATAGGGAGAGAACCGAGTTGCGCCTAAATAACTTGACATCACTTTAGACAGATCTTTAATACAGGGTGTTTATAAATGAATATCGAGGTTTTAACGCTTTATAATATTTATTATATTAAACTTACAGTTATAAATGATATGTCAAATAAAAGAGCAACTCGAACAGTTTTACCAAGAACCTTACGAATGTTCAATGTGAGCGCCATTTGTCACACGGCACACATCAAGACTGTAGCGAGTTCTTCCAAAATGTTGATAAGTGTGTCTTCAGTGATTATAGGAACAGCTGCTTCAATCTGGTTTCTTAATTCAGGGAGGTCTGCTGGTAGCGGAGGCATGTACACACGATCCTTGATGAAGCCCCAAAGGAAAAATTCGCATGACATTAGATCGGGTGAACGTGGAGGCCATGCAAAACAAGCCCTGTAATTGGGCCAATTGCGGCCCGTCCAGCGCTTGGGTACAGAGAAGTTCAATCAACCGCGTACTTCATTATGCCAGTGAGGTGGCGCACCATCTTACTGGAAAATCGCGTTATCTTAAAATTTTTCAAACAGTCGACATGGGAACTTGTAATTCACGACTAGCCTTCTGGACTGATTTCTTTGGGTTACGAGTGAACGACTCTCTCACTCGCTCAACAGTCTCTTCACTAATTCTTGGTCATCCTGTGCTCTTCTCTTTACAAAGGAAGTCGGTATCTTCAGACTGATGATACCATCTACGAATGTTATTATCACTTGGAGGATCATAACAGAACTTCAGCCGGAACCCACATTGCACAGCAACTACAGATTCGGTCTTTGCAAACTGCAAAACACAAAACGCTTTCTGTTCACTAGTCGCCATCTTCGCTACTAACGCTGTCTAGCGGATTGCGGCGGAAACATTGCACGCTGCGCATGCGTACTGGTGCCAAACATAACTGTTTGAGTTGCTTTTTCATTTGACATATAATTTATATCTGTAAGTTTAATGTAATAAATATTATAAATCGTTGAAACCCCGATATTCATTTATAAACACCTTGTATATCAGAAACACTCTCTCAGTACCATGCTAATAGTCTCAGCCCGAAATAACATCATTCAGAAACTCACTGACAGTAACTGGGGAGCCCAACCTCAAGTCATCAGGACCTCCGCCTTGGTCTCTGTTTCTCTGCAAGGTAGTATGTGTGCCACGTGCGGTATAGCTGCGCCCATGCAAAGCAAGTGGACGTCGCACTGAATGAGACTGCACAAATGATCAATAGATGTCTGAAAGCGACACCTATTGGCAAGGCTTACTGCTCAGTAGGTATTGCACCACGTAACATACGCTGTAAAGTAGTTGCATGGGTTTGAAGGAAAAAGAATGAGCACGCTCTCCACAGCCATCAACCTCCAAGATGAAGGTTGAAATCCAGGTGAGGATTCCCCATTTCAACGTCAGCACTAACTATGGCTCCAAGCACTGCCAGTCAACAACTGCAGGCAGCTGGATGCAACCAACTTCAAATGTGGATGAAACCTGTTGAGTGTCTACTCCAGGGAGTTTACACCTGGACATCATCGAACAGGCTAAAATCAGATGCTGGTAACGCCAGGGACAAACTTGATAAATGGGAATATTCCAAAGGAGGAAAACAGACAATGTATCACCTGTGCCGCTGTCCATGATGCCCTGAGTCGTGCAGTGATGAAGAGCTGCCGAGGTTGAAGGCAGTGCAACTGCTACTGTCCAGTTGTGGGTGAAGATCATACAGTTTTTGCCTCTTTTGGTCAGTAATGTAGACAACATAAATTGTAAATTACGTAAATTGATATTTTATCCATTTTGATTAGAGAATACCGCGGCTGTTTTCGTAAATTACACGTTAGAGAATCTACAACAGATGTCACAAGAACAGCTCATCATGTCACTCCGAGCAGCACAAAGTGGCATATTATAGGACAATGCTCAACTGAGTGGAAAAAATTCCTTTGGACACTGAAGATAAACTACAAGAACGAAAAACAATCAAACTAATAGCCCACAATAATGATTACGGTTCTGACACTATCGATAAACTTCGCAATAGAATTAAAAACAAATACAGTAACAAAGATAGCTCTAAGTCGAAACCAAACAAAACTTCAGCACAAATATCTCTTTAAAACTCTGGAAATATGCGTGCCATTCATTGATAAAGTATGATATCACATTGCAAATTTATTCCGTGACAAAAATATCAAAATTAGTTTTCCACAAACAATAAAATGAAAAACAAAATTGTTCACAGCTTAAATTTAAAACGTGAACTACACCATAGGTCTAGCATTTATAAACTAAATTGTTCTGTGAGCCCCATATTTTACACTGGCCAAACTGGTAGGAGCTTCAACGTATGATATCGTAAACACACGGATGCTCTCAGGCTTAACAACCTAAGTAAGTCAACACACAGAAACACAGAGATAAGCAACGTAGAAAACTTAGAGGTATTACATTTTGCCTAACTAGGAGTGCAGATGAATTTGTTAGAGGAATTAGAAATATACAACGACATTCACAATAAGGGCGAGTGAATGATCAACTAGAGCTTAAAAACCAAATATACCTTCAATATTTCATATAGCTTCTATAATTTGAAGTGACAAAAGTAGTAATTAATTGACAGAGAGAAAATTCTTCACTGGCCATTACCAAAATATTTCAAATATAAATAATTAAATGTCTAACTGTATAACATTACGTGTACTACGAAGAAATATTTTTGAAGTAACTCCAGAAGTGTGCCATATATGTGCACATACTCGTTCTTTGGCACATCAAATCAGCAGTCGATGTAAACATATCTATCCGCTATTTTGAAATAAGTTCACTTCATTGATCAGAGTGTATTGTAAAAGAAAATCAAACCTCTCTCTTATAATATGCAAAGAAGGGCTTTTCAGGAAGTAAGTGCAGTGTATAGAGCGAATATAAGTTCAAAAAATGGTTCAAATGGCTCTGAGCACTATGGGACTTAACTTCTGAGGTCATCAGTCCCCTAGAACTTAAACTACTTAAACCTAACTAACCTAAGGACATCACACACATCCATGGCCGAGGCAGGATTCGAACCTGCGACCGTAACAGTCGCGCGGTTCCGGACTACAGCGCCTAGAACCGCATGGCCACCGCAGCCGGCCGAATATAAGTGTAAAACTACGTAAACACAGAAACTTTGTTATGTTTTAGGGGTGTAAATGTAAAACCTTTTGTAAACTATGCAATATAACTTTTTTTTTATATTTTAGGACACTAATGTAAATCGTGCAAAGAAGTCAAGGCTAAAATCTGTGTAACAAAATCATTTAAAAAAAAACTTGTGGCTCCTTACAATATTTCCTACAGTGTAATGTCAAAACAATGTAAATTGTTGTTTTAGCAGTATCCTATAATATTTTAGAGTTGTTGTTCTGTAGGGTTTTCTACGGCTTCTGACTCCGGTAAAAGCCTGCAGCTCGTGGTCGTGCGGTAGCGTTCTCGCTTCCCACGCGCGGGTTCCCGGGTTCGATTCCCGGCGGGGTCAGGGATTTTCTCTGCCTCGTGATGGCTGGGTGTTGTGTGATGTCCTTAGATTAGTTAGGTTTAAGTTGTTCTAAGTTCTAGGGGACTGATGACCATAGATGTTAAGTCCCGTAGTGCTCAGAGCCATTTGAACCATTTTTGTTCTCCGGTAAATAAAGCAGAAGTCATTGAATTCACTCGTTATATGTCGATAAATTATTATTTACAGCTCTGTTGTAATAGAAACCTAAGGAGGAATAAAACGATCAGGGACACGTATCGAGGAGGAACTAGCAAGTGGATCGTTTCTACGGCACGCCGAGAACAACGGCAAGTGAAGGAAACGGGTGCGTGTGGGACTTGATCGGCGAGAAGGAAGTGAGCGCGGCACACCGGCCTTGGCGGTGTGGCGGCCTTGGGTTCTGCGGCCAAGGATGCCTCTCCGGCCAGCCGGCGAGTAAATTACACTGACTGGACTCGCTGCGAGGTCGCCACGACGACGACGATAACGACGGCGCGCGGGGACAGAGCGCAGTGCAGCGCGCCTGCAAGACGCCTCCTCCGCTGCGCTGCTTTGTCAAAAGGCCAGCGCTTACGCCTTCCTATAAGGCAATTGTTCAGTCAAATTGCAACCCAGGGGTTCAGGGCATCTAAATACATGGTTCCCCCCGTTCACAGGAGCATGAAAAGGGCTCACGTTTCTTTCTTTGCTAACGTACAACAGTGCAAGAATTGAAACTTCCTGGCAGATTAAAACTGTGTGCCCGACCGAGACACGAACTCGGGACCTTTGCCTTTTGTGGGCAAGTGCTCAACCATCTGAGCTACCGAAGCACGACTCACGCCCGCTCCTCACAGCCTCACAGTTTCGTATCAGCGCACACTCCGCTGCAGAGTGAAAATCTCATTCTGGAAACATCCCCCAGGCTGTGGCTAAGCCATGTCTCCGCAGTATCCTTTCTTTCAGGAGTGCAAGGTTCGCAGGAGAGCTTCTGTAAAATTTGGAAGGTCGGAGACGAGATACTGGCAGAAGTAAAGGTGTGAGGACCCGACGAGAGTCGTGCTTCGGTAGCTCAGATAGTAGAGCACTTGCCCGCGAAAGGCAAAGGTCCCGAGTTCGCGTCTCGGTCGGGCACACAGTTTTAATCTGCCAGGACGTTGCATATATATATATATATATATATATATATATATATATATATATATATAAAAATTCCAGTGCAAGAATTGACAGGTAAGCACATCGGATATAAAATGAGTCAACCACAGGAGACATGAAGCATCTGGCCAAGTAAGGGTCTGAGTTTCTAAAGGAGAGTTCACAAGTTTCCTCGGGTATGAATGTACAACATAGGCCACTCATTCAGTATTAGATCCCGTAAAGCTATGAATTTCAAAATTCTCGTGGCGAATTGTATTTTCTAAGAAATTTCTTCAGCTACACTCCACGATATTTCTACTGGACACGTGTCAGTCACGCTCAGGTGAGCCAGCGAAGGCTGAAGTAAATGTCTCCCGTTTCACAACAAACAGCCTAAGAAAAAAAAAAAAATTACAGAAGTCGTTAGATGTGACGTACATGTCTAGACAAACAAATAATTACAGTTTCAGAAAAACTGGATGATTTAATCAAGAGAAAGAACTTCAGAAATTGAAGAAGTCAGTAATGCATTGGTCCACCTCTGGCCCTCGTGCAACAGGTATTCGGCTTGGAGTTGATTGATAGAGTTGTTGGATGTCTTCCTGAGGGATGCCATGCCAAATTCTGTCCAACTGCCGTGTTAGACTGTCGAAATCCCGAGGGCCCTGCCCATAGTGCTCTAATTGGGGAGAGATCCGAAAGGTTTACTGGCCAAGGTAGGGTATGGCAAGCACGCCGTCTGCGGACTGGCGTTATCTCGCTGAAATGTAAGCAAGGGAAGGCTATCCATGAAGGGAAACAAAAGGTCCGCAGAACTTCGTCGGCGTCCCGCTGGGCCGTAAGGGTGCCGCGGCTGACAACCAAAGGAGTCCTGATATGTGATTTAATGACAAAAAATGGTTCAAATGGCTCTGAGCACTATGGGACTTAACATCTATCGTCATCAGTCCCCTAGAACTTAGAACTACTTAAACCTAACTAACCTAAGGACATCACACAACACCCAGTCATCACGAATTTAATGACACCCCAGACACTTTCTCCTGGTTTTCGGGCCATATGGTGAGCGACGGTCAAAATGGTATTCCGCTACTGTCCGCAGCGTCTCCAGGCACATATTGACTGGTCGTCCGGTCCTTGAATATCACTGACTGGAGTGGAACTGTCTTCAGTGATGTCCAGCTTCGATTTGAGCCCCGATGACCAGCAAAGACGTGTTTGAAGGCGCCCTGGACAGTGGCAGGATACCAACATGACAGTGGCCCCCCCATTCGGCCCCACAATCAGGAGTGCCACTTGATTCCGTAGCAGAACTCCTTTGGTTGTCATTCGTGGCACTCTAACAACACAGCGGTACGTCGACGATATTCTGTGCTTCATTTCCCTGCCGTTCATGGAAAGTCACTCTGGGCTTACATTTGGGCACACGGCGAGAGTTACTACTGCTTGTCTTCGTACCTGCCAAATCATACTTTAGCCAGTGGGGTTGCCAGATTTCTCCACAGATGAGAACGTTTGGAGCCTTATGGCAAAGGCTCTCCTACCAGCTCGACGTTTTGACAGTCTAACGTGCCAGTTTTGGCACTACATCCCTCAAGAGGACATCCAACAACTCTATCAATTAATGCCAAGCAGAGAAACTGCTTGCACAAGGGCCAGAGATGGATCAACATGTTATTGACTTGCTCAGTTTGTGAAGCTCTTTCTTTTGAATAAATCATCCACTTTTTCTGAAAATTAGTCGTTTTTGCCTGTACATGTACGTCGCACTACCGATTTCCTTCCTATTCGGATAATTACTTCGATGTAAAAAATTTTATTGTCTTACAGTGCATAGCGCACTGTGGGTATAGCGCGGAAGCCTCAACGTCATGGTGACAGACTGATTACGCTACCCGGCTGCAGCGCTCTCGCTGGCGAAGTGCTAAACTCAGCACCTACCAAGTGGTTATAATTAAAGTGCAGCTACTCAGAGCATTGAGTGTCGGCTGTAATTATCGTATGGAAGAGAAACTTGATAGATATTCTAATGCGTTAATGCGGAATCCACTTACGCTGAAAAAATAAAAAATTAGACCCAATTTTGACCACCAGCTGCAAATCTGGGCCTGTGAACGGGAGAAAGACGTTTAGGAATGTTTCCATATGTAACGAATTAGGAAAAGGACGTGGGCATGAAAGGGCAAATAACGTTTATTTTATTATTAACTCGCGCTTTCACAATTTGTTTTCTGTAAGAAACAAAGACGTCAACGAGATGCTGCATCTGTAAAACGACGTGATCAATAGTTGCACGCAGCAGTTCCGGTTGAATCTGAGCGAGTTCCTTCAGACCAGGTAGAGACCGAACGTGTCGCTGGTAAACGCGTTCTTATACTCGTAGATATCCCCAGAGCCAAAAGTCACATAGATTCAGATCAGGTGTTCATGCAGGCCATGCGTCTGGAAAACTTCTGGAGATAACGTGTTCATGGATGGTCGCATTAAAACCAGATCTTTCACCGGGAGAGCGACATGAGGTGCTGCCCGTCCTCCACGAACACAGTGGTTTCCGCACAGTTGTGCTCTTCCAAAGTGGAAGCCACCTACTGTTCAAAGAGGTCTTCATAACGTACGGTGCACCAGACAGGCCTTCTGTGTGTATTCTCTCCACAGAGGATAAACGTGCTTGGGTCGAGATTGTGAACTACACGCGGTTTAACAGCGCCCCTAAGTCGGCAGTTCTGTGTATTCACAGCAGCCTGTAGTGTAAACTGTGCCTCGCCATTGTATAGAGTATTGCCACATTTCACCAACTTTGATCCATGCCAGAAACCGAAGAGAAAATTCAAAATGGTGCTGCGGATCATGAGGTTTCAGCTGCTGCACCGTCTGGATGCTGTACAAATACCAGTACTAATATAGACTGCAAAGCTTTGGGTACTGTCGACCATGGGATGGACAATTCTTGTGACACTGCGCGAGCACTGGCACTACCCGGGCGCCTACCTGTTCCAGATGCAAGACCAAGCTCACCTTTGTTTCCGAATTGCATTATCATCTCCTTCAAACCATTCTGTCCCCAGACGTTTCAATCGCCAGTCTCTCTCAATGCAGCAGTGAAATTGCTGCCATTCACACAAAACAGTGTCACTAACAGCGCACGGTCTCCTTTCTAGGAAGCCATACTATTTATGCACACTATTGCTTGTCAAATGGCAGAGTGGATGTATTACCGCCACAAAAAGAGTGTACAGCGCCAGATTTGCTCCTAGTGGCCAACGTTGGAACTAATTTTTTCAGTGTAAATTGTTTCCGCGTTAACGCATTTGCGTTTCTACGAACTTTAGCTGCCATACGACAGGTACAGCCCACACTGGATTCCGTAGCTAGCTGCACTTTAATTATAATTACCCGGTATACGTGCCGCTGTGAGCAAAGGCCTTTCGCGAGGTACTCGACTCCAAATGGCCCTAGCAAACAGGTTACCTTCACGTTGTTCTACTTGTGACGAACCTGCATTCACTGACAGCAGCAATAATTTTTGTCGACTCTGAAACTGTCATCGACAAGGCTTGACGCTCGTCTCCCGTCTCTGATGGTTAGGGTCTTTTTATGCTACGTTGTATGACTGCGGAGAGATTGTGAACAGTCCTCGCTGATCCACCAACAAATCGGGCAACTTCACTCACGACATGCTCATGGCCGCTTCCAAACACGATACCACCGCTCTGCCGTTCTGCCGCGCTTCCATGCCGACCCATCTTACTACGCTGTGCGTGTGGGACGGTTTCGTCTTGTGTCACGGGCTCTTTGAATAATATTCTGGAACAAAACTTGTATCCATATCGCCGGAGTGTACGAAACGCAGTCTTTTAATAACTGGCTGGGTATCGAGATTAAGTTTTCTACGTAGCTTCTAATTACTTAAAGCGAATGCCAAATGTTTTACAGCCGACTACCCGCCCTACCTTTGGTAGACCAGGGAAATAGAGACTATGGCTGAAACTAATTAATGGAGAGCTGTAAATTATTTTATCGGTTTATTCACACCTAAGTAGAACATCTTGGCGTTTGTAATAACTTTACACATCTGCCTAGACCAGATTATCACAGAAATCTCCAATTCTTGGGATATTTTTAACTTTATTAAACTTATTAAAACACTACACACAACAGCTTTTTTCTGTTACTGGTGACAATTAAATACTGAATCGAATAAATTTCTAACCCATCAAATCAGGCTTCACGGTGTAGGAAGTATATTAGGTTTAAAAACTAAATTCCTCTCATTTTTTGCCATAAGTTAAGTCTCAATGAGTTCCTGTCCTATGAGGGTAATCCCAAAAGTAAGGTCTCCTATTTTTTTATAAGTACAGAACTCTGTTTGTGTGACAGTTGGTCACACTGTTATGAAGAGTGCTTCATAGTGTGTGTCAACACGCCCACGTCGCGCTCAGGCGCTCAGTCTTGGCTTGGCGCCCGTTGAGAATGGAACTGCCGTTGGATGTTACCGCCAAGTGCGAATTACGCGCAGTTATTCGGTTTTTGAATGCAAAGGGCACTGCGCCGATTGAAATCCATTGCCAATTGACGGAAGTATATGGTGAGTCGTGCATGGATGTCAAAAATGTTCGTAAGTGGTGTAGAGAGTTTGCAGCTGGTCGGACCGGAATTTACGAGCGGGAGACCGTCAATTTCTGAGGAGACAGTGTTGAAGGTTGAGCAAAGCATGCGTTAAGATCGGCGGATCACCCTGGATGATGTCTGGCAGGTACTGTGAGACTCTGAAAAAACTCAAACGGGCTATTCAGAACCGGAGAAGAGGAATGTTGAGCAAGGGAGTACAAATTCTCCATGACAACGCTCGCCCACACATCGCTCGGCAAACCGTTGCTCTCCTGCAACAGTTTCCGTGGAACATAATCACCCACCCACCCTATAGTCCTGAATCGGCGCCCAGTGTCTATCACCTGTTACCTAAGTTAAAAGAACATTTGGCCGGAAAGCGATTCAGCTCCGGCGACGAAGTGAGTTTGTGGTATCGATAGCTACGATGCCACGGCGTAGGTGCAAGTTCGTAGGTTGGCACTCTCCTGATTCAGCCCATTCGATTCCGAGCAGACGACCTAGCAACATTGTTTCTGTTTCCTAGTGGGCGAGCCACTACAAATTTTGCCTTTGTACCTTCTAGCCGATGTTAGATTTGATGTGCAGCTTCGCACCTACGTGCTCATCTTCAGTGCAAAGTTACGTATGTCATTGACTAATATTCTCTATTAAATTTTCTGTAAAGTTAAACGAAGTTCCGAAGCATTTCACCTTGTCCTGCTCCTACTCACTTCCTACATTCGGGCCGTGGTCTCGCGGTTCTAGGCGCTCAGTCCGGAACCGCGAGACTGCTACGGTCGCAGGTTCGAATCCTGCCTCGGGCATGGATGTGTGTGATGTCCTTAGGTTAGTTAGGTTTAAGTAGGGGACTGATGACCACAGATGTTAAGTCCCGTAGTGCTCAGAGCCATTTGAACCATTTGAACCTACATTCGGCCTACCCTTCAGTTTACAGGAGCAGATCCATGCGCCGCCTTTCCACGCGGGATACAAAAAGTGGCGACGAGGATGGGATTAAAATTTTTTTTCCCTCTCCTATCATTTTTTTGTTGTTGCTCGGTACTGCTTTCTTTTCGTGCTAGCCCTGTGTGACTGCTTCCACCCCTCGCTCTAAGACTTTCATATGTCGCAACCATAGTTTCGTCACAGGAACAGGCTTCGCTGTTCGATCTTGTACGTTTTCAGGCTCAGCAAATGAAGCAGCTGCTTGCTGCCATAAATGGACTGGTCACACTACAAACTGCAACTATTACGGCGCCTCCGACGCCACCGCCTGTACCGACGCCGTCGCCGACGGCGCCGCCATTTTGTGCCTTCAAAAATGGTTCAAATGGCTCTGAGCACTATGGGACTTAACTGCTGAGGTCATTAGTCCCCTAGAACTTAGAACTAGTTAAACCTAACTAACCTAAGGACATCACAAACATCCATGCCCGAGGCAGGATTCGAACCTGCGACCGTAGCGGTCTTGCGGTTCTTTTGTGCCTTCAATCCTGACGTTGAACGCTGGCCAGAATACATCGCCCAGCTTGAGGCACACTTCGCAGCATACAACATACCAGGTACAGAGCAGCTTGACTTTTTCATTGCCAACGCGGGTGTTGTTATACCATGTGCTCGTAAAATTGTATCCCACCAGCCGCCCAGAAACTAAAACTTACGACGAAGTGACTGATGCTTTGAACTCCCACTTCCGTGACAGTGTAAATGTGGTAGCTGCACGCTACAAATTCTTTCGCCTCCGGCATGGCCCTATTCAGTCCAGTAAATCTTGGTTAGCGGACCTTCAGGGACTAACAGCTGATTGACTTTAATTGCTCATGTGGACTCTCATATGCAGATTTAATGATTAGAGACGCTATTGCGCAGAATGTGGCAGCTCACCGCATCCACGAGCAAATCATCAAATTTAAAAACCCGTCGTTATAGGAAGTAGTGGACTTGCTAGACAGACAAGATACATTAGACATGGCTGGCAGCTACTTAGAAACTGAAATCATGTCCGAACTGCTTTCGTGCCCACCCACGGGACAGTTGCCCATGCTGTCAAGCACAGTGTTATTTTTGTAAAAAGAAAGGATATGTGCAAGCTGTGTGTAGTAAGAGAACCTCTAATTCACAACTTGTCTCCTATTCGCGTGACTCGCGTGGGCGTCATCGCAACGGAAACCGCCGAGATTATGATTCACATCAGCCTATGGACGTTAATGCCATTTATTCAAAGCCCTCTGCTTCTCTTGCTTCTACAGCTCGTCGTGTGAATCAAGTTTTCCCAGACACTTCCTCTCGCATTCAGTGCGATGCGATGAAACTTTTTGTGACTTTGCACATTTGTGGTCTTTCTCTTCGCATGCAGCTGGACACTGGTGCGTCAGTTTCTTCACTGAACAAATCAACGTGTGACTTGCTTGGTTCACCTCCACTTCGTTGTTCACATTCCACACTGACTGCATTTACTGGACAGGAAATCTCAGTGCTCGGCTTGTTTGCAAGCCACGCATGGTACAGTGTCTTTCCGTGTGCTTCGCTCTAGTGATGCTACGAACATTTTTGGCACGGACGAACTTTTTGGCCCTGCAATTCAGGACAATGTACTTTGCATCAACGCCAGTGACCATCCTGACAGTGTTGCCGCCCTATGCGACGATTTTGCTGAACTCTTTTCTGATGGCCTTGGTTGCGCCGCAGACTTTGCAGCACATGTTGTAGTTAAGACAATGCCATGCCTATTTTCCGGTACGCACGCCCGGTACCGCACGCACCGCATGACACCGTAGCTGCCGAACTACAGCGTTTGCAAGACAGTGGTGTCATTGAACTTGTTTCCGCTTCGTCGTGGGCTTCGCCTATAGTCTGTGTGAAGAAACCAAACAGTCGTCTCCGTCTTTGTGCTGACTTTAAGTCTACAGTAAATCCCCAGACAGTGGTAGCTACGATTCCCTTACTGCATCCTGAAGGCATTTTTGATAAGCTTGGTGCAGGAAAATTCTTTTCCATGATTGACTTGCAGGACGCATACTTTCAGATTCCGCTCGACAAGCAGTCGCAGCACTATTTTGTCATAAACACCCACCTTGGATTGTTCACGTTCCGCCGCCTTCCGTTCGGTTGTGCCTCGGCGCCTTCTATTTTTGAATCTTACTTGCAACAGTTTTGTGCCACTGTCCCTGGTTGTTCCAATTGTCTGGACGATATTGTCGTATCAGGTCGCACCCCCTGACGAACATTTGCAGAATTTGCATGCCTTATTTACTGTACTTTTGCAGGCAGGACTAAACTGCAACATAGACAAGTGCAATTTTTTTCAAACTGAGATTCAGTATTTAGGACATATGATTAAGGGACAGGGTATCCACCCCTCGCCGTCACATCTCAGTGCGATTAGAGACTTTGTAAGTAGGCTGTTTAGGTTTTTTTATTGGTAACGCCACCTCTGTATGAAAATCACTGGCTGTGCTGTGTGCAGTCCGTGGCTGCTTTGCATTGTTGTAATACTCGCCATTGTAGTGTTGGGCAGCGGGAGCTGGATGTGAACAGCGCGTAGCGTTGCGCAGTTGGAGGTGAGCCGCCAGCAGTGGTGGATGTGGGGAGAGAGATGGCGGAGTTTAGAAATTTGTCATGAACTGCTATATTTATATATGATGATATCAAGGTAAATACATTGTTTTTTCTCTATTAATATCTTTCATTTTGCTAACTATGCCTATCAGTAGTTAGTGCCTTCAGTAGTTTGAATCTTTTATTTAGCTGGCAGTAGTGGCGCTCGCTGTATTGCAGTAGCTTGAGTAGCGAAGATTTTTGCGAGGTAAGTGATTTGTGAAACTTATAGCTTAATGTTAGTCAGGGCCATTCTTTTGTAGGGATTTTTGAAAGTCAGATTGCGTTGCGCTAAAAAAATATTGTGTATCAGCTTAAGGACAGTCGTGTATAAATTATTCAAAGGGGACGTTTCATATGGCGACCCTTAGCCGAGGATACCTCACTGGAATCTTCTGATTTTTTTCTTGTAGTGTGTGTAATTGGTGTAGCTATTGTTTATTGATAGTGCGTAATCATAGAGAGAATTTCCTTTGTAGTTGTAGTTTTTCATTGTTGTACAGTAAAACAGTTGTGGCATGCATGTAGATTTGCACCAAGTATTTCGCAGGTGCGCTGGCAATTAAGTAGACATTATTTCCATTGCTATGTTATTTTATTTTGCTCTTCAAATTGTGCTTTTCTGTGTTATCGTGTGAAATATTGTGACAATTATGGCGTGTGAAAAACGTAATACTAGGCTCCAAAGTAAACTGAGAAATGACAATGAAGAACGAAGGGAGATCTCCGAGAAGTAAAGAAAGTTTTGTTTGCAAAATACTGCAGTAAAACAAACCCTGTCCTTTCCTTGTATTATTCTGCTATGTGTTTGTGTACTCTTGTATATTTGTGTTCTTCCTGTCTTTATATGTTTATCTGATAAGACTTATATTGTAGAATTTTTCTAATACTAAGCTACATTCACTATGATGAAGAATATTGTTATCCTCGAATATAATTGGCATTAATAATATGTTATTTACTTTGTAAAGATGTTAGACATTATTTATTCTGTTTTGTGTTAATGCTCATGTGTGAAGTTGATGTTTCGAAAGTTATTCCGATCTTTTATGTATGTACTCATGTCATAATTCCTGTAACATTGATGAATATGTTTATTTCTATTCTTTTGTAAAGCCCCTATCATCTACAAATGTTATCTGTATTATTATGTTTCAATGATGTTTTCTGTATCTTTGTAATTGTATTCTCATGTTATAAGATTGTACTTGACACCAGTTCATGATATTATTAACTTGTAAGTTACATTTCACTGCACACGTTTCTGTTGGTCATAGTATATGGACAATATGTGAGAAGTAGGGACTGTTAGTGTTTGCACGTGTGTTACTAATTCAGCAAGGGACTGGATAACAGCATTGCTGGTTCTAAGGACAATTCCAAAAACTTTGTGAGTGCACAAGTGGTGGTTTATGGACTTGCAATATTCTCCGCAAGACTCTTCGATGGTGAATGTGCACCTGCACAATCGCAACAGATGGCTGCTGGGCATTTCTACAAGGACTACAGTGGGTCTGCACCTCTGGTGGCCCACCAATACCATTATCTCTACAAGGACTACAGTGGGTCTGCATCTTTGATGGCCCACCAATACCATTATTTCTACTAGGACTACAGTGGGTCTACACCTTTGCTGACTCACCAGTACCATTATTTCTGCAAGGACTGCAGTGGGTCTGCGCCTCTGATGGCCCACTAATACCGTAATCTCTACCAGGACTGCAGTGGGTCTACTCTGTGATGACCTACCTACCAATGTTCTTCAAAACGTCGAATGACTCTGCTGTGAGTTTGCTATGTTGTGGCCCATTACCTGTCAGCATGTCAAGAGTCAGCACTGTCTTTCTGATGGAAGGACACTACTTCTTCAAGACTGCATGGAAATCCACTACTTCTGTGTGCATTCTCTTTTACTGTTCAGACTTTGAAAAAAAAAGAAAAACACTGTAATTTTACCGTGATGAATGATCAGGACTATCTTTATGGACTGTGAGAAAATTTTAGCTTTTGACCAACATTGTATCAATAAGTGTGTGCATTTGATTTCTTTGTTATTGTAATTATGAAAAATTTTTTCAAATCTGTATTGGCCACTGCCCAATCCAATTTGTAAAATTTTTTGTGGGGAGCATGGGGGCTATGTAAGTAGGCTGTTTAGGTTTTTTTATTGGTAACGCCACCTCTGTATGAAAATCACTAGCTGTGCTGTGTGCAGTCCGTGGCTGCTTTGCATTGTTGTAATACTCGCCATTGTAGTGTTGGGCAGCGGCAGCTGGATGTGAACAGCGCGTAGCGTTGCGCAGTTGGAGGTGAGCCGCCAGCAGTGGTGGATGTGGGGAGAGAGATGGCGGAGTTTAGAAATTTGTCATGAATTGCTATATTTATATATGATGATATCAAGGTAAATACATTGTTTGTTCTCTATTAATATCTTTCATTTTGCTAACTATCCCTATCAGTAGTTAGTGCCTTCAGTAGTTTGAATCTTTTATTTAGCTGGCAGTAGTGGCGCTCGCTGTATTGCAGTAGCTTGAGTAGCGAAGATTTTTGCGAGGTAAGTGATTTGTGAAACTTATAGCTTAATGTTAGTCAGGGCCATTCTTTTGTAGGGATTTTTGAAAGTCAGATTGCGTTGCGCTAAAAAAATATTGTGCATCAGCTTAAGGACAGTCGTGTATAAATTGTTCAAAGGGGACGTTTCAACTTGCCAGCACCCAGGAACTTGAAAGAACTTCCGTCTGTATCGGGCAAAATTCCGTATTATATTCGATTTATACCAAACGCAGCGCAGATTGTAGTGCCTTTGCAGCGCCTTTGCATCACCTCCTGCGTAAGAACGTTCCTTTTGTTTGGTCTTCGGAATGTGACGCTGATTTCCACAGGATCAAATCTGCTTTGTTTAGTGATCGCTGTTTGATTCCTGTTGTTCCCTCCAAACCTGTCGCTTTGGCTGTCAGTTCATCTTCTCACGGCATCGGAGCGCTTCTCTCGTACCGCATTAATTCTGTCGATCGCCCGATCGCTTTTGCGTCTAAGTTGCTCAATGCTGCCCAGCAAAACTATTGTCAAATCGAGAAAGAAGCTTTAGCTATTGTATATGGAGTGACAAAGTTTCATGATTTTTTGTACAGTCGTAAGTTCTATTTGGTCACTGACCATAAGCCTGTGATGTCATTGTTCCATCCGTCAAAGCCAGTTCCGGCCCATACTGCACAAAAGTTGCAACGTTCGTCCTTGTTTTTGTCTAACTACAATTACGAAATTTTGTTTCGGCTTATGGCCCAGCATGGCAATGCTGATGCTTTGTCTCATCTGCCTATCGGTCCTGGCAAAGTGTTTGATTCTTTCGAATTGTCCGGCATGTTTATTGATTCGCAAGATAAGGAATTAGCTGCTGGTTTTCCGGTGGATTTTCGTCGCATTGCTTCTGCGACAGCCGCCGATGCTTGTTTTCACATTATTTTGCAGTATATTCGTACTCAATGGCCTCCATCTGCTACCCAGATTAGTGATCCCTTGTACGGCGTTACTTTGCGCAACGTCACAACTTGTCTGTACACCACAGGGTTATCTTGTTACGAACTGACAATGATCAGTCTGGTGTGGTTGTACCTCGTTTGTTGCAGTCGGAAATCCTCAGATTGCTACACGCTGGTCATTGGGGTATAGTGCAGACGAAGCAGTTAGCGCCTCGTCACTACACTTTGGTCGGCATTGATAAACAAATTGAGAATTTGCTTGCTGACTGTCGCTCTTGCGCAGAGCATCAATCTGCTCCCCACCAGCGCTTCTTTGTGTGGACGACTCCCACTGCGCTTTGGCAGAGCGTTCATATTGATTTTGCGGGTCCTTTCTGGGACTCCAGCTGGTTCATAGTTATTGATGCGTACAGCAACTTTCCTTTTGTTGTACCTATGTCTTCTACTACATATGCCAGTACTATTCGGGCTTTGACATCTATTTTGTGTATTGAGGGCCTTCCTGAAGTTATTGTCTCTAACAATGGCTCCCAATTCGTGACCTCAGAGTTTGAAGCGTTCTGTGCTGCTAATGGCAATCCCCATCTGACCTCAGCCCCGTTCCACCCCCAGTCGAACGGCGAGGCTGAACGCTTCGTGCGTACGTTTAAGTCGCAGATGAGCAAGTTGCTCGCCACGCACTCTCGCGAGCGCGCGCTCTGGACTTTCCTTGCTTACTATCGCTCCCAGCCGCGCGGCACCCTTTCCCCAGCGGAATTGCTACACGGCCGCGCCCATCGGTCGCTCCTGCAGCTATTGCACCCGCCGCCGCGCCCTCGCGCTGCTTCGCCTCGTTCTGACTTGGCGCCGCATGATTTGGTGTTCTACCGCCTTTTCTCTGGCAGGCAGCGCTGGGAGCAGGGGCACATTCGTCGCCACCTTGGCCGCGCCTTCTTTGTCATTTCTTGTCCTTCCGGCACTGTCAAGCGACACCGGAACCAGATCCGTTTGTGCCGTCCTCGGTTTTCTGCCGCAGGTTGTTTTCCGCCAGAATTGGAGGCTTCGCGGCTTCCGCCGCCTCGGCGCACAACTCCACCGACGGCGCCTCCGCCGCTCGCGCCTCCGCAGCGGGCGCTTCTGCCGTCGCCGCCGCTGCCGGTCCGGTCACCTGCACCGGACACACGCCTATCGCCGCCGCCACGGCCCCATATCCGGCCGCCGCCGCCGTGTTCACCTGCGGTGCCGGAACCGATGGACGCAGAGGCCGCCGTCACGTCGCCGTCGCCCATGGAGGTCGTTGCTCTGCCTCCTCATCTGAGCATACCCAGTGGCGGTGCGCGCCCCTTCGTAAGCAATTCGGGGATGCGGGAGGACAGCGCGCCCGGGAAGTTCCGCTGTCCGCCCCCCAGCTGTGCCGCCCCTCGGTCCCTCCACCCGCCATCGGAAGCCTTCCTCCACGACGGTGCGTCGTTTCAGGGAGGAGGGATGTTGGTATTGATATCTACGATGCCACAGCGTAGGTGCAAGTTCGTAGGTTGGCACTACAACACCGACCCAGACGACAGTGCCCTCTAGCCGGCGCTGTGCAGCTCTATGACCGCAGCTCCAGATTCAGCCCATTTGATTCCGAGCAGACGACCTAGCAACATTGTTTCTGTTTCCTAGTGGGCGAGCCACTACAAATTTTGCCTTTGTACCTTCTAGCCGATGTTTGATTTGTGTACAGCTTCGCACCTACGCGCTCATCTTCAGTGCAAAGTTATGTATGTCATTGACTAACATTCTCTATTAAATGTTCTGTAAAGTTAAACGCAGTACCAAAGCATTTCACCTTTTGCTGCTCCTACTCACTTCCTACATTCGACCTACCCTTCAGTTTACAGGAGCAGACCCACGTGCCGTCTTTCCACGCGGGATACAAGAAGGTTCATAACTTTCTGAACAGCATGGTGGCGATCTGGTATGACATGGACGTACAAAAACTGTCACAGCGTCTACAAAAATGCATCGACAGAAATGGTCAAATGGTTCAAATGGCTCTGAGCACTATGGGACCTAACATCTGAGGTCATCAGTCCCCTAGAACTTAGAACTACTTAAACCTAACTAACCTAAGGACATCACACACATCCATGCCCGAGGCAGGATTCGAACCTGCGACAGTAGCAGTCGCGCGGTTCCGGACTGAAGCGCCTAGAAATGGTCATTATATCGAAAAATAGCTAAATGTTCAAGCTGTAAACTGATGTAAACCACTGTAGAAATAAACAGGTGTATGTACTTATAAAAAAAAAAAAATAGGAGACCCTACTTTTGGGATTACCCTCGTATCAAAACAAGCTAAATATGTATGATGAGCGAAGCTCTAGAATGGAGTAATGGCTGTGAACTACACAGGAGTTTCCTGAAGAATGTGTACATTAATGCCTTTAGCTGCATTATACTTCATCACCACAGTGGGAAAATTCAGAAAGGGAACAAGTCTGACAACAAGATTCCATATTATCATCAAAACTATTCTCAGCATAGAGGAAGGCTTCAGATCCCTAAACTGAGAAAACAAAGAAGGGATACTCTGTTCAAACACGGAGATAATACCACATTGAGGGCCTGTGACAATGGTAGATAATTATCTTCAGTCATTCATCATGTATGCACTTTATTACTGTTACCGGTCTCAGTGCTGGCCATCTTCATATCTGTTACAGGAAATATAAGTGAGAAACTACAATTAACGATTATATTTCAACAAACACGATGAACTATAATTCACATTTGTATTACCTCTACATGTAGTATAGGTATTAGGTTCAAACAAACTCGCAGAGGCTAAACAAATGTGAATTAAAGTCCATTATGTTTGTTATAATGTAATTATTTATTGTAGTTTTTTATTATATTTGCTGAATGGCTAACGTCGAAACTGGTAATCGTAATACCTAGAAGGTAAATTAGTAGAAGGGATACGTGTCCATGGAACTTACCTTGACAACCTGCAGTTAACCAATGACACTGTATTATTTGCCTCTAGTGTCGATAGACTTTGGGAATGTATGGAACAATTTAAAGGAGAAAGTTTGAAAGTAGACCAGAAAATCAGTTACAATAAGACTAAAATAATATATGATCACCTCATCGAAAATAAAACTGTACAAATTAACTATTAAGCCACAGTTTAGCATTTAGGGCAGTTGAAGACAAGAAGTTAATGGAAAGCAATAGAAATAAACATGAAAAGCGGCGAGCCATGGGCCATCTGGTGTGTCCCTTTTCATTTAATATGAGAATTACATTCAACTATGAGGATAATAAGTAGGTGGAGCATTACAATAACAGCTTAGAAAAGAAAACTGGACTGCAGTGAATGTACATACTGGCCTCTAACTAACTTCATGTCTTAACTACATTTAACATGGTGTGGGTCTTCTTTTTCATTGCTTTCTGAGAGTGCTTAGGAACAAGGTGCACACTGGATTTGAGACGGGAGAGGCAGTGTCTGAAATAATGAAAAAGCATGGATTCTGGCATTCGCAGAAAACAGGGCAGTAGCGTGAGGCGGTGTCAGCGTGAAAGTTGCGTCGCCGGGAGAGTCCCCAGGCGACTGGTGCTATTGTTTGTCTCCAGCCTAGCGGCCGATGAGTGCCAAGGGAAGGAACTTTTGTCAGTGGGAGACTGGCACACCGTCGTGTTAAAAAAAGTACCGTCAGCAGATAACAATCGCGTGAAAAAAAAATGAGACGCCGCAAAATAAGAGCCTAACGTCGAGGACAGGTTTTTACTTGCTTAGGACCTGCGATGTGCATCTGCGATTGGTACGAAGGCTCGTGATGTCAGAAGGAAGGATAATAGGGGGACGTTTTTCGGTAAAGAAGGGTGGATTGGAAAGTCATTGGAGTTCTAGTGTGACGCAGTTTTTCTTGGCGGGATTTTTGCGGAAGAAGCAATTACACCATTTGCAGATGGGCAGTCCGTTAACAATGATTGGCAGTCATGTCTTGCTTGGTGGGAGGGAAAGAGCAGGCTGCATGAATCACATGAAAAATTCGGGAGTTTGACGCTGAACGCTGCACGATTCATGCTGATAATTCGCGGTAGCATTATTAGCAGCACCGGCACCTTAGGAATGTCCATGGTCAGAATTTAGTCAGATCATTGCAGTTATCTGTCCTATATCCACCAGGGGATTGGTAGACATATGCGTTTTTTCAGTCTTTCAGGCAAATAGTCACTTTATTCGTTTAGTTAGCAACTCTCATGTCATTTCAGAATGTCAGTTGGATCTAGAGGGCACGTTTTCTAACTGTTCAAGTAACTCTGGAAACGAGGAGGTTCGCGAGGTGTAAACCATTAGCGCAGTTTTGTAAGTTTAACTTAGTACTATCAGATAGTCAGATACATATCATGTTTGTGTTTTATTTGAATAAATTGATGCATTGAATTAACTATTGACACCTTCAGTTAATTTAATATTCAATATCTTGCAATTCTCCACTTTAAGATCCACAGCTAGGGCCCTGACGTTTCATCGCATTAGTTAATCAGTTTGCGCTCAGTAATTTAGCTTGGGCCTTAAAGGTCTGCCTGTGTAATAATTAATTCTCTGAATCCGGTTAACGATTTCAGACACACGTGACATTTTGCAAACAGAAGAGTACAAATAGACGTAAGACCTTTTGGTGAACACTGTTTTCAGAGCTAACCTTTCGGTAAGTCTGAAACGGACAAATTACAAGCAGTGTGTATTGCATGTGACTACGGGAAAAATGAAATGTGCGTACAGCATTTTTTTCTGGGAGTCGCTTCCTGGGGAGTTCAGCCACTTGATGCAAGTTTTTTTATTTGGCGCCTCCTCGGGGACTTGCGCGTCGATGATCAAGTGACGATGGCGATAGCCTGGAGTGGAGAAAAATCTCCAACTCGGCCGGGAATGGAAGCCGCATTCCCGCGATCAAGAGTTAGCACGCTACCCACAAGGTGCTGATAACGTAAATGAGAAATGAGTCTTGAGTGCGAGGAATAGAAAGAATCTCGTAGGGACTTACTTGGAGAGCCATGAAAACATACGAATGGATTAGGGAACCAGCTGGAGTCCAAGAAGTAATTAGGAGTGCAGTGGAGTGGAGGTGGGGAGGGGGTATATCCAGGTGAACGGACGGTAGGTTGACCAAGCACGTGCGAAGAGATGGGGAAGGACCGAGAAGACGACGAAGTGAAAGGTAGATATTAATTTGCCCTCCGTTTTTGATCTAATCAGTTTATGAATGGAAAATACAGAATATGAATGTTATTCGTTTTCCTCATTTGTGTCTTTTGGACTGGCAAAGTCGTCATCAAACAGTAGTATCTTTGTCCAAAGTAGCCCTGACAGTAATTTTCCTCTGCATACCTGTTGGTTGTTACGTAGTATTTCGCAAAGTTGCTTGCAAGTCTGCCATCATTTTTGCCCCACCGAACACATATTAACGCAAAAATAAACAGTATATTACATTCAAAGGAGGTGTCTTTCATTTATTATTATTAATAATAAATGGTCTTACTAAGTAGGATTGAAAGGTTGAATTCCTATTGGAGGTCATAATATTCCTTGTTCAATTGTTGGTGCTAATCTTCTTCTAAAGAAGACTCAGAAGAATGATACAAAGAATAATACTTCTGGAGGGATCAATAAATATGAGTTTACTTTATTGCGTGTAGAAATTTCAGTCTTTGTTTCTTTCTCTACGTGTTTACTTCTACGTTTACGTAAGTGAGGCTCGAAGAGAAGCTTAGCTTCTCATTACTTTCTTACACAGTGAAACTTGTGTCCAACTCTGTCGCCTGCTTTTGTACAGAAATGGGCCGCTATCGTATTTTTCAACCTTTTAGGTGACCTTAAATTCCTTGATGTTGATGTTGCTGTCTGTTAAAGGACAGCTCAAGAACCAATTAAGATACGGCCCTCCATCTGTGCTCTATCTCTAATGACCACGATAAGTACAGGTCATTAAACTCTTACCTGCTCTTTCTTCCAATACTGTCGACCTCGATACCACGCATCAGAAATTTATTGTACTGCGTTGTGATTTGCCTCTGTTTTCGTTCCTATAGATTTTTAATTATGGTAGATGGATATTTCATCCTGTTAATAAGCCCTTTACTGTGTCACCGATTTGAGTGTTTGCTATAATCTGCTATGGCTTTTGTCGCGCTATGAATTATAACCAGTGTGGAAGAAGATGTTCTAACTTACTTAAGATGTCGTCGTTGGTCTCATTCATTGGTAATGGAAAACAGCCGTGACAATATCCAAGACCGGTGTGAACTTAGTAGTGGGAGCAAAGTCCTGGTTCCAGAACTGAAACTTCATCGTCACTCACCTGGGTATAAAATCAGTTAGACGACAATCTTCCAGGGGGCCACCAGTGGTGACTTCGACGTCATATGGCCTTCCTATGTGCGGAATCGCCTGCCGCCTAGGTAAACCATCAATAAATTCCCAGATTGAAAAACTAAAATGCTTGGTCTGCTGTAAATGTAGCTTAAATGGAGCCTGGTAGGTGTTCTCCACGTTCCGGCGGATAAAGTTTACACCATGACGTACCAGAGTGTGGCTGGCCCGCTTCTTGATTCTCATGGCTGCCGCCGAATCGATGTGATTCGTGTTCTCGGCGAAACGGAAGAGCATTCAGCAAACGGAATCTTCGGTGGAGCATATTGCGCGCATACTGAAATAGCAGTGAGTATTAACTGTTTTATGCCTGCCCAATAACGCACGAACATTGCTGAGGAGAGGGTCCGCCCCGATAGCTGGGTGGCAGCGTGACGGGTTGCCGTCCTACGGCCCGGGTTCGATTCCCGGCTGGGCCGGAGATTTTCTCCGCTCAGGGACTGGGCGTTGTGTTGTCTTCATCATCATTTCATCCCCATCCGGCGCGCAGGTCGCCCAATGTGGCATTGAATGTAATAAGACCTGCACTAAGGGGGCCGGACCTGCCCCGCAAGTGGCCTCTCGGCCAATGACGCCAAACGCTCATTTCCATTTCCACTGGGGAGAGGGAAGATGACGTCGGTTTATGAAAGGTCGGGGAATACCACGCTACTGGCCATTAAAACTGCTACACCACGAAATGACGTACTGCAGACGCGAAATTTAGCCGACAGGAAGAAGATGCTGTGATATGCAAATGATTAGCTTTTCACAGCATTCACACAAGGTTGTGTCGGTGGCGACACCTACAACGTGCTGACATGAGGAAAGTTTCCAACCGATTTCTCATACACAAACAGCAGTTGACCGGTGTTGGCTGGTGAAGCGTTGCTGTGATGCCTCGTCTAAGGAGGAGAAATGCGTACCATCAAGTTCCCGAGTTTGATAAAGGTCGGATTGTAGCCTATCGCGATTGCGGTTTGTCGCATCGCGAGATTGCTGCTCGCGTTGGTCGAGATCCAATGACTGTTAGCAGAATATGGAAACGGTGGATTCAGGGGGGTAATACGGAACGCCGTGCTGGATCCCAACGGCCTCGTATCACTAGCAGTCGTGATGACAGGCATCTTATCCGCATGGCTGTAACGGATCCTTCAGCCACGTCTCGATCCCTGAGTCAACAGATGGAGACGTTTGAAAGACAACAACCATCTGCACGAACAGTTCGACGACGTTTGCAGCAGCATGGACTATCAGCTCGGAAACCATGGCTGCAGTTACCCTTGACGCTGCATCACAGACAGGAGCTCCTGCTATGGTGTACTCAACGACGAACCTGGGTGCACGAATGGCAAAACGTCATTTTTTCGGATGAATCCAGGTTCTGTTTACAGCATCATGATGGTCGCATCCATGTTTGGCGACATCGCGGTGAACGCACGTTGGAAGCGTGTATTCGTCATCGCCATACTGGCATATCACCCGGCGTGATGGTATGGGGTCTCATTGGTTACACGTCTCGGTCACCTCTTGTTCGCATTGACGGCACTTTGAACAGTGGACGTTACATTTCAGATGTGTTACGACCCTTGGCTCTACCCTTCATTCCATCCCTGTGAAACCCTGCATTTCAGCAGGATAATGCACGACCGCATGTTGTAGCTCCTGTACGGGCCTTTCTGGATACAGAAAATGTTCCACTGTTCCCCTGGCCAGCACATTCTCCAGATCTCTCACCAACTGTAATGTCTGATCAATGGTGGCCGAGCAACTGGCTCGTCACAATACGCCAGTCATTACTCTTGATGAACTGTGGTATCGTGTTGAAACTGTATGGGCAGCTGTACCCGTACACGCCATCCAAGCTCTGTTTGACTCAATGCTCGGGCGTATCAAGGCCGTTATTACGGCCAGAGGTGGTTGTTCTGGGTACTGATTTCTCAGGATCTATGCACCCAAATTGCGTGAAAATGTAATCACATGTCAGTTCTAGTACAATATATTTGTCCAATGAATACCCGTTTATCAGCTGCATTTCTTCTTGGTGTAGCAATTTTAATGGCCAGTAGTGTAAATTCTGCGTCATTGTGGTAAGACATACAGAGTGATTCTGCTGCCCCCGCCGATTTGTTTTGTGAATCCCGCGCTACGTCTGTATCAGGAATGGTATACCGGCAGTCGACAGCCATGTAATCGACATCTCTGTCGGAGCTTTGGGCGACTGTTAGCAAATGGAATCATACTGTAAAAAATGTAACTGGCCACATGGCAATTTTGGAATTTCTTCCATACTTGTCCAAGTGTCTCCAGTCTTTGTCCGTGTGATTATGTTTTGAATTTCTCTGTAATTAATTCCCTTTATAATACTTAAGTATTCGTAAATGGTTCAGAAACGTTGCCTTATAAAGTGTGTTTCACCATCGGAAACAACGATATTGACAGGAGATATCGAAATGAGTAGTTTGGAAGTAACAACTTTCCCGTTTATAAGATCCATACCAATTACGAGAGCTTAAATAAATAAATGGAATAAAGTTACAGAGACATCCGTATGACTACACCCATATTTATACAAAGAAGGATTGTAGATACTTGGGTAATAGTATTGGTTAAAAACAGTCTTGGTTGCAATTTTAGTTTTTTAGTTTTCAACGACGCGTTTCGCCTTATTTAGGCATCTGCAGGTTATCTTTTCTAGATGGACGCGTCCATCTGGGAAAGATAACCTGAAGATGCCTAAATAAGGCGAAACGCGTCGTTGAAAACTAAAAAACTAAAATTGCAACCAAGACTGTTTTTAACCAACACTGTTAAGCACTGGCTTGCTGTATGCCACATATGGATTAGAAACAAATACTTGGGTAAGTATGACACAAGTAAGGTGTGTCTTGGTGGAAAAATACTGTGCAACTCATGGCCAGTACTCACTTGTACTTTTACAGTACGATTCTGTGTGCTTACAGTCATCCAAAACTCTGAGAGGAAACTTATATCGATTATATGGATGTCGCCTGTATGGATACCGTTCCTGATACAGGCGTAGTGTGCGTTGTATAAAACAAGTCTAGGGGCAGATGACTCACTCCGTGTGTAGGACAAGCAGTGCGCACTGCTGAAATCGCTGTCGAGTACACAAACGCTACACTCGAATAGTCGACGATCGCAGAGTAGTGTTTGTCCGAGACTCACCTGATGGGATACGAATATATCAAGATTTTAGGGAAACGTCGAAATGGACAGCGTCGTTGGAAAGGCCATCGAAATACGTACCAGGGACAATCTTATCAACAGGGACTGCGGCTGAAGTCTCAGCGAGACTTGCGAACCAGCATTGCGTAGAGTTGAGAAGACACTCAGCAAACGCGCCAAGCTGACGGCCAGGGCGAACGGAGTGGCTGGATCGTCACCGACGCGCGACCTCGGTCGTGGACCGCGTACGGATCGGTTCGAGGGGGAGGGGATGTAAGTCGGTCGTGCGGTTCCAGGAGGTCATTCGCGCCGCCGACACGGCAGTGACGAGACATTACCATCAGCTCGAAACCGAGCTCCATTATAAGACAAATATGGCAGGCCTCAATGAAAAAGGCACAAAATCGCTAAAGCACACAGTCAAACCCAGCCAGGATTTTAACAGCCGTTTCTCCCAACCGCAAGTAAAATAACGGGACCTTCAGCTTTCATCCTTCAAGGGTTATACCTTTCTGCCCTCGCAGAAGTATCAATAAATTGATTCAAATCAGAATAACGTAAGTTATGTCAAGACACAAAAGAACAAGGTCCTGCATATGCCCACCTTTTCCTTCTGGAGGAGTAAAAAAAAAAAAAAAAAAAAAACGCAGTGCACATGATGATTGCGACACGTCTGATCGCTGAAATATTGAATTCACTGGACACTATGACCTGGCAGTACACCTGGACTGTTCGATCAAACAAAAACTGAATTATGTAATTTTATTGCTTCATCCTGATAGTTAACCCTTTCGTGGGTGAAGGGATACATATGTCCCACTAAAGTAATTCACATTTTTTAGCGTTGGGATGTCTACATCTCACACCTGTCTAGTACTACCACGTAACGAGGTGCTCTCAGAACTTGGAGAAAATACTACCGACCACAGGGTGGCTATATAGAAACACGATATTGCAGCGCCTGTGTTATTCCGAATTACCATGCGATCCGGACATGCATGCATGTTCGAAGGAAGAGTGCATCGTAATTCGGAATAATACAGGCACTGCAATATCGTGTTTATTCGCTGACACAGGGCAATCGACTTTCAAGTAATATATCTCCCCTGAATAGGAATATACATAATGGATGTACGAGTTCTGGGTGTAAACAAATGGTTGACGACATATGGAAGATTGGATGTGGCTGTGAGTCGTCCTCGAGTAGCCAAATATTAAGGCAACCGTTCGCGATAAGCGGGAAATCAGGGTTCGACTGCCGGTCCGCCAAAAATTTCCATTGGCGTCATTCCGTTATACAGTTGATAGTTGTCCATATTCGCAACTGCGAATACATTTCATGGATATTCAGAAAGCTGTGAGTGACCAAATAGGGCAGAAAATGTTTATAGATGACACAATGTGTCTGGTTCACGTAAATCAGATCGAATCACTATCTTATCCATTCCAAGAATGGCTGAAGTAACTTACCGTATTTTCTTAAACACCGCAGACATCGTTTCGAAACATTACTACATACCTCAGTAATTCTCTTGGTTTCTACATAGCTGGTTCGTAGTCGGACGTACATGCCCCAGAAAACGCCGTGGAATGTAGGAAACATTGGTGTGTGGTATGACAGCCATCTTCAAACATTATTTTGAAAACTTGTGTGCGATATTTCATGTTTTTCATTCTCAAGAGAATAAATGTGCTTTGTTATAATTTTTTCTATAATGGCGATCCATATAAATCAATCTAAAATGAAAAATTTAACTTTGAAAACCTTAGGTTTACATCAAAACATGGATCCGGTTAGGTTCGATAGACACACGTGTCCTACTTCAAGATTTTCAAAATCTGCAACTTAAAATTCTTTTGGCAGTGAAAGTATATCATTTATCACAAAAGAAGACAGTTTTTGACCTTTTATTTTTCAATTATACGCAAAATAAATTTTACTCGTGAAAGGTTTAAAATTTATGACTGCTCCTAATGTGCAACCTCTTTCGGAGATAAACTGCAAATTCCCACTATCTTGCCAATGATTCCTAGCTCTCCATTTTATTTTAGTGAAACTCAAGCTGTGTAGTCGTTAAATTTCATTTGCACAGGATTTGGTATACAGGACTTCCGCAACTGAGAGGCATGATTAATTAATTTAACGAGATCCGTTTCATTTGTATTAATGATCATTCAAACCACGAGCGGTTTCGGGATGTTACAATCTCATCTTATGGTGTCTGAAATTATTGTACTTTGTAACGCATCACATGCGGTCGGGCCAGTCGGTGCAAGAGCTCCGGCCACTGCACATACGCCGAAAGTCTCTCCAGTTGAGCAGCGGCGCGGCAGGAACGCCACCAAATTAATCAATCTCTACACGTTGCTACTCCCAGATGTATGTATGAAATAAGTGACTGCTTTTGTGAATCATTAATGCTACATCTTTCTCAGTAAGGTCTACTTCTCTATCCTGAATGACACAGTGAAACTTAAACCACAAGAATTCTATCGTCCAACTTACGATTTCACACTGGTTGCGTTATAAAATTATAGCTTAGAACTGGAACTGCATTTCCTTGTGAAACTGATACTGAAATCGTGGAGCAGGACATAAAATCTTATGTGTTTTAAGGTATCTACCTGGGCTACAGCTTCCGCAAAAAGAAACCGTAAGTTTCTTTCATAACAAGAAACGTAATGAAGGCAGAAAATTGCGCAGTGAACATCCCACGTTTTCTGCATTGGATAAGTTGGGACCGTCGGTGTGAAGGCGTTAACAGGTAAGCATATAAGTTTACCGAACAAAATATTAACCATTATCACACGGGGGCACTCTGGAACCTTTGAAGCACTGTACATGGTGTAGAGCCGCTGACCCAAACACGGCAGCGAAGTGGTGTGTATGTGCCAGTCGATTGCATGAAATCAGCACAGTAACATGGGTCATAGGTGGGGACGTGACAGAATGGCATAATGGGTATGTGCACGAGCACACTGTGCGTGAACGTGTCCGATTTTGTTTGGTGTATCAATGCGGATCGGCAAACGCGTCTAGCAGAGGTGTACAAATTCTCTTTCCAGCCTGCCTGTCGCTATCTCCACCGCAACCATTGAAGCAACTCAGATTGCCGCAACGGAGGTAAAAGATTACGTGTGCCCTGAAGCACACTGGTTAAAGCAGACCTGCTTGGGTTTCCGAAAGCCTGGCAAGCTTCACGGGACCCGTTCAGCCTGCAGCACCTGACAAGTTGCGCTATCACTCCAACGTATTTAGCCATGTATATATCTGAGTATGTAGTTCCACTGCAGCTCATTTATCACAACGGTGGGAGCAGCAAAATGAACAAACCAGACTTAGAGATGATTCGGGAGAAATTAAGAACTGGGGAATAAGTGTCAATGACGAAACAGAGCCCTATTTCAGCAGGGGATAAGTTGTGTTTTATGAGGCGCTTCAGATAAACCGATAGGTGTCTAGCAATGCAGATTGTGTAAAAAGTTACTAAACACTCATTCGGGAACCTCGAGTGTGTTACGACATGTTCATAAATTGGACCAGCTGTTTCCTCACACCATAGATATTTTGAAAGAGGACACAGATTTTGCGGCTGACAAGAGTTTGTAAATGTGTGCTAAGAACTTGAGGCCATTTAGCAGCATTAGGGCATACATTGACTGAAATAGGAAAAAAACCTGGCTCAGTGGATATTAAAAACCACATTCTGATGGTGCGCAACGTAATGCGAAAAAAGCTTACTAATGACCGAAAAACTTCAGACATGTACATTTACATTAAAATAATATTAAAAACGAACTTCGTGTTTGGTAAAATACATGTGGGAAATTTACATCGAACTGTTTCGGCCACTTACAGTTAATTTAGAGATGCCGCAGTACACTTCGTGGAAAAATAAATTAAAATTTGTACAGCTGGCATCGTTTTTGGCTGGGATGCACTAAGGTTACAGAAATAGACTACCGAAACTTTACTTCAGTTAACGTTGCAGTATAACAGACACTTTCAGGTTCACAGGTGCAAACCATCTCGACTTTAAGACATAGTTATGATTTACAGAAAACATGTATTAGAGGTGACCTGATGATAGTTCGAATTGAGAATAGCCAGCATGACTCGAGAGAGGGTGAAGTTGCAGAGAAAATTGTTCAAATCGAAATAAATAAATAAGACCGAAACACGCCGAAGGAAAAAAGGACAAATAACATTCACCATTTTATGGCCTACAATGACGCAAAGTGAATTCATATTTCACTGAGCCTCGTCTTATGATACTCTGGTAAAAAAAAATACTTTTCACCAACTTCCGGCACCACTAATAACACTACAATGAAAGCGTGCAGAATAAACCGCTGCGTAACGTGGCACAGAGGGACGAGGGACAAGCAAGCAAGATTCCTTTAACCTGCCTGGGGTGGGCACAGATCGGCATGAATGGGAACAGAGCATCTTGCCCGTTGCTCTGATATCGTGAGGCAGCTTTCCTGCCTGGCTCACAGGCGAGAAAGGGCGGGTTAAAGGCGGAATATGTACACCTCCGGTGTCTACAAGCAGTGGTGTATCATTAGCCACGGGGTGAGAACCGTAACCGTAAAAGACGATTCTGACCGACGAGGAGCGGAGACAAGTGCCACATCTTGTTAATGATAACGAGTTTCAGACAAGAGCGGAGTTGCTACTTTCAGTGAATGCGGGTCTTTCTGAAACGGTACTAAATGAACTGCATGCTACAAGTACTCGGAGTCGGGTACCTCGCCGGCCGGTGTGGCCGTGCCGTTCTAAGCGCGTCAGTTTGGAACCGCGTGACCGCTACGGTCGCAGGTTCGAATCCTGCCTCGGGCATGGATGTGTGTGATGTCCTTAGGTTAGTTAGGTTTAAGTAGTTCTAAGTTCTAGGGGACTGATGACCTCAGCAGTTACGTCCCATAGTGCTCAGAGCCATTCGGGTACCTCGCTGAAGGTCACACACAGTGGCACAGACACGTATTCATTGGGCCAAAGTACAAGAAAATTGCACCGCACCTGACTGGACGCGTTAAGAGTGATCCATCGAGTTGCAGTTTTGTCTTTTTGAACCATGCGAGGCGTCGACTGCCTCGACAATCCAATGAGGCGCTTACCATGCAGCGTGCGGAGTGTTTAGTCCGTGCTGGATTTGGTTCTGCCATGTTTCTGTGGTCATCATCATTACCGTCATCGTCTTCAAGAATTAGGTCTTTTGGCCTTTTCCGTGTCAGAATTGTTCACGCCATCTCTTTAATTCACATTATCTTTCCAGTTTACTCAGTATTTTTCAGGTATGTTTGTAATAGATTCTTGTCTAGTATCAGTACTTATTTTATGGTCCAACATTGAAAATCCCGCTACAAAGCGGAGGAACTTCATCTTTGATGATTCGATTCGTCGTAACTGATCATTCGCTATCATAAAGCAGCAAAGGTAACGCGGTTACTTAGTAGAGTTTAATGTTTCTTTCCGGACGTTACGTTTTAATGTACACTGTGTACTTCCACAGAAATGTCTGAACCTGGCCAGTTTTAGCTCTTCATAATCATATATAAACTCTCTTAATTGGTTGAATTATATGTCCAGCTGTTACAATTTTGGCTCTTATGTTTCCAGTCCTTGAAATGCCATCACGTTTGTTTTATCTGTTGATACTATCATTCCGTATTTAGCGGCAGTTTGACTCAATTTGTGTTCTGAAATTTGAACCTTTTCTTCAGATTCTGTTATTATAATCTGATCACCAGCAAACAGCATCGTCATAAAATTAAAATTACCAAGTTTTAATCTGTCATTTAATAAAGTACCCATTTACTAGCGGTGTCTTCGCTAGGGATCACTCACAATTATTACTTTAGAAAATAAAGTTTTGCTTGTTTTGTGTGTCGCTCTTTAGTGGTAATTGAAAAATACATTTTAATAAGAGGAAATTAACTGAAGTGCCGTTAAGTAAAAGCAGCCAAGTAAAAAAGAGATAAGTTTCAATTATCACACGGCACAGATAAATTACTACTAAGAGAGAGAAGATTAATAATTCAGTATTTTGTCTAACGTGCTTTGATAGCGTGGAGTGGACTGACCGCTCACATCGTTTGTTGGCCGTATGCTGATCATCAATATTACGCGTTTTGCACAAAATTGCTGTCCGGAAATTGAATTTAGAGATCGGCTTAACAGATCTCAGGGACGCACGAGAGGCTGCTACAAATTCGAACATCAATGATGTTCGGCAGCAGCCAGCAAACGACATGCCGGCAGTCTTGCAGTGCTTCTAGCTGAAACATACAAAAGTTGGCAGGCGAGGTTAATTTAGTTGAAATGAAACACTGGTAAACAATAACAGTTATTCATATATTGACGATACTTTCAGATATACAAATACTTTATACACCTTAAAAATATCTTTCAAGTACAACCGCCTGTTACAACGTCATTCGAGAGAGCGATCATCAATAGAGAGAAGGCCCCAGGACAGAGAAAGAGAGAGAGAAAGAGAGAGCCAGACGCCGCTCGTATTTATATATTAGCAGATAACTGAAGACAACTTTACTGTCACTTTTCCTCAGTCTTTCCCTGTTCTTGCGTGGAAAAATGTTCGAGAGACTTCGCTGCGCTCCTTTCCGGAGCGGCTGATCGCATAAAATTTGATTGTTGACGCCGCTTGCGCTGCGTCTAATGCATTATTTACCAATTAAAAAAATACAGTTGCTCTCTCACATTTAAGAATTAATTACAATTCGACATTATAAGACAATTTAAAGATAATACACGGAATTAATACAAAAATACAGCGACTCTGACGTAGGTTTAAAAAACTTATTTTAGTTATGGGGCTTAAATTTATTTACAGATCGAAAAAAAACGTTTCAACTTATTCATGTTTCTGTGAACATGAACTAAAATGTTTGTTTCAACATTCTCGGTGACCAAGCGTTGTCCTTTATTATACATCTTCGGGATGAGTCTTCCAAGACCACAACAGTCATGTTCACAGGACCAACACGTATACAGGGTGGTCCATTGACTGTGACTGGGCCAAATATCTCACGAAATGAGCGTCAAACGAAAAAACTACAAAGAACGAAACTTGTCTAGCTTGAAGGGAGAAACCAGATGGCGCTATGGTTGGCCCAATAGATGGCGCTGCCATAGGTCAAACAGATATCTACTGCGTTTTTTTAAAATAGGAACCCCCATTTTTTTAATACATATTCGTGTAGAACGTAAAGAAATATGAATGTAGTTGGATCACTTTTTTCGCTTTGTGATAGATGGCACTATAATAGTCACAAACTTATAAGTACGTGGTTATCACGTAACATTCCGCCAGTGCGGACGGGATTTGCTTCGTGATACATTACCCGTGTTAAAATGGACCGTTTACCAATTGTGGAAAAGATCGATATCGTGTTGATGTATGGCTATTATGATCAAAATGCCCAACGGGCGTGTGCTATGTATGCTGCTCGGTATCCTGGACGACATCATCCAAGTGTCCGGACCATAGCGCCAACTGGTGTCCCCCTTCAAGCTAGACGAGTTATGTTCTTTGTAGTTTTTTCGTTTGATGCTTATTTCGTGTGATATTTGGCGCGGTCACTATCAATGGACCACCCTGTATATTCGCACCTCTACTGGCCTCCTAAATCATCCGATCTTAATCCCGTAGTAAATATCTGCGGGACTGGAACGGCGCATAAAACGAAGCAATCGACATACTCGCAGTCTGGTAGTCGTGTAGGATTTGATCATCAGTGACGAGAACCTGGAGAAGCCTGCAGACTGTGTTCTTCGCCGAGTTGAGGTCATTGCTCAGCCAGCAGGCGGGTGTACTGGATATCAGCGTGAGGTCTCCTGTAGGTGAGTGATTTATTGCCCGATGTGGTTGGTCGGTGCGTGCTGTGCGCCGCGGCGTGGCGGGCCGCAGCTGTGCCGCCCTGTGGGCGTCGCTATCTTGGGCGGCGGCTATCTTGGGCGGCGGGAGTGCGCAACTGCGCATGCGCGCGCCCGCCGCCGTGCGGCTGCCCAGGAAGCCACCTGCGGGTCTGCTGCGGCTGCCCTCCCTGGCTGCGGCCGGCTCTGTTCCCAGAACGCCCGGAGCCCCGACCTCGCGGCTTCGCCACGCAGCGCTGCAAATACCGCGCCGACTCAACGGGAACTACTCTGTGACGAGCCAATGGTGCCATGGCTAGTTTACTCGCACCTAACGTCCACACCGGTTGGTTCCAACTCGCCACCCTACTTTCCGCTGGACGAAGACATGCGTCATCTATATAAAGATCAGTAATGGGAAATTAGGGCATGACAAACAGAAACTTCAACCTCGAAGTTACAAGAACACTTTCAATTTATCTTTGCTCGTAAAAAAAGCACACTCCTCTTTCCGACCGTTAATCACTCTGACACACACTTTGTCCCGATTCCACCTCTTTTGTTCACAGGGTAAGAAAATTCGTAAAACATCAGGACATCTAACTGGTGGTAGAATGAGGATCACGAATATAAAAAAAATGTTCCAATTCTGAGCGATTTTTATGGAGAACCATTCAGAACCGTATTGCATACCAAAGATTCCAGGCTCAAGCAAGAACACTTAGCGATGCAACGTACTGTGTGTCATCACAGACTGTTCTTTATTTTCAAATGGTTCAAATGGCTCTGAGCACTATGGGACAACTGCTGAGGTCATCAGTTCCCTAGAACTTAGAACTACTTAAACCTAACTAACCTAAGGACATCACACACATCCATGCCCGAGGCAGGATTCAAACCTGCGAGCGTAGCAGCAGCGCGGTTCTGAACTGAAGCGCCTAGAACCGCTCGGCCACAGTGGCCGGCCGTCCATAAGGCGTGCGTTATGAGTCCAGATATTTGTCAGTTTAGTCATCTCTATAAATTAGTTTTATGTCTGCAAGTCTGTCTACTTGATTGAGTCTCTTCTTCACTAACAGGTAAATCGCAATCGCCCGCTCTTTGCATACTGCCTGTTAAGTGAGAGCGTGGTAGGCAATACACACAGCTGGTAAAACATATCTCCTTAGTTCTGTCACAGCCCAACTGAGGGACTTCGCCCTTCACACAATGTCCTTAAACCGTGGAGAGACATGAGTAGGGCTTACGCGTCGAGTTTAGAGGCTGTGTTTCTCTGTAGACAGCCCCAATGTTCCGAAAATGAGTCACACCGTGGCGTCTAAATACACAAATTAAGAAAAGTTTTGCATCAACCCGGTTCCCAGAACTCCTGAAGACAGACGTTGACTGTGTATATCACAGACACAGTTCCTTTGACTGTTCAGAGATGTCACTAAACCCGGCCAAAGATGTAAACAACCATGCATGAACAGCGCCTATTAGACGGAGGGGGTCCGACAGCTGATCATTTCCAGTCATTCCACCAGGAAGGAGGTACACTGCTCGGATTGTCTATAGTTCAACCATGCCTAGACGATCAATACCGCGGTCCGATCGCGTCCGCATTGTTGCTTTGTGCAAGGAAGGACGCTCAACAAGGAAAGTGTCCAGGCGTCTCAGAGTGAACCAAAGCGATGTTGTCTGGACATGGGGGAGATAGAGAGAGACACGAACTGTAGATGACATGCCTCACTCAGTCTGCCTAAGGGCTACTACTGCAATGGATGACCGCTACCTACGGATTATGGCTCGGAGGAACCCTGACAGCAACGCCACGATGTTGATTAAAGCTTTTCGTGCAGCCACAGGACGTCGTGTTAGGACTCAAACTGTGCACAATAGGCTGCATGATACGCAACTTCACTCCCGACGTCCATGGCGAGGTCCATCTTTGCATCCACGACACCACGCAGACCGGTACAGATGGGCCCAACAACACTCCGAATGGACCGCTCAGGACGCATCACGTTCTCTTCACCGATGAGTATCGCATATGCGTTCAACCAGACAATTGTCGGAGACATGTTTGAAGGCAACCCGGTCAGGCTGAACGCCTAAGACATACTGTCCAGCGAGTGCAGCAAGGTGGAGGTTCCCTGCTATTTTGGGGAGGTATCGTGTGGGGCCGACGTGCGCAGCTGGTGGTCATGGAAGGCACCGTAACGGCTGTACGGTACGTGAATGCCAACCTCCGACCGATGGTGTAACCATATTGACAGCATAATGTCGAGGCAGTCGTCTTCATGGACGAGAATTCGCGCCCCCATCGTGCACATCTTGTGAATGACTTCCTTCAGGATAATGACATCGCTCGACTAGAGAGGCCAGCATGTTCTCCAGACGTGAACCCTATTGAACATGCCTGGGATAGATTGAAAAGGACTGTTTATGGACGACGTGACCCACCAATCACTCTGAGGGATCTTCGTCAAATCGCCGTTGAGGAATGGGAAAATCTGGACCAACAGTGCCTTGATGAACTTGTGGATAGTATGCCACGACGAATAGAGGCATGCATTAAAGCAGGAGGACTTGCTACTGGGTATTAGAAGTACCGGTGTGTACAACAGTCTGGACCACCACCTCTGAAGGTCTCGCTGTATGGTGGTACAACGTGCAATGTGTGGTTTTCATGAGGAATAGGGGAAATGATGTGTATGTTGATCTCTATTCCAATGTTCTGTACAGGTTCCGGGACTCTCAGAACCGAGGTGATGCAAAACATTTTTTGATGTGCGTATATCAGGAAATCATAGTCGTTTGTACAGATGTCGGTAAATTGGTTCAAAACAAGTATTATTTTGACAATGCGCTACACTCATGTGTCTTCTGGGGTATCGCAGTCAACCATCAAAGTAAACTTAATGGACATTGCTTGAAGGACATAGGTCCCTTCCGTTGGTTTGTGAAACAACTAAGGCGGCATCTTTGACCGTTTGTTTATAATGCCAACCACGCTCTTACTTAAAAAAACTGTGAACCTGCTGATGAATGTCTGAAAATAAGTCAGCGACATTGCCGGGAAACTATAGCTGTATTCGAGAAAACGGGGAAGACATAACAGCAATAAGCAAAACGTCTGTGTAAAGCATGGAATCAACCAAGGAAGCTTATAAGTAAGTATGGTGAAATGTGTCTGGTTTTCAACTCTGGAAATAAAGTGTTTTCTTTGATTTATCACCCAATCATGTTTCAGCACCTTTGTCCCATACTCTGTGGGCATCATTTCATTTCTCTGTAAATGCAGCACAATTTTACATAGCACGAATATTATTTTTAGACCAATAATACCAGACCAACGAGAAAATTTTTCAGCCAGGCAGTGAAACACTTTTGTGTTTTTCGCAAAAAAAAGTCCTTAGCTTTTCGTGGAAGTTCCCCTTTCAAGTCTCTGCATATTGTTTGACACTTGTTTTTAGCTGAGTCTGTAAGACCCATTTTATTAAAAATTATCTTTTGTGTGTAAAATTTTGTGTAACCGTTCAGGACCAAAAAGCCCATATACCAAGAATTGTACTGTCTGTACAGATAAACGTGGGCGCGGCCTTCAGTTTTTCTGAAGACAGCTGAGAGATGCCTGGCTGTTCGCTTTTGTCGTTTGTCATCCAGATCTTGTAATGTAAGTATCGTTCTCTGTAACTCTGAATAATTTCCGCTGTATTAAGCTAATTCTCATTCAAAACGCGTTCGATTGCTTTATTATAATACCCGTTCACATATTTATGTTAATGACTGTTGTACCGCCAGTTCCATTTCTCAGCCTTTTGTGGAGGAGACGCAACATTTCGAGGTGGCATCGATACGCCGTTCGCTTGACTTCGTTACTAATTTTCAAGATCTTTTTTCTATTATCGTACAACTTGAACTGCAGTCATTCGAAGAAGAAGTCCGAGAATTTTAACCAATTACACAGCATAGAGCGATTATCAGAACCTGATATGCAATTTACACATTCAAAAATTCTATCGGTCCACATCTTTAGTCGCGCGGCTCCCAACTCCAGTCTGGAACAATTGCAACATGTAACATTTCCCTGGATCGGTACGTATTTAGCGAGCGGAGGTGGAAGCCAACTCACAAGTATATCCGTAATGCAGAGGAGGATACGAACCGTGACTCCATTACCAGTTCCGCAGCTCGTGGTCGTGCGGTAGCGTTCTCGCTTCCCGCGCCCGGGTTCCCGGGTTCGATTCCCGGCGGGGTCAGGGATTTTCTCTGCCTCGTACTGACTGGGTGTTGTGTGCTGTCCTTAGGTTGGTTAGGTTTAAGTAGTTCTAAGTTCTAGGGGACTTATGACCATCGATGCTAAGTCCCATAGTGCTCAGAGCCATTTTTTTTCCATTACCAGCCTGATGAAGTGCCTGGTGACTAATGGAACATTCCATCTTCCTCCTGAGCTCATGCCTGAATTTCGTAGCATTATTACGAAAAATCTATTGGATAATATCTGTCTTTCAACGATGATGAAATTAATAAAATAAGTATGTTTACAATTTCTACTGGAACAGAGAATTTTTTGGTGAGATCTGAAATTTTTTATGCGACATGTTTCGGTGCATGATCTTCATCAGGCAGTTTTACCAATACGAAAATCACTTAAAGATTTATCTTTTTAAAAAAATTGTGTTGTTGGGGTACTGTGTGCACTTGAACATGATTCGAAAGCGACAGTGAGATGCACTTTAAGAAAAACTGCTCCAAAGTACACTACTGGCCATCAAAATTGCTACACCACGAAGATGACGTGCTACAGACGCGAAATTTAACCGACAGGAAGAAGATGTTGTGATATGCAAATGATTAGCTTTTCAGAGCATTCACACAAGATTGGCGCCGGTGGCGACACAAACAATGTGCTGACATGAGGAAAGTTTCCAAACGATTCCTCATACACAAACAGCAGTTGACCGGCATTGCCTGGTGAAATGTTGTTGTAAAGCCTCATGTAAGGAGGAGAAATGCGTACCACCACGTTTCCGACTTTGATAAAGGTCGAATTGTAGCCTATCGCGATTGCGGTTTGTCGTATCGCGACATTGCTGCTCGCGTTGGTCGAGATCCAATGACTGTTAGCAGAATATGGAATCGGTGGGTTGAGGAGGGTAATGCGGAACGCCGTGCTGGATCCCAACGGTCTCGTATCACTAGCAATCGAGATGACAGGCATCTTATCCGCACGGCTGTAACGGATCGTGCAGCCACGCCTCGATCCCTGAGTCAACAGCTGGGGACGTTTGCAAGATAACAACCATCTGCACGAACAGTTCGACGACGTTTGCAGCAGCATGGACTATCAGCTGGGAGACCATGGCTGCGTTTACCCTTGACGCTGCATCACAGACAGGAGCGCCTGCGATGGTGTACTCAACGACGAACCTAGGTGCACGAATGGCAAAACGTCATTTTTTTCGGATGAATCCAGGTTCTGTTTACAGCATCATTATGGTAGCATCCGCGTTTGGCTACATCGCGATGAACGCACATTGGAAGCGTGTATTCGTCATCGCCATACTGGCATATCACCCGGCATGATGGTATGGGGTGCCACTGGTTACACGTCTCGGTCACCTCTTGTTCGCATTGACGGCACATTGAAAAGTGGACGTTAGGTACATTTCAGATGTGTTACGACCCGTGGCTCTACCCTTCATTCGATCCCTGCGAAACCCTACATTTCAGCAGGTTAATGCACGACCGCATATTTCAGGCCCTGTACGGGCCTTTCTGGACGCAGAAAATGTTCGACTGCTGCCCTGGCCGGCAGATTCTCCAGATCTGTCACCAATCGAAATCGTCTGATCAATGGTGGCCGAGCAACTGGCTTGTCACAATACCCCAGTCTCTACTCTTGATGATCTGTGGTATTGTGTTGAAACTGCATGGGCAGCTGTACCTGTACACGCCATCCAAGCTCTGTTTGACTCAATGCCCAGGCGTATCAAGGCCGTTATTACGGCCAGAGGTGGTTGTTCTGGGTACTGATTTCTCAGCATCTATGCACCCAAACTGTGTGAAAATGTAATCACATGTCAGTTCTAGTATAATATATTTGTCCAATGAATACACGTCTATCATGTGCATTTCTTCTTGGTGTAGCAATTGTAATGGCCAGTAGTGTAATACTTATGGCGGTTGCCGATGGAACACTTGCCGTTATTCTCTAGACGAATGCTTTTCAAATGTCACCGGTGGTTTGTACGAATAACATTGAAGCAGTACTGTGGCCGCGGTGATTTAGCTTGATTAAACAGTTGTCACAGAACTAGTGCCAGTGACCTGAGACCGTGACCGGCATGCACGCTTGCTGCCCTGAGCAGTGCGCCACCCTTTTAGACAGCACGCAGTTCCCTTTGTGTGGAAGTAAACTGGACGCACAGCAGCTGTGACGTATGGTGAGCGGCCGCTGGAGCGCGTGCCCGCCGTGTGTTACGTAAGCTGCGGTGCGGTGCCTCGCTCCTAATTGCCGTGTTGACTGCCGGCCGCGACGAGGGGTGACATCATCAGCTGCAGGCGCCCCCGCTGCTGTGTAAACGCGCTCTGCAAATGTTTTCGCAAACCAGCGAGGCCACACCGGGGCCAGGGCGCCTTCTCTGCTCCCTCACGTGGCAGGTGGACTCACCTCGGATATACAGCAGGCTAGGACGCGGCGGAAGCACTAAACCTGCCTGGCGAAGTTGAATTAAAATAGCGAAATGGAGCGCCCCGTAAGCTGTTACCTCACTCGTCGGAATATTTTCTTCGTGAGACTCGTCGGTCGCTGGACAGTACAGGCAAATTATAAGGGGCGATCAAAAAGTTTCCGTTCGAAGGCCGTACACTCCAAAATCGGTATGCTAAACAGGCCAAATCGCCCTGTGCACCGAGGCAATCATCCCACCGACACGCCAAACTGTAGATACCCATTTGGAAAAGACCAGTTCGTGGTGGGTGTGGAAGCCCGTAACCGCCTGGTGCACAATCTCGTCTGACAGGAACCGTTGATCCTTCAAGGCCCTTTCTGAGGGACCTGTAACACCTCCGATTTATGTATCCCGCTCGATCGGGATCTGATAGCAGCCCTAATAAATATTAATTAATGTGACCGTGTACCTAATGGGGCTGGCAATCGGATTGGACTACTACGGAGTTGTTACATTCCATTTTGTCCTTCTCAAATGCTGTAATAATGAAATGTCTGGTGACAAGAAGAACGCCAACACAGCTTCATTAATCAAGAACCTATATTCGTCTCTAAAACACAAGAAAAAGGAGACAGCCACTGCCTTCGTCATACATATTTAATTACGGCTAATCTCAGCACAGGCTTCTTCGTTATTCATAATCGTCACACGCTAAATACAATCACTGCAATCCAATACTGCAATCCAACTCTGCAATCCAAATGATGCCGGCGCGGTAGACGCGAAACCACAAATATCGGCACAGTAATATCACTGATCACTCTCGTAATTGTACTTCTTCACTTTCCCGTATTATTCTAACACAAAGGGGTTAAACCGCGGCGATGGCCACTCCCTTTGTCGGTAAGCCTTGCATTACATCAACCGGCCTCCACACGGCTCGGCCCGCAACCTGGAACTGAACTCAACTCTACACTCGCATTCGCAACACGACACTATCGATTGTTTGCCCTATCGACCTGTGCCGAGTGCAAACTTATAGTAAGGGCCCACGGACCCCTTACAGACCGAAGGCGTGAAGGTCACATGGGGAGAGATCAGGACTCCAGAGCGGGTTCTCGAGTGTCAGCCACTAGAGTTCGTGTAACTTTTGCGTTACGACATTTGCTATATAGGGACGTGCGTTATCATGAAGCAGCAGCACCCATCGTCAAATTTTTCCCAAACGCTTCGCCTTAATGGCAGACACGCTGTCCCGTACAAATTCTTCATTCTCCGATGGATGTCTTACCGGTGTTTGTCCTTCGGCAGTCAAGAAAAGCATAACAGTGTGAGGTGGCAGAATAAACGAAGGTCAGATTCGCACCTTACATGAGAGCTTTATACATCGCAACGGGAAGGTGAATATGACACCTAACTTAATTCGGCGGTAATTAGCAAATTTGCCTAGCAGTATGTAATGCAATAAGGGATGACATTCAATCTATGGTAATTAACACACCGTTCCTATAATACAAGGTGAAACAAGCAGTGAGAGGCTTTTTACTTTGGAATTCAGAGACGGCGCAGAGGCAAGGCCGCGCTACAGGGGGTACCACACAAACCACTTAAAGGGGTATTCCAGGCGGAAAGTTAACGACCGATCAGGTGAATCAGACGGGGAAAGCGAGTATAATGGCCCATCTAAGGGAGAACAGGAAAGAAGGCTTTTAGTAAACTGCGTTTCGGGATTCCAAGTGGATACGAAACAAGACCATTTTTGATCACATGTTCAGCGAGTGGTACACACGTGAGAGAGTCAATGTACGCATTTAGGCATCTGGAACAGGCACAAAACATCCAACTGGCGGAAACGCGCTAGGAAGGAGAAAAGATCCAAAGTTTCGAGGCAATTTAATGGTAGGGACCATGCGATTGGTGGAGACAGTTTCCACAATATAAGAGGAATACTCCTATTGGTCGAAAAAAGTCGTGATGTGAAGAACAAAAGAACCCAGGTGGGGAGACAGTTTGGCTATGAGCAGAACGTACCTACAGCTTTTGCATGGGGGGGGGGGGGGGGGGGGACGGTCCAACACTATCATTTAGGAAGGTAAACCTGTCTTCGCCCACCACATAAAAAGGTTTTGCTGTTAACGCCAATAGAGTCAATCAAGCAGAAATTAAAAAATCCACAAATACGTTAGCATCCATATTACATGCGGGTAAAACTGTAGAGAAACACTAACTGATCCAAAAGTCTTTAAATAAAACATATGTATTGTAGCTGTTGAGGTAATTATTTATGAAAAAGCAACTAACTGTAAGCTAACATTGGAGGTAATTATATATTTTTGAATATCATTATTAATCATTTATATTAAGCAATAATATAATTATATTAGTCTTTGTATTTAAATTGTGACACTTTGGCATTTTGCTGTAACTTCAAGTCGTAAGTTAATTTAAAAATAAACATTAATTACTCTAATTGAAAGCATTATACACTACTGGCCATTAAAATTGCTACACCACGAAGATGACGTGCTACAGACAGGAAGTAGATGCTGTGGTATGCAAATGATTAGCTTTTCAGAGTAGTCACACAAGGTTGGCGCCGGTGGCAACGCCTACAACGTACTGACACGGGGAAAGTTTCCAACCGATTTCTCATACACAAACAGCAGTTGACCGGCGTTGCCTGGTGAAACGTTGTTGTAATGCCTCGTGTAAGGAGGAGAAATGCATACCATCACGTTTCCGACTTTGATAAAGGTCGGATTGTAGCCTATCGCGAATGCGGTTTATCGTATAGCGACATTGGTGGTCGCGTTAGTCGAGATCCAATGACTGATGGCAGAATATGGAATCGGTGGGTTCAGGAGGGTAATACGGAACGTCGTGCTGAATCCCAACGGCCTCGTATCACTAGCAGTCGTGATGACAGGCATCTTATCCGCATGGCTGTAAAGGATCGTGCACCCACGTCTCGATCCCTGAGTCAACAGATGGGTACGTTTGCAAGACAACAACAATCTGCACGAACAGTTCGAAGACGTTTGCAGCAGCATGGACTATCAGCTGGGAGACCATGGCTGCGGTTGCCCTTGACGCTGCATCACAGACAGGAGCGCCCGCGATAGTGTACTCAACGAAGAACCTAGGTGCACGAATGGCAAAACGTCATTTTTTCGGATGAATCCAGGTTCTATTTACAAAATCATGATGGTCGCATCCGTGTTTGACGACATCGCGGTGAACGCACACATTGGAAGCGTGTATTCGTCATCGCCATACTGGCATATCACCCGACGTGATGGTATGGGGTGCCGTTGGTTACACGTCTCGGTCACCTCTTTTTCGCATTGACGGCACTTTGAACAGTGGACGTTACATTTCAGATGTGTTACGACCCGTGTCTCTACCCTTCATTCGACCCCTGCGAAACCCTACATTTCAGCAGAATAATGCACGGCCGCATGTTGAAGGTCCTGTACTGGCCTTTCTGGATACAGAAAATGTTCGACTGCTGCCCTGGCCAGCACATTCTCCAGATCTCTCACCAACTGTAATGTCTGGTCAATGGTGGCCGAACAACTGGCTCGTCACAATACGCCAGTCTCTACTCTTGATGAACTGTGGTATCGTGTTGAAGGTGCACGGACAGCTGTACCTGTACACGCCATCCAAGCTCTGTTTGTCTCAATGCCCAGGCGTATCAAGGCCGTCGTTACGGGCAGAGGTGGTTGTTCTGGGTACTGATTTCTCAGGATCTATGCATCCAAATTGCGGGAAATGTAATCACGTGTCAGTTCTAGTATAATATATTTGTCCAATGAATACCCGTTTATGATCTGCATTTCTGCTTGGTGTAGCAACTTTAATGGCCAGTAGTGTACATGGATCTAAAATATTTGGACTGGCGAAAAATGAAAGAAGGCGCTCTTAATGTTTCAATTAAAAACAGTAACATATAACGATAAAACGAAAAACAGCAAGAGTACATTCGAAGATATCGAAAACTCGGTTTAAATATTAATTAATAATTAAAAACATTGATCTTAAAGAGAAGCACTTCACACTGTCACTAAAACTGCAAGGACCTGCTCTAGGGCTAGGAGCCTATGATAAGGGGATAAGATTTGGCGAGGAGGCGGTGGCAAAGATGGAGCGGTGGTGGCGGGAAGGGAGGGGGCAGTAAATGAGCTTCGGTGAGCCCAAAATTTAAAGGGGTTAGGGGAAGACGGTGGTGAAGGGGGAAAAGGAGTAGAGGAGTAGAGAAATACGAAGAGGGGACGGAGAGGGAGCCCTGATGAGTAGTGGGTGGGGTAGACTTAAAGTTGGTAGAATGGGTAAATCTCGGGTCTTAGTTCATGATATGGGAGGGAGACATAGTTGAAATTTTTTTGGGAGTGTATGTTGAGGTCACGATATGCACACAGTTTTTAACTTTAATACTTGTCTTACGTAAAACCTTAACTTAATGTTACACCTCTTAATGAGTGGACTAAGACCTATCTAAATTTTTAAATCGGGGAAATAATTACAAGAAATATTGTAAATGAAATGTTTGTTGTCAGTGGAAGCTGTAGGCAACCCGCAGTGAGGGTCGTGAACCAGGAACCTGGTTCGCCGTTTAACTATACAGATGCGTCCAAGAGCTTCAGATCGTCTATGGATGCGTAACTTCGATGCTGCCCGATTGGATTCAAATCCGGGGAGTTTAGTGACCAGGAGAGCACGGTAGACTCATCCTGGTGCTCTTAGACCCACGCACGTACTCTGCGAGATGCGTGACACGGTACAGTGTCCTGCTGGTAGATGACATTGTGCGAGGAAAAGCTAACTGCATGTGCGAGTGGACACGCTCCCCGAGGCCATCTGTCCAGTGGAGTATAAGAAATGAATCATCTGAAAAGGCCACCTGTCGCCACGCACTGAACGTCCAGTTGTAGTACTGGCGTGTAAATTCCAGCCTTCGTCGCCGATGGACAGCCGTCAGTATGAGTGCACGGCCCAGGCGCCTCTGTGAAGGCCCATATCCAGCAACGTTCGCTAAACGGTCGTTGAGGATACAAGGCTGATAGCCCCTTTATTCATCCGGGTGGTCAGTTGCTCTATGTTGCACGTCTATTCGCACGTACTCATCTCCACAGCCGTCACTCACCCTGCCATCTACGGCCCATGGTGCACCACAGTTGCCTCTGCGCTGGTTTTGGATAGCGCCATTTTACCACGCACAGTTTAAGCATGGCTTCACGTGAGCAGTTTACAAACTTAGCCGTTTCGGAAATACTTCCATGCTTCCCCCGACAGCCAATAATCATGCCCGTTTGGACGTCATTTAAATCGCTCCGTTTCCGCATTACGACAACAGCTGCACTGTTTTCTGCGTCCACCCGACACGTTTTGTACAGCCTCCATTTCTAGCGTAGCCACCTGCCGTCTGTGAGCGGTTAATGAACATTGACGTCGAACTGACGTAGTGGCTATTAATGTGAGTGGGCAGTGTATTACATAATTCTTGAGACCCGCCGTCTGACACTGAAAGAGCTTCCTGTGGTACCGTGTTTGCCAACTGTGCAAACATGCTCCACACACATGTTATACATAGCTCAAAAGAATTAGAGGAACAACATATCACAATAACGCTGGACAGTCACACTGGACATCTTCGGCCCTTGAGCGCCAACCTGTTGGGCCAATGATGAAAGCAGCCGTGAAGCCACACCATGCGGTGACACGTTCAACATAGAGAGGAACTTCATGCACAGTGACTGGAGGTAAAGATCGCAACAGTCGGCAATTCTGTATGTTCACCTCATCCGTCAGAGAAAAATGACCCTCATCGTCCATAGGATGCTCCAGGGCCAGGCCTTGTCAACTTCAATGCTTGCGAGAAATTGGAGAGCGAAGTCAACACGCCGTTGTGCGTCCTGTGGTGCAAGCTGCTGTGCTATGTGGATCTTGTACGAATACCATTTGAGAATGGTTCGAAGTACCTTCCATACAATGGACCACAGGATGTTCAACTGTCGTGACACAGCACGCACACTGCCTGACCATCGGGAATTGCGCGCGGCGTTGTCTGCCATAGCAACAGCGATTTCATCAACCACCTGTCGGTTTCTTCCCAGTTCTCCAGTTGATTCGAACTTCTTCATTATGCTCCGCACAGCAGGTGGAGAAACAGGACCCTTCCGTAATCCTTTTCAGCAGGCGATATTTCCGAAGTGCAGCTGCAGCATTACGGTTATTTGATAATAGAGCTTCACGAATATTGCCGTGCTCCTTTTGTCCAGACTCATGCTGACATGTCAACAAGTGCACTGCGATGGAAATCATGCACCCCATACTCCGAAGATTAATGCTACCAAATTGGGTACTCGTGTGGTTTCGGTGTTATAACGTGGTAAATAGGGAATGTTTAATTATAACCATCCGGTATTTTGACACAGGCGGTACCTGTGGTCTTATTAAATGGCTTGTGAAGTTCGATTTCAACGTATGCAACAATTAAAGTCATTCGCCATGTATTGGCTCTGCCACGCATTACAGTGTCAGGTGATCCCTCGGAAGGCAGTGAGTACCGGTGTCTCGGTGTTTTCTAGTGAGCTACACAGGTGGTAGTTGTCCTTTGTGGACGCTGCATTCAATTAAGCACATGCAATGCGACGTCCTAATGCAATGCAAGTTGTAAGGGTGGTCTGTTGCATCTAGAAAGGATGTTACTGTAGATGTCAATGTCTCTCCATCTGCCACGCATCGGCTGCGGACTCGCTACATGGAGATAGGTCATTAGACAAGATGAGTTGGACAAGGTCGCCGACACATTGCAGCCGCGCATAAAGACCGATAGCCGGCCATCTCTGCGTTGCGGCGTCGCACTGATATCGGCAGGGCACTACAAGTCGATCTCAGAAGGGCCATGGAGGCGCTGTGTCCGACCAGACTGTAATGAGCAGATTAAGAGAAAAGACCGTACGTCCCAGATGTCCGTTTCGAGTGTCCTGCTTGACACAACATCTTGCCGGTCGCCTTCTGTTCTGCCGTTTTCATGGGAACTGGAAACTTCGTCACTGCCGAAACCCATCATTCACGGACGAGTTCAGATAAGCCGCAGTAATCTATGCAACGTATATCCCATTCGGCACAGAGGCTACGGTTTCTTAGTAATTTCAACTGTAATTAGCACATCTGCAACGAAATACTAAGGGCTCATGACTGGCTTTGTAGGTAACACAGCTATCTAGATTCATGTATTTTTCTTCCATCGAATCACATAGCCAGCTGTGATCATTAGTATGTTTGTAGGAATCTCAGCTATTTTACGAACACGAGGGAATTGTAATAGCTGGTGTAATTACGATAAAATAAAATTAGTATCATTATACGAATAGAAATGTCCTTACTGTAAACTGGTGCACAAAATTTAAGGACGAAAGTAAATTTCGTATGATGTATGTGAGCCGTGTGCGGCTTGTGTCCATGCCATTTATTGTTTGTCATCTTCTCTTACGGTACTGCCGCCTCGTTTACTTATTCCATTTACTGGTGTCACTAACTTCCTTCCTTACCTGCCATGAGTGGTAGCAGCAGCGCTTATCGATAAGTGCACTGTCGTACCATCTCTGGAGCTTCCGGTAGTATTTCTGGTAGTCGTGTGTCTGGACTTGAGAGGGGACGCAGTAGCAGTGAAGTCGGGGACGGAGCGCCGGTGAGGCGCAGACAGCCAGTGCTCGCCGGCCGCTGGCGACACACACGAACCGTCCGACGGAGGGAGACTGGAGCGGGAACGACGTTGGTTGGTCGTTCTGTCGGTCGTCTCATCGGCCGACGTTTATTTGGTCCTTTGACCGTTTCCGGGCCTAGGCAGTCAGTCGGTTGGGGCAGAGCAGCGAGGAAGTCTCTGTGGCGTGTGGTCAGGCCGGAGCCGCTGGTGGCGTGAGCGCGCGGTTGGAGCTGTGAGGCGCTTCTTGCGAGGGTTACGAAGTTCGTCGCCCACCGATCCTGGACCCTAAAGATGAGTGATCACTTAACCTACTATCAAGCCTCAACTGCTATCACATCTCTTCGTTTGATCCTGGTTGTCGCTTTGTAGGAGATTAACGCAAGCAACACCGTGTGTTCTTTGAAGTTGAAAGGGTACAGTACCGCCCGACATTGAAAATAGGTACAACATACTTCATTATTTTTGTCAGAACAACACTTTTTTTTTGTAAAATAACTCAATTTCAATTAATACAACGAAGCCGGATACCAGTGTGGGAAAGAATGACAATTTATTTATTTAATTGATCACATGTGCACTCCCACAAAGTAAATCCCTACATCCAGTTTGGTGAGATCTGTGAAATGAATGAATGTATGGTCGTCTGCTAACCGCAGATAGTGAATGTGAATATATGATCATCTTTGAGTCGATCCTTTGGCCACCTTTGGTGGGACCAAAGAGATGAAATTTACCTGAGCTTTGGGCGCCTGAAATGTGGCTGACCAATACGGCAGAATGGTCTTCCCCCACCTCGACAGAGGTGCGAGATGACCTAGAGAACGGCCATGTTTCAGCACTCTGCCGCTGGATCTTGTGCTGTTAAGACCTGTTTTAGTTGTGCTCCGTAATGACGAAAGAGTGGAGACATGGTATGCATGTGGAATATTTAAGAGTAGTTTGAAATAATAATTTCTCTATTTCAGGAACTTTTGTGGGGAGAATTAAATGTCAGGCAGGTAATATTAATGGGATTGTAGTAATCTTCGGAAGTGACCAACGGTCACTATGAAACCACGTGTAGCAATAAGTTGAAATACTTCCGTGTGATTAAGTTAAGCTGAATTACTAGCGTGTGTACAATAACTTGAAATGTTTAAGAAATAGTGTGTGTACCATAACTTGAAATATCTAAGAAATGGCGTGTGCAGGACTTGAAATTAGAGACGAGTACTTCCACGTGAGACAAAAGATAAAGAGAAGTACTCGTCCATAGTATCAGTTGAGGACTCGGTGTGTGGTGCATACGTTCTTAATATTACTTTGCGTGATATGATTCCGTGTGACGCTAGATTCAAACTCTGAGAGAGAAGCAAGGTGAGTCGACCGTCTATCCAGCAACGCCACTTGGCTTGCATTGCACAGGAAGACGTGCATATATCTCCAGAGTTCATAGTAGAAAAGTAGAATTACGAAGTGGGGCAGTGTCGTGTGAAACTGGGATAAATGTTAATTGAAGTGGGAAAGCTGAAAGTGATAGTGTTGTGACTATTTAGTGTTTTGTATTTCATATTGTGGTGTGATGTATGTCATGTAATTTGGGTATGTGTGGTTTGCATGGGAGAGTAGCAAGGTAGTTTCAAAAGATTAGTCGGTTATGCTTTTTCCTTCTGTACTGCTCGGTCTGGAGGATAGTTTCGTGATGATGATTGTCAGAGTCGAAGTGTGAGAAATAATAAAAGATCCACCATCCTATCCAGAAAGTGCACTGCAGCCTTAAATAATTACGAGATCAGAATATAGAGGTTCACCAATGTAAAGCCATGCCCACTGGGCGGAATTTCTCATGTGTTATTGTTGTAGGTTATAGAATTTGTGAGTTTAGGTTAGAGAATTTATCGGAATAAATAAGATAGTGAAAAGAAAAAGATTGGTGGACTTTTCCTTCGAATTGTATGTTGTCATAATGTCCCGAATTTATAATGTGTGCGCCATTCATATTCAGTGCGGTGGCCACGTGTTGACAAAAGCCGTTAAATAAAAATAGAAAGAAAATGTGGTATTGCCAGTGCGTAGTGTACAGTCAGAGTTCTGTAAATTACTGATAGTCAGATGCGTGTTCCCGTTGCGTATTAATCATATAGGAGGATAACTTGTAACTTAATTGTGAGTACGAGAGTTCATGTTACTCGATAAATAAGAATGAATCCACTCGCTTGGCAGACCACTCATCTTGCAGGCCTGACTGCTTGATGCCACAGTATGAGCAAGGCATGTGGGTGCCTCTCAAAGTCAGCTAGAATTGCAGCTGTCTTCCTGTGAGGTGTTTAACTTAATTTAATTCATTCCTTCATTAATGAAGTGTACCATCGGCATCTTCTGCCTTGTGGCCGTTGACGTTCCGGTGACCTGCCCTGGGCGTTGACGTAGTTTTCGGCAATGTATTTTCCTCGTCATGCTGATGTTGTCCAGCACGGCGTGTAGTTCGACAGCTGAGGTGTTGTTGGTAGTTTTGGGCGTTTATTCTGACTTGGATGGATTGGGCACCAGTATCCAGAATGTTGTGGTATTGATATCTTGTTGTCGTTTTGCTGGTCGGGTGGAGCAGAACTGATCTTGTTGGTTGGTTCGTCGGCTGGCTTTTGGTTGGGTTGCCTTCCGATTAAGAGGTTGTCGGTCTGGCTGCCTGTCTCACCTAAATGTGCGTTACTGTTACTTCCCAGGCCGACCCTTGGAACCTTCTGAGCGCCACTCCCTGTGTTTTACATAGTGATTTCCTTTTAGTATTAAGTACTCTGTGTGACCTTCAGCCGAGTTTTAGCTTATTAAAGTTGTAAGCTTTTTCTCTTTAGGCCTTAAGCCGTGAAATTGTCTTCTCCATGGTGAGTGGCCTTCAGCCAAGTTTTAAACTCTCTTAAACTGAAAATTCAAAATACTGCTCTTGCCATTAAGCCATAACATTGTTATTTTTTTTGGGGTATGAGGCCTTCAGCCGAGTTTGCATGAAATGTTTTAAGCTAAGGTCCTCAGCCTTTTCAAATTGAAAGCTCTTCTTCCTAGGCCTTAAGCCGTGCAATTGTTTTTGACATGGTGTGTGGCTTTCAGCTAGTTTTAATCTCTCTTAAATTAAAATTTCAAAACTTTGTCTTGCCCTTAGGTCATAAGATTGGTATTCTTTAGTATGTGGCCTTCAGCCGAGTTCTAATCTCTCTTAAACTAAAAATTTAAAATCTTGGTCCTGGGTTAAGTCAAAGCCACCAGCCGTGTTTGCATGAAATGTTTTAAGCTAAGGCCCTCAGCCTGTTAAATTGAAAGCCCTTCTTCCTAGGCTTTAAGCCGTTGAATTGTTTGGTGGATATGCGGCCTTTAGCCGGGTTTCAGCCTATTTAGAATTAACGTTGGAAACCTTTGTATTGGCCTTAGGCCATAACACTGTTCTTGCTTAATATGTGGCCTTCAGCCTATTTTTATTGAAGTAAAAAAAATTTTTTTTTGAAAGAAGTGAAACTTCCAGAAGAGCTCCTGTACTTCAATTCTTTGTTTAGGCCTTGGGCCCTGGATTTTCGTATGTGGCTTTCAGCCAATTTAAATCAAATCAAAGGAGCTCTTTCGATAATTCCTTGAGAGTTTTTAATTCTTGGTTAGATTATTGTGTGTTTTAACTAATAAAATTTATATGTTGAGTGTGGCTGACAGCAACTTATTTTGGCCCTTTTACATAAATATAACCTCACCCGCTCTGTCCTGCTAGCCCAGGGATTTCAGTATCACTGCAGATGGCATAGCTCGATAAAACTCGGCCATACACAGAAAGAAGTGCTACCTTTCAGTACAGAAGGTATCTGAATGAAATACAGAGTGGAAGAACAGAAATGACCCTTTTATTCAAAGACAATAATTAGACTGACAATAATTATACTGAAGACCACGATTTACGATGAGCGCTTGTACATTATAAAAGTCAGGACATGATTCTTAATACGCTGTGTGACCACCACAGCGGGCTAGGCATGTTCAGCAAGATGCTCCCATGCTGGGTACAAGACTGGTCAGGAGATGTTGCGGTAGGTCGTTGCATTCCTCCACCAGTGGGCCTGACAAATGCTGGACAGTCGTTCATGCATGCGGACGTGCTGCTGTACGTCTCCCTAGGGCAGCCCACAAGCGCTCGATGGGATTAAGTGAGAAGAACGGGCAAACCAATTCATTCGCCGAATATCTTTTCGTTTCAAGAGCTGCGCAGTCCGATGCTGTCGCGCATTGTCACGCATAAAAAAAAAGAAGTCGTGGCCGAGTGTACCCTTGAAACGAAGCATGCTGGGAAGGAGTGCGGCGTCACAATAATGTTGACCGATGAGTCTACCGTGTTCAAAGATCTGGAGGTCAGTTTGCCCACGCAGCATCATGCCCTCCCACGCCATAACACCTGCACCACCAAACAGAACAAGTTCAACAATATTATGGGTGCTTACGTTTCCCAGCCTCTCGCCACATGAGAATACGTCCAGCATTGTCGAACATCATGCTTTTGGTGGTCCAGGTGTTATAGTGTGTGTGCGTGGGGAGGGGGGGGGGGGATATTGTTGCATGTGTCCTGACCTCTAAATCTTTGAACACGGTACAATCATTGGTCAACGCTATAGTGACACTGTACTCCATCCCCAAGTGTGCATTCGGCCCTGACTTGACTTTTACGAGTGGCACCGCGTGACAGCATCAGCTCTTGGGATGAGAGGACATTCGGCGAATGAACTGGCTTGCCCGTTCTCCCAACTTAAATCCCACGGGGCATGTATGAGATGCGTTGGGGAGAAACATCGCAGCACGTGCCGCCCAGCAGTTGTCAGCCGCGCTGGTGGAGGAGTGGAACGCCCTACCACAAGATCGCCTTACCAACGTGTGCGCAGCGTTGGAGCAACTCGCAGAGCACACATTACCCTCCGTTGTTATCACACAGCCTATTCGCAATCATGTCCCGCCTTTTGTAATGTACAGGAGCGCATTTTAAATCGCCGTAACTTCACTGTAATTATAGTCTTTGAGTAAAAGTCTAATTTTTCTTCTTCTCATTGCGTATTTCATGCATTTACCTTCTATTATGCGCTGTAGCTATTCTTTCTATGCCGGCCGGAGTGGCCGAGCGGTTCTAGGCGCTACAGTCTGGAACCGCGTGACCGCTACGGTCGCAGGTTCGAATCCTGCCTCGCGCATGGATGTGTTTGATGTCCTTAGGTTAGTTAGGTTTAAGTAGTTCTAAGTTCTGCGGGACTGATGACCTCAGCAGTTGAGTCCCATAGTGCTCAGATCCATTTTGATTCTTTCTATGCGTGGTCAAAGATTCATCGGGCTGTGTTACTTAGCAGTGTAATATGACGCGAAAGCTGTTTTCGTCCTTTAGTTTTTCGCACCAGTGTATTTAGTCTCGATAATTGTATTTAAATTAAACGTTACCAAATAAAATATGTTGTGCATCTCCCACCTGTATTTAGCAGTGGCTACCTGAAGCAAAAGCAGTTTTTAGTGAACAGGCGGTTTGAGCACTCCGACAGCGCCATAATTATGATATTACCGCTCAACGTGTTTCAAATATCAATTTTTAGGGTGATGTAATTTTCTTTTGAACCTCGCAGATTCATTCTTTGAACCATTAGAGCAGTGCAAGACGAGAGACTGAGCGAAATATGGCCGATGAACAACACAGGTAACACGAATATACTCCGCTGAAATGCCTGGGATACTGGTACATCTGTCTGATATCATATAGGGCCCAGCGAGCAAGCAGAGGCGCCGCAACACGACGTGGTATGGACTCGACTAATGTCTGAAGTAGTCTGGACGGAAATGACACCATGGATCCTGCAGGGATGTCCATAAATACGTAAGAGTACGAGGGGATGGAGGTCTCTTCTGAACAGCACGTTGCAACTTGCAACGCATCCCAGATATGCTCAATAATGTTCATGTCTGGGGAGATTGATGGCCAGCGGAAGTATTCAAACTCAGAAGAGTGTTGCTAGAGCCACTCTGTGGCAATTCTGGACGTTTGGGGTGTCGCATTGTGCTGTTGGAATTGTCCAAGTCCGTCGGTATGCACAATGAACGTGAATGGATACAGGTGAACAGACAGGGTGCTTACGTACCTGTCACCTGTCAGAGTCGTATCTAGACGTATCAGGGGTCTCATATCACTCCAACTGCACACGCCACACACCATTAGAGAGGCCCCACGAGCTTGAACAGTCCCCTGCTGACATACAGGGTACATGGATTCATGAGGTTGTCTCCATACCCGTACACGTCCATTCGCTCGATACAATTTGAAACGAGACTCGTCCCACCAGGCAACATGTTTCCATTCATTAATAGTCCAATGTCGGTGTTGACGGTCCCAGCCGAGGCGTAAAGCTTTGTGCCGTACACTCGCCAACGATACAAGAGTGGTCGTTCGGCTCCGAAAGCCCATATCGATGATTTTCCGCTGAATGGTTCGCACGCTGACACTTGTTGATGGTCCAGCATTGAAATCTGCAGCAATTTGCGGAAGAGTTGCACTTCTATCACGTTGAGCGATTCTCTTCAGTCGTCGTTGGTCCCGTTCTTGCAGGATCTTTTTCCAGCCGCAGCGATTTCGGAGTTTTTGATGTTTTGCCGGATTCCTGATATTCACGGTACACTCGTGAAATGGTCGTACGGTAAAGTCCCCACTTCATCGCTACCTCGGAGATACCGTGTCCCATCGCTCGTTCGCCGACTATAACACCACGTTCAAACTCACTTAAATCTTGATAACCTGCCATTGTAGCAGCAGTAACCGATCTAACAACTGCGCCAGACACTTGTCTTATGTAGGCGTTGTCGACCGCAGCGCCGTATTAACTAGCTAGACTGTCTATCTACCCCTTTGCCTGCTCGTCTCTGCTGTTATTTGAATGTTGATGTACAAACGAACATTTTTTGTCCTTTATTGTCACAGTTGGCGTTTGAATTGAACTGGTAAACATAATCGATAGAATTCTGAACTTTTACTGAGAGATGATAGCAGTACCGGACCGGGAGTCAACGTGTCTTCTTAAGTTTTCACAAGGAGCTCTCTGCCATATGAGGTTTCCTATCACTTTCATCGGGCAGCTGTAAACTTCAGCATGAAAGCATTGGCAGACTGCAGAATCACACACTTAGCCAAGTCCCCAAATGGCAATGGAAATATCTCAGACTTTCTACATGATGTTCCCATGCAACATCGATTGTCACGTCTAGTTAATCTGCTGTGAAGCGTAATATATGTTCAAATTTTAGTATTGTAAAGTAGCATAACATGTTATAGGTAAAATGACGACACAATTGGTTTCCGAAACAGAAAAACGTGTACTCTTTCAGAAACACGAAACAACTGTGTACGATAGTGTATGAATAAGAAATCGTCTTTCCATGCTGTTGATCCAAAGAATTATTTACAGGTAATACAGAGAAATATGGAAACGCCAGACGGAATTAAACTTATTTGATCATATTATGAAACAAGCCACAGCCATTCTGAAAATCAGTGGGCAGGCATAGCATCATTAAAATTTCAACCACTGAAGATCGTCTTTTGTAAAACAATCAGATAACTCTTTCACGTCGAACTTCGCACCGTCATTAGACATTCTTAGCAGGTAATCTATGTGAAAGAGGTCTCGATCTGCCTTATCGCTGTATTTATTACTCTGATCAGGCATCTTGCTGTCGTAGGCGGATAAAGTGGTGTGATACATTTCATTACTCTGCACTTTTATGGTGAACAGTAGTTTATCCGTCTGCTGCCCACGCGCAGCTGACGCTATTGTGATAAGGGCCTAATAATCATCAGCCACTAACATCACCTGATCGAGGGATTATTGAATATAATGGGTTATTTTTGCTTTCGTGAAGGCATGCACACATCGGCTGTGCCCACTACCTTATCGCTGAAAGTTAATAAAGTTATGAAGTCGTGCTGATAAACTGTTGACACTGAAGCAAGCATTATTATCGTTGCAAGCGATGATACGAATCAAGCAGCCGGAGCACGTTCAAAACAACTACGACGGAAGAATTAATAGCCGGAAGCGTGCTCGTCTTTCCAGTCAGCACTTCCTTCTGCGTGGACTCGCATTCGGGAGGACGACGGCACAAACCCGCGTCCGGCCATACTGATTTAGGTTCTCCATTATTTCTCTAAATCGCTTCAGGCAAATGCCGGGATAGTTTCTTTGAAAGGGCATGGCCGACTTCCTTTCCCATCCTTCCCTAATCCGATGAGACCGATGACCTCGCTGTTTGATCCCCTCCCCCCTCCCCTCCCCGTCCCCAAATAAACCAAACAAGCAACCGTCCGGGTGCGTCACCAATTGGCGCTTTGACAACATTCTGCCGTATAACGAGCGTTTCTCAGAGCGTGGTTTTCTTGCCCTGGAGTAAATATTTTTATTCGTTCCCCTGAAATATCTGCAAACTGCTAGTCTCAAAGCACTGCCTATATTTTGGCTTACTTTTTTGAAATTCCTGAGGACCAGTACTCGTATTCTCATCGATTTGTGGGATCTTGAGTACGGTATGTGTCGTGGTGACTGACATCTTTCGAGCTTGAACCAAATTTTTTGTTTGTTCGTTACCTCTAAAGGCTCCAATTCACTGGCGAAAACATCTGCCACGAGAAAGCTCTAAAGCTATGCATTTTACAGCGAATGTTTTTTCTTATTTTGGTCCTTACTATCTTCCCCCAAAACATGGAAATCAAAGAGGTTGCAGTATTGGAAATTTGTTTCACAATATCGAAGATAAACAAGTGCTTATAGCTCTCAAGGTATGCATTTCACAGCACATATTTACTAGACACTTTTTCCTTTCTTTTGTCCACAGTACTCTTCTGGACGTTTGTCTGTGGACTTCTGGCCCACACTGTACATAAGCACCTCACATCTACCTTGAGGGGTTTGTCGACGCGGTCGAAGCCTCAAAAAACAGAAAACCAAATTAAATGGACGGGATTAATGATAAGAGCCGAAAATAAGATGGAAGCTTCTTGCGTGATAGACTCATGCTCCCACTGGATATGTTATGGAGACAAGGAGGCATACCTGAGAAACCTGGGAATTGGCTAAAGCCGAAGATCATTCCTTTTTACAAGACCGGTAACAGGAGTGAAAGCGAAAATTACAGAGGCGTTGGTTTGCTGCACAGTGCCTATAAAATATATTCCACAATAATCAACAGCGGGGGTAAGGGCACAGCAGACACTATCATCGGCGAAGAACAGATAAGGTTTAGAGAGGCCAGCTCTTCAGTAGATGCCATTTTCGTAGTGAAACGAATGACTGAGAAAAGAAGGGAACTGAATCTGGAAACTCACATCGTCTTCATCGATTTTCAAAAGGCATTTGACAGCCTGAATAGAGATGTGCTCTGGGAAATTTTGATCAGAAAATGTTTACCATATAATCTAATAAAAGCGATCATAAGTCTACATCAAAAGGCTACTGTGTTTATTGACACAGGGAGGCAACTAAAAGTAGCAGTAAAAACTAATAAAGTAGTTAGACAAGGTTGTTGTCTCTCCCCTCCCTTTCCCCGCTCCCCCAATACTTTTCAATATCTTTGTGGACGAGGTCAAGTGTGACATAACGCTCATATATTGAATGGGGTATTAAATACGGACGATGTTGTTATTATGCAACAGACAGAAAAGAATTACAGAGTGTCACAAAAGCCGGGAAAGGGCTAAATATCGCTTAAGTGGTAAGAGGCAGGGACGGGTTGGATTTGGATATAAATAAAGGGGGTGAGGGGAATCTTTTGGGGGACCTGCGAGAGCCGTCCGCCATCTTCTTATCCGCCGTATTGGATTCGGCTTACACTACTTCAATGGGAGAAGGGTCATATGATACATGTCTTAAAGGTATAATCTGACTAGAAACACAATGGTGAAGTCCGTTTTGCGATATCTTTGATAGGTAAGAAGTTATGCATCATTTAGGGTAACCTGTGTAATTCGTCATGAATGACGACACATTGCAAAACAAAATGCACATTACAGAATGTGTTCCACATGCTATTTGTGTACCTGAAGATATTTCGATATCCATCGGAGAAAGTTTGCGTGGACACGACGCAACACAACAGGTGTGACAGTAACACACGCTTCGATAATCGGCTGTTCCAGGTGCTGTACAGCACGAATCTTCACTGAGTACATCACGGACTTCAGGTATCTCCACAGACAGAAATCTAGGGGAGGGGGGGGGGGTCAGATGAGGTGTCACTCCATGGGACCACGACACACAGTCCAAAAACTGGCGAAGTGCATGTCAAACCATTTCCACGCACAGGCACCATAATAGGGTGGCGGCCTATCCTGCTGAGAGTACAAAAGAAATGTCCAGTCTTCGTTGAGAACCATAAACATGACCATCTCGTCCAGCATCTGCAAATAGATCGCAGTACTCAGGGTTTCAGTCAGAAAGCTAGGGCCAGTAAGACACATTCCCAAAATGCTGTAACATACCATCAGGTTGCGACGTCCTTGAGCCCTACAGGGAGACGTCCACATTGGGTTGTTCGATGGCTTTTATTGCAGGTCGTGGTTTTTGAACTACCCATTGACGTACAAATTCGCCGCATCACTGAGTTGTAAGCAATATCGTGATCGGTGACGTGTTGTGCTAACACCCACTCAAAAAACTGCGTACCCTGATCAGGATCGTCTTGCACCAGATGTTGTTGGAATTGCATTTTGAGTGGATACCATTTCTGTCGCCGTAGGATTCGGTGGATACTGCTCCGAGGAACCCCATGACATTAGGCGAGTCGCCTGATACCTTGGACAGGACTCGTGGCCACTGCTGCTAACACTGCCGTGGTTGTAATCTCATCAGTTGTTGTGTAGGGACAGTTGGTACCGATCCCGTTTCATGAAACTTTCTGATCGATTTCCTGACAGCACTTTCCGTGATGAGCTATCTGCCAGAGTGTAGCTGCTTGAAGTCTGTGGTAATTGCCGTGGAACTCTGACCACCAGCTGGCAGGATGATTACGATCCTCTCTTCTTGGGTCAGTAGCGCATTGTCCTCCACATTAACGGCACACCTGTAGCGACAGGAACAACACGTGATCAGGTTTGAGCATGCTGCATGAAGAATTGCACATGTTACAGCAAATGATGCATACTGTTTACCTACCAAAGATACTGCAAAACTCCACGTAAATGAGAAGTAATTGCATTTCTAGCGAAAATCACGGTAAGATCTAAAATTCAGTTGAGTGTAAACACCATCGACAGGCCCTGACGTGCTCACCGGTACCGACCGATCGTACCAACCGACCGTCGTGTCATCCTCTGCCAATGGCGTCATTGGATGCAGTATGGAGGGGCGTGGGGTCAGCACACTACTATCTTGGACGTGAAATATCCCCAACAATAGATAGCAACATAGAAACAAGCCTTTGCAATTTTAAACATGCATGTGGAACAATTGGTAGAAACCTGAAGTATATAGCTGGAAAGGATACTAAGTGTAGCTTTCTAAAACAATGGCAGTACCGATAGTATTATATGGAAGTGAGACGTGGGTACTCTCGAAGAAAGACACAAGGAAGATTACATCAGCTGAGATGAAGTTTCTCAGGCCAATCAAAGGTGCACACTGATGCACAAAATACGAACCACAGAAATAAGACAAGAGTTATAGATTTTCGATTTTGAAAGAAAAATTAAATAATATGAAGTCAACTGGTGTAATGGTTAGAAAGAATGCAGCAAGGTCGTCTGCTTAAGTCGCCATGAATTACAAGCCCACTAGACAGCGAAGCGTCGGACGTCCGAGAGCAAGACTGTTTCTGGAACAGGCTGTGCAGTCAACTACTTCAAGTGAAGATGATGTTTCTTCACTCTATCTTTTTACCTATACGGTGTTATTTATTATGTAAATTGAAAGTGGATGGGGAGAAAGGAAAAGAAAGGAACCAGTGATATCAGCTGTACAGGACTTAATGCAGAATCAGTGACGAGGAGTGAAAATGTATGGGGAACTGGGGCTTGAACCCGGGATCTGCTGCTTACAAGACAGTTGCGTTAACCACTGCGCCACCCGAACACGGTGTTCATCGCAGTCACGCGGACTGCCTCGGCAAGCTCCCCAGACTACCCACGCACACACACACACACACACACACACACACCAAAAGTTAACGTCAAAACCTTTCCTTCCGAGAAGCCTTGCCGTTAACCGTTGACACGTCCTTCCGTTGGCGGCCTGTGTGAATGTGAATACCACCATTTGAAATGCATTATGTAACTTCTACTCCAGCTTTACTTTAGATGCCGTGTCTCTTGTCGTTTATAACAGCTTGACTCTGTACAGCATTGGTCTTTACGAGGTCAGTACACATACATGTATTCGCGACAGACTCTGTCCACTGCTCTTGAAGTGGGTGGTCAGCCAACCAGAACGTGCCAGAGCGTTCTACTCTGGAAACTGCTTCTGTGTAGAGAGCCATATGCCCGCATTGGATCGGTGTCTGACGCGCACGATTCCCGTCACTATCCCGTTCGTCACAAGCCGAACTCAACAGGAAAACCGAATCATATAAAAGAACATCGTTGGTATTCTCGTGACGCGCGAAGGCGTGTTGCCTCGCTAGAACAGGTGGCTGTCAGCCGTGCCCTTTGCGCCTTCCGATTGCCACGCTATCCATTGTGGAGCAGCAGCTGCTGGACTGAACTTTGTGACTAGCACGCACGAGCGCTTGCGCACTGCCTGTCGTGTTGTAGCGCTCACCTGCCCTGTTATACACTTCGTTCAAAACTTGTTATACACTTCGTTCAAAACTACTTGGATTCAATAAAACCACAGGAACAAAGAAGCTATTGAATGATTGAGGGTGACAGGATAAAGAATGCTGGAATATACCTGGCATATGTACAGCTGATTTGGGATGGAAAAAGGCGTTTGACAGAGAAGGCAGAAGTAAAGTTCTGAAGCATTATAAGGATGAGTGGGAGGACAAAAGATTTATGAACGATCCCTTCCCAAGCCAAAAAGTGAAACCTTCGTGCAGGAAATAAGAAGTATACGGTGTCCAGAAATGTTGCGACAAATTTCTAGCGAAACCGGGACACATCATAAGGACTGATAATTGCATAGCAACCCATGTCCTCAAACGTGAGGGGTAAATGGTAGCAGAGGTCGAACATCGGAAAAAAAAGAGAGTGATTCATCTGAAACATTTATTGGACGCAATGAGTACACAAGGTCTACGGCATGAGTACAGCTTTAAAGTTACAACGCGAGAGATTTTACGGCTCCCCACAGAAAGAAATCAAGGCTCGGTAAACCCGGTGAGGGTGGGGGCTAGGGAAGCGGTTCACCTGGCACAGTCCATCGAAGCTGGAATGACCAGTTCAAATGCCTACGGACAGTCAGTTCAAAATGAACAAGTCTTTCGTGTATCACACTCCTGTAGAGTCTGAAATGGATCCCGTCGCAAGAATAGTCTGCGCAGCTGCTGCAGTCAAAGAAACTACCGGTGTGTTCGAGCGTGTCTGGCAATCAATGCTCCGTCGGTGTCAAGCATGTGAGGCGTCTTATGACGCAAACTTCGGGCATCTGTTGTCACATTACAGGTGTATTCATGTCGTACGCCATATGTTATCATTATACCCAATAAATGTTTCAAATGAATCACTCTCTTGTTTCCTTTCCGATCTTCGACCTCTTACCCCTGACAATTGCTGCCATGGGTTGCCATGCAAACCTGAATCTTTATCATGTGCCCCACCTCCCCTAGAAGTCTGTCGCAACATTTCTGGGACACCGTGTGGAATATATATATATATATATATATATATATATATATATATATATATATATATATTTGAAAAGGTGAAAGGTTTGTTATCACCAAAAAGAACTTGGCTAGAACGAAGAACGAGATTAGTCAAGTATTTTGTCTGGAGTGTAGAATTATGTAGTAGTAAATAACGGACAGTGACTAAGTAGCCGGACGGGGTGGCCGAGCTGTTCTAGGCGCTTCAGTCCGGAACCGCGCGACCGCTACGATCGCAGGTTCGAATCCTGCCTCGGGCATGGATGTGTGTGATGTCCTTAGGTTAGTTAGATTTAAGTAGTTCTAAGTTCTAGGGGACTGATGACCTCAGATATAAAGTCCCATAGTGCTCAGAGTCATTCGAACCATTCTTTTTTTTTTTTACTAAGTAAAATACTAGCATGGTTTTCAGAAAAGCGTTAAAAGTGCAATAAATTGGCAGAATGAAGAAGTACTTATAAGAATAGGAAATAAAATGAGACTATCGTAAAACTAGGCAATTTGTTACTGGGTTATTACTGCGACAACGGTACTCTCCAGCTTTTTATTCTCAAATACTGTAATTCTGGTCGACAGCCACCATATATTGCTCTGTTGCAGTGCGTTCTTCCTCAGTGCTGCCATTAGTGATGGATACTGCAAGTACATGCATTACACTTGAGCTGGGCACAAAGCCATTTTGTTCGACGGGTGGAAAAAATGTATTCGTACACTTCACGAAAACTCTGCTACTGCCGATAACTCTGAAGAGCTGACTAACTGAAAGTAGGTTAATATAAACAAGTTGTATGTGCTGACCATTCTGTGTGTAAGAGCTAAATTTTACAAAAATATTCTTCAGCCACTGGAAAGCGAAAAAATTATTTTTATACATTACTCGGTGACAGCACACATACCTGCAGAAACGAGTGTAACAATTGAAATGGTAGAAAACAAGTATCGCTAATGAAATTACGGACATTCGTGAATGATTTACTACAAAACACGAAGTTTTATTTTGTATTATAGCTTTGTTTCTAAATATAAAGTATAGTTGCTCCGAATATTGTATTAAATGTGCTACGAATTTGTTTTTTCTCGTATCATTGAACTTGTATGTGCGTAACAGTTTAATTAACTTGCTTAGAGGATATTGTATCAAATGTATCGCGACCTGCTTCTTTCTCAAACGGTTGCCCTGAACATATGCGTAAATAAGTGTGTAAAATTTTTGTTTAATTACATTTATTAACGCAGTTCATTTGTTTCCATTCTTATTTTGTTTCAATGACAATGGGCCTAGAATTATTTGGATTTTCAGAAAAATAAAGAAATAAATTTTACCGAATCGGCAAACTTTGTGACAAACGTTTTCCTGTTATGAATGAAACAAAACTAATAAAACTGGGCAAATGCGCAACAGACTTATTATGGTGTATCATAAAGAAACCCTAGGCTCACCATCTTTCTGATAAAAGAATTTAACTGTACTTTTGCTGTCTTAGACTGCACATCACATCGTTGTCCTGAGCTGGGGCGGTAACTTTATGACTATTAACCTTTCACGTTCCGAGTATCTCACTGCACATAAAAACTTTACTGGTATCAAAATTAAAGCATTAACGTTATAAAATTGCATATATTGGAAACTAAATGTCATAGTACATATTTGTGAAAGGTTATACTGCAAGATGTATCATGAAGCTTCCCATTTTACGGTACTGGATATGATAAGAATGATAAAAACCGCTTGGCTGGGGCTAAATGGAGACTGCAGGAAAGCATCCCTGAGAAGATTGGGGGCTGGGCAGCAGGAAGGTGGCCCGCCGGCTTGGAGTAATCCACACGACTGTGTGGAACGTTCTTCACAACTGTCACCATCTGTATCGAGGACTTGCCTCTGCGGCGGCGGTTTTACCGCTGGTTCGTCACACAAGCCACTACGATCCTGGTGTTTCAATCATTTACCCTACTTGTATTCGCAGATGTGGCTACTTGTACGAGGAGCGGTATTGTCAAACTTGACAACACCCAGCTGTGGGCTATGGTATTGAACCATCAGAACCAGTCCAGCTAACTGTGCAGTCAGGGATTATTGGTGACCGCCTCGTGCGACTAGTCATCTTTCCACAACACATCAAGGGCGAGACATATCTACACTTCCTGTGGATGACCGTGTCGTCTCTGAGGAAGACGTGTCTTTAGTGGTAGCAAAAACAATGCGGCTACTGCGTGGGTGACGTTGCTCCAGCTCACTACCCTATTGAGTATGGACTGTGGAGCTAAAATACTAGCACAGGCAGAACACTCTACTTGCCTGGAGTGTTCTCACGTGCGCTTTCAATCAATGAAAACTACACTGTCAAGAATCTTTTATCTCCACCTTCAGGTTGGTGAGCATCCCTCGGAACGCATTCCTGGCCAAATGTCCGCACGACCTTTTCTTACTCCTTACCTCTCGGGGATTGCTGCCTTATGTTTGTTCCCATTTAGTAAAATCTCCCTATATAGCGAAGGAACCGCCTGCAATCAAGAGTAATGGAAGGAAAGATTGCAAGGAAGATAGGTAGAGAAGAGTTGGAAACCTGGATAACATTAAAATCGACGAATGTACCAGCAGAGTAAGGAAGAAGCACAAGATAAAGGGAACTGGAGAATGTCTACTCGATACTTGTCTTACGACAGATACACAAATGCAGAATTAGAAGAAGAACAAGGCATCAGCGAAATCGAGTAGAACTGTATGCATGGTATACTAAAAAATGTGCCCAACTGGCATTTTTGCAAACACACACGAGATCATCTAAATATATTGAGTGCAACCAGAGCTCTGAGATTAATGATTACTCAAATTTTGCCATTCTGCCGCTTCAGTTGTGAAAGAAATGGTCAAGTAAGAAGGAAACCTGCTCGTTGGCTAACTGAATAACAAAAATGGGACTGTGAATCTTAGAGACGCTGCACATCGTACATACAAACAGCGTCCCACGCTTGAAAATCATGTTTCTTACAAGCGCAAGTGAAACAAAGTCAGTCAGGCTGTGATAAATGTAAAACTCAGGCATGCCCATACATTAACCGGCAACAGAGATAAATCACCTCTCCGATGGTAAAACCTGCGTGATCTTGGTACACGGGAAAGTAAAATCTGCAGCTGTTCCCATTGTCCCAGACGATGCACTGAACCAGTGCTTCCCGTTACCTACAATGGCAATTGAACCGCAAACGAAACAGAAAGTTAATGATTACTTCATGGAGGTAAACCACTGTAGCCACGAAAAATTCTATTTAAAGCATGTTACTTGCAACACCGTTAAAAAAGTCATAATGAGTATCAGATCAGCATCTAGTGGACACAATGGTATCACAGTCCAAATGATGAAGCTTATTATTGAACCACTACTGTCCACCATGACAGATATCTTCAATCACTCCTTAACCACAACTGTTTTCCCTGAGGCCTGGAAAAAAGGACTAATTAAGCCGTACCTAAGAAGGACGGTGGCACGACACCCTCTGATTAGCGACCTATTTGCATTCTCCCTGCACTGTCCAAGGCCTTATAATATATAGTTCACGACCAATTAACAAACTGCCTAAGTACAAAAAACCTACTAAACCAATACCAATCAGACTTCCGTAAGCATCGCAGCAAAACATCTGCTTTAATAAAGCTAACAGAAGACCTGATGCTTGCCGTGGATGCATAAGAGCCAAATATCATGTGCTTCTTAGACTTCAGCAAAGCCTTTGACATTTTACTTGGCAAACTTAGCAGCCTAAATTTCTCGCCAAGTGCAGCGCAATGGTTTCGCCCATACCTGACGTCTCGCCAGCAATGCGTCATGGCACCACAGGGTCACAACCGAGGCAGGTAGTGTCAGGTGTCCCCAAGGAAGTGGTATTAGGTCCTATACTCTTTTCATTGAACGTAAATGACGCGTCATCAGTTTTGTCCTACTGCAAATACCACATGTACTCTAATGACCTCTAGTTGTATCTAAGTGCGAAACCAATAAACCTGAAAAACAGCTATCGAGGATCTCAGTCCCGTCTTACGTAAACTATCAGTATGGGTGCAGGATATGGGTTTAAAGATCAACCCAGCCGAAACCCAAGCGGGTGATTGATCATTGGAGGCTCATTAGCCCGAAATATCGGGAATCCGTGCCATCTTTAACCCCAAACGGGACAAGCTTCAACTTCCTTCTTTCAGCAAAGAATCTAGGACTAATAACAGATGAAAATCTAAATTACACTGAGCAATGTGCAAGCAGGAATGAGCACCTCTCCATGCCCTGCAAAAACATAAAAAGCTTTTCCCTCTTGACCTGAAAAAGAAACCTGTAGAAGCACTCATACTTCCAGTATCGATTAAAGAGATGTTATCTTGCAAGGTATTTCTCAAGAAACCTCACGGTTCCTCTAACTGGTTACGAATGCCTGTGTCTGTTGTATCTGCGATATTCGACTATTTGATCACATATCACCATCATATGCACAGCTATCCTGGCTGTAGGCAGACAAGTGCAGAATTTCCATACCTTCCGTCTTCTCTATTGTGTTAGCAATGAGCCCTGTTCCTCATGTCCCTACTTGAGTTTAACGCTATTGTCTGAACAATACGGCAGAAACCCCGTTCCCACCAGAGGAAAAGCCTTTCTGTCTCACTCCATCCTTCGGCCACCTTCCCGAAGTCCGTCTCAGCAGCAGGAGCCAACTCTGGAATAACCTCCCGCATTGTATTACAGAACTAAATAACATCGCCAGCTTCTAAAGAGAGGTAATGACATATCTACTAAAGCAACAGCAAGGGTTATATTGTCCTTGTATGCACTCGTTACGATTGTACATCCCTATTTCCAACCTGATCTTCCTCATTTCGCAGTTTATTAACCGATGGAGTCTCCTTAAATTTCCTTTTCCCAGAACTCGTTGTATCAGGAAACATCTGTTTTGTACACCTATAAATTCTTCTTACATCTGCGACTATCGTTATTGTAATCAATGTCACAATTATTGTCATTTGGCCATATTAAAATTGTTATTTTTTAGGTAACTATGATGCAATACAACGTTTCCCAACCTGGGGGTAATTACCCTCCTGAGGGGTAAAATATAATTCTCTGAGGGGTAAAACTGAAAGGGTTCAGTTGTACTTCGGTCATCAAACTAAACTGTTTTTAAAAGACCATCACTGTTATCATTATTTCGAAAAACTGTAATACTGATTACAAAAAAAAATGGTTCAAATGGCTCTGAGCAATATGGGACTCAACTGCTGTGGTCATAAGTCCCCTAGAACTTAGAACTACTTAAACCTAACTAACCTAAGGACAGCACACAACACCCAACCATCACGAGGCAGAGAAAATCCCTGACCCCGCCAGGAATCGAACCCGGGAACCCGGGCGTGGGAAGCGAGAACGCTACCGCACGATCACGAGATGCGGGCACTGATTACATGCCTTACCAATAATGACAAATTTTTTTAATACTAACATTAGTGAAACGAATGTATAAACATCATCTCCCTCACAAGGTGCATCCACAACACACACTTGTACTTTGTCCAGTGCGTCTACGGCAGTAAAACTGAGATATATTTATACATCACATATGCTTAAATATTTCATGAAAATACCTTGGGGCACCTGAGGCAGTAAACGCGCCATTGGCCCTCTGTGGCTATAAGCCACGCAACTCTCTCGAGACACGCGCTGCGTCCCTTGCCGCCGTGATATTGATGACCCATCACTATCCTTAGACACAGGTCTGCATTGTGGCTTTTAAAGAAATAAGTTGCGTCGTGGCTCGCCGCCTCCTCTCCATTCCAGGTCTGCGTTGTCATCGAAATGTATGTACATACAAATGGGAAAAGGGGTTACTATTATCATATTCCAATCAGCCAAGTACACTTTCATTATCATTTGATATACAAATTAAGGGAGACGAAAATTTAATAGTCATGGGTGACTGGAATTCAAGAGTAGGAAAAGGGAGAGAAGGAAACATAGTAGGTGAATATGGATTGTGGGTAAGAAATGAAAGAGAAAGCCGTCTGGTAGAATTTTGCACAGAGCGTAACTTAATCATAGCTAACACTTGGTTCAAGAATTATAAAAGAGGGTTGTATACATGGAAGAATCCTGGAGATACTAGAAGGTATCAGATAGATTATATAATGGTAAGACAGAGACTTTGGAACCAGGTTGTAAATTGTAAGACATTTCCAGGTGCAGATGTGGACTCTGACCACAATCTGTTGGTTATGAAGTAGATTAAAATTGTAGAACTGCAAAAAGGTGGGAATTTAAGGAGATGGGACCTGGATAAACTGACTAAACCAGAGGTTGTACAGAGTTTCAGGGGGAGCATAAGGGAAAAATTGACAGGAATGGGGGAAAGAAATACAGTAGAAGAAGAATGGGTAGCTCTGAGGGATGAAATAGTGAAGGCAGCAGAGGATCAAGTACGTAAAAAGACGAGGGCTAGTAGAAATCCTTGGGTAACAGAAGAAATATTGAATTTGATTGATGAAAGGAAAAAATATAAAAATGCAGTAAATGAAGCAGGCAAAAAGGAATACAAACGTTTCAAAAATGAGATCGTCAGGAAGTGCAAAATGGCTAAGCATGGATGGCTAGAGGACAAATGTAAGGAGGTAGAGGCTTATCTCACTAGGGGTAAGATAGATACTGCCTACAGGAAAATTAAAGAGACCTTTCGAGAAAAGAGAACCACTTGTATAAATACCAAGAGCTCAGATGGAAACCCAGTTCTAAGCAACGAAGGGAAAGCATAAAGGTGGAAGGAGTATATAGAGGGTCTATACGAGGGCGATGTACTTGAGGACAATATTATGGAAATGGAAGAGGATGTAGATGAAGATGAAATGGGAGATACGATACTGCGTGAAGAGTTTGACAGAGAATTGAAAGACCTGAGTCGAAACAAGGACCCGGGAGTAGACAACATTCCATCGGAACTACTGACGGCCTTGGGAGAGCCAGTCCTGACAAAACTCTACCATCTGGTGAGCAAGATGTATGAGACAGGCGAAATACCCTCAGACTTCAAGAAGAATATAATAATTCCAATCCCAAAAAAACAGGTGTTGACAGATGTGAAAATTACCGAACTATCAGTTTAATAAGTCACAGCTGCAAAATACTAACGCGAATTCTTTACGGACGAATGGAAAAACTGGTAGAAGCCGACCTCGGGGAAGATCAGTTTGGATTTCGTGGAAATGTTGGAAACGTGAGGCAATACTGCCCCTACGACTTATCTTAGAAAATAGATTAAGGAAAGGCAAACCTACATTTCTAGCATTTGTAGACTTAGATAAAGCTTTTGACAATGTTGGCTGGAATACTCTCTTTCAAATTCTGAAGGTGGCAGGGGTAAAATACGGGGAGCGAAAGGCTATTTACAATTTGTTCAGAAACCAGATGGCACTTATAAGAGTCGAGGGGCACGAAAGGGAAGCAGTGGTTGGGAAGGGAGTGAGACAGGGTTGTAACTTCTCCCCGATGTTTTTCAATCTGTATATTGAGCAAGCAGTAAAGGAAACAAAAGATAAATTCGGAGTAGGTATTGAAATCGATGGAGAAGAAATAAAAACTTTGAGGTTCGCCGATGACATTGTAATTCTGTCAGAGACAGCAAAGGACTTAGAAGAGCAGTTGAACGGAATGGATATTGTCTTGAAAGGAGTATATAAGATGAATATCAACAAAAGCAAAACGAGGATAATGGAATGTAGTCGAATTAAGTCGAGTGATGCTGAGGGAATTAGATTAGGAAACGAGACACTTAAAGTAGTAAAGAAGTTTTGCTATTTGGGGAGCAAAATAACTGATGATGGTCGAAGTAGAGACGATATAAAATGTAGACTGGCAATGGCAAGGAAAGCGTTTCTGAAGAAGAGAAATTTGTTAACATCGAGTGTAGATTTAAGTGTCAGGAAGTCGTTTCTGAAAGTATTTGTATGGACTGTAGCTATGTATGGAAGTGAAACGTGGACCATAAATAGTTTGGACAAGAAGAGAATAGAAGCTTTCGAAATGTGGTGCTACAGAAGAATACTGAAGATTAGATGTGTAGATCACATAACTAATGAGAAGGTATTGAATAGAATTGAGGAGAAGAGGAGTTTGTGGCACAACTTGACAAGAAGAAAGAACAGTTGGTAGGACATGTTGTGAGGCATCAAGGGATCACAAATTGAGCATTGGAGGGCAGCGTGGAGGGTAAAAATCGTAGAGGGAGACCAAGAGATGAATACATAAGCAGATTTAGAAGGATGTAGGCTGCAGTAAGTACTGGGAGATGATGAAGCTTGCACAGGACCGAGTAGCATGGAGAGCTTCATCAAACCCGTCTCAGGACTGAAGACCACAAAAGCAACAACAACAACAACAACAACAACAACATACAAATTAAGTCTGTTACTCCCAAAGTATGGCGTGTGATGTATCATTTGACTCGTCTCGTCGAGGACATGCCCACGGAAGGTAGTAAAACCGACTGCCACCTTAATCACTGCTGAGTTTTGTTGTCAACAACCGAGACATCTCGCAGACACAATCCAAGATAGCAGTCGAGAAGACTGAGCGAAGTGATTCTGCTCCACGATAATACCCACCCGCATTCTGCTAGACTGACAAAAAGCACTGTACAAGAGTTGGGCTGGGAAGTCATTCCACACCCACCTTATTCACTTGATCCTGCGCCCTCATACTTTCATCTTTTCGGCACCCTTCCGACCAACCTTCAAGGAACTTTCATTTCGGATTAAAATGCACTCCGAACATAGTTCGACGAATTATTCGCCTCAGAACCACGTGATTTCTGCATTCGCGGAATGGAAAAGTTCCTCCAGCATTAGCAGACTGTTTTAAACAGTGAAAGATACTATATTACTGATGACTAACATCTCTGTTACGTGTATCTCTTGTGTTTATGAAATTTATGGAAAAACGCTACGTACTTGAGCACCAACCTATTGCGTGTGAACTCCTCACATAATAAAGGCACTATCTGTAATTCATATGTATAACTACGTGTGAATTCAAAAAGTTTACTGGACGTTGATTTTTTATCGATGATTAATCAGGGACATTGCTGTCGCAATGCGTAGAGAAAAAAATCAATGAGCTTTGTTAACTCAGAGGTTTGACAGGTGGTTTATGCATTGGCTCTAGTTGTCATACAGACTACGTTTTTAGATAACTGCGACTAGTGAAGGGTTCCCTGTCCTTCAACTAGTTTATTTCTGTCATTGCTTAAGCGGCCTTTCATTAATCGGCTGTTTATGTTTTCTAAGCACGCTCTGTGTTTCGTAGTGTGTATTTAAGCAACTACTTTAGACACACACTTCTTTTAATCTTGTCCTTTTTATTTCATGTCATTGTTTTAGGATTTTCCACCACATACGTGAAACAAAGTTACTGATTTTACTATAATAAAGTTACAACTATAAGAACTCGCTTACTCATTTACAACTGGTGTTTCACAAATCCGTGACTGAAGAGTAATCAGCTTTCATAGAGGCCTGTTTAGCAGAGGGATCTAAGTAGTGTCTTCCTCGGCTGGTGCTCGTATTGTCCTTTATTGCTGCTAATCGACTCTGCATCACTAATAGTAAAAAACAACCGAGTTCTGTCTATTTGGCCCCATCGGAGTCCAGATGAACGTATGATTAGCACTGGGGTGTTCAACACCTGTGCCTTTTGGATAATTATGTGAATCACCATATGTGCAAGCTCGAAAGGATGACAGCAGTACCAATTACGCTTATTGGTGTCGAAATATGCTGTTGTATAACTGTACTGTTGAATCTTCAGCCCAGAGATAAAGTTTAGAAGCCAGTTGAGGTTTTCTTGCTCCTGGAGGCAAATTGCAACCGTTGCCTCTGTGTTAAACAGCTCAAGGCTGCAATAACTTGAGTACTCGACAAGCGAGTTCTTTCATGTCTTGAGACCGTGGCCGCAAAAAAGGACAGACACTGCTACTGTCGGGAGCTGTTGGCGGTGTGAGTCAAGTTGTGTATGGTAATTATCGGTGTGTGTGGGTGAGTGGGTGGGAGAGTGCTGTATCAACTTATTACCTGCCGAATTTTAAGCACACACACTGTTCTATGTCTTCGGTTCTCTTTGGCTTAATCATTACAAATCGGAAGACTTCTAACAACCGCATCTGCGTCTGCAACTGACAACGTTTACTGCCAAACAATATTTCAGCGCTTGAAAGGCTTCAGTTGCATTGTCCAAGCTGTCTACTTCATGTCTATGGCTTTATAAAGCTATTAGGCTTTATAAAAGTATTAGGACTTGTTAAAGAACAAGTAAGTTTTCGTGGTCTCTGTAGAGCATTCCAATTGCACTGACAGGCTAAAAGTCATGGGCGTGCTCAGGGACAGGAGTCGGTCGGAGGCTGCTCAAGCCTATACGGCGCTTTTGTCTGCGTAGTCTTGGGTTCTCGACTCCCCACACTAAAGTCGGCGCCGATGTGATTCAGTAGACCGCCAATCGCTCCGTACGGCTCTGCGGAGGCGGCCACACGTCCGTCCATCAATCACTTGTGGTCGTCCCGCCCGGCGGCTGAGAAAGTGTAAACATTATCTCCGTGGCACTGAAGATCCACGCTGGACACACTTGATCTCAAAAACCCGAATTCTTGTGTAATCTGGCACATGCGTCTCGCACCGATTATCATCCCACGTTCAAAGTCGATTAACAGGCGACGCGTTCCCACGCTCACAACACAGCTGTCGGTGAAAGACTGCTCAGTGTTGTGTCTACATTCAAGCCATACGCTACATCTGCCAGCAACATTCGGGCTTCATGCGCTCCACGTCTTCAAATGGAACAAAGCTTAACATTAGGAAGATATTCCATATTTCCCTTAGGAAGATACTCAGTACAGATATACGTACATGCTTCCGATACTCGGCTCTGTCTTATGTGCGGGGTGGAAATTCCTTCCTCTGCTTCCTACTCTCGTCCCTAGAGCTACAAACGGCCGCGCAGGATTAGCCAAGCGGTCTGAGGCGCTGCAGTCATGGACTGTGCGGCTGGTCCCGGCGGAGGTTCGAGTCCTCCCTCGGGCATGGGTGTGTGTGTTTGTCCTTAGGATAATTTAGGTTAAGTAGTGTGTAAGCTTAGGGACTGATGACCTTAGCAGTTAAGTCCCATACAATTTCATACACATTTGAACATTTTTTTTAAATTTTTATTTTATTTATTTATTTTTTTTTTTTTTTTTTTTGAGAGTTACAAACAGATTGCAGCGACTTAGTACGCTTGAAAGATAACTTCAGTTATGAAGTTACGTACGATTGAACTAGCTGGAGTTAGTGTTTGCACAACTACTGATCTAATGATGAATTTAAAAATTATGGCATGAGTGGTTAAACTCGCGACCTGTGAAAGCAGTTCCTTAATTGCATTTTCAACTAATGTAATGTCCATCTGTTCTCGTAAGATCCCACGAAGAGGGACCAAGTAGGCGACCAATCACGCGGACCTCACGCCTGATGCCTGAACATCAACACAGGGCAGGTCGTGAGCGAATACAGAATGTTACGGCGCAGCTAGTCATGCACCTCCAGGTGGCAGTCGCAGCAGCTTGGTCTACACTTATCTGCACATGCATGGCACTAATATGTATATCGGCTCGGTCTAGGCCTACTGTTTCGAACCCCGCCATCGCTTAAATTTTGATAGTTGGCCTTCGGCTGTGTAGCGGCACGGATGTGCTCGGCGCTACGGGACGCGCGCCGCTAGCGTTTGTTTAGTTGCGCGCGGCGTTTTACAATATGGTAGTGTGATTTAGGTCGACTCCAAGCATGATGGCTCTTTCTCGCCGAAAAGCGACGATCAAGTTACGTTCAGCGCACAATACACCAGACCCAAAGCTCATGAAAGTGAATGTTTCTTGCGTGACGTGCTGCAATTAGACCCACAAGATCTGCTTTGTTTTACAACCTCCGGCTAGAGGCGTCCCAGGTGCGAGAAGAGATAGAAACGAAGGTCCACAATTCAGGGTCGATTCCAGCCTTTGTACACAGGTACATATGGGACAGTACTCCTCGTCATACGAGAAGACGACCTGGACAATCTCCGTGCTCAACTGTTACAGAATTTTCTTTACTTAGTTAGTATAGTATTTACTTTGTTATTAAATCAAAAATAAATAAATAAAAGGAAAAACCATTGGGCGCGTGGATGAGTGTACTACAGATTCCGAGAACAGTGGTGCGTTATTATGGTGGCCACAAGTTGCCGACTGTCGTAAACTCATCGCCTTGCTTGACCTATAGAAGTGTAAGCGACACGAACCGAAATGTACCATGCTCTTCGTGGAGGTGTATACGGTTCATTAGAGGCACCGTCCCAGCCAGAACGCCTCGTGATTAAGGCACTGTGACCCCTCTGTCTCTTTTTCTGCAGGAGAGACATTAAAACTCTCGGCTTGCTACGCACGTTTAGGGATTCCTGTGATTTCCAACGAACGCCGGAATAATTCCACAGTCCAGTCAAGCAAGTCCGATGCCTCCCTTTCTCCCTCTACGCTCAGCAAAAAACTCAAACTACCAGTTTCCTTCCTTGTACAAGCTGAGTGACTGTTCCATCTCCGATTGCCTCAGCGTCAAAGGCGTCTTGTTTCCTTTTGTAATTACCGTCGGCCAGTGCTTACAAAGGCGATGGAACTTGTCTTTGGGTTATAGAAGAGATTCAAAGTACCGAATCGTTTGTTGTGCCAAATGTTGGTCTTAATTTCCATTTAGAACTTGAAATTGAATAAAAACAGCAGACATAAAACAGTGTTAGTGGTGTTAAGTCCTCAGCTGAATTTTCAACTTTGTCTTGTTTCACCGGCCACTGTAATCTCAACGAATCCTATAGGAAATTGAAACGTTTGTCGTTACTGCTAGAAATCTTGCTCTTTAGAAGGCAGTCGAATCGTTGTGGGAGAGGGGGGGGGGGTATTTTTCACTGTTAGTATATTTTTTATGTGGATTACTTACTAACCCGGAATACAACCCCTGTTTCCATGTAGCAACTGCAATTTTCTCTCAGCGTTTTTCTGCCAGCGAATCACTGGCTTCCGAATACAACCCCTCTTTTCTTGTAGCGCCTTTGATTTTGTGCCGTAGAACTCCAGTTTCTGCCAGCACACGCCATCCATTTCTCCTGATTGATAGACAGCACACGGAATGGGTTGCCTGGAAGTGGCTAAGCTTGTCTTCGTTGACATAAGAGTAGCATTGAACGGGTTTAACCAACGGTTTAGCTTTCCGCCGCTGACGAGATCATTAGAGACGGAGCACGATATCTCACTGAGGATGGAATTTAGTCGCGCCCTTTCAAAGGAAGTATTTCGACTTTTGCCTTCAGTGATTTACGGAGATCAAGGAAACACTACACCAGGATGGGCGGACAGGAATTAGAGCAGTCATTCTCCCGAACACGAGTCCACTGACTCGTCACTGCGTCCTCTCGTTCGGTTTCGTCCTTTAATTGACGAATGTTATAAGTACTATTATTATTATTACCATGGTGGTAGTTGCAGTAGTAGTAGTAGCAGTAGCAGGAGTAGTGATTTTATCCATCTGGGCCCATCGATGCCCTATCATTATTCTTAGTGCTCTTTGCAGGATAACCAAACTGAGAATATAATTGAATAAAATCTTCTCGGGTTTCCAACCGCGTCAGTTGGTTAAAACTACACGAGCTTTCGGCCAAGCACTCCTTGGCCATTGTCAAGTGTTATGACTGCCAGTGGGCTGTTGGTGCGCCCTTATATACGCTAACTGCCGGCTGTGACGTCACTGGTGCCCGTGACATTGCCATATATGGGCATGTTTTGAGTCGGCGTTCGATGTGCCCTCTTCAACCGGGCGATCGCTGGATCCCACGCAGCGATGAGCTGTAAGCCACCGTCTCTATTCAGGGTGTTTGTGGTAATTTTTATTTTAATAGCTTCCTGTATTAACCTGTCCCAGGAGCCGTTAGTGTGAGCCACGACAGAGATATCATCAAATTTTATGTGGTGACCGTTTTCTAACGCATGCTCAGCTAACGCAGATTTCTCTGGATAGCGTAGGCGATAATACCTCTCATGTTCTTTCCTGCGTTGTTTGTAACGTTCCCTGGCAGCACACACACTGTTAATCAACTGAAATGACGTTTAATTGTACTATGTACGCCGCTATGAAGCAATTCGTATGTACTGTAATTGTTTAACAAAAAATATTATTTAATTTTGTATAAAGGACGTTGGTTATTATTGTAATATTTTCTGTAATAATATTCTCGATGTATTTATGATTATAATATTTATATACTCATAATGTAATTACGAAATATGTTAATATCTGCGATGAAAAAATGTAAAATATAGCCACAGAGGAAAATAATGTTGTAAGATTACAAAGAGATATTCATAATCAGCAATAGTAGAAATAGCACTACATAATGTGCATTCTTTGTCGTCTCCCTCGAGAGCTGAGAGAGAGAGGAACCTGTGACGTAGCATTATATGAATGAGTAGACTTCTTTTGTCTGTATCTATCTTTAGCCGCCATTAGAGGAGAAATTATAAAGGTGTGTGATTTTAATAATTGTTATGGTCTAAATACACTATAATTTATCAAAATTGTGTATTACTAATGTAAATTAGCTTGCCCATGTCATCTATAATATTTCTTTAAAGAATTTTCAGCACTCTTAGCGATTATCGTTGGTGTTGCTGGGCTGGGCCGCGACCGAATGATTTGCAGCGGCAGCACATTTAAAAAATTGTTCCACTATAAAATTAACCAAATCCGTAAATCGGGAGCAGGTAAAATTAGCAGTGAATTACGAAACATTTTTCTTTTACAGCGATCCTGAGGCTGATTGAATTTATTACTGGTTTTACATTTGTGCATTCATAGGCGGATAATTAACGTTGAAGTTGTTAATCTGTTGATTCTTTCAATTTCTAAAGCAAATAACTTAAACGTATAATGAAGTGTGAAGTGTGTTTTGTCAATGATAATTAAACGTTCAGGTCGGCTTGGCAATATTTAACCATTTTATGCTAACAGAGACAGCCTTGTGTTCCATAGCTAACGCTGGGAAAGAATTCAGTAAATATTTAAAAACCGACTGCATCTAGAAAATATGTGTCAAGGCCGAAATACGTAAAAAAATTAATTTACGTAATTAATAGGTAAAAAATTTAATTTAAATAATTTTCAAAGTCATAAATGTTATTAATCAGTTAGTTTGAATTTATCAGCATGAGAGGGTTGCTAAAGTTCACGTAATTTTAAATGTGCTTAATTATGTCTAAATGAATTTTTATTACCACACGTAAAAAAAGGGGTTCCACAACAAAGTTTGTACTGAAAGAGTAAATAACAAAAATATTTAAAGCCATTTCTTCCCCATTTTCATCCATTGATTTTTACATATATTACATCGAACTGGCGCCCAACAACGCGGGGCCCGAATAAGCAGTGGCCACAAAATACCCATGAGACAATTAGGGAGTTATTGTAGTCGAACTTTGTTGTAGAACAATTAATAATTTTTTCATGTATTGTATGTATTGTCCGCAGCTCGTGGTCGTGCGGTAGCGTTCTCGCTTCTCGCGCCCGGGTTCGATTCCCGGCGGGGTCAGGGATTTTCTCTGTCTCGTGATGACTGGGTGTTGTCTGATGTCCTTCGGTTAGTTAGGTTTAAGTAGTTCTAAGTTCTAGGGGACTGATGATCACAGATGTTAAGTCCCATAGTGCTCAGATCCATTTGTATGTATTGCCTAACCAATATTGTGTGGTAATACCTGTATATGATTTTTTTGCATGAGAACACTATATACCCAGAGGCAAGCTGAAGAAGAGAGCTCATTATATCAAAAAATTAATTACCTACCACAATACCAGGGGGCAGCTGCACCCAAGATAGTTCGCCAAAAGGTAAAGCTACAGTGTAGTTGTCCTGTGGGTAGTAAAGTAGCCTCAGTGCGGTGTTCTCGGATCATTAGTGGTGTGCTTGTTGTTAGTGTTTTTTTTTTTTTAAATAACAGGACATTTGACCAGTTAGGTTAGGTTAGGTTAGTGGTGTTTAACGTCCCGTCGACAACGAGGTCATTAGAGACGGAGCGCAAGCTCGGGTTAGGGAAGGATGGGGAAGGAAATCGGCTGTGCCCTTTCAAAGGAACCATCCCGGCATTTGCCTGAAACGATTTAGGGAAATCACGGAAAACCTAAATCAGGATGGCCGGAGACGGGATTGAACCGTCGTCCTCCCGAATGCGAGTCCAGTGTGCTAACCACTGCGCCACCTCGCTCGGTACGAGCAGTTAGTCATCGTAGTTTACAGGGTGAGTCACCTAACGTTACCGCTGGATATATTTCGTAAACCACATCAAATACTGACGAATCGATTCCACAGACCGAACGTGAGGAGAGGGGCTAGTGTAATTGGTTAATAAAACCATAAAAAAATGCACGGAAGTATGTTTTTTAACACAAACCTACGTTTTTTTAAATGGAACCCCGTTAGTTTTGCTAGCACATCTGAACATATATACAAATACGTAATCAGTGCCGTTTGTTGCATTGTAAAATGTTAATTACATCCGGAGATATTGTAACCTAAAGTTGACGCTTGAGTACCACTCCTCCGCTGTTCGATCGTGTGTATCGGAGAGCACCGAATTACGTAGGGATCCAAAGGGAACCGTGATGGACCTTAGGTACAGAAGAGGCTGGAACAGCACATTACGTCCACATGCTAACACCTTTTTATTGGTCTTTTTCACTGAAGCACAGGTACATTACCATGAGGGGTGAGGTACACGTACACACGTGGTTTCCGTTTTCAATTAAGGAGTGGAATAGAGTGTGTCCTGACATGTCAGGCCAATAGATGTTCAATGTGGTGGCCATCATTTGCTGCACACAATTGCAATCTCTGGCATAATGAATGTCGTACACGCCGCAGTACATCTGGTGTAATGTCGCCGCAGGCTGCCACAATACGTTGTTTCATATCCTCTGGGGTTGTAGGCACATCACGGTACACACTCTCCTTTAACGTACCCCACAGAAAGAAGTCCAGAGGTGTAAGATCAGGAGAACGGGCTGGCCAATTTATGCGTCTTCCACGTCCTATGAAACGCCCGTCGAACATCCTGTCAAGGGTCAGCCTAGTGTTAATTGCGGAATGTGCAGGTGCACCATCATGCTGATACCACATACGTCGACGCGTTTCCAGTGGGACATTTTCGAGCAACGTTGGCAGATTATTCTGTAGAAACGCGATGTATGTCGCAGCTGTTTGGGCCCCTGCAATGAAGTGAGGACCAATGAGGTGGTCGCCAATGATTCCGCACCATACATTTACAGCCCACGGTCGCTGTCGCTCTACCTGTCTGAGCCAGCGAGGATTGTCCACGGACCAGTAATGCATGTTCCGTAGATTCACTGCCCCGTGGTTTGTGAAGCCCGCTTCATCGGTAAACAGGTAGAAGTGCAACGCATTCTCTGTTAATGCCCATTGACAGAATTGCACTCGATGATTAAAGTCATCACCATGTAATTGCTGATGTAGCGACACATGAAACGGGTGAAAGCGGTGACGATGCAGCATGCGCATGACACTACTTTGACTCAGTCCACCGGCTCTCGCAATGTCCCGTGTACTCATGTGTGGGTTCATGGCAACAGCAGCTAACACACCAACTGCACCCGCTTCTCCTGTGACGGGCCTGTTACGGTCCCGTTTGCGTGCTACGACCATACCTGTTGCATACAGTTGGCGGTAGATGTTTTGCAATGTGCGGCACGTTGGATGCTCTCTGTCCGGGTACCGTTCTGCATACACCCTGCAGGCTTCAGCTGCATTTCGTCGACACTCGCCATAGATGAGTATCATCTCCGTCTTTTCAGAGTTCGAATACACCATGGTCACAGTTCCTACAACACTGCTCGCCGACCGTGGCCCGTGTTTGTTACAACACGCAACTGAACGTCGGAGGTTTCAAGCGTCATCTTTAGGTTACAAATCTCCGGATGTAATTAACATTTTACAATGCAACAAACGGCACTGATTACGTATTTGTTTATATGTTCAGATGTGCTAACAAAACTAACGGGGTTCCATTTAAAAAAAACGTAGGTTTCTGTTAAAACACATACTTCCGTGCATTTTTGTATGGTTTGTATTAAACAATTACACTAGCCCCTCTCCTCACGCTCGGTCTGTGGAATCGGTTCGTCAGTATTTGATGTGGTTTACGAAATAAATCCAGCGGTAACGTTAGGTGACTCACCCTGTATAATAAGTGTGTTTCAACAAATGACCATTTCCTGTGTGATTATGTCAGTGAAACCTGAGTGTTAGGATATTTAGTTCAGATTTTGTTTCTTTTGTTGACTATGGCTAGATTACGTAGTCAGAAAAATATAAACATGGATAATGAACAACAGTTAGCAAGCAGTGATACCGAGTAAGAAAGTGGGGCACAAAGTAATGTTAGTGGCGTAGTTCAGGAAGTACAATGAGAGAATCTGGGGGCATAAGGGCAAGAAATGTGACCACTGCCAGCCAGTGATTCAGTTGAAAGTAGAAACACTGTGCCACCCTCACGCACTAGACACGGACCAGAGACTGGTGAGGTGTCAGAAGTGCAATCATTAAGACTTATGTTCGGGCGCATGCTCAATTTCCAAGCTACGTTTATGCATGAACAAGCAGAGCGTGATCGATGCTAGCATGAGAGAGACTTGCAGTTAATGCAATCTTTGGAAGCTATGCAATGTGAGATTGTTTGTTTGAGACAAAACTATGAAACCATATCCAAAGCGGTGCAAGAACTGAGCGAAAGAGTAGATAATATCCAGGTGGCTAACGCCAGTTGTTGTTGTTGTTGTTGTGGTCTTCAGTCCTGAGACTGGTTTCATGCAGCTCTCCATGCTACTCTGTCCTGAGCAAGCTTCATCATCTCCCAGTACTTACTGCAGCCTACATCCTTCTAAATCTGCTTAATGTATTCATCTCTTGGTCTCCCTCTACGATTTTTACCCTCCACGCTGCCCTCCAATGCTCAATTTGTGATCCCTTGATGCCTCACAACATGTCCTACCAACTGTTCCTTCATCTTGTCAAGTTGTGCCACAAACTCATCTTCTCCTCAATTCTATTCAACACCTCCTCATTAGTCATGTGATCTACCCATCTAATCTTCAGCATTCTTCTGTAGCACCACATTTCGAAAGCTTCTATTCTCTTCTTGTCCAAACTATTTATCGTCCACGTTTCACTTCCATACATGGCTGCAGTCCATACAAATACTTTCAGAAACGACTTCCTGACACTTAAATCTATACTCGATGTTAACAAATTTCTCTTCTTCAGAAACGCTTTCCTTGCCATTGCCAGTCTACATTTTATATCGTCTCTACTTCGACCATCATCAGTTATTTTGCTCCCCAAATAGCAAAACTCCTTTACTACTTTAAGTGTCTCGTTTCCTAATCTAATTCCCTCAGCATCATCCGACTTAAACTGACTACATTCCATTATCCTCGTTTTGCTTTTGTTGATGTTCATCTTATACCCTCCTTTCAAGACACTATCCATTCCGTTCAACTGCTCTTCTAAGTCCTTTGCTGTCTCTGACAGAATTACAATGTCAACGGCGAACCTCAAAGTTTTTATTTCTTCTCCATCGATTTTAATACCTACTCCGAACTTTTCTCTTTGTTTCCTTTATTGCATGCTCAATATACAGATTGAATAACATCGGGGATAGGCTACAAACCTGTCTCACTCCCTTCCCAACCACTGCTTCCCTTTCATACCCCTCGACTCTTATAAGTGCCATCTGGTTTCTGTACAAATTGTAAATAGCCTTTCGCTCCCTGTATTTTACCCCTGCCACCTTCAGAATTTGAAAGCGAATATTCCAATCAACATTGTCAAAAGCTTTCTCTAAGTCTACAAATGCTAGAAACGTAGGTTTACCCTTCCTTCATCTTTCTTCTAAGATAAGTCGTAGGGTCAATATTGACTCACGTGTTCCAACATTTCTACGGAATCCAAACTGATCTTCCCCGAGGTCGGCTTCTATCAGTTTTTCCATTCGTCTGTAAAGAATTCGCGTTAGTATTTTGCAGCTGTGACTTATTAAACCGATAGTTCGGTAATTTTCACATCTGTCAACACCTGCTTTCTTTGGGATTGGAATTATTATATTCTTCTTGAAGTCTGCGGGTATTTCGCCTGTCTTATACATCTTGCTCACCAGATGGTAGAGTTTTGTCAAGTGTGGCTCTCCCAAGGCTGTCAGTAGTTCTAGTGGAATGTTGTCTACTCCGGGGGCCTAGTTTCGACTCAGGTCTTACAGTGTTCTGTCAAACTCTTCACGCAGCATCATATCTCCCATTTCATCTTCATCTACATCCTCTTCCATTTCCATAATATTGTCCTCAAGTACATCGCCCTTGTATAGACCCTCTATGTACGCCTTCTACCTTTCTGCTTTCCCTTCTTTGTTTGGAACTGGGTTTCCATCTGAGCTCTTGATATTCATGCAAGTGGCTCTCCTTTCTCCAAAGGTCTCTTTAATTTTCCTGTAGGCAGTATCTATCTTACCCCTAGCGAGATAAGCCTCTACATCCTTACATTTGTCCTCTAGCCATCCCTGCTTAGCCATTTTGCACTTCCTGTCGATATCATTTTTGAGACGTTTGTATTCCTTTTTGCCTGCTTCATTTACTGCATTTTTATATTTTCTCCTTTCATCAATTAAATTCAATATTTCTTCTGTTACCCAAGGGTTTCTACTAGCACTCGTCTTTTTACCTATTTGATCCTCTGCTGCCTTCACTATTTCATCCCTCAAATCTACCCATTCTTCTTCTATTGTATTTCTTTCCCCCATTCCTGTCAATTGTTCCCTTATGCTCTCCCTGAAACTCTGTACAACCTCTGGTTCAGTCAGTTTATCCAGGTCCCATCTCCTTAAATTCCCACCTTTTTGTAGTTTCTTCAGTTTTAATCTACAGTTCATAACCAATAGATTGTGGTCAGAGTCCACATCTGCACCTGGAAATGTCTTACAATTTAAAACCTGGTTCCTAGATCTCTGTCTTACCATTATATAATCTATCTGATACCTTTTAGTATCTCCAGGGTTCTTCAATGTATACAACCTTCTTTCATGATTCTTAAACCAAGTGTTTCGACGCGCAAGTCGCCGAAGTGGCGTCATATCGAAAAACTTGCACCAGACGAACGGTCTACCCGACGGGAGGCCCTCGTCACACGACATTTCATTTAACAAGTGTTAGCTATGATTAAGTTATGCTCTGCGCAAAATTCTACCAGGCGGCTTCCTCTTTCATTTCTTAGCCCCAATCCATATTCACCTACTATGTTTACTTCTCTCCCTTTTCCTACTCTCGAATTCCAGTCACCAATGACTATTAAATTTTCGTCTCCCTTCACTACCTGAATAATTTCTTTTATCTCATCATACATTTCATCAATTTCTTCGTCATCTGCAGAGCTAGTTGCCATATAAACTTGTACTACTGTAGTAGGCGTGGGCTTCTTGTCTATCTTGGCCACAATAATACGTTCACTATGCTGTTTGTAGTAGCTTACCCGTACTCCTATTTTTTATTCATTATTAAACCTACTCCTGCATTACCCGTATTTGATTTTGTATTTATAACCCTGTATTCACCTGACCAGAAGTCTTGCTCCTCCTGCTACCGAACTTCACTAATTCCCACCATATCCAACTTTAACCTATCCATTTCCCTTTTTAAATTTTCTAACCTACCTGCCCGATTAATGTATCTGACATTCCACGCTCCGATCCGTAGAACGCCAGTTTTCTTTCTCCTGCCTCTTGAGTAGTCCCCGCCCGGAGATCCGAATAGGGGACTATTTTACCTCTGGAATATTTTACCCAAGAGGACGCCATCATCATTTAATCATACAGTAAAGCTGCATGCCCTCGGGAAAAATTACGGCAGTAGTTTCCCCTTGCTTTCAGCCGTTCGCAGTACCAGAACAGCAAGGCCATTTTGGTTAGTGTTACAAGGCCAGATCAGTCAATCATCCAGACTGTTGCCCCTGCAACTACTGAAAAGGCTGCGGCCCCTCTTCAGGAACCACACGTTTGTCTGGCCTCTCAACAGATACCCCTCCGTTGTGGTTGCACCTGCGGTACGGCTATCTGTATCGTTGAGGCACGCAAGCCTTCCCACCAACGGCAAGGTCCATGGTTCGTGGGGGGAGTATCGTAGATGAAATCAGCGTACTGGGTAAGCAATAGAGCAGAAAATGTCCGAACAGGCGAACAAAACTGAAAAGGAATTTACGAAGTGGTTAGAGGAAAAGGACACCGACCTTAAGCAAAAATTAGACGAGAAGGTGCACGCCGCGACCGAGGCCAAAGACTTGGGCTCGAGTGCTGAGGTGCAGGACCTAAGAAGGGTGGTGCACACTGACATTCCGCTGTGGCAGCGAAATGTCAACCGTCGTCTTGCGGAGCTGGAAAACAGCTTGTTGCACGGCGACGCACAGGCGTGTGTGACGCCTGCCAGGTCCAACAATGATAGGCATATAAATTCAGCAGTGAAAAATTGCGACTGCGAGACAGAACAGGCAACCAATGTTAGCGAAACAAACAAATGTCACTCCAAAATAGTGATTGAAGAAAGCCTGATTAAAAACCGACAGTTTCAGATCTTTACAACGGAGAAGAAATCTGTTCACCCTGTAGTATTTATCAAGGAATTTAGAAACATTTTGCCTAGTGTTTGGAGTCATACACAGAAAATTCAGTACGTTATGTCTTACATACAAGGAGATGCTGCATTATGGGCAACCGAAGCAGCTGACAGTTTGTAAACTCCCCCTCACTTATCGACCTTAATGACAGTGAAAAATTAAACCGCGTGTACCTAATGGGAATTTGGGAAAAGCAATCGTCACCGAAGTTAATCTGTCGGTAAAGAGCGAGGAAAGGGTTACATCTAAATGAAAGGAAAAATGCAAATGAAACTGGTGGAAATTAATTTTGAAAAGGGGTAAAGTTAATAAAGAAAGTAAATGTGCAGCCATTAAGTTAACAATTAACTAGCGGTAATTAGATATTTGAGATTTGGGGGAAATTACGGTCGCCAGTCCTATGGACAGTTACTATAGTAACTGAAAAAGAAAGGTTATTACACATATAATTAGCACTAGAAGCGTTGCAACTGAAGGTTGACACGTGTAGTGTGAAAACTGAGTTTGTCAGAAGTAATAAATGTCGCTACACTCTTACTCAATTTAGCAAAAGAATTAATAAAACCGGAAAATTGAAAGTTAATTTAGTGACTGAAATTAATAGTGAGCTTTGTTTCTGAAGCACATCGAAATGCAGTAAATTGCGGTTAGTCTTGCGCTACCTCAACAATCATTTCAGATGCTACTTGAATCTACGCAATTTAGAAATAAGAGATTTAACTTTAACTTGAATTAAATGCTTCTGAACAATTAACAATAGTAAAATTTAGTACGTACCAAGCTGAGGTGCAGTCACAGGTAAGCTAAAATACGGTAACAAAACTCACACTCTTAATTTGTGCTTGTGTAATCTAAATATTGTAGCCAGCTATGAATACCTTAACTGAACTTTGAAATTAAAGCAGTGAAATGGAATAATATTACTTTAATGCTGGCGTTTGAATTTCAACGACACTCGGGTTCATTCCGGAAAAGGAAGGGACCCTGCTTGGTAATGTAATTGGGACAATGAGCAACAAATGTTCATGCTAAGTTGCTGTAATTATAGTTACGAAAATGGAACAGTTTGAAAAGCTCGGGTCTGCCATACAGTTCCAAAACTTTACGTGCTTCCAGTCTTCCTTGTTGGTTGATTGAAGGTTTGAAGCCGTCGATCGAGGAGGTGGCGACAGTCACTCATTGTCGGCTGTCGCTGTTGCAGAAGCTGGATGTTGGCGCGCCTCCTTCTCGACACGGTCACCAGGCGGAACAGGCTCTTGATGTGCGCCAGCTAATGCTTCCCGTCCGCGACACCGTGTCAGAAACTATCATAGCAAGTCGAGCGCAATTACATGCTGCCAAACCCCGAAAGCGCGGCAACTCGCGGGAGCGTCACACAACACACCTGCTCAACCGCTCTACTCCAGCCAGACTCTCTCTGCTCTGCCCGCGCTCCACGCGGCAGAGTTAACACTACCAGAGATATCCTAAACACTTTGGTTCTCCACACGACCTATCGATGTAGTCGTTCGATAGCATAGCTTTCTCTAGGCAAGACCCAGCGTAAAAATACAAATAATATTTGCAAAATAAACCAATTATACATCGACATATATGCATAAACATATATATACAAATTGTAAAACAATTACAATATATAAAGACACTGAAATTTCATATCTTCAGGTAGCAAATAAAGGAAAAATCTATAGTACAATAGATGGAAATAGAAGGATACGCATTTCCGGCGTTACAAGTTGCGACACATATGAGCAATTTGAAAAGGCATTCTTGGCCAAATATTGGTCAACATGTATTCAGGAGAGATTACGAAAAGAGGTATATAATCCAGAGCCGTATTCTCAACGATTAGGCAATTTGCGAAAATATTTTGAGAAATACATTAATAAGACCCGTTACTGGGACGAGCAGATTTCATCCCGGGATTTGATCAGACTTTTGAAATCACACTTGCCGATACACGTAAAGGAAAAACTTATACACGTACCGGAGAACGACATGGAACATTCCTTGTCTGTTCTGGACTCAATTTACCTGATTTTGGAGGATGTTAAGGCAGCCTCTGAACAGGCTAGAACTAACGGAAACGGTTACAGAAATGGTCGAAATAACACGCCTCCACCAAATAATGGAAACGGTGGAGGTAACAATAGGAGACAAGATTATGTACAAAACGGAAATGGAGGTAGAGACCGGAACGGCAATAATCCGGCCACAGAACCAGAGGCCCAGTCCGGACCGGCAAAACAGTGAAAGATATGACAAAAACCGACCGCCACCACAAAATGCGCCAATTGCGCAACCGTGGCGGCCGACGCAACACAACTTACACAAAGTGGAGGTCAGTGACACAGAGCAGCCACACCCATCCACCAGTAATAATCCAACAAACTAGATTCAGCCGAGATACGCTCTCCATCGTCGGCTGATGTTTGGAGTGAGAGCAGCTCGACACAGAACAAAACATCGGAAATCTGTATCCTCAGGTATAATGACGGGGTACAGATTGGATATGAATTAATAACTGAGCCACCCACGTGCATAAAGGAGCACAAAGACAAAGTACAAACGATAATAAAGATCAAAATTAACAATATTGATGTGCAGGCAATCGTAGATACAGGTGCTACTGTCAGTGTCATGAGTATGGACTTATTCAGAGTACTGGGGAAAGAAAAGCGTATGCTGACTTTTCCTGTGAACAATTGCAAAGTAACTGGAGCCATCAGGGCACAGCGACAAATAATTAAACTCCAAGTGCGGGTAGAGATGTATATAGGGGGAGAAGCCATAGCGTGCTCGTTCCTGGTAGTAAAGGGTTTAAAGGTAGCCTGCATTTTGGGGGTAGATTTTTTTGAGAGAAAGGGACGCAGTAATCGACCTTTCTCGGGAAAATTAAGTTTGATGAACACGGGTAGAAGGATAGAATTGTCCATACTCAGATCTGAAGAGGTACATGTGCCTAATTGTAATCCTATTAACATAAAATGTAGGAATCAGTGGATACTACATTTAGACAATCATTCTCTAGGACAAAATCTCTATTGTCCAGACGTACAAGGTGATCAATTAAAAGTAAATGTGGACGCACTTGTGAACAAAGTATCACAGCCCGAAAATTTGAACTCAATGCAACAGCAGGATTTGGTACAGTTATTATCTGACTATGCAGATGTATTTTCAGAACGACCAGGAATCGTTAAGGGATATCAATACAATATCGAGGTGAAGCCTCACAAAACCTACTGTCGAGCCTCATACTCCATTCCTTGGTCCAAGAAGGAAATAGTATCTCTCTCTTAGCAGATCCCCAATCAGGGAGAGTACGGGGACTGTATCCGCGCAAGGATGTGAAAATATTCCTACAATAAATGACTAATAGTCCTATGTGTTATATGTAAAAAGGTACACCATTCTTTTGGAAATGAATGAACATTAATGATGTGTGATCTGTAGAGATAATGTACTAGTGTAGAAGTATTTAGTTATAAGAATATGATTGACTTTCCCTTTTGTTTATGATTATTTGTGTTATGTCTTCTTTTTAATTAGTGTTAGCTTAAACATGCTCTAAATGTCTGTACAGATAACCTGATTAGTGCAATTATTTGTAGCGTTAAATTGTGACAGAGATCAGTCAGGAGGAACATTTTAGTAGTGATTAGTTTGTGTACTGCATGATATTCTATATGTGTGTCAAACTTGAAATATTTCTTGGTACAGTCTTTTCTATTACGTGTATATATATATGTGTAGCTGCCAGATTGACAGGTTCGAACCCAGAATAATATTAATAATATGAGACCCTGAGAACTTTATTTTCAAACCAGTATTATCAAAGAGAGTAATGCACCCAGTAGTGACCCGAGGGCACCATGGGAGGCAAACTTATTGCAAATTTAAGTAACGCAAAGTTCCGCACAAAGAAGCTTCAATTGAAGCATGTGCAGATCGAATCAGTAAAAAGAGCTAGCCCGATACAGTCCATGTCAATTTTAGCATACAGAGACTACACTGTAGTTACGTAGGACCTTGCAAGTAAAGTGAGACATAATTTCAAAGGAGTTATTGAACAATATGCCTGAATCCGGCTGGAATGCACAAATAAAATCTACTCGAACATAAATATAGATGATTTTTGGGCAAACTAATACGAAATTTTAATATTTGTTACCATGTACGCAATTATCACACACCTTGGTAAAGAGCGAACAAGGAAGTTACGAATGTGCTGTTACAAAAAATTGCACAACGGACATTGTAACTGAAAAAACTTAAACAAAACTGCAGTATTGTGTGGCAGAGACAGACAGTGACTGTTAAAACTGCAGCAATACGTCACGAGGTTGTTTTGAACAAGCAATAAGAAACTGTATCATCGCCGTGTGTGCAACTGGACAAGGAACTAACACGACACGAACAGTGAGCCGATAATAGACGGTGGACCAAGCTAGTGTCAAACTATAACTTGTACTGTGCGTGTGTACAAAAAAAAAAAAAAATATTCTTTCTGTGTCAAGGGACGCCAGGAAAGCGCATTGACTACAGAGAAAACATTTTGTTCTAAGGTGAAAACTTGCGTGTGACTAATGACAAGTCATGACACGGTGAAAAAATATTGTGTGCCCATAAAACGCGTTACTGTGACAACGAAACATTGTGCAAACCAGACTAGTGAAGGCCTACTGAATAATAACTGCCAATAACTGTGTGCGTTCTTTCCCACAGCAGGAAAAATGCCCATAAGGATAGTACACTGTTTGTGAACTTGTTGCATGTTTGCTGGGGCACTGCAAGAAGATGTCACACGGGCGAGCTGATATACAACGCGCATCCGGCTACTTCAGCCATGCAGCGGCCGCAGCAACCCGTAGCAGACCAGACAGCCACACGCCTCTCCGCGCCGTAGCTGTCAACACCGGGGGCGGTGACCTACACGGAGCAGACGCGCCGCGCCGAGCGCCGCTCAACAATCACTCCGCACCGCTCACCAACTACAGCATTATTGACATATTCCAAAATATTTACACAAACTGCATAACAAGTCAATGAACTCGATTTTTGACAAACATTGAACACTTATTATGTATACCCGTAAATTGACGAGAGAAAATGAACACTAACAAGTGTAGGAGATAGATTTGTAACACGTAGGTAGTGAGAATATTATGAAAGTGACGTTGTACTAAATGATTTCAAAAAACTAAGTGCTATATCCTAGGACAAGGGACCTTTCAGTATATTGCAAAATGATAATTACGAGTTGTTAAACTCACACAACAAACTTTCGTTGAACTGTATGTGACTGCGATATTATGTAACCGTTTATGACAAACCGCTAAATCATTTCAAAACAATTGCTGTTAAAGAGACAAGATTAATCATGAACCAACTGGGATGGCTGGGCTCCGGCACAGTTTTGCCCAGGTTTCCTGTCTGCCTTCGCCCAAATGGGGGAGCCATGAACATATATAACCCTGGGACTAATTAAAAGAGCCATTCCATCAAAAAAAACAAAAAAAAACAGAATTGTAAAGAACGTTACTGGCACCATTGTGTCAAAGTATAGAAACTCTTTGCCAAATGTTGCCTGTTAATCAACTGAAATGACGTTTAACTGTACTATGTACGCCGCTATGAAGGAATTCGTATGTACTGTAATTGTTTAACAAAAAATATTATTTAATTTTGTATAAAGGACGTTGGTTATTATTGTTATATTTTCTGTAATAATATTCTCAATGTATTTATGATTGTAATATTTATATACTCATAATGTAATTACGAAATATGTTAATATCTGCGATGAAAAAATGTAAAATATAGCCACAGAGGAAAATAATGTTGTAAGATTACAAAGAGATATTCATAATTAGCAATAGAATAAGTAGCACTACATAATGTGCATTCTTTGTCGTCTCCCTCGAGAGCTGAGAGAGAGAGGAACCTGTGACGTAGCATTATATGAATGAGTAGACTTCTTTTGTCTGTATCTACCTTTAGCCGCCATTAGAGGAGAAATTATAAAGGTGTGTAATTTTAATTATTGTTATGATCTAAATACATTATAATTTATCAAAATTGTGTATTACTAATGTAAATTAGCTTGCCCATGTCATCTATAATATTTCTTTAAAGAATTTTCAGCACTTTTAGCGATTATCGTTGGTGTTGCTGGGCTATGCCGCGACCGAACGATTTGCAGCGGCGGCACATTTAAAAAATTGTTCCACTAAAAAATTAACCAAACCCGTTAATCGGGAGCAGGTAAAATTAGCAGTGAATTACGAAATATTTTTCTTTTACAGCGATCCTGAGGCTGATTGCATTTATTACTGGTTTTGCATTTGTGCATTCATAGGCGGATAATTAACGTTGAAGTTGTTAATTTGTTGCTTCTTTCAACTTCTAAAGCAAATAACTTAAACGTATAGTGAAGTGTGTTTTGTCAATGATAATTAAACGTTCAGGTCGGCTTGGCAATATTTAACCATTTTATGCTAACAGAGACAGCCTTGTGTTCCATAGCTAACGCCGGGAAAGAATTCAGTAAATATTTAAAAACCCACTGCATCTAGAAAATACACTCCTGGAAATGGAAAAAAGAACACATTGACACCGGTGTGTCAGACCCACCATACTTGCTCCGGACACTGCGAGAGGGCTGTACAAGCAATGATCACACGCACGGCACAGCGGACACACCAGGAACCGTGGTGTTGGCCGTCGAATGGCGCTAGCTGCGCAGCATTTGTGCACCGCCGCCGTCAGTGTCAGCCAGTTTGCCGTGGCATACGGAGCTCCATCGGAGTCTTTAACACTGGTAGCATGCCGCGACAGCGTGGACGTGAACCGTATGTGCAGTTGACGGACTTTGAGCGAGGGCGTATAGTGGGCATGCGGGAGGCCGGGTGGACGTACCGCCGAATTGCTCAACAGGGGGGGCGTGAGGTCTCCACAGTACATCGATGTTGTCGCCAGTGGTCGGCGGAAGGTGCACGTGCCCGTCGACCTGGGACCGGACCGCAGCGACGCACGGATGCACGCCAAGACCGTATGATCCTACGCAGTGCCGTAGGGGACCGCACCGCCACTTCCCAGCAAATTAGGGACACTGTTGCTCCTGGGGTATCGGCGAGGACCATTCGCAACCGTCTCCATGAAGCTGGGCTACGGTCCCGCACACCGTTAGGCCGTCTTCCGCTCACGCCCCAACACCGTGCAGCCCGCCTCCAGTGGTGTCGCGACAGGCGTGAATGGAGGGACGAATGGAGACGTGTCGTTTCAGCGATGAGAGTCGCTTCTGCCTTGGTACCAATGATGGTCGTTTGCGTGTTTGGCGCCGTGCAGGTGAGCGCCACAATCAGGACTGCATACGACCGAGGCACACAGGGCCAACACCCGGCATCATGGTGTGGGGAGCGATCTCCTACACTGGCCGCACACCACTGGTGATCGTCGAGGGGACACTGAATAGTGCACGGTACATCCAAACCGTCATCGAACCCATCGTTCTACCATTCCTAGACCGGCAAGGGAACTTGCTGTTCCAACAGGACAATGCACGTCCGCATGTATCCCGTGCCACCCAACGTGCTCTAGAAGGTGTAAGTCAACTACCTTGGCCAGCAAGATCTCCGGATCTGTCCCCCATTGAGCATGTTTGGGACTGGATGAAGCGTCGTCTCACGCGGTCTGCACGTCCAGCACGAACGCTGGTCCAACTGAAGCGCCAGGTGGAAATGGCATGGCAAGCCGTTCCACAGGACTACATCCAGCATCTCTACGATCGTCTCCATGGGAGAATAGCAGCCTGCATTGCTGCGAAAGGTGGATATACACTGTACTAGTGCCGACATTGTGCATGCTCTGATGCCTGTGTCTATGTGCCTGTGGTTCTGTCAGTGTGATCATGTGATGTATCTGACCCCAGGAATGTGTCAATAAAGTTTCCCCTTCCTGGGACAATGAATTCACGGTGTTCTTATTTCAATTTCCAGGAGTATATATATATATATATATATATATATATATATATATATATATAACATCAAATGTTCCACAGTGCGCACTGTTTGTCCGATGTACTTCTGACCACACTCACAAGGTATTTCGTAAACTCCAGGTGTTCTGAGACCTACAGCGTCTTTAACTGGTCTCAGTAATTGACGGATTTTCGTTGGAGGCCTGAAGATCGATTTGATGTTGTGTCTTTTCAACAGGCGGCTTATCTTGCCCGACACAGAGCCACAGAATGGCAGCAAAGCAAGTTTCTTTTCCTGCTCTTCGTCGCTGGTCTTATTCTGATATTTCCCAGAAACCACTTCTTTCACTTGATGGGTGCTGTAGCCGTTATTCCTGAAAACCTTGCGTAGGTGGCTCAGTTGGTGGGGCAGGTTGTCGTCGTCTGATATTACTCTTGCGCGATGCACCAATGTTTGCAATACTGTGTGCTTCTGTGCTGGATGATGATGGCTGGTAGCGTGCAGGTAGAGGTCTGTGTGGGTGGGTTTTCTGTAAACGCTGTGGCCAAGGCACCCATTTCGTTTACGGCCATTGTCAAGTGTTATGGCCAAGGAGTGCTTGGCCGAAAGCTCGTGTAGTATTAACCAGTTCACGCGGTTGGAAACCCGAGAACATTTTGTTCAATGATATCGCCGCGAGACTCTGCATTCATACATTACATGCCTCTACGGGGAGGAAACGTGGCGCAGCGTAAAACGTCTCGGAAAGCTGCGTGTCAAGAAGGCAAATTTGTTAAGTTCGCTAGCCTTCCTTCTGCGCTGCCGTGACGAGAAGACCATTCCACGATTTGCTATGGTATCCCATCATATCAACACCGCTGCCACTAGGAGGATATTTCGTCGTGCCAGCTTTGCATTATTACGAGAAAGGATTCACAACACAAGACAACAGCTGGATGCAAATGGACGTGCTCTTATGGCCTTGCACCTGCAGTTATCAAGAACACTCACAGCTTTGGACTGGGAATGGGTCGACGCTGCTAGGTTTCTCAACAGACGTCAGCACAGAAACGAACTACAGAGAAGCAGAAAGGAAAGTTCGGCCGCCTTTCGCAACAACCACATGGTGCCGACCACAGATCTTCAGAACGCACCGTCATCAACTTGACGGCGAGACATATAGACGCGGGTGCAATGTCGGCGCTTAAGAAAGGACTTCATTTCGCACCTTCACCGCGGGCATTCCTGTCTGTGAGATAATAAGCGGTGTTGAACAGGCAGTCCACAAGCTCCCACATGAAACAGCGGACGAAATACGGCGAGAAACCAGCCGTATACTGACAAAGGCGAAGTTACCAGCATCCAACATGACCAGGGCTTAGCGTAACGGCCTTCGAGCACTACATAAGGATGAAAGCATTGTGGTACTTCCCGCTGACAAGGGCAATGCCGCCGTAATTATTGAGTTCGAGGACTATGATACGAAGATCTGTGCCATACTGAACGAAGATACTTATCGGAAGCTCCCACGCGACCCGACATCAAGAATAGTAAGAAAAACATCAGAACTTCTTAAGCGATCTTCAGTGGAAGACAGTGTGGTTAAGAATCTTCTCAACAAAATGGTTCAAATGGCTCTGAGCACTATGGGACTTAACTGCTGTGGTCATCAGTCCCCTAGAACTTAGAACTACTTAAACCTAACTAACCTAAGGAAATCACACACATCCATGCCCGAGGCAGGATTCGAACCTGCGAACGTAGCGGTCACGCGGTTCCAGACTGTAGCGCCTAGAACCGCTCGGCCACCACGGTCGGCAAGAATCTTCTTCCACAGGCGCCTAGACCACCTACTGCTTATGGTTTACCGAAGGCACACAAGGACGGGACGCCATTTCACCTTATTGTGTCCACAATAGGTTCTCCAACATACAAACTGGCGAAGTACTTGGCCAAGCTCCTCGATCCACTTGTGGGACACTGCGAACATCATATAAAAAACTCAGCAGAATTTATCAGCAGAATCAACCGTCTACGCCTTAGTGAGGACGATATTATGGTCAGTTTTGATGTAGTGGCGCTGTTTTCGAATTTTCCTGTCAAAGATTCTCTGGATCTAATTTCCCAGTACTTAGTAAGTGACGTGGTCGAGCTATTTAGGCACACCCTTACGTCTTCCTACTTCGTGTACAACGGCCAGTATTACGATCAGACAGATGGCGTAGCAATGGGTAGCCCGTTGGCTCCAGCTGTTGCAAACCTCTTCATGGAGAATTTTGAGGATATTGCCATAGATACTGCGCCATTGAAGCCTAAGTGTTTCTTTCGATACGTAGACGACACGTTCGTCATTTGGCCACACGGACGCGAGAAATTAGACGAGTTTTTGGAACACCTCAATGGCATCAACAGTAATATCCAGTTCACCATGGAGGTGGAAAAAGATAATGCATTGAACTTCCTCGACGTCCTTGTCCACCGTAAACGAAATGGGTGCCTAGGCCACAGCGTCTACAGAAAACCCACCCACACAGACCTGTACCTGCACGCTACCAGCCATCGTCATCCAACACAGAAGCGCACAGAATTGCAAACATTGGTGCATCGTGCAAGAGTAATATCAGACGACGACAACCTGCCCCACGAACTGAGCCACCTACGCAAGGTTTTCAGGAGTAACGAACGGCTACAGCACCCATCAAGTGAAAGAAGTGATTTCTGGGAAATATCGGAATAAGACCAGCGACGAAGAGCAGGAAAAGAAACTTGCTTTGCTGCCGTTCTGTGGCTCTGTGTCGGGCAAGATAAGCCGCCTGTTGAAAAGACACAACATCAAATCGATCTTCAGGCCTCCAACGAAAATCCGTCAATTACTGAGACCAGTTAAAGACGCTGTAGGTCTCAGAACACCTGGAGTTTACGAAATACCTTGTGAGTGTGGCCAGAAGTACATCGGACAAACAGTGCGCACTGTGGAACAACGCAGGAAAGAACATGAGAGGTATTATCGCCTACGCTATCCAGGGAAATCTGCGTTAGCTGAGCATGCGTTAGAAAACGGTCACCACATAAAATTTGACGATACCTCTGTCGTGGCTCGCACTGACGGCTTCTGGGACAGTTTAATACAGGAAGCTATTAAAATAAAAATTACCACAAACACCCTGAATAGAGACGGTGGCTTACAGCTCAGCGCTGCGTGGGATCCAGCAATCGCCCGGTTGAAGAGGGCACATCGAACGCCGACTCAAAACATGCCCATATATGGCAATGTCACGGGCACCAGTGACGTCACAGCCGGCAGCTAGCGTATATAAGGGCGCACCAACAGCCCACTGGCAGTCATAACACTTGACAATGGCCAAGGAGTGCTTGGCCGAAAGCTCGTGTAGTGTTAACCAATTGACGCGGATGGAAACCCGAGAACATTTTATTCAATGTTATCGCCGCGAGACTCTGCATTCATACATTGAGAATATAATTACTGACTATGTGGTCGGGCAGATGAGGCGAATACATGCAACAGAAATTAATTCCAAGAAGAAGGAGCGGGGTGTCGTAATGGATTGCTGGGGGGGGGGGGGGGGGGTTGGGGAGGGGGGAGGAGGGGGGAGGGAAATTCATGTTACTGTCCCACTACCCAACTTTTGGTTTTACGCATGTACATCTACATACATATCCGCAAGCCACCACATGGTGCAACGCAAAGGGGACCTTGTACTACTGCTAGATATTCCCTTTCCTGTCCCAATCGCTAACGGAGCGAGAGGCAAACGACTGTCTATCTGTTTTCGCACGAACCTTAATTTCTCTTGTCTTGTCTATGCAATCCTTACATGAAACGTACATTCGAGCCGAGTCCCTAAATTTTCTCAATAGCGTTTCGCGAAATCAATGTATTTTTTCTCCAGGGATTCCCATTTGAGTTTTCTGTATTTTCGTAATACTCTCGTGTTGATCGAACTTCCCGCTAACAAACCTAGCAGCCTGCCTCTGAATTGCTTCGATCTCGTTCTTTAATCCGACCTGGTGGGTATCCAAAACACTGGAGCACTACTCAAGAATAGGTCACACTACTGGCCTATCGGCGATCTCCTGCAATCCTCCCAGTAAATCAAAGTTCGCCTTTTGCCTTTCCTTCCACCGACTTTAGGCGGTCGTTTCATTTCATATCACTTTGCAACGCTGCGCCTAGACATGTAACTGACGTACTTTAGTCCTGCATTTCAGAACTATTTTTCCCCCTCATCTGCATTTACATTTTTTGTATTTGTAGCAAGCTGCCACTCATCACACCAAATGGAAATTCTATACGAATCATCCTGTATTCTCCTACAGTCACTCAAAGACGACACTGTCGCGTACACTACAGTATGATCAGCAAACAGTCGCAGGCTGCTGTTCATCCCATCCGACAGATGGTTTACATATGTACAAAACAAGAACCGTCCTATCACACTTCTGAAGATACCTTTGGCCCTCATGAACACTCGCTGTCGGCGACAACGCACTGGGTTCGATCACGTAATAAGTCTTCCAGCCACTCGCATATCTGAGAACTGTTCCGTATGCTCATACTTTCGTTAGCAATCTGGAGTGGAGCACTGTGTGAAACGCTTTCCGGAAATCTGGGAATATGGAATGTGCTGTTGTTTTCCATCTTTGGTTCACACATTGTCGTTTGAGAAAAGGGCAAGCTGACTCCGCACAAGCGATGCTTTCTTAACTCGTGCTGCACTGTGGACAGAAGCTTTTCCGTCTCAAGGAAATTTGCTGTAAGGGAAGAGACTGATCACTAACCGCTTTCGTATCCAGTGTATTGGATACTGCTCGAGTGTCTGTCATCCATGACAGATAACATAAAACGAATGCCCAATAGTCTACAATGAAAGAACAAGTGGTCACTGTTGTGTTCGGCTTTTCCTTGGTTCCTCTCCATTGATTAAGGTGATGTCGAAATGGTCCCTGCAAAAAGAATAAGTCAGAGTTCCTTCCTCGATCCGAGCTGGATGGTCCGTCTCTAATGCCATCGCCGCCGACGAAACGGTAAGTCCCAGTCTTCCTTTTCCCTTGATTTCGACAGCAATTACTTCATCAGGTCGTAACAGTGATACCGATCACAACGCTAAACATACATAATGTAATTTTACAGCATGCCGTTCGGTAATGTTATTCCGGAAGAAGGGGCTCAAAACTCTGCTCATCCATCTAGGTTTGGGTTTTCTGTGCCTTCCATAATCGATTACTGCTTTGCTTTTAATGAAATCACCGCCGACTATATCTTCGTGTCATATTACATGCAACTTACTAGCTCTTATTTGACAGCGTTTGCGTGACTCTCTCCAGCTATCCGAACAAAATCGCCACCATTCGCTCTTCCATTTTAGGACATAGGATATCCCTTTTGTGTCACACAACAAGGATAGTACACGCTCTAGCGGTATTGCGGTATAGGAAGTGAAAACGATTACTGACGAGCCTCTTTCGTTGTGAAACTGAAGCTTCGTAGTATTCATTATAAGTGAACAGAAGCGTGACTTATTTAACCACTAATAAGAGTAAGCAATAGCATTCTCAGTCTTTGGCGTAATAAGAATGAATCCAGCAGTATCCTATTAATACTGTAATCAACATTTCTGAAATTCTGTAAATTACTGGTTGGTACAATATGTAAAACAAGGGAAAGACAACCATTTATCTATAGCGCATCGATGCGTGGAGCACAGAAACACGTAATAGAAAAGAGCATTCACACTAGCTTTCGAACACTATCTCTTTTTCTAGAAAAAAGTACATACATTCACAAGTCTTGCCTTGGCCACGGTAGTGGCGACAATGAAGCGTTGCCATAGAGACGTTTCCAAAATAGTGTTACATGATTGGTTAAAATAGGCCCTCGAAGCTGCCATGCCCAGCCCACTGCAACTGTCAGGGATCAACAACTTACACTGAATCAACTGTTGTACTCGAAAACTAGTGTGAATGCTGTTTTCTGTGTTCCACGCCATCTAATCGCTACGGGTGAGTGGTTGTCTTTCCCTTATTTTACGTATTCCTAAAGTTTTGGTTAAATGCACTGCGAAATTTTATATTTCCGAGCATTTACAGGTACGCCAGTATTTTGACTCGATATTCATTCAATACCTTTCGATTAATATTTAACCACAGAAAACAACGCCATATCTTGGCTGTCTGAGGTTGCAACTAATATTATCTGCCATCTGATTAATAGAAAGTCTGAGGCACTTAACTTTTTTTCCAAGTGTCTTCTGACAAATGAAAGATATCAGTCATCTGTCTTCGTCTAGGCGAAGTTACAATGTGCTCGAAAAACAATACCCAACACGTTTCCGTAAAAACGAACTACCGTGATAAAGGGATCAACATTATTTAAAAATGGAACTACGATGCGCTTAAGAATCAGAACAACAGTTCTCGTGGAGACAGATTCATTGGTATAAGTATTCCGTACGTGCATTAAGAAATTACGGACTCTCAATGCACGAAAATTTGAGATATTTGTGTTTTTCTGGAGGGCTGAATGACGTATGAAATGTAAGCTTCTATCGCCCCCAGTTGTAAGGAAAAACCTGGTCACTATCTCTTATAGCCACTCGGATGGTTTTAATGAGATACTGATTTTGAGTTGATCGAGTTTGCCCCGAGATAGTCTTCAAATGGTTCAAATGGGTCTAAGCACTATGGGACTTAGCATCTGAGGTCATCAGTCCCCAAGACTTGGAACTACTTAAACCTACCTAAGCTAAGGACATCACACACATCCATGACCAAGGCAGGATTCGAACCTATGACCGTAGCAGCAGGGCGGTTTCGGACGGAAGTGCCTAGAACCGCTCGGCCACAGTTGCCGGCAACCAAGATATTCTGAAAATTAAATGCAGTATGTTCTTTGCACAAAAGTTGAAAGGGTACAGTACCGCCCGACATTGAAAATAGGTACAACATACTTCATTATTCTTGTCAGAACAACACATTTTTTGTAAAAATAACTCAATTTCAATTAATACAGCGAAGCCGGATACCAGTGTGGGAAAGAATGACAATTTGTTTATTTAATTGATCACATGTGCACTCCCGCAAAATAAATCCCTACATCCAGTTTGGTGAGATCTGTGAAATGAATGAATGTATGGTCGTCTGCTAACCACAGATAGTGAATGTGAATATATGATCATCTTTGAGACGATCCTTTGGCCACCTTTGGTGGGACCAAAGAGATGAAATTTACCTGAGCTTTGAGCGCCTGAAATGTGGCTGACCAATACGGTAGCAAGGTGCTTCCCCACTTCGGCAGAGGTGCGTGAGGACCTGAAGAACGGCAATGTTTCGGCACTCTGCCGCTGGATCTTAAGCTGTTAAGACCTGTCTTAGGTGTGCTCCGTAAAGACAAAAGAGTGGAGACATGGTATGCATGTGAAATATTTAAGAGTAGTTTGAAATAATAATTTCTCTATTTCAGGAACTTTTGTGGGGAGAATTAAATGTCAGGCAGGTAATATTAATGAGACCGTAGTAATCTTCGGAAGTGACCAACGGTCACAATGAAACCACGTGTAGCAATAAGTTGAAATACTTCCGTGTGCTTAAGTTAAGCTGAATTACTAGCGTGTGTACTGTAAGTTGAAATATTTAAGAAATGGCGTGTGCAGGACTTGAAATTAGAGGCGAGTACTTCCACGTGGTGAGTACTGTGTGAGTCTCAATCTGTGTATGAGACAAAGGATAAAGAGAAGTACTCGTCATGGCATCACTTGAGGACTCGTGTGTGTGATGAATATGTTCTTAATATTACTTTGCGTGATATGTTCCCGTTGTTGTTGTTGTGGTCTTCAGTCCTGTGACTGGTTTGATGCAGCTCTCCATGCTACTCTATCCTGTGCAAGCTTTTTCATCTCCCAGTACCTACTGCAACCTACATCCTTCTGAATCTGCTTAGTGTATTCGTCTCTTGGTCTCCCTCTACGATTTTTATTCTCCACGCTGCCCTCCAATACTAAATTGGTGATCCCTTGATGCCTCAGAACATGTCCTACCAACCGATCCCTTCTTCTGGTCAAGTTGTGCCACAAACTTCTCTTCTCTCCAATCCTATTCAATACTTCCTCATTAGTTATGTGATCTACCCATCTAATCTCCAGCATTCTTCTGTAGCACCACATTTCGAAAGCTTCTATTCTCTTCTTGTCCAAACTATTTATCGTCCATGTTTCACTTCCACACATTGCTACACTCCATACGAATACTTTCAGAAGTGACTTCCTGACACTTAAATCAATACTGGATGTTAACAAATTTCTCTTCTTCAGAAACGCTTTCCTTGCCATTGCCAGCCTACATTTTATATCCTCTCTACTTCGACCATCATCAGTTATTTTTCTCCCCAAATAGCAAAACTCCTTTACTACTTTAAGTGCCTCATTTCCTAATCTAATTCCCTCAGCATCACCCGACTTAATTAGACTACATTCCATTATCCTTGTTTTGCTTTTGTTGATGTTCATCTTATATCCTCCTTTCAAGACACTATCCATTCCATTCAACTGCTCTTCCAAGTCCTTTGCTGTCTCTGACAGAATTACAATGTCATCGGCGAACCTCAAAGTTTTTATTTCTTCTCCATGAATTTTAATACCTACTCCGAATTTTTCTTTTGATTCCTTTACTGCTTGCTCAATATACAGATTGAACAACATCGGGGAGAGGCTACAACCCTGTCTTACTCCCTTCCCAACCACTGCTTCCCTTTCATGTCCCTCGACTCTTATAACTGCCATCTGGTTTCTGTACAAATTGTAAATAGCCTTTCGCTCCCTGTATTTTACCCCTGCCACCTTTAGAATTTGAAAGAGAGTATTCCAGTCAACATTGTCAAAAGCTTTCTCTAAGTCTACAAATGCTAGAAACGTAGGTTGCCTTTCCTTAATCTTTCTTCTAAGATAAGTCGTAAGATCAGTATTGCCTCACGTGTTCCAGTGTTTCTACGGAATCCAAACTGATCTTCCCCGAGGTTGGCTTCTACTAGTTTTTCCATTCGTCTGTAAAGAATTCGTGTTAGTATTTTCCAGCTGTGACTTATAAAAACTGATAGTTAGGTAATTTTCACATCTGTCAACACCTGCTTTCTTTGGGATTGGAATTATTATATTCCTCTTGAAGTCTGAGGGTATTTCGCCTGTTTCATACATCTTGCTCACCAGATGGTAGAGTTTTGTCAGGACTGGCTCTCCCAAGGCCGTCAGTAGTTCCAATGGATTGTTGTCTACTCCGGGGGCCTTGTTTCGACTCAGGTCTTTCAGTGCTCTGTCAAACTCTTCACGCAGTATCATATCTCCCATTTCATCTTCATCTACATCCTCTTCCATTTCCATAATATTGTCCTCAAGTACATCGCCCTTGTATAGACCCTCTATATACTCCTTCCACCTTTCTGCTTTCCCTTCTTTGCTTAGAACTGGGTTTCCATCTGAGCTCTTGATATTCATACAAGTCGTTCTCTTATCTCCAAAGGTCTCTTTAATTTTCCTGTAGGCAGTATCTATCTTGCCCCTAGTGAGATAGGCCTCTACATTCTTACATTTGTCCTCTAGCCATGTCTGCTTAGCCATTTTGCACTTCCTGTCGATATCATTTTTGAGACGTTTGTATTCCTTTTTGCCTGCTTCATTTACTGCATTTTTATATTTTTTCCTTTCATCATTCAAATTCAATATTTCTTCTGTTACCCAAGGATTTCTACCAGCCCTCGTCTTTTTACGTACTTGATCCTCTGCTGCCTTCACTACTTCATCCCTCAGAACTACCCATTCTTCTTCCCATTCCTGTCAATTGTTCCCTTATGCTCTCCCTGAAACTCTGTACAACCTCTGGTTCTTTCAGTTTACCCAGGTCCCATCTCCTTAAATTCCCACCTTTTTGCAGTTTCTTCAGTTTTAATCTACAGGTCATAACCAATAGATTGTGGTCAGAGTCCACATCTGCCCCTGGAAATGTCTTGCAATTTAAAACCTGGTTCCTAAATCTCTGTCTTACCATTACATAATCTATCTGATACCTTTTAGTATCTCCAGGGTTCTTCCATGTATACAACCTTCTTTCATGATTCTGAAACCAAGTGTTAGTTATGATTATGTTGTGCTCTGTGCAAAATTCTACCAGGCGGCTTCTTCTTTCATTTCTTAGCCCCAATCCATATTCACCTACTATGTTTCCTTCTCTCCCTTTTCCTACGCTCGAATTCCAGTCACCCATGACTATTAAATTTTCGTCTCCCTTCACAATCTGAATAATTTCCTTTATTTCATCATACATTTCTTCAATTTCTTCGTCATCTACAGAGCTAGTTGGCATATAAACTTGTACTACTGTAGTAGGTGTGGGCTTCGTATCTATCTTGGCCACAATAATGCGTTCACTATGCTGTTTGTAGTAGCTTACCCGCATTCCTATTTTCCTATTCATTATTAAACCTACTCCTGCATTACCCCTATTTGATTTTGTGTTTATTACCCTGTAGTCACCTGACCAGAAGTCTTGTTCCTCCTGCCACCAAACTTCACTAATTCCCACTATATCTAACTTCAACCTATCCATTTCCCTTTTTAAATTTTCTAACCTACCTGCCCGATTAAGGGATCTGACATTCCACGCTCCGATCCGTAGAACGCCAGTTTTCTTTCTCCTGATAACGACATCCTCTTGAGTAGTCCCCGCCCGGAGATCCGAATGGGGGACTATTTTACCTCCGTAATATTTTACCCAAGAGGACGTCATCATCATTTAATCATACAGTAAAGCTGCATGCCCTCGGGAAAAATTACGGCTGTAGTTTCCCCTTGCTTTCAGCCGTTCACAGTACCATCACAGCAAGGCCGTTTTGGTTGTTGTTACAAGGTCAGATCAGTCAATCATCCAGACCGTTGCCCTTGCAACTACTGAAAAGGCTGCTGCCCCTCTTCAGGAACCACACGTTTGTCTGGCCTCTCAACAGATACCCCTCAATTGTGGTTGCACCTACGGTACGGGTATCTGTATTGCTGAGGCACGCAAGCCTCCCCACCAACGGCAAGGTCCATGGTTCATGTTCCCGTGTGCCGCTTGATTCAAACTATAATAGTCTGAGAGAGAAACAATGTGAGTCAGCCATCTATCCAGCAACGCCACTTGGCTTGCATTGCACAGGAAGACGTGCATATATCTCCAGAGTTCATAGTAGGAAAGTAGAATTACGAAATGGGGCAGTGTCGTGTGAAACTGGGATAAATATTAATTGAAGTGGGAAAGCTGAAAGTGATAATGTTGTGACTATCCCCTGTGTTGTATTTCATGTTGTAGTGTGGTGTATGTCATGTAATTTAAGTTTGTGTGGTTTGCATGGGAGAGTAGCAAGGTAGTTTCAGAGATAGTGGGTTATGCGTGTTCCTTTTGTACCGCTCGGTCTGGAGGAAAGTTTCGTGATGATGGTTGTGAGAGTCGAAGTGTGAGATATAGCAAAAGATCCACCATCCTATCCAGAAAGTGCACTGTAGCGTTAAATAATTACGAGGCCATAAGGTAGAGAATCACCAATGTAAAGCCATGCCCACTGGGCGGAATTTCTCATGTGTTATTGTTGTAGGTTATAGAATTTGTGTGTTTAGGTTATAGAATTTATCGGAATAAATGAGATAGTGAAAAGAAAAGGATTGGTGGCCTTTTCCTTCGAATTGTATGTTGTCATGATATCTAGAATTTATAATGTGTGCGCCACTCATATACAGTGCGATGGCCACGTGTTGATAAAAGCCGTTAAATAAAAAAAGAAAATGTGGTATTGCCAGTGTGTAGTGAACAGTCAGAGTTCTGTAAATTACTGATAGTCAGAAGTGCGTTTCCGTTGCGTATTATTCATACAGGAGGATAATTTGTAACTTAATTGTGAGAACGAGAGTTCATGTTACTCGATAAATAAGAATGAATCCACTCGCTTGGCAGACCACTCATCTTGCAGGCCTGACTGCTTGATGCCACAGTATGAGCAAGGCATGTGGGTGCCTCTCATAATTTCGACCCTGCCAGGATATTTTGCCAGGATTTTGCTGTTAGGGTTTGCTGTTAAGATTTTTTTTATGGAATGCATTGTGATAGCGCTAAGAAGTAAAAATTTTTTTGTTTGCAATTTGTTTATGGATTGGTGAGGATCTTTTTTTTTTATGTAATCGCTTGCTATGTAGTCCAAGGCTGGAAGATCATTGTATAAATTTATTTTCATAATGTCCGTAGTAACTAGGTCGCAGTCGAAAAGTGTAGTCACCATGGAGAATAGTGATTCTGGGGTGAACGTAGCAGTGCAGCAGGATGTAGGTGTCGACCTTGGGATAACGAGCGAGAACGGCAAACACTGCGAAGGGGCTGAATTGTTCAGCGGACCACGGCCAGGTGATCCCTTATGCGGCGGGCTTTGTCCACAAATGGGGGCTTTTCCCGACGACGCAGGCGAGCTGGGACTAGGTCAGGTATGCAGTGAAAGTGAAGCTACCCTTGGCAAAGATACGGTTTCTCAGGCGAATGAGGTGAGCGCACCGAAAGTAGCAAATGACAATGTGCTACTGCAGTTTTTACAGAGGATGGATAGAGATAATATGGAGAGAGATAGGGAGAATAAGGAAAGATTGGAAGCGATGGATAGGGATAATAAGGAAAGATTGGAAGGGATGGATAAAGATAATAAGGAAAAATGGGAAGTGTATGAGGAAAGATTGGAAGTGATGGATAAAGATAATAAGGAAAGATTGGAAGTGATGGATAAAGATAATAAGGAAAGATTGGCAGTGATGGATAAAGGTAGTAAGGAAAGATTGGAGGCAATGGATAAGGGAAATAAAGAGGCAATGAGGAAGCTACACTCAGTTATCGATGATCGTCTGCCTGCAGTTAATAGTCGGTTAGATGAGGGGGAGAAGAATCTGGGTGCGTTGAAGCAAGTATGGGATGCCGTGAAAGAAAAAGCCAATAATTTGAAGGTACGAATAATTGCAATAGAGAGTGATATTACAGAACGTAGGGACGTGTTGCCAGATGAGCGAATAAAAGAGGTAGTGGTCAGAATGAATACGACTAGTGCAGATGTAGAAAAGATCAGTATAAGAGGCGAGACAGGCTCTGACAGTACGCAGCGAGAGGTTTGTGCCAACCAGGGGGAGATACAATCACTATTACAACTTAAAGAGGCGCAATTAGAAATAAGTAGGAAACATAGGGAAGAACTAGCACAGTTGCAATTAGCGTGCAGTAGCGAACGTGACACACCACCAGGTAGATTGCAGAGGGAGAGTGAGATAAATTAAAAAACGAAAATAGGCAGAAGGAGGAAGACGAACTCAGAGAGTTAGAAGAACGGTTGTGTCGGATAAAACAGGTGCCACACGCAACTGGGTATAGTCCAAGGCTGTCTCAATTTCAAGATTCGTTACCCTCATAGTGGGGACCGTTCCTCAAAATGAAGTTTGTGTGTAACCATTTGAGGGACGAGGTTAAAGCGAAAATGCAGGAAGTTATTAAAGACTGTAGTAGCTATTTAAATGAATTCTGGTCGAAAAGTAAGCAGGACCAGGTTACGCAAAGGATATTGATGATGCCAAATTGTAACGAAGGTGGTATAAGAGATCTAGTGGCGTGCTATCAGGAAATGCTGAGACGAAATAGGTATTTGGGTGTGCCGAACGAACCTGGGGAGCTCGTTAGGATCTGTATAACGAAGTTGCCATTGAGATTGCGCAGAGATATAGTGATAGCAGGCAGAGGCTTAGACGATTCTCCGTCATTTCGGCACTTGTTACAGGAACTTGGTAATGAGAGCAACATCGTAAACGGAGATACGACTCATAGGTCAGACAGAGTCGAGGATAGGAACAGCAGAAACTATCAGAATGACAGGAGAGCATGGAATCCTGGCATTTCTTTCTTTTCGTAATAGATTGATGGATCCAACATATCAACATATCAGCCCTTAGCATGTTGCCTAAAACACTTGCCACTGGCACTGAAAATTGTTTATGTAGCAGACATACTCTACTGATATGTAGGAGTGCAAATACCATCCTTCTGATCAGAGAATAAAACACCAGTAATGGCATCTGTTAGGGTGGTCTCTCAGAGCAAAATTTGCAAATTTTTATTTCGAACACTAAAGTAAGAGGACTGTTTCCTCAAAACAAACCAGTTGCTAGAAATGTTATGTAATAATGCCAATAAGTTCAGTTTAATTAGTGCGATTTGACTATTGCAGGTACTTAACACGTAATGTAAGAAGTCAACATTGTGATCTGTATGGCATGGGGTACGTTTATACTGCTGTTACAGGTAACATCAGTAATGTGATCGAAGCTTTTAAATTAGATGCCATCTGATCTATAGTATGCCATTGTCGTGGTGACAGTTATAATGAAGTGCTGTGTATGGTTGTTCGGCATCTGGTGTTAGGGAAAGAGGCCACTAGCACCAAAGTTTCTAACACTTGTGCTGTATCTTTCTCCCAGCTTGTATATTCATTCTCTGCACACATTTAATTTTCATGTAAGCACAGATTCCTAATTAGCAAATTCTTTACTGTGTACAGCGAACCATTCAGAGTGAGGCGGATTGTCCATGAAAATGCTGTACTGATTGAGACGATCAAGGGAAAACAATCGTGTGGGCTACATCACATTTCTAACATCAAATTATGGAAAAGTGAAGGATAGATCGAAAGTAGGCAAGTTATGGTAGATAGTCAGCGTATTTATTTGTGGTGTATAACGTTGTGCAGGGTCAAATCGAACATAAGAATTTTCAGGCGGGATGTCAGAAAGTATGACGGAATAGACTTGTCGAATGAGTCACGAACAGGGATCGACAGAGTGGTGTATGTACGTATTTTTTGTCATATGAATAAGGATCAAGCAGAAACGACGTGATGATTAATGAGTGGATAAAGATGGTAGATAGAGAAGCGACGTGATAAATAGTAGTGGATAAAGGTGGATATTTAAGGAGAGAAGCGACGTGAAGCAGTGTGATTAATAAAGAGAGATTCGACGTGATGAAACAGTGATAAATAAAGGTGAGTAGAATTAATAATGTGGAGATGTCTTACCTGTATGTTACAGAGAGGCCTGTGTATGCTGCAATCGAGATTGATGCCAATGGCGAAGGAAGACCAGGAAATGGAGTAATGGACGGACGGAGAGCCGAAATACGAATGAAGAGAGGAGGACAACTGCACAACGTGAAAGGACATAAAGGGAGTATGACATCCAGATGGTGAACGTTGTGGAATACTGACGTAAGATGTAATATAAGTGTAAATCTAATTCTTACCATAACATTTGCAATATTAAAAAAAATAACTTTTGTTGTTGTTGTTGAAGCCTGATACCAGTGTAACTGATCAAAACGGTACCAAGAATGTGAACAATTATTTTGCAGGATGAATAATTTGTGTATTTTTTGTTCTTAGATGAAATGTCGCAATTCTAAAGTGATATTTAGCAGGATGAATAATCGGTAAAGTGAATGCAGAGGTAAGCCAATGGAGAGAGGTGCCAGAGTGAAAGGACATAATCGGAGACTGGAATGCTATCTCCGAAACAACTCCATGTGTTATGTGGTTGAGTATAAGGGAGCAAAGGTATGGTATGTTGTCGTAAGTGTGGTGGTGTTAAGGTTAGCTGACTTCTAGACCTATTCTGTTAGTGTATTAATGGATTGCATGAGAAGGAAAATGTGATGTCTGGTGAGTGAGAGTCATAGAGTAGTGTGGTCAATGCGCACACTCCTGTAAAGGGGATGCTATCGATCCATAACTAAAACATAATTGTGCTTTATCGTTTGATTTGGATGAACCTCGATGGCAGGTCAGGATATGATGTCATGTGGATGGTACATACATGTCCTAGAAATGTTGTTATATATAATAAAAAGGTAAAATATATAAAGAGATACTAATTTCAGTCTGTCACAAGCACGAAGGTGCATTGTATGTTGTAGATTTAGAGTCATCAGTTTCTAAAATATTTGTTGTGTTAGGATGTTAAAGTAGTTTACTATTTAACAACATGTGGCAGGTAATTGTGAGCTGTGTAGATTATTTCTTATTTTTTTGTTAGAGCACTTTCAAGGGGTATTAATTTCAGTCTGGCACAAGCAAAAAGGTTCATTGTATATTGTAGTTTTAGAATCAACAGTTTCTAATATTTTCACTGTGATAGGATGTTAGAGTAGTCTACTATTTGATATTGTAATTATGAGCTGTATAGATTGTTTCTTATTCCTTTTATTTTTTTTTTTTTTTTTACACTTTCATGTTTTGTATGAGGGACGACAGGTACAATCAATAGCACAAGAGTGGGCTGTATATAGAAAAGGGATAAATGTTGATGTTGTATGTGTAGAAAATTAGGGTATATAATTTTATGTTTTTTAGAACAAAGATTCTTTTATTACCAATGTATCTAATAGATCATACATGTAATCAATGAGTATTTAAATACTGTAAGAATATCCTTTTGTCTGTAATGTTGCGAGATGCACGGAAGGGTCTGACTGATTGGGTGTCGTAGCGCTGAGGTGCCAAAGCAGAACGCGCCTGTAACTACAAAAAAAATGTGGGAGGCCAAGCTGACGTCGCCATGGGAGAGGTGACAGAGCCGCGGCGCTCCCCACTCTACTGTCGGTCGGGGTACACTCCACGCGACCACTACAACAGGTCAATGGCCTGGGGCGACACGCACCTACCACTGGCTGCCATTCATAAGTTCCGCCACCCTTACGACTGGCGACCGACGGTATCCCGCAGAGGCAACAGCCAGTGGTTTTTTCTGCTTAATGGCTCGTGTGGTGGCGCGATGGCAGAATGAACGACGCGCGGCAGAGTCAGAGTCCGGCGGGCATTTTTTACCAGCAATTATTAACTAGTACTGGACTGTAGAGCCGTGAAACAAGATGACTGCTCGTATGTCTCCATAAGGTGGAAAGTGAAGGACTGGTGTTCCCATGTTGTGAGTGGTGGAAAAGATTTTGTCTTTAGCAGACAGGACGATTGTTTTGTTTTGTCTTGACCACTGAACGGTGGGATCCATAAACTTTTGGCAGTGACTTGTTAAGTGTGCTTTGTGAATTGCATGTGGGACGCTTGGTATACTTAAAGAGGACAGTTGTCGCTTGGTGACCAATTATTGTATGAACACAAGAAACTAAAGTGGGACATTGACATTTGCATTTGTAGTAGGAGACATTTCTTTAATTGGTGCGAGAATAAGTGCTGTTTATTGTAACTTACGACTTTTAATTACACCATGAACTGAAAGGACAGAACCGTGGGTAATAGTAGTTGTAGGGCCATTTCTGGACGACCAGATTGGTGTGGATGGTACTCTGAGAGTGACTATGACATTTGTGTTTAATGTGTGCAAAATGCCGATTTGAGTGACTTAAAGACTTTCGTCCGGGTAACCATGGGAGAGCTTTGACACCGAGACAGTGTTTCTAGGGAACCTGTCAGCAACTTTTTTGACCCCAAGAAAATCACAGAATGAAATGATTCCGTGTGACTCATAAGATAGGGAATAATGAATTTGTAATTGTGTAAAATTTGTTAAATTTATTTATATGTTTCATTCCTGAAGGGACAGCAAGTGTAATTGTAGTTCATTAACGTATGTGTTTAGAATAGTTAGTGTGTTTTTTTGCTTTGTTCTGGGTTATCAAGTTCACATAGCATGTTTATTAGAATATTTGGTATAATGATGCTTTAATTATTAGCCAGTGGCGTAATACTAATGTAGCGGCTCTTGTTGCATTGGTCAGTAAGGTTGTCACAGGGGACAAGAGTTTGCATTGCACAACAAATATCGGAATTAACTGATGCATTTTGATGTCATGGACAGTAATGATCTTGTTGGTGTGTTGACTGAAGCCACTTAATTGCACTATCGCAGTGGTGATATTTCACATTAAAGTGTAACGAAGGATAGTCGAAATGTAAGTTCTTGTCGTCTAAATGTGCAACAACAGAGAAATAAGCAGTAGAGTAAGATACGAGAGCTACTGGTGGATTCAAGCACTTCTTACTAACTATTTACTGCGTGTATTGATCAAAGTTGATGGACTGACTAGCTCAGCAGCAGGTATTTGTACTGGTGGACAAGGATAAGGTTGAACTCACAGTCGAGTAGTGGGTGGCAATTGCTTAAGTGATGATAGCTAGTGAGGTATGACATGATGTCTTAGATTGGCTATATTACGTAACCAGTATGTAACTTGTGGTATATTTCATTGTTTTTTCTTTTCTAAGTTTAATTTCTCTGTAGGTTTGATGTATATTTTAGGGTAATGGTATGGAGCCTGACATTCTACATGTAACTAGTTTACGCAACTTTTTTTCTTTTGTTGATTTTGTTTTGTATTTAGACATTGCCGTGTAAAGATTATTACAACGCAATTTATGAATGTCAGATTACTTGTTCTGTGTTTGGACGGTGAGCTATTTAAAATTTTATGAGTACAATTAGTATTTTTTTCATTTGTTTTAGAATTATTGAAGTTTGGATTACTCCTAAAAATAACGGAGATCCTGGTAACCAAGCAAATTTTTATCTCACCATTATTTCTTATTTGTATGATGTAATGTTTTATTTGTCATTTGGATTGTAAATTTGTATGTGTACCTTACTCCGGATTATGGAGAGTACAATAATGCAACAACTGTGTCAGTAAATTGGTAAAGTAACAGCATTTGGTCGTCTATTTGAGGTCACCAGGGGCTAAGGTCTCCTCCTGGTTGTTATGATGACTTGCTACGTTTGTTCTAATACAGCTTTCTTAAAAAAATGTTCGGAACTACCATCGCACTGCAAGGATAGTACTGTGCCATTTTTTTCTGCATGGGTAGCTGGTGGTGAAAGGGTACAGTACCGCCCGACATTGAAAATAGGTACAACATACTTCATTATTCTTGTCAGAACAACACTTTTTTTTGTAAAAATAACTCAATTTCAATTAATACAGCGAAGCCGGATACCAGTGTGGGAAAGAATGACAATTTATTTATTTAATTGGTCACATGTGCACTCCCGCAAAATAAATCCCTACATCCAGTTTGGTGAGATCTGTGAAATGAATGAATGTATGGTCGTCTGCTAACCACAGATAGTGAATGTGAATATTTGATCATCTTTGAGACGATCCTTTGGCCACCTTTGGTGGGACCAAAGAGATGAATTTTACCTGAGCTTTGAGCGCCTGAAATGTGGCTGACCAATACGGTAGCAAGGTGCTCCCCCACTTTGGCAGAGGTGCAAGAGGACCTGAAGAACGGCCATGTTTCGGCACTCTGCCGCTGGATCTTGTGCTGTTAAGTCCTGTCTTAGGTGTGCTCCGTAAAGACAAACGAGTGGAGACATGGTATGCATGTGGAATATTTAAGAGTAGTTTGAAATAATAATTTCTCTATTTCAGGAACTTTTGTGGGGAGCATTAAATGTCAGGCAGGTAATATTAATGGGACCATAGTAATCTTCGGAAGTGACCAACGGTCACAATGAAACCACGTGTAGCAATATGTTGAAATACTTCCGTGTGCTTAAGTTAAGCTGAATTACTAGCGTGTGTACTATAAGTTGAAATATTTAAGAAATGGCGTGTGCAGGACTTGAAATTAGAGGCGAGTACTTCCACGTGGTGAGTACTGTGTGAGTCTCAATCTGTGTATGAGACAAACTATAAAGAGAAGTACTCGTCATGGTATCAGTTGAGGACTCGTGTGTGTGATGAATATGTTCTTAATATTACTTTGTGTGATATGTTCCCGTGTGACGCTTGATTCATACTACAATACTCTGAGAGAGAAACAAGGTGCGTCAGCCATCTATCCAGCAACGCCACTTGGCTTGCATTGCACAGGAAGACGTGCATATATCTCCAGAGTTCATAGTAGGAAAGTAGAATTACGAAGTGGGGCAGTGTCGTGTGAAACTGGGATAAATATTAATTGAAGTGGGAAAGCTGAAAGTGATAATGTTGTGTCTATCCCCTGTGTTGTATTTCATGTTGTAGTGTGGTGTATGTCATGTAATTTAAGTTTGTGTGGTTTGCATGGGAGAGTAGCAAGGTAGTTTCAGAGGTAGTGGGTTATGCGTGTTCCTTTTGTACCGCTCGGTCTGGAGGAAAGTTTCGTGATGATGGTTGTGAGAGTCAAAGTGTGAGATGTAGCAAAAGATCCACCGTCCTATCCAGAAAGTGCACTGTAGCGTTAAATAATTACGAGACCATAAGGTAGAGAATCACCAACGTAAAGCCATGCCCACTGGGCGGAATTTCTCATGTGTTATTGTTGTAGGTTATAGAATTTGAGTGTTTAGGTTATAGAATTTATCGGAATAAATGAGATAGTGAAAAGAAAAAGATTGGTGGCCTTTTCCTTCGAATTGTATGTTGTCATGATATCTAGAATTTATAATGTGTACGCCACTCATATTCAGTGCGATGGCCACGTGTTGATAAAAGCCGTTAAATAAAAAAAGAAAATGTGGTATTGCCAGTGCGTAGTGAACAGTCAGAGTTCTGTAAATTACTGATAGTCAGAAGTGCGTTTCCGTTGCGTATTATTCATTCAGGAGGATAATTTGTAACTTAATTGTGAGAACGAGAGTTCATGTTACTCGATAAATAAGAATGAATCCACTCGCTTGGCAGACCACTCATCTTGCAGGCCTGACTGCTTGATGCCACAGTATGAGCAAGGCATGTGGGTGCCTCTCAAAGTAATGTCACTGATTTGATATTAATGACATAAATAAAAATGTAGGTGTTCTATGACTACTACAAACGAAAGTTTGTTTGACGTGGAACGCTGAAACAACTCGAAAAGTGCGCGTTACGAAGAACGTACTGCAATCTAATTTCAGCATACTTCGCAACAAACCGGGTATGCGCAGAAAGGGTGCCAATGCATTTTACTAGATTTTTCTGAGGTCCTTAGTAAACAACTGATTATCTCTTATCCCTATCACGTACATTTCGTTGAGAAAGGTGTAAACCTTTGTGCAATACGCCACTGAGTGTGCCAGAAGAAGAAGAAAAATATCGTTTGTGTTTTTCTCATCAGACCTCCGAAATAGTTCGTTTCTCAACGAAAAATACAATTCTGAGAAAAAAATATATCCCCATTTGAAGAAACAAAATAGGTCACCCTATATCGGATGTTACAGACGATCTAGAAGCGCGTTGCTCACTCTTTCACGACCACCTCTATGTCAGGCGTCCGATTTTAATTTATTGAGAAACTTGCGCCTTGTAATAAATTAATATACATCATAAGGTCGGCGATTTGGTCATTTTGAGGTTCTGCCTAACTCATATCATTATAATGAATGTATCTGTGACTGACGTTCGATTCTCCTCTGTTTTAAAACAAAGTAAGGATTGTAGCCTCCTGTCTGTTACTCTCTTGTCTCAAGTCTTGCAGAATGTAAGCACGCCGTGTTCTTGCTCTCTGTAATTTTGTCATTAATTATAGAAGTAACTAACGTGGGGCAACGTTTTTATTTGTTAGCAAATGCACCATTACCTTTACTAACAATATGTAGAGCCTCTTGTTATATCTCAGTTTTCAATAACGTTGGGGAGCGATTGGTTTAGTGACGTGTCAATTGCGTACCATCCGCGCGCCACAGCATGCACATTAGCATTTTTCACATGTCGTACGTTGCGATATAAATTTCTTGTCACGAAGTTCGGTTATTGTTTTTCTTTGTGTAATGCATATCATCATATTGCATTATACATCATATTATAACCATCCGCCGTTACCAAACTATTCTGCTCCCCATAATGACAGTGTAGCTGACCAGAAAGGAAAAGTGATACCAGCAGCTAACAGAGTCATTTTGGCCATGTAGGAGGTTTAATGTCAATGGAAATTCAATTTATAGTGATATATATTTCTTTGTTATACTTCTGCTGTGGTCACTGTGATTCACACTTCCGAACAATTATCTTTCGGAAAATGAGCTATTATACAAGCATTTCATTTCATGCATTCTTTTTTAGAGGTGTGCATTACAGACTCCACCAAGAGTCGGAGCTAGTTACCTGCAGACAGAGCGTCAGCGACTTCGGCTGCGGTGACGGATTTCATGTCAAAGGGTGCTTTACGTGACCAAGTTAGCAGCGGCGTTATAGTGTTTAGCGTCAAAGGGATAAGCCTAGCCAAAGGAGTTTTGCTATTTGGGGAGCAAAATAACTGATGATGGTCGAAGTAGAGAGGATATAAAATGTAGACTGGCAATGGCAAGGAAAGCGTTTCTGAAGAAGAGAAATTTGTTAACATCGAGTATAGATTTAAGTGTCAGGAAGTCGTTTCTGAAAGTATTTGTATGAAGTGTAGCCATGTATGGAAGTGAAACATGGACGATAAATAGTTTAGACAAGAAGAGAATAGAAGCTTCCGAAATGTGGTGCTACAGAAGAATGCTGAAGATTAGATGGGTAGATCACACAACTAATGAGGAGGTATTGAATAGGATTGTTGAGAAGAGAAGTTTGTGGCACAACTTGACTAGAAGAAGGCATCGATTGGCAGGACATGTTCTGAGGCATCCAGCGATCACCAATTTAGTATTGGAGGGCGGCGTGGAGGGTAAAAATCGTAGAGGGAGACCAAGAGATGAATACACAAGCAGATTCAGAAGAATGTAGGTTGCAGTAGGTACTGGGAGATGAAGCAGCTTGCGCAGGATAGAATAGCATGGAGAGCTGCATCAAACGAGTCTCTGGACTGAAGACCACAACAACAACAACATACCTCCCCTGAGAGACAGCTGAAATAACGTCTGTGCCTGCTGGCGACTCTCCCCCTACTCTTGGTTGGCTGATTTGGGGGGAGGGGACCAAACAGCGAGGTCATCGGTCCCATCGCAAGAAGGGAGGATGGGGAAGGAAGTCGGCCATGCCCTTTCAAAGAAACTATCCCGGCATTTGCCAGAAGCGATATAAGGAAATCACGAAAAACCTAAATCAGGATGGCCGGACGCGGGTTTGAACCGTCGTCCTCCAGATGCGAATCCAGTGCGCTAACCACTGCGTCACCTCGCTCGGCCCTCCTACTCCGTATAGTGGGCAGCCCCCGAAATATGGTGCCGCCCAGTGCGACGTGCGTTTCAACTGTGGAAAGGGCAACAACCTTAAATCGGGAGATAGGGAGCGGCTGTTGTTAGTGAGTCCACTGACGTCACGCTGCGCGCTGGGCTATAGCGGCCGTGTTTGCCAGCCGACTGGCTGCAGCGGCCAACGGCCACCCGCTCCACCCCCCCCCCCCCCCCCAACCGCCCTCCTTTCCCCAATCCCTCTCCTATGAATAGCAGCTCCAGCGCAGCGCCTGAGGTCAAGGATTGCGGCCGCCTTCGCTCCGGCCTGACACATCCTCCCACTCACGTGCAGTTACGTCTGTTTCGCCATTATACAACCACATTCTAAAATTACAATTCGGGCTCTACGATTTTTTTTTTAACTTTAACTAGCGAACCCGCCAGTGCTTCGCAATTTGCTACATATGTCTGGGAATTGGATGTACGCCCTCATCTCCTTCTTCTTCCCCTCTCTCTATCCCTCTCCTCCTCTCTTCTCTCTTTGTCCGTCTCCTTCTCATCCCCCTCTCCTCCTACCTCTGTCCATCATCTTCGCCTGTTCCCTGTACATCTCTAATCCCATACTCTCTCCATCCATCTCCTCGCCCCTCATCTCTCTGTCCAGATCCTACTTCCCCTTCTTTATATCAATATCCTTCACCACTTCCTCCTTCCCTCTCTGACCTTGTTGTTGTTGTGGTCTTCAGTCCAGAGACTCGTTTGATGCAGCTCTCCATGCTACTTTATCCTGTGCAAGCTTTTTCATCTCCTACTACCTACTGCAACCTACATCCTTCTGAATCTGCTTAGTGTATTCCTCTCTTGGTCTCCCTCTGCGATTTTTACCCTCCACGCTGCCCTCCAGTACTAAATTGGTGATCCCTTGACGCCTCAGAACATGTCCTATCAACCGATCCCTTCTTCTAGCCAAGCTGTGCCACAAATTTCTCTTCTCCCCAGTTCTATCAGTACCTCCTCATCAGTTATGTAATCTACCCATCTAATCTTTAGCATTCTTCTGCTGCACCACACTTCGAGAGCTTCTATTCTCTTCTTGTCTAAACTATTTATCGTCCAAGTTTCACTTCCATACAGGGCTACACTCCATACAAGTACTTTCAGAAAAGTTTTCCTGATACTTAAATCTACACCCGATGTTAACAAATTTCTCTTCTTCAGAAACGCTTTCCTTGCCATTGCCAGTCTACATTTTATATCCTCTCTACTTCGACCATGATCAGTTGCTTTGCTCCCCAAACAGAAAACTCATTTACTCCATAAAGTGTCTCATTTCCTTATCTAATTCCCACAGCACCACCTGATTTAAGACGGCCGGCGTGGCCGAGCGATTCTAGGCGCTTCAGTCTGGAACCGCGCGACAGCTACGGTCGCAGATTCGAATCCTGCCTCGGGCGTGGATGTGTGTGATGTCCTTAGTATAGTTAGGTTTAAGTAGTTCTAAGTTCTAGGGGACTGATGACCTCAGATGTTAAGTGTCATAGTGCGCAGAGCCATTTGAACCATTTGGACCTGATTTAATTCGACTACATTCCATTATCCTCGTTTTGTTTTTGTTGATGTTCATCCTATGTCCTCCTTTTAAGAAACTGTCCATTCCGCTCAACTGCTCTTCCAGATCCTTTGCTGTCTCTGACAGAATCACAGCGTCATCGGCAAACGCCAAAGTTTTTATTTCTACTCCACGATTTTAATTTCTACTCCCGATTTTTCTTTTGTTTCCTTTACTGCTTCCTCAGTATACAGGTTGAAGAACATCAGGGGTAGCAACAACCCTGTCTCACTCGCTTCCCAACTACTGCTTCCCTTTCATGCCCCTCGACTCGTATAATTGCCATCTGGTTTCTGTACAAATTGTAAATAGCCTTTCGCTCCCTGTATTTCACCACATTTAGAATTTGAGAGAGACTATTCCAGATAACATTGTCAAAAGCTTTCTCTAAGTCTACAAATGCTAGAAACGTAGGTTTGCGTTTCCTTTCTGACCTTATTTATTGTTATTGCAAACGGAGCCTTGATTGGGAATATAAGTAAAAATGAATGGGTAAGTAGGTAGAAATCATTAGAACATTGAGTATGGAACAGACTTTTTCAGTTGGAGGACCTGTGAGGATAGTAGCTTTAATGACAGTATTTCACATAATTTTAATCTACGAACAGTTAGGCCGTGGATCCTGGGCCAAACGTGCCGGGAAGTACCTGTGTCACTGATTTTTGTCTTGTGCAGAGTCAACTGCAAATGATGATTTCATTGTAGATACTATGGAGAATGCACAGGAAGCGACTCATAGTGTTAGTTGTATTGCAAATGTGTAATAGTGAGTGGTATAGACTCATTTGTTTCTTAAGGACGCAGGTTTGTCGCCATTTGCGGATGGACCACCTTCTCCGAATGGGGAGGGAGGAAGAGAAGAAGGACGGAAAATGCTTGTAAAGATAAAGGTCAAGAAGACAAGACTGAATCTTTTCAGGAATGAATGCTGGAGGATCAGGGTGAATTTGACGATACTTGCAATGTTAAAGGTAATGATGGTAAGAAAAAACGTCTTGCAGTCGTTCTTAAAAGCACTATCAAATTCTGGAGACATTGTTTCAGGCAAAGGAGGCAGATGCAAGTGTTGCATTGTCACAAAGATCTATTATTAGGAAAGTGTAACCACCTGAACTCTGTACGGATTCACTAATCTTCAATGCACACAGTAAAGTGCTAAAGAGCACAAGGAAGTTGGTTTTGAAGAGAAACGGTGTAAGGAAGCGTGGAAATGCGAGGCGTAGTCAGTTTGTAATAAGCTGTAAAATAAGAGACGTAGCTCAAGATATCAAACACTGCAATATATATGATGGTACTGGAAGTAGACGTTGTGTAAGCAGTTTTAAGGTTGCGTGTTTTAAGAAATTGCAAAGGAAACTTGTACTCCAAAGACAAAGTTCCACTTGATATACTGAAACAGGCTTACGCTAAAATACATCCATACATTAGGCCTACATAAATGAAACAATCTTCATGAAAGTATGTTCCATCTTTGCAACAAAATGAGAGGCAGTTTGCTTTTCTACGTACGCGTTTTGCTTCTTTTATTTACGAGGCGTCATCAGTGGCCTGAAATACATGTTTGTTTTTACTGCATTCTGTAATAGTTACAAATATGCTACCATAATACGTTTTCTCATGTTATTCTCATGTTTTTTATGTTAGAAACAACATTGCAGCACGAGTTTCGTGAGGTTAAATATTCGCTTGGTGTTACTTACGGTTTTCATTGTTGCTAGTCCATGTGTGTCGTCCTGGACATGTGTTCACTCGGTCTCATATTATACACGGCCGATTCTCGACGTTTTTCGCCCACATTTATTACAACACTTCAGTTGTGCTTTTCACTGTGTGTTGAACACGTGTGTGTTTACAGTGTGTGGTGCGCCCAACTGTTACTTTGTTTTTTCTTTCGACTTTTGTTTGTGTTGTGTATGTGTGGTCCGATATTTGTTGATTTGTGTTTGTGTATGTGTGTATTTATGTGTGAATGTGTTATTCCTTATGTGAGTGGATCTTTTTTAAATCATGTACACGGCGTGAAAAAAATCGCAACAACAAAAAAAAATTAATGGAGAGTAATGAAATTTCGGGAATAAATTCGTCTAGGTAATACTTTTAAGTAATTGTCACTGCAAGATCACAGGTTAATGTAAGCACGAGATAAGTCATTGCAAATGTAAAATGGTGGTGCATTAATAACTGGTGTAACCGACAGAATGTTGAATGCAAGTATGCAAGCGTGTATGCATTGCGTTGCTCATGTGCTGGATATCAATTTATCGGATGGTGTTCCATGCCTGTTGCACTTGGTCGGTCAGTACAGGGACAGTTAATACTGTTTGTAGATGACGCTGGTGTTGTCCGATGATACCCCGTATGTGCTCGATTGAAGACAAATCTGGTAATCGAATAGGGCAATACAATATGTCGACACCCTGTAGAATGTGTTGTGTCATAACGACGGTATGTGAACGAGCGTTATCCTGTTGGAAAACACCCCTGGAATGCTGTTCATGAATGGCAGCACAACAGATCGAATCACCAGAGTGACGTACAAATTTGCAGTTAGGGTGCGTGAGATAATCAGAAGAGTGCCCCAGCTGTCATACGAAATCGAACCCCAGACCATAACTACAGGTGTAGGTCCAGTGTTGGCTCAAATGGCTCTGAGCACTATGGGACTCAACTGCTGAGGTCATTGGTCCCCTAGAACTTAGAACTAGTTAAACCTAACTAACCTAAGGACATCACACACATCCATGCCCGAGGCAGGATTCGAACCTGCGACCGTAGCGGTCTCGCGGTTCCAGACTGCAGCGCCAGAACCGCGCGGCCACTTCGGCCGGCAGGTCCAGTGTGTTTAAGCATGCATACAGGTTAGTTGCAGGCCCTTACTTGGCCTCCTCCTAACCAATACACAGCCATCACTGACACCGAGGCAGTATCAGGTTTCATTATAAAACGCAACACGCTTCCATGCTGCCCTCCAACGAGTTCTTGCTAGACACCACTGAAGTCACAAATAGTGGTGGCTACAGGGCGGTTAGCTCGGAGTTGTCGTTGAAGTAACCAATTTGCAACAGTTCGTCGGGTCACTGTGGTGCCAACTGCTGCTCAAATTCCTGCTGCACGTGCGGTACTATACGCCAGAGCCACATGCGGAACACGATGGCCTTCCCTCTCGGTAGTGCCACGTGGCCGTCCAGGGCCCGGTGTTCTTGCGACTGTACCTTCCCGTGACCACCGCTGCCAGCAATCGTGTACAGTGGCTACATTCCTGCCAAGTATTTCTGCAATATCGCAGAAGGAACATCCAGCGTCTCTAGCCCTATTACACGACCACGTTCAAACGCTCTGAGATGATAATAGTGCCTTTGTCGCATCAAAGGCATTCTTGACTGACATCAACTCACTACGTCCAATCTCAAAGGTAACTAACGCTCACGACCCTTACAACGCATTTTTAAAACAAACCAGATTTGCATCCTCATTGTGGCCCTAACAGCGCCATTCTTATGCGACTGGGGCAAAATTTTAATAGACTTCATTTTTCAGATGTAGAAACATGTCTACCAGCTTTCGCCTATATCGCTGAAATCGCTCTTGTTGTTGCAAGCGAAACGCGTCTGGCAACTTTCATTTAGTTGCAAAGACGGAACATACCTCCAAGTATTTTGGAGGAAGTAAGAAACGACTCTAAACAAAGAAACAATCTTTCTTCAGCCCAGAATGACTATACAAGAGGCGGCGACCAAAATAAAATGACAGTTTCCACCCAAGATTGGCCGGCCGGTGTCACCGAGCGGCTGTAGGAGCTTCAGTCTGGAACCGCGCGACCGCTGTGGTCGCAGTTTCGAATACTGCCTCGGGCATGGATGTGTGTGATGTCCTTAGGTTAGTTAGGTTTAAGTAGTTCTGAGTTCTAGGGGACTGATGACCTCAGATGTTAAGTCCCATAGCGCTCAGAACCATTTTGAACCACCCAAGATTAATTTTGTATGTAAGCTCCAAGTAAAAAAAGAAGTTATATACTACCCATTAAAAGCTTCGCAAGGGTCCACAGAAACAAAACCAGGACAACCAACTCGCTCACTATAGTTATCTACAGTTATCTACCAACACCTGGTCAGTATAAAAAATGGTTCAAATGGCTCTGAGCACTATGGGACTTAATATCTATGATCATCAGTCCCCTAGGACTTAGAACTACTTAAACCTAACTAACCTAAGGAGATTACACACATCCATGCCCGAGGCAGGATTCGAACCTGCGACCGTAGCAGTCGCGCGGCTCCGGACTGAGCGCCTAGAACCGCTAGACCACAGCGGCCGGCACCTGGTCAGTATACACATCGCAACCACACAAAGCTAAAACTAATATATCGACCAAATAATAACATATTACCGGTACACTGTTATCGGACAATTGCCTCGCCGTATTTACAATTTCACATTAAAGACGTATTTACAATTTACAACCAAAAAAGTTACACTCTACACCTCCACGGCCATGCTGTGCAAAACAGTTGAAATAGTTTTGGCATAATCAAATTCCTCACGGCTCGCCATATTTTCATGCAGTAACGAAATGATTCAAGTCAGTTTCGCGTGTTCTGTTGTGTACCACCACACTGTTATCTAGGCGCCGCTTGCCGACAGCAAATATGGCTCACAAAATCAGAGGTCGCTTTGTGCTCTGCACTGTCTGGCCGTAACCAGCTTCTCCACCGCTCCGCGTCACTGACTGAGCTGCCATCTTTTTCTGGACACCAACAAGATGACGCCGTCTGCTACCGCAGCTCGACGGTATCTGCTTTACAGGCGACCATGTCCCATGTGGAGCGTTGCAGTTCAATGCTGGTGTCATCACGCTTGTCGCAGTTCCACAGTGCTCTCTCTCCAGGATCTGCTTTGCTCGGTGGCCGTCCACAAACTGAATGCCCACAAAGCTACATCACCTCCAAAGGATAACTGCGGCCAACTCCCTGGCCTGTCAAGCCGATAAAAAGGGAAGTGCGGCAGGCGGCCCAGCAACAACCCGACGCCGTCTCACTACTGTAGCTGGAGGGGACGTGACACCGTTGCCCAGGTAACACCAATGGCGAGCCGGCCTTCTCTACCACGCTGCCAGCGGTTCGGTTGGGAAGCGCCTCGGTCGCCACGCTGGGGGTAAACAGTACCATTTGGTGTCGCGCTTCAGTTGCTGCTGCGTTCGTTAGCTTTGTTTGTGAAGTGTTATTTTTGTCCTTGAAGTTCAAAAATGGTTCAAATGGCTCTGAGCACTATGGGACTCAACTGCTGAGGTTATTAGTCCCCTAGAACTTAGAACTAGTTAAACCTAACTAACCTAAGGACATCACAAACATCCATGCCCGAGGCAGGATTCGAACCTGCGACCGTAGCGGTCTTGCGGTTCCAGACTGCAGCGCCTTTAACCGCACGGCCACTTCGGCCGGCTTGTCCTTGAAGTGTTATGCAGTGCTCGGGTGATGTGAACGAGTGTTTTTGTATTGGTGTTGCGTTGATAATAACAGTGCAGCATGATTGAAAGCGAGATTCACAGTAATCGAGGTCGTACGACAACATGTTCACCTGCTGCGAGGATAACGAACTGTCTAAAGGGAATTACGATCCGCGGCCAAGGTCGCGAATTTGTGTGCTCTGTGCGCAGTTATTTTGAACTCAAATACAATAACGGCGGTTCGATTTTAGAAGTTACAAGAGTGGTAAACAGAACAGCTGCTGCACTTAACACTCATATTTTTTAGAAACTCCAAGCAACAAAAGATGTTATGACAGATGGGTAATGAAGTTGGACGCTTTCCAGCAGGATGCAATTCGGAGACATTTGTACGCTTATTATCAGCGCAAGGAATATCCTACTTTATATAAACTTATTTTGAGCGTCAAAGAAGCAGAACTGTTCAGTGGGAGTAGGTCGTCGCTTAGAAACTGCTTACACGAGCTTGGTTTCCGGCACGAAAAGTTTTCGTCCTGGACATTTATCTTCGAGAGAACTGACATAGTGGCGTGGAGAGGCACATGTCTACGCGCAGTGATGAATGTTTCTTTCGAAGACATTGTGTGCTTGGGCGAGACGTGGGTTAATGCGTGGCACACGTTGACAAAGGGGTGGACGGTTCGCACAGCACAAGGAACGACGAAAGCGCCGACAGGCAAGGGTGGCGGGATAATAGTCCTCCACGCGGGCTCTGCTCGTGGTTACATTCCAAACTGTTAATTGATGTTCCTATCCAGGAAGCAAAGCGACTATCATGAGGAATGTGGTGGTTAATCCACCCTAATCAGCCAATTGCTGTCGAGCGAGAGGGCCGGGCCACACAAGCAACATTCACAGTTTATAACAACAACACTTTTATAACTTTTCTTTGGCCAAATAAAATTTAATCTTTAAAATTCAAAATTCTTACAAACACGGGCAACCGCCTTATTCAAACAACAACATTAATCTTTAATCAAGCATTAAGTGAGTTGTAAGTTAATTAAATTCTATACACAGTAAAACTCCCAAACGGAGACTACAATAATGAGATAAAGTTTAACCAATAATGGATATCACAAAAAAAAATTTTTCACACAAAAGAAAATGCCAACAAATACACCCCTTCGTGACACATTTTCAAAACAGGTGACGTCACATAGGCACGGGCAAATTCAAGTAGCAGAAGGGGGACCCACTGGACCCAGACCAGAGGCGGCTTGACCCAGAACCCACAGCAAGCGAGCGAGCTGGACTGGGTGCCGCACACAGTACATTACAACACACAAATCTTTTATAAAATCCTTACAGATCCAAAGCAGGGCCACACGACTCCATTCGGGTAATGTGGCCGAGTCCAGTTCCCACACTACAAGCCAGGTTCGGTCTTGCAAACGTGTCAAACACACCACAACCTCCGCGTCGTGCCCCGGCCTGCTCAACCACGCTCGCCTCCGATTCTCACGCGCCGCGCGGCTCTCCGGCTGTCCCCTTTCTAACCCCACGCCCGTCGCGCCCAAAAGCCACGTCAAACGGCCGAGCCCAAAGATCATACCCTGCCGACCCGATCGATCAATCGATACGAGCCGGCACGGCTCAAGGAAATGAATGCCAAAGTTTTCATGGAGTGGTTCTCTGATGTTCTGCTGCAGAATATTCCTCCAAATACGACAATACTAATGGACAATGCGCCATACCACTCTATTGTGATAAATAAAGCTCCGACAATGCAGTTGAGGAAAGCAGATGGCCGGCCGGAGTGGCCGAGCGGTTCTGGGCGCTTCAGTCTGGAACCGCGAGACCGATACGGTCGCAGGTTCGAATCCTGCCTCGGGCATGGGTGTGTATGATGTCCTTAGGTTAGGTAGGTCTAAGTAGTTCTAAGTTCTAGGGGACTGGTCACCTCAGAAGTTAAGTCCCATAGTGCTCAGAGCCATTTGAACCATTTGAAAGTAGATATTTTGCTCTGGGTGCAAAGAGATGTTCATCAGATAAAGTTGAATAAGGCATGAATAAGGCAGAATTAATGGAACTTGCAGCACTTAACAAGCCAAAAACTCCACGCTATCATGTCGACTAACCGGCTACCGATAAAGGTCATAATGTATTCTGGCTTGCTCCATATCACGCACATTGAAATCCTATTGAGAACGTATGGTCGCAGGAGAAGGGTAGTGTGGCAAAAAACAACAATAAGTTTACTCTCAGTGAGGCTGAAACGCTGACAAAAGAAGCCATTGCAAGTGTTACGCCTCAGGACTGGTTTCGAGTTGTCAGCCATGCAAAGGAGGTAGTTGAGGAGACGTGGATTCGTGAAGGACTGGTGGAAGAACAGATTGAAGAGATTGTAATTACAGTCGGCACCAGTACCAGTTCCGAGGAAGAGGAAAGAGACGGTTTTCCCTTCGTATCGCTTCACTTGCACTATAACTGTGAGTATGTATAAAAGATCATTGATTTGACTGTTTTGTTCACTATTGTTTCTTTACCGCCAAAGAATGTTTGCCTGGCGGCCGCTGACGTTCGCGATGTAAGGTATGCATGGCCTTACTGCCGGCCGCTGACGCGCTCGGCACACGCTGACACCTACGATTCCCCATACTCGCCCTGCGCGGAACTGTCAAAAGTCGCAACTAATTTTAAACGCTCTATAGTCTGCCACTGTCCACAGCGGCTCCGGACTAGCGCACGACAGTGTGGCTGGTCCCAATCCTTACTGCTGACTGCCAGTTTTCCTGTTGATTGTTTCCTGTGGCGACTCCGTGGGCCAACCACACCGATGCGCGCCATACAACTCTCAAGCCTTGCTTCACAATTTGTCAAGTGCTGCCCACTAGCCTCCGGCATTAGCTCAAGTTGATGTCACATCATCCTGTTAGTACTGCAAACTTTCCCGTCGCGCTGCCCCAGCTCAGCTCAGCGTGGCTATGGATCTACTGCTTGTTGACACACACGCCCTCTGGTACGATCTCAGCGCTGGAACTGCGCTGGTGAGATTAGTTGTGTGGGCGTAAATACAAATGAGACGAAGAATTTTAATTTCGCGGCACATACCACATACGCTACCTGATGAAGAAAAGTATCGGGACACCCCCATTGTAATAACGAATTGCTCACTAGACGTCACTAGAGACGGACGCACCAGTATACAGGGTGGTCCATTGATCGTGACCGGGTCAAATATCTCACGAAATAAGCATCAAACGAAAAAACTACAAAGAACAAAACTCGTCTAGCTTGAAGGGAGAAACCAGATGGCGCTATGGTTGGCCCACTAGATGGCGCTGCCATAGGTCAAACGGGTATCAACTGCGTTTTTTAAAATAGGAACCCCCATTTTTTATTACATATTGGTGTAGTACGTAAAGAAATATGAATGTTTTAGTTGGACCACTTTTTTCGCTTTGTGATAGATGGCGCTGTAATAGTCGCAAACGTTTAAGTACGTGGTATCACGTAACATTCCGCCAGTGCGGACGGTATTTGCTTAGTGATACATTACCCGTGTTAAAATGGACCGTTTACCAATTGCGGAAAAGGTCGATATTGTCCTGATGTATGGCTATTGTTATCAGAATGCCCAATGGGCGTGTGCTATGTATGCTGCTCGGTATCCTGGACGACATCATCCAAGTGTCCGGGCCGTTCGCAGGATAGTTACGTTATTTAAGGAAACAGAAAGTTTTCAGCCACATGTGAAACGTCAACCACGACCTGCAACAAATGATGATGCACAAGTAGGTATTTAAGTTGCTCTTGGTTAATCCGCACATCAGTAGCAGACAAATTGCGCGAGAATCGGGAATCTCAAAAACGTCGGTGTTGAGAACGCTACATCAACATTGAATGCACCCGTACCATATTTCTATGCACCAGGAATTGCATGGCGACGACTTTGAACATCGCGTAGAGTTCTGCCACTGGGCACAAGAGAAACTACGGGACGATGACAGATTTTTTGCACGCGTTCTATTCATCGACGAAGCGTCATTCACCAACAGCAGCAAGGTAATCCGGCATGGCATAATATGCACTATTACGCAACGGAAAATCCACGATGGCTGCGACAAGTGGATCATCAGCAACCTTGGCGGGTTAATGTATGGTGCGGCATTATGGGAGGAAGGATAATTGGTCCCCATTTTATCGATGGTAATCTAAATGGTGCAATGTATGCTGATTTCCTACGTAATGCTCTACCGATGTTACTACAAGATGTTTTAGAAAAATGGTTCAAATGGCTCTGAGCACTATGCGACTTACTTCTGAGGTCATCAGTCGCCTAGAACTTAGAACTAATTAAACCTAACTAACCTAAGGACATCACACACATCCATGCCCGAAGGCAGAATTCGAACCTGCGACCGTAGCGGTCGCTCGGCTCAAGACTGTAGCGCCCAGAATCGCACGGCCACTCCGGCCGGCCAAGATGTTTTACCACATGACAGAATGGCGATGTACTTCCGACATGATGGACGTCTGGTACATAGCTCGCGTGCGGTTGAAACGGTATTAAATAGCATGACAGGTGGATTGGTCGTCGAAGCACCATACCATGGCCCGCACGTTCACCGGATCTGACGTCCCCGGATTTCTTTCTGTGGGGGAAAGTTGAAGGATATTTGGTATCGTGATCCACCGACAACGCCTGACAACATGTGTCAGCGCATCGTCAATGCATGTGCGAACATTACGGAAGGCGAATTACTCGCTGTTGAGAGGAATGTCATTACACATATTGCCAAATGCATTGAGGTTGACGGACATAATTTTGAGCATTTATTGCATTAATATGGTATTTACAGGTAATCACGCTGTAACAGCATGCGTTCTCAGAAATGATAAGTTTACAAAGGAACATGTATCATATTGGAACAACTAAAATGTTCAAACGTACCTAAGTTCTGTATTTTAATTTAAAAGTCTACCTGTTACCAACTGTTCGTCTAAAATTGTGAGCCATATGTTCGTGAGTATTCCAGCACCATCTATCACAAAGCGAAAAAAGAGGTCCAACTAAAACATTCATATTTCTTTACGTACAACACGAATATGTAATAAAAATGGGGGTTCCTATTTACAAAAACGCATTTGATATCCGTTTGACCTATGGCAGCACCATCTAGCGGGCCAACCATAGCGCCATCTGGTTTTCCCCTTCAAGCTAGACGAGTTTCGTTCTTTGTAGTTTTTTCGTTTGACGCTCATTTCGTGGGATATTTGGCCCGGTCACGATCAATGGACCACCTTGTATGAGGAGGCGGAGCTATTGTTTTGTCAGTAGAGACGAGAGACGCAGTAACAGCAGAATGGATCGGTCAGAAGGGCTCATTCAATTCGAACGTGTAGTAGTCATTGGATGTCACCTGAGTAATAAATCCGTCCGGAAGAGTTCAACCCTTCTAAACTTGCCAAAGTCGACTGTTGGTGATGCGATTGAGAAGCACAAACGCGAAGGAACGACTACAGCTAAACCAACGCCTGGCAGTCCTCATGTAATGTCTAGCATTGCGGAGGGTGGTTGTAAAAAAATCGCTTTTCATCAGTAGATCGAATCACTTGTGAGTCCCAAGGTGCTGCCAGCATTCCAACTAAAGCAGACTGTTTGTAGCTAATAAAAAAGAATGGGGCACAGTGGTGGAGCACCTCCTCACCAGCCACAAATTTCTGCAGCCAGTGCCAAGTGACGCTTGAGGTGGTGCAAACGTCGACGCCACGGAACTGTAGATGACTGGAAACGAGTGATTCAGATCGACGAATCGCGCTATACCCTGTGACAATTCATGAAAGGGTTTTGGTTTGGCGGATGCTTGGACAATATTACCTGTCATCAGGTGTAGTGCCAACAGTGAAGTACAGAAGAGGTGGTGTTAGGGTATGGGGGTGTTTCTTGTAATTAGGCTCTGGCCCCCTTATTGCGCTTAAAATAAATCCTAAACCCGCATAAATATAAAAACCTTTTATACGAAGTCAAGTCAATTATCGTCCGCAATCAAATAGGAAACTTATAAGAACATCATTTTTCGACATAGTATCCTTGCGCTTCAACGCACTTGGTCCATCGTTGTACAAACTTCCTGATGCCCTCGTAAAAGAAGGTTCTTGGTTGAGGTGCGAGCCAGGAATACGCCGTGTCTTTCACTGCCTCGTCCGACACAAATCGACGGCCCCTTAATGCCTGTTTGAGTGGACCAAACAAGTGATAGTCAGAAGGGGCAAGATCGGGACTATATGGCGGATGATCCAATATTTCAAATTTAAGTTTCTGGAGCGTTTCAGCAGTGTGGGCAGCATTATGCGGACGGGCGTTGGCGTGCAAGAACACAACACATTTTGACAGCAATCCTCGGCGTTTGCTTCGAATTGCAGTGAGCATCTCACTGTGACGTACACTGTTTATTGTTGTGCCCCTTTCCCCACAATGTTCCAGTACTGGACCTAGTGCATCCCAAAAAACCGTAAACATCGGTTTTCCTGCGGTCGGTTGGGTCTTCAACTGTTTCTTGTACGGCAAATTGGATGTTTCCATTCCATTCTTTGCCGTTTACTCTCCGGTTCGTAATGATGGAGCCATGTTTCGTCACCAGTAATGATCTTGTCTAAGAAGTTGTCCCCTTCGTTACCATAACGATCCAAATGTTTTTTGCAGATGTCCAAGCGCGTTTGTTTATGCAACTGTTGTTTTGTGACCCATCTTGCACAAACTTTATGAAACGCAAGTCTGTTGTGGATGATTTCGTAGGCAGAACCGTGACTAATTTGCAGACCATGTGCCACTTCGTCAATAGTTAATCGTCTGTCCAAGAGAATCATTTCACGTGAACGCTGAATGGTTTCTTCATTTGTGGCGGTAAACGGTCGTCCGTCTCCTTCATCGTGCGTAATACTTATGCGACAATTTCGGAATTTTTCAATCCATTCGTAGACACTCCGTTGTGGCAAAACATTGTTCCCGCACTGTACCGAAAGTCTTCGATGAATTTCGGCCCCTGATACGTCTGCCTCCCGACCACAAAAAACGGATCGCTGAACGTTGCTCTTGTTTGGTGCAAGTAGACAGCGAAGCAGCCATGATTAACAGCACGGCAGCGATAATGAAACTAGCCTAGCAGCTTGAAAATTGCAAAGATATAACAACAAATAAACAAAGATTGCCTCATCAACGTAAAATGACAGTAGTACCAAAATCAACAAAAATATAATTAAAATTGAGAATAATAATTGACTTACCCTCGTAGTACTGTGTACTGGCTGTGGCAGAGGAACAATATGGAGATGGTGATGCTTTGTATCAGCATAGCAATGCACCCTGTCATAAAGCGGTGTCTGTGAGGTAATAGTTTGCGGACAACAACATTTCTAAAATTGACTAGCATACCAAGGTTTCCGACTTGGACGCAATGGAACTCTTTTGGGAAGAGTTACTACGTCGACTTCCCTCCAGACAACAGCGTTCAATAAAATTACCGTCGGTTCTTGATGAAGAATAGGCTGTCACTTCTCCACATTTAGACACATCATTGAAAGTGTTCTCAGCAGAGTAGAAGCCGTCATAAAGGCGAAGGGTGGACACACCATAATGGGTGTCTAGATACTAATGGGTGTCTAGATACTTTCGATCATACAGCATACACTGCTTTGCGCTGAGTATCAGCTGTCTGAACCTATTTCATGGGCTTTCGAACTTCTATTTTGGCGTATTGCTGACATGTGAAAGAAGTAATTTTCTTTCTAAATGAAGCCTTCCAAACATATAAATTCAGTTCACATAATGTTATTTGGTGCGAGAGGTTGTGAACAAAATTGCTCTTGCCGATGAGCGATAAATTATAGGCATAATACCTGTGAAGTCATTAACTCTAATAAAATGAATGTTAGCCTTCTGTTGAAGGCAGCTAATTGAAGACATTTTTTACAAAAACGCTTGTAAGAACCGACTTTTATACAACATATCTGTTTTGAGATCCATACCTCTACTAAACAAGTTCTCTATATCAAATCGTATTACGGTTCGCGTATGTTCATGAAGAACGCCTTAAACTATACTGTGATTCAGCCCTTTTCATATTAAGAGCTTGTGTAACATCTTTCAAAGATACAATCTTCCGGTCGTATTTTTTAAGTGTAGGTTGCAGTGATGTTGTATGTATTGGCCATTCCGACGTAAACTTGCAGCCCCGTCGCAGCTGCCTCCTGCCCACATACGATGTCCGCTGACAGTATTTGCGTGCAGTTTGACTGATTGAAATAAGCAGTTATAAGATGTGCTATAAATTGTGGCTGACCTACATTGGGACAGCCTGCTATTTCTTGTAGCAGCGCTTCCGTGGTGTGCCTCGAAAGATTCCAGGGAGCGGCGCACGCTATGAGTGCGCAACCAGAGGTCATGCTGCTGGCTGGATCCTGCCGTGGGGCCGTGCATCCGGTTACGGAGGCCAGCGTGTAATTTTATTTGTGCAGCCAAAACAAGGTAAACAGACAGCCTTCCCTGAACGTAATCAGTGCCAGTGGACCGCTGTTGCTTCGATAACGAACCGCGAGACCTCTACACACAGCACTCGATCGTGTTTACGGACTGCAGCTTGTTTACCAGTACCACGCAAGGCTGTCAGACTGTTCTACAAACACCATAACAGGTGTTACAATATTTTTCTGCCTTGGGATCAATAAACACCGGTCGGAAGCCTTGATCTGCAAAGACTGGGACAGTAAATTTTTCCCTTCGAAATCAATAGAGCCTTTCAGGCTTCATCGATATTCAAAAGCTGGGACATGTTATGTACGAATCTGTAATGTGATATGATCAGATTATCACCACATATGTAAGACAGTATTTCCCAAACCACGTTGAGTGTAATATTTAGATGCCTAATAGTCTCCTTATAGGGATTCGGGGGAACGGAACGTAACTTCTTAACGTAAGTCTGACGCGTTAAGGGATACAATAAACTATCCTCTGAGAAAGCTACATTAACCACTAAAAAAATCACAACTGAGTCTGTAGGTTAGTACCCGACTGTATCAAAAATGTTGCGCCGCTCCGGTGCCGCTAACAACATAATTGAATTAAAAATAACAGTTCCAAGAAATAAATGTTTGCCATGGCTTCACGCACCGACATAAAAACAGCACACTTGCAAAATGACTGAAAATGTAATGAGCCCAGTTTATTATGCGTTCTCTGGGTGGATTAAACTATTAATCACCGAATTAGAAGTATAATATTAGGTTAATCCATAAGTTCGTAGCGTTTTTGTTTGGCGCGTTGGTATTCCAGTTGGATGGGTTTATTTTTCGATTGTCATTTTTTATTTGTAGTTGACTGTTGCTGTATTAATACATGTATTGTCATTTTGTCATTTGGAGATAGTGAGTGGAGTTGTGGACGCAAAAAAATAGAGTGTCGTGTGGAGAAGTCGGAACATTTCCGGCATATTCTTCTGTTTGAGTCAAATAGGAGGGTGACAGCAGCGGAGGCAGCCACACATATTTGCTCCTTGTTTGGGGATAATGTTACTGGACACAGCAAGACAAGAAAAAGGTTTTATCGTTTTAAGGAGGAACGTTATTACAGTAATCATTCTCCACATTCAGGAAGACCTTTGGGGTTTGATGAAGATCGTTTAAACACATTAATCCACAATAGTCTAGATCAGTGCACTCAAGAACTAGCAAATGCGATGAACTGTGGTCATTCCACTATAATTTGACATTTGCATGCAATGGGGAAGGCTCAAAAATCGGGTGTATGGGTACAGTAAGCTCTAAGCCACAATCACAAAAATCAGTGGGTGGCCATATGTACGTCTCTACTTGTTTATCGTCAATTGGATCGTGAACAACACTGGCCATGCCTATCTTGTATCATTACTGGTGACGACAAATGACGTCTTTATGCTAACGTAAGGAAAAGAAAGGAATGGTTGAGCCCAAACAAGGCAGCAACTCCCCGTACGAACAACTTGCTCTCAGATATTGTTACGTGTCTGGTGAACAGTGATGGTGTGGTGTACTACGAATTGCTTCCCCGTGATGTTGCAATCTTCCATCTTTCTACTGCAATCAAGAATTTAATAAAATGGCAAAGGTAATGTTAATCAGAACACTAGGAGGAGTTGTGGTCTAAATAACAACTGATTTATTCATTCTTAACATCACATGACAAAAGATGCCTAAAGAAAGGCCACACAAACATTTTTTATTCGACAAACGCTTTCAGTGATATGCAGTCTATGGTGAACAAAGTGATCAGCTGGGGAACAACACGCTACACTAACCAGAACTAATCGCTTTACTTGACTTCACACAGGTGAATTCGTGGTATAGCCCAAAAACTACACTACTATCAAGCATCTATACTCTACGGTTCCAAAGAACAGGGTGCTGAGAAGCATATATTGGAGCCCTACGCCATAGCAGCCTTCTGCTGGTCACAGTGGCACACAACGACGCGCTCGGCGAGTGCAGCAATAGACAGCGAAAATCTGTTATTGAAAGCGCATGTCCGGAAGTAGGCAATTACGCAGTCTCACGTTCGGCTAATTCGGAATGCAGGTAATTCCCTATGAGCCTCTGAAACCCCGATGGATTCCAGTGTGCAGGTGGACCCGTTTGCTGGTCTGCCAAACTAATTTGACTCATGACACAACTATGCGTGACGGAATATGTCAGATGTTTAGACGGCCAACCCAAAATGAATAAGTACACCCACGCATCCCTCATTGTATGCACGATGCAAGAAGCAGTACCTCTGACAGTTCAGATAGTGACTGGCACGGGCTCAAGTGGCACACTAGCAAAGGACACAAGCCTCAACATTTAGGTAAAGGGTCTAGCGGTTCTAGGCGCGCAGTCCGGAACCGCGCGACTGCTACGGTCGCAGGTTCGAATCCTGCCTCGGGCATGGATGTGTGTGATGTCCTTAGGTTAGTTAGGTTTAAGTAGTTCTAAGTTCTAGGGGACTGATGACCACAGTAGTTAAGTCCCATAGTGCTCAGAGCCATTTGAACCATTTAGGTATAGACCTGCTGTTCTTTATTAGCGAAGTGCCAGTACAAGAGTGTGTTCTTCCCTTTCTCTCAGCTTTCCTCGCCAGCTCGGTAGGATAGCACATTTACGTGCTTAGACTACTCCTACTTTAGCACAAGCTGATCACGAGCTGTAGCATGGCATTCGAAGCTGGGAGACCGACCCCTGGTCTGCATACACAGATTTGACCAACCAGCGACTTTAAAAATTAATTGGGAGAAAAGGAGAAAAGATTCAGATTCACAACCTCTTTCCCACGCGTTTCACCATGTTTTTTGCTAAAAGCATGACCTGGATGGAACCACAGCCCTCCATAAGATGATCGTTATTCTCCCATTGTATCCATTTCGAACTCTCCAAAATAATGGCCATAAACTTGCAAAAAGCCTCGTGCCTTCACAAATATGTTTTGTGGCAGAGTCTGGACGCCTGGGCGTCACTGACCTGTCCCATGGAAATTCGCAGAAACTCACAGCCATCTCATCAGCTTCCTACCTAACAAGGGCGCATCCTCTGCTTTGTTGCTGGTCATCAATGCTTTGCCCACAGCTGCAGCGACTCCTCAGCGCTAGTCAGCCTACCTGGGCGCGGCCAACGACTGGCCGGCGCCAACCAATGTGTCTGCAAAATGGGACCGAGGGACTGGGTGGTAAACAAACTTTTTCACCCAGGTTCCGCAGAAAAAACGCTCTCCTTAGCCCTGAGTCGCCGTACCCATTTACTGCAGTCAATTAACTCGGCACCCTCTTCCTTTGAATGCTTATTACTAGTCCTTCACTAGAGCACTCAAGCAGGAGTGTTAACCACTGCAACCATTTCATCATATGAATGAAGTCAGATCGTATCCAGTATAGCAAATGATGTGTCGACAGAAGTGCCGACACAGTGTGATTTGAGGGGACCGCAATGCACGCTATAAACACACGAAGGATGGCGTGAGGTCTGAAACAGGATACGTAATGAATGCTATAAAGAAAAGTGCGTAGCTTTTGGAATACTTAACTTTAATCCATCCTTGTTGTATACATCGTTCTTGATGAGACGTGCTTTATACGATAAGTATCAATTGCTATGTAAGGCTAATGGCGCCTTGCTAGGTCGTAGCCATGGACTTAGCTGAAGGCTATTCTAACTATCTGCTCGGCCAAGGAGCGAGGCTTCGTCAGTGTAGTCGCTAGCAAAGTCGTCCGTACAACTGGGGCGAGTGCTATCCCGTATCTCGAGACCTGCCTTGTGGTGGCGCTCGGTCTGCGATCACACAGTGGCGACACGCGGGTCCGACATGTACTAATGGACCGCGGCCGATTTAAAACTACCACCTAGCAAGTGTGGTGTCTGGCGGTGACACCACAGCAAACAAATAATAAAGGTCATCTTCCCTAAGAACATTAAGCAGCATGACACTATATCAGCTTCGAGCAATCTCTCAGTGAAACCATCATTGTTAACATTTATTGCAGATTTCATCATGCAGATGGAACTCCATGATAACTCCCACCTGCATTCTTCTAGACACACAAGAAACAATATACGGGTTGTTGGGTTAGGAAGTTATTCCGCACCCACCTTATTCACCAGATCTTGTGCCACAGATTTTCAGTTTTCCCACTTTCTGTCGAGTAGCCTTTAAGGAGCTTCCTTTCCGGAATAAAATACGCTCCGAACATGGCTCGATGAGTTCTTTGACTTAAAACCACGTGATTTCTACCGTCGCGGAATCGAAAAGTTTCCACCGCGTTGGCAGCATGTTGTAAACAGTGAAGAATAATACATCGTTGACGACTAAAGTCTCTGTTCGTGTGTCTATTGTATTTATTACACTTGCGGAAAAACGCTACGAACTTATCCATCAAACTAATATAATGCTCCATTAATTTCACGGGCATAGCGTCTCGTAGATAAATTTTCCTAATGGGTTGAGTAATCAATCATAAAAGCAACAGCCCTGGTCTGGCGCTACCATAAACACGTCTGTCCAGAATGGGGACGGTACAATGACTGATTAGATTACACTGCCACGTTTCTGCTAATTCGTGAGAAAACAGCGGCTGGTTGTGGATGCAGTGCCGCTCGTTCTTTAATCGTTATTCCCCGCCTTTGTGGCATCCACATCAGTCTTCAGGGCACTCCATGCCCTGGAATGTGATGTTGTCTGGCAGCTCGGACGTTCCTTACCGGATGTGACAAGCAGCAGGTTCTTACCGATAGATTAGTAAAAGACGTATTCCCACTCACTGTCCTTCTCCCAACACTCATCAACCCTTTGACATCTTCACTGCTAAGATGCTGCCGGCCACAACACAGCCTCGTGGCTAACGCCGCAGACTGGCTTGGACCTGTGGCGAAACATTCATCACAGTGCGTGAGGCAGTCAACATGGTAATATTCATTGTACTCCCTTTTGCACGTTAAATTAATATTTATGAGGGTGGCTGGTGAAAATGTACGTACTTTTGGAATGCTGATGGAAAAGAAAAAAAATAATTAACTGTGATTCAACAGGTGTTTTAAATTTAGAGGAGTTTCTATGATCATTTTCCATTATTTTTTATTTTTAGTTTCCTGTAATTCGACATAAATGAAAGGGACAATTGTATAACAAAGACTATGATTTCATCCATCATAAAGACTACTTGTATATTTCTTTAGAGTATTTTAGTTCTGTCACTGCAGCTACAAAAATACGTGGTCTTTTTCACCAGACGAGTTTCGCTTTATTGTAGTAAACCGTCATCAGTGGTCTGTAACTAAATAATTTACATCTCTATTTGCTTTAAGATCGAAAACAGTTCGTTAACAACATGTTGGTTTGCACTTACGGTGATTTTCGCTTGATTTCTCGCTTACATCGGGAAATGCCGTCTGCTAGCATATCGTTGATGTTTTTCTGCTTTAGACACTGATAGCTGTGGTCTAATTTTTAGTTGTTCTGCAGCACTTTGCGTTTCTGATGTTTTTCACAGCACGCTTTTTTGCACACCACTGTTTTCTGTTTGTTTTTATACTTCTAAGTATGTGCTGTGGTTCGTGTTTTGTAGTGTTGCCAACATAACCTTGCCAGTAGTTTTTCTTTGACCTACAATCATTTTTTTGGGGGGAGGGGGGTGAGGGAGGAAGAAACCTTGATGAGTGGGTACAACAGTATAGTAGTGTAATGGAGTGTAAGTTAGAGGAGAAGGTAAGGAGTAAGAAGTGAAATGAAATTGGGAGGGGTGGGGTTGGGAGGGAGAGTGGGAGGAGGTGAAGGATGGAAAATTTGGAAATTTGTGGTAAGATCTTATGGGACTAAACTGCTGAGGTCATCGGCCCCTAAGCTTACTCACTACTCAATCTAAGTTAAACTACCTTACACTAAGGATAACACTGACACACATGCCCGAGGGCTGACTCGAACCTCCGACGGGGGAGCCATGCAAACCGTGACAGGACGCCCAAGACCGCGCGGCTATCCTGCGCGGCGTGAAGGATGGAAAAGGCTCTTTTATTTTTCATGCAATTTCATCAATTATTTTATACGGTGTTGGCAACACTACAAAACACAAACGAAACACATACTCAGAAGTATAAAAACAAACAGAAAACAGTGGTGTGCGAAAAAGTGTGTTGTGAAAAACATAAAAATTGCATAGTGCCGCAGAACGACTAAAAATTAGACCACAACGATCAGTGTCTAAAGCAGAAAAACATCAACGATGTGCTAGCGGACGGCATCTCCCGATCTAAGCGAGAAATCAAGCGAAAATCACCGTAAGTGCAAACCAACATATTGTTAACGGACTGTTTTCGATCTTAAAGCAAAGCAAAATGTAAATAACTTAATTACAGACCACTGATGATGATTTACCTCAATAAAGCGAAACGCCTGTGGTGAAAAAGACACGCATTTTTGTAGTTGCAACGACAGAACTAAAACACCCTCGAGAATCGTAATGCAACCACGGACAGTATGACCATACAAATGAAGAAATACTTGCACATATCGAAAGCCTGTAACTGTGTTTCTAATTATTTAAATGATAAGGTACTGCACAAGTTACGTCCCATCACGCGTAGCACGACTCACTTTACGAATTTACTATCTGCTGTCGTCTTTCTATGGTATTAAGGAGTTCTGACGCCTTTCTTAGAGAAATTCGCATATATACAACTCATCATTCGCACCTTTAGGATAAATTGTAACATGTATACTGTAAATACAATGAAATAGGGCTGCTGGGAAACATAGGCAGAAGAACACAGTCAGAGACATCGTACCCAATACTAAAGAAAATTCATACAGCACTTGGAAATTGAAATAAATTCTCATATTGCGTCGTGATTGAGAAATGTTGGTACAGTACTTCATTTCTGAAATCATCGTAAAGGTGCGTTTACACTGCGATTTGTATCGGCACATGTATGAGATACATGTATATACGACTTTGCGACATGTATCGCGACTTGTATGAGTTGACAAGTATCAACCTCATACATGTATGAGCGTGCATTTACACTGGTTGATATGTATCACTGTGCGATAGCTTCCGACGACGATTTGGAAGTTTTCACATTTTTATGTGCTGATACACTTGCTCTTTTGGAAAATGATAGGAAGAAAAGGCGGAGGAAGCGTAGATGGTGGCACAGAGAGTTTCTCGCGAATTAACGCCATATTTTAGAAATTATGTTAGGATGAGTATGGAGGATTTCCGCGGTTTGTTATCACTTGTGGCTCTTCTTGTGTCCAAAACCAACACAAACTTTCGGGAAGCGATTCCACCAGAGGATCAGTTGGCAGTAACACTCCGTTTTTTAGCCACTGGGGATTCCTCGTAAAACGAAGATTTCATGACAAAACATTTGCATTGTCGCGCGATTGCTAATGCCGACGTCTCACACACGATTGTCGGCATCCGTTGTCAACATTATCACGCGAGGCCGCCGGAATAACAGCAAAACATTGATATACGTGCCAGATGCATGAAAAAATTAATGTATGACATACTCTGATATATATAAAACTTTTACCTTCACTTCTTGGGATAAAACTTGCACAATGGCCTCGCAAACACGAAGAATAATGTTGCATATGGCACTTTTTGATATTTTATGCAGATACATTAACGTCGAAACGACAGTCGGCACCTTCAAAACTCAAACAGCCGCCAAAGAGCCTGGTACTACGCATACGCTAATCGTCGAAATAAGCGGCAGTCGACAAGACAGGAAATGATAGTACTGCGCATGCGCGAGTTCTTCAAATGTCGCTCATACATGTCGCGTATATGGCCAAAAAGCGATATACAAAATGTATACGCGACATGTATGAGCTCGAGGGTCCGCATACAAGTTCCGTGAATTTTTGTATGAGGTGATGTATCGCGACATGTCAAATTGACATGTCGCTCATACACGTCGCGATACATGTATCCCAGTGTAAACGTACCTTATCACAGATATTTACAGAAACGAGAAAATATGAAAAAAAAGTCTGCCTCGGTAGCTGCTGGGTGAGCACTGCAGATTGCCTACCCAAGGGGCCCGGAGACGAATTCTGGCTGGGTCAGAGATTTTCTCTGCTCGGGGACTGGGTCTTGTGTTGTCCTTATCTTCGAACTGTCATAACTGATACGAAAATCGCCACTTGACAAGTCTAAGTCTATATATCTTCATACCATGGTACGGCTTGGCCCTAATGAATGTTCTGAATTGTCGAAGCATACTGTCGTATTTTCGACTGTCGAGATGGCTGTATGTGCACTTCCCGAAAGCCAATGTAAATAATAATTAAAAAGATTATCCAAATGGAAAGGTAGTTATTATGCTGATGAGAAGGTAAGAATTTTAAGAGAGACAAAGAATATGCCGAACTGAATCAAACCATTCAGAAATAACTTCAAGTGAGTGAGAGAAGATACAGTGAACATGTCGTGGAGAAACGATAGAAAACGATAAAAGTCTGAAGAAAACGTTACCCGTATGTTGAGCAAACATAGCACACCAACTAACAACACTCTGAAAGTTTTTCAGTATTCGAAGGTTTCTTTAATTGTTTATACACAATGGCGCAGAGAAACGGGAAAAGCGTTGGCAGCTCTGCAGTCATTGTAGAAGTGGGAAACAGCGTCAAACTGTGTAACATATAGGGATATTCCGTTACCACGGAGCAGTGGACCAGCGTATAGGATGCAGTCCTGCACGTGCATTTTACTGACATTGTGACAGTTCGACAGATGGCTGCAAGACCAGTGTTTCGGAGCCACTTCCAGGTCCCGTCGTTACTTGCATTCACAAGGCGGGATCGGAATTTACAAGAGGCTGGCTGAATTTTGAAGAAACAGTCTAGAGCACTGTCAGTCTGTGTGTACCCGTGAAAACACTGCTTCAGTGCGAACTACCGTCGAACGGAGTCCTTGTTGCTCGGTGGGAAAACTTTCATCTCTGTAGTTCGTCGTCGGTAAAGTCAGAGAATATTCCACCAGCTGCAGTTTCATCCGTACAGACTCCATACTCTGCAATAACTGAATTGTAATGATTCTATCCAGTGCCTGTAAATTTTTGAACAATTGTGTAAAATTAGTGAGGTGCGTCCTTCATTGGAGTTCTTTGGATGTCCATTTTCACCTAAGTGGTTATGTGAATAAACAGAACTTCCGTTATTTGGTTGAAGGAAATCTTGCGCAACTTCACCAGCATCGATTATGCAGCAACGGTATGATGCGCAACCACGTGTGGCAGGCTTTTTCGAGGACGAAAGAGGCGCTGATTATGATTCAGAGCTGGGAGCTGCATTTCCGGTTTGCTAAATTAAATTTTGTCATACAGCAATAATCTCACTCAGTCGAATCAACGTTACTTGCAGTCTTATTGCAACGATCCATCAACGCGACTGAAAGGTTTAATTCCAAGTTGCTACATATTGTCATACAAATAATAACTCGAGACAAATGAGTTGACATTATCAGACAAAGCTTCCCAATATCGCTGCGATGAAGGCTGTGAAGAATATTCTCGAAATATGCTTTTGTTGTGGGGTTTATCATGTAATACTAGGCAACTGTCTCAACTTAGTAATTTAATTTACAAAAATTTCTTTTCTTCAAGTGAAATGATTTACAATACGAAATTGTCACTACAGCGTTGTACACACACGATGATCAGCAGCTCGCATGAATTTCAGGAACGTTATGGTTACTAAAGTTTCAGCCTTGGCTGCAGAGTAGGGTTTATTTACGATTTATTATACCAGACCGACATCGAGGCTCACGCTCATCTTCAGCGGTACAACAGTATGAAACTACGTTGTAATTCACACAGTGCCTAAAGGAATCCCTCATCTACATTTTTTCGATGTGAAACACTTGGGCGACAATATTTGTTAGCGTAGATAATGTGCTGATTTGTTCCTGCGGTTGACTCATTCTGCACAGGACACAGCCATCACACAAGCTGCTCGTTTGGACTATCAACGTTTGTCTCAACTCCCATATTCGCTTGTCATGACTTATTCCTCTTTCCTCTGATGAAGAAATCGGTTTATGGCAAGAAATTCTGGACTAATGAGGAGCTGACTTTCGAAGTGAAACGTTTCCTGAACAGCTAACGTGCATACATTTACCATCAAGGTCTCCACCAAGACATCGATCATTGGGAAAAATGTGTCGCATTGAAGGGTGAATCTGTAGGGGAGGGCTAACACCAGTTGTCGTGGTCACCTCTTTATTTTTCCTCGAACTAATATTGGCAGCTTTATGAGTACCTCCTAGCAGGTGGTGGCGACCGGAAACCGGCCTGCAACGCCTCCTGGCTCCGCCCTGGTTCGCTGCGCCACCGTTGCTGAAGGCTGGACCTCAAAAGCCGATTATTATCCTACCTTTAAAGGTTGCTGACTCTACTGTTCATCAATATCAGGGAATAACAAGACACAAGTAGAATGTATAAATCACAACACCATCAGTGAGCCTTCGAGCGAAACTGAGAGTCGTATTTGATATAAAATAATAAAGTGCCTAGCATTAAAAGAAAGAATTGTTCTTCAGAAATGTTTGCCGTTCCTTCAGCAGGTATAGCCTACGTCGTATCTAGTAGAGAAGTTTCAAAGAGCATACCAGCCTGTCGTCTCATCATTTTGCATATGTGTAATGAATTTACAATGATCGAATGGCATTGAATGGCAACGAGAATTTCAGCTAACATTTTTGCATATGAGGATACCGTGGCTCTGCTAGGAGTATTTTATTTCGTTGAAAATTCTCGCCTCACTATTGTTTATTGTTTCTGCTAAGTCTGACGTCGGCAGAAATTCAGTCCACATCAACGGCATCCTTTTTGTTCGTAAGAAAAGACAAACGTAACTGTCAGTTACTAAGAACGTCTTTTTATTTATTTATTTTAGTATCCCGCGCCCCCTTTGCACTCCCGAGAACCACAGCTGCAGCTGTTAGTGCATCGCCGTTGAAAGTTGGCAACGGTGCTGTCAACTGTCAGCGATCTCCATACGCCGTCTCTGCAATAGGGTGGGCCAAATAAAAGTGGTCCCGAGAGCAGACTACCATGGTACAAAGAAACACAGCACAGGACAGGAAATACAGTACTAGCCTGACTATAGCAGGTGTTGAAAGTGACTACCTTCATTCCTTGCCACTTTTGGGCCATAATCAGCACGTTGATGAAGGCGGATCGAAGCTGGACCGCTGGAATTGCTGCAATCTCATCCGAAATATTCTGCTGCAGTTCTTGAAGACTACGAGGGTCGTTGCGATTTCACCTTGGACTTGAGACTCCCCACGCAAAGTAATCGCACGCTGACAGATCAGGTGACCAGCGAGGGCTGCGACCAGATTGACCTCTGCTGACAACTTTGTCAGGCGTGAAGACTGTGTAATCGTGATCCAAGGAACCGCTTTCCATCACCTGACAGGCATACACGTGGTGTGTGAGTCACGGGATGTGGTTATATGGATACATTCACGTCCAATCGTATCCATTCGTCCTGGGCACAGCTATTTGTCCCACTAGGTGATACGCCCTTGGCTTCATCCGACTTTTGAACTAACTTTGTCAGATATGAAGAGACCTTCTCTTGTATGCCTTCTACTCTCTTTGTTTAATCAGCTTATATGCAAATACGCATCCTGAAATGCAACGTGAATGAAATGCCCTCTTCAGTTTATAAAGTTTAGAGCAATAAATTGATATGATAACGCCATGAGCCTACATCGCAGTGGCCATTTGGTATCTCACTACGTGTAACTAACTCAGTCTGTAGCCAAGCTAAGTGCAGTGAGCGAGCTTTGTTCTGTCTGTTAGCCTTGATTCTCTACTGACAAATCTGAAATTCAAAGACACAAGACAATCACGTCGTGTCTAAGGTAATGAACTGCCTCCTCTATCTCTTCAATTCCTACTGCGGACTTACTTTCTGGCTCGTGAAACATGCAAAAAGTAGATGAAGCGGAATATACTGTAAGACTGATTCAGGAAAATTGGTATCTCTGCGGCAAGCAGGAAACTAGAGCAATAGGTGTGATAACTCGATTCCGGTTGCAAAGTGCATACTTAGGTGCAAAGATATTAGAAATTTTAAAATACTGACAAGAGATCACGTATCAACCTCAGAATATTTGTTCAATAAACTATACTTGCATTTAAAGCATAATCGGGGCCACCATGACACACAACATCCATACATGGAACACGCGGTACAATAAAAAACCTCAAGCGAATGATAAAAAAATTCAAATGTATTGGAAAGTACTCAAAAAGGCTGACTGAAAGTGTATGTGACGAATTCAACTGCCCTAATATTGGGATGAATAATGTAAAATCGATTCTGTATCGTGCTTTGAATACCGCCCATCTCACAGAACAGCGAACGTATTCAGAATGAGATTTTCACTCTGCAGCGGAGTGTGCGCTGGTATGAAACTTCCTGACAGATTAAAACTGTGTGCTGGAGCGAGACTCGAACTCGAGACCTTTGCCTTTCGCGGGCAAGTGCTCTACCAACTGAGCTACCCAAGCACGACTCATGCCCCGTCCTCACAGCTTCAGCGAACGTATTATTTTAACGTAAATAGGTGGCCGTTAAAGATCTGAAAATGCTGTTCAAATAACTTAACGGCAATGTAGCCGGGTGACGTCGTCAACAACCGCGGATATTTCGACAGGAGCACACCCCGCCATTATCAAGCCCTGCCTTGAAAATGGCAGGGTGTGCTTCTCACGAAATATCGGCGGCTGTCGAAGACGTCACCCTGCTGCATCCCCGTAAGTAAGTTATTTGAACATTGTATACTAAGGTTTCACATCTGAAAATGCTGTAAGCAGTGCTATCCCAAGCCTTGCAGTGCGAACCAGAAAATAGGCACGGGTGTATAGCACGATATCTAAAATAAACAACCGATACTGACTGCATTTCCACTTAACATTTTACTCAACCATAACGGCAGCTCTGCGCACCAACCCATGCAGACCGACAGCCTCAAACTAGCACTCCCTTTGTGTATGTGAGGACGGGGCGTGAGTCGTGCTTGGATAGCTCAGATGGTAGAGCACTTACCTGTGAAAGGCAAAGGTCCCGAGTTAGAATCCCGATCCGGCACACAGTTTTAATCTGTCAGGAAGTTTCATATCAGCGCACACTCCGCTGCAGAGTGAAAATTTCATTCTGCACCCCACAATAGGCCACAGCAGTCCACCCACCCCACCGCCGCCCCTCACCGAACCCGGGGTTATTGTGCGGTTCGGCCACAAGTGGACCCCCCCCCCCCCCCCCCGCCCCTCCCCCGTCCACCTCGGCGTAGCTGAGAGTAACTTTCGTTAATGGAAGAAACATAAATTGGCATTATTTGCAACTACCGCTACTAGGAAGAGAGTCACTCGCCCTCGCAAAGGAAGAAGACACCCTGAGCTTGAAGCCTTGGCATTCGTCCGTGAAAGGAGAAAGACTGGGCAACCTGTGACTACTGACACCATAAGGAACAAAGAAGGAGCGGTGGCTGCAAGAATTATGACTAGCCGTGGATCGGTTGATTGCTTTATGAAACGGGTGGGGCTTAACTGTACGACACTGTACAACACTACGCCAAAAACTTGCACACGATTTTGAGAAAAACTTCAAAAATTTGAGATGTGTTAAATAAGCAACGCTGATGAGACGCCAATTTGGTTTAATACGCCACGTGATTACACGATTAACGAGAAGGGGTCAAAAGAAGTTATCGTCAGAACATCAGGGCGTGAAAAGCAGTGCTTAACTGCAGTGCTGGCAATCACAGCAGAGGGGTGCAAAATTCTCCTTTCCTTAATCTTCAAGCGGTAAACTGCCCGATGATATCACTGTTCGAAATCAAGAGAAGGAATGAATGAAAAAATCTTCAATGCTTGAGTGGCTCCGAAATGTGTGAGAACTCCGTCCTGGTACGCTTTCCAAATAACCGTCATTGCTTTGTCTTGATGCATTTCGTTGTCATCCCACTGACGATGTAAAAAAGGTCTGCAGCCTAGGAAGTCACCTTGTTATTATTTCTGGAGGAATGACTTCTACGTTACAAAAAAATGGCTCTGAGCACTATGGGACTTAACAGCTGAGGTCATCAGTCCCCTAGAACTTAGAACTACTTAAACCTAACTAACCTAAGGACATCACACACATCCATGCCCGTGGCAGCATTCGAACCTGCGACCGTAGCGGTCGCGCGGTTCCAGACTAAAGCGCCTAGAACAGCTTTTTTTCTTTTTTTCGGCTCATCTGTTTGGGGCGGACGTCCTAAAACACCCGTTTATGTTCGTCGTTGTTCCATTAACTCAGTTTTGTTTTACTACAGAGGGTAGCTAACCCTCTGACCGAACACGCTGAGCTACCGTGCCGGTTAACCGCTCGGCCACACCGACCGGCTCTACGTTACAATCCTGGACGCTAGTATAAACAAGCCTTTCGAAGGTTACGCTCAGGAACAGGAAGCAAATTGTTTTGTTTTGAGAACCACACCTTGAACTGACTCCGACAAGAAAATTTGAGCGAGCTGCATCCCGCATTATTGCACACTGAATTTCGGCTGCTTGGAAAAGCATTGAAGCACTAATGATCATAAAATCGTTCAAGAAATGCTCTGTTTCAAATACTCTGGACGGCAGTGAAGGTGATATACTCTGGAACGACATCGAGGATGATGGGGACAGAGGAAACGAATCTGTTTCTAATGTAGACTCATTCGAGGATACCAGTCATGGTGACATAAGTGAATAATGAGGAGTAACGCCTTGTAAGGTGTCAGGCAAATCCAATACCTTCCATGAAAACCCTGACATGATAAGCAAATCCAGTAGTATGTCACATAGCTCCGAATAAATAGTGACGTTAAATTAACCAAAGTAATACGAGTAACGAGTGAGCAAATGGAATACCACAGAGTAACACAAGAATGCCTAAATGCATGTCATACCTTCCCACCGTGAGACAGACGCAGTTCCGAGGGGAGAAACGTGAACAGAAGCCGAGAGCAGAACCGTGTGAAGCTAGAAGGCCCTACGATAAGGGACGGACACCCATGTCGCCAGCTGACCACCAGGACCACCCCCCAGCCCATGTTAAAAGATAGAGCCCTCCAGAAGAACGGTATAGATCTTACGATAACACTAAAAGGGCCACACCAGCTGCAAGTCTTAGCGTGAGACTTTTTCGCGTCTCTGTTACGTTGCAAACTCTAAAAACATTGCCCCACCACGAAAAGTATAACGTTTCTCATTGGATAGACAGAATTTTTGTAGGCGGAGCTTAAGGTTAACATTGAGACCCTGATTGGTCAGATGAAAACACAGCCAGATAGTTTTTTTTTTTTAAACCAACTTCGGTAAATTGTAGTATGGAGAAGTTAGGACAGAATTGCGTCCGAGAGGGCGAGCTGGACGGAGCTGTGCCGGTCGCCGCCCCCTGACGAACACCGACGAGGTAATGAACGCACGCGATGCCGCATAACAGCGCATAAAGCTTCACTCAGAACTGCAGAAGTCTCATCTGTTACATCCCCTTTTTGCGTAATACTAGTGTCGATCGTCATGGTGTTCACATTTGCCACTTGAAGTAAAAATCTGAAACGCGATGATTTTTCTGTTATATAGTTATCGAGAAGCCACATCAGCCACTGTAATTTACGACAAGTTAGATATGGAATTAAAGATAATTAAGGGTCACTGTAGACCATTTTGATAGTTTTCTCTTTTGTGAAACTTAATTTAAACCTAGATTATAGATGTGATATGGCATAGGTCATCCTTCGAACCATTGTAGAACTTGGAAACCCATTTAGGGAATATTCGTTCACATTTTTGTTGAACGCAGTTGGTTTTTACCATCCTGTATTAAAACATTTCCTTTTATCAATAGTGCAATTTATAAACGATGTTTTGTGAGTAGAATAAAATTTCCAATGGTAAACTTAACTGCTTTTTCGACGTTATTTTACCAGCTAACTAAAAATAGGAAAGCCTTGAACCCCTTCCACTAAATTTAGTTAGTATTAAGATTCTTTTACAGGGAGTGCAGTGGAGCTGACGCTGAAATCATTAAGTATTTGGTTATATCATCGCTAGTCTCACTGAACTCTTCTGAACTCTACATGTCATGTGTGGTCTGGCGTCTCCTTACCAGCAACAGGTCCCAGGTTCAAACTAGTCAATTCCCTAAAAAACACGCTCAGAGCGTCGTTGCGCGAAAGTGGTAGGGAGACACGACTTAGAACAGACAGACACTACGCAGAATGTTAGAGCCTTTAATTTATGGTATGTTTGCATGTCACTTAGGTAATCAAGTTAGACGTCTCTTTTAATGACTGTGTCACTCAACGATGGATCACTTAAAAATTACTTTTTGTTTTGGTAGTTCATGTATACATCCACTGTTGTAAAAAATAAATTTAGTGTACTAGTGATGCTCCAATATGTTTTTAGATTTTAAATTTGGAGCTTTGGGTGCACATTACATTCGATGGCGCATGAAATTCCGGTAAATACGGTTCTTAATTTGTAATTTCCGATGTAGATCAGAAGGAAGTGGTAAGTTAAATGAGAAAATAGTAACTTTCTCTAAAATGTTAAAATGATATTATTGTTTTATTACAATAGAAAACCATAAAAATGGACTTTGGTTAAGTTTTTACTAAATCGAAAAAAATTCTGTTTTTGTTTCTGTGATAAACCACATTTGTTTGGGTTACTAAGCCGCGCTCGAATGAATTTGTTGCAGAAACTTGACATTTCATTTCCATCTGTGGAGGACACCTTCAAGAGAGATTTTTGCTTCTACGAAGCTCCGATTCATGCCTGGCACACTACTGACAGTGAACACATTTACTCTTTCGAAAGCAGACGTGTATCAGTTAGGTCTCGTTTGACTGTGTAAAACTAGTGTGTAAAAAAGGAACTGACATTAGTAACAACTTAGAATGATCTAATAAATCTTTGTGACAGGTGCTAATGTCGGTTTGGCTTTCATACTTGACATTTACATGTGTTTGCCAGCGATTTAGGGCTTGGGTCACTTTGAGTTAATATTGTAATATATCGTTTCCTGGCCACCAATGTGTACTAACTCTGTTCACTATTTGTATTTGCTTCGGCCAGATTCCGGTTGCAGAGAGAAGGGGGTTTTTGTGTGGCCTGAATTTGATCGGCTCTTCTTTCCCTTCCCAGCGAGCCTTCATGACTGGCTTGAAGGTTTGTGATCTTCAGAGATGCCCGTCATTTACCGAAATCTGCGTTACAGGAAGTTCTAAGAGACCTGGCGGGAAAGATCAACTTATAGAAACGGTACAAGCGGAATCAGGAAATGGCCAACCAAAAGCCTGGAGTCTGCTTCTGATTGGCCTAAATGCCTAGAGTTTAAATAATTTCGTGAAGCGGTTTTGGAGCGAGCGAAACGAAGGAGTCGGCTGGCAGCCCTTGTGTAGAAGACATGAGCTCTCTGGGGCTGAAGCTGTGTTTTCCTGCTGTAAATCAGACCCCTTCGTGATCAACAGAACACGAGAGCGTGCTGAAAAGTAATGTCTCCGAATTTTTTTTCTGTTCTCAATATCGGTTGAGGTATTACATGTCTTGAATGTCACTCGGTCGGCTTTCCCGCTTCGCTGACGCAAGTTGCAGCCCTCTGCCGCTAGATGGCTCCGAAATATAACGTGTTACATTGCAGTGTGTAACGTAACTATACCGTTACATGAGGAACATTGTGCTGTAATCGAGTTTCTCACCGCGGAAAACGTGCCTCTTTGAAATCCATACAAGAAAGAAAGCTGTGTTCCTTGAGAACGCTGTCACAGGTGATGAAGGCTGGGTTGATCATTTTGACCACGCATACATGAGAGTATCAATGGAGCTCGGCCACATCAGCTGGCAAAATCACGCTCACAGTGCTCTGGGATGTTCAAGGTGTGGTGCATTTGGAATCCACACCTAAAGGCACCACCATAAAATCTGCTAGGTACAGCGAGATTCTCGGAAAACTGAATGCACGAATTCGAAGAAGTCGTCCACAGACTGAGCACCCTCTCTTTCAGCATGACAATTCCAGACCACACACGAGCGCTGCGACAACTGCAACAGTCCGACGCCTTGGGTTCACTCTCATCGATCACTCTCTGTACAGCTCCGACGTGGCACAGTCCGATTTTCATCTGTTTCCAAAAGTTAAAGAACACCTTCGGGGGCTTCACTTTGATAGTGATGAAGCGGTACACACATAGGTGAAATGGTTCTGTTTACCAAGTGAAAAATTCTACGCTGACGCTATCAACAAACTAGTCTCTTGTTGGGAGAAGTGTGTTAGCCGCCAGAGTGAGTAAGAAATAAATGTGCAGACATGAAGAATAAAGATGTAGAACGCTTGCAGGTTGTTTTATTTAAAATGCTATAATAGTTTTCACATAAAAAATTCAGAGGCATTACTTTTCAGCACGCCCTCGTAAACTCACGAAACAATTTTAATCAAAAACAGGTTTTTAGCAGTGAATGTGGCACCTTTGTGTGCTGTAAAGTAACTAGCCGGACGGTAGTGTTTTAGTGAAGGAGACAAACTTGGCGAGGTTTAGCAACAGCCAATAAATTTTATTTGTCTCCGTGAGAATTTGAGAGTTACGTTACTGTGTGTTTCTTTCCTTATTGATCTTCAATTGTATTCCTGTTTTGTTACTGTGGAAATTATTGGCGGAATTAGCCGAGCAGTCTAAGGCACTGCAGTCATGGACTGTGCGGCTGATCCCGGCGGAGGTTAGAGTCCTCCCTAGGGCATGGGTGTGTGTCTTCGTCCATAGGATAATTTAGGTTAAATAGTGTGTAAGCTTAGGGACTGATGACCTTAGCAGTTAAGTCCCATAAGATTTCACACACATTTGAACATGTTTTGAATTTTTAGAAACCGTCTAGAGGCGGCGTATGAACTGTTAGCGTTGTACATATTTCAGACTATTGGTCAGATCTCGGAATACTTCTGGTAGTAAATCGACTGTTAAAGGGCTTTTCGTTACGGAATTTGGGGTCGTGAGAAGTTTAATCGTGCCTCGTCGGTCAAAGCGAACCTGGCAAACCTTGTTGACATTGATTTTACTTATGTAGCAGTGCAGGGATGTGAAATGGATCAGGTAGAAAACGTTAACGAGTAAAACCGTGGCGTCCACGTTGCACATTTTGTCTCTTTGGCCTCACATTGCCAAGGGTGGATGGATTATGGTAGCAACCGCGAGTGTGTTTTAGCTCATCACCACCGAACATCCGGTGTATGGAATGTTACAGTGTCATACACCATCCTTGCATTAAGAGGTTTTGTGCAATGAGGAATAATTATCGCTGTTATGTCCCATACCAGGGAAGAAAAAAGTGTCGCATGTTAATTGATATAATGCGTCGCTAAGTACAGTGAAGGAGCCATTATTTAATTGATGTAAAAAAAAAAAAAACGTTGAAGTTACCGTACGAGGACAGATGGAGCTGCACACGAGTAATGGTTTAACAAAGTGAAGACTGATTACTTTGTCTCACTGTTTTGTAAGGTTTCTACTGTATTCTTAATGTCAGTGTCAGATTAGGTAAAGATCAACTCAGATTTCATTCCCCATGCAGACAGTTTCGTTCTTAGAGCGCAGCGTTACATTTAAGAGTAGTTCGTGTAGTGTTTGGAATTTAGTCAGTTTGCGTACATAAATTTATAGGTCATTTTACAGAAACATTTTGCTTGTTTATTCTTTCAAAATTCGCTTTTTAATTTTATGTGGCATTTTTATTCTCTTAGGTTTGTGTGTTAGAATTGCACGTCACGCATTGTAACACTATTCCCTGCACAGCAGAATACAGAGTATCACAGGACCTCTCACTTATTTGCAGTTTTGGTTTTCTAATTAATTTCATCGAAATTAATTAAAAAATGGAGCTATACCGTGCTGTCTAAGGGCGTCGTCCGGTTTAGAGAGAAAGTCGGGAGGCCGTTGGCACAGCCACCAGCCAATAAGACGAGAGAGCCGTCATTAGGCGGGCTCGCCTCATTACTCGCCGCTTATCTGCGGTCGAGGACGGCGCGGAAAGTTCCTGCCGTGACCCCGGGGCCAGCAAGGTCGCCCGCGACCTGAGGGGAAAAAGGCTGACTCTGCGGCCGGGGGCACGGTGCCGTTGCGTGGACTCTTATCCGACGTTGTTGACGACGTCGTTATTTGACGCAACAGTGCTGCCCCGTTACCTCATTCATCACCGATTTACATTTCAAGTGGCGAAAACAAGATCACGCTAGTTACTTCGGGCTATATGTATCTCTCCACAGTTTCGTCGTACACGTCATTATCAGAAATATTGCATGAGCTACGGGTGCGATTTACTGCATAATTTTTTGCTTATGTTTAACTGAATGAGCGCTACTACAACATTAAATAATTATCTAAATTTCTCATAATTAGAGACAAGAAGTAGCGATCCGTAACTGCTTTGGAGAAAATTTAATAGGCACTCAGTACTATTTATTCCTGTTTACGAGTTCAACAGTTAACACTGTCATCATCTGATATTAAAAAAAAAAAAAAAAAAAAAAAAAAAAAGAAAAAAAAACACTTGTTGTTACACGTCCTGTTCCACTATGAATGTCAGCATGGTATGTGTGGTACAGTCATAACGGAACATGACGTATAATCGCAAATTTTTTAAAGATAAAAAATGAATAGTCCAGAATGAAAATTTCACTCTGCAGTGAAGTGTGTGCTGATATGTAATTTCTTGTCAGATGAAAACTGTGTGCCGACCGAGACTCGATATCGGGTCCTTAGCCTTTCACAGGCAAGTGCTCTTCCTAATGAGCTACCGAAGCACAACTAAAGCTTGGCTCCCTCCCCCCCCCCCCACCCCCCCACCCCTCTTCTCCGCACAGCTTTACTCCCGCTAGTATCTCGGGTTGTGAGTCGTGCTTCAGTACCTCAGTAGGTAGAGCACTTGCCCCCGAAAGGCAAAAATTCCGAGTCCTCGAAAGATCCAAATATTCTAAATTCCGCTACAAACTAGGAGCAACAACGCAGACGATCAACCTACTCTCATACATTTGTATCCTATAAAAAGTTTGTACACTAGTGACATAAAATTATTTATCAGTTGATAGAAATCGTCAAATAAAATCTCATACACAATGAAGAAAGAAGTCAACAAATCTAGCCCGAAAACTTCAGAAAGAGACTGAAAGCATTCCAAAAACAGACACAAGGAAAAATATACTAAGTACAAAAACAAAACGAACTCTCAACACGGAAACGATATTCAATGAAAATGTAATGAAAGAGGAAAGTTTTAAAAGGAAGAACTGAAACGAAGCATAAGGTAACATTTCTTAATAATATGTGCTATTTGTATTCATATACTAAATTGAAGAAAGTGTTATAATTCGTAAAAAAAAGTTTACCAGGAAGTTTTATATCAGCGCACATCCCCCAGGCTGTCGCTAAGCCATATCTCTGCAATATCCATTATCAGGGGTGCTAGTCTTGTAAGGTTAACAGGAGAACGTCTGTGAAGTTGGCAAGGTAGGAGACGAGGTACTGTCAGAAGTAAAGCTGCAAGGGTGGGGGGGGGGGGGGGGGGGGTTCGTCATTCGTGTTAGGTACCACAGTCGGTGTCGGTAGAGCCTTGTCTGCGAAAGGCAAAAGCCCTAAGTTTCAGTCTTAGTCCTGCACAAATTTTAATCTGCGGGAAATTTGCACAACAAATAGTAGTGAATGCAATCCTGACTATTAAATTTTCTATTGATACATAATTACTTGCTATTTATATGCCTCCATAGTCAAATGGCTCAAATGGCTCTGAGCACTATGGGACTCAACTTCTGAGGTCATTAGTCCCCTAGAACTTAGAACTAGTTAAATCTAACTAACCTAAGGACATCACACACATCCATGCCCGAGGCAGGATTCGAACCTGCGACCGTAGCGGTCTCGCGGTTCCAGACTGTAGCGCCTAGAAACGCGCGGCCACTTCGGCCGGCGCCCGTCCATAGTCCTACAATATTTTAAGAACGACAATATTTGCCGCCTGCATTGTTATCAAACGTATTCATCCTCCACGATCGAAATTCGGCGTAAAATGTCATTGTCAAATGATAATGCACTACGAAATGCATTGATGCATGTTGTTCCTTTAACAACACAGTGCCCTCGTGTCAAGCATGTTTGGATATTCCACGTGTATAATAAGATATGAGTCTTCGGTATTTGTGTACCATTTTATCCAATAATTACTGTCGAATCCATGTGCTAAGTTGTTTTATACACACAATATAATTATACACATGGAATATGTAAACATGTTTGACATGATATGAATTCACGCACTTCAGAATGAGATATCACAACCCAATGACGGGATCGCGAGACACACAAAGCAATAGCCAGCTCCCAGGATACTGACGTGTTCCTTAGACTTGCAGAAGGAATTTGATACAGTCCTGCACTGTCGCCTAATGAACAAAACATCACCATAACGAATGTAAGTCCAGCTGTGTAACTGGATTCAAGAGTTAATATAAAAAAAAAGCGTAGTATGTCCTTGTCAATGGAGAGAAATCTTCAGATGTAAAAATAAATTGTGGCATGTCCCAAGGGGGTGTTTTGGGACCGCTACTATTCACAATATACATCATCTAGTGGATAACATCAGGGACTTTCTTGTGGATTATGCTGTTGCATATGGAGCAGTCGCAACCCAAGAAACTGAGGCGAAATGCAGGAAGACCTGCAGAGGATGAGCACTTGCTGTAGAGATTGGCACTTGACCTTCATCATAAACAAACTGTTAATGGGCAGTTTTTCCAAATCTGCTCCATAACCTTATTAATAAACCGTTATTCACATGAGGATCTCAATCCATTTAATGTTGTTTGGTGATGCGTCCGTGTAGTGTTTCTCTGCGACCTGAAACAGCAAATCAGCTATGAGAATGACCAAGAACTTCGAGGAGAGGACAGTGCATAGACCATAAAAATGTTTCTGCTGAAACAGATGCCAAAACCGCAGGTGGTCGCCCTGGGGGGGGTGGGGGGGTGGGGTGACAAACCGTACCCAGCGTTTTGTAAACTTTCACTGGGCGAAGAGATTAGAGAATATCCTTTAGAAAAGACAAGCTCTGCCAAGGGAAGAAGAAAGGGCGATGCACTGAGTATAGGACGTAGCTGTTGGGGGCCAGACGAGGATGCATGTGAGGAGGCCCAAGGTTGCCTCATGACAATATCGTAACAGTGGCGGAGACTCGTGAATGCCGACGTGCAGCCGTTATGTATTGGTGAAACGCGAAAATACTTATATAGTGGGGCAGGATTTCTGTTCTTTGTCCGCACTGTAAGAGAGAAGTGAGCAGTACTGGTTAACTATGGCAGTTTCTTTCGGAAAAGGGAAATTGTTGCAATTGTTTTATACTTTTCGTTGGTCAGAACTCTGAAACTATAAAGCTATTGGCTACTGAGTTTCCGGCATTGGCAGAACCACCTAGAATTTGGGGAGAAGTGGAGAAAGACATTTCATCTTAGGCCGTGATACAACAAGGACTTCATTTCAGATCTCCATAGCGAGAAGACTACATCTTGGGATGGCAATCAGAGAACACTTTAGTACGGCAGAGGTTGATGTCTTCGCTTTAGAGGTGATCAGAGATGCCAGAGCTGAACAGAGAACTCTCATGAGTTGTGACATAGTTGCAATGAGGTTCTCCAGCGACGAATTAAATTTTTTTTTTTATTTTATTATAGTCCAGTTTCTGACCACTAATGTTCATCAATGAGATGTTAATTTTGGCCAACCATAACTATCTTCAGACGTACGTAAGTGAAGTATACTATACAGTTCGTGTCACTGCGCATTTTGATGTGACAGTCATGTTAATTAATTGTGATGAAGCTAGTATGGATTCTTAATGTGACTATACCATCAAAATACGCAGTGACACGAATTGTGTAGTATACTGCATTTACTCAGATTTGAAGATGGTCCTTGTGGACCGAAATTAATAATCTGACTGACAAACATTTGTCCGTGACTGGATTTATAATAATTTTTTAAATTAGAATTTTCAACCGCCACAGCAGCCATCCTCTGCACCTGAGAATCAGCAGAGTGATAAGCATGGGCAGCACTTACGTGCATTGTGACGTGGGGACCGCGAAGTTATTTGTTCTACGTCAAAGTTTCATTTTCTGGATTGATTCATACAACCAGGTAGCTACGCCCAACAGTCGCTTAGGCAAGAGAGCTGATACTTATATGTCCCCTTCTGGGCCTTTTCCTTAGGCTATCAACTTATTCAACAATCATTGGCGATTCTGGTGGACGCAGTTTTTGTATCGTTCCTATTTCAAGTCCTCCCACCTTTGCCAAGATCTTTCATACATGTTTTTGCACTCGGCTCTAATTATTTATTTGTTTATTATGAGACAAGAATCACATTACTGCAGCTATGGACAAATCGTATTGTTATAGTGACCTGTGATTTCATTTACTAGCTTGCTGGAAACCTTTATCAATATATCTATGGTTCATGTTTCATGTCTAATTGGGCCACCCCCTGGTAAATTCAAATAATTTAATTGATTATCCGTAGTGCGACTTTGCTTTTTCATTTCACTTCATCTCATGGGGAGCAAACGGCTCACTGTACAGGTCACTGTCACTGTCACTGTCACGATCTCGTAGCATCTCAGGCATACGCTAAATTCTCAACGGACACGTCACAAAACGTAACATATTGCACATAAATAGGCATAAAAGATCTATTATTGTGTGATTATCCGATAGCAAAAACATCACTGGAAGGAGTCACATCCATAAAAAGCTACGGGTATGCGTGCGGAGCTTTTAAAAGTGGAACTACCACAAAAACTATCCGTAGGTGAAGCAGGTGACAGACAGCAATCCACTAGAAGAACCCTCACGCAGTGTAGTCCACACAAAAAGCACGCAGCTTACAGAACCCTCGTTCGGCTAATACTTGAATATCGGTCGACAGTCTGGGATCCGTACCAGGTAGGATAGATAGGGGAGATGGAGAAGTTGGAAATAAGAGCTGCTTGTTTCGCTACACGTGTATTTAGTGCGCGTGGAAAAGTCACGGAGATGCTCAGCCACCTCAAATGGTAGAAGCTGCAAGAGAGGCGTTCCGCTTCACCGGGGGCTTTACTGTTAAAACTCCGAGAGTGTATGTTCCTAGAAGGAAACAAAAGTGAGATTTGAGTTTAACGCCCCGTCGACAGCCCGGTTCAGTAGAGTCTCCCTGTGTTCCTTCCGCATAGAGAGGCGGACGACGTCATCGAAGAAGTCACAGAGGGAGAGGTCGCGCTTGCAGGCAAGGGAGATGGGCGGCTGCGACAACGTCAGTCACGAGCTGCTGAAGATGCAGCCGCCGAACGCTGTACGATAACTCGCGAGACTCTACAGTTCCGTGCTCAGGACCTGCAACTTCCCGACTGCATGGAAACATGCGGAAGTTGAAGCGGTTCCCAAGGTCGGAAAAGATCTGCAGCTACCGCAAAATCACCGACCGATCAACCTATTGCCCGCAGTTTCGGAGATATTAGAAAGGCTTTACGTCAAGAGGCTGTGGCGGCACGTCAGGGAGCAAGGCCTGGGCTTCAGAAGGGGCCACCCCACGCAGCAGCAACTTCTCCGACTGGTAGAGCAGGCGATGGGGGCACTGGAACGCCGCGAGTATCTGGGGGCGGTACTCCTGGACGTTTCCAGGGCTTCCGACATCGTGTGGCACGAGGGCCTTGTGCATAAATTACAGTACTGGCCATTAAAATTGCTACACCAAGAAGAAATGCAGATGATAAACGGGTATTCATTGGACAAATTTATTATACTAGAACTAACATGTGATGACATTTTCACGCAATTTTGGTGCATACATCTTGAGAAATCAGTATCCAGAACAACCACCTCTGGTCGTAGTAACGGCCATGATACGCCTGGGCATTGAGTCAAACAGAGCTTGGATGACGCGTACAGGTACAGCTGCCCATGCAGTTTCAACACGATACCACAGTTCATCAAGAGTAGTGACTGGCGTATTGTGACGAGCCAGTTGCTCGGCCACCATTGACCAGGGGTTTTCAGTTGTTGAGAGATCTGGAGAATGTGCTGGCCAGGGCAGCAGTCGAACATTTTCTGTATCCAGAAAGGCCCGTACACGACCTGCAACATGCGGCCGTGCATTGTTTTGCTGAAATGTAGGGTTTCGCAGGGACCGAACGAAGGGTAGAACCACGGGTCGTAACACATCTGAAACGTAACGACCACTGTTCAAAGTGCCGTCACGCCGGGTGATATGCCAGTATGGCGATGACGAATACACCCTTCCAATGTGTGCGTTCACCGCGATGTCGTCAAACACGGATGCGACCATCATGATTCTGTAAATAGAACCTGGATTCATCCGAAAAAATGACGTTTTGCTATTCGTGCACCCAGGTTCTTCGTTGAGTTCACTATCGCGGGTGCTCCTGTCTGTGATGTAGCGTCAAAGGTAACCGCAGCCATGGTCTCCGAGCTGATAGTCCATGCTGCTGCAAACGTCGTCGAACTGTTCGTGCAGATGGTTTTTGTCTTTCAAACGTCCCCATCTGTTGACTCAGGGATCGAGACGTGGGTGCACGATCCGTTACAGCCATGCGGATAAGAAGCCTGTCATCTCGACTGCTAGTGATACGAGGCCGTTGGGATCCAGCACGGCGTTCTGTATTACCCTCCTGAACCCACCGATTCCATATTCTGCTAACAGTCATTGGATCTCGACCAACGTGAGCAGCAATGTCGCGATACTATAAACCGCAATCGCGATAGGCTACAATCAGACCTTTATCAAAGTCGGAAATGTGATGGTACGCATTTCTCCTCCTGACACGAGGCATCACAACAACGTTTCACCAGGCAACGCCGGTCAACTGCTGTCTGTGTATGAGAAATCGGTTGGAAACTTTCCTCATGTCAGCACGTTGTAGGTGTCGCCACCGGGGCCAACCTTGTGTGAATGCTCTGAAAAGCTAATCATTTGCATATCACAGCATCTTCTTCCTGTCGGCTAAATTTCGCGTCTGTAGCACGTCATCTTCGTGGTGTAGCAATTTTAATGACCAGTAGCGTACTTACGCAGGGGCTACCGGTGTCGCACGCACGCCTGCTCCAATCCTATCTGACCTGGTGCACTTTCCACGCGTGCGCCGACGACGGGACGTCGACAACGCGTCCCATTGCAGCCGGAGTACCGCTGTAGGCCGTCCTCGCCCCCTTGCTCTACTCACTCTACACCGCCGGCGTCCCGAAGAGGCAGGGCGTTCACGTTGCACTCTACGCCGACGACACGTCGTTATACGGACGAAGCATCAGCGCCAGGTTGATGCGTCACTGTCTGCAATCGGCTTGCGATGTCCTGGGAGCTTGGGCCACCAAATGGCGGCACAAGTTTAATGTAGCCAAAGCCAGGCGGTGATATTCACAAGAAAGAAGATTCCTGCCGACCTGCAGTCACTAAGCGTCATGGGAGACCCCATCCCACGGACGAACACCGGACGGTACCTAGACGTCATTCTGGACCGGCGCCTGACGTGGAAGGCGCACATCAGGCAAGTAAGGGGTAAAGCGCTGGGCAGACTGCGCTTATTATACCCCTTACTGAACCCAGCGACGACCCTGCTCCCACGCTGTTGCATCACTCTGTACCTGACACTAATCAGGCCAGTGTTGGAGTACGCTGCCGTGCTCGGGGCAACGCGGCCGACTCGTCGATTATAAAGCTGCAGACGGTCCAGAACAAGGCTCTTAGTTAGCGCTACACCTACCGAGAGACTTCAGCACCGGAGAAATTCGAAGAATGGCAGGAATCCCGCTGCTACAAGACCGATTCCGGCAAGCGGTGCAAAGTTTTTACGCGCCCGTGCGGACGTCGGAGGACGCTCTCATCCGCGACTTGGGCAAACAAGTCCACTGCCGACCGACCACAACGTGGCCAGACCTGTTGCTGGCATAACAGAACGCCGCTCCACGAGAAAAGAAGAACACATAGGAGCTACGCAATCCAGACGACGATTCGAAACGAGAAGAACAAGAAATCCAACCCATGGAAGAAGTAGGTAAGGCGTCATCCGCTTACCCTACAACACACCGGAACATGCAGTTCCGTGGAATTGCAATGCGATGCGATGCGATCTGTCACTAGAGACAGAACACAAGCTTCGATTACGAGAGGATATGGAAGACAATCGGGCATACCCTTTTCAAAGGAACCATCCTGGCATTTGCCTGGAACAATTTAGAGAAATCACGGGAAACCTAAATTTGTGTGGTCGGAAGGGGATTTGACCGGCCGTCCTCCCGGATGCGACACTAGTGTGCTAATCACTGCACCGCCTCGTTCGGTTTACTAGAATGGAGAATCAATATATTTCCCCCACCTGTACATATCTCACGGAAAGACCATGAAGGTAGAGTTTGATTTGAGCTCACTGCTTTCGTCGTTCCCACGAATGGAACAGGAAAGGCGGCGAAATGACGCTGGCATACAAAGTACCCACCACCATACATGTAAAATGGCTCGTGGAGTGCAAATGTAGACGTAGACGTTGTGGATAAATACATTTAATAATCACTCCGTCTTCAGGCCACGAGTGGCCTACCGGGACCATCCGACCGCCGTGTCATCCTCAGTAGAGGATGCGGATAGGAGGGGTGTGGGGTCAGCACACCGCTCTCCCGGTCGTTATGATGGTATTCTTGACCGAAGCCGCTACTAATCGGTCGAGTAGCTCCTCAATTGGCATCGCGAGGCTGAGTGCAACAGCGCATGGCGGCCTGGATGGTCACCCATCCAAGTGCCGACCACGCCCGACAGCGCTTAACTTCGGTGATCTCACGGGAACCGGTGTATCCACTGCGGCAAGGCCGTTGCCAAATACGTTTAATAATACAGGCGAAAAATGCTGTCCTTTCTAAAACAGTGCATAATTTACGTTGAGAAGCAGGTACATATTAAAATTATGCACTTTAAAAATAAGAAAATATGAATGAGAAATGATGCATATGGTGTTTCAAAAGGTACTTTACAATTACAGTGACATATAACTTGACTTGTAAGTAACTAAAAGTAAGTCTTCTGATGCACAAACTCAATAGTTGTTATTTGTGTGTGCATGTGTGCGTAAAATAATGCCTTTCCAGGTGACAAGAGCAACATAACTGAGAAAGATTTTCTTTGTTGTTGCAGGGTAGTAGGAGCACCGTAAATGAATCGAAGAATGGAGTCTGCAAAGGAGAAGGATGTGTGCGGCTTGATTGATTGAAATTAAGGCAACCACCAAAATTCAGAGAAATTTGAGAACGCAACAGGGGAACCACCCTCTCGACCATTCATAAAAAAACTGCACAGGAACTTCATGGAAGCATGGTGTACGGATTTGATACATCGTGTAGGCAGGCCTAGGAGAAGTGACGAAGGTACGGAGAGAATTCGACAGATTTTCCAGCATTCACTACAGAAGTGTGTTCGTAATTCATTAAAGAAACTGCCAATTCCTTGAAGGACAGTGCACCGGGTTCTCCGAAAGCGTCTTCATCTGTTTTCGTTCAGACTGCAGCTGTTACAAAAAATCAAACCAGATGAGAAGCCAAAACGTGCTGTATTTACTCGGGACATATCCGGATGAATAATTTCTGAGGTACAATACATTTTCAAATGAATCAACTTTTCATGTGTGTCGCAACGTTGATAAACATAACCTACGCACACGGTCTCGACCAAGGCACACGCTATAAGGGAGGTGGTGCGTGATAGTTCCAAAGTTGATGTCTAGTGCCGCATGTTACCTGACCGCATTGTAGGGCCATTCTTTTTCGCCAAAGAAACAGTAAATGCCTCAAATTATTGTAACATGCTTGAACTGTACCTAATACCATAATTGCATAACCGGAAACCTCATGTTCTTTTCCAGCAAGCTGTTCCACCTGCAACTCTGGGTTTGCCTGTGCGACTTCTCCTTAAAAGGACTTTCCTAAAACAACGGGTTGGAAGAAATCGTCCGATTCCCTGGCCTCCTCGATTCCCTGCCATTACACGCGCTCACTTCCTCTTATGGGGATACGTCAAGGACCTAACGTACTGCACATCCCTGTATGCTCTTGCTGATTCGTAGGAAAGAATAACGCCAGCTGCTGAGACAGCCGGTCGCAGGTTCGAATCCTGCCTCGGGCATGGATGTGTGTGATGTCCGTAGGTTAGCTAGGTTTAATTAGTTCTAAGTTCTAGGGGACTGATGACCTCAGAAGTTAAGTCGCATAGTGCTCAGAGCCATTTGAACCATTTTGCTGAGACAACTGAACTGAGATGTTAGAACGGGCTTAGACCGTGTTGGACTATCGACTAGATACTGTACGTGCCACAAGGGGATCGCACATAGAACTTGATTAAGGAACCAGAAAGTAACTTTTTCAATTGGTACATCAAACTTTTTTCTTCTAGGTTCATTACAAGTCGAGTTATATGACATTGAATTCATGGCACGAGTGTCATAATGAATCTGAAATCAGTTTTCAGGAAAACCCGTACACTTTTTGCAAAGAAGGGCGAAAAATGCCTGAAATTGTTACTAGACTATGGTGATATCAGGAGGCGTGTAGAATGCTGAATTATGGGTCCATCGCACCATGAATTTTTTTTTAAAAAAAGAAAACCCGTCGTAATAAGGCTTGAGAAATCCGTTCAGTCAATTGTGGCTCGTGGGCGGTTTTACCGTATAGCACACGGTATGGGGACCATGCTGTCAGGGATCTCACAGTCGCGGTGTCCAATATTTCGTAGGAGTATCTACCAACGTACTTGACATTGCAAACTAGAGCACGCAGTCTTTTTTAGAAAACAGTTTTTATTCACAATTGTCTTGATCGCAATAGATGGACTTAACAACAGTTTAAAGATTTTGACTCAAGTGAGTCATCATCAGAACCAGTATCTCGTTACAGAAGTGACACATCTAAACCTTTGTAAGTCCATTCAGTGCGATGTGATTACAACAGGAAAATTAACCGTTAACAGCTCTGAACTGAAATTAATAATGATTTTAGGATTATGTACGCATGATGTTGCACTATCTTCAAAGCCCTGCACTACAATAGATCATTGACATAAAACTGAGTGTATTTTTGAACGTTTGAAGAATACATTTGGCGTAATTCAATTTTCTCATTCTACATTTGACGCATTACAAATTGGTACGAAAGTTTTATTTACATCTTCTGCTCCGGTGTGGTTTGCTGTGCGTTTTTATCAACTTGCGTCGCAATATTGTCGACAAAAAACATTTGCTTCATATTTTAGCAAAGAATGCATAAAAATCGATGATGATGTGACTTGTGAAGATACCAGCAACTGTGGGTTAAATGATAAACTCCAATAAATTCGTAAAGTTTGTCGGTTGAGCCTGTCACACTGTGGCCTTAAATGATCACCTGAAAGCATTTAGGCTGCCGTTACAAGACGTCATGTCTTCCCGCGATGACAGCATGAGATAAAGCATACTCGTACTGTTCCTCTACATCACACTGACGTCCATCGAGTCGATGAAGTAGAAAACGATGTTGTATGGGCCACGTAACCTTTCAGTCCTAAACAGAGACCCAATTTCCAAGCTATAGTGCAAATTGAAGAACTTAGTTTTGGTATATGCACATTAGACAATAGCCATTCAATTACTCTGAGTCCATGTGCTGCTAGAGTTTCTGATTGTCAGATTAGTCTACTTAACTATATTCCGCTGCACTACTGTGTCTCCAATTATTCCCATGATCTTAGATCTTAACTTCAACACCAATTCATAGGGGCTATCGCAGTTTGCAAGTTCCTCTGTTGCTACAGCGCCAGTTTCCTATTTTGATATCCTTCCACGACAGTATTAGGAGAATTTTCCCCAAACTGATTGTTTCACATGTAATGTACTTTTCCTAGTCCGTAATCAAGCCTACTTCCAACTCAGGTAAGTCTCTCCATCTTATCATGACAGCAAAGAATAATATTGTACATACGGGCACGTGTGGGATAGTTTATAAGCCCTAAAGAAAAGGGTTGCACGCAGGGCGTATTCTTTAGGGCCCTGTCACAATACTGAAAGAAGTGTTTTTTTCGTATGCTGCACTAAGGTAGTTAGTAGCCATACTCAGATGTGTTCAAATGAGCTAAAAGGTGATCCTGTTCTGAATGGCCACCGACTAGAATTGGAACTGGAGACCGAAGATTGACTGTCAGAACTATAGCAGATGTTTTAACGATACTCTGCGGGCACATTCAACATATTTCTTTTGAGAGTCTGAGTATGTAAGAAACTTCTCGTACCAAGGTGTCAATAAAATGTGGATCTTTGTCATGGGGCGTGTAGACCTGGATTTAGTGTTGTAAATCTACTGTAATCTACTGTAGACTATCGTAAGTAAGTGGAGACTCGATAGTTTTCCTAGTAGCTTTGGTCAGTTAGGGTTGTTCCCGCGATACCTGTACATTAGATGTGTTGCATACCTATCTGGTCCCGCCTCATGACGTTCGGTTATTTACATATGCGATCAGTGTCTTAATAGATTCTCCTAAAGACTGGAAGCGGTGAAACGTTTAGAAACTGAGTGAGGATACATAAAGGTCTAGGTAACCTACATTTTTTGTTTTAGATAGTTTTCTTCTATCTGCTACTCAAAAGTAAACAGTACTTACGGGGGGGGGGGGGGGTGGAAATTATCAGTGATTGATTTAGGTTTTATTCGAAAATTGTTGATTTGTAACGTGAAACAGAGAGATGATATAGTAAAAATAAAGAAAACAATACAGATCTATGAGACAGAGCTAGAAAACGCAATTTCCTCAACAAAAATGTAAAATAAAAAACTGCAAACAAAGATATATCAAACATCGCTTCTATACTTCGTCGAACTGACATAAAACATGTTTCTGTTATTCATAAACAACCTTCGCATTTATCAGTAATAACAGGAAACTCTTGCCTTTGGTCATCATGAATAACGTTCTATTCAGCACCAAAGTGACTGCTTTGGTTAGATAAAAGCGCAGAAGGTACACAATCAACTTATTTTTGTTATTTATAGAAAGTACTTCATATTCTGTATGAATATAAAATACACGATGAACTAACATTGAATGATGTGTGGTTCTAATTATGTGAAAAAGAAACAAACAAAAGAACATAGACCTGTCGTCACATCTCCTAGGAGGTAAGGATTAATTATGCATAATATAATTAATAACGATGTTATTAATACAAATGTAATAGAATCCTTGAAAGTAAAGTATGGGTGAATGGCAAATGGCTCTGAGCACTATGGGACTCAACTGCTGAGGTCATTAGTCCCCTAGAACTTAGAACTAGTTAAACCTAACTAACCTAAGGACATCACAAACATCCATGCCCGAGGCAGGATTCGAACCTGCGACCGGAGCGGTCTTGCGGTTCCAGACTGCAGCGCCTTTAACCGCACGGCCACTTCGGCCGGCAAAGTATGGGTGAAATGGAATTTTTTCGATATCTCCGTTTAGTCCTAATGACTCCAGTTTCTCTCATACACCTTCGTTTATGTTTCTTTCCCTACCAATGTTACCATACTAACGGCAATCCTACCATTTACTTCGTCATTTATGTACTGTACCCAAACTACCGAACAGTAGTTTTGCTAGAGCGCAACTCTACCTATCCCGCATCTGGTTTTAGTGACCCGATCCGACACATGAGCGCCTCGGTGACAGATCTGATGTTCTTTGTACGGTGTTCATGTCTCCTGATTTTCTTGTTGTACATCGCACAATGTGAACAACCCGAGACACATCTGGAACGAGACACTTGAGGATTGCTAGATTATTTTTGCGCAGGAGCTACCTTTTGTGGCCCTGAAAAGCGTCGCACACAGAATGATTTGCTGTGTAGCGGACGTTATCAGTCCCTGAGGCACTTGCCACAGCTTATCACAGGGCACGGTAGGAGTGGCCGGCTGTATTTCAGAAGGCTGACGTGCTTCGGCACTGTTTTCGCGAAGCACTTAAGAACCTGCGCGATAACAGATAAGGCGTGCACACCCACTCCTGTGTGCGAAAACAACACGCCCGTCAAGTGCCGGGCAGAACGTCTGTCAACACGTCGCACACCGACGGCGACCTTAGCGGCAGCAAACAATCCGCTCCGTGTTTTGCTGGTCGCTGGGCGCCGCCACGTTACCAAAGGGGCGTGACCGACGTAACGCCCGGTGTACTTTGAAACGACCGTCCTCGAAAGAAGTGTTTTCGTCTGGATACGTAAATCACCGTGACATCAAGTTTCACTGACCTTGTCAACTCGATAAGATTAATAGATTAACAATTGCTCCACCGATAGGTCTACAGAGGCCTCAGTATCCGACACGAAGAATGCTGTAGGTGTATCACAGTGACCATGTTGTTGTGGTTTTCAGTCTGAAAACTGGTTTGATGCAACTCTCCATGATGCTCTATCCTGTGAAAGCCCTTACATCTCCCAAAAACAACTGCAACCTACATACTTCTGACTCTGCTTACTTTGTTCGTCTCTTGGTCTACCTCTACAACTTTTAGCTCTCACACTGACCTCCAGTATTAACTGGTGATCCTTGATGTCTCAGAATGTATCCTATCAACCGATCCATTCTTCTGATCCGGCTGTGCCACAGATTTCTTTTCTTCTCAAATCTATTCAGTACCTCCCCGTTACACGGTCTACCCATCTAATCTTCAGCATTCTATTGATTGGCGACTCCATAGTGTCCTGTGCACTACGACCAGATAATGGGTATACTTGGAAGGAGAGACAGCATTGGTCGTATATTTTTGTTTATTATCGCAAAATCGATTTTCGGTCACTTAGTGACCATCTTCAGTGCTGTAATTATAACTTAAATTAGTAAGCACTGGTGTCAATAAGCTTACGGCGATCACATAGCATTCTTCTACAGCACCATGTTTTAAAAGTTTTTATTCTCTTCTCGTCTGAACTATTTATCGTCCATGTTTCTCTTCCATACATGGCTATCCTCCTCACAAATACATTCAGAAGATCCTTCCTGACACTTTAATCTCTACTTGATGTTAACCAATTTTTCTTCGTCAGAAACGCATTTCTTGCCATTTCCAGTCTGCATTTCATATCCTCTCTACTTCGGCCATCATCAGTTAGTTTGCTGCCCGAATAACAAAACTCATCTACTACTTAAAGTGTTTCATTTGCTAATCTAGCTCCCTCAGCATCGCCTGATTTAATTCGAGTACATTCCAGTCTCCTTGTTTTGCTTTTGTTGATGTTCATCTTATATCCTCCCTTCAATAGTCTGTCAATTCCCTTCAAATGCTCTTTCAAGTCGTTTATTGTCTCTGACAGAATTACAGTGTCATCGGCAAACCTTCTTGCCATTTCCAGTCTGCATTTCATATCCTCTCTACTTCGGCCACCATCAGTTAGTTTGCTGCCCGAATAACAAAACTCATCTACTACTTAAAGTGTTTCATTTGCTAATCTAGCTCCCTCAGCATCGCCTGATTTAATTCGAGTACATTCCAGTCTCCTTGTTTTGCTTTTGTTGATGTTCATCTTATATCCTCCCTTCAATAGTCTGTCAATTCCCTTCAAATGCTCTTTCAAGTCGTTTATTGTCTCTGACAGAATTACAGTGTCATCGGCAAACCTCGAAGCTTCTTCCCTGAACTTTGATTCCTACTCCAAATTTTTCTTTTGTTTCCTTTACTACTTGCTCAATATACAGATAGAATAACATCGGCGACAGGCTACAACTCAGTTTCATTCCCTTCTCAAGCACTATTTACCTTTCATGCCCCTCGACTCTTATAATTGCGTCTGGTGTCTGTACTAGCTGTAAACAACCTTTCGGTCCCTGTATTTTACCCCTGCTGCCGTCATTATTTCAAAGAGCGAGTTGCAGGTAACATTGTCAAAACCTTTTCCTAACTCTGCAGATGCTAGAAACGTAGGTGACTATAAACCTGCTTATGGGTCATTTTTATGGAAACGAGGAAGATGTGTCACCGTTCCTCCTGACCGGTAACAAAACCAATCTTACTTTTATCTTGGCACAACTATTTTTGACGGTTCACTTGAAAATGTAATGTCTTGAAAAACAACGCCAACAAGTTCAAATCATTTCACGGAATTTTCACTGTATGTGGTTATAGCACACAACAAGAATTATTACCCTCTCAATGTGTCGAAACGTACCATTACTTACTGAAGCTGAGCTTTGTGCTTTCTCGTAGCGTTCATTTCTTTAAAGACGTCATAGAGCCTTTAATTTGAAGCCGTCTGGAAAATTATCTGTAAAACCGCTCTAATGAGAACGCACAGTTAAAGATACGAACACAAAGAGGATGAGCAATTAGAATGCACCTGCTAACTTTCCTGTGCTTGTGTCGAAGCTACTTACAGAATATTACACACGCTGCGTTTTTAAGCATTTTTCTTTCTTTCGCGCCGTACAGGGACGCTACTGTCTTCGTGACATAAGCAAACTCTCGATAAATATGATAGTGCTTTATCGGAAAGTACTGGTTTTATGAGAGTCGTTGGAAAGTATGCTCTAACAGTCCACCACGAAAACATTATCCAAACCATAAAGATACTGCCAGTTCTTTATATTGATTCATGAACTGTTGCCGGAGACAGAGTGAATTCGTGATTATGTTACAAACCTTCAGGAATGATGGAGAAGGCTAATTGTATCAATTTGAGGTATTGTACCCTCGTCCGGAAACAACCGGGTCGAAAGTTATAATCGAAAATAGTTCTGATACCTCTGACAGTGGAATACATCTGCCGGCTTTGTTTTCGCTAGGACTGGAGGGTAGGAAACTTTCAGAGGTGGTAGTATGGACCAAAACAAGAAAAAAAATGTCGAATAAAAGTAGGCTTTAATTGCGTACCTGATGAGCTATAAGCACTTATTCTTCTTTGCTACTGAGAAAAACGTCTCTTCTGCTGAACAAGTGCCTATAGCTCTTTAGGTGCACATTTTAGATCGCTTATTTATTGGGCTGTTTTTTCTCGTATTGGTCCATACTACCTCCTCCAAAAATTTGGAACCAAAGAGCTAGCAGCAGAAGAGATGTATATCACAGTAGCGAAGATGAACAACTGCTCATAGCTCGTAAGGTATGCATTTTAAAGCCCACGTTTACTAGACTTTTTTCCTGTTTTGGCCCATACTACGACCCCTGAAAATTGTCTATTCTACAATCCTAGCAACAATAGCACCGATACATGTAGTTTGCTGTTGGAGCTATCAAAAAGTTTCTGGAGCAGTGGTCCTTATCTCAGACTGATACATTCACCTTTTTCAATCACCCCTGAAGGTTTGTAACAGTATCACGGAATCACATTGTATAGGTCTTTATCTTTTATCATTTTACAAGTCCATTCAGTAAAATACGAAACTAGATTCATTGGGGAAGGTACTGGCTTATCCACCGGGCATCCAGCTGCTTTAGAACTTCAAACCAGCGAGCAGTGGTTCTAATGGCTCTGAGCACTATGGGACTTAACATCTATGGTCATCAGTCCCCTAGAACTTAGAACTACTTAAACCTAACTAACCTAAAGACATCACACAACACCCAGCCATCACGAGGTAGAGAAAATCCCTGACCCCGCCGGGAATCGAACCCGGGAACCCGGGCGTGGGAAGCGAGAACGCTACCGCACGACCACGAGATGCGGGCCAGCGAGCAGTGCCTAACTACTGCGTTAAGCAAACATTTGTTTCATCTGTGAACAATTTCGATTCGAAGCCGGTGCAGTTCAGCACGTTGCTCGGCCTTCGTAAGTCGATGATCACATCTAATATGAAACACAGACTGCGCTTCTGACTAAACTCATCTCTTGGCGCTGTAACATGTACACTTACGACATGTGACTGCTGTCACACAACACGAATAGCGCTCATTGTCCTCATTTCTCTGCTCGCTACCTCCATTTGTACTGGACGGGCATTCGCTCATTCTAAATTGTAGGATTCTCATTATTTGTGGAAATCCTTCTTCTGCTTCTATGATACTTTGCTCTACGCAAAAAAAAAGAAAGTAATGCCGTGTACGCCACACATCTGAAAGTACTGTAGTCAGTCTTATGTTTTATCGTATTTTAACCATTTGCGTACTGTGTGCTAGTGCAATAGTTTGGTTCGCGGATTTGAAAAAATAAAAACCACTCTGAGCCTGGTTAGAGTTTCAGTTCCACTGTCGATCCAACGCGTGATTTCGTTCGACGTCTGTCGTGCATGTTTATCCTGTAAGCGTTCCATAATAAGAAAATGTGAACAGCCACAACTAGACTAAAGCTATGGTTAACGATATCTGTTTGGAGTTCGGATAAAAAAATGGCTCTGAGCACTATGGGACTCAACTGCTGAGGTCATTAGTCCCCTAGAACTTAGAACTAGTTAAACCGAACTAACCTAAGGAGATCACAAACATCCATGCCCGAGGCAGGATTCGAACCTGCGACCGTAGCGGTCTTGCGGTTCCAGACTGCAGCGCCTTTAACCGCACGGCCACTTCGGCCGGCCAAGGAGTTCGGATAAATCAGCCTTTTAAACCACCTGGTCGCACTTGTCTGCACGACTTATCAAACACAATAATACATTGAAATGCCCAGTAGTTTCGAAAGTTACATTTAAAAAAAAATTAAATACTACCAGTGCCGCTAGTAACAGATGTGAGATCTATATGGCAGCAATACGCCAAAGAAAACACAAACACAGCACCGTACAGATCCTACCGGCGAAAGAATATGTAAAATAACATTAGTTTTCAGCAATAATATAACTAATGATCCAAAAAATTGAACTCGCTGTCTTGAAATATATTATCGCATCGTATTATTATAGAATCGTTTAAAAAACGTATAGAAATTAGAAAAGATCTATTATGAGGCTTAACATTGGAGAACTTGGTTGATTTGCGAGTTATGTCGTATCTGTAACTGTACCACGTGGGTGTCTGCTGTTAGTGCCAATGACTAGATGGCTTGAACGGCTTCATTTTTTGTCTGAAGGTTCTTGTCTTAGCGTACCCACAATTTTCCCCTAATTTAAAGTAACCAGCCCAGCCTTTGTACTCCAGTTTGCAGTTTGGAGACTGACTGCGGCCCGCTGAGGGCACTTTGACCACACTCGGGCCAATGTGTGTATGGCAGCAGTTGGCTCATGACCGTTGGCCGTGTTAGATGACCGACCGACCTCATGGGATACATCTAGTGCTGTGACTATATGTACCGTGCATGTGTTTATGTTTCTTTCTTGAGATCTGTCTGTCTTCACGGTATATGTACGAGTGTCTGGTGGTCGATAGCTATATGCGGGATGCAGAAGTGATGATTTTGTGTAGTGCAGGATCCGAATTTTGTTTACTGCATCGATATGGTATATGGTGATATAGCCCAGTTGGCAATCGGTTTCACACTGAAAAATTCAAGCTTTCCTCGACAGTAGCACAGCAGCGTAATTGAGGAAGTGCCTTTGGCGATAGTTTCTGTATTTCATGATCTGTAGATCACTTTTGCAGGGTTTAGCTGTTAATGCAATATGACTGCTGTATGTTTTTTTCGATCTGTACAAAATAGTTTTGCCACTGAAACTCTCGTAAATTGTCTGACTGTAGAAAATAGTGGACCGTGCTCCTACACCAGCAGCAATTTGTTGGGTAAATTCAGCAAGACCCAATCACAATGCTCCATTCACAAGACATCCATTGAGCAGGGCATAGGAGCCTCTACAGACTGGTTTGAACAAGGTATCTACGGAAAGTTCTGTGACATCTGAGAGTAACTTAATGGCTTCTTTGTTCAAGAGTTCAGAGACACGACCAAGCAGACCGTCCATCTCTGGTGGGATGCTGTCCCTCATCCGCCGTTGTGGCTTCAGAGCATCTCCAGACCAGCAGCTGTAGGGCACCGAAAATTCTCCGGAAAGTCCAGCCATTTTTTTCGTCTGTAGGACAGTGCTTCAGATTGTTATGATTTTCCCGTCTGTGGTTAGACACAAGTGTGCACTTAGAGAAGTGAGAAAAATAACGTCCCTGACTGCAGCAGCAGCAAATTTAAGCCCACTCACCAATTCAGAAAATTGATGAACGTCACAGCAGCTGCAGGACACAGAAATTTTTCTCTCTCTGGGAGTGCCTTCAAACAAGAAACTAAGACTCAAGTGGTGAGCGTCTCGTTCAGAGTTACAGAGATATTTATTTCGACTTCCAGATATCATAGTTTCGGCTTGTAAAAATCAGATATTGCAGTTGATATCGGTATTGTTTCTGTTTCCCAAAATAGTGTATGAAGTGTTTCAGGCAGGTTTGACAAGTGTGCTGTAATCCTTTTACTGTCTGTGTTCAAGTGTGGCGGTGATGATATTCCTCAGAATAAAATGTGTAATTGTTTAAATTCTCACGGCATCTGCAAAGCTGTCTCTCTCTTTGTGCTGTAGTATAATTAGTTCCTATGACATCTTGAAGTTATGTAGGTGACAATATTCCACAACACTATATGTAATAACTCCTGAAGCAGTTCATGTTCAACGACAAAGGATATCCATTCGATGGGGATGGGAAGGAGGAGGAGGAGGAGGGCCACAGGTGTTTCCGATGTGACAGGAAGTGTGTAGTGAGCGGCCCTGCAGCTACCATATGGCCATGCTGTAAGCCAGTGTGCTCCCTGCTCGCGCCTCCGTGCCCATTGGATGAAGCCCTGGGATGGGTGAACATCTTTCCTCATGCACTTTGGTTGACTGAGTAAATGGACATTTACTGAACGATCTACCATTACAGTACACATATTTATTAGCATGAGTTGCGAAGCATAACTTAGTCCCATCCTACTGCATATTCATTAGTTCATGAGGTGTATTTGTCTCCACCAAATATCATTGCTATCAACACATCCCTTAGATGCATGGCTACAGCTATACACTCCTTCTTCAGCACATACATCTCATCCATTCAACACGGTAAAGAATTATGTCCATTCTCTCAGTCCAGCATCTAGGCACAGACTGAGTCCTTTTGCAGCCATTTTTTCCCAAGACGGCCATCTTGGATTACATCACAGGAGGGGGAGATGGAGGGACGATAGCGCCCTCTGGTGGCTCCGCTCTGAACTAGTTCAGTTGGACTCTGGACCTCATGGTGAACACACTGGATGGAGCTACTGCCTATAACAACCCAAATTGTTTAAATAAACAATGCATACTTACATCCATCATATCTGTCAGCCCAGCACAGAATGAGTCATTTTCCCGCCAATTTCCAGATGGAGGAGAGGAGAGGAGGGGAGAGAAGCAGTGAATGCAAAATAAACACTTATGTTTATCTTACCCACCAGCAGAGCACAGGCTCTGTCCTTTCCCCATCAATTTGCAGATGGAGTAAGGGAGGAGAGGGGATGGAGAGGGAAGTGGAAGAGGGCAGGGAGGGATTTAGGTTAGTGGGGTAGCCCAATTGACCTATTTTCACGTCAGAAGTCGAACTTCCTGCAGTGCTGTCACTGTGATGTTGCCACATCTATGACCACCATGTTGGATCCGCCAGCTTGAATAAATCTGGCAACAATGCAGTGGAGGGTGGCGCCCACTTTGCTCTACTACTTCCCATCCCAAGTCGTTTTTTTATTACCTTTTACCTTTACTTTTAAAAGGTCTCTTGTATTATTTAGAGGAGTGAATATAGGGTTGTAGTTTTCCTGAACTTTCTCAGCTAATCCAAGGAGACCAGGGACCTGACATGTCATACACACTGTCAGACAACACAGAACACGGCGATGGAGTATGGCCATGGGTGTATGTATCACCACCAGAGGACTTAAATGAATGTTCTTTTGCCAGTTATAGAAGACAGGTTTAGAAATTTAGTACGCAGTTTTCCTTGCCACCAGTTAGGTTTCTAAATATAGGGTAAGGATGGATTCTGGCGACTGCACGGCCGTGTGCGATGCCTGCTCGGTCCTTGAGCCGCGCGCTGTGTCCCCTCAGACATGTCATTTCGCGCGCCTGTATTTTTTTCAGAGCTCTGGCCATGACGTCTTGGAAGCTGGTTTCGTTCCAAGGCTATTTTTAAAAAACACGTCAGTGCTAATAATGCGACGAGTTCGCTTTTCTACTCCCGTTTAGCGAGCACGTGGCTTTTGTAACCTAAAACTGTTGACATTTCAATCTTAGTACAGTTTTTCTCGTTGTGAACAAAATACCCGTCATTATAAATGTGTATTAGTCCTCTACGAGCTTTTGTTTCGTCTGGAACCCTATTAGATAGAGTAAAAATTCTAGGGTGTAAACTTGTTGTGTTTATTTGAAAGATTATAAAAACACTGATTGAATCTCCGTATTTAAGGAGGCAGTTACAGTTATGTGTGCTCAAAAAATACTACTTTCAAACTGTCTCAAAAAATTCCTAGTTTCTTTAGGATTACATAAGTCAAGATTTCTACACAATTTCTTTATTTGTTGTCGAGTTATAGAAAAATATATAGGCTGGTGCCCGGTGACGTTTGAGCATTCCAAGCCCACTTCATCAAGTAGTTCCTAACTGTTAAGTTTGCTTTGACATGCATTTTTCGTACATCTGTGTCACAGAAATGCACTGTAATAGTGATCTCATACTTGTTAGGCATATTTCAGTCAGTCAGTTAGTCCCCTTAGAAGTGTTTATTGCTTGAATTGTGTTGTGTTATTGAGTACGCAGACTACTTCCTGAAACTATTTTAGTGAGACTTCTGAGGTTATTCTTTTTTATTTACAAATGGGAAAGCAGGAAGCATCTTATAAAGTGAAAAATGCATGCTTTCAAGAAACAGACATAGTAATTTATACGGGTCTACTAATAATAGTAACCACACGCCGCATTCTATGATGCAAAAAGCGGAAACATCTTTCAGTCCCAAATAATCAACAGCAAATAGTGCAAATGTGGTTAGCAATATAGATTTAATTTTTCAGGAAATAGAAAGGTGAGCGGGTGGATTCCCTCAAAATGCTGCTGATTCATTCCATTCCAAAATTTGGAAGATATGTACAAAGATAAGTTTTTTTGGAAGGAGAAGAGTGCATACAGGGACTTGTGATGCTGTGATTACTTTCAGTGATGGAATGGATTGCGCATTAAAAGCTATTGAGAGTCTTAAAACGCCTGTGGGGCAAAATATGATAAAATGTATGAAGAATGAAGACCTGCAGAGAATAAACTCTTCCAAGAAAAGGACAGAATGATCCATTAAGGAGGCAAGAAAAGCAGGAAAAAGGCTGAAATTACAACATGAAGTGAGAAAGGAATAAGAGCATTCAGTATACTAGTCATCTAAGCAATTTTAGTTCGCAGGAGTTGTTCCAAAGCACAGTAATGCCTTTTTCAAACTACAAAGCTAATTTTCTTACTTCACATGCTTACAAAATGATCTCCCTCGTAAGGTTTTGTGTAATGCATGAATAATCTTATAAATTTCAGAGGATACTATACTTATGATGGCCTACTATGTACACTAAAATTTCTGGTCAAGACTGAAAACATTTTAAGTTATAAAATTAATGCAAAAAGTGGTTAAGGAAATCTATGTATTGTAAAACAATTTCCACAAGGAGTGACTTGATGATTCTTGTGAATATTCTATCTATGTTTTATAGTCATTAAATTCAGTTTGAATAAATGTGAAACGTTTATTAATTGTAACTTATCAAGGAAACCATGAAAATCAATATGGCTGCCAGGCTAAATTCTAATTGCTAATTAAGATATATGCAAACTAGTTCTTTACGCCTGGTTCTGTCTTTCTCGTTACCTGTATTGGGTACATATTAACCCACACAATAAATTGCATCGAGTTGTGTCTTATACGTACTAGTTAGAATAAGCCTGTTGAGATCTGTAATAATGCCAATGAACTTAAGAATTTTGCAAGACACAATAATTTGGTAGGTTGCGTACATATGTACGTTTTGATAGACGAGTTGATCAAGAAATTTCGTATGAACTTGGTCCATGTTAAAAGCAGAAAAGAAGTGTGCGGAAGCAGATGGTGTAACAAAGGGGTTGTAAAAGCTAGTTGGATAGATAAGAAATGAAGTGGTTCTCCACAGGACCGGCGAGGAAAGCAATATGTGAGAAACACAAACCACAAGAAGAGACAGCATAGTAAGAGAAGTGTTAAGGCATGAGGGAATAAACTCCATGGTACTAGAGGGTGCTGCAGGAGACTGCAAAATATACGGTACATAATTAAGAAATTGAATATGAGCGTTTATGTTGTTCTGTGATAAGGGGATTGGCACAGAAAAGCAAATTGTGCTGAGACGCAACAAGAAAATGGTTGGAACAAAGCTAAAATTCCGTATCACTGATTTTTTTGTACAAAGAGAAATGCACAAAACAATAAAATGTTAAAATAGAAGAGGTTAGTATAGTAGTTATTTTGCAGATTTACCATGCTGAAGCAGAGCTAATGTACTCGTATAAAATATTGGGGATTCTGTGAACGGAATTCGGAAGATATGTCACCGGACAGATAGAACTTTTTGAAAATAAGCACTTTATGCTCCCGAAACAGTCCAAGGGATGGGAAGGCAATATAGAACGAAAAGGAGAAAATAAGAGTGCTCCATTGCAGATTACAATACTCGCGGCATATTTGAGTAACTTGTTAAGATACGAAAAGATCTCTCGAGATACGAACGTGATGGAGAACGAGTTACGGTTGGTGGCATCCTGGTGAAGGTGTTGAGTAAGTAAGAAAGGAAACAACAGACGTTCTGTGATGTTCTACTGGGGACAGGTCCCGAGGAGAACAAACCAACGCGCAGACGCGTGAGGATGTCTTACGTCATATACTCGTCATGGTCTGAAATTTGTACCAAAATACTTGTGTGTGGCATTTCGTTTCTTTGTCGACTAGAAGTATTCTTACTCCTTTCGAATTTACAGCTTACAACTAAAATTATAGTTTCAATAGTATTAATTTTGTAATTCAAAGATAAAGCAACGAATTAATTACTTCACAAGTTTTCAAAGCACTTGATGATTCTATAAGATTAGCGATGGTGAAAATACCACGAACTCAGAATAACGTAGCCTTGTCTTAAAGATGTGCCTTGTGGCTACCAAAATAAGCAATCTCACACACTGCTGTAGTACAGGTTGATACAGCAGCTCTAGATCCAGACTCTCTTCTTACTTTTCCTATAACAAAAAGCTATGTAACCTCTCTGTCACGCTGTCGGATTTATACTGACGTATACTGATGTTTCATCGAATATTCATTGTAAAAAGAGCGGAAAATATTATTTCTATTAATTGAAAGCCCGACACTAGAGGGATCTCTAAGTTTGAGAGAAGGCAGAGAAATGTGATGTGTACATGAGTAATTGTCGTCTAGTAGCAAGCGGAAGGGTCATTCCGCGGAATGACAATGTGATGACGTTGTGTTTGTCAATTACTCTGCGAAGCGCCTGCCGCTAACATTGTGTGCAGGTTTAACCACTCTCTCTAATCGTAAGAGCACTTCCTACAGTACAAGAGGTACTTCTGCGGTACTGTTATGACCAGTTTCACAAAACAGGGACGAGGGACTTTATGAACGGATGGCGGATTCCGTGTCTTCGTAACGTTTAGCAAAGGTGCAAGTGGTGAAGACTTCGGATTCAGGAATGATGTTAATGATTTAATCACATTTTCAGTTCCGCATGGATTGCTTATGATTTTATGATACTGTTGAGACGACTGGATGCTCGTCTGTTCTGAGGTCTGTAGCGTTGCAAAGCGCCTCCCGCAGCATCGCATTATTTACCGCGGACCTGTGAAACCTGCAGTACTCTATGATGCTTGCTGGTTAGCGTGTCTGACGGTTTGTTCGAGCATCTAAATTCACCCACAACGAAACATGATTTGTTCTGCAACGGATGTTCTGTAAATGAATAGGTGATTGCAGAGCTGCGAGGCATGTCTCTAGCAGCCTTACCAGAAAAAGGCCGACAGTAAACGTTGTGTGCGTAAAATGACCCTTCCTGTGAACAAGAACCCCTTTCACGAACACGGTGTTACGCGATTGCTACAACAGACGTTTTACAAACGTCGGAATGCTATCTGTCCAAAACTCAAACAACCCAAGTGGAGCTGAGCGGGCCTCGTTTGTAATAACAACACATGGCTATAAAATAACGAAGCAGTTAATGCAAAAAAACTGATTAGCGTCTTGCTCTCACGCGCACTGCCGCCATTTCCGTTGCAGGAGAAAGTCTGAAGCGATGGCATATTCCACGAGTGTGCAGATATGGGGAGCATGGAGTAGTCATCGCAGATAATTACTATGGTTCACCGCAACAGGGCATACAGCTAAAGTGTTTTTGCCCTTCTGTAGGGTCTTATGCCATATTGAACTGTGTCATTCAATATTTTACATTTTTCAATCGAAATCATATTCACATTCGCCGTTTGTACCACTGTTACTTTCAGAAGATCGCTGCCGGATTGTCCATTGGGAGATGGTTCGAAAAGGAGATCTTTTACATTAGGTGGTGTCTGTTTGTCTTCATTAATTGTCATTTTATGGATTGTACAGGTGAATGGATCAGAAGATGTCGGAAGCCGATGCAGTAAGAGGTACATCGTTTCCCCACGTGAATATTTGCTCGTGAAGTCTTCTCGGTGGGGCCCGGTGTCCGTATTCCGAGCTTCCTGCGCGTCTTCAGACAGCTGATCAATCATCAACGGAGCTGCTTCGATTATGGCACACCCGTGCGTCAAACCTGTGTCAGTTGGTGTCGGCTTCGGGTATTATTGCAAAATATTGTGAGTCCGCTGAAGCTGGGACCCGACTTTCGAGAAGTGCACATTTTTTCAGAGTTCTTGGTAGACATGGTTAGTTCTACACTTCTCAGTATAAAATAGCTCTGCAGCATTTCGCGAAAAGAACAATATTACTCGCTGAAATTTTAATTTTGTAAACAAATTATTTGTCAATTTGCGAAAAAAATTAGAATCACAGATTCGTATAGCTCTCCAAGAATTCTACAGAAAATCGTAATGACATTTTTGTGCAGATAATAATTTATGAGATAATTGCAATAAAGAGGGCCCAATAAAAAGTGAAAATACGTGCACGCAAATACATTGGAGCTCGTTAACTATACTGTTAAGGTAGCAAGAGAGTCATTTACGTGAGTGTAGTCACACAGAGGAAATCTTTTAGCCAACGACTTCGATTAATACCAGTAGTAGTTGAGTTTTAAGTCAATATAAGTCATTATACCGATTAAAAATGTTATATACATACCTTCTACAGTGCTCCATTTCTTATTTTATCCTGACAACTGGGCAGGACGGCTGTCATATATTAAAGAAGCCACACAAATAAAATCTGAAAAATGTGTCGTTGTCGGATTCGCTGTTTACCTCCAGCTCTGTCATATCGACTTGACACTGGAATGACACCACAGCACTGGACAATTATGCACCAGTGCAGTCTACAAGAGATAGCGTCGGACTGGTTTCGGAACGCGCACCTTGTTCTCCTATTCTGTCCAGGTTTTGAAGCTAGTTGGCCGGCGTCGGCGAGCCGGTTGCAATCGACAGAGATGCCGTCGACGCCGCGCGCTGTCGCGCGGAAATTACTGGAGGTCTTTTTCAACTTCTACCTCAGGAATTCAACTTGAGGCACTTTTATACTCCGTTAATTATTTGTGATTCATGTCCACGTGCGGTGAGAGACAAAGCGAACACCAGACTGTATCGTTTTTGCTTGATCCATCTTGTCCAGGTTTGCTAGGTTCTGATGGAGCGTTTACTGCGGTCATCGCTGGGTGGATTTAAATTGCTCCTGATGCAGGCAATCAATGAGCGATATTTAAAGTTTCTGTACCTCGAGTCGTGACGGCTGGTTCGTGAGACAACTTAGTCTGCTAAAATCAGTAAACAGTATCTGCTAAGCAAGTAATACATTTACACTCTTAACAGAGTAGGGATCACCAACAAAATAGAGTTTCACTGTCCACGTAGTTTCTGGATAGCAATGTTTTTATTTTAATACTTTTCTCTGTTCACTATAATAGTGCTCAGTAAACGAAATACTGACGATGGTGTTTGTACAGCAGTTTTCATATTGTGAAAATTGTGATGTCATGAACATGAACATACATAGCGCACACCGCATAACAACGACGTAGCTCATGGTGATTGTTCAATGTGATCGCCAGTCCCAATGTGATGCTGTCGTCAAACTTGTGACGATTTGATGCTGTTATACAGGGTGTCTCAAACCTTTTGGCTCAAATTGAAACAGGTGATAGAGGGTACACAACCGATTATATTGAGACAGGGAACCAATGGTCGGAAGTGTATATTTATTGTGTTATGAACACACACAGCGCACACCTCATACAACGACGTAGCTCGTGGTAATTGTTCAATGTGATCGCCAGTCTCAATGCCTGCATGGCAACGGCGCATGCAGTTCTCCTACTCTCTCTCAAAGATCCCTCGTGTATGTCGTACCAGGAGAAAGGCAGCTTGGACCCTAGCAGCCAGGTCTTCATCCGTTTCTGTGCGGGTTTCGTACACTAACATCTTGACATGCCCCAGGGAAAAAAAGTCGGAGGTGTGAGATGCGGCGATTGCGCTGGTGGTGCGACAGGACCTCCTCTTCCAATCTAACGATGAGAGTGCGTTTTGTTGAAGTGCTGGCAGACGTTAACGTCGAAGTGGGCTGGTGCACCGTCGTGTTGGACCAGTTAGTTGGGTAGGCACCAAATAAGGTCCTGTTAGATCATCTCGGACAATGGCCGCCCATACGTTGGAATAGAAACGTTGCTGGTAGCCATCGATGAGGGTGGCAGGGGGATTATCCTCACGCCAGATAGACAGCGCATGCGTTGATACTGGTCGTCGTTGCTTTGAACAACTGCTACGAGCTACGTTGTTATGTGTTGTGTGCTGTGTGTGACCATGGCACAATAAATATGTACACTCCTGGAAATGGAAAAAAGAACACATTGACACCGGTGTGTCAGACCCACCATACTTGCTCCGGACACTGCGAGAGGGCTGTACAAGCAATGATCACACGCACGGCACAGCGGACACACCAGGAACCGCGGTGTTGGCCGTCGAATGGCGCTAGCTGCGCAGCATTTGTGCACCGCCGCCGTCAGTGTCAGCCAGTTTGCCGTGGCATACGGAGCTCCATCGCAGTCTTTAACACTGGTAGCATGCCGCGACAGCGTGGACGTGAACCGTATGTGCAGTTGACGGACTTTGAGCGAGGGCGTATAGTGGGCATGCGGAAGGCCGGGTGGACGTACCGCCGAATTGCTCAACACGTGGGGCGTGAGGTCTCCACAGTACATCGATGTTGTCGCCAGTGGTCGGCGGAAGGTGCACGTGCCCGTTGACCTGGGACCGGACCGCAGCGACGCACGGATGCACGCCAAGACCGTAGGATCCTACGCAGTGCCGTAGGGGGCCGCACCGCCATTTCCCAGCAAATTAGGGACACTGTTGCTCCTGGGGTATCGGCGAGGACCATTCGCAACCGTCTCCATGAAGCTGGGCTACGGTCCCGCACACCGTTAGGCCGTCTTCCGCTCACGCCCCAACATCGTGCAGCCCGCCGCCTCCAGTGGTGTCGCGACAGGCGTGAATGGAGGGACGAATGGAGACGTGTCGTCTTCAGCGATGAGAGTCGCTTCTGCCTTGGTGCCAATGATGGTCGTATGCGTGTTTGGCGCCGTGCAGGTGAGCGCCACAATCAGGACTGCATACGACCGAGGCACACAGGGCCAACACCCGGCATCATGGTGTGGGGAGCGATCTCCTACACTGGCCGTACACCACTGGTGATCGTCGAGGGGACACTGAATAGTGCACGGTACATCCAAACCGTCATCGAACCCATCGTTCTACCATTCCTAGACCGGCAAGGGAACTTGCTGTTCCAACAGGACAATGCACGTCCGCATGTATCCCGTGCCACCCAACGTGCTCTAGAAGGTGTAAGTCAACTACCCTGGCCAGCAAGATCTCCGGATCTGTCCCCCATTGAGCATGTTTGGGACTGGATGAAGCGTCGTCTCACGCGGTCTGCACGTCCAGCACGAACGCTGGTCCAACTGAGGCGCCAGGTGGAAATGGCATGGCAAGCCGTTCCACAGGACTACATCCAGCATCTCTATGATCGTCTCCATGGGAGAATAGCAGCCTGCATTGCTGCGAAAGGTGGATATACACTGTACTAGTGCCGACATTGTGCATGCTCTGTTGCCTGTGTCTATGTGCCTGTGGTTCTGTCAGTGTGATCATGTGATGTATCTGACCCCAGGAATGTGTCAATAAAGTTTCCCCTTCCTGGGACAATGAATTCACGGTGTTCTTATTTCAATTTCCAGGAGTGTATTTACGACCACTGGGAAGTGGGCAATACCACATGGTTTATTAAACCAGCACCTTGCTCCTCTCCCCCCCCCCCTGCCCCTCGAGAACAGAACCACGGAACCGCGCCTGATGTAACGCAGCACCGTGCGTCCCCGCGTGCCGGCTGCTGGCGTAGAAACCGGACAGCTGCAGCTCAAGGCGCGGCGACGAGAAGCCGCACAGCGGACCGTCCCTCCTCGGCCGGGCCGGCCGCGTGCTGTCTTGCGTGACGCTGTACTACAGCCTTTGTGCCAGCGCCGCCGACCCCGCCACACACTGCTCGTCGCTGACTCACTCTCTAAGGCCTTTGCTACGTATTCCGTCCCTCTCGTGCACTAATAAGGCCTTCATACTGTCCCACCTGGAAATTTACATGTACGTAAGTGGTTCGAATAGCAATGTCGAGCCTGTGGCAGCACATTCGTTAGACTCTTCCTTTCCTGTTCCACTCAGAAATAGACTCCGAGGAAAACCGCTATTCGTAGGCCTTCGTACACGCCTTAATATCACTAATCTCAGCCTTTATATCTATTTAGCCGGCCGGAGTGCCCGAGCGGTTCTAGGCGCTCCAGTCTGGAACCGCGCAACCGCTACAGTCGCAGGTTCGAATCCAGCCTCGAGCATGGATGTGTGTGATGTCCTTAGGTTAGTTAGGTTTAAGTAGTTCTAAGTTCTAGGGGACTGATAACCTCAGAAGTTAAGACCCATAGTTCTCAGAGCCATTTGAACCATTTGAACACTCATTTATTTACTGAATTTTCTTCCTTCGACAAACAGGCACTCGTGTCACTCTTACACTGAGAAGTCATGGGACAGTGATACGCACATATGCGTATGGCAGTAGTATCGCATACACAAGCTATAAAAGGGCAGAGCATTGGCGGAGCTGTCATTTGCAATCAGGTGATTCACGTGAAAAGGCTTCCGACGTGATCACGATCGCACGACGGGAATTAACAGACTCTGAACACGGAATGGCTGTTGGAGTTAACACGTATGGGACATTCCATTTCGGAAATAGGCAATTCAATATTTCGAGATACACAGTCCCAGTGCGTACCGAGAATACCAAGTTTCAGGCATTATCACTCACCACGTACAACGCAGTGGCCGGCGGCCTTCAGTTAATGACCGAGAGCAGCGGCGTTTGCGTAGAGTTGTCAGTGCTGACAGACAAGCAACACTGTGTGAACCGCAGCTATCAATGTGGGACGTAAGACAAACGTATCCGTTTGGACAGGGCGGCGAAATTTGGCGGTAATGCGCTATGGCAGCAGACGATCGCTGCGACTGCCTTTGGTAACAACACATCACCTGCAGCGCCTCTGCTGGACTGCTGACCACATCGGTTGGATCCTAGTTGGTAAGAGCTGATGGTAGGATTCGAGTGTGGCGCAGACCCCACGAAGGCCGGATCCAAGTTGTCAACAAGCCACTGTGCATGCTGGTGTGGTGTGCGCTGTGTTTACACGGAATGAACTGGATCCTCTGATCCAAATAAACCGATCACTGACTGCAAATGGTTGTGTTCGGCTGTTTGGAGACTGTTTGCAGCCATGTTTTCAAACAACAAAGAAATTTTTATGGATGACAGTGCCCCATGTCATAGGATAACAGTTGGTTCAAATGGCTCTGAGCACTATGGGACTTAACTTCTGAGGTCATGAGTCCCCTAGAACTTAGAACTACTTAAACCCAACTAACCTAAGGACATCACACACATCCATGCCCGAGGCAGGATTCGAACCTGCGACCGTAGCGGTCACGCGGTTCCAGACTGAAGCGTCTAGAACCGCACGGCCACACCGGCCGGCGGATAACAGTTGTTCGCAATTAGTTCGAAGAACAGTCTGAACAATTCGAGCGAATGATCTGACTATACAGGTCGCCAGACCCTGAATCCTATCGAACACTTATGGGACATAATCGAGAAGTCAATTCGTGCACAAAACGTGCACCGGAAATACTTTCGCAATTATGGACATCTGTAAAGGCAGCGTGGCTCATTATTGCTGCTGGGGACTTCCAAAGACTTGTTGCGTGTCCATGCCACATCGAATTGCTGCGCTCCGCCGGTCTAAAGGACGTCTGACACGGTATTTGGAGGTATTCCATGACTTTTGTCACCTCAGTGCATATCGGATTCACTTAGTATTGTTGTGAACACTGAATGCGTGGGATAGACGTAAACTTTTAATCATCACCCTGAAAAGTAAAGTTATATAATTCAGTTTTTGTTGTTTGCAGGAACATGTCTGCAGACCTGGTACACACTCGAATTCCCGCGCCACAGCATCGTAGCACGCCGAGCCCACACAGCAGAGCTTGTTAATAAAATGGAGTAGCGTGCGGTAATTCATCTTCGACAGCAGCGGAGATGTTGCTGTTGTGTCAGGCCAATACGGATGACATCTTTAGCCCCCTTATCAGCATGGGGGAGTGCTAGGTGTATCACAGCGAACACCCCCTGCCCCCGCCCCCACCGAAACGAAGGAGCGTAGCAGGCAATGGATTCGTTTACCGAAATCTCCTGACAAGGTTACTCGAGGCTGCCAGGACGAAGCTCCGCAGGAATCTGTTCAGGAACCTGTTTTTGCTCCATGACAATGTCCCAGATCATTCAGGACACACGCTGCTTCATTCGGAGATCAACGTTTGCCTCAACCACATTTTCTCCTGATATAGCACCCAGTGACTTCTTCCTCTTACCTCGGATGAAGAACCAAGTGTGTCGCAAGAACTTCCAGACTGACGACGAGGTTATTTTGGAGGTGGAACAACGTGTTTAGAGCAGCCACAATGCGGATTTCTGTAATCAAGATCTCCGGCAAGCCACCCATCATTGGGGAAAATGTGTTGCATTGGAGGGTGACTATGTGCAAAGGACTAAGGCGCCATCAGTTTCATGATTGCGCTACTTTTCTAGAGTTGATAATAAAAACTTTGTGCCTAAACTTGCATTTCAGCCGAAGAGGTCCTAGTGTTATTAACTGACTTTCTTCTTTTTAGGGTTCCGTTCCTCAGTTGGTAAAAACAGAACCCGTAAAGAATCGCTGTTGTCCGTTCGACTGTTAAGAGCCACTTTTCTCAGAAACGAGTTGACGTATCGCGGTGATATTCCCATACTCACTCATCAAAACTTACAGAGTACTTTGCCGTTGATCTAGAATCATGAAATTTCGCAAGAAACTACGTTTCACAGTAGAAGTAAAGCATAAAATCAGAAAATTGTTAATTTGTATTTACATCACACGAAAAAACATTTTTGTCATGTTTTATCCGTCTGTCTATCTGTCCATCTGTTAAGAGGTGTTTTTCTCAGGAACGAGTACGCAAATTTATATCACATACTAAGGTCTACACTCCATTCGAGGCGTTAAACAATTAAGCTTTTAAGTTACTGTCATAAGAAGATACGGCCACGTATATCATGCATTTTGTTACAAACTCACGTATTAAAACTGATAGACTGAATATTGTAACCCCCCAAATCCCAAAAAATAAATGAAAATATACCTATTCAAAAAATCAGATAAAAATTCGCTTGACGCCTTCCTGAGAGACAGTTTCCAATTCTTCCAAATTAACAGTGTAAGTGTAGGCCAAATGTGGCTTGAATTCAAAGAAATACATTCGGCAGCAATTGAGAGATTTATACCAAATAAATTAGCCGGCCGCGGTGGTCTCGCGGTTCTAGGCGCGCAGTCCGGAACCGTGCGCCTGCTACGGTCGCAGGTTCGAATCCTGCCTCGGGCATGGATGTGTGAGATGTCCTTAGGTTAGTTAGGTTTCAGTAGTTCTAAGTTCTAGGGGACTGATGACCACAGCTGTTAAGTCCCATAGTGCTCAGAGCCATTTGAATTTGAACCAAATAAATTAACAAACGACAGAGCTGATCCTCCTTGGTACACAAAACAGGTCAAACACTGTTGCAGAAAAACGAAAAAAAGACATGCCAGATTTAAACGGACGCAAGATCTCCAAGACTGGGGATCTTGTACAGAAACTCGAGATTTAGCGCGCACTTTAATGCGACGACATGCTTTCAATAGTTCCCACAACGAACCTTGTCTCGAAAGCAGAAAATCCAAAGAGATTCTGTCTTATGTAAAGTATGCTAGCGGGAAGACACAATCAATGACTTCTCTGCGCCATGGCAGTGAAAGTACTATCGACGACAGTGCTGCCACGGCATACTAAACACAGCCTTCGGAAATTCCTTCACCGAAGAAGACGAACAGCTGCCAACATGAGTAACGTAGAAGTAGATATCCTCAGAGTAGTGAAGCAACTTAAAGTCTTCCGGTCCAGACTGTAAACCAGTTAGGTTCCTTTCGGAGTATGCTGATACAATAGCTCCTTACTAAACAATCATATACAACCGCTCGCTCGAGGAAAGATCCGTACCCAAAGATTGGAAAGTTGCACAGGTCACACCAATATTCAAGAACGGTAGTAGGAGTAATCCACTAAATTAGAGGCCCATATCATTAACATCGATATGTAGCAGGATTCTGGAACATATGTTGTAGTTGATCATTATGAATTACCTCGAAAACAACGGTCTATTGACACACAGCCAACACGGATTAGAAAACATCGTTCTTATGAAACACAACTAACTGTTTACTCACACGAAATGTTGAGTGCTATTGACAAGGGATTTCAAATTGATTCCGTATTTCTCGATTCCCAGAAGGCTTTTTACACTGTACCACACAAGCGGCTAGTAGTGGAGTTGCGTGCTTATGGGATATTGTCTCAGTTACGTGATCGGATTCCTGTCAGAAAGGTCACAGTTCGTAGTAATTAACGGAAAGTCATCGAGTAAAACAGAAGTGATTTATGGCGTTCCCAAGTACTGTTATAGGCCCTTTATTGTTCCTTATCTACATAAACGATTAGAGGACAATTTGATCAACCGTCTTAGGTTGTTTGCAGGTGATGCTGTCGTTTATCGGCTAGTAAAGTCATCAGAAGATCAAAAAAGAAATTGCAAGACGATTTAGGAAAGATCTGTGTATGATGCAAAAATTGGCAGTTGATTCTAAATGACGGAAAGTGTGTGGTCATTCCACATGAGTGCTAAAAGGAATCCATTAAACTTCGGTTACACGATAAATCAGTCAAATCTAAAGGCCGTAAATTGAACTAAATAGCTAGGAATTACAATTACGAACAACTTAAATTGGAAGGAACACAATGTTGTGGGGAAGGTTTACCAGAGACTGCGTTTTATTAACAGGATACTTAGAAAATGTAACAGATCTACTAAGGAGACTGCCTACACTACGCTTGTCCGTCCTCTTTTAGAATACTGCTGCGCGGTGTGGGACTCTTACCAGATACGATCGTAGATGTAGATAGGGTAAATCCCACTGACATATATTCACGAAACTTGGCAAGAACCAAGATTTCACGGTGCAAGTACAAAAAAAACATCCATTACCTGTCAAACTGTCACTATATAAAATAAAAATATCTTTTTGCCATTAGAATTTACATTGCATCCATAATCCGTCAAAATCATAATAGAAAAAATAGTGCTGCATGGAAACATAAAATGCGACTTGTAGACATTATTTGCTAAGTATGAAAAAAATAAATTATTAAATCTTCTCTCCCTACATACGAGTATATGAACAGCAGTATCCTGTTCGCTTCTTTTTTGTAAGTCTGATCCAGTCTTAGAAACTGCTGCAGAGGTCCTTAAAAGGCCTTGGAATTCCCAGGACAGATAGCTCTCCAGTACCGATATTGGAAACGTACAAAACTCGTCGAGATTTTCGTTTACCAGGGTGGGTGGATATCAGTATACGTAATTAAGTTTGTATGGAACCCCCAGTGCGTGAATCCTACTAGCACTAGGCCATTTTTTTATGTGGCGCTACGGAGTAGTTGCAACTTAAAAAGAAAATCTGTTCCTTACGGGAAGGACTGAAGCCCACATTCACATCTATATCTAGCCGATCCTCGTGGAACGAGGACATCCTCATTAAGGTCCGTTCCACATAACGAATCGCTACTGGCCACTGCACTGCGCAACGCGCACCGTTCCAAGTTTCAATTTCAGTATCCCAAGTGTCTTACTACTGTGTTAATGACCTCCTTGACTTCCAGCAGTGACACAACCTCCGTTGCTACTGTTTCACGATTTCTCTTGATACTACGCTTGACGTCACAAAGATGTTGTCACGCTTTTCCTCGATTTGACGCCAGAATTATTAGACGCAACTCAGGTTGCGAAGTCTCTTCGGATAAATCTAACAGCTGCAGAAAATAGAGCGTAACCTGAAAATAGAGACTACTTGTGCGTTCAGTATAGCCACTATGAAGAGACACTTACCACAGCATACATTTGCATGTGAAGTTATTAGCAAATTCTGCAAATAACATATGTTGTTCTTATAGAAGTACAAACTGTAAAAACAGTTGTAGACAATACGAACAGCCCAGCTTCGGGGACTTACGGTTTTTTGTAGCTGACAGCCCTGCATAAGTAAATGAAACATCAGTCGATGTCTGTATATTGGACCTTGTTTTTATGTTGGAGTAGATGGAGGTAAAATGGCGGGAAACAGCGGGACAGCTATATTAAATAGTAAATCCTTCTTGCATCATAGGACAGACACCTACCACTCGAAGACATGCGTCCTGAGCAATTTAACGTGAACAGCCACCTGATATAAACTGTTCAAAATTGCGTTGCTCCACATGGATTTCATCTAACAAGTGTGATCATAGGTTCAAGAGGAGCAGGGAATGAAAGAATAACCCTAGTGCCTAGTAAAAAAAAAAAAAAAAAAAAAAAAAAAAAAAAAAAAAAAAAAAAAAAAACAAATTGCTGCGAAGTAAAAACAAGAAGTTAAGCTTGTCTGTAGGATGGTCTACATCTTTGTATATTTATGAAATTAAATTCTGCTGTAGGGTAATATTCAGTACCAAGCTGATCTAACCTGTGCATTGTAACATGTTTGGATCCTCCTCGGCGTACTGTTCACAAGATGGTCCAGGCGCTGATACGCCGGCCTGTCGCAAGCTTTCTAAATTATCACAAGCTGCCAGCGCACCTTTGTAGCAATAATGCAGCACGGGGAACTATTTTCACCGTCGTTTCGTGTTAATATGTATTTTGTCGGTAAAGTTATTGCAATTTAGCCACCGAAAATTTGTATCTCTATCGTCCGCATTCTTTTCGTTGTATTTCGTAACTCTGTGGCGCATCCCTGTTAAACCATCCCGTAAAATTTTCGGTAGCGTGTCAGACACCTTTGTTAAACCTTTAATTGTATCTTTATTTACATTTGTACCACAACAAAATTGTTAATTGTTAACTTTTTTGCTTTAAATCACCGTAAATACAGTTCTGACTTGTCCAAGATGTGCGGGGGTTCCCAGGTCGACCCACTACCACTTTCAGCAGACTCAATCGGGTTCATGTCTGCAGATACCACAGTCCATTCCACTGGGTTGATTTCTGCCTTCTGGAAAAGGTATTTACGAGTTGGGCACAGTGGAATCGTCCATTGCAGTTCTGGCAGATCACCCATTCGCCGGAATCTTGATTATTGGCCTGGACAATAGGTTGGAGGATCCTGACCCCTCAGCTACGAAATTACACTCCATAGTGACAAGCGGCGTCCGACGTCTGTGCGTGATACTGGTCCAAAATACGACTGCCCCTCCTCTGTGCTGAAGCTGTAGGATTGCATACCCGAGACATGCATGCCTCCCATACGTCTATAGCACCCATCAGGCGTCAGAATGACATTGATGCCACTGATCCAGTCTCTCATTCCAGGAGCTCCTTTGCCGACCTCAGTGTACTACAGTGTTGGGCGGACTGTTCAGTTGATCACAACGGACACCTTGGGACCCAGATTGTTTATGTGGAAGCGACATCTGGGTCGACACAACCTACCCAAGTTATCTCTAAAAAAGACAAAGAGCAGTTCCGTTGCACTCTCCTCAGGAAACCTAAGAGCATAATTTGTCAGCAACGGTCATCAGCTGGTGTTATTGACTGCAGGCGACCACTACGAGACAGATCTTCGGTGTTGTCTGTCTCATAATAGCGGCTGAATGATCGAATGACGTCCCTGTGGTGCAGGACAATTCGGCGGGGAACTTCTCGCGGTGGCGGTCCTGCTTGCCATAAAGTGACAACCCTTCGAGGCATTTTGATGGAATGATCAAAACACTGCTCGCTTACCGAACAACTGTAAAAAGTAGATTTTCTTTCACCTCCGTGGCTGCTCGTAGCGATTTCGTGTGGCCAAGAGGTTAGCAAGAGATTTCACTAAAAAAAACTGAACCGTATGGTGATTTGAGGCTAGTGCGAAATATTGTTGATCAGTTTACTATAAGGTCACATAGGTCATCCAAATCGCACTGTTTCTCCTGAGACTCAACGCAGTTAAATCCAGAGTGTTGGCCAAACTAACTGTTCGAACTGAGAGAAACTGTTCGAGGCCAACAAATATTATTTTTTTTTCATTGATTCCCGGAATAATTGAATATTACTCAAATTTGGTGATTGTGGAGGCTACGGATGTGTTATTCAACTTTTATTTTCGTCAAATTAATCTCGGAGAGGTATGCTTACGTGAATACCGACAATGTCTTCTTGGAAGATGAAATTCACTTCTGGGAACATTTCATGTGCAACTGAACAAACATTGCTACTTTTCCAATGATTTTATAGATCTCACCAGCTAGATCCCCTGTTAGTATTACGATATCGCCCAAACTCACTCTAGCGCCACCCAAATCATTAAATACTTTCACCAAGCTCCACAGTAAGAATAACTCGGGGTCCATTTCCCTTTGTGTTCTACATATGTAAACACGCACGACGGAAATAGCGTGGAAATGAACATACCGGTCGAAGCTACATGTTTCCGCAGATCGATAGCCCAGATTTTGTGCTCCTTTTTGCTAACCCAGTTTCTTTTTTTTAAAAAACTTTGTTCTCTAGGTGCATACGAATATTAAGCTCAACGATCACTTTTTTCAGTATAGTCTTCTTATTAGACATAACAGACCCACTTCATGCCCTCCTCTATCAACAAACTTGTTGTTTTCTAGTTCTGTGATTAGCAGACTAAATTGTTTCATGAATTAGCCTTCATGACACAAAATACAGAAGGTCTAAATATACCAAATAAATTAGTGGCTGTTGTCATCGATATATTTCGTAGGTTAGCAACGACTGTTTCCCATGGTCGATAGCACCATAACGATCACAGACTTATGGTCTCTTTGTAACCCATCTGCGCCGACTGACTACCTTAATGACCGTGGAAATACATTTCATTTAATACGAACTTGATTCATCAGACTCCGTGGGAACACATGACTCAAAGCTAACGAATTAATACATAATTTCTAGGAAGCTAGTCAACAAACGAAAAAAATCAAAAAAAGAAGATTGCAAATTAAAAGAAAAACAAAAACATTTCAACAGTACATACAATAAATAATAAGCAAGACTGCACTACGATAAACCCCTGTACAGAATAAAAGCAGTGTGCCGCAAGGAAGCTTTTCAAATTAAATTAGAAAATCTCGAGTCAATGAATCGGTAACAGACTGAAAGTTAAGGCCGTAGTTTCAGAAATATAAAATCTAGCCACAGAGGAAAGCGTGTAAACTACCAGAATTTATAATTTTCATCGTAATATCACCAAAACAAAGATTAAATTTAGAAAATAATAGTGCAGTTAACCTACAGGCGAGGAGGCGAAAAGTGGTACCCAGAAAATCTATGTAAACAAGGAAAAGCCAAATAACTGCAAATTATATTATTGCTACTCCAACTACAAGACGTTGTTAGTAATCTAATTAGTTGTTGTAAATGAACTATTACATAATTTAATTCAACCATATGCACAATGGACAGATTTTATCTACTGCTCGAGAAATAAAACTGTACACTTTGTTTCAATTAAACGTAGTCACAGAATGTGATCACAAATGCTACCCGTCTGCAGAATTTACACGTCATCGGCGGCATCTAGCGAACAAAGCGTTCACGACATGTGTTGATCATAAACTGACGAACGGATATGATTGTGGCTGTATTCTATGAATATGTCCATAATAAATGTAAGTGCATATAATACTCAAATAACGAGGAAAAATGACGGTTTTTCCTAAAAATCAAGGTGTGTGTCAAAGTGTTTAAATTAAACGTAAAGATATTCAAATAATCGACACCTATTGCAAGATCTGAAATACGTGCTTGCCTTACAGCAAGTTCATTGTTCGGGATGAAATTATTTAAATGGAAAACAAAGAAGATAAAACACATCAGAAATTTATTATATTGTTGTCATCTCTTCAACTGGATCATACAATCAAGATGACTGTATGATCCGCCTACAGACCCGACAAGAATATAATGAATTAACGTGCCAGAAAAATTTGTATAGGTACGTTACAAACTGTGTAAAGAGATTGACAAAGGATAGAAAAACTTGGTAGGGATCATAAAAACGTTAGGAAGGCTGATGACTACTGAAAGCAAGTCTGTGTAACACAATGTCAGTTACAATAAATATTCCTATGTTACACTTTTGTAGATATTAACCTTTGTACTTGTCGGGTAGTGACGTGGGGACGTAAAACTTGGCAGCTGTATCCCTCGGCTTGGCTTATATTAGTCTTGGCGTCAGCCCCTAGTGGTTCCTGCAATTATCGAGACAAAGGACTTCGCCTAAAGTTAGTGACCCAACAAATGTACAGTAATATACTAGCTGACAAACCCGGCAACGCTGGGGTTTCATTTTGCCAATTTTGTATTAGAAATGAAAACGAGAAATGAACTGCGTTTTTAATGAAGTAACTGAAAAAAATCGCTTCCTTGTGTTCGTGAAAAAACCTTTGAAATTATGAAACAGCCGTACAAAGAAATATGCAAGTGTACAAATGTGTAAGGGCAGTTTCTGCCCGCGTGACTACGTAGGGGTTTTGTAAACGTCTCTATGGCAACGCCTCGTCATAGCCCTACATGGTTTTCGTCTACAGCAGTTTGCGCTTCGCAGTTGAAAGCTGTCAAAAATGCCACCAGGTGTCAGGGTTTGCCGTAAGTTGACTCGACTGCAGAAGTGCCTTAGTAGTAAAGAATAAATGTACAAAAATTTTACGCATGATGCAGCACTTGTTCTCGTATCTCAATGTTTATGACGTCATATCTCCTTAAATATGATAGGTAGGTAGTTCTTACCCCCAAATCGATTGTTGCCTGACTTAAGGGATAAATGTATCAAGTTTGGTTGAAATCGGTCCAGTAGTTTAAGAGGAGATATGGAGCATACATATATACGAGTATATACGTACTACTCTGCCATACATATACACAATCTTTTCTGTATGGACGTTTTGAAAGAAACTATCCGATTTTACAAGATTATATCTTTTACATGCATCCACGTACAGTATCGAGGGTACTCATTAAAAATACATTTAGAATCGAAGTTTTCATTTACTTTTCACAGATGTTCAGTGTAGTCCCTACTGGCCTCACGACAAACAGCAAGACAATAGTCAGATTCGACCCATACTTTCGCGAGCATGTATTTAGTTAAATTCAATCATTGTTGTCGCAGTTCACGCACAGTTTTTGGAAGCCGAGGGGCATACAAGAAGTTTTCCACAAAGCTCCACAAAAAAGGTCACATACTGTGAGATAAGATGGCCATGGAGGCCAATGGTGCAATGCGACATTCTTACGCCACTTACGTTATAGGTACTGTACTGCCGTACTATTGACGCACAGCTTTAACCGAATAGCACCTTTTGAAACGTGAAGCGCAAAACGCCTTTTGTGCTGTGTTATTTGCCACTGAGTAATCAACGAGCGAATCTGTACAGAGAGAATGGCCATGGTGATATCGATGATGACTGGTTGAGACCTCAGGACGTCGTGTTTTTTACCTCCATTGTGTTTACTGTGGCTGAAGTATAAGTCGTAGTTCAAAAACGGTTCAAATGGCTCTGAGCACTAAGGCACTTAACTTCTGAGGTCATCAGTCCCCTAGATCCTAGAACTACTTAAACCTAACTAACCTAAGCACATCACACACATCCATGCCCGAGGCAGGATTCGAACCTGCGACCGTACCGGTCGCGCGGTTCCAGACTGATGCGCCTAGAACCGCTCGGCCACTCCGGCCGGCTATAAGGCGTAGTATGTGACCTTTTTTGTGGAGCTTCGCGGAAAACTTCTTGTATGTGCCTCCGCTTCCAACGACTGTTTTGTCGCCTCCAGTATCTATTCTATGGTATGATTATTTGCAGGTGCACTTCTGCATTGTATACCATAGGTATTTAATGCCGAAGTTGGTACCGATTTGTGTGTTGGTGGTTAAGAGGTACAATGCCTGATTATCAATCCACGGACTTCGGATTCAGCCCTCGATCGATCTAAAGTCCGATTTTTTTCCCTTCAACTACTGCTTCCTTCAATTGTGATTTTGTTACTACGAAAAATTTCATTTGCATTTTGTGAGATAATGTCTTTAGTAATGCACCCAGTTTACTGACTGCACATTTTTATTTACAGTCTGATTTTTAAAGCTGCTTTCTATTCACATTCACAGGGCAAATTATACGTTTTGGAAAATGAATGTCAGGGAATACAAATCTGACAATGTGTATCTCGCTAGCATGCATGACATCGATAATCAATTAGCTACTTTACTACAGCAGTATGACTGTAGGAAACGTAGGTGTTTTGTTGTCGAAAACCATCTACTGTGAGTTTGTTTTTCCAATTCTTTATGTATTTGCTATCCCAAATGTCAGAACACAAAACTTTTCCCGATTTCCCCAATTAGCTTCACAATGGCTCATTGAAAAAAGAGCATACCTGAAACGTATTCATAGTTTAGAGAATATCTCATCGATTCCCATTATTTCCAGAAGGTCAAGAAAAGTATAAGAAATGGGTAATATTTAACTATTCTCTGCGTTCATCCGACGTACACATTGCTTCACACTAGCCTATTCAGTACACTCTACACTGAACGTACAGCCATAAAGGGTGTTATTTACTGTAGCCACGTATCAAATAACAAGTTAAGGGTGCTGCTTTCGCCTCACTTGTCAGATCGTGCCTCCTTACAGCCGACAGACGTCTGCGTTTCACGTTGCGACGCTACCTGATTGTTCATTCTGAGCGCAGTCTGCAGAAAGCATGGCTGTCGCACGAGGATTGCCCCCTATTCACTCCTTACTATACTTAGGTGATCGACTTCCAGGCGCTTATAATGTTTCAAAAGTAACATAAAAGTTTTATCTGTGATTTAGTGTTCAGTAAGTGCTGAACGGGATATGATCTTAAGAACTTGCGTTAACAACAGTCTTGGTTCAAATGCCAAGTTGAACAGCGAGATATAAGTTTTCTGCGGGTGCCCTCATTCACTTCAGACAAATCCCGGTACGGTCCCCACAGTCAGTACCTCATTTCTTCGTTCACGCCCAGCCATCTGAGCATCTGAGCTTTTGCGCTAAAGGACTGCGATGTCACCAGGATATTCAACTACAGCCTTACATTAATTTCTGTCACCAATCATCTGTTTGACGAAAGGGAGGTAACTGTTTAATGTGTCACCACACTATTACATATGCATAAACTTGGTGTACAATTAGTGTTTTGTCTAAATAATATTCCCGTAGACGGCAATAGCCGAAGAAATTCGCGCATCCCTGTGAATGTGTCTGGCAGCGGTTAATTACTGCTTCTGTGTTACAACAGTAGGTTATTTGTATATATAAAGGGAATTTGAAACGACGGGAATGCCAGTGAGCCAGTGTCATACAGACATTGCTGGAGGAGGAGGGGTTGACGTTACGACTCCGTGATTGTAACGAAATCTGACTTTATTGGAGATAAGTTTAAGAAAAGCAAACCTCCGTTTATAGCATTTGTAGTTTGGGAGAAAACTTTCGACAATATCGACAGTTTTGACAATATTGACTGGCGAAATCTCCTTGCAATTTTGAAGGCAGCAGGGGTAAAATGCAGGGAGCCAAACGTGATTTACAGTTTGTACGGAAGCCAGTCAGCAGTTATAAGAGTCGAAGGACATAAAAAGGAAGCCATATTTGAGAAGGGAGTGAGAAAGAGTTGTAGCCTACGCCAACTTTATTCTATCAGTATACTGAGCATGCTGCAAAGGAAACCAGGGAGCAATACAGAAAGCTAACTAAATTTCAAGATACTGTACTTCTGTCAGAGACGGCAAAAGACTCAGAGGAGCTGTTGAACAGAATGCATAGTGGCTTGAAAAGTGATTAAAACATGAACATCGACAAAAGTAAAACAAGAGTAATGGAAAGCGAGTCCAATTAAACCAGACGATGCTGAAGGAGTGGGGCTAGAAAATGACACACTAAAAGTATTAGATGAGTTTTGATACTTGCGCACAGAAATAAGACGATGGCCGAAGCAGGGAGGATATAAAATGCAGCATTTCCCAAAAGTGGTTCAAAAATGGCTCTGAGCACTATGGGACGTAACATCCGAGGTCATCAGTCCCCTAGAACTTAGAACTACTTAAACCTAACTAACCTAAGGACATCACACACATCCATGCCCGAGGCAGGATTCGAACATCCGACCGGAGCGGTCGCGCGGTCCCAGGGTCCCAGACTGAAGCGCCTAGAACCGGCCCCAAAAGTGGAATTTACTAACATTTAATCTAAATTTAAATATTAAGAACTCTTTTATGAATGTATTAGTCTGTGTAGTAGGCTTGTAAGGAGGTGAAATGTGGACGACAAGCAGTCCAGAGAATAAGAAAATACTCGTACGGAATGTACACCATAGCGCCAAACAAACTGGTATAGGCACGCGTATTCAAATACGGAGATATGTAAACAGGCAGAATACGGCGCGGGTGAAGTTTTAAGATCAGTTACTGATACTACAATGGCATGTTAACAAGATATAAGTGAGTTTGAACGTCGTATTATAGTCGGCGCACGAGCGATGGGACGCAGCATCTCCGAGGCAGCGATGAAGTGGGGATTTTCCCGTACGACCATTTCACGAGTGTAGGGGTGTACCGTGAAGATCAGGAATCCGGTGAAACATCAAAAACTCCGAAATCGCTGCGGCTGGAAAAAGATCTTGCAAGAATAGTACCAACGACGACTGAAGAGAATTGATCAAATTGACAGAAGTGCAACCCTTCCGCAAATTGTTGCAGATTTCAATGCTGGGCCATAAATAAGTGTCAGCGTGCGAACCATTCAACGGAACATCATCGATATGAGCTTTCGGAGCCGTAGGCCCACTCGTGTGCCCTGGATGACTACACGACACAAAGCTTTACGCCTCGCCTGGGCCGATCAACACCGATATTCGACTGTTGATGACGGAAACATGTTGCCTGGTCGGACGAGACTCGTTTCAAATTATATGGAGCAGATGGACGTGTACGGGTATGGAGAAAACCTCATGAATCCGTGGACCCTGCATGCCAGTTGGGAACTGTTCAAGCTGGTGGAGACTCTATAATGGCGTGGGGCGTGAGCAGTTGGAGTGATATGGGACCCCTGATACGTCTAGATACGAATCTGACGGGTGACACGTACATAAGCATCCTCTCTGATTCATGTCCATTGTGCATTCCGACGGACTTGGGCAATTCTAGCAGGACAACGTGACACCCCACACGTCCGGAATTGATACAGAGTGGCTCCAGGAACACTATTGTGAGTTTAAACACATCCGCTGGCCATCAAACTTCCCAGATATGAACATCACTGAGCATATCTGGGTTGTCTTGCAACGTGCTGTTCAGAAGAGGTCTCCCCCCCCCCCCCCTCGTACTCTTACGGATTTATGGACAGCCCTGCAGGATTCATGGTGTCAATTCCCTCCAGCACTACTTCAGACATTAGTCGAGTCCATGCCAGGTTGTGTTGCGGCACTTCTGTGTGCTCGCGGGGGCCCTAGATGATATTAGGCAGTTGTACCTCTCTCTTTGGTTCTTCAGTGTAGAAGATGCATTCGTACCTACTTTGTGCATTGGCGCTGAAGCTCTAATCATTGGTATGTCTCAGCGTGCAGTATACTTTCTGCTAATTACACGCTGCCTTCACGGTGTTGCAGTTTTAACAGCCAGCTTGTATTTCCAGCAGAAAATAAATGAATCCGGTAGAACCCGGCAAGAATTACTGCTGATAAACTGGCAGCAGCTGACATGTTCATAATTCTGCGTTATTAGATTTCGTAACATGGATTCCCCGTTCGTTTCACAATAACGGACCACAGGTAGTCTCTGACTACTTTCGCAGAAGATGATTCAATATGAACCAAGGCAACAGGAAGACAATAAGAGTGGCGACGGTGGGAGGAGCTTTATCGGAACGACTCCTGTTAATTGATTGACCCAAGGCAAACGTAGCTCATCTTGGCGAGAGGTGACACAAAATAATCATGCTACACCATGTCCAGTTTACGTAAGAATAAGTCTGCGGTCACGGTAACTGTGCCGCCAGTTATCGGCTGATGTAATATGTGGTTCTCCCCACGTCATTGCTGTGTATCAGGCAGCTTGATCGGCGATTTCTGAGCGTTCCTTTTGGAAAACTTGACGCCGCTGTTCGGGGATATGTTAGGGTACAGTAAGAAATAACAAAACTTTGGATTACTGCAATACGTCACGGCCTTGTATGCTATCAGCAATTCGTGCCTTGTAGGCACAGGTCTTTTTGCATTACTCGTACTGAAATTTCGTTAACTTGGAGAAAAACTGTTGTTCATTTTTGCATCCTTGTGTTCTACAGCCTTAAGTAAATGTTGCTACGCGTCATGTTACTATCAGGATGATTCAGAAAGTAACGGGCGAATTACTTTCACGACTGCGATATTCCATAGCTCACTGAAATGTCAATTTAGAGCCTAATTGAAATTTTGGTTTAGAGTCTCAGCGTAATACAACATCGTTATCAAAAGGCGATACGGTGCTGACTATGCTCCAGGTCTCCTCTTACGAGTTGAGGGCTGGGGCTGCCGCGTTCGCGGAAATATAGTCAGACGTGCAAGCGTAAACTGTGATAAGACGTTTATGTCATCAAAAAACATCGTAAATTTTTTGATATATACAGACCTAATGTCATATCAACGGAAACCTTTGTGTGTTTGCTTGAGAGAGCACTGCCTGTTGATGGCAACTATCAGGTTTTCCTCTATCAAGCAAACTATGCCTATTTCTGTTCCCTTAAAATGATTTGTAGTAGGTCTTGCGCATTTTGTTTTTTCCCTTTTATTTTCGTTGGGTAGTTTACCTACTTTGCCAACGGCCTTGCCACAGTGGTAACACCACTTTCTGTCAGATCGCCACCCGGGCCTGCCGAATGCAGTTGGCAAGGGGCTGAGTGCAGCCCTTGTGAGGCCAACTGAGGAACGACGTGACTGGGAAGTAGCGGCGCCGACCACGAAAACTGACGACGGCCAAGATGGCGGTGTGCTGACCACGTGCCCCTCCGTATCCGCATCAAGTGACGCCTGTCGACCGAGAATGACACGGCGGTTGGGCGATGCCGTTGGGCCTTCCGAGGTCTGTTCAAACAGTGTTTAGACTTCGGTTTTAGTTTACTTGTTTTGGGAGCTACTGTCTTCCTATTCAGAACGTAATCATTTTAGTAATTTTTAAATATTTTACACCGTTCCTCGCTTGCTTAAATATTCTTGGAGATGTCACCCACCTATGCATCTGGAAGGAAGGTTGTTTGTTCTGTGTCAGACCCATTTTGCTTCTCTTTATTTATGAAGGTTCTTCAGTGTTCTGTAATACATATTTGTTTCTCATACATAATAATTTCGTTGTATAATGATCTCTGATATGTTACTACATAACAGTTTTTTGTTATTCTATTGTTGTTAGGTAGAAGAAACAACTTTTTTAAAATTTGTGTTCGTTTCTACTTAATATTTTTTGATCTTATTATTCAACATGTGTCATCCTGGAACAGCACTTACCTGTTCTGCGTACACCTGGATGTTCGAAATTTGGCATCTTCGAACACATTTGGATTGAACGCTTCACTTCCACTGTGTGTTAGTGTGCCTGCTTACTTTGTATAGTGTTATCGTCTGACGCTGTGCGTGTTTCATTCGTCTTTTGCTTGTGCTGTGGTCTCTGCATATTGTTTGATATTCGGTTTTTTGTTGCGTTTGTGCGTGTGTAATGTGTGATAGGGCGTGCTCTGGGAAAAGGAGGTGGTTTTGAGTCGATGGAATCGCAAATAAAGGTTTGTTTTAGGTCTGTGGTCGGGTTACTACTTAGCCTTTATTTGTTTTAGATCTATGTTTGTTATTGTTTAAGTGGCTAACATGATCAGTGAGTTGTTGCTGATATCGAGTCCATTGTATGTGGAAATTTTCCTATAGTGTTAGGAGATTTTTGTTATAATCATTCATTCTAATAACGTCCATATTCTATTCCATGGTAGATGGATCCAGCCCATACTTTATTAGCTCTTCAGCAAACACAGAAGGGTTATTTTCTAACTTCCAGCTTCTTATGTGTTCTTTGTATCTAGTTTTGAAATTTCTGCGTCATACACATATATAGGAGGATACCATGATGATGATACAAACTTTCAGAGATGATAATGAAGGGTAAATATATCAATTTGAGGCAAGTGGCCCGGGTCCGGAAACGACCGAGTCATAAGCTATAAGCGAAAATCATTTTGATACCTGTGACAGTGGATCTCTTCTACCACAATGTCCTTGCTGTCCATATTCTGAGAGGTGGTAGTATGGACCAAAACTAGAAAAAAAGCCCAGTAAACAAGGGCAAGTCCATATCTCAGAGCTACGAGCACTGGTTTATCCGTGCTGGTGTGCAAACAATCTCTTCGATTCAAAAAGTACAACTCGTTTTAAAGGCCATGTTCAGTAGACAATTCTGCTCTTGTTTTTGTTCCTACTACCTCCTCCCAAAATATGGGCAGCAAAGAGCTTGCAGCAGAAGAGGTCCTCTGTCAGAGGTATCAGAATGATTTTCGCTTACAGCTTTCGACTCACTCGTTTGTGGATCATGATACCTTACCTCAAATTGATACATTTACCACTCTCCATCATCCCTGAAAGTTTAGAGCATCATTACAAAATCACCTCGTACACTTGTTTGATAATCATGACGTTGAAGCTGGTAGATAACTGTTTCTTGGTATTTGTCTCGTTTCTCCGTTGATATTCGTAAATGTAACTGGAGTGTATTTTTTGTTCTGTATGCTATGTGTAATACTTGTTTCTTCAGTACATTTGCAATTCTGCGTGTCGGTTTGCGTTTGTATGTTAAAGCGTATCATTTCTTTTTGTTAGTCATGACATGAGTTTCTGTTCTGCGTATTTGTGTGCAGCGAATTCTATAGTCAGTCCGAGAGAGAGAGAGAGAAAGAGAAAGAGCGAGAGGAGAGAGGAAGTGGGAGGGAAGTGAGGAATTCGTGGCTCAGTACGAAGACGACTACAAAAAATGGTTCAAATGGCTCTGAGCACTATGGGACTTAACATCTATGGTCATCAGTCCCCTAGAACTTAGAACTACTTAAACCTAACTAACCTAAGGACATCACACACATCCATACATGCGACCGTAGCAGTCGCGCGGCTCCGGACTGAGCGCCTAGAACCGCTAGACCACCGCGGCCGGCGACGACTACAGTATTGCAAACAAATGCGGCGGCGACAAGTACACTACTGGCCATTAAAATTGCTACACCACGAAGATGACGTGCTACAGATGCGAAATTTAACCGACAGGAAGAAGATGCTGTGATATGCAATTGATTAGCTTTTCAGAGCATTCACACAACGTTGGCGCCGCTGGCGCACCTACAAGGTGCTGACATGAGGAAAGTTTCCACCCGATTTCTCATACACAAACAGCAGTTGACCGGCGTTGCCTGGTGAAACGTTGTTGTGATGCCTCGTGTAAGGAGAAATGCGTACCATCACGTTTCCGACTTTGATAAAGGTCTGATTGTAGCCTATCGCGATTGCGGTTTATCGTATCGCGACATTGCTGCTCGCGTTGGTCGAGATACAATGACTGTTAGCTGAATATGGAATCGGTGGGTTCAGGAGGGTAATACGGAACACCGTGCTGGATCCCAATAGCCTCGTATCACTAGCAGTCGAGATGACAGGCATCTTATCCGCATGGCTGTAAGGGATCGTGCAGCCACGTCTCGATGCCGGAGTCAACAGATGGGGACGTTGCAAGACAACAACCATCTGCACGAACAGTTCGACGACGTTTGCAGCAGCATGGACTGTCAGCTCGGAGATGGTGGCTGCGGTTACCCTTGAAGCTGCATCACAGACAGGAGCGCCTGCGATGGTGTACTCAACGACGAACCTGGGTACAATAAAGGCAAAGCGTCATTTTTTCGGATGACTCCAGGTTCTGTTTACAGCATCATGATGGTCGCATCCGTGATTGGCGACATCGCGGTGAACGCACACATTGGAAGCGTGTATTCGTCATCGCCATACTGGCGTATCACCCGGCGTGATGGTATGGGTGCCATTGGTTACACGTCTTGGTCACCTCTTGTTCGCATTGACGGCACTTTGAATAGTGGACGTTACATTTCAGATGTGTTACGAACCGTGGCTCTACCCCTCATTCGATCCCTGCGAAACCCTACATTTCAGCAGGAGAATGCACGACCGCATGTTGCAGGTCCTGTGCGGGCCTTTCTGGATACAGAAAATGTTTGACTGCTGCCCTGGCCAGTACATTCTCCAGATCTCTCACCAACTGAAAACGTCTTGTCAATGGTGGCGGTGCAACTGGCTCGTCACAATACGCCAGTCACTACTCTTGATGAACTGTGGTATCGTGTTGAAGCTGCATGGGCAGCTGTACCTGTACACGCCATCCAAGCTCTGTTTGACTCAATGCCCAGACGTATCAAGGCCGTTATTACGGCGAGAGGTGGTTGCTCTGGGTACTGATTTCTCAGGATCTATGCACCCAAATTAGGTGAAACTGTAATCACATGTCAGTTCTAGTATAATATATTTGTCCAATGAATACCAGTTTATCATCTGCATTTCTTCTTGGTGTAGCAATTTTAATGGTCATTAGTGTAGGTATGAATATACAGTTAACTGCAGCATATAAGGTGCTGAAGCAGTATCGCATCTCTTGCAAAAATAAGCCATCCAGGTAGACGGGAACTTCATCGAAAATTTACGTGACAAATATTTTTGTAGTTTCTAGGACCATACCCCATACTGAAGTCAGTGGCACCATTTAGTCACATATTCGGAATTATTTGTATTCCCAAAAACACTGGAACGTTTTTGCTTCTGTTGCCGTTCGCATCCACCTGTGTCACTCTTCGCCGTTAATTATGGTACGCCCTATATGCCTGCTCCTGCACGATTACTACCCATTGCTGCTGATTACATGTCACCCGAAAATGAAACATCCATTAGCTGGTTTTTGTTTGCTCTACATGTTTACAGCTTTACTGCATTTTTCTATGAAATGTTTGAGTGGCAACAACTGCAGCAACGATCATTTTGATTGTACCCCTCACAAACCCCTTTAGGCAACCGTTCTTTATTATAAGAGGTGGTTCGGTTTACACGCTAGCTAATAATGTCTCCCTTTTTAGGGGGCTTCATTCAGTTTGCTGTGGCGTCCAGTTCAGTAGCTGGTGGCACACCGCTGCCTAATGTCCTCACAGCGGTCGAAGCGGCTCAGGTCGGTTCACACGTTTTACAGAAGCCTTCCAATAGAGTCCGCTGCCACACTGACCTAAGCGGTGGCCTCATTCTACGCAAATATCGTAGTCTGCTCATTTAAATTAAGCGTGAGTACCTATCCCATACAGTGCCCTCCTTTAGTGTGTAAATGTAGCCTCTTCTACGCGAAACATGTTGGTTCTCATCTGCTGTTCAGGTAACTTGCTTCTAAACGCCTGGAAAAATATTTACAATTTTCCTAAAACTTACCTGGCTCTAACCGAAAGCCATGAATTCTTAGTAGGATGAAACTCTAGGACATTAGGAGCCTTTCTTTCCGAAACTTTGATATACGATTGATCACCATTAGTTCTCATACTGACTTTATTAAAACTTTTTGTGAAGATTAGTAAATTACATATTCTACTTGCCAGTCAATACTTGGAGTCTATGCACTGACTAACTATCTCCCTTATATGCTTAAAACTTTAAATACACATTAACAACACGCCTATCTAAGCAGCAGATCACAATCATGTCTTTTCAGTCACAAGCTTTTATTGTAGAAATATTTACATCTGATAATCAAAATTAAGGTTACTTTTCTATAATTAATCAGCATGTATTTTCTTCCTGTTCGTAATACGTTAGTGTCTGTTGTCTGCTTTATTCCAAATAGCGTCCTTGAGAGTCCCAAAAAATTTTAAACCTTAAGTTAAAACAAAATAAACACCTGAGAAAATTTTAATTCTCAGAAAATTCAATTTAAAGTTATATTTGATATATGGCTCACCTTCGTTGTTCCTGACACATTCCAGCTGCATGGTCTTCTTGATTTACATGTTTCTCATTTTCTCTCTTCCTTTCCATATTCCTCCTTGTTATTGTGGCCCTTTTAGTTTCCTCAATGACTCACTTTTCAGCTTTGGCCAGTCTCACGGAATCAACTGCCACCAGTGATTGTCTCACAGTGAACCCAGAATATATTCCTAGCAACTCTAGAACTTTAAAAACACTTTTTTTGGAGGCTTAATAACTTTCGACAATGACAAGCTAGCAGAAAATGAAACAACAGAAATGTATACAATCTTCTAACAGGACTAACGACTCGAAAAACAATGTAGTATATATTTCTCGAATGGAAGTCTAACGGCAACATTTGACGTAAGAAATCAGCGAAAACATGGGTCTGACCGCACGCCGACAGATCTTTAAGTTAGTTTTTAAACAGCTCCCCTATGTCCAATTCAATTGTGTTAACTACCATTTTGTTCAGAAAACTTTAAGTGTCGATTTAATATGAAAAACAAGCAGATGACCTTAATTGTGCACCTCAAGAGAACTTGATCCTTCCACCCGTCCTTGTTTTTCCTTCTTTAGTACTTGTCCACCAATTAGTCTTCGTTTTCCTGCTTCTGTTGAAATTTGTTAATTGATACACTGGTCTGCATAGATTTTATGAAGTTTTGCATAAGCGATATGCCAGGCAATAAACGAAAATCGTTGTCCCTACGTGGAATATCAATTACTCGCAGAATTCGCGATACAGAGATCAACCTCCATGGATGGTTTTGAACCAGCAAGTGTCCGTAACAATCACAACTTTCTGAAGAAGCGTAACAAATTAGTTTTGTATGGTGTAAGAAAACTGACGACTCGAAAATACGATTCGAGAAATGTTAATTTAGGATAAACGTGTTCTTCTTTTAGTCACGTTGACAGGAAGCTCCTTAGAAACTAATAACCAGCTCAAGCTAACATTAAAGTAATAAACGGTTTCTGAGATGCCTTTGCTTGCGGTGTTTCGCCACCGAAACGAGGATTTCTTTGTATTGCTTCGTGCTTTTTGAGAACAAAAGATATTGTTGGTCCACAGTGACTACTTACTAGTAACGTTAATATAACCGAAATTTCGATTAAGACATTATCTATTAATAACACATTACTAACTTCCAACCGATATAATTTGTCTAGACAATTTGCCTAGGGTTATTAAGTGTTCCAGGTTTCACTGACCTCTATCTTTGGACTGGAAATGGCTATGTCAAGGGTTACCGACGGTGCATTGTCGTCGATAGCAATCCAGTCCTGTCAGATGAGGCGATTGCATAGAAGCTGAGGAAGTAGGTTTTAACGTCCCTTCGACTTGGTTGGTAGAGTCTGTGCTATGATATAAAAAAGAAGGGGAAAAAAATGGGTGGTGTTCTTTTGAAACGAACCATGATATTCAGCGTGATGTGTTAGGGGAAACTACGATTATTTGGCAGTTTAAGAGCCACTTCCTTAAAGTTTCGCCTGCCGCGGTGACCGAGCGGTTCTCAGTCCGGAACCGCGCTGCTGCTATGGTAGCAGGTTCGAATCCTGCCTCGGGCATGGATGTGTGTATGTTAAGTCCCATAGTGCTCAGAGCCATTTGAACCATTTGAACCTTAAAGCTTCAACCACTAGATGACAAAAACGTTTAATGTAAGGTGACCGTATTTTCTAGCCTCAAATTCGGAAATTCGGGACAGTACAAATTGTGATATCGTACAAAACAAATAACTAATAAGCAGAATGAGATTTTCACTCTGCAGCGGAGTGTGCGCTGATATGAAACTTCCTGGCAGATTAAAACTGTGTGCCCGACCGAGACTCGAACTCGGGACCTCGGTTCCGAGTTCGAGTCTCGGTCGGGCACACAGTTTTAATCTGCCAGGAAGTTTCAACTAATAAGCAAATCAAATAAACTAAAAATGTAAGTAAAGAACTTAATTAAATGTAGTAAACACAAAATATCACTTTCATTTGTTACAAGAGTTACGTTAGTTTCTACTTTATTAATACGCTTTACGAGGAAGGAATTTGAACTTAACTAACACAATACACCGTAACATTACGTAGTACACGAAAGAATGTGATACAATTTCGCACCAACAGATGACATGTGGTGGTAGAAACCAGCTTTGTGCCTTGTGCGTAACAATGTAAGCGCATACTCTTTAGTAAAAGTAGAATCTCTTTGTCAGACTGTTCCACCAACTTAACTAAAACTGGGACTAGTAATAAAATATATCGATAGAGGTAAAATAAATATCTGGTTCGAGATAAGTCGTTTCCTAATTATTGTTAAATCTGGGACAAGTAGGTGTTCGGAATTACCGTTGAAAATTTCCGAACAGAGCTACAAAAATCGTGATTGTACCGAAAAAAAAAAATGCTTCTAACAGTCATCTCAATAAAACGTCGGACAGCTATAGACTATTGCATGTTGTTCATGAAATGTGAGATCCTATTTCTAAAAAGCTCGTTTGACATTTCTATTAGCCAAGAATAAGAAACCTTGTTTACCGCATTGTAAATTCGATTTCATTTCCAATGAGTGCCACGTCTTCACTTATCGGCTACAGTCGTTCTAGATAATAACATTCAACGGAAACACACTGCTGATCTATTCTGTTTCATTAAGATGAATCCGTTTTCGATAGCCTGGATAATTTCGTGAGTTGTACCTTGGACCGTTCTCACAGCCAAACTGGATATATCCAGCTCAGAGCCAACAAACAGGACGAGAGCTTTGGAAGCCGGTTCCAGGGCTTCTCTCTGAGGTGATGTACGTCCTAGACTAGGGGAGTGGGTGGTGGGGAGGGCGGGGGATAGGGAGAGAGGGGAGGGAGCCGGAGAAGGCTTAGCGGTCACGCTAGAGGTCCCGGCAGGCGTTGGCCGTAATCTCTGACGCGATGCCTTTGATGTTCTGGGCTCAACTGCTCGGCGGTTGCCAAAGTTAAGGGTTCCCCTCTTTCAGCCACAACTTCAGATGTGAGATTTATGAGTTATTTTTCGCTGTGTGCGGCTCTTCTAGATAACAGTTCACTCTCAGCAACCGTGTATTGTTTTATTAGATAGCGTATTCGGAAATTCAGATTAACAGTTTTTTTTTTTTCAGTAAATACTTGCAAATCAACCCGCAATCACGTCTGATTCTATGTATTTCACTTTTCCGTTTTTTTTTTTTCGTGATTGGTGTGGCGCTTGTAAAAATAGTGATATGGATGCATTTGCAGATATCTGTTACAAATGGATAATGGCATTCGTAAATTACAAGTTATTTCTAAAAGAAACTACGGGAGCTTTGTCCTATAAATGTTGTGTTAAAGCTACAGGACACGAAGTAGCTGAAATGTTCGTTCGAACTGTATGTCGCAGCTGCAAAAGAAGTAGAATGGCTAAGAGATGTTTGGGAAAGTAAAGCATATACCGGGTGGGTTTTAAATGATCATATGTTTTGTGATTGTTGGTATTTATTAGTGAACGTTACTTTGTTTTGTTACAGGACTCCGGAGAATACCTTGACCGTCCGTAGCGTCTTCTTACAATGAACGACGAGATGCCAGGAAAGTTGTGTTTAAAACAGCGCGCCCCGGTTGCTTCGTGGTTTGAAGTTTGGCGATCTGTAGCCCTCTTCCAGCGATGGTGGCGACGTGTTCATGGCCCTCATGCCACACTTGATGCTTAACCATCAGGAATTGTCACACCAAGCTAATGACAACTGGGTCAGTTGCAGATAAACCACTGGAGGACATCTTCGGTGCCGCGACCTCCAGATAATGTAGCGACAGTGAGGGACATCTTCCCGCACAGTCCTCGTAAATCAACACCCCAGGTTCTCGTGAGAGTGAAATCAGCAGGCACAGGAAGAAGGACGTGATATGGACACCCCACTACATTCAGGAGTTATCGTCGGAAGATTGCGACAGGCGGATAGTATATGGGGAAATCACGTTGTCGTGGAATAACGATTGCTCTGATTTGTACAAGAACATTATCTGGAGCGATGAGGCGGTGTTTCAGATTGGGGGATTCGTCAATCGACGCAACTGCCATTACTGGACAAAAAATCTAGGAATGACAACTGAAAAGTCACAAAGTCGACCAAAATTGACAGTCTGGTGCGGAATGACCACGGATCGCCTAATTATTCCATTCATATTGCGAGACACCATTAACAGCGATCAATATCGCCAGATGATGAATGAATACGTGTGGCCACTGATATCACAATGGGAAAATGTTGTGGATATCCTTTTTCAGCAAGACGGAGAACCACCTTATTTTGCCTGCATCGTTCGCGACTGGCTGGCCGAACACTTTGCATGACGGCTGGGACGGCCAGGACCCCATGAATAGCCTCTGAGAAGTGGCGACCTCCTGCCTTGCGACTTTTTATTGGGGGGTTGGACCAAAAAAATTGTTTACTGAACAGACGCACGCACTCTGGCCGAATTAGAGGAGAGGGTAGGAGTTGCCCTCGGAAACGTACCTGTGACTTCTGCAGAAATCAGTTGACGACTTTTCTATGCATTTACGTCGTTTGGTCGACAACGCATTAGCATATGTGGAATTTTAGAGTAGTACAGCTATACCCATGGTGCTGATGAATGGTACAATTTGTTCCCCGTGCAAGTATTCGTTATTAAAAAAATTAAGGACATTTTAAACTAGGGAGCGACTTCTCACCCACTCTGTGTATGTGAGTGTCTCCTATGTTATCGCTGGTTATTTAAATAATATTTATTTTATATATATTATATTTATATATATTATTTAAATAGTAAATAATCAGGGACAGTGAAATTTGACAGGGACACACGCACGCCCGTACGCACACACACACACACACACACACACACACACAGTGCGCAGGCTCAGTTAAATAATTAAACAGCATTTACAGACAGTGTATGGCAAAATTCACAGACTCACGACTTACATAGAGTAGAAGGGAAAACGTCAAAGACACACCGCAAGCTTGGTTTGGACAAGGACGGGAAAAGATCGGCTATTTCGTTTACAAACACACTATCCTGGCGTTCGTCTACATTGATTTAGGCAACCTATGGCAACTTGAGATTTGGCCCTCTCTCCTCCTGAATATGAGTTCTGGCATCAAACATTGCACACTTCTCTCGGTAAGGCACAAAAAAAAGTCCGAGAGCTCGAAACGTGAAATATAAACGTGAAAGCTGAAAACTAAACACTTAAAATACCTTAATGATCACCTGAAACATACAGAACAAGATGTGACCGTCGTCAGAATTTAAGCTCTATCTCTCTCACTCTGTCCCTCTCTCTCTCTTTCTCTCTCTCTCTCTCTCTCTCTCTCTCTCTCTCTCTCTCTGTCCCTCTCTCTCTCTCTCTCTCTCTCTCTCTCTCTCTGACACACGCGAAAGCACGTAGGAACCTTGAAGAGGATCAGTGGAAGGAGAAAAAACAAGAGTTCTTTTGTGTAGTAGCCAAACACATAGGGGATCTTGTTTTAAAGGAGAAACACTGCTTGTTACCGTTGCAACTTTCTAAATGTCAAGGTGATAGCCAGAAAATAAAACTGCCAAACCGCGACTTATTTTAATTCTGTAGAAAATTTTACAATCCCAACGGAACGTTGATTTTAACCTTCGATGAGGTCAGGGCAGCTGTGGTATATAATGTGAGCAAGCTGACTGACTATTGTAACACCCACACACCTTCAGGTTCGAAGGATACCTTGAAAAATGAACCATTAACAAACGATTAGTTACATAAAGTTGGCAAAGTTTAAGAAAGATGATTTTCACGTACGCCCAGCAGCACTCTCCTTTGTCTGAGTCACTGATTCACCAAGTCCAGTCACTGAAAGGCCCTGAAACAGAGAAGGAAACTTATAAGAAAGTGCTACTAGCGCCTCTTCGGTGTGGAAGCTTGCATACTACCACTTGGATGAGATCAAACGAGACAAAATCATCAGACTCCTGGTCTTTTCAGATCCATGTTGGCAAGTCGGACAAGCAGGCACGCTAGTGCTTCGTGTCTGGAACAAATTGACAGAAGAAGAGCTTGCTCAACATCTACTTGGTACTGAACCTTGCAGAGCGAACATAGATGGCATCATCAACATCTGCCGGAACGGGGTCACTGCTTACAATGATGATCAGCTTTGCACGTAATAAGCTCTGTAATTAATAGAAAACAGGTCAATAACGTAGAAAGACTACGAGGAATTTAACTTTTGAATAAACTGCAGGAACATTACTCAGTGAAGCCTCAATCTGGACTTTATTCGAGTGACTGTATAACATGCTGACTTTCACGGCACTTTACGCAGTGAAAGTTCTAAGTGGACTGATTGTAGCTTTATTCGGACAGTTATTTGAAGACTAGGTTAGGAATGTTTTTACAAAACCTTAAAATAAAAAGCTGTTACATATGCGATAAAGGTTAATACGTAGATACTTTTGGCAACCAACCTTTTCTTTAACTAGTGACTACATATCCTTAAAATGGCTTTAATACTAGGCACTGTTTCCTGAAGCGGATTTTTGGGCGTGTGTTTTTCATATCAAGATGTTGAAGCAAAGCCCATTAAGATTTTTCTAGAAACTCAAATTTATATTTATAATGTTTCATAACTTAAAATACTGTCTCAGCAGAAGTATACAATTTTGAGCACCGAAAAATTAGGGCTACAACAGAACAATACTGGATCTGAAAATATTACATTTTAAGATTCCAACATTCTGGTATGCTTGCGTTACCAGTAATTTGGATAAAGATATTTATTGAATTACGGAAGTATCAGAGAACGCGGTATGCCCTTTATAAAGAAGGAAATCTGGGCTTTCAAACATAGTGTGTCAGCCACATAAAAACTGTTATTAGTAAGGTAAGATTTTAAGTGTGGCTGGTTTTCCTGAAATGTATATTTCGTATATTTCCTCTAATAAATTGGATCTATACGAACTACTTATAATGTCGTGATATCATTTAAATGTGAATTATATTCTGAATAATAAATATTGTAAAAGTACAACTTTAAAATGAATTTGGATATTTCAAGTATATGTGAATTACACTGAACAGCCAAAGAAATTGGTACACCTAACATCGTGTAGGAACCCCGCGAGCACGCAGAAGTGTCGCAACAAGACGTGGCATGGACTCGACTAATGTCTGGAGTAGTGCTGAAGGGATCTGACACCATGACCCCCACAGGGTTGTCCATAAATCCGTAAGAGTACCAGGGATAGAGATCTCTTCTGAACAGCACGTTTCGAGGCATCCCAGATATATTCAATAGTGTTCACGTCTGCGGAGTTTGGTAGCCAGTGGAAGTGTTTAAACCCAGAAGAGCGTTCCTGCATCCACACTGTAGCAATTCTGGACGCGTGGAGTGTTGCATTGTCCTGCTGGAATTGCCAAAGTCCGTGGGAATGCACTATGGACACGAATGGATGCAGGTGATCAGACAGAGTGCTTACATACGTGTTATCTGTCAGAGTCGTATATCACTCCAACTGCACATGCCCCACACCATCACAGAGCCTCCACCAGCTTGAACAGTCCGCTGCTGACACACAGGGTCCATGCATTCATGAGGTTGTCTCCATACCCGCGCACGTTCACTCGCTCGATACAATCTGAAACGAGACTCGTCTGCCAACGTTCGTATGGCATCCGAATTGTCAGAACCCCTTAATTTGGATGGGCACAAGGTGAAATATTCTAAATTCCAGTGGATGACAAGCGCAGGCAATGTACAGGACCAGTGAGAGCCGCGGTTATGGACCAGCGATGAAAAATCAACAGATGGCCGCAAAAGCCACGTGATGACGTGGCAATGCGTCAAGGATCTCTGCCATCCAATTAAAGCTCTTCCTCACAATTCGAATACCGTCCGAACGTTGAGAGACCGTGTATCTTTAATGATCCAATGTTAAATTGGTTGTATGTATATACCTGAAGATGCGATTAAATCATCGCGAAACCGGTCGTGTATGATCCTGCAATAAAGGAATTGTTAATAGCAAATACGGCTATCAGAGGTTTTTAAAAGATTTTAAAAATTTTTAAAACATTTCTGTTATGTATCTAAGCTATGGATAACCAATTCGTAAAATCATATGTCCTTCGATAACTGGTGGGTGGACCGCTCCATTATTCGAAGAAAAGCAAAGGCATACCACCAGCTTAGAACGCCATTGTGGTGTTCAGAATTACGTGTCGCTTTTTACTTACGCCACAGCACGGAATATGAGCAGAAGTTCGGCGATTGTTCAGGGAGTGTAGTGGTGCGAACATTCCCTCGAGGTGACATGTTTGCCAAAGAACGTGTGACCAATAAATTCTTTCGTGAAAAAAAAAAAGATATTTTAATAGACTGACACTAGCTTACGCTGGTTAAAAGCACCAGTGTGAAACAAATCCGATCCGTATCTTCATCATATTTTCAGCACAGCACGTTTTGGATTCGCCTGTTGGATTTCTCTTCAGCTGTTGGTTTCCACCTGCTTCTGCTACTCGTGTTCATCTCAGGGCCGCTACCTAGCATTATCTATCACAGTAAATAAATTTTCTTTTCTTTCTTTTCCCTAGCGTTTATCTCACCTATTGCGCTTTTACAGGATTTAGAAAATTTTACTTTTATTATTCAAGTACTTGGCCGTTTGTCCTTCCACAATCGTTTTAACAAGGACAAACAAAGCACTTAGCAGTGTCGTTCAGAATATGTAGAACCTCCAACGGAACATATCTTCCAACTTTGACACCTGGTAGTGTACGTCTGTCATGAACAACGTTGTCCCACAGCCCAACCGTCGGTGATTTCCAAACAAAACTTAACGGCGATTGTTTCTATGTCGTATCGATTTCAAACCAATTTCGACTGTGCTGTGCCAAATTCGGCTACATGTTACTTAAACCCAGTTCTACTTTCGTCAATACACTTGGTTTCGCGAAGTATGTTGCTAGGTGTATTAACTTTTACTAATAATGGAAGTAAACTGATATAAAGAATCAGCAACGTTAACGACCTTTATGAATATTTTCGTCTTGACCACATTACGATTTTTTTAAATAATTTATTCCACGTTCTATTTTTCGCCGCTTGCCATCTTCGGACACAGAACCAAACAAATAAAATCCAGCAAAATGCCAATACGATTGTAAATCAAACACGAAGCAAGTGTCAAGATAAGCGTGTGATTCGGTATTTGATTTACCACGCAATCACAGTGCACTTTATATTGGTAGTTCTAAGTTTGTGTCTACGGATGGCAAGAACCAAGGCACGTAACATGGAGTGACGTAATTGTAAAAAAAAAAAAAATCTTTAAGCAATCCGGACTGAATTGTGCGTAAATGTTTAAGCACTGGATAAATAAAAAACATGCACTTTTTTTCTGTAAGAGCGTTGCACGCTGCCTTCAGCCGAGACTTTTGAAGGCCTTTTTCAGGCGGTTGAACAAGCCTGGAGAAAGAGGCCTGCCGTGTCCTTGAATGTCTGAGACATTCCCGCTGGCCGGCCGCGGTGGTCTAGCGGTCCTAGGCGCTCAGTCCGGAACCGCGCGACTGCTAAGGTCGCAGGTTCGAATCCTGCCTCGGGCATGGATGTGTGTGATGTCCTTAGGTTAGTTAGATTTAAGTAGTTCAAAGTTCTAGGGGACTGATGACCACGGATATAAAGTCCTATAGTGCTCAGAGCCATTTGAACCATTTGAACCATTCCCGCTGCAGCTTGTCTTGGTTTAGAAATGTTTCGTAAAATACAAATCAGCTTATAAGAAAACGAAATTAATTCCTGGAATGAGAGTGCGATCAATATGAACTTTGGCGAATAATCCAACTAACTCGTTTAATAATGTTATTATTAATTAGAGTACTTCATGGCATGGTTAAACAAATGTCATTATCACAGGCTGTAATGAAGATATAAATTAAAAAAAAAAGAATGAGTGGTGTTGTGTATACATTATTTGCCAGTAACCGTAAAATTTCATGGACCAGTCAATCAGGCAGCATGCTCCCCACTGACATCACTTCTCGGCAAGCACTTGTATTTGAGAAAGCTTTTGAACTGGGTTACCTGCCGATAACTCGCGTTGGCACGGTTTTGTTGCATGTTAACTCGGAACATTGTTTGAGAAATTATGTTTAATGGTTGTTGACTGGTATTGTTTACGTACCTGTTCTCATCCTACGTTACTTTTTATCATAATTACTCGATCTGATGTTGGCAGTAGCCGAAATATGACTGAAGTACTGTATATACAGGGTGAAGAAAAATTCTCCTACTCGGAAATTGCAGCGTGATTCCTAACGTGCTAGCAATATAAACACGTCTCTCACAAAATTTCATCCTGCTCATATTTCCGGCAGTAAATGAACGTTAAAGATTGACAATCTGGCAACACTGCAGTCACGTGTACGGTAACTATAACTGTCAGCATAAAAAGGTAGTGCGGCGCGGAGTAGCCGAGCGGTCTTAGGCGCCTTGTCACGGTCCGTGGGCCACCCCCTTTCGGAGGCTCGAGTCCCCCCTGGGCCATGGGTGTGTGTGTGTTGTCCTTAGCTTAAGTCTGTTTAAGTTACATTAAGTAGTGTGTAAGCCTAGAGACCAATGACCTCAGCAGTTTGGTCCCATAGGAACTTAACACCACCAAAAAGGTAGTGCCGTGCAGTTGGTGCAGTGGACAGCGTTGGGGGCTGGCATGAGGGGGTCAAGGGTTCGATTCTGGGCCGAAGCGTATTTGTTTTTATTTGCTAAATGTAGTCAGCGTGATATAGTATCTGGTATCTTAGTCGCCGTATAGTGATTACGGTGGGTCTTCTACAAAACATTTCCACTTACATACTACGATCACAGAAATGGAAGTCCAATTGTTTTCAGTTGACAGCTTTTAAAGAAGCCTTTTGGACGTCGTGGATGCGAACTGTTACATACCACTACATCTACTAGATTTCGAACCTGTTTTCCGTATACCAACAGACCCTTCGATTCGTACCATTTATTATTCTTGCCACGTTTAAGTCCATTAGATTTGGTTATGGCCTTACTCAACCAGTAGGCCTAGCAACGTGCTTTGAAAATAATTTCCAAACATTTACTATGCAAATGTCTGATACACGTGACTTAAGAAACTACAGTATTATACGGCGGAATGAAAGTGGGAAATAAATCCAAATCCGCCTCAACTCGGAATCGAACTCTCAACTCTCTGCATGCTAACCCAAAACGCTTTGCACCAGCTCCACCGCACTGATCCCATATGCTGACAGAGATGGTTACCGTAAATGTGAGTACAGTGTTGCCAGATTGCTAATCTTTAACGTCCGTTTACTGCCGGAAATATGTGCAGGACGAAATTTTGTGAGAGACATTTTTGTATTGCTGGTACGTGGGGAAATGCGCTGCGAAATCCGAGTGCGCGAAGTTTCCTTCACCCTGCATACCAACTTCTCGCTCCGGCTCTGAGAACGTTGCGGTGTCCACCGACCAGCCACCGTGTCATCCTCTGCCAAGGGCCTCAGCCGGATGCGGTGAGGAGGCTGCGATCGCGGGTCTCTCCGGGCCCTTATCAGTCGCTACTCCTGATTCAAGTTAGTTGTTCCTCACTCGGACTCAAGAAGCGGAGCGCACCCGTTCCAGCCATCCAAAGAAGGAACAAATCTTTGGCAATGCCGGAAATTGAACCCGAGTCCCTCATATGGCAATCAGCCACGTTGAACGTTCTCGTACAGAGACAGGCAGGAAGTAATTAATTGTTAAAAATCGTTAATGATGTAGACAGAATTATTCACACGAATGAGATTCTGCTACGTCTTCTTGTTTAGAAAACCTTAGCACTGGGCCGTCTTTTATTGTGTCTGATAATAAAAAGACGGTAGAGCACGAGGGGACCAATACAACGTGATACTCTGCAAGTTGCTCTGGAGATTTAACAACGAAACTTTGTCCTCTAACTCCTTGCTTGCTGGCCACTTTCTGATCTGTAATTAGCACAGACGCTTGTCCTCCAAAGTTGACGTCAGGGCAGTATCTTACCACCACGGTAAAGCACGAATAATTCCTGGAACGTCTTTCGTCGGAGGACTTTGTCCCGAAGCTATTACAGCGGCCCTTGCTGTAATTAGCTTGTTTGTCGTTGCCAGTACCGCATTCGTGGCTGCTGTTATCTTGATAGTAACGGCCCGCTACTGCATTGTGCAACGGAAACGCGGGCACACTGTACGACTGAGAAACAGCGGCGAGATCGCTAGTCTGTCATACGGCGAGCGAAGTCTCTTAAGCTGCCACAGTTACCAGGCCACTGCGTCTGGCGATTCATTTAGACGGCCGTCTGCTGCCAACTAACGCAGAGAAATTACTCGAGCAGCGTCGCGCTTAATTATCTGCCTCAAAGTTATATTTAACTTAACACAAGCTACACGTTTCGAACATGTTTTGCTCACCTTCAGGCGTTTAACACACAGACACATACGTTATTAAACGATAAAATGACTTGACTAGTGGAAATCAACACAGAAATGGTAAAGCTACAATTTTGTGCAATGCTGTTGAGTTGGACATCACAGCCGGTGGTGAACGCATGCAGATTGTTTTACACCGTTACTATGGAGCAATACTGGTATGATACATTTTTAACATGTCAGTTGTTTAGTTACGATATCGACGTAGTATCCCCTTCAGGTTCTGTAACGTTAAAATAGCCGGCCGCTGTGGCCGAGCTGTTCTAGGCGCTTCAGTCTGGAACGCGCCACCGCTACGGTCGCAGGTTCGAATCCTGCCTCGGGCATGGATTTGTGTGATGTCCTTAGGTTAGTTAGGTTTAAGTAGTTCTAAGTTCTAGGGGACTGATGACCTCAGATGTTAAGTCCCATTGTGCTCAGAGCCATTTGAACGATTTTAAGCGTTGAGCTAGAGCAACGACAGTGACTGGGATCTATTTCACTGTACAACACGTTTTTATATCGATGTAAACGTTACACACTTTTAACAGTACGGCAGCCTTGCAGTGTGTGGCCTGGTGTCAACTATTGCTTCTTTCACAAGGTTATTCACGATAATGAGTGTTAGACAGTCTATTTTTCACACTGGCGCGTCTTAAAATATGTCGCATTAAAACTGGCTAAATGTTACTAAAGAATTTAAAGTTTTTAAACTCAGTTACCTAATTGAGAATACACTGAAGCGCCAAAGAAACTAGTATAGACATGTGTATTCAAATAAAGAGATATTGGAAATTGTTGGTAAGGTCTTATGGAACCAAACTGCTAAGGCCATCGGTCCGTAAGCTTACACACTAAGTAATCTAACTTAAACTAACTTATGCTAAGGACGACACACACACCCATGCCCGAGGGAGGACTCGAACCTCCGACGGGGGAAGCCGCACGGATTCTTACAAGGCGCCCTAAAGAAATATGTAAGCAGGTAGAATACAGCGCCTATATAAGACAAAAAGTGTCTGTGCAGTTGTTAGATCGGTTACAGGTGCTGCTGCGACAGGTTATCAACATTTAAGTGAGTTTGAACGTGGAGTTATAGCCGGAGTACGAGCGATGGGACACAGCATATTCCAGGTAGCGATGAAGTGGGGATTTGCCCGTACCACCATTTCACAAGTCTACCGTGAATGTCAGGAATCCTGTAAAACATCAAATCTCCGACATCGATGAGACTGGAAAAACATCCTGCAAGAACGGGACCAAAGACGACTGAAGAGAATCGTTCAACGTGACAGAAGTGCAACCATTCCCCAAATTGCTGCAGATTTCAATGCTGGGCCATCAAAAAGCGTCAGCGTGCGAACCATTCAACGAAACATAATCGATATGGGCTTTCGGAGCCGACGGCCCACTCGTGTACGCTTGATGAATGCACGATACAAGGCTTTACGCCTCGGCTGGGCCTGTCAACACCGAAATTGGACTGTTGATGACTGGAACCATGTTGCCTGGTCGGACGAGTCTCGTTTCAAATTGTATCGAGCGTATGGACGTGTACGGGTATGGAGACAACCTCATGAACCCATGGACCCTGCATTTCAGGAGAGGACTGTTCAAGCTAGTGGAGGATCTGTAATGGTGTGGTGCATGTGCAGTTGGGGTGATATGGGACCCCTGATACGTCTACATACAACTCTGACAGGTGACCGTACTTAAGCATCCTTTCTGATCACCTGCGTCCATTCATGTCCACTTTGCATTCTGGTGGACTTGGGCAATTCCAGCAGGACAATGCGACATCGCATACGTCCAGAATCGGTACAGAGTGGCTCCAGGAACACTCTTCTGAGTTTAAACGCTTCCTCTGGCCACTGAACTCCTCAGACAGGAATATTATTGAGCATATCTGGGACGCCTTGTTACGTGCTGTTCGGAGAAATCTTAATCCCCTCGTATTCTGACAGACTTATGGACAGCCCTGCAGGATTCACGGTGTCAGTTCTCTCCGGCACTGCTTCAGACGTTAGTCGAGTCCATGCTACATCGTGTTGCGGTACTTCTGCGTGCTCTCGGGGGCCCTACAGGATATTAGGGAAGTGTACCACTTTCTTTGGCTCTTCATTATATGTCAGGCCTGGTAATCTAGCGGAGCAGGCACGTTAGCTCAGCGTGTTTGGTCGTAATAAAAAAAAAAACTGAGAGTAGTTTTCAGCGATGAATCTGAAGTGGTGTCATGTGACGTTCCCCCAGACCAAATGTCCGCGCGAGGTAGCCGTGTGGTCTGAGGCGCCTTGTCACGGTCCGCGCGGTTTCCCCGTCGGAGGTTCGAGTCCTCCCTCTGGTATGGGTGTGTGTGTCGTCTTTAGTGTAAGTTAGTTTAAGTTAGATTAAGTAGTGTGTCAAATTTCCAAACATCCTAGACCAAACGCCGAGAACAACGACAAACAATATGAAAAAAGCGGTAAAGCGCTTGACTGGAAGCCAAGAAGTCACGGAATCGAATCGCGGTAGGATCTTCGATTTTTCAGTTTACGTTTTAACTGAGCCTTCACTTCTCAACTATGTGAGGAGTTGCCAGAAAGGACACGTGGTTCTCGGATACCACTTTAAACTGTAAGTCCCCTTTCTCCGGTTGGGTAAGTAAGGTAGGTTACGACTAGCAAGTCACCGAAGTGGCGTCGTGTAGGACGATCTGACCAGGGCAGTAGTGAAACGAAATTATTATTATTATTGAGAGTATTATTTACTTTTGTTTTGTTATGGATGATTTTTAAAAACTCAAAATAATTTATTTATTGTATGGCTTACAAAATTGTATGTTACAAGTACATACATACCAATGAAACTGGAGAACCGGCGGTAGCTAAAAGAAGCTGTAACATCCGTTTCCCATCATAACTGGATATCCAGACTCTCCAGCAGGTTGACTGCTGCAGATGTTACGTCTGCAAAATCTTTCCAAGCACCCATGAATTTTCCTTCTGAGCAGTCAGGCAAAATACGGTTCAGTGTTTCTTCCGATGTTCCGCAGTCACATGGGTCATCATCGGTCATTACCAATTTATGTAGCGTTGCTATGATCAGGGCGTGGCCAGTTCTGAAACGCTCGACGTAGCTCCATATGCACAATGGATATGAATGGATGCAGGTGGTCACAAATGGCGATTACGTATGTATCACTTATCAGAGTCGTATCTCCAACTGCACACGCTCCACACCATCAGAGCCTCCACCAGCATGAACTGTCCCCTACTGAGATATAGCTTCCATGGATTCAAGAGGTTGTCTCCATACCCATACACGCCATCCGCTCGGGGTAATGTGAAACGAGACTCGTCCGACCAGCCAACATATTTCCAGTCATGGACAGTCCAATGTCGGTGTTGACGGGCCCAGGCGAGGTGTAAAGTCCTGTGTCGTGCAGTCATCCAGCGTACACGAGTGGGCCTTCGGCTCCGAAAGCCCAGCACTGGAATCTGCAACAATTTGGGGAAGAGTTGCACTTCTGTCACGTCGAACGATTCTCTTCACTTTCGTTAATCCCATGCTTGCAGGATCTTTTTCCAGCTGCAGCGATGTCGAAGATTTGATGTTTTACCGGATTCCTCATATTCGTGGTGCACTCGTGAAGTAGTCGTACGGGAAAATCCCCACTTCATCGCTACCTCGGAGCTGCTGTGCCCCATCGCCCGTGCGCCGACTATAACACCACGTTCAAACTCACTTAAATCCTGATAACCTGCCATTGTAGAAGCAGTAACCGATCTAACAACTGCGGCAGACACTTGTTGTCTTATGTAGGCGTTGCCGACCGCAGCGCCATATTCTGCTTTTTACGTATCTCTGCATTTGAACAAGAATGCCTACACCAGTTTCTTTGGCGCTTCAGAGTATTTCTTGGTTAGTTAGTTCCCGAGGACTGGATGGTTGGATCTATTTTTACCTACCTTCTTATGACCATACGAAGCTCGTCCACCGGTTGCTCTGTTCTTGTTAGATCGCAGCTATCTGGGGAGAAGTCGCCGTTGTTTGCCCAGATTGGTTGTCTAGATTTTAGTCGAGTGCATGATAAGTTGTTCAGTGTTTCATGAACTGGTATGTTTCTGGATCTTTTGAGTTTCGTCCATTGATGCGTTACTGGTTGTTGTTGTTGTCGGAGATTTGGAGGGGCAATACTGGCGTTTACTGACCGCCATGGTGTTGGTGTGGATTCGGCTGGTTCAAAATGGTTCAAATGGCTCTGAGCACTATGGGACTTAACTTCTGAGGTCAACAGTCCCCTAGAACTTAAAACTACTTAAACCTAACTAACCTAAGGACATCACACACATCCATGCCCGAGGCAGGATTCGAACCTGCGATAGTAGCGGTCGCGCCGTTCCAGACTGTAGCGCCTAGAACCGCTCGGCCACTTAGGCCGGCGGTGTGGATTTAAGAGCGCCTGTTGCGATCTCCATTGCGTCGTTTGGACGGACATCTGTTTCGTTGACAGGGCTGCTTCAGCTCCAAATAAGAGTAGATACCGCAGCACGCCGACTTACGGTCACCTCCTCTCCCGCCCCCCACATACTCCACAATAGCCAATACGTCAGCACAACACTGCACAGAACTGTAGTTTCAGTATTTCTGTATTCTTTAGATCAGTTATCGAATTAGGCCAAACAAAGCAAGTCCCGACAGATGTGAATACTAACGAACCATCAGTTTAATAAGTCACGGTTGCAAAACAGTGACACGAATTATTTACAGATGAATGGAAAAACGTATAAGTCGACGTTGAGAAAGATCAGCTTGAGTTGCAGAGAAATGGAAGAACATACGAGGCAATACTGACCCTATGATTTATCTTAGGAGATAGGTTTAAAAAAGCAAACTTACGTTTATTTATAGGATTTGTAGGTTTACGGATAGCTCTTGACAATGTGTACTCGGCTACACTTTCCGAAATTTTGAAGGTAGCAGGGATAAAATACAGTGAGCGAAAACTTATTCACAATTTTTAAAGGAACCGGACTGTAGTTATAAGAGTCTGACATGAAAGGGAAATAAGTAATAGTCGTAGAACTTACTTGAATTACGCATGAGATTACAGAGGCTTGGCAGCAGAATATTCTGCAGGAGTATTCTTCTCCAAAGGGCTCACACGTATTTGGTTGCAGCTTCTTGCAGCGTAGTGGTAGCTGCGCTTGCGTCACAGCCGAGAAGTGTTCCTTTTTACGTGGAAAACGCATTCATGATAGGTAAACTGCCGTGGAGGAAGCATAAAACTTCTGTGGTTTTACTGAGACTGCGTGTTACATGAACTCACCAGACCTTGTGACGGAAGTGATGAAAACGTCTGTGTGCTTGCATCATTGTATTTCTCCATTAAGGCAACGAAGTGTGGGGAGGAAAGACAAATTCTTCTTCGACATACCATACGGAAATTGCGACCACTGTCAGTACACTGTAAAAACACCGTCTGGGTCATTCACATTTTTATTTTTATTTTTATATACCACCATTTTCGAACTGGTGTACTGACCATCCGAGGATTTGTGTACTAGGTCGAAAGCGGTTATCCAAATGAAAAAAAAAATGTAGTTATTGACCCAAACGATACTTTTACAATGTGTAAATCCATATGTTTCCAAGTAATGTCTGTTTTCATAGCAAGTAGACGCGTCAACGTTCTGGCTCCAATTCATAGAATATGTACACTGATCAGTCAGAACATTATGACCATCGACCTACTATCGGTACAAACGCGTCCAGGCGATAGCGGCGTCACACGGAGAGGAATGACAGCTAGTCAGACACACGCAGGGTGCATGTAGTATCAGTGAGCGTGCTGTCCACTTGTAGAATGGGGAAGGCGTGCGATCGATCTGAGTTTGACCGAGGGCGGATTGTGATGCTCCAGAGGCTCGTCACGAGCATTTCTGAAACTGCACGACTTACCAGGTGTTCGAAGAGTGCTGTGGAGAGTGTCTCCAACACGTGGCGAAAGTAGGGTGAAACCACGTCCAGGCGTCGTGGGGTTGGACGGCCACCCCTCATTACAGGTGTCGCAGGTCGTAGGCTGGACAGACTGGTAAAATAGGGCAGCCGGCGAACTGTGGCGGAACTAAAATCAGACTTTAATTCCGGACAGAGTACAAGTCTATCTGAACACACAGTGCGTCAAACACTCCTAACGATGGGCTTCTGCAGCCGACGACCCATGCATGTGCCAATGTCAACACCACGACATCGGCAACTACGACTGAAATGGGCACGTGACCATCGGAACTGAACGTTGGCGCAGGGGCAGAGCGTTGCATGGTCTGACGAATCCCGTTGCCTTCTTCAGCATGCCGATAAGAGGGCGCGAATATGTCGTCTTCCAGAGGAACAGCTCCGTAATATCTATACAGCCGGACAGAGACAAGCTGGTGACGGCTCCATTATGCTCTGGGGAACATGAAGGGGGCATCCGTGGGTCCAATGGAACTCGTGCAAGGCGCTATGAGGGCCAAGGAGTATCGTACACCGGCTGCAGATCATGTATACCCCTTTACGATGAACATGTTTCCTGATGTCAGTGGCATTTTTCAACAAGATAACGCGCCATGTCACAAGACCACGAGTGTGATGGAATGCTTAGGAGAACAGAGTGATGAGTTCCAATTGATGTGCTGGCCCCTCAACTCGTCAGATCTGAACCCGATCGAACACATCTGGGATGTGATTGAACGCGGTGTCAGAGCTCATCGCTCCCAGTCCCCAAAATTTAACGGAAACAGGTGACGTTTGTGTGCAGATGTGGTGCCAACTGCCTCCAGTGACCTACCAAGGCCTCATTACTTCCATGACATGACGCGTCGCCGCCGTTATTCGTGCCAAAGGTGGAAATACGAGTTTTTATGTAGGTGGCCATATATGTTCTGGTTGATCAGTGTACATTGAAGGCTGACGCACTGGGCTCCAACGTTCAGACACGACCTAAAAATAACGATGAAATGGTGATACGTTCACACTCGACCACGTCCAACTGCCGAGAACTGAACTCAAAATGAGGTAATAAGAGGACGCCTGTCTTACAGAAGTAGTGATACAGTTTCAGCGTTGAGGAGCTAGCATTTTTAGTTTTCCAACATATCAATGACCAAAGCGGAATTCATTATGGATGTTCCTTACAATCGTAATATGGTAAATTCGATTCACTTGCTATGACCTGTAAGCACAAGGAAAGTGTAGTATAATATTACAAATATTTAAAAACATGAACATTTATTTGATTAATTTAGTATACAGAAAAGAATAACAATATGTATGGATTGGTTCATATCATGCTCTGCTTTATTCCTTGCGTCTCGTTTTCTTTCTAATTGCTACGTTAACTGAAGTGTAACTGATTGATTATTTCCGCGCTGAAGCGATTTTCATTTAAAAAGCTTATCTTGACGCCTGTTACTTCCTGTTTATGCGATGTGTAAGCTTGGATAACTTTTTTCCACTATTTCAAAATATTCTCGTGCAAACTTTCTAATGAATGGTGAAAACAGGGCAAGATAAGATTAAAAAATAACAGCACAGTTCACTGTTGTAACATAAGTGAGAGCGGCGAGAGTAGTTTCAACTTGGGGTACTAAGCAGAAGACAGAGTTGCGCTTGATCAGTGCTGTGACATCATCGTTCCATCAACGGAAAAAATTCCTTCCAGAAAATCCTTGGCGTGACGTGACGTGGCGTGACTTAACGTGTCGTTACGTTGACAACTGGTACGAATGCCGCCGTTTGAAACTCTCTGGAATGTTTTGGCGTGACGTGATGTTACGTGACGTGACTTACAGTGTCCATCGTCAACCCATCGAGAAGGAAGTTGCAGGGACTTCCAGAATATACTTACGTTTTCGTACAACACAAGTCATTGTATTCTCCATGAGAGAGAATGCTTGGTACAGTTACTACTCCATTCTTTACCAATTCCACTCGCACACTGAGAGGAGAAAAAATAACAGCCCTTTGCCACCTTTCGTATCGTCATCTATCTCACGCGCACTTATAATCCTTACACAGAATACAGACAGCGGAACGATTTCGCCGTCTATCTGAAATTTTAGTTCTGTCTGTGTTTCGGTAAAAGAAAATGCCCTTCCAACGACTTCCGTTTCAGTTGCATGAACACATCCGTCATATTTTGGCCGTGAGTAAACTTCTTAAGCGTATAAGAAAATAACAATACCATCTAAGGAAAAAAAAAACAGAAAGGAAGCAACGCGCCACGAAGGAGCTGTGCAAATTCTTAACAAATTGATATTCATACAGGTACCAAAAGAAAAAATTATAAACTTTGGCAGCCGATGGATGAATGTGTGACGCTGCTGTGCAATTTCACCGCGCAGCTGGCAACGTAGTAAACAGATGACATGTCGATACCAGGGCAAAAAGCCTTTGCAAATTTCATCCCGTGTACTCTGCCGGATAGTAACTATGTCTCACAAACAGGCGCGTCAACAACATATGCAGATGGCAGTATTTCAGAGAGGACAAGTAGATGGGGCCAAAGAAGCCGGATGGAGTAATCGGCGAATCACTCGACATTTGTATAGGAGCGATGTCACTATTCGGCGATGTTGGCAGGAATAGGTGAATCATTGCCGAACAAGAAGGAAGCGGTCGACCTAGAGAGACGACAGAACGTAAGGACTGAGTAATCGTCAGAAAGGCACTGAGAGCCCTAGATTCATCATTATCATCGATCCAACGTGCAACTGGTGCTTCTGTGACCACAAGGACCATTGATACGCAGCCCACAGAGAGGGGGCTGAGCTCACGGCGCCCCTTGCGCAGACTACCATTGATCTCTGTACACCAAAAAGCCCGTTTGCAGTGGGGTCAGGCACACTCGGCTTGGAATCTTGTTGACTGGTGTATAATTATCTTCAGTGATGGGTCCAACTTCGAAACGAGCCGTGATGACCAGCGAAGAGCCGGATGCTGTGTCGAGCGGTTCTGGGCGCTTCAGTCCAGAACCACGCGGCTGCTACGGTCGCAGGTTCGAATCCTGCCTCGAGCATGGATGTGTGTGATGTCCTTAGATTAGTTAAGTTTAAGTAGTTCTAAGTTCTAGGGGACTGATGACCTCAGCTGTTAAGTCCCATAACGCTAAGAGCCATCTGAACCATTTTGAACCAGCGAAGACATGTCTGGGGCCATCCCGGATGGTGGTGGGATACCAACCAGAATGTCGCCCGCCATAAGGGCCGACGACCAGGAGTGATAGTCTGGAATGTCATTTCATGTCATAGCAGGACACCTGTGGTTGTTATCCACGGCACACTTACAGCACAGCGGCACGTCGACGATGTTCTACGTCCTGTTTTATTGCCCTTCACGGCAACCCGTCGTGGGCTTACATTTTAGGAAGGTAATGCCCACTCGTACACGGCGAGCGGTTTTACTGCTTGTCTCCTTGTCTTCTTGCTTGCCAAGCCCTATCTTTCTCCCAGAGTGAGAACGTTTTAAGTATTATGGGCAGGGCCCTCCAGCCAGCTCTGGATTCTGACAATCAACGTCCCAATTGGAAAGAATTTGGCACGCTATCGGTCAGGAGGACCTCCAACAACTCTATCAGTAAGTACCAAGGCGAATAAGTACTTGCATAGGGGCCAACAGGTTACTGACTTGCTCAATTTGTGAAGCTCTTTATCTTGAATAAGTCATCGGATTTTTCTGAAATTGTAATCATTTGTTTGTCTGCAAATGGACATCACATCTGCCGATTTCCGTTCCATTCGGATAATTTCTCCGTGGTGGGTCGTTTCTTCTTGGTGTTAGACGGTATGTAATTTATGTTCAGAAACTAATCACAAAAACGTTATGGCGTACTCCAGGAACAGTGTCCCTCTTGCAGCAGTACGTACTACTCGACCAATTCTTTGACGATCAACGCGCTTATTGAACGGGCCAGTCACGTATCACTCAGCTCTTCTCTGAATATTTTCGTCTTCCGTTAATATAACTTATCCCAAACAGACGCACGAACCTGAAAACGACCAAAGGCATAAAATTTTCCTGTAAATGTGTGCCTGTTGTGATTTCCGATATCCCTTATACTTGCAACCGAGAACTGCTTTACACCTAGACGCCTCAATCTGCAGAGGTTTCAGGGACGCTGGAGAGGCTTGGAAGGCCTAAGTCAAACATCGATGAGTAAAGGTGGAAATAACTTTATTCAGTAACAGAATAAGTTATAATATGACACAATGTGAGGGTATTGTACGATTAATCATCGGATGTGCTTTCCACATTACAAGTAACAGGATTAATATTTTTCATACAGAGACAAAAAACATAAATTGAAACGGCATTTATTACATCGAATGAATCCTGTTTTTCCGCATGTCGAAGGAATCTCCAGAGTTTCTAAGTAAAACCGAAGCTTGTTGACATTTTGAAAAATTTCTCTTTCTTCCGACAATTTTGGTATAAACCATGCCTAACGTAACATTTTCGTAAATATCGGTGCCGAAAACTGGCGTCGTACAATTCAATATATTTTAACAGGATAACAAGAAGCAATTTTTACGAAGCTTGAGCGCTAACCATGCGACTGCAGCCGTCTTTCCCTTAACGACGCGACGCACCGGTAAATCACCGGCGCATAAAACTTTTCTTGCGGTTTTATCGGAATTGTTTAAGTAGTACGCCTTACTACTTGCAGATTATGAACTATTGAAACTGTACAAAGTTCGAATACGCAATCCGAACGTTGTGGCCTCCCCTTGTAAAATACGGCCACACTTATGATCTTGAAATATAAATATTGGAACACAAAATGTGGAGGACATAAATAGTATTGGCTGTTTAGGACTAATGTATTACCCGTACTCCTTGAACAATTTCTGAAGATGCCACAAAAAGGCGAAACAGATCAATAAAGCTTCTGTTGTCATTGCAGCCTAGACTGGTTGTTATAGGAATGTGAAATCCTCACGAGTGATTACATATTATGTAACTGAAGGTGGAGAGGGAGAAAGGAAAGAAACTAATGATATCAGCTGCATCGGCACTTCATGCGGAATCAGTGGCGATGAGTGAAAACGTGTACGGGGCTGGAAGTCAAACAGAGGACCTCCTACTTACTAAGCAGTTGCGTAAACCACCTCATCACCTGGACACACTGTGAGTCACACATGAGCAGACTACCTCGGTACGCTCCCTGGCCGACTCACACTCCCATGTAGCGCCACCTATCCACAGTCCCCACTCCACAGTCCCCACCCACCCCCTTCATGCTCGCTAATTTTAGATTAGCGCTGGAGGTCGAACGTAAATGCGCATCTGCACAATTGCTGAAGGTTGTGGATTCACTGCCCATCCAAAAGAACAGACACAACCCATTCCTATAATTAATTTGCTTCGATGGGCAATGAATCCACAATCCTCAGGTAATGTGCGGATACACATTTACATTCGACCTCCAGCAGGAATCTAAAATTAGCGAGCATGACGGGGACTCCACATAGGTGGCGCTAGGTGGGAGTGGGAATTGGCCGGGGAGCGTGCAGAGACTGTCTGCTCATGTGTGATGCACAATGTCTCCAGTTGGCACAGTGATTGACGCAACTACCTATAAAGCAATAGATCCTGGTTTCGAGCCCAGTCTAGCATACATTTTCACTCTTCATCGCTGATTCACCATGAAGTCCCGATTCAGTTGATATCATTAGTTCCTTTCCTTTCTCCCTCTCCGCCGGCCGAAGTGGCCGTGCGGTTAAAGGCGCTGCAGTCTGGAACCGCAAGACCGCTACGGTCGCAGGTTCGAATCCTGCCTGGGGCATGGATGTTTGTGATGTCCTTAGGTTAATTAGGTTTAACTAGTTCTAAGTTCTAGGGGACTAATGACCTCAGCAGTTGAGTCCCATAGTGCTCAGAGCTATTTCTCCCTCTCCACTTTCAATTACATAAAAGACTAATTTACTAACTGAAAATGTGGTGTCACCGCCAGACACCACACTTGCTAGGTGGTAGCCTTTAAATCGGCCGCGATCCGGTAGTATACGTCGGACCAGCGTGTCGCCACTATCAGTGATTGGAAACCGAGCGCCGCCACACGGCAGGTCTAGAGAGACTTCCTAGCACTCGCCCCAGTTGTACAGCCGACTTTGATAGCGATGGTTCACTGACAAATTACGCTCTCATTTGCCGAGACGATAGTTAGCATAGCCTTCAGCTACGTCATTTGCTACGACCTAGCAAGGCGCCATTATCATTTGCTATTTATCTTGTGATGCATGTACCGTCAGACCGATGTTCACCAATTATGGATTAAAGTTAAGTATTCCCGCAGCTACGTACGTTCTTTGCTACTATAACTTCCTTTACCTGTTCCAGACCTCACGCCAGCCTGCGTGAGCTTAAACGCGTGCCCTTCGGCCTCCCGTCCTAGTGGATTGGCTGTCTTGCCAGTCCACAAAAGAAAATATATCACTAAGGCCGGTGCACCATTGCAACAGAGTGGGAGATCTTACTGGATTGGTTGTTGACAGCAGGTACGCCAGTCTGTGACTTTGCATCTATACCTGGCTGGAATTTTACCTGTCATTCAGCCGACCGTCGTGGCCGAGCGGCTCTAGGCGCTTCAGTCCGGAACAGCGCTGCTGCTACGGTCGCAGATTCGAATCCTGCCTCGGGAATGGTTGTGTGTGGTATCCTCAGGTTAAGTCTAGGGGACTGATGACCTGAGATGTTAAGTCCCGTAGTGCTTAGAGCCGTTTGAACCTGTCAGTCAGCAAGACCAGCCACATGAAGAACTCATATCTCAATCAGCTGAAGAGTATCCTGCGTTAAATGTAGCTTGTAGTTTCTAGAATTCCTTGTCATTTTCGGAACTTAGTTTTCATTATCTGAAAGTCGGATGTGAAATTTGTAAAGCGATATATATAAAAAATGTAAACGGCTCTAATTTTTTGTGGGCAGTCAGGGAGCTGTCATGCCTCCCTCCGCCCCCGCCCTTCGTACGGGCGCCTGCACTTCACGCAGTTCGCTAAACCTGCCAGATGCATCGCCACCTAACACTTATCTTGGGTGAGCCCAGTGGGAAGCAGCTCCAGCCTGCGCTGACAGCGGTTCCTGGTAAACAATCGCGGGCCGCGTGCCGTAGGTAGCTGCAGCTCGAGTCCCGCCGCGTACAGCAGCCACGGCGGAGACAGCAGACCGCGGGTCGCCTTGACCTTTGCAGCGGGCGAGCGGCGTTGGCTGCGTTGTTTGGCCGCCCTGCGCGGCGCCAGGCCGACAGGAGAGAGAGAGCAGAGCGACCACAGCCGTCCTCCCGCGGCTGCAGTGTCCGCGCCACTCCGGCCGTACGTAACGGGACGGGCAGCTGCAAGGGCGGACCGCTACCGACTCACCTCCCAGAGAGCGGCGTATTATCTGTGAACAGTTACTGGGCGTCCCGGCGTGGAGATGTGGAAGAATAAACCTGGTCCGCTTCTAACCTCACTAACGGATTGGAAATGGACACTTCTGTATATTTTGAGTCATAGCCAGACAAAAACAATCGAAGTGTAAGTTTTCTACGTCCTCCTCGATAGCTGCCCGTCAGTTCAGCAGATTTTTAATCGAAGGGGCCCGGGTTCGTTTCCCGGCAGTGGCGGAGATTTTCTCCTCTCGGGGAATGGGTGTTGCGTTGTTCTCAGGATTTACATTTCACTATTGAGATGGCTGTATGCCCACGTCCCGTAAGGCATTAAGTTTTAAAAAGAAGTTTTATAAGATTTCCCTTACTTGTGTGTAGTTCCAGTGTTCTGTCAAGCCCCCGTCAGTGCAAGAACTTTCGAGACTGGATTAATAAAGAAACATACAAAAGTTAAGATCGCGGTTTTAACGCTCGCGCAGTTTCTCCTCCTCACCCACTTCAATATAACGCACAGAACATTCATATAGCCATGTGGGACTGTCAGAAAACGACTTCATCGGATTGGCGTCTAACTCGCGCGTCACACTGGTTTGTTAAAAATGTTAAATGTGTGTGAAATCTTATGGGACTTAACTGCTAAGGTCATCAGTCCCTAAGCTTACACACTACTTAACCTAAATTATCCTAAGGACAAACACACATACTCATGCCCGAGGGAGGACTCGAACCTCCGCCGGAACCAGCCGCACAGTCAATGACTGAGCGTCCTAGACCGCTCGGCTAATTCCGCGCGGCCATACTGCTTTGCATCGTTTTCTGGTAGGTTCGTATTGACAACACCAAGTCTCGTCACGATTGATCATTTTTTCCCAGAAGTAGTTGTCCACATTTTTCATTTCAATGCAGACGCGTCAGGCATCCATGCATCTCTGTTTATTGTTTTATACACATTTTTTATTTCAAGTTATTGTCTTTCACTTCATTCCCAAGCAGCTTTCTCAATAGTGGCAAGACACTGTCTTTGATGCGATTTTCTCGTCAATAACGACGGTATGAATGTAGGGATAACGCAACACCCAGTCGTCGAGTAGAGAAAATCTCTGAACCGGCACAGAATCAAACCCATGTGCCATCGTTTAACGATGTGCTGCACTGACCGCGCAGCAACTGAGGTGGATTTGTTTATTGTTCGTTGCACTCACTTTTCTATTCTTTGAAACATTCCGGACGACGTCCTGTACACTAGGTTTACTGAGGCTGCTCCATTGCAATTTGTTCAGTTCATTGTTAAAAATTTGTGACCCAACAACGCTGAGACACCACGGACACTCTTAACACTACCTGCTCACAACTGACTGGTCATGAGCACGTCTGTTGTTTCAAGCTGCCACCGCAGTTACTGCAGTGATGTCATTAGTATTGGCACAAAGTATGTTCTAGCCCAAAGTACCGTTATCCAAGATGGCTGCGATGACCTCATCCAAGATAGCGGCCGCGACGTCATCCAAGATGGCGGATTTTGGCGGGAAGTTTGAATTTTGCCGGGAAGAGAGGACAATTGGGCTACCTTCACTAACCTAACCCCCCTCAACCCCCCCTCCTCTCCCCTCCCCTCCCCCAGACGAAAGGCAGGAAGTTCAAATTCCAACAGGATAAAGCATCACACCACAGTTATCTCTACTAACCTAAGAAAATCGCAGGAAGAAAGGTCACTTGGGATACCTCCACTAACCTGACCCCCCTCCCCTTCCCTCCCCCAGAAAAATGGCAGGAAGTTTAAATTCCAACAGTATAATGCATCACACCAAATAACATAAGAAAAAGACTCGACCAGTGCTGGACATAAGTCTTTATTTTGCAGGCACCAGTCTTTATTAAAGTAATTTCATGCAAGACAGCCATCCAGTGTGTTCACCACAAGGTTCGAACTCCAATTGACCTAGTACACACTACCACCAGCAAAGGGCACTGTCGTCCAAGATGACGGATATGACGCCAGCTGCTAATGCGAGTACTGTTATCCAAGATGGCGGCCAACAGTGTGTTCACCACAAGGTCTAGACCTAGTAAACACTACAACATCTGTCTGTGCTAGATATAAGTTTTTATTTTGCAGGCAGTGTCTCCACAACGAGATCTAGACTCCAACTGACCTAATATACAATACTGCCACCAGAGGATGGTGTCATCCCTCCTGTGACGTAATCCCAGATGGTAGTTTGGAGGGGGAAAATGGCGCGAAAATGACTCAGCCTGCACTGGACTGCTGGAGAGAGTAAGGACAGAGTGTACTTTATTTATTTTGGAATAATTTATTTAGGGATGAAGTATATTTATCACACTGATACAAAACATATGCTTGGGGTCATGCCACAGAGCCCACAGACTTGTAAACTACTCCTAAATAACGCTCTGCAGACAAGCAAACAACTCCAAATTCACCGAAATAATTTCAGTACAGACTTGCAGACTCCTCCTAAATAATGCAGTTCACTGATGTGTAGACACGCTCAATACTCGTAAAATGTCCAAATAATGCATAGCGCAGCCTACAGACCTGGTCACAAAATAATGCAACAGACATGCAAACAACGTACGCAGACACCGTCCACCACCCCTTTTCAGTTGACCGCACAAGAGACTACTGCAGCCCCACGAAGTGACGTAGCCATCAGCTGTCAAACCACGCACAGATGCCCTCAAGCATGAGGCAGCGACATCCCTTTCATACTTGGTACCTGAGAAATTCCTCTCGATATACATGTTCACCTAGGCACTGTTGCTGACGCGACCAGGTGGGAGCACAGATGCTCCAGAGGTGCGTGCGTTGTCGCAGCCATGAGCAATTGCTGGACGCAGGTGAAAGTTGCCTCTATTTTCGGGTATACAGTCAGTGTTATACTGACATCACAGAACTCCAAGGTGCACTCACACAGCTCCCATATGTGGGACACCTCTGAGCAGCATGTGTCTTTACCATTGATGACAGAGTAGCACAGGGCGCATTGTTCCTAGCGTGACATGAGAGACGTATCTAACCGTGCTTAACTATCCAGCGAAGTGTGTGCACATAGCTACAAACCATCGCAAGGGCATCTAGCAAGATTCTCAATCTTTTACTGATGTCACATGACTACATAAAAAATAAGAATCAAGTCGACCTCGTGGAAATTGCATAGTGTCCCAGAAATAGTTAACACTCAATTTCTTGGTGTCTCAGCTTGCATGCACAGAAATTCTTGCCCTAACAGAACCTGTTTACGAAAATAGCGCAGAATAACGTCGAATGCAGTCTTCCTCACGGACCTTACGTGGTACTACATCCATCATGTGTTACTCTTCCTGCTTTCAACACACACAAATGTCCCCTCTGCTATGTAGAGGCTCCTATATCCCAGCACAAAGGATGTGAATGAATCAAGCATTATGATTGGCTGTTATCGAATTTACCCACCAAATTACTGATGCTGCAGGTATCGAAGCACCGTCCGCCTCTTTTTCTTCTGCAGACGAGACTTTCAGCGGTTATTTTACACAGATCGCCATATTGCATTGGCAATTAAAACTTACAAACTACCATACATATTGTCAAATATGGAAAGACTCTTACTCATTTACATTGCTCTCCCACTGAGGACAGGAGCTTGAATATTAGAACGTGAAACCGACCTGTGACCCATCAATATATCACCGCATACCCTACATAACTCAATTACACTGCTCTCCCAGCGATGACAGGAGCTTGAATAATAGTGCCTGAAACTGATCTCCAACCCACCAATATATCACCGCATACTGTGTTGATGTAGTGAACATACAGTTCGTATCCTGCACCAAACAAAATCATCCCTTTTACATCTTTTGTACATATACAATGAAGACGGCGAGTAGCGTATATATTCTCCTCACAGCATTAGATATTTTCCTGCAGACGACTATCACAAGTCATCCACCCCCAATGTGCGACCAGAGAACCCTCAGCAGACCGAAGTTGCTCTCAGAGCTGTTCTACAAATTCGGGCTCGTTTCCCCTCGACACAAACACGTTGCTGTTTCTGCTCCGATCCTGCTTCCTTGCTTGGTCACTTTTCTACACACATCTCCAGACTCTGGGATTACAAGAATACATGCATTTTCGCATGGTTTGCCATAATATTGTACAATTTTCGCGGTACTTCTCGATATCAAGCACTAGGTAGCATCCTACCAATCGCTAGCGCAACATAATTCTCCAGATACAGACTGGAAATTATTTCTCTACAAACCCGAAACTTTAGCAAGGTGGGGCATGCTGTAAACCACTGACTAACTACAAACTTGTCACGTCTCCGAAGACATTCACTCGCGCAACTTGAAACACATAGAGGAAACTAATATTTCCACTCTTGAATACTGATGTCGCTGATGTAGTAGATTCCAAATCATTCCTATAATTTACAAGGTCAACTAAAGTGTTTCTCATGTCTAGAGAACTGGCAAACGTGTCTTCTGCATACTAAATGCACACACCACAATCGATCTTCTCTCAACTAAATAAAGGTGCGAAATGTGCAGAAGCAGTCAACTGAACAAATTACATGGGAGGGAATAACGATCCAGTGATAATGCACCTTTATATTCAATCTTCTCAAATTTACATGCAATCACAAAAGATATCCAAACATGCTAAGTATTAGTTCGCTATTCGGTCGTCTAGAGGACAATACGGTTAATTCATCTACATTCCTACACTCCAGCAGGCATATCCAGTCTGACAGCTCCTATCATTAACGGGAAACATGAATCACCACTGCACAGGTCACCAGCGCTGTAGGCCGAGCACGCACAGGTAGAATTGTTTATCCTAAGAAATCGGTCACGTACATATTTTACCCCTGTACTTACAACTAAATGTTATAATCGCAGTCTCAGTTGAACGACATTCGACAATGAGTGAAGTACCGGAAATACACTCTGTTGACGGCTGTGGCTCTGGAAATAGAAATATCAGTACCACTCTTATGACCTGACATACTCTTCCCATGTTATCACAGTACTCCACGTCAAATCCATACCTTCCTTATGACTGGACATATTCATTTCCTTTGCACATGTTGGAACACAAACACACATTTTATAAGCCTGATGCTCAGATGCGAACGTGTCACACACCCCCTACTACTAAGTATAATACTTTGTCAATAACTGATCGCTGGTGATACGAAATAATACTGAGAGAAAATCAACCATGGGTGGACAAGTCTAATAAGTTTTTCTTGCGAGTGCCACCACCGTGTCCTAGAAAGAGAGATGTAATCGGCCAGATGTTAAAAAAACTCGATTCCAACAACTACTGTACGTTAGTGTCACAAGCGGCCATGGTTCTACAGGTGCACACAAGTATCCAAGTTAAAAGCTATAGTGGCTTTATAAATCGAGGTACTATATTACCTCTGAATGAGGTGGTTTTTCTATCTGCACAAATACTGAGATGTGATTGCTGGAGTGTATATTATCAGATCAGCACTCCAGCTACAGGTAGCCCATGATGCAACCTCGTCATAAAATCGCTGAATTTTGAAAGTGATTCGTCTAAGGGACGTGGTATGTAAGCGGTATTTACGACTCCCTCACACCGCCGCAACTAGATATTTCTATAGTACTTGTAACATATTCTGACTCGATACCATATCAGAGGTTCTGCGATATGTCCACTGAGTTACAGGCGATGACTGATTGAGAAGGAACACAAACAGTAGTAGTAGATGATGTGCTGATTGAGGTCATAAGAAAATGTACACTAGCTTTTCAGATCTCTGGTGTTACACTGTCTGCCAGAAATGATGTCCATTATTTGGAATCAAGTCTTTCCATTCAACCACATACCTGCGTCAGATCATACACACAAGTGAATCATATTTCTGGCACTCTCATGTCTCGAAATGAGTCACCTTTCTTGAACCTGTTTGTTACAGTAAAATTCCAACCTGGTTTTAGTGAGTCCCCTACGCATCTTGTAACTGCCCCCATTTCTACAGCTTTGCGCTTGTGATCGTTCCATTTTAAGTCAGAACTGAGCAGAAGTCAGAGAAACACATATCCGCATCTTCTGCAACCCGTGTGGAAACAGAACGATCTGAGTTAGTGCAATAGGAGCGTGTTTTGACCATTCGGTGGAAATGCGGTCATTGTGGTGCTCCTCCAATTATATACAGATACTACAGTCCGAAGCAGATCCGAGTCCATTCACATCTATCTCTACAACATGCCATCATCGTTATTCTGTGCCATCCAACAGAGAAAAATTACGAACTATAAAAGCTCCACTAACTTCACCCGATATAGAACTCACCTATGCGCCGTTGTTAGTGCGATGACGCATAGTTGCGATATGGGTCCGGCACAGAGAGAGAGAGTTGTTACGATGCTTCCCACAATAGCATTCCTAATGGGACACGCCATCCATCTTCGAATTTATCTATCAAACTGCTGCCGTTGCTGATGCAAGACGATACTATTAAATATACAACTTTTTATCCACTGTAGACGGCAATTTAAGGTTTCATCGCCCATACTATAGTAGGATCGTCGTATCCCACAGACTATAAAGTCGCAAGAGACGCTCCCTGTGACCCTGTGTCATTCTTTGAAACATTTTTTTCCAACACACTTTGTACACTGTCATACATTTTGTTTTTCTGCTACGACTTTGATGTCTATGTCAGGTCCTAAACCGACATGAAGACGCTGTGATCCACGGTATCTCGCACAAAACTAGACATCGCACAATGTAAATCACATTGTTGCTGTGAAACCTCCTGGCAGATTAATACTGTGTGCCAGACTGAGACTCGAACTAGGGACCTTTGTCTTTGGAGGAAAGCTTCTGCGAAGTTTGGAAGGTAGGAGATGAGGTACTGGCGGAATTGAAGCTGTGAGGACGGGGCGTGAGTCGTGCTTGGGTACCTCAGATGGTAGAGCACATGTCCGCGAAAGGCAGAGGTCCCGAGTTCGAGTCTCGGTCCGGAACACAGTTTAATCTGCCAGGAAGTTTCATATCAGCGCACATTCCGATGCAGAGTGAAAATTTCATTCATATTGTTTCTGTGGCTACCATAACACACCACAAACACTGGATGATTTTAAATAAAAGAGAGTTACAACATAAGCAAACTGGAAGAGTTTTACGACGTCGGCGTAGGTTTCCAAACTACATTTAAACTCATCTGTCATAGTCACGGAATAGCTGATGACTCTACGCTCTGTTTCGACTGATTCATCATATTGCAGTCATGTGAGCGATCAGCTCCGAAGGTGCTGTCCATCCACAAAACTCTTTCCCCAACTCAAACAAGTGATATCACGGAATCATTATGTGGTAACCAACAGTGTACCAGTGCACAGATGGGATGGAAAAGACACCATCGATATACTGTAATAATAAGCAGCACAGTTGATAGTGCGAACAATTTTACAGTAATTTCAACACCGACCAATGGTGTGACATCATGTTTCTCAATTTCAGTATCATAGCTAAACCGCCCCTTCTCCACTTTGCGAGTATCATTGCGAAAGTGAATAGATGACTGTGCAGTACGTCCATTCATGGTTAATTCTCGAACACACAAATAATCAAAGTATACCAGACAGCGCTCCACATATTTCTAACATCACGAGCATAGTGCTTAGTTTACGATCTATCTCTCTGCTTATAGGAGTCACAGGGGTATTCTCGCTGTCTTAGGGTAAAATTAGAGAGTGAGAAACCCTCCTCACACTGTCATTGACCAACCCGCCCTGCACCACCATTACCGAATTAACGTGCAGCTGACCAGGAGAAGACCGCTACACTCCACGTCTCGTGAATGAATGGAGGTTTCCGAGTCCTAACCTATCCAAATGCATGAGATTTACCGAGATGCGCCCATGTCGAGGAGCTTAGCACTTCTTATCGATGTATAGTAACAGATTTCAAAGTATCGTGATGTAAGACAGTTAAGACAGTTAGACAGTAAGACAGTTAAGAAGAACAAGAAACGAATGATTTTTATGCGCGATGGAGCTCCAGATGGATGCAGTTCGATGCATTTTTACGTAAATCAACCAAGCTATCAACTCTAAAGTATTCTTTTAGAGTCTAGAATCGATACCTGAAAGCCGGCCTGTGTGGCCGTGCGGTTCTAGGCGCTTCAGTCTGGAACCGCGTGACCGCTACGGTCGCAGGTTCGAATCCTGCTTCGGGCATGGATGTGTGTGATGTCCTTAGGTTAGTTAGGTTTAAGTAGTTCTAAGTTCTAGGGGACTGATGACCACAGATGTTAAGTCCCATAGTGTTCAGAGCCATTTGAACCATTTGGTACCTGAAAGATATTGGTAAGGCTACAACGTTCTGCACTTAAAACGGCCTATAATGTTAGATCGCCTGCGTTTCCGACCTATCAGTCGTATGGAATGTAGCGCTGTTAATATTCCAATGTAAGAAATACATTTCACGCGCATGAAATACATCCTTCTTCCCGGTTTCTCTACGATAAACTATGTTATCGAACCGTAAAACGAAAAAGCTACTTCCGTAAAACATTTGCTTTGAGTGATACGAGCACAATATAGCTTTCCAGAGACGTATAGTGTCCATTGTTCATATACGATCACGGTTTAGAAATTATACGCTGCCTGCATCAGGCCTATATAAAATGATCGTCAGCATCAGGGGATACCTCCTACAAGGAAACAGATGAACGCATAGCAGCAGCGTCCGACATGTGAAAATTACAAGTCATTCCTTCACTAACTCTGTAAACAGCACATCTGTCAGGCAAATGTGTGCATGGGGATTGCAGCGCCTCACGAGCACCTATCACTAACTTAGTTATGACGCTGAAGTCTCGATTTTACACCGAAGATGAGACAGGGGGATGGAATACATCCCATAAATCACAGATCATTTAGAGGAATATATCAAGTTTCATCACATATGAGATGGAAGTCCACTGATGACCGACAGGTTTACCATTAACGATCGCAAGTAGGCAGTGCTTTAAACCACATACAGAACACGTGGCTGTATACGAGTAGAATGCAGGCTATGTCACGTGACTGACACATCCGGACAGAACAGTGGGAAAATTGACCTGCAGCAACTTCTCCTTCTCTAGAATGCATCAGTCAACCATTAAATCGTACCTCATTACAACTGTATCTCAGTCGCTCACCCCGTCCACTCTCTGTTATCCTTTAACGCAGATGCAAGTAAGTTTAGAGGTGAATGGGTCTCTGTCTTCCTGAAAAGCATCAAATACAGTAGTCAACTCGCGTGTATCACTGGTATCTCAATAGACATACAGTATAATGCTGCCTCGATGGGGAAAAATTGACTGCCTCCCTGATTCCCTTCGTTTCGATGTCGACGTTTTGACGGTTTCCTCTTGTTGCCGCATGCTTGTTCCCATGTGCAAATTGTTCGACGCGAACCAGAAGATACGCAAGTACTTCCTCAATTTCCCCGCATTTCGGTGTATATTCGGTGCTACATTTGCAAGCAATTTTATATCACAGAACGAGAGGTTATGTCATGATTGCATGGATAGATCTGACATAAAATCGATAGAATTGCGAAAAATGACGAGGGAAATTGACCAAATATGCACTGAAATGCCGGGAAATTGAGGAAGTACTTGCGTGTGTTCTGATTTGCGCCGAACAATTTGTACATGGGAACTGTGTGTGGGCTGTGTGGCGTTTTGTCGTCGTAAGGTTTCGTTCGGTCGTTCGTCGTTGTTCGTAGTCTGTCCTTTTCGTTCGTTTGTTTGCTCGCGGGCCGCTCTCCATTTGGTCCCGCCGCGCTTCGCTCTCGGCCAACCCGCGACCAATTTCCACATTTAACTTTCTCGCCTATTCTGTGATAAAACGCATTTCTTGTTTCAATGTTAAGACGTTCGTTATCTCATAGTGTAATTTCTGATAGGATACTTTATGCACGGCGTAGGTTAGAGAAAAAAGTCAACATTTTCCGTTAGATCCTTGAAGTTGTAACCTCCCCCTCACTTATCGACCTTAATACAGTGAAAAATTAAACCTCGTGCACCTAATGGAAATTTGGGAAAAGCAATTGTCACCGAAGTTAATTTGTCGGTAAAGAGGGAGGAAAGGGTTACATCTAAATGAAAGGAAAAATGCAAATGAAATGGGTGAAAATTAATTTTGAGAAAAGGGTAAAATTAATAAAGAAAGAAAATGTGCAGTCGTTACGTTAACAATTAATTGGCGTTAATTAGATATTTGAGATTTGGGAAAAATTACGGTCGCCAATCCTATGGACAACTACTATAATAACTGAAAATGAAAGATTAATGCACATATAATTAGCACTAAAAGCGTGGCAACTGAAGGTTGACATGTGTTGTGTGAAAACTGAAAGTTTGGCAGAAGTAATAAATTTCGATACACTCTGACTTAATTTAGCAAATAATTAATAAAACCGGAAAATTTAAAATTAATTTAGTGACTGAAATTAATAGTGAGCTTTGTTTCTGAAGCACTACGAAATTCAGTAAAATAAGGTTAGTCTTGGGCTACCTCAACAATCATCTCAAAAGCAACTTGAATCTACGTGATTTAGAAATAAGAGATTTAACTTTGGAATTGAATTAAATGATTTTGAACAATCAACAATAGTAAAATTTAGTACGTACCTAGCTCAGCTGCAGTCACAGGTAAGCTAAAATATGGTAACAAAATTCGCACTCTTAATTTGTGCTTGTGTAATCTAAATATAGTTCTGTTTGTTTATTGTAGCCACCTATGAATACTTTAACTGAACTTAGAAATTAAAGCAGTGAAATGGAATGATATTACTTTAATGCTGGCGTTTGAATTTCAACGACACTCGGGTTCATTTCGGAAAAAGAAGGGACCCTGCTTGGCAATGCAATTGGGCCAATGAGCAACAAAGGTTCATGCTAAGTTGCTGTATTTTTGTGATGCAACACTTTGAAAGGCTGAGGTCTGCCATACAGTTCTAAAACTTTACGTGCTTTTAGTCTTCCTTGTTGGTTGATTGAAGGTTTGCAGTCATCGATTGGGGAGGTGACAACTGTCACTCATTGTCGGCCGTAGCTATTGCAGAAGCTGGATGTTGGCGCACCTTCTTCTCGACACGGTCACCAGGCGAAACGGGCTCTTGATGTACGCCAGCTAATGCTTCCCGTTCGCGACGTCGTGTCAGAAACTATCATAGCAAGTCGAGCGCAATTACATGCTGCCAAACCCCGAAAGCACGGCAACTCGCAGGAGCGTCACACAACACACCTGCTCCACCGCCCTACTCCAGCCAGACTCTCTCTGCCCGCGCTCCATGCAGCAGAGTTAACACTACCAAAGATCCTAAACACTTTGGTTCGCCACACGAATCGTTCGATAGCATAGTTCAAAAATGGTTCAAATGGCTCTGAGCACTATGGGACTTAACATCTATGGTCATCAGTCTCCTAGAACTTAGAACTACTTAAACCTAACTAACCTAAGGACAGCACACAACACCCAGCCATCACGAGGCAGAGAAAATCCCTGACCCCGCCGGGAATCGAACCCGGGAACCCGGGCGTGGGAAGCGAGAACGCTACCGCACGATCACGAGATGCGGGCGATAGCATAGTTTTCCCTAGGCCAGACTCAGCGTAAAAATACAAATAATATTTACAAAACAAACCAATTATACATCGACATAAATGCATATATATATATATATATATATATATATATATATATATATATATATATATATATATATATAGTAGAACAATTACAATATATACAGACACAGAAATGACATATCTTCAGGTAACAAAATAAGGGAAAAAATTTATAGTACAATAGATGGAAATAGGAGGATTTGCATTTCCGGCGTTACAAAGTGATTCATGGGACGGTATAAGGAACAATGCGTCACCTGCTAAAATAACTTACGGGAATGCAGCCGAGTGACGTCGTCGACAACCACTGATATTTCAACAGGTGATCACCCTGTCATTTGCAAGGTGAAACTGGGCAGTTTTGCCTTGAAAATGGCAGGGTGGTCACGTGTCGAAATATCGGTGGTCGTGGACAACGTAACCCGGCTGCATTCCCGTAAGTTGTTTGAAGATTGTATATGCCGCTAGAAACTCAGGTCTCGCAGTACATTACCTCGTTGAAAGAACAGCCCCTATCTAGTTTTTCAGAAGACACAAAAGATTTATTGCGATGCTGTCACGGGATCTGAGCATGCCGTAAATTTTGCTTATTGTGGTTACAGAGTGTTGTAGGAAGACTACATGTATATATTTGTAGGTGATTTGGGGATATACAGTATGCGAAATTTAGACACAGAACTGCCACCTCTGGCAGTAACAATAGTTTCATCCTGACTGGGCAACGTGCCCAACTGAGTTTGGATGACAGGTATGGGTACACGATTCCATGCTGCTTCAGCTCTGTACCAGTGTTTTATCAATCATAGTGGCTGGGAACTGGTGGTGTACTAACCTAATATTTTCACTGCATGAGAGATGTGGTGAAGATCCAGGCCAGTGCAACAGTCTAACACCGTCTGTATGGAGGTATGTCAGGAGACATACATGTGACCGAGCGAGGCGGCGCAGTTGTTAGCACACTGGATTCCCATTCGGGAGGACGACGATTCAAACCCGCGTCCGGCCATCCTGCTTTAGCTTTTCCGTGGTTTCCCTAAATCGCTTCAGGCAAATGCCGGGATGGCTCCTTTGAAAGTGCATGGCCGGCTTCCATCCCCATCCTTCCCCAATCCTATGGGACCGATGACCTCGCTGTTTGGTTCAAAATGGTTCAAATGGCTCTGAGCACTATGAGACTCAACTTCTGAGGTCATTAGTCCCCTAGAACTTAGAACTAGTTAAACCTAACTAACCTAAGGACGTCCCACACATCCATGCCCGAGGCAGGATTCGAACCTGCGACCGTAGCGGTCTCGCGGTTCCAGACTGCAGCGCCTAGAACCGCACGGTCCCCTCCCCAAAATCAACTAACCAATCATACATGTAGTCTTGCATTATCTTGTTGAAATATAATGTTACGCAGTCTTAGAACATCTGGCATACCCACCAGCCTTAGCACATCAGAAATGTAGCAAGTGTTGTCCAAATTCCCGGCTAAGCGAACCAGAACTGATCACGTTGTTTATCCAATGATACCCTCACCATGACACTAGATGGTGGGCCCATATGCCGAAGACGAATGCAGTGTTGCATCGTTTGTTGTCCTCGAGGCCTCATGTGCTGTATGCATGAGCGGGACTCATCTGAGAAGACGACATAGTGGCACTCCTTGTCCTGCCTTCTGTTGGGCGCTTCTCCGCTGTCGCACCACAGGAAACCGCAACAAGGTTTGCTGTGCTGTCAGGCTGTGGTACTGCAGATGTCGTCACATTCTCCAAGTGGGTGCTTGACTTGCTGCAAGCAAACCAGTTTCATGACTCAGGGTACGAGACGTGGCTGTACGATTCTGCACGGCCGAGCGAACAGTGTCTTTCCTTCAAAATGATTCAAATGGCTCTAAGCACTATGGGACTTAACATTTGAGGTCATCAGTCCCCTAGACTTACAACTACTTAAACCTAACTAACCTAAGGACATCACATACATCCATGCCCAAGGCAGGATTCGACCCTGCAACCGCAGCATCAACGGGGTTCCGGACTGAAGCGCCTAGAACCGCTCGGTCACAGTGGCTGGCAATGTCTTTCCTCTCTGGCGCTAATCGCGTGGGGTCATGAGATCTTGCGTTGAGTATGGCTATCCTGAAAGAATCGACTCCATATTCGTTTAGTTACCTTGGGATTCACACCACGGAGAATACGAATATCGCAGAATCATTAAATGCAGTCTCGGAAGGCTACGATCCTGCTGCTGTCAAAGACTGACATGGGCAGTTAGACGCTTCTGCTTCTTACACGAGGCGTAACATGATCTTCTCATAAAGAAACAACATCCACATGCGATTTCTGTAGGAGAAATCTGCTGCGTAATCTTCCAATGTACAGCACTCCGTCTTCAGGCCACAAGTGGCACATCGGTACCATCCGACCGCCGTGTCATCCTCAGTTGAGAAAGCGGATTGGAGGGGAGTGTGGTCAGCACACCGCTCTCCCGGTCGTTATGATGGTTTTCTTTGACTGGAGCCGCTACTATTCGGTCGAGTAGCTCCTCAATTGGCATCACGAGGCTGAGTGCACCCCGAAAAATGGCAACAGCGCATGGCGGCCCAGATGGTCACCCATCCAAGTGCAGGCCACGCCCGACAGCGCTTAACTTCGGTGATCTCACGGGAACCGGTGTATCCACTGCGGCAAGGCCGTTGCCTTCTAATATACAGGGTGTTTGGTTTTTATAGGTATGAGTTGTGTTCAACAAGTAATGCAACACATTGTTTTTGGAGAGCAGGTTGGTTTTGTCCAGGATTGCAATACACCATATTATTCCTCACTCTTCTGGCTAGAAAAACATATCTCCGTTCACTGTGACAGCCTTACGCCACCTTACTAGCAGGGCCTGTACACCCGCATGACATCACTGTACTTGTCGAAGTCAGAGCCGACGCTTTGCAGCATCAATAACCTCCTCATCATCCACGTTCTGCCTCCTGCAGAGTGCATCCTTCATTGGGCCAGAGGATGGTGGGAAGGTACGAGATCCGAGCCTTACGGTGGATGAGGAAGAACAGCCCAGTGTTGTTTCCTGAGCGCCTCTTGGGTGCGCAGACTTGTGTGAGGTTTTGCATTGTCATGGAGAAGGAGAAATTCGTTTGAATTTTTGTGGAGATGAACACGCTGAAGTCGTTTCTTGAATTTCCTGAGGGTAACACAGTACACTTGAGAATGGATCGTTGTACCACGAGGGAGGATATCAAACAAAATAGCCCCTTCAGAGTCCCAGAGGACCGTCGCTGCGATTTTACCAGTTGAGGTTGAGGCTCCGAATTTTTTCTTCGGAGGAGAGGCGGTGTGGCGCCACTCCATGCTTTGCCATTTTCTTTCCGGTTTGAAGTGATGAACCCACGTTTCATCGCCTGTGACGATGTTCGATAAAATATTGTCACGCTTAATCTCGTAACGCGCAAGCAATTCCGCATGAGTGATCCTTTGTTGCTCTTTACGGTCTCGTGTTAGGCAACGAGAAACTCAGCGAACACACGCCTTTGAGTTCCCCAACTGGTGGACGAGTGTGTCAGCACTGCCAACAGAGACGTCCAGTTGAGCTGCAAGATGTTTGATTGTGATCCGTCGATCACCTAGAATGAGAGTGTCCGCACGGTTAAACATTGCAGGAGTCACAGCTGTGTGCGGCCAGCCAGCGCGCTATAGATCGGCGAGGATTGCGCGGCATTGTTGCGATGATGACAGACGCCTCGCCCAACGACTCACCGTGCTTATGTTCGCTGTCACCTCTCCGTAGACATTTTGCAAGCACCTATGAATATCTGCGATGCTCTGGTTTTCCGCCATAGGAAGGCGATGACAGCTCTCTGCTTGGAGCAAACCTCTGTTACAGACGGCATTTTGAAGCTAAGTATAGCGCCACCACCCGTCGGTACTGCACGACGTCCCATAATAAATTCCGCACTTTTTCAACCGAAATTTGCCGAGAAAAAAATCGCAGACACTTCGCTCAGCAGATGAGGTGACGAAATAAGCGAACGCGTGTCTCGACTTATCCGTACATACTTGACCATTTCCGAGAAACCTACAGTCAGAGTTTTGAGACATTTTATGTGCGGTTCAGCACTTAACCCCTCCACCGAAGTGTTGGCATGGTGGCTAGCGTTGCGGTTTCACTGTAGCGATGCAATGGGTACCAAATTTATTATAAAAGTCAGTAAATTACTCAACGGACAATATTTTTCAGTACAGGTATTTCGTTCATTCCAAGCAAGTATCGATTCGTGGCGTCATCGTCTAGACACGAATTGACTATAATATGAATCCGTTTTAGCAAACTAATAGTTTCAAAAAAATGGTGCAGATGGCTCTGAGCACTATGGGACTTAACTTCTGAGGTCATCAGTTCCCTGGAACTCAGAACTACTTAAACATAACTAACCTAAGGACGTCACACACACTCATGCCCGAGGCAGGATTCGAACCTGCGAACGTAGCGGTCGCGCGGCTCCAGACTGAAGCGCCTAGAACCGCTCGGCCACAGCGGCCGGCCTAATAGGTGATAAAATTTTAATGATTATGAAACACAAGTTCTTGAAGTTTATTCAGAATGGGAAATGTTAGTTAGTAATTGGAGGCCATAATTTATCTGATTAATGTAAAGATGATTTGAATTTTGTGTACATGAAAAAGTTTGAATTTATGTGCGGCTTTTACTCTGAGACGAGTTATCACTTAGAGTGCAAAAAGTGCGCGTGTACAGTTCGCTGACCTGCGCGGTGAATTTTATTTTTTGTGGTTTTTAACCGAATGGAGGCAAATACAGTTTCATTTAGACTTTACGTGACATACACAAATCATGTTATTACAAAAGAGTCGTTTAGCCCGTGAGGGAAAACTGAAACCTGCGCACTCGATTTGAAATACGTTACACGCCAGTGCGTGATCGAGCTGTCCAGAGAACTGCGTACAATAGTTGCAAACGCGCTTGGACTTAATGCACGAAGTTGGAAATTACTTTTGAGACAAGTGCTGATTTTGACAAAAATGAACCGAAAGTTTATTCAAAATATCGAGGTTCTGTTTTAAGACACATATCACCTTGTTGATCACTTTGCTTGGCAACACTGTAATGCAGATTAATTAATTCATTAGAACGATTTGCGACGTAATAAGTCCCATTACACACACAAACTGTTACACGAAATTTTCTGACCGCATGAGAATATGAGAGTGATTTTATTTCCAGAAATGCCAATAAACCGGCGGTTTCAAAAGTTAAATTACTAACTGTTGTGTAACTTAATTGATAGTCCCATGCCACTACTGAACGTGTTCTATCGTGTCTCTTCACAAGAGATCTCAAGAAGCCGGAATAAACAAGAAGATATAGAACAAGACTAAAGAAGAAAAAAATGTTCAAAAGTCTTATGGGACTTAACTGCAAGGGTCATCAGTCCCTAAGCCTACACACTACTTAACCTAAATTATCCTAAGGACAAACAAACACACCTATACCCGAGGGAGGACTCGAACCTCCACCGGGACCAGCCGCACAGTCCATGACTGCAGCGCCTGAGACCGCTCGGCTAGTCCCGCGCGGGACTAAAGAAGAGGCATCGGTATAACACACTTTTGCACCACGTGTTCGAGACTCGATTATTGCTTATATTTCATTTTATTTTTCGTTTGTCCACCCAAGTCTGTAGAAGATAACTACACGAATGTGTGAAACAATAAAAGAATGAGAAAAATTTGGAACTGTTTACAGTCAAATTCCTGTTGTGCGGCTTGTCTTAATATTGGTGGTGTCCACAATGAAAGTTTCACTCTTCAGAGGAGTGTGCGGTGATATGGACGTTCCTGGCAGATTAAAACTGCATGCCGGAGCGAGACTAGAACTCGGGAGCCTTATTTCCGCAGGCACGTGCTCTATCAACCGAGCTACCAAAGCACGCCTCACGTGTCCTCCTCACAGTCCGACAAGTTTCGCAGCACAACATCTGTGAAACTAAGAAGGTGTTACATGTACTGGCGCTACAAAGGCTGTGGCGACGGGTCGTCAGTCGTGCTTGGGTAGCTCGGTTGGTAGAGCACTGGCCTCCGAACGGCACATGTCGCGAGCGAGTCTCCGTACTGCACACGATCTTAATCTGCCAGGAAGTTTCAATATTGGTGGCTTTGTGTACTTATTCCTGAGAAGTGGGTTCTGGTCGACCAGCAGGTATACACGTTTATTCCTGCAGCCACCAAGAAGGTTCTTATTTTCAATACATTCTGACTGGCCAAGCTGGAGGAAATCAGTAGGTGAAACACGTCATTCCCAAATTAGTTAACAAAGCGAACAAACAGAGATGGACCTTACAGACATATATTATATAATAAATGTATGAACCTTATTGTGAAACCCAATTGTAATTTTACAGTTAATATAACGTCCTCGTACCCATTGGATTCCGGAGAAATGTAGGAACACGCGAGGCAATATTGACCTTACGACTTATCTTAGACGATAGGTTAAGGAAAGGCAAACATACGTTTATAGCATTTGTATAAATAGAGAAACCTTTTGACAATGTTGACTGGAATACTCTCTTTGAAAATCTGAAGGTAACGAGGTTAAAATACAGGGAGCGAAAAACTATTTACAACTTCTACAGGAACCAGACGGCATTAATAAGAATTGAGAGGCATGAAAGAGAATCAGTGGTTGAGAAGGGAGTGAGACAGGTTGGAGCCTATCCCCGATTTTATTCAACCTTTACACTGAACAAGCAGTAAAGGAAACAAAATAAAAATTTGGAGGAGGAATTAAAGTTCAGGGGAAACAAGTAAAAACCTAGGTTTGCCGATGACATTTCAGTTTTGTCAGAGACAGTAAACTACTTGGAAGAGCAGTTAAACGGAATGGATATTGTCTTTAAAGGAGGCTCTAAGATGAACACCAAAACAATAAAACAAAAATAATGTAGTCAAATTAAATCAGTGATGCTAAGGCAATTATACTCGGAAACGAGACACTTAAAGCAGCAGGTGAGTTTTGCTATTTGGGCAGTAAATTACTGAAGATGGCCGAAGTAGAGAGGATATAAAATGTAGACTGGCAATAAAAAGGATAGCATTTTTGTACAAGAGAAATTTGTTAACATCGAATATAGATTAAGTATTAGGAAGCCTTTTCGGCAAGCATTTATCTGGAGTGTAGCCATGTGTGGAAGTGAATCATGGACGATAAACAGTTTAGACAAAAAGACAACAGAAACTTTCAAAATATGGTGCTACAGAAGAATGTTTAAGGCTAGATGGGTAGATCACGTAGCTAATGAGGAGGTACTGAAATGAATTGACGAGACAAGAAATTTATGGCACAACTTTACCGAAAAAAGGGATCGGTTGATGAAAACATTTTGAGACATCGAAGTCGGAGATGAAGAGACTCACACAGGACAGAGTAGCATGGAGAGCTGCGTCAAACCAATCTTAGGACTGGAGACCACAACAACAGCATCCCCTAAATTGATAGGAAACATGCGTTTAGTAACCATGTACGGACATGAATAGATAAATGAGAAAGAAAAAATAAAGTGAAAACAATAATTTGGTTTTCTACACGGGACACGAAGGTGAGAAAACGTGACGCTATCAATTGTTCCAAAGCTTAATGCTCTCAAAGTTATCGCCCAGTACAAGGCATCTAAGTTGCGTCGAAAACCTTGACTGTCATTTTCTCTGAAACGGTTGAACATCTACGGATAAGCCGAGACAAGTGTTCGCTTCTTTTGTCTTCTCTCCACTGACTGAAGTTTCTGGAAAATCGGTTTATGGGACCGGCCATGTTCTCCTTGTCAGTCGTATTACGTCATATCGGAGAAATCATAGCCGGGCAGACCTATTGAAAGGGTACAGTACCGCCCGACATTGAAAATAGGTACAACATACTTCATTATTCTTGTCAGAACAACACATTTTTTTTGTAAAAATAACTCAATTTCAATTAATACAGCGAAGCCGGATACCAGTGTGGGAAAGAATGACAATTTATTTATTTAATTGATCACATGTGCACTCCCACAAAATAAATCCCTACATCCAGTTTGGTGAGATCTGTGAAATGAATGAATGTATGGTCGTCTGCTAACCGCAGGTAGTGAATGTGAATATATGATCATCTTTGAGATGGTACTTGGATCACCTTTGGTGGGACCAAAGAGATGAAATTTACCTGAGTTTTGAGCGCCTGAAATGTGGCTGACCAATACGGTAGCAAGGTGCTCCCCCACTTCGGCAGAGGTGCGAGAGGACCTGAACAACGGCCATGTTTCGGCACTCTGCCGCTCGATCTTGTGATGTTAAGACCTGTCTTAGGTGTGCTCCGTAAAGACAAAAGAGTGGAGACATGGTATGCATGTGGAATATTTAAGAGTAGTTTGAAATAATAATTTCTCTATTTCAGGAACTTTTGTGGGGAGAATTAAATGTCAGGCAGGTAATATTAATGGGATCGTAGTAATCTTCGGAAGTGACCAACGGTCACAATGAAACCACTTGTAGCAGTAAGTTGAAATACTTCCATGTGCTTAAGTGAAGCTGAATTACTAGCGTGTGTACTATAAGTTGAAATATTTAAGAAATAGGGTGTGCAGAACTTGAAATTAGAGGCGAGTACTTCCACGTGGTGACTACTGTGTGAGTCTCAATCTGTGTATGAGACAAAGGATAAAGAGAAGTACTCGTCCATGGTATCAGTTGAGGACTCGTGTGTGTGATGAATATGTTCTTAATATTACTTTGCGTGATATGTTTCCGTGTGACGCTTGATTCAAACTACAATACTCTGCGAGAGAAACAAGGTGAGTCAGCCGTCTATCCAGCAACGCCTCTTGGCTTGCATTGCACAGGAAGACGTGCATATATCTCCAGAGTTCATAGTAGGAAAGTAGAATTACGAAGTGGGGCAGTGTCGTGTGAAACTGGGATAAATATTAATTGAAGTGGGATAGCTGAAAGTGATAATGTTGTGACTATTCCCTGTGTTGTATTTCATGTTTTAGTGTGGTGTATGTGATGTAATTTAAGTATGTGCGGTTTGCATGGGAGAGTAGCAAGGTAGTTTAAGAGGTAGTGGGTTATGCGTGTTCCTTTTGTACCGCTCGGTCTGGAGGAAAGTTTCGTGATGATGGTTGTGAGAGTCGAAGTGTGAGATATAGAAAAAGATCCACCATCCTATACAGAAAGTGCACTGTAGCGTTAAATAATTACGAGACCATAAGATAGAGAATCACCAATGTAAAGCCATGCCCACTGGGCGGAATTTCTCATGTGTTATTGTTGTAGGTTATAGAATTTGTGTGTTTAGGTTATAGAATTTATCGGAATAAATAAGATAGTGTAAAGAAAAAGATTGGTGGTCTTTTCCTTCGAATTGCATGTTGTCATGATATCCAGAATTTATAATGTGTGCGCCACTCATATTCAGTGCGATGGCCAGTTGTTGATAAACGCCGTTAAATAAAAAAAAGAAAATGTGGTATTGCCAGAGCGTAGTGAACAGTCAGAATTCTGTAAATTACTGATAGTCAGATGTGCGTTTCCGTTGCGTATTATTCATATAGGAGGATAATTTGTAACTTAATTGTGAGTACGAGAGTTCATGTTACTCGATAAATAAGAATGAATCCACTCGCTTGGCAGACCACTCATCTTGCAGGCCTGACTGCTTGATGCCACAGTATGAGCAAGGCATGTGGGTGCCTCTCACTATGTTTATTAGAGTTCTTTGTTTGTTTTATAGCCTCTACTCGCCCCTTTCGTTTATACCTGTAACAGCGAAACGCCCACAGAAAAGTACGAATGGACGCCGTATATCTCGTACGGTTGCGCTGAAATGTTAGTCATTTGCTTATCCAAGTATGCTACACACTCCATGCTAATTTGACGTTTGTTGCATACGGCCTTCATGGTGCGTCAGTTCTAACCGCCAGCAATGAAAAACGCGCTTTCTGATGCGTTGCTGCGTCGTCGCTGTGCTATCTGATGGCTTTCTTCCGAGGTGCAGGTACTGAACATAAACGCTGATAGTGTTGTAGAGATACTGTGATCACGGCTTGCTTACGCACACCCGGAATTAGCCACGTGCTGACACGTAGCTGTTCCTTACGAGGTGCTTTTCATGCATTAGCTGGCTGTCACTTGTTGCTCAACATACAGCCCCTGAGGAAGGCAATGAACTTGAGCATCAGCAATATCGTTAACGACATGTTTGCTACTCACAGCCGGCCGCGGTGGTCTCGCGGTTCTAGGCGCGCAGTCCGGAACCGCGCGACTGCTACGGTCGCAGGTTCGAATCTTGCCTCGGGCATGGATGTGTGTGATGTTCTAGGGGACTGATGACCACAGCTGTTAAGTCCCATAGTGCTCAGAGCCATTTTTGCTACTCCCATGTCATCCGGCGATGCCCATGAGTACTTTGTGGTCATCTTCTCGAAAGTTTCGGAACAACGTAGTCCAATCTCCTTGATGTCACAATCAACAGAATTAAAACTTAGCAGATGACATTTACAGTGTGATAGTATTACGACTAGGAAGGTTCCCTCTATCGACTGGTTTATGTAATGCCAGTGATGAAAATTATTTCACGATTGGAAATGACATTGTAACACCACTGTTACATTTAATAATTTTTTTCATAATGCAGGGCCACAGTCATAACACATTTCTTTAAAGTCAGTACCGCCATTAGACTTGTTTACTTACAGTGTTGCATTTACAGTTACACAATCATGATGTCGGCACTTTGAAGCCGGAATCATGATTATGTAAGTGTAAATGTAACACTGTAAATAAACAACAGTCTAATGGCAGTACTGACTTTAAAGAAAGAATTGTTACAGTTGCAGAGTTCTTTATGATATGGCGACATGTTCCTTAACATAAAGCACTCCGTCGTCATGCCACAAGTGTTCCAGCGGGACCATCCGACCGCCGTGTCATCCTCAGAAGAGGATGCGGGTAGGAGGGGCGTGTGGTCAGCACGCTGCTCTTCTGGTCCTTATGATGGTTTCCTCTGACCAGAACTGCTACTATTCAGTCGAGTAGCTCCTCAATTGGCATCACGAGGCTGAGCGCACCCCGAAAAATGGCGACAGCGCATGGCGGCCAGGAAGGTTACCCACCCGACGGTGCTTAACTTCGGTGATCTGAAGCGAATTGATGTATCCACTGCAGCAAGGCTGTTGCCATTCCTTACCATCCTCACATAAAATTAAGCCACGTAATCCTTATTAAAAAGATCTAAAGTGAAGTGCACGAAGATTAATATTTTTCATCTGCCAGAAACATCATAGAAATATAAATATAATCTAAGACAAAAACAGCACCCACTACAAAGGAATTATCCGAATGGGATGGGATGTGATGTGCATGTACACATAAACAATTGAAAACAATTTCAGAAAACCTGGATGATTTATTCAACAGAAAGAGCTTCATAAAGTGAGCAAGTCAATAACGCATTGGTACACCTCTGGCACTTATGCAAGCAGTTATTCGGCTTGTTACTGAGTGATAGAGTTGTTAAATGACATCCTGAGAGACATCGAGCCAAATTCTGTCCAGATGGCCCGTTAGATCATCAAAACACGGAGGTGCTTCGAGTGTCCCGCCCATAACGCTCCAAATGCTCCCAATTGGGGGAGATCCGGTGACGCTGCTGGCCAAGGCAGGGTCTGACAATCACGAAGCCAAGCAGTAGAAACTCTCGCCTTGTGCTGGCGGGCATTATCTTGCTGAAACGTAAGCTCAGGATGGCTTGTCATTAAGGGCAAAAAAAACGGGGCGTACAATATCATCGACGCACCACAATGTTGTCAGGGTGCCGTGGATGACAACGATAGGGGTCCTGCTGCGAAAAAAAAAAATGGCAACCAGACCACCACTCCTGGCTGTTGGGCCTTAGGACCTTAGCATTTGTATCCCACCGCTGTCTGGGGCGCCTCCAGAAACGTCTTCGCTGATCAAGGGACTCAAATCGAACAGGATCTCATCACTGAACGCAGTTATACTCCAGGCAGTGGGATTCCTGGCCGAAGACCTGTGTGGATACGCCCCAGGCAGTGGTGAGCTACCGACCTGACTGCAACTCACCACACGACCAGACAATCAGGAGTGCTGCTCTGAGGTGCCATTTCCTGTAGCAGAAAGACGCCTTTGGTCTTCATTTGCGGCACCTTTGGAACACAGAGGTACGTCGACGATATTGGCACGATATCCCTCACAAGGACATCGAACAACTCTATCAGTCAATGCCAAGCCGAATAGCTGCTTGCATAAGAGAAAGAGATGGACCAATACGTTACTGATTTGCTCAGTTCGTGAAGTTCTTTCTCTTGAATAAATCATCCATTTTTTCTGAAACTATAATCATTTGTTTATCTGTACATATGCAACACATCTACCGATTTCCGTCCTTTTCGGATAATTCCTTCGTGTTTCGTCGGTTTTTTATGTGTGTTTGTGTGTATAGACAAAGAATATCCACGAACTGTGAGACGGTGGAAACTGATAAAGCGTAATAATACTGCATCGGAAAGCCGTGCGGGATTAGCCGAGCGGTCTAGGGGCGCTGCAGTCATGGACTGTGCGGCTGGTACCGGCGGAGGTTCGAGTCCTCCCTCGGGCATGGGTGTGTGTGTTTGTCCTTAGGATAATTTAGGTTAAGTAGTGTGTAAGCTTAGGGACTGATGACCTTAGCAGTTAAGTCCCATAAGATTTCACAGACACACACACTGCAGCGGAAAATTACACTTGTCAAACAGGAACGTCATCAAGGCATACCAAAGTTATTATTTGAGTGAGAATTGAGTTTCGGTAACTATTAACTGATCATCTGTTTCCCCGTATGTAATGTCATTAATTACATGTTCATTACTACCACAACACAGTTCGGAGAGAAAGGTGCCACATTTAATTAATTTTGTAAACACTCAAATGCGCAAAGCCTTTATAAACACGAAAACAGAATCCAAATACGTGTGTTCTTCCTTTTCGTAACATAGCGTTGAAAACTCTGTCAACATAAATATGGATAAATAATATCAGATATCATCCTCCTCAGTGACACAACTTAACTGCTATCTAGAAGTCGAACAAATAAAAGGAATGTCCTACAACGCAGACGAAATTGTGCAGTCTCGTCTTTACACTGACCGGCTTAGTGGTGAAAAATGACGCTGTTGACAGTGTTAGAAACTAGCCGAAATCCACTCATATTAGCTCAGCTGCTGTTTTTAAGAACTCTCTCTCGGATGCCCTTAAAGAAAGTAAATCAGTTATGAGGAAAGATATCTGCTTCAGCATATTGGTAGTTCGAAATGCTAACAGTCTTAACTTTACGGCAAAATATTCGCCCATTTGCCAAAAACTGCTTTGAAAAATCTTGTTTCCTTATACTGAACCTTTTAAGATATATACTGGGGAACCTCAATTCGTGAGACAGCTTATTTATAACCATTATTCGTTTTCATGCTTCTCATGCAGCCAAGGTAGTACATGCAACTGAAAGAAGTAGATTTTCCTGAAACAGTTTAGAAGCTAGACCTTGTAACCTGAAGAACAGGTTTCCTTGCCGATCGCCAAATAGAACAGAAATTAGGCCGCAGTCTCCTTGCAGCTACGAGCAGAACGAGCAGAGTAGGTGTGGCCGATCCTTCGAACTTAGCGTTACTAAAATACCGTTCTTACGAGGCTGTACAAGAATATGACAATTCAAGGTTACCGGTTTGGCAGTAATCCTACGCGTGGGCATGGTAGAGGCGCACGTCCGCACATAACACACTGTTACCTGCAGAAAGTTCCTGCTACCAGCGTCGATCAACTGATCAAATAAGTGTCTGCTGTGGCCTACAACCGAAGAAGTGGCGAAAAACTGTAGCGTGTATTAAATTCCTAGACGGGCTCCTACAGAACAGAAAAAAATATCAAAGAATGAAATTATAAGGAATTCCAACAAAATTTGGCTCATGATGACGTGAGACTCATTTGCTGTTCACACACGAAGTATTATTCTTAATTTTTGCTTACATGTCTTCAAAACAAACATTACCATGAGGTGTGAATATTATTATACAGAGTTTAATGGGTATAAGTGCAAATATTTCTATTGGTGACTGAGGACAGTGTATTGAACAACATTACATCAGTATCTGCTTCATTCGCAGAATGATCATTACAGCTATTAAGAGCAGTATGTTTTTAGGTTGGATAGTATCTCCAAGTACATGTGGTAAGATTAAGGCATTAATTTTATTTTCCCCTGAGCAGCAGGCCAGGTGCTGCAGTGTGGACACGTGCATGCAAAACAGATAGTTTATAGTGCCAGGTGTCGTTTGTTGTAGGACAGTGGGGTGCTGGAGCATATTGTTAGTGTCGGTTGCATACATTCAGGAGCAAGCTTACACTCAGGGGATTTATGAACCCCTCCCCCTCCTCTTAACTAATCATCTGTCAATTGGTTTATGAACCCTTTTAGAGAAAGCTCCCTCCCCTCCCCCCTCCATCTTCCCACCCCTCTGGGAAACCTCCTCACCATTAGAAGCACACATTTGATATCAGATAAATTAACTGATTAATGAAATGGATAAATTAATTAACCTTTCCCCTTTGGTAAATCCCCCAGGCCCCCTCCCTTCCCACCTGAAAATTGTTGGGAAAAGACTCAGTCTGTGCTGGAAAGGAACGATCTCATTTGATGCGCTGTGGTGATACAACTGATCGTTAAGAAGAAGAAGAAACATGTGGTATATGCATGATGGCGCTCCAGATCGATGGAGTTTGAGACACTTAATGTAAATCGCCTATCTTATTAATTCCCGAGTTCTGTTCTAGTGTCTGGAGCCCGTATCAAGAGGTACTGGAAAGAGAGAAATGATATTAGAACGTAAACACACATTCCTAAGGCTACAGGGTTCTGCACTTAATCACACTATAATCTTAAAGCAAACCCTATACTGGATGTAGTGTATTGCGGATCTGCCTCCAAACATCACTCTGGATGGATATAATACGTGGTGGATCCACGTTCGAACACTAACTCGTTTGAACTCTGGGTCATGGGAGTGAACCGTGATACACAAACAGCCACAGAAGTACAGAAAATAGAGAAAATGCACTGGAACTGTAGAATATGTGGTTGAAAGTGACTGGATGCATTCGAGTACAGTGCTGTACCTTATCGTCTGGCTAATGTGCTGTTTAGTCTCGTACATAAGAATGATACTCAGGAGAGACTGTCTCCCTCCATCCAACGGACATCTTGCACACAAAACAGCATGACTGGGGTGATCATGCGCCGTCATTGTCGATCTTTTAGAGTATAAAAGGATGTGTGATAGGCACAGCGGGATGCTTGTTATTGCCAGAGACTCTAGAGAATCTCGTTACAAATATATAAATTATATCTAAAATATTATGCTCTTAGCAGGGTGAATTTAAATGTGCTTATACCTACCGCAGAACCGTTTTGCGAAGAGTATTTCGGTGTTTGCAGAGCTGTAGCACTGTCGAAAATGACGTACTAGTGGTTGAAATCGAAGCTTCGCAGTTGGAAATATGTATGCAAAGTCTCTATGTCTATGCATGTAGAGTTGTCAGTGATGAATGGGTGCGGTTCGTACACATAACTTGCTAACTGTTCGCCTATAAATGACACAGCCATGAAGATACACTCTGTAGGTAGAGCGAGAGAGAAGGGAAACTCTTGTGGCCCAAGATGCTACCTGCAGTCGACACACTGTCAACTAAAGAATGACTTACTACTGGAGTAACAAAAATAAATATCCAACAGCTACAGTCTGTAGAAGTTCTGACAGGTTTGTGGGTATGTATCAGAGTTGGAAGGTATAAACAGAAATAAGAAGTACATCTGGTAAGGATTACAGCATATGCTTATGGAAAGAAATCTAAGCAGCAACAGAAATCAATTCTGTACGCAGGTCAAGTCCCTGTTGCTGATACCTACGTGGTGGAGTGGAAGGGAAATGAACATGTAGAAATGTTTCCAGACTTTGAGTTTCCATCAAGTGCAGCACTACGTGAGTCTGCAGACAGGCTCTGTGATGGGTCGGAGCAGTACGCAGAATTGCTTGCATACTTCCAGTTCCCACTACATTCATCATCTGCACCAATCGTTGAGTCTCGTATAGGTACAGAGCGACTGTTACTATACTTTCCATAACCGTCCTATCCAAAATTCATGCATGTGGGTCATCAGGAAGAGGGGAAGTCTTACGATTTTTTTACGAGGGTTGGAACTTAAATACTGGCAACTATTTATTCACTACCGATACAAAAGATTTACATGTTTGCACCTGTTACTGTCCTTCAAAGTAATCACCAGCGCTGTGTAGAACCCATTGCCAGCGATGTGGAAGGCGTAGTATACCGTTAGCAGAGCCTCTTGTGTTGATGGTGCAAATGGAGCGGTCTAAGGTTATGGTGATTCTCTTGTACGACTGCGGTGGTGTCATCCTAATGCATTATGTTCCTCCACGGCAGACCGTCAATGCACAGTATTACTGTTCGTTTTTGGAGCATCACCCACGACCAGCTTTGCGAAAGAAGCGGCGACACTTTCTGCGCAACCCACCCATCATTTTGCAGGACAATGTGCGGGCGCATACATCGCAAGTTGTGGCTGCTCTGTTCGGTCGATGCGACTGGGAAGTACTGTACCATACCATACTCCCCGGACTTAAGTCCTTGTGACTTTGATTTGATTCCGGATTCGACAGGCGGTAGGCCGCTCCATTCACACCATCAACAGAACAGGCTCTGCTAACGGTATACTACGCCTTCCACATTGCTGGCAACAGGTTCTACACAACGCTGGTGACTACTTTGAGGGACAGTAACAGGTTCAAACAAGTAACTCTTTTGTTTCGGTTGTGAATAAATAATTGCCACTATAAATACCACATTAATGCAATAAATGCTCAAAATGATGTCTGCCAACCTCAATGCATTTCGCAATACGTGTAACGACATTCTTCTCAACAGCGAGTAGTTCGCCTTCCATAATGTTCGCACATGCATTGACAATGCGCTGACGCATGTCGTCATGCGTTGTCGGTGGATCACGATAGCAAACATCCTTCAACTTTCCCCAGAGAAAGAAATCCGGGGACGTCAGATCCGGTGAACGTGCGGGCCATGGTATGGTGCTTCGACGACCAATTCACCTGTCATGGAATATGCTATTCAATGCCACTTCAACCGCACGCGAGCTATGTGCCGGACATCCATCATGTTGGAAGTACATCGCCATTCTGTCATGCAGTGAAACATCTTGTAGCAATATCGGTAGAACATTACGTAGGAAATCAGCATACATTGCACCATTTAGATTGCCATCGATAAAATGGGGGCCAATTATCCTTCCTCCCATAATTTCGCACCATACATTAACCCGCCAAGGTCGCTGATGTTCCACTTGTCGCAGCCATCGTGGATTTTACGTTGCCCAACAGTGCATATTATGGATTTCCGAAAGGCGTTCGACACTGTACGGCATCGCCAGCTAATAACCAACACACAATTATAAGCATTATGTTCGTAGATCTGCAGCTGAATCAATGAATTTTTGACCACTAGTATTTTATAAAGGTCGACCAATCTTAAATGGAAACGAAAGTGGCTTCGGGTGCACCCCTTGACAGCGTAACAGGATGTCTAATGTCCTCATTATACATGGTTAGGTTAGGTTATTGTTTAACGTCCCGTCGACAACGAGGTCATTAGAGACGGAGAGCAAGCTCGGGTTAGGGAAGGATTGGGAAGGAAATCGGCCGTGCCATTTCAAAGGAACCATCCTGGCATTTGCCTGAAACGATTTAGGGAAATCACGGAAAACCTAAATAAGGATGGCTGGAGACGGGATTGAACCGTCGTCCTCCCGAATGCGAGTCCAGTGTGTTACCACTGCGCCACCCCGCTCGGTCCTCATTATACATGAGTAATTTTTCAGACAGGATCAGCATGATTCGCTGACTACACTGTTGTCTACAAGTAAATCTGACGGAGGTGCTCAGAGAGCTTAAATGGGAGTCCATCGAAGAAAGGTGGCGCTGTTCTCGCGAAACGCTGATGGCTAAATTTAGGGAAGCTGTTTCGAGGAACAGTGTGCGGCAGCCCTGCTGCCGTCGTCGTATATTTGTCTTGGAGGTGATGAGAATGACGTATGAGAAACTAAGGAACGCAGTAATAGAACAGAAGATTGTTAATATTCGTATGGCTTGCGAACTACATATGCCGATATTTATTTTGAGGCAACATGACGATCATCAGGCATCCTCAGATGACTCATCCTTGTCAAAGGCGATAAAGTTCTGTTGAAAACGTGCTAGAATCTCGACTGTAATATCGTCAATGAGAACGATAGTTGCTGTCCGATGATGGAGTTGTGTTACTAGCAGGGTTTAATATCGGCCGGAACGCTTCGGAAATACGTTCTGGCATCTCTCGGGGAATTTTGTTTTATTTGAACTCAGTGGAACAAGTCGGTACCGGAGATTTAAAATGGAACACATGTACTGAATCGCAACGTTACTCGTATTTGCAGTAATGAATAAGAACTTGAATCAGTCCAGTTGTAGTACATCTGAATGAGCACAAGGCAAATGACATCAAAAGCATTTACTAAACAATCTAACTCAGTGTCTCATTGCGGTGTAACGACGTATTAGGTTTTCGTTTGATATATGACCATGTGCAGACTTCGTCACCTACGTCAGTTACAACCCACTTCAAAAATGATTCATATTCTTTTTAAATTGTCATAGAATGGTTCTTGAACGAAACTGTAAAACATCAGTTGAGTCGTGTGCAAAGAATTACATCACTTGGGCCAATTGGTTTTTGTAACTTTTTCGAATTTAAATTTCGTTTGTTTCTCCTCAGAAATTATATTGACACACGTTATCTTGATCTAATCGATATCAGAATCACACATTAAATAAACTTTTTTAGATTCAAAGTTTCGGTGAACGACGTAAGAATTACTAATCTTGTCAAATATATTATTAATCAGTTCACACAATTCTTCATAAATAAATCTTCAAGACACGTGTTTCAACATTAATAGCATACACTATTTTATTAGCTTCCTACACATACAGATGTGAACTTGAGCGTTGACAGACAGTGACTGACATTTCAATAAGATTAAGCTCTATATGACGTCATTGTTGTACAAAAAGAGTATAAAACTTCATTTTTAATTTTTAGAAACACGACGCAACAACTCGGTTCCAGGATCTTCTGTTGCTCCTTGGCTGTCGACCCGCGACGTATAGCGGCCAGCAATTTCCTCTCTGGTCGCGGCAACGAAGATGCTGTCCCCGTTCGTTGCGCCGATCTCTCCGTACATGAAACACATAAAAAAAATACAAAACTTTTAGATAATTCACATCTATTACAAATAATAAGAAAACACATAAACAAAACTAAATTAAACTTATAGTCACCTGCAAACTGGGCTGACTTTGGTGGATGGGTGACGCTTAATTTCGTCCCACTACATACCCCACCCACAAGCTCAGTTTGTCAGGTTTTAACCGAAATTAAAACTTTTCAATATACAATATTTAACTGTTAATACATTTTCCTCACATTTTACGTAACCTAGAGTCCTTGCTATTAGATAGATTTAATCCTTTTAATACGATATTGTTGTGACTATTTGTCATTTACTCTTAATTGTGCTATTATGGTAATTCGTAACCGAATATAGGGAGATTGCCCCTCTTCAGTTAATAGTTGCTAATAAATACTAATTTAGTACGTTCTTTAACGTTGTACATTAGGACAGAGCGTTCAAATTGTGATAGATTAGTTTCAGTTTCATTTATTTACTAGAGTTATTCTTTCCAAGAATGTATATTACTAATAAGTTTCTCACAATAACTAATAGTACTATTTACTTTACGTCATTCTCTTCCCTAATGCCTTATTTATGCCTGAGGTCAAGAAGAAATCAAGCAAAACTTTCTTTAGAATCTCGGCACGGCTTTCTTTACCTTCGGACACCTTGTTGGGTAATGGCCATTTATTTAGGAGAAACAAGCGAGAGAGCCCCGTTTGGTGTGTTCTATATTAACACTATTACAAACCTCTATTAAAGGCACTCTGCTATGTTCTCGTGAGCCATATAGCTCTGGACGCCCATGGTCCCTAAAACTATTAACCATCCCCTTTGGTTCCTACTATCCGAGTAAATTTAAAATACGCAAAATTCCTTTAGACCTAAGAGCAAAATTTCCTCCATATAAATCCCCCTCTTGGTTATCTTTCTCTTTTTGAAGTACCAGTAGATTATTGTAGAACACATGTTTAAGCTTTCTGTCATTTATTTAAAATAACACGTAACTATCACGAAAAACTTCACATGAATAAACTATGAACGCTCTTCCGTGTGTAACATATACTAAATATTAACTTATTTAGGAATGAAGGGTTTCATTTGATCAACACTATATAATCCTTTAATTACACCTGATGAAGGTGCCATAAGAAGTAATGCTTTGGGATGTACAGTCTTATGTACAACATATGGACCTTCAAAGATAAAGAAGAATTTTCTACATTCCTTACCGATCTTAGAACTTTTAGGATGAGATCGTACTAACACAAGATCTCCTACCTGAAATGAGGGTTCTATAGCCTGTTGATTATAACTTTTAATTCTCCGTTCGGCATTTTTTACAATCTGTTCTCAAACTTTTTCGTCTGGAATGCATTGTTGGATCTCATTTACCGGTGGCCAAGGTAGAGCAGCTAGTAAAGGCTCACCTATAATTCGTTTGCCTAAAATTTCTATAGGTGATAATCCCGTCGTTAGGTGAGGCAGTTCATTTAATATCTTTTCGAATTCAGGCATTAGTTTGGCCCACCGAGTATGTTTATGTGCACAATAAGTTCTACATAATCGTCCTAATTCTCTCATGACTCTTTCTACTAAATTACTCTGAGGGTGATATTTCGAAATTAAGATATGTTTGATTCCATATTGTTTTATCATATCTTGAAATCTTTGACTAATAAAGGCACTACCGTTATCAGACATAAGTCGTTTAGGAATGCCCCAGTTAACAAAGTAATTTCGGGTGAGGCAGCGTATAACGCTTGCTGTCTTCGCTCGTTTCAAAGTATATAGCTTCACATGTTTGGACCAACATTCCATTACAACAAACACATAAGTTAATCCTCCTGAACTACGAGGCAGAGGGCCGAAAAAATCTAATGATAGTAGATCCCACAAACCTCGAGGAATTACAGCATATAATTTATAACGCTTGGATTTGTTATTAACTTTAACCTTTTGACAGGTTTCACAAGCCCTAATAATACTTCTCACAATACGGGACATATTTTTGAAATAATAATACTTCATTAGATGTTTAATACATTTATGAATTCCAAAATGCCCGTAACCTTCATGAATATAAGTAATTAACTCGTCCACAACAGTTTTCGGAATGCAGATTTTCCATCTCTGGTCTTCCCTCTGTGCTTTCCAATACAACAAGTCGTTAAAATATAACCACACACCCCGGGTGTTAACTGTTTCGTCCCCATTATTAAGGTTTTGTATAATTCGTAGAATAACATTTTTCTTTCCTTTATGTAATACGGTAACCTACTACTTAGGACTCGTATTAAATGACTTTCAATAATTGGTTCTTCAATTAATTTAGCACGGTTTAAATGCCATTCAAAATAATTCCTATAACCTCCCCACCGTTTAGAATATGGAGGAGGGTCTAACAACTCTAAAGTTAAGTGTTGTTGTTTTCCTCTTGACCAATAATTTTGTTTAAACTGCTTAACAAAATCATCCCAATCCCTGAATTCAGTTCTATGCAGTACTGCCCATTCCGCAGCTTCTGCTTCTAAATGTCCTATTACAAATTGAATGCGTTTTTCATTACTCCATTTAGGAGATAATGATGTTTCAAAAGCTTTTATAAAGATTATAGGGTGAAGTTCGCCTCCTGGTTTGAATACAGGCAATCGACTTGCTACATTTGAATTTGTCGTTATGTCATCCAGACATTCTGCGAGAGAAATAGTCGGATTTTGTTTAGATTGCAGAGACGGAGTTGCATCGGATTGGCTTGCCGTGATTGCTTTATTCATATTGTTGTCGTCCGTGCTAGCAAATTCGATGCGACTGTTGTCTCTGATTACGTTATTACCTCTGCTACCTGAAATGTTCTCGTTATTATCTAATTCCGATAACCGTTTAGTAATTTCCTGTATCCGCATTTCTGTATTGGATACGCGATTAGCTAATATCGATTCTTCACTGTGCTCACGATGTGAACGCTCTATACCTTCATCAATGTTATTATCCTTGGCAGTCTCAAGGTTACTGCATATTTCGGTAATTAAAAATTTCATGTTTTCGATTTCGGTATGGTCCTTTTCTACTTGATGGGTTAATGTCTCTAATTCTACATTATCTATTGAAGAAATCTCTACAGGTTTCGTAGAGACCTCTTTAATAGATTTCAATAATTCTCTGCGAACAGTTTCTGTTTGCATAGAAAATTCATCTCGTAACATATCGTTATTTTTCTGTATTTCATTTACAACTAAGATATTGACACTATCTAGTCTCTCGGTTAAGTCAGTGATATCGTTTCGCATGCGAGCTTTTTCCTCGCGCGATTCCTGGATATGTTCTTCTAACCTTTTACAATTATCAGCAATCTTATTACTAAGTCCTACTAATTTTTCCTGCATTTCAACTTTAGAAGACTCTATTTTATCACTTAATTCTCGACTGGTTTCATTAAGATATTCCTGCAACCTGTCTGTTGATTTTGTTAGCTCCCCTTTAAGTCTAGCAGTAGATTCCTCGTTAGACTGTTTTAATTCCTGTTTTAGTTCCTCTTTTAATCTAGCAGTAGATTCCTCGTTAGATTGTTTTAATTTAGCGATCGCCCTAAAAAGGGCTCTCATGCTCCTATCGGACATAGATTGCTCTTCGTCTGACATTTCACTTCCCGACATTATTGTAAGATATTAACTATTTACCCACGCAGACTTGTAATCAACAATCCTGTAAAAGCACACTTCCTATGTACAACACTCCACTTCTAACTTGAAACAAACTCACCGGACACTAATATTGTAATTTGTAGTTCTCGATGATTAGTGTGCTGCTATGGGCTGCAGATGTAACAGCCGTCGATGCAGCCGCTGAGATGCTGCGACCCCGTTTCCGCAACCGGCAGGACGCTGAGTCGAACACCGGAAACGTCGCTGGCTGCAACCACGCCCGGCACCGCCGTAGACAGGCGAAGCCCTCAGCAACACCTCTAATATCAGCCGGAGGAACGCCCCGCAGCTGACGTACTGGGCCTATTAGTTTAGGGAGAAAAAAGGTTGTCGGGGTTTGCAGCGTTCAGCTGCTGCCCAACAGACGCGCCTTCTCGTGGAACAACTGCGTGACCGTACTGCTTGGCTGCACTCCGTCAGATGCCCACACCCGCGAAGTCGCCGCTGGCTGGTGAAGGCTCCACGAAAACTCGCGTTGACTTCCGAAGGACTCTTGATGTTTTGTTTCGTACCTGTGTGCCTTAGTTGCACACAAGTCCTGTTTCTAAGGTCGCCACGGTGTAGTGTAACGACGTATTAGGTTTTCGTTTGATATATGACCATGTGCAGACTTCGTCACCTACGTCAGTTACAACCCACTTCAAAAATGATTCATATTCTTTTTAAATTGTCATAGAATGGTTCTTGAACGAAACTGTAAAACATCAGTTGAGTCGTGTGCAAAGAATTACATCACTTGGGCCAATTGGTTTTTGTAACTTTTTCGAATTTAAATTTCGTTTGTTTCTCCTCAGAAATTATATTGACACACGTTATCTTGATCTAATCGATATCAGAATCACACATTAAATAAACTTTTTAGATTCAAAGTTTCGGTGAACGACGTAAGAATTACTAATCTTGTCAAATATATTATTAATCAGTTCACACAATTCTTCATAAATAAATCTTCAAGACACGTGTTTCAACATTAATAGCATACACTATTTTATTAGTTTCCTACACATACAGATGTGAACTTGAGCGTTGACAGACAGTGACTGACATTTCAATAAGATTAAGCTCTATATGACGTCATTGTTGTACAAAAAGAGTATAAAACTTCATTTTTAATTTTTAGAAACACGACGCAACAACTCGGTTCCAGGATCTTCTGTTGCTCCTTGGCTGTCGACCCGCGACGTATAGCGGCCAGCAATTTCCTCTCTGGTCGCGGCAACGAAGATGCTGTCCCCGTTCGTTGCGCCGATCTCTCCGTACATGAAACACATAAAAAAAATACAAAACTTTTAGATAATTCACATCTATTACAAATAATAAGAAAACACATAAACAAAACTAAATTAAACTTATAGTCACCTGCAAACTGGGCTGACTTTGGTGGATGGGTGACGCTTAATTTCGTCCCACTACATCATGTCACATCGTGTATGGTTTTGTCTAACTCGTCGAGAAGTTTGCATTGTACGTGACCCCAATAGGCCAGGAATATCTCTATCGTCTTTCGTCACTAAATGCTTCATTAATTAATGCTGGACACACGTTCAGCGAAGCGTTACCAATGCAACTGTTCGAACTTCGTAGCTGGCAGCAGTTGAAAACATGACGTCATAGTCACGAAGACTACCGACGTGTGCCGATATGTATCGAGTAGTATAGAGAGCACAATTACACTGCTACGAGAAGAGACAGTAGCAGATGTTCTTTACGTCAAATTTTGTAGTTTAGAGTTTTGATTATAAGAAATTATGTTTTAAAAACCAGAATTTCTGAACAGTTTTTTGTAGAAAGTTGATTTCTCATTGTAGGTTTCGTCAGAAGTACATATTATTTTGAATTGCTGGAAGCTGCAGACAAATGTCCACATTTTCATAAGAAGTTTTTCAACTCGGTTTAAACAGCATACCTGTTACATGAATTCTGGGTCAGCATTATGTGCATGTTTACGCGACACAGGACATACACTACTGGCCATTAAAATTGCTACACCAAGAAGAAATGCAGACGATAAAACGTGTATTCATTGGACAAATATGTTATACTAGAACTGACATGTGATTACATTTTCACGCAATTTGGGTGCATAGATCCTGAGAAATCAGTACCCGGAACAACCACCTCTGGCCATAATAACGGCCTTGATACGCCTAGGCATTGAGTCAAACAGAGCTTGGATGGCGTGTACAGGTAAAGCTGCCCATGCAGCTTCAACACGATACCACAGTTCATCAAGAGTAGTGACTGGCGTATTGTGACGAGTCAGTTGCTCGGCCACCATTGACCAGACGTTTTCAATTGGTGAGAGATCTGGAGAATGTGCTGGCCAGGGCAGCAGTCGAACATTTTCTGTATCCAGAAAGGCCAGTACAGGACCTGCAACATGCTGTCGTGCATTATCCTGCTGAAATGTAGGGTTTCGCAGGGATCGAATGAAAGGTAGAGCCACGGGTCGTAACACATTTGAAATGTAACGTCCACTGTTCAAAGTGCCATCAATGCGAACAAGAGGTGACCGAGACGTGTAACCAATGGCACCACATACCATCACGCCGGGTGATACGCCAGTATGGCGATGATGAATACACGCTTCCAATGTGCGTTCACCGCGATGTCACCAAACACGGAAGCGACCATCATGATGCTGTAAACAGAATCCGAAAAAATGACGTTATGCCATTCGTGCACCCAGGTGATGGTACACATTTCTCCTCCTTACACGAGGCATCACAACAACGTTTGACCAGGCAACGCCGGTCAACTGCTGTTTGTGTATGAGAAATCGATTGGAAACTTTCCTCATGTCAGCACGTTGTAGGTGTTGCCACCGGCGCCAACCTGGTGTGAATGCTCTGAAAAGCTAATCATTCGCATACCACAGTATCTTCTTTCTGTTGGTTAAATTTCGCGTCTGTAGCACGTTACCTTCGTGGTGTAGCAATTTTAATGGCCAGTAGTGTAAGATCACGGCCATAAACGAGAGTGTGTAAATCATATATTTGGAGAAGAGACAGCGATTTTCCAAGTCTCATAAAAATCTCCTGCGTTCGCCTTAAACAGCCAGACAGAACCGAGACTTAGGGACAAAATGGTTTAAATGGCTCTGAGCACTATGGGACTTAACATCTATGGTCATCAGTCCCCTAGAACTTAGAACTACTTAAACCTAACTAACCTAAGGACAGCACGCAACACCCAGTCATCACGAGGCAGAGAAAATCCCTGACCCCGCCGGGAATCGAACCCGGGAACCCGGGCGTGGGAAGCGAGAACGCTACTGCACGACCACGAGCTACGGACTTACTTAGGGATATTTTGGGAAATTTTGAATACGTAGCCAGACAGCCCATCGTTCTTGTTTTTCGACAACGTATTTTGTTGCATTTAAGAACTTTTACTTTTCGTAAATTCTGCAATGGATTTCAAATTGCATGGAATAATATTCATTATAAGTCTTAGTAGTCTACGTCATATGGGATTCACCGTATTAGTTTTCTACCCAACGTTCTATACCACTAGTTGATTTGAATTGCAATTTGTTTTTATGAACAGCACCTCCCCCTCTTTCATGTTTACCATATGGTGCACTAGCCCCACTTTCTCTACCGCCATCTCGGTGGATTTTCGGATATCACAGCCACTACAGTTCCCCTCATGGCTGCTTGCATACGGCTCTAGCTAGTTCAGTGTTCCTTATGGCCGTGCCCCCATCGCCTCCAGCTGATAATGATTCGTTTGTATTGGTGCTTATACACATTTTCGCACGCTTTGCAGGGCTTATTTCATTCTCTCCACACCAAATACTCGTTTTATTTTGTTTCAGGGAACCCCTCTTTAGCAATTTGACAAGCGCTTCTAGCAGGTTTTAAGGGGAGCCGGAACGACGAAAATGACAATATTAACGTTTTTTGTTTTTTTTTCATTATAAAATTATTTGGAGTTTTCTGAATAAAACATATCAAGTTTCACCCTTGTAAGTGAATTCTAAGTGTGTTCTTTTGTCGCTGCAAAGTTGACGCGCCACGTGAACGGTTGTAGCGACTTGGTGTGCCACCTATGACGGCGCCGCTCGCTGGCTGCAAGCAGGGTATCTTTGCGGAATTAGACAGTGTTTTGTTTTCCAACGTTTGCTTCACAACTTTCACTATGTTCGTCCTTGGTATTGCCCTTACATCTACAATGTTTTGAGAGAATAGCAACATCAATTTCTTTGCAACTGTCTCCACTGGCAGCTGTCACAACTCCATTTAGAGATTTATGACCTCTGCATTGCTATGATCCATGATATTATTGTATTATGGGTGTGCAATTAGGCAAAATACAAGAAGCATTGAGCATATGAGGAGAGCAGTATGGGCATTATTTTTTTCATACTGCATCAACAAATGAGCACCAACAACATGCACTGTGCCCCCACAGGTGATGACTCATGGCGAAGTACCAATCAGGAAAGGAATATGCCCATAAAAACAGTTTGCCAAATGCTGTAATTGATGTCATTAAACCCATATTCAGAGATATACCACAGCAAAGTTAATTGGAAAAGTGTTTACATGGGAAAACACAAAATCCAAATGAAAGTGTAAGTAATTTAATTTGGATTAGGATTCCAAAAAGAGTGTTTGTAGAGATAAAAACATTGCATTTTGCAGTGTATGATGCAGTGGCAATATACAATGAAGGAAACATTATCAAATGTGATGTGCTGAAACGTCTAGTTCTCCAACCAGGACACAACACCATTTCTACAATGCGCCTAATTGATGAAGAAAGACTAAGAGGTGCAGGAAGAAGAGACAAAAGCCTACAACATTCAGCAAAAGGGTAGAAAAGACCAGTGAAAAGGAAACCAACACTGGAAAAATAAGAGGATGCTGATAATCCATGATATGGGGCAAGAATGTATTAAAAAACTTTGGAAGCCATTTCCCGTAAATTTAAACTTTTCATCTTTGAGGAACATTTTCTCGAAAACTGCTAACAGTGTATTAAAGAAATTTAGACACAATATTATTTACTTCTTTTCCTTCAAAATGGTTCAAATGGCTCTGAGCACTATAGGACTAAACATCTGAGGTCATCAGTTCCCTAGAACTTAGAACTAGTTAAACCTAACTAACCTAAGGACGTCACACACATCCATGCCCGAGGCAGGATTCGAACCTGCGACCGTAGCGGTCGCGCTGTTACAGACTGTAGCGCCTAGAACCGCTCGGCCACTCCGGCCGGCCTCTTTTCCTTCATTTTTATAACAAATTGTAAAAAAATGTTGTACAATTCAAGAGTTCTAGAAGAAAAAGTGCCAAATTTTAGAGAAAAAAATAATCATCTGTTTAAAAAAAATTGTAAAACAAAAACCAATAGATATTTGCTAACATGGCATTACAACTTTGTAGAGAAATATTCACTAACATGTAGTCCAAATTTCAGAGCAATATGTGTAATGGTTTTAGAAAAGATATTCCTTCTATTTGCTAAAATTAACATGGAGGAGATGGATCGTTCCCTTAATTTATCAGTGACGTGAAGAACGGGGAGAGGCTTCAGAACATCGTAAAATAATGTTGTAGACACACCTTATGTCAGTACCTAATCTACAGGACTATTCTTTCTAATTCCCGTTTAGGTCGCCTGAGGGTGCGCCTAAATTGGCGAGAAACCTTTCGTGGTTTTAATATAAAACTTTCTACTGCCAGGGCAATCTATTCGCCTTCTTATAAAAAAAATTATCACAAGTTTTAAAAAATCAAAAATTGTTATTTTTATAGCTGATGGGTAGCAGAGGGGAGGGAGGGGGGGGGGGGGTTGTATGGTTGATCTGGTGCGTTCTGGCACCTAAAATTTCATAAATTAAGCTATGGTTGTTACGACAATGCCTTGCCTTCTTTTTTCAGTTCAGTAGGTGGCGTGGACGCGAGGGCAAGCCTCTGGCTAGGTTGTTGCTGGACGAGGCGTTGGTGGCCCTGGTTGCGCCAACGGCGGTCATGGGCGCCGTCAAGGCTGGTGGGTCTCTCTGCCGGTGACGGCTGCCCGGCGCAGCACGCAGCGCTGCCCGAGGACAGCCAGAGGTTATCGTCTCGTCCGCTGCGAGGCCGCCAGAGGCGGAACACCGCTCAGTTGGACAAGGGTGCGGGAAATATTCAGCCGTGACCTTGCTCAAGGATCCTTTCCAATGAAGCACTTCCGAATACCGAGAAAGTGCAAATGACTGCATTATTATCTGCACCTTCATCTACAGTATGTTCTGAAAGACACTGTATAGTGCATGATAGGGGGTACATCGTACCAGTGTTAACCATTTTCTTCCCTGTTGTTGTTGTTGTTGTGGTCTTCAGTCCTGAGACTGGTTTGATGCAGCTCTCCATGCTACTCTATCCTGTGCAAGCTTCTTCATCTCCCAGTACCTACTGCAACCTACATCCTTCTGAATCTGCTTAGTGTATTGATCTCTTGGTCTCCCTCTACGATTTTTACCCTCCACGTTGCCCTCCAATGCTAAATTTGTGATCCCTTGATACCTCAAAACATGTCCTACCAACCGATCCCTTCTTCTAGTCAAGTTGTGCCACAAACTTCTCTTCTCCCCAATCCTATTCAATACCTCCTCATTAGTCACGTGATCTACCCACCTTATCTTCAGCATTCTTCTGTAGCACCACATTTCGAAAGCTTCTATTCTCTTCTTGTCCAAACTGGTTATCGTCCATGTTTCACTTCCCTGTAGCATTTGCATATTGAGCGAGCGAAAAATGACCGTGTACAGTGCTTCCGTAAGGTCGAAAGGTTGAAACTTGCGCTACACCGAACAGTGTCACAAGGAGTCTCTGCACTACACGTTTGATGTGCAGGTGATGACGAAACACAACGAACTATTTATCAGCAGCGGATCGCCACCTCAGTCGAGATGTGGACAGTACAGAGGAAACTTCAGTGTGTTCTGTGGCCTACTAAATTCGAATTGGTGACCAACATTCAACGTGAATATCGTCGGGTGCACAACGAACAACCACCACAGAGAAATAAAGAGTACGGTTCATAAGGTTTTAAAGAAGTGTCTCCGTTTTTCAAGTTGCAAATTGCAGTTGTTGCACGCTGTCAAACCGAGCCGGCCACGGTGGCTGAGCGGTTCTAGGTCCTTCAGTCCGGAACTGCGCGACTGCTACGGACGCAGGTTCGAATCCTGCCTCGGGCATCAATGTGTGTGATATCGTAATGTTTAAGTTGTTCTAACTTCTAGGGGACTGATGACCTCAGATGTTAAGTCCCACAGTGCTCAGAGCCATTTGAACCATTTTTTGTCAAACCGACTGATAACCCAAACGCCGCGCTTAGTGGCCGCGAGGTTTGAGGCGTCATGTCACGGACTGCGCGGCCCCTTCCGCTTGAGGTTCGAGTCCTCCCTCGGGTATGGGTGTATGTGTCGTTCTTAGCATAAGTTACTTTAAGTATTGTCTAAGACCAGGGACCGATGACCTCAGCAGTTTGGTCCCTTAGGAATTCACACACATCTGAACATTTGATAATCCCAAACGATTAGAATTTCTTACAGTTTTGCTTAATAATATCGACTGTGATGAATGATTTACGAAGAATATCGTGTTTAGTGATTAGGCCACATTCTGTATCTGGTCCAGTTCATCGCTATAACGTCAGAAATCCTCGTGCCTACCATTGAGTACGAACGTAACATCCCAAAGGTGAACGTGATGTGTGCCCTGGTGCAGGATAAAGTTGTAGGTCCATTTTTCCTTGCAGAGCAGACTGTGATGTCAAACAACTATCTTGACGTGTTGCTATTGTATGTAGTGACACAATTTCCAAAAGGAGTCATCTTTCAATTAGATGACACTCCTCTACACTACGCCAACAATATTCGCGATTTTCTGCATACAAAATTACTCCATTTGTGAGTAGGAAGGGGTGGACCTAACGCCATTAGACTTTTACTTTTGCGGTTATGTGAAGCAACGTGTGCACAGTAAACGTATATTTTTAAAACAGAGAATTACAGAGGCTTTTCACTTTGTTACAGTAGATGTTCTTACACGTGTGTGTGGCAAGAACTAGAATATCGTTTCGATGTGTGTAGGTCAACAAATGGAAGCTACACTGGACTGCCCGTAAAAAGTATGCGTACTTCGAGACTTTCTCTTTCATTTCCACCTTTTTTCACATTTCTATCTTGATTCATTGCTTCTGTGTGACCAATTAAAACTAAACTATCACTTTACGGTCTCCCTGTGTATGCTTGTGCACCTTCCTTACACTAATGTCACGATTTCTACACGAGAAATACGGTGGTGGTAACGTAACGGCCGCACAGTCTTTTACGAATACAAGTTCTCTACATTTACCCAAGTGGATTTCGCGAGAACTATATCGCCTTTCTTCCAAGGATTCGCATTTAAGTTCCCCGTGCATTTCTGTTACACTTTTGAATAGGCTATATCGACCAGTTACGATCTTAGCAGCGTACCTCTGAACTCATCCCACGTCTTTTCTCGTTCCTAATACAAACACCGGAACCATACTCCACAACTTTTCGTTTACCCTTACGGATACAAAGCATTTTAAGAGAACTTTTCCATATGCACCTTCGCAGAATCTGGGGTACAAATTTTCAATCATTTTGAATTGTGCCGCATTTCTAGAAAAATACTGTGTTTTGACAAACAACAGATTAGCAGTACCAAGCGCCAATGGAATACTGTAGTCTTGACGATTACTGTATTACTTGGGTTCTGTTGGTTGCTAACGCTGATCACGGGAAATTATGTCGTTTCCTTGAGGCAGCGGTGGCATTGGCGCTGCCCAGCACCCAAGAAAGATGGAAACCTTTACATTCTTCCCTCAGCGAAGTTTGAGTTGTACCTCATACGCCATCTAAGATGGATCGTCAATTATCAGAATATGTACTGCTAACGTAAACAAATGTGTTACTGTGCATTTTTTTGTGTACTGTGTTTTTTATGATGTGACAGTCGTCTTCTCAACTCTATGGACATGGGTATATGCACAACGCACGTTTTGATTTGAAAAGTTTTATTTATGACAGACCCTTGTATAATGTGCTACATTTTATCTACATGACAGCTTGGCGGGAGGACCAACTCAAAATGAAATACATTTTTATAACAAAATTTTATGAAGTCCTAAAGATGACAGCAAAGTCTATCGAAACCGATTGGTTGTAAATAAAGGAATTTTTATGCGATCTTGACTTTAGAAAGCTGTACCAAGTAAAACAGATTGCTCCTTCTGATATCTCAAGATGAGAAAATTCAATAAAAGAAGAATCGCATTGAAAGATGATTGTGTAGAGAAGGACCAACATCACCAAGCTTCGTGGCTCGATTTTTTCGAGGTGACAGTTAAATCTTTAAGACTACCACTAATATTATTAATACAGAACTACTGAACCTCCGTAAAAAAGCAAACTGTCTTGTTTACTGGGATTTGCTTTGTGAGAACATCGATACATGATACTAAGTTGCCGCGTAGAAGTAAACAAAGAAAATACTTAAGGCACAGCTGTTTCGTATGGTGCGCCGGATAGGATTGTACCCCGTGACACGTTTTTATTGTACGCCACTTTGAAGGCATAGGTATAAGTGTTCTACGTGTTTAAGCAAGTACCATCCGTTCTAATCAAGTCCGTGACTTTCAGTATGAACTGACCTGGGTCTCTGATTCACTAGTTAGCAATGCTAATTTCTTGGTCACTGAAGGAGTCATTGTTGCAGATCTCTCTAGTTAACACCATGCTAGCGTCTAGCTTTCTGGACAGAGGGCATAACGAGGCCGACTAGTCTTATTCCGCTCTGATCCTCTTCCCAGAAATCGATCCCAGACTGCGTGATATAACGTGAGACGCTAAAATATCACCATTATGATAATTTATCTTTGTAGTGTAACACCCACGAAAATCGCAAAGTCACATGTACTCTTTTCTTCTCCAGTTCCAATTCTCCCTATTCTTTCCTAAGATATGCAACTTTATTAGTTTCCATTACTGTGCACATGTTTTATCAATTTTGAAATTCCTTTGAGCATATGCAGGGTGTTACAAAAAGGTACGGCTAAACTTTCAGGAAACATTCCTCACACACAAATAAAGAAAAGATGTTATATGGACATGTGTCCGGAAACGCTTAATTTCCATGTTAGAGCGCATTTTAGTTTCGTCAGTATGTACTGTACTTCCTCGATTCACCGCCAGTTGGCCCAATTGAAGGAAGGTAATGTTGACTTCGGTGCTTGTGTTGACATGCGACTCATTGCTCTACAGTACTAGCATCAAGCACATCAGTACGTAGCATCAACAGGTTAGTGTTCATCACGAATGTGGTTTTGCAGTCAGTGCATTCCAACGTGAACAAATTGTAAATTTTCACAATCAACATGTGTGGGCTGACGAGAATCCTCACGCAGTTGTGCAATCACGTCATCAACACAGATTTTCTGTGAACGTTTGGGCAGGCATTGTTGGTGATGTCTTGATTGGGCCCCATGTTCTTCCACCTACGCTCAATGAAGCACGTTATCATGATTTCATACGGATACTCTACCTGTGCTGCTAGAACATGTGCCTTTACAAGTACGACACAACATGTGGTTCATGCACGATGGAGCTCCTGCACATTTCAGTCGAAGTGTTCGTACGATTCTCAACAACAGATTCGGTGACCGATGGATTGGTAGAGGCGGACCAATTCCATGGCCTCTACGCTCTCCTGACCTCAACCCGCTTGACTTTCATTTATGGGGGCATTTGAAAGCTCTTGTCTACGCAACCCCGGTACCAAATGTAGAGACTCTTCGTGCTCGTATTGTGGACGGCTCTGATATAATACGCCATTCTCTAGGGCTGCATCAGCGCATCAGGGATTCCATGCGACGGAGGGTGGACGCATGTATCCTCGCTAACGGAGGACATTTTGATCATTTCCTGTAACAAAGTGTTTGAAGTCACGCTGGTGCGTTCTGTCGCTGTGTGTTTCCATTCCATGATTAATGTGATTTGAAGAGAAGTAATAAAATGAGCTCTAACATGGAAAGTAAGCGTTTCCGGACACATGTCCACATAACATATTTTCTTTCTTTGTGTGTGAGGAATGTTTCCTGAAAGTTTGGCCGTACCTTCTTGTAACACCCTGTATACACGATCTGATGATGATGTGGAAAATGAAGCTTGTGAGTTAGAATAGTGAATTAGGGTAACAATCTTACAATTTATTGCTAGGTTGTCACACAAACACCAAAAGCTGAAAATGCGCAATCTCTGAAAAGTTTCTGTATGCTGCGAATTTACATTCTTTCACATTGTAATTTTAACTGAATGAAAATCCAAACATGAATGATTAATCTCAAGTATCCAGTCAGGAACAGTAATGAATTTTGTAATGTCACGTGACATAGTTCAAAGTGGGCGCACCCTTTGAAAGCTAACGATCAGCTGTTGGTAATTAAAATGTCACGCTCAGCACGAGTAACACCGATTATCCTCAAAACGCTGTCGACTGCCAAAGATTACTTATCGCTACTGAATGCAGCTTGACGGAAATTTTCCGTGCTCACAAAGTAACACAGCATATTTTCAATGACAGACAATATTTATGTGTGGATGGTTTAATGCGATTTATACAACATTATTTTTTCAAAAAATATAAATTTGAATGAATATGGAATATACGCTAGCATCATAGAAAATGGAGGAATTAAAAAAGGTGGATTTTAAAACCATAGTACTTACACAGTGTACATCAGTAGATCAAACATACATTTTCGCCATATATGAATCAACCAAATGCAGAACGTATATAATTGTCCTAATAGTCTGTCTTGACACAGTCCATATAATTGCGCACGGTACCTTGGCACAATTACAGTAGTCCACACTTGGTGGAAACTGCACTCTTCATTACTGTCAGAGCTACAAATACTACATGATCGTCAAAGAGAATAAGTAGAAACACATACAAAGTATGAATACCTAAACGTTTACAGATGTCCTTTCTCTGAACAACGAAATAAATATATAATGTGAATAGACACTATGCAGATTCCGCAGCTGTGATATGTGTTATGTAAGTTGAAGGTGGAGGAGGAGTGGGAAAGGGCTATTGATGTCAGGTGCATCGGGACTTTATGCAGAATCAGCAGCGAGAGTAAAAACGTGTGTCGGACCGGAATTCGAACCCGGCATCTCCTGATTACTAAGCAGTAGTATTAACCACTGCGCCACCTTGACGCAGGGTTTCCTGCACCTGCGTCCACTGTCTCGATACTCCCCTCGGCCGACCCACATTCCCACCCAGCGCCACCTATTCCCACTCCTTGTCACTGTCCATCTCCTCCATGCCCGCTACTTTGAGATTCGAGCAGGAGGTCGGACGTAATTGTGCATCCACACTGAAGGTGGAAAGAACGGACACCACACATTCATATAACTGATCCGCTACTATGAGCAATGAATCGAGCACCTCCATTGCGGATATACAATTACGTCCGACTTCCAGCGGGAACCTCAAAGTAGCGAGCTTGGAGGACATGGACGGCGACTGTGGACAGATGGTGCTGGGTGGGAATGTGGATCGGCCGAAACATGTGCCTAGATAATCCGCAGCAGTTACAATAAACATTGTGTAATATAAATACATAACCTGTTATAATGCGGTATTTCGACTTTAGTATTACAGAATTAAAAAGAAAGTATTGATCTAAACTAAACACTTTGAACGAAGACAATTTAAAAGACTGTAATGGAGAAGAACATTAAAAACTGCTATGCTATGTGATTATTGCAGGTGAAGTTATTATGTATGTAGGTCGACAAAGGCAATAATAGTATGAGAAGCTTTGGAGCCAGGCTTAGAAACCAGCTACCTGTAATAACCATCTAATCTGTTCAAACTCAAAGTTGTGTTAAGATGACTACCAAATCTAATTAAAGAATTATTTGTCGCTTGTTGGAACCATTGGCTGACATTAAAAGCTCTACAGAACGCTCTCACTTTTGCACATGTAGACAGCTGGTCGTACCACTGAACATATCTGTCCAGATGTTATTGTGTGTGAGCCGTGCGTGGTTCGCGATCGTGCCATCTCTTATTTTACATCCTGCTTTTTGCGTGTTGCCACCTCGTTATGTTAGTTTCAATTTCTGTTGTCACTGAGTTGCTGCTTTGTCTGCCCGTCAGCGGCAGCAGCAGCGCCTATAGATATAGCCCTCACGTATTATCCTTGCTGGACTGCTATTACACTCCTGGAAATGGAAAAAAGAACACATTGACACCGGTGTGTCAGATCCACCATACTTGCTCCGGACACTGCGAGAGGGCTGTACAAGCAATGATCACACGCACGGCACAGCGGACACACCAGGAACCGCGGTGTTGGCCTCGAATGGCGCTAGCTGCGCAGCATTTATGCACCGCCGCCGTCAGTGTCAGCCAGTTTGCCGTGGCATACGGAGCTCCATCGCAGTCTTTAACACTGGTAGCATGCCGCGACAGCGTGGACGTGAACCGTATGTGCAGTTGACGGACTTTGAGCGAGGGCGTATAGTGGGCATGCTGGAGGCCGGGTGGACGTACCGCCGAATTGCTCAACACGTGGGGCGTGAGGTCTCCACAGTACATCGATGTTGTCGCCAGTGGTCGGCGGAAGGTGCACGTGCCCGTCGACCTAGGACCGGACCGCAGCGACGCACGGATGCACGCCAAGACCGTAGGATCCTACGCAGTGCCGTAGGGGACCGCACCGCCACTTCCCAGCAAATTAGGGACACTGTTGCTCCTGGGGTATCGGCGAGGACCATTCGCAACCGTCTCCATGAAGCTGGGCTACGGTCCCGCACACCGTTAGGCCGTCTTCCGCTCACGCCACAACATCGTGCAGCCCGCCTCCAGTGGTGTCGCGACAGGCGTGAATGGAGGGACGAATGGAGACGTGTCGTCTTCAGCGATGAGAGTCGCTTCTGCCTTGGTGCCAATGATGGTCGTATGCGTGTTTGGCGCCGTGCCGGTGAGCGCCACAATCATGACTGCGTACGACCGAGGCACACAGGGCCAACACCTGGCATCATGGTGTGGGGAGCGATCTCCTACACTGGCCGTACACCACTGGTGATCGTCGAGGGGACACTGAATAGTGCACGGTACATCCAAACCGTCATCGAACCCATCGTTCTACCATTCCTAGACCGGCAAGGGAACTTGCTGTTCCAACAGGACAATGCACGTCCGCATGTATCCCGTGCCACCCAACGTGCTCTAGAAGGTGTAAGTCAACTACCCTGGCCAGCAAGATCTCCGGATCTGTCCCCCATTGAGCATGTTTGGGACTGGATGAAGCGTCGTCTCACGCGGTCTGCACGTCCAGCACGAACGCTGGTCCAACTGAGGCGCCAGGTGGAAATGGTATGGCAAGCCGTTCCACAGGACTACATCCAGCATCTCTACGATCGTCTCCATGGGAGAATAGCAGCCTGCATTGGTGCGAAAGGTGGATATACACTGTACTAGTGCCGACATTGTGCATGCTCTGTTGCCTGTGTCTATGTGCCTGTGGTTCTGTCAGTGTGATCATGTGATGTATCTGACCCCAGGAATGTGTCAATAAAGTTTCCCCTTCCTGGGACAATGAATTCACGGTGTTCTTGTTTCAATTTCCAGGAGTGTACTTCCAGTCAGTTGGAACGTGTCTGGAGCACAGTCCGGACCTGCCAGTCGGGGAGTTGCGATGCGGCCCTAGTGCAGTCGGGTTGGAACAGTGAGATCTGCGTCGACATGGCTCGCCCGACCATTGCCGCCACGCATCACTTGAGCCGGGCCACGGTCTTGGTGGATCGTCGGTCGGTCGTCCTACCGGACGACGCGTTTTGGCTCTCCGATCGTTCATGAGTCGGCTGTGTGTGTGTGTGTGTGTGTGTGTGTGTGTGTGTGTGTGTGTGTGTGTGTGTGTGTGCATCGACTCCCGATTTGTCTTCGTGCGTGCTTAGTTACTGTTGGGTATCGTTCAGATCTTCGTGCAAGTGTGTGTCAGGTAGTGTGTGTAGTTGGCGTTATGTCCACTGACGACTATTTTAGATGTTGTCGGCATTCTGAGGGGAGTCGGTGAGGACCAGGGAGGATATCTCCGCACGGTGCAGTTGGCTTGGTCCGCTGCCGGTCCCTGCGCAGTGTCGGAACGTGTGTGGAGCTGTCCGAACGCTACGAGCTTCGTGGCTCACCGACCCAGGACATCAAAGTTGAGTGGTTTTTTAAGTACCCAAACCACGTCCATTCATGTTGTGTGGTTCGTTTCGGTGGTTCGTTGTTGGGGAGGTTTTTCCGTGAGCAACACCGAGTGTTTGTATTGCTGAAATTTAGCTGCCATGCGGTGGATTTATCTATATTCGTTGACGACAATTCAAGTGCACCAGCGGAATTTTCTGCCTTGTAGCCGTTAGTGTTCCGGTTACCTGCCCAGGCCACTAACGTAGTTTCAGGCAGTGTCCTTTCCTCACGTGTTGTGGCTATCCGACACTGTGTGTAGTTTTGACAGCTTAATTCGTATACATATTTGATTGTGGATAATTACGTTCGTAACATTTTGTGTGTGAGTTCTCATGTACCGATTGGTGGCAAGCAAGTTGTTTTGTCGGTCCGTCCGTGACTGTACCTTGGTTGGGTTCCGATGGATCAAGTGTAGTTGGGCTCACCACCTGTCTCACCTAAGTGAACGAGGGCAGACCGACATCCTGGAGGCTTCTGAGTGCCGTTGTTTTTACTGTCTTTCTCACCGGTGTTTAATTGTCTGTTTATAATCTATCATAGCCAATGATTTCTTTTAGTGCGGTTTCAGCTACTTAAAATTTAAGGCTTATGGTTATATCTTTTTTTAAATTTGGAAAATTAATTTTGGGCTTTCAGCCACTTGGAACCTTATTCTTAAAGTTACCTTTCAAGCTTAAACATTGATGCTTGGAACCTTATTCCTAAAATTACCTCTCAAGCTTAAACAATGCGGCCTTCTGCACTTAAAGGTTTATGGTATTTTTGAATTTTGAAAAATCAATTGTGGGCCTTCAGTTGCTTAAAACCTTATTCTTAAAATTACCCTTTAAGCAAAAACACTGCGGCCTTCTGCCTTTGAAAGATTGTGGTAATTTATTTTAAAATCCTGAAAATATTATTGTGGGCCTTCAGCCGTTTGTATTGCATCTTGTTTATGTTTGTCTATCCACGTTTGCCTTGAGGCTTTCAGTCTAGCTGTGATATATGTATATATTTTAATTATTTTATTTGTAATTGTAACTGCATGTCTTCAGTCACTTGAAATTTACCTTGTTGATTTTTAAGATTTCTTGTTTAGAGGCCTTCAGCCGTGAAAGATTTGGAGTTTGAAAAAAATGGTTCAAATGGCTCTGAGCACTATGGGACTCAACTGCTGAGGTCATTAGTCCCCTAGAACTTAGAACTATTTAAACCTAACTAACCTAAGGACATCACAAACATCCATGCCTGAGGCAGGATTCGAACCTGCGACCGTAGCGGTCTTGCGGTTCCAGACTGCAGCGCCTTTAACCGCGCGGCCACTTCGGCCGGCTGGAGTTTGAAACTCGCAGTTTTAAAAGTTCGGCTATGTGCCGCTTTGCTTGTAAATGTGTTATTAAATTACAATTTTGAGGTGAAGCTTTCCACAATTCTAATCACCTGTTCTGCCCAGCGGATTTAGCGGGCGTTTCAATGTGTAATAGTTTACATGTAAGGGAGTGAAGTAGCACATGGAGTTAACTTATTGTACACTACTGGCCATTAAAATTGCTACACCAAGAAGAAATGCAGATAATAAACGGGTATTCATTGGACAAATATATTATACTAGAACTGACATGTGATTACGTTTTCACGCAATTTGGGTGCAAAGATCCTGAGAAATCAGTACACAGAACAACCACCTCTGGCCGTAATAACAGCCTGGATACGCCGGGGAATTGAGTCAGACAGAGCTTGGATGGCGTGTACAGGTATAGCTGCCCATGCAGCTTCAACACGATACCACAGTTCATCAAGAGTAGAGACTGGCATATTGTGACGAGCCAGTTGCTCGGCCACCATTGACCAGACGTTTTCAATTGGTGAGAGATTTGGAGAATGTGCTGGCCAGGGCGGCAGTCGAACATTTTCTGAATCCAGAAAGGCCCGTGCAGGACTGCAACACACGGTCGTGCATTGTCCTGCTGAAATGTAGGATTTCGCAGGGATCGAATGAAGGGTAGAGCCACGGGTCGTAGCACGTCTGAAAAGTAACGTCCACTGTTCAAAGTGCCGTCAATGCGAACGAGAAGTGACCGAGACGTGCAACCAATGGCACCCCATATCATCACGCCGGGTGATACGCCAGTATGGCGATGACGAGTACACCATCGCAGGCGCTCCTGTCTGTGATGCAGCGTCAAGGGTAACCGCAGCCATGGTCTCCGAGCTGATAGTCCATGCTGCTGCAAGCGTCGTCGAACTGTTCGTGCAGATGGTTGTTGTCTTGCAAACGTCCCCATCTGTTGACTCAGGGATCGAGACGTGGCTGCACGATCCGTTACAACCACGCGGGTAAGATGCCTGTCATCTCGACTGCTAGTGATACGAGGCCGTTGGGATGCAGCAGGGCGTTCCGTATTACCCTCCTGAACCCACCGATTCCATATTCTGCTAACAGTCATTGGATCTCGACCAACGCGAGCAGCAATGTCGCGATACGATAAACCGCAATCGCGATAGGCTACAATCCGACGTTTATCAAAGTCGGAAACGTCATCGTACGCATTTCTCCTCCTTACATTTCACCAGGCAACGCCGGTCAACTGCTATTTGTGTATGAGAAATCGGTAGGAAACTTTCCGCATGTCAGCACGTTGTAGGTGTCGCCACCGGCGCCAACGTTGTGTGAATGCTCTGAAAAGCTAATCATTTGCATATCACAGCATCTTCTTCCTGTCGGTTAAATTTCACGTCTGTAGCACGTCATCTTCGTGGTGCATCAATTATAATGGCCAGTAGTGTATAAGTGTTTCAGTAAAAATCCCACAAATAAATGTAATCCCAGGGAATGTAAATCTCAGGCCCTGCCATGTAATGTCTAATTAACGATCTAACGTGACAAGTTCTACAAATCCCAATAATTAGATCACATATATGAGTAAAACCTACACCTCGGGCGACAGATGGCGCAAAGCCTAGACCTCGAGTAATGGATGGAACCTGCCACTTCAGGCTGTTACGCCATGCACGCCATCTCAAGTGGCTCATCAATGAATGGAAAATGTGAAGCTAACATGAACAGGTGTGTTATTATACATTTTACTCTTTATTTCGATTTTTAAGACTTAACATTCATCTGTTAGTGCTTCATATGTGGACATGGCCATGTGCTCAAGGTGCTTCTTTGTTATAAACATTTTATTTCTAATAAACCTTTGCATAATGTGCTACATTTTATTCATTAATATGACCACTTGGCTTGAGCTTCTAACTCGTACGGACACGTTTTGTAATATAAATTTCTAAAGACCAGATGATAACGGTTAAGTCTGTCAAAACCGGCTGTCGAAAAACAGCATTTAAGTAATCTTGGCTGTAGAAGGTTTTTTTTACCAAGTAAAACAGATCGCTTCTTCTCATTTCTAAACTTGAGAACATTCAATTTACTCTTCAGCGCCCTGTCGTCAACTTTACGTTTACATTTGTCACTTCCGTCTCAATAAAAATTACAAAGAGTGCATGTTTCCTATGGACCAAAGTATTCTCTTTCACATATACCTCAGTTATAGTCAAAATTGCATAGAACATAACAATATATTTGCGGAATACATTGAATCCATGTACATTCACATTTTTTTGAAAAAATAATGATGTACAAATTGTTTTAAATCATCGTTACATATATCGTGTATGACTGAAAATTCGCTGTATTACTCTGTGAAGGAAAAAAATCTCCGTCTCATCTGCCCATAGTGATACATCACACCTCGGTGTGCAGCAACACGATACAATGAACTTACTAAAAATTCTGAAAAACAATAAATATATGTGTGAAGATATAAGAACTCAGACCAGTGTACCTTAAATTGGGGTTTATGGAAGAGTCATAATAGACACCCGGGTAAGTGACTGCTTGTGTTTATGCGGTGCTACAATTTTTTTTCTTTTGATATATAGTGAGCAGTTTTCTATGAAGCTACGATAGAATTAAAAGACGTAGTTTCGTCTAATGGCGGATAGTTGTGGATGAAGTGGTTATTAGCAAACAATTCTAGATCGTCTAAGTTTGGTTCGCAGCCACCAGTATCTTTAACATCGTAAGGTGGAATTAACAGCACCACACTGCCGGCATACAATCAGGCAGAAGGGTCTGTGCAGCACAGAGAAGCCATGCAGTTTGTGATACAGCGTTTCCAAACCTGTAGTTGAGGTTTCATAATAGCAAAGTATCTGATTGGGCCTTCAGTTAACCTCTGACCATTAAATATGTTTGAAGAAATACGTCTTTTGCATTCATTTCTCTTTAAAAGAAAAGCACTGTTTGTGGGACAATGAAAACTAACCCCATAGTAAGATCTCTTTCCATAGTAATACGAAAAGAAGCAGTTAAGAAAATATTAAATTTCCGTAACCTAGGCAATCCTGCGCCCTCTGATAACAGTTTAGAAAGTGCCACAACTGTCGAAAAAGCGAACTGAAAACTATGTTTATCTCTTTTTCTAAAGCACTGACATGAAGTCATGCCAATAATTTCCGATTTTTTTAGATCGTTTAACGCTTTGCGTCTTTGATAACGTTGATATCAACAAGGGGCTGGCAACTGTGATTTCCTCCTTAAAACGAAGTAAGTACCTTATTTATAATATTCGAAAGAGGAGAACGCCGTGAAAAGTTTTGGCAGTTTCCTTTGTTCGTTTGGAAAACGAGTTTGTTTCGGCATACTGCAAACCTACGGTCGTTTCTTTGTGCCTTCGTGGAGCCAGAAATTACGATGTTGTACAGCTGCGCCGCAAGATTGCGTCGGAAGTATCTGGAATCACTTACCACAGAATTACCTGTGTCCTCCGGGAATCCTCTGGCAGCATTTCACCGGACTGCTGCAGAAGGGCTTCCCAGAAACTGACATCTTCCGATGTTTGTTTTTGTTTGCTGAACGAGAGCCTACCGGAAATGCCAGTTACTGTTGCTTTACGTAGGTACCTTCGTGATGGACCAAATGAACGCGTGTACTTCTAAGCTAAATGACGTACGATGTCTTATATTTTAAAGAGTTATTCTTCCACTTCACACTTAACTGCAGGAAATGCTAAACTGTCGCAGCTGCTCAGTCTGAACAGTCATTTTTCTCTGATATTAGTTCACAGCATTTTAGATAACGTTTCTTAAGATCTTTCACAGGTATGAGCCGCGACCACATTTCACATGTATGGGTTGTCCCATTATCTTTTTTGAAAGGCGTGTGGAAACGATATACTGTGTGCCTTATCCTGCAATACACTCCTCCAGCTATATAAACATAATTTCGGATTGAAGGTTACATTCTTCATTTTTAGCAAAGCACGTATCAATCTGAACATTGGTTTAACCAATATGTGCAGTACTAATCAAAGTCCTGTTGGAAGTGATATGGTGCTAGCCTTCCTTCTACATAAAATCCAGCTCAACCAGTCATTTGAAATACACTCCTGGAAATTGAAATAAGAACACCGTGAATTCATTGTCCCGGGAAGGGGAAACTTTATTGACACATTCCTGGGGTCAGATACATCACATGATCACACTGACAGAACCACAGGCACATAGACACAGGCAACAGAGCATGCACAATGTCGGCACTAGTACAGTGTATATCCACCTTTCGCAGTAATGCAGGCTGCTATTCTCCCATGGAGACGATCGTAGAGATCCTGGATGTAGTCCTGTGGAACGGCTTGCCATGCCATTTCCACCTGGCGCCTCAGTTGGACCAGCGTTCGTGCTGGACGTGCAGACCGCGTGAGACGACGCTTCATCCAGTCCCAAACATGCTCAATGGGGGACAGATCCGGAGATCTTGCTGGCCAGGGTAGTTGACTTACACCTTCTAGAGCACGTTGGGCGGCACGGGATACATGCGGACGTGCATTGTCCTGTTGGAACAGCAAGTTCCCTTGCCGGTCTAGGAATGGTAGAACGATGGGTTCGATGACGGTTTGGATGTACCGTGCACTATTCAGTGTCCGCTCGACGATCACCAGTGGTGTACGGCCAGTGTAGGAGATCGCTCCCCACACCATGATGCCGGGTGTTGGCCCTGTGTGCCTCGGTCGTATGCAGTCCTGATTGTGGCGCTCACCTGCACGGCGCCAAACACGCATACGACCATCATTGGCACCAAGGCAGAAGCGACTCTCATCGCTGAAGACGACACGTCTCCATTCGTCCCTCCATTCGCGCCTGTCGCGACACCACTGGAGGCGGGCTGCACGATGTTGGGGCGTGAGCGGAAGACGGCCTAACGGTGTGCGGGACCGTAGCCCAGCTTCATGGAGACGGTTGCGAATGGTCCTCGCCGATACCCCAGGAGCAACAGTGTCCCTAATTTGCTGGGAAGTGGCGGTGCGGTCCCCTACGGCACTGCGTAGGATCCTACGGTCTTGGCGTGCATCCGTGCGTCGCTGCGGTCCGGTCCCAGGTCGACGGGCACGTGCACCTTCCGCCGACCACTGGCGACAACATCGATGTACTGTGGAGACCTCACGCCCCACGTGTTGAGCAATTCGGCGGTACGTCCACCCGGCCTCCCGCATGCCCACTATACGCCCTCGCTCAAAGTCCGTCAACTGCACATACGGTTCACGTCCACGCTGTCGCGGCATGCTACCAGTGTTAAAGACTGCGTTGGAGCTCCGTATGCCACAGCAAACTGGCTGACACTGACGGCGGCGGTGCACAAATGCTGCGCAGCTAGCGCCATTCGACGGCCAACACCGCGGTTCCTGGTGTGTCCGCTGTGCCGTGCGTGTGATCATTGCTTGTACAGCCCTCTCGCAGTGTCCGGAGCAAGTATGGTGGGTCTGACACACCGGTGTCAATGTGTTCTTTTTTCCATTTCCAGGAGTGTACAGGTAATTTAACACGGTATTGAAACTATGTGGAAATTTGACATTACTCACAAACACAAAACGCGAGCATAAAACGTAATAAGAAAAGCGAAACGGAAACATTGGTTTATAGTATTGCACATGTAGTGTTGTTTGCTCTAAGCTGGCAGCTATTTTATGTAGTGATCAGTTCGTTGGACCCACTCTGGAAGTTCAATATTGGTGATGATTTGATACATGATTCATCATGTTATATATGCCACCGCCTCTCGCATCTCAGTCTCCATCGTTCACGGTCATTCCAGTCTCCTTCATTAAGACCTCTCGCCGCCATGATGTGGGGTCCATTGCCATACACGTTTTGGGCATCATGAGTCTGGCATACGCCGTAAGTGACCATACGCGAGTAGGCGCTTCCTTTCTATGTGGTCTAGCATCGTGCTTTCGACATTCATAACCTCTCTGATCCTATCATTTCAAATATGATCAAGCCTGGATATCCACAACTCCGTCTCCAGAAATCCACATTGACAGCCAGCAGGCGATCTTTCTGCCTCAGAGTTAGTTCCCACAACTCTGCACCATATGTTGTGATACTTTCAATAATTATGTGGTAGATGGTACGTTTTGTTCTGCCCTTTTTTTGGTTCCAGAGAATACCATTTAGTTGTTTTATGGTTTGCTTGCCCTGGCCATTTTATTGTTTATATCATCTATACTTCTACCACTGGACGAGAGTCTCACTCCCAGGTGCTTAAAATTATGACACCCTTTTTACAGTATCAGCGCCGAGTTGTAAGTCTTTAACAGCATTTTCTCCCGCTTTCAGATATTCTGTCTTAGATACGTTTATGACAAGATCCCATTTTTCATATTCTTTTAATTTGCGGAGCATGTAATTTGCATCTTTCTCTTCTCCAGCTACTAACACTTCGTCGTCAGCAAAAAATAAAGTGAACAAGATCTCATCGTCTATGGGGATACCCATTCCTTCGCATTTCCTTTTCCAGGATTATAGTGCCTCCTCTGGGTAGATCTTACAGAGTGTAGGGGTGAGTGTACATCCCTGAAGTAATCCCTTTGTCACCTCAGACTCTTGAAATAGTTGATATCTCACTTTTACCATTGCCGTACAACCTTGGTAGAGGAGTCTGACAGCTTTCACATAGCTCGGTGACAAGCCATTATCAATTAGACTTGTCCATAGCTTGTTCTGTGGAACTGTGCATAAGCTTTCCGGAGGTCTACAAAGACAAGGTGGGTCGTAAGGTCCCTTGCTCTCCTTTTCTCCACTGGGTTTTTGAGAATAAATACTCCACCAGTACAGGAGCGACCAGATCTGAATCCATTTTGTTCTTCAGATTCAGTGATTTCTTCTTCTATTTTTAAGAATACGGCCATAGACTCTCGCCATGGATGGCACCACACTAATAACACGATAGTTTGCACGATTTCTCCTGTTGCCCTTCTTAGCGCGGCTCCCCCGTCGGAGGTTCGAGTCCTCCCTCGGGCATGGGTGTGTGTGTTGTCCTTAGCATAAGTTAGTTTAAGCTAGGTTAAGTAGTGCGTAGGCTTAGGGACCGATGACCTCAGCAGTTTGGTCCCATAAGACCTTACCACAAATTTCCAATTTTTTTTTCCATCCTGTTCTGGCATTCAGGTCTCCTGGTAAAATGACTTCTTTGCGATTCCCCATATTTTCAAGAGATCTTGTCAATTGAGTGTAGAATAGGTCTTTCTTTGCTACACCAGCGTCGTCGTTTGGTGAATAGACCACAATAATCACACTGGACGACAGTGTCACTCCCAGGTACTTCAAATGATGACCCCATTAACAGTATCAGCACCGAGTCGTAAGTCGTTAACAGCATTTTCTCCTGCTTTCAGCCTGGGATAGATCGAAAAGGGCTGTTTATGGACGACGTGACCCACCAACCACTTTGAGGGATCTACGCCGAATCGCCTTTGAGGAGTGGGACAATCTGGACCAACAGTGCCTCGATGATCCTACGGAGAGTATGCCTGCGACGAATACAGGCATGCATCAATGCAAGAGGACGTGCTACTGGGTATTAGAGGTACCGGCGTGTACAGCAATCTGGACCACCACCTCTGAAGGTCTCGCTGTATGGTGGTACAACATGCAATTTGTAGTTTTTATGATCAATAAAAAGTGAGGAAATTATGTTTATGATGATCGCTTATCCAGTTTTCTCTACAGGTTCCGGAACTCTAGAAACCGAGGTAATGCAAAATTGTTTTTGATGTATTTGCATTCAATGGTGCACCAAGTATTGATTACCAAACCAACTGCAATTTGCTAGCATTTCATTTAGAGTATAAACCTTTCAATTTTTTCTTAGTGCATTTTATCACCAGCTGGTGTGTTGCTGCCAACAAGGACTCGTCGTGTAGAATCCTGTGGATGGCAGCATTTCTGGGTGGCATGTAAGAATTGGGAGATATCGGTTGTTTTGTATCTGCTGCTGTGATCCAGGGCCGTCCAGAACCTAATGCATTACCAGCAATAACTGTCGCTGACTGTCATCTCTCGCGCCGACAACCTAAGAAATATAGAAACTCTCAACAGCAGAAACGCCTCCTGTGAGACCTCGCATTAAAATGTACCACGCTAAGAGGATTTCTCCCCTAGCTTTCAGTGCTGTGGGTGTTGTAGTGATACAGAAGTTGCACAGTATCACCCAGAACTTTGCCGCCCACACGATGTATGGCACGGTACACAATTAATTTAATTATTTTAGTACAATTGTATTTGTGTTTAACGAAAATTACAACAGTTTTCTTTTGACCTATACGCCGCAGGAATTTGATTTCGCACGTTGTGGGCTTCAATACTCTCCTGGTCTCCTGGTGGCCACATGAAGCCTGAAGCTGTACCACATCACCTGCAGTTGTTACTACCATGTATTCAAATAATTGAATCAATAAAGCAAGTAAAGAATGTATTTAAAATTACATTCGGTTTTCTTGGCCTCGCTAGAATCAAGTTCAATTTTCAAGAAATGAGTTAAGATTATCTATTGCGTGGCACATCATTGCATGTGTCCGGTGACGATAAACCTAGATGATACAGTTGTGAAAATTACTGATAATAATTGATATCCAACACTATCTTATGTATCTACGAAGATTATTTCAGTTGTGACTACATTTAGATTTACCACCAACTGATAACACACACACTCTAGGTCCAAAATAGACGCAGAACTCAGAATTTATGCAGATTGGTCACAAATTCACGTCCATACAGGTATCGACGAAAAACATTCATATCTTAATCTATATACTCTCAAAAGCTTCAAATATCAGAAGTTATGGTGGAGATGGGTCGATACACGGTGTATTCATATACTCTCTATCAACGTTTAGTACTTCTAAAAGGAGTTTGATTCACAACAGTGTGTCCTTTTACTTTCGTGTCTGTGTGTCCCTGTTTGTGTGATACTCAGAGATACAAATGTGTTCCCTTAATGTGCTTTCAGTTGTAACTTCTTATAGGTTACTTTGTTATCGTTAACTTAAGTGCCATGTTAAGACAAAAAGTGACACATAAACTAATTTGTAGCGAAATGAAGAATAAGGCAGACAATTTGCTACAATCAAGAAAATATACTTACGTCAACTGCTCCACCTGAAGACGAGGGTGCAGTCCTTCGAGAAGCTTTGTAGAAGAAAACAGAAGTGACACAGCTAATACTTTCAATTTTGATAACAAACAGTCCAAATTACAGCCAAACATGCATGAAATAAAGTTTGCTGTTAACCCTAACTGGTTAGTCTGAATTTTAAACTTAGCTCATAGATCCTGCAGTCTTTTAGAAGGAGGAAGTTGAAAGGTCACTGTCAGCAAAGCGGAACGGGTCTACTGTCTGTTATTTCAGGTACGAAGTGGCAGCTAAGAGTCGGCTACCCCATCCGTGGACAGCTGCCCTCTAATGGCTAGTCAACGATGTTTCCACCCATCTAGTTTACTTTACCCTATTCCGTAACCTGCACTACCGTTTGCATTCCATTATGAAGCCACTGCCGTCCCGTGTACAGCTTCTTTTTGGGAATACTGCAAACGAGTGTCGCCACGCACGACCTGCGCGTGGTAACAGCAGCGTTTACACACTGAAGCGCCAGAGAAATTGGTACAGGCATGCGTATTCAAATATACAGATATGTAAACAGGTAGAATACGACGCAGTCGGCAACGCCTATATAAGACAACAACTGTCCGGCCGGCCGCACTGGCCGAGCGGTTCTAGGCGCTTCAGTCTGGAACCGTGCGACCGCTACGGTCGCAGGTTCGAATCCTGCCTCGGGCTTGTATGTGTTTGATGTCCTTAGGTTAGCTAGATTTAACTAGTTCTAACTTCTAGGGGACTGATGACCTCAGATGTTAAGTCCTATAGTGCTCAGAGCCATTTGAAATTAAACAACTGTCCGGCGCAGTTGTTAGATCGTTTACTGCTGCTACAATGGCAGGTTATCAAGATTTAAGTGTTACAGTCGGCGCTCGAGCGACGGGACACTTCTCCGATGTAGCGATTAACTGCGGATTTTCCCGTACGACCACTTCACGAGTGTACCGTGAATATCAGGAATCAGCTAAAACATCAAATCTCCGACACCGCTGCGGCCGGAAAAAGATCCTCCAAGAATGGGACCAACGACGACTGAAGAGAATCGTTCAACGTGACAGACGTGCAACTCTTCCGCAAATTGCTGCGGATTTCAGTTCTGAGCCATCAACAAGTGTCAGCGTGCAAACCATTCAACGAAACATCATCGATATGGACTTTCGGAGCCCAAGGCCCACTCGTGTATGGCAGCCTTGATGACTGCAAGACACAAAGACACAAAGCTCTATGACTCGCCTCACCCGTCACCGACATTGGATTGTTCATGACTGGAAACATGTTGCCTGGTCGGACGAGTCACTTTTCAAATTTTATCGAGCGGATGGATGTGTACGAGTATGGAGACAACCTTATGAATCCATGGACCCTGCATATCAGTAGGGGAGTGTTCAAGCTGATGAAGGCTCTGTAACGGTGTGGGGCGTCTGCAGTTGGAGTGGTGTAGGACCCCTGATACGTCTAGATACGACTCTGATAGGTGGCACGTACATTAGCATCCTGTCTGATCACCTGCATCCATTCGTGTCCATTGTGCGTTCCGACGGACTTGGGACAATGCGACACCTCAAACGTCCAGAATTGCTACAGATTGGCTTGAGGAACACTCTCCTGAGTTTAAACAGTTCCACTGACCACGAGTATCTGCAGACATGAACATTATTCAGCATTTCTGGGATACCTTGCAACGTGCTGTTCGTGAGTTCCCTCCAGCATTACTTCAGACATCAGTTGAGTCCATGCCACGTCATGTTGCGGCACTTCTGAGTGCTCACTGGGTACCTACACGATATTAGGCAGGTGTACCAGTTTCTTTGGCTCTTCAGATTAAGATGAAGGAGCGCGACCCGCTCATGACCAAGGACTTCATCCGGCCGCTATCATAGAGTTAACTTTCTGCATGTTCACCGACGTAGACACTGAGAGAATGAACACTCCCGGACGATACTTTGAATTCAAGAAAACTGTACGGCTGGAGAAGTAAGTACTCTGAATTAGGCGGATGCATTATTTAGAAATAGCAAGCGGGTTATCATCAACTCTCGGTGAAAGATGTGGCCATCGACTGTTTCGGTCTGCAGCTAAGGTAGATGGATCACGCGGTAGCAAAAAGGAGTGAAGATCGTGGCATACAGTATTGTCAGTGAGGAGGTCTTCTGTGGAGTTTCGGGATTGCAACCGAATTACGCGGACTTCTTGCCACAATATTTCGGGTGACAACCGCTCAGTCATGCTCAGGTGAGCGTTTTTCACAGACATTGCCAGTTCACATCGCTAACTTTATATATTGGTAAGATGAGTGAATGGTCGTCAGCCGAAATATCGTAGCAAGAAGTGGACGTAATACGGCTGTAATCCTGAAATTTCGTGGATTACTCTTTACGCGGGGAAAATTTCAAGAGACGCAATGGGGAGGTCATCAATAAAAGAGAACAAATTCGAATCGGACAGGGATGGCGGAAGAAATCACCCGTGTCTTCATCAAATGTGCCATCTTAGATTTTGCCTTAAGCAGTCTTGGGAACACGCGGAAAACAAAAATCTGGATGACTGGACGGGGATTTGAATCTCCGTTCTCCCTACTGCAAGTCCAGCGCGTTAACAAGTGGGCCATCTCGCTCAGTCCCAGTGTAGTAGACCACCCTGTGTTTTACGACGGTACAAGAAGTCAACAGAACGCTTTCCTTTCTTTAAAGGGCAGCGGTCAGCGCCCACACTTCTAGTTCTGCTAAGTGCATGAGTCAGAGTACAAAAGTTTCCACGGGCTGAGGGACACCAAAGTCGCACTCTAACCATTCGGCTGACGAGTTGTTAGCATGATGTTAGATGTCGAGCTTACAGTTCATATTCCAATATCATTGACAGAAATGGTTCCAAGAGTAAAAATACATACTATTAAAGTGGTTACAATATCACTGTTCCGACCAAGGTCTTCAGGTTGTAACACAAATGCCAGAACTGGAAATCTCCTCCCTCCTGCCAAATCGCAGCTCGCTGTGACCTGGCTGAAAATATCGGAGCTCACAATCTGAGAATCCGTGCTCCAAACCCTCTCTGCCTGCCCATCTGAGCAGGTGCCGATAAAACAATATGGCGACCAGCAGTCGTAGAAAACTCAAATTGCCTAAATCCCCCCCCCCCCCCCCAATATGTCAAAAACTTGTACTCAATTCCAGAATTCTACTGCACACGGCTGCTAACACTTAAACTACTGTCTAACTTAGCAGCCATCCAGATGTTTCGCAGGAAATATACATCTGAACTCTTCAGGATGCTGTAACAAACGAATGTGGCTAGAGACAGAACTAACAACCAATAGACAATAAACCATACAAGCCAGATTTCAACCAAGTAGCAGTTGTAGGAAATTCTATGGCGCTTTAAATTTCTGTTGCATATCAGCGTTGCATCCAAAACAAAAATAATTGCTTTACTGTGTAATAAAAAATTTAGCTATGTTCTTTGACCGCAGTGCCTGTTCTTACACTGACGGTAGGTGGAAGACGGTGACTGTGTTGTTTTTCAGCCTTTAAACTTGTGTACAGGCTCCAGTTATAGTACTGTGTCCAACCCCTACGTTCGATGTCAAAGTGCAATAAACACCCACAAACAACACTATCAAGAGAAGGGTACATAAAGCGTGTCGGAAGGGCACGCGGAAACACTGCAGTCATTGTCGTAACGCGGAAACGTAGCGATTTATCTGACGTCGAAAACGGAATGATTATTTCCTTTTGGGCCAAGAGTGGGAGCATTTCCAAAACGGCTAAGTTTTTAAACTGTTTACATGCCGCCGTGGTTAGATGGCATGGGTGGATGACGGCTGCGGAGACGTGTACGGGCCAACAGACTTGCAACTGTTGAGCTACTGACCACCCTGATGAACCAAAGGCTACCAACAGTGTCTTCTCAACGACTGTTCAGCGTACGTTGCTGCGTGTGGGCCTCCATAGCAAGCGCCTGGTTCGTGCACCCATGCTGATAGCTATTCATCGGCGAGACAGGCGATTCGCACGACAGTAACGCAACCGGACGTACATTGTGTGGCGACAGGTGACCTTTTCCAGATGAATCACGTTTTATGGTCCGCGGACAGATGACCGTAGGTGTGACGAGGGAGCGTTATGGTCTGGGGAATGTTTTCGTGGCATTCCCTGTGGGGTCTCTCATTCTCTAAGGCACAGAGGAGCAATATGAGTATGCCTCTATCCTTGGGGACCAAGTGCACCCCTACGAGAAGTTTATTTTTCCTTTGCACGATGCCGTCTACTAGCAGGACAATGCTGCGTGCGAGACAGCTCGCAGTAAACGTGCGCGGTTCGAAGAGCATCAGGATGAGTTTACCGTACTCTCCTGACCACCAAACTCCTCGGATTTAAATCCAGTCGAGCATCTTTGGGACCATCTCGATGTGGCCGTTTCTGCCATAGATCCTCAACCGAGAAACCTTCCGCAGACGGCCACGGCGCTGGAGTCGGCAAGTGTCCACATCTCTGTCGGTACGTTCTAGAACCGCACCGAATACCTTTCTGCACGTTTTTGATAGGTGGTCACATGCATGTGACTGGACACTGTGCAGTTATTAATGTAGTGTGGTAGTCATTTTTATTACTTCAAAAGACTGTTCTCCACTGCTTACATCAGGAGCGTCAGAAAATGGAAATGAGCGTATGGCGTCAGTGGCCGGGAGTTCCCGGGCGGGAAGTTCTGCCGCCAAGTGCAGGCCTTATTGAGTGCGACGCCACATTGGGCGACCTGCGCGTCGACAATGGGGATGAAATGGTGATGAGGGCAGCACAACACCCAGTTCCTGAGGGGGGAATATCTCCTTCCCCAGCAGGGAATCGAACCCGGGCCCCCGTGCGTGGCATTCCAATGCGCTGACCGTTCAGCTATTGGCGCGGACAGCGCCAGAAATATATCTGACAGCTGAAATTCCGTCGAGTTTAACAATTAGCTGTCTACAGTCTATATTTTGTCTTAATAGGGGTTTTGAGTCAGTTATAAAGCGTATTCTTCTGCAGCGATGTTAAAACTGTGTACTTTCCTTAAATAATGTCAATTTCGTCAAATTTGCATATATTCTGTGATGTAATGGAACAAAATGGTTGCCTGTCTGTGCAGGTTAACATGCAACGCGCTGAGTCCAATACAGGGAATTGGGGAGATATGGATGGAAAAATGCTGAATTAACGACATACATCACACATCTTCAGCATAGTTTTCAGGCAGTTTTGCACCCTCATCAAGGTAAATGCCGGATTTGTCTCACATCGGCTCAGAAACATAGTAAATTTACGGTGAATTTACGAAAATACACAAAACAAAAACTACACAACAAATGAGTTCACATCTTTCGTCCTTTAAGGTCTATTCAGTCTGGACGTTACGGAAATCATCGTAAAAACATTCCAAAATGCGTTGCAAATAACGGCATTCACAATCGCAATGTGTTCAAAAGTATCCAGACATATATTAGTGGAGGTTAATACGGGGTGTCTCGACTCCTCGCCTTTACGATGCCATGAAATCTGGTAGGGACATTTTCACCGAGGTTGAAACTTCGTTATCTAAATGTGTGAATCTGTACTTAAATTGCTGAATGACTTTGAAGATGAAACTTCTACGTTATTTGATTCTGAAATAGCTGAGTAAAACTGAACGTACTGAGCCTACTTTCTCTTTACTTTTTCTTATCATGTCAACACTGACCTACAACATTCTAACGCAACGCAGTCTGACTGCTCAAAAAAAAATTACAACCTGACTTCAAATAATTAATACAAAAGAATGGCCCCGAATAACAAGCAATCCTGACAGTAACTTATACATTTCATTAAGCACTTACCTTACAAAAATTTTCATTACGCAATACAGCGAGCGTCAGTACTGCCAGCTAAATAAAAGATTCTATCTACTAAAGCCACTAACTACTAATAGGCGTGTGGTTAGCGGGGGAAAGATTTTGTTGCAAACCAAATAATGTATTTTTTTTTACCTTAATAATGTGACATCCAGTTCAGACACGAATATAAATCGTCATTGACATCTAGTACAAAGGTATATAATCATGAATAATATTCAGTCTCCATGTCGAACATGTACAGATCGTTAGCTTACGCTAACACTTCAGACCTCCACCCTCCATCAATGCTAACTTCTCACATCTAACATCCAACACTGCTGGCCGTTCAGCTCCAACTGCCCAACAGTACTTTCATCACTGTCGGCGACTAACTTCCAACTGCCCGACAGTACCGGCAGTGTTGTTAACTCTAAAACAACCGAGTCGCTAGATTCAATATCAAAAGTCGCTAGAAAGTCGCTAAAACTGATTTTACTAGGGGTGTACTGAAAATTTCGTGCTGTGATTGGTACAATAAGCCAGTGTGGAGGGGGGGGGGTAATAAAATATTAATAAAAATTGTCTCATACGTAATTGCTATATTGTCTTAATTAAATGACGCATCACTTGCAACAACATACATATAAAATACGCTAACATTTAATTAAACATGTTATCACAAATGACGCAACTCATAAATTGTTGTTTCAATCACAGTAGTCAAATATACTAGAAATATACAACTATATTTGTAACAAAAGAAAGCAAGATTTCAAATTAGGTTACACAATATATACATACCGGTATGTGAGCTATTCATCGTCGTCACTCACAAGATCGAATAACTCTTCTGTTTCATGCTCTGACGGAACTGTAGTTGATGTAGAGGGTTAAACGTCGCTCAAAAAATGATGTTGCAGTTCGACTGCTTTTGTCGCAAAAGAGTAACTTTTGTTCGTTCCAATAAGCTCCAATACGTCTGACGGTATGTCAAAAGATGCACAATCTTTAATTTATTTCTGCAGCTGGTCTCTCAATATGAACAAAGCGTTAATTGTCTTTAACGATAATCTGTTACGTTGTTTAGTTTTTATAATGTTCATAGAACTGAATATTCTTTCCACTTCTGCATTTGAATGCGGTAGGCATAGAACAGTCATTGCTAGCTGTGAAATCAAAGGAAACGGATTCTTCCCTGTGGCATTTTTATACTGCAAAACCTCACTTCAAAATCGAACAGTGTTAGTAGTGTTATTCCACCTAATGAAGTTGATATTATGCCATTCTTGCAGCATACCGTCTATGAAATTGCTAATAAAACTCAATTCTTTGGCTACATCCGCTACAGCATTATTTTTATTCACTTTTAGTGTTTCTTCAACATTCAGCATTGACATTTTTTTTCAGGATCGTAACGTTACTTGGCAGTTTTTGTTGAATTCCTTTCTACATCTACATCTACATCTATACTCCGCGAGCCACCTTACGGTGTGTGGCGGAGGGTACTTATTGTACCACTATCTGATCCCCCCTTCCCTGTTCCATTCACGAATTGTGCGTGGGAAGAACGACTGCTTGTAAGTCTCCGTATTTGCTCTAATTTCTCGGATCTTTTCGTTGTGATCATTACGCGAGATATATGTGGGCGGTAGTAATATGTTGCCCATCTCTTCCCGGAATGTGCTCTCTCGTAATTTCGATAATAAACCTCTCCGTATTGCGTAACGCCTTTCTTGAAGTGTCCGCCACTGGAGCTTGTTCAGCATCTCCGTAACGCTCTCGCGCTGACTAAATGTCCCCATGACGAATCGCGCTGCTTTTCGCTGGATCATGTCTATCTCTTCTATTAATCCAACCTGGTAAGGGTCCCATACTGATGAGCAATACTCAAGAATCGGACGAACAAGCGTTTTGTAAGCTACTTCTTTCGTCGATGAGTCACATTTTCTTAGAATTCTTCCTATGAATCTCAACCTGGCGCCTGCTTTTCCCACTATTTGTTTTATGTGATCATTCCACTTCAGATCGCTCCGGATAGTAACTCCTAAGTATTTTACGGTCGTTACCGCTTCCAATGATTTACCACCTATGGCATAATCGTACTGGAATGGATTTCTGCCCCTATGTATGCGCATTATATTACATTTATCTACGTTTAGGGAAAGCTGCCAGCTGTCGCACCATGCATTAATCCTCTGCAGGTCCTCCTGGAGTACGTACGAGTCTTCTGATGTTGCTACTTTCTTGTAGACAACCGTGTCATCTGCAAATAGCCTCACGGAGCTACCGATGTTGTCAACTAAGTCATTTATGTATATTGTAAACAATAAAGGTCCTATCACGCTTCCCTGCGGTACTCCCGAAATTACCTCTACATCTGCAGATTTTGAACCGCTAAGAATGACATGTTGTGTTCTTTCTTCTAGGAAATCCTGAATCCAATCACAAACCTGGTCCGATATTCCGTAAGCTCGTATTTTTTTCACTAAACGTAAGTGCGGAACCGTATCAAATGCCTTCCTGAAGTCCAGGAATACGGCATCAATCTGCTCGCCAGTGTCTACGGCACTGTGAATTTCTTGGGCAAATAGGGCGAGCTGAGTTTCACATGATCTCTGTTTGCGGAATCCAAGTTGGTTATGATGAAGGAGATTTGTATTATCTAAGAACGTCATAATACGAGAACACAAAACATGTTCCATTATTCTACAACAGATTGACGTAAGCGAAATAGGCCTATAATTATTCGCATCTGATTTATGACCCTTCTTGAAAATGGGAACGACCTGCGCTTTCTTCCAGTCGCTAGGTACTTTACGTTCTTCCAGCGATCTACGATAAATTGCTGATAGAAAGGGGGCAAGTTCTTTAGCATAATCACTGTAGAATCTTAAGGGTATCTCGTCTGGTCCGGATGCTTTTCCGCTACTAAGTGATAGCAGTTGTTTTTCAATTCCGATATCGTTTATTTCAATATTTTCCATTTTGGCGTCCGTGCGACGGCTGAAGTCAGGGACCGTGTTACGATTTTCCGCAGTGAAACAGTTTCGGAACACTGAATTCAGTATTTCTGCCTTTCTTCGGTCGTCCTCTGTTTCGGTGCCATCGTGGTCAACGAGTGACTGAATAGGGGATTTAGATCCGCTTACCGATTTTACATATGACCAAAACTTTTTAGGGTTCTTGTTTAGATTGTTTGCCAATGTTTTATGTTCGAATTCGTTGAATGCTTCTCTCATTGCTCTCTTTACGCTCTTTTTCGCTTCGTTCAGCTTTTCCTTATCAGCTATGATTCGACTACTCTTAAACCTATGATGAAGCTTTCTTTGTTTCCGTAGTACCTTTCGTACATGATTGTTATACCACGGTGGATCTTTCCCCTCGCTTTGGACCTTAGTCGGTACGAACTTATCTAAGGCGTACTGGACGATGTTCCTGAATTTTTTCCATTTTTGTTCCACATCCTCTTCCTCAGAAATGAACGTTTGATGGTGGTCACGCAGATATTCTGCAATTTGTGCCCTATCACTCTTGTTAAGCAAATATATTTTCCTTCCTTTCTTGGCATTTCTTATTACGCTTGTAGTCATTGATGCAACCACTGACTTATGATCACTGATACCCTCTTCTACATTCACGGAGTCGAAAAGTTCCGGTCTATTTGTTGCTATGAGGTCTAAAACGTTAGCTTCACGAGTTGGTTCTCTAACTATCTGCTCGAAGTAATTCTCGGACAAGGCAGTCAGGATAATGTCACAAGAGTCTCTGTCCCTGGCTCCAGTTCTGATTGTGTGACTATCCCATTCTATACCTGGTAGATTGAAGTCTCCCCCTATTACAATAGTATGATCACGAAACTTCTTCATGAGTTTCAGACTAAATTGAATGGATCTCTTCTTCAAATAAACTTTATTTTCTTCAGACAAACCTGACTCAGACAATTTCTGTTCAAACGTAAAGCAAAGGTTCGGATTTGCGTACATACATTCGCTTGGAACTGGTGTAGTCAACAAATCAACAGTTGGAAAAACTATGTTTTGTCCGAGTGACTGCATGAGAAATACACGTGTATCTAGTAATTTAGTGAGGCCATTGTCTTCTCCTTCAAAAGCTTTTATTGCTATTTGTACGTCTTTTAAAGCATGTTTAAGGTAAAACAGGTAAAGATGATTTGAGTCGTCACAATACATCTTGTACAAAAGATCGGCAGTGTATCAATTGTCTTGAACCATGGCAAGTGAAAAATGTAGCTTTAGTTCTTCCCACTGCTCCAGAATTCTTCGTATTGCTGGTTCAATTGAAAGCCAACGTGTTGTACAGACCTTCAAAATTTTTAGTGGCTGTTTTCCACAATGTTTTTAGGTATGGTATTCGCTGAGGCGTGCGAAACTGCAAGCTAAAGAGAGTGACAAATGCAACGGACCAATACCAAATGCTTCAAACCATATTCTCTCTTGAGTTGTTCGAAAAGCCCGTTTATTCCAACCATTGCAGAAGCATTATGTGTGCCAATTCCTACCATATTAGCTATTGGAAGTTTGAGATCTTTCAAAGAATTCGCAAGAACAGCAGCCAGATTTCTTGCATCTGCAGTTTCTACTACAAGGAATTTGAGAAATGCTGATCTAATGGTTTGGTTGTTTACACTATAGTACCGTCTAACGATACCTAACATTTTAGATATTGATACATCTGTGGATTCATCTATTAGTATACTGTATTTTTGGTTACCTATATCTTCAACCAATGATTGTGTAAAATATAGAGCCAAAACTTCAGTTATAATGTTAGTGAACTTTGTACGATGTAATTGCATGTTTTTAGCGCCCTCATCACCGGAAAACACCTTCTTGCACAGTATTCCTAAATGAGCTACAGCTAATATAGAACAATGTTCAGCAATAAATAAAGAAAGGGCGCCTTCCGCTCTGCTTGCTATTGTGACTGTAGTTTTCGGTACAATTATCACAGGTAAGGTGGTTTGTGTTTATTTTAAATCAATTTTTTGTTTATGCATAACAGTTTTCGAATGCTTTCTAATACCACACAATTTAGCATAAAACTCTGTTGCACATACTTGACATCTTGCCTTGGATAAGTCTCCAACGACTGGTTTCAGCCACCCATTGAATTCAGGTTCTGCTTCCCACGCATCCCGATATTTTTGAGCGTACTGCTTCTTCTTCTGCGGCAAATCCATTATGTAAGCCACCGCTACATAAGTTTCACCAATTTATAATCACTGAAAATACATTAAAACTCAGGCGATGTAGAGGTCATGAAACAATCTACTCACTCGGTAACTCGATATCAGTCCTATTGTTCATTGTTTAAAACGTAATAATGTCTGAGATACCCCCACCGAATTGGTCTTGCGTTACCACAGTGCATGTGGTAATAATTTGACTGCGAGTTAACATTTCGAAAAATTAGAGGTTGCTGGACAGAAATGTATTTTATTATACTTAATATTACGTATGTTTTTTGTCAATTCGAAAAATAAAGGGAGTTCAAAAGTTGAAGAATTATAGATCGATAAGCTATCGACGATAACAGGCTAGTGGGTAATGAATAATGAATTGTTCTACAGTCAAGGTTCTCTTACTCTGTAGGCAATTCCCACATTCAGGTTTACTAAATGCTGAACAATGCTACATGATCTGCTAAGAACTTAATTTAACTTAGTAAATCTAGAACAAAGTCAGTGTAGTACCCATTCTATAGTTAAAATCTTAGTTTTGTTAATGAAAATACTGGCCCAAAATAGTTTTGATTTGTACTTCGAAAGTAGTCAGTACTCCAAAAGTCGCCAGATAAGTCGCTAAATAATTTTTGTCGCTAAAAAGTTTTTTTTTGTCGCTAAGACGAAGGCAAAAGACGCTATTTCTAGCGGCAAAGTCGCTAAATTGGCAACACTGAGTACCGGCGGTTAACTTCCAACAACGAGTCCGACCAGCCACAGAGTCTCTTACAAAGTGCAGTCAGAGATTTAATGGAAAGCGCTACACAGCGCTGCCAACACAGAAGCAGCCCACTTACAAGGTGTCTGAATGTCTGTGGAGGAATGGTACCCCATCCTTCCACATGAGCCAAACCCACAGAAGGTAGTGATGTCGGGCGCTTTCACTGGAGTGAAGTCGGCGTTCTAATTCATCCCAAGGTGTTGCGCTGAGTTCAGGTCGCGATTCCTGGCATTTCAGTGCTTTTCAGGCATATTATGGTTCGAAAAACGTTGTCTGACAGATGCTGCTTTGTGACTCGGTGCTGTTACACACAATCATAGTATCCGGACTGTTGTTCTGCCCTACGTAGTAGCCTACACAATGGTGTCAAATCCGTTCATATTCTTCCGCATTTAGCGTTTTCTTAAGCGCAACAAACTGGCCACACCTTAACCACGAAAAACACCCACATACCGTAAGACAGCCTCCAGCTGACTTCACTGTAGTCACTACGCACGAGCCGGCCGCGGTGGTCTCGCGGTTAAGGCGCTCAGTCCGGAACCGCGCGACTGCTACGTCGCAGGTTCGAATCCTGCCTCGGGCATGGATGTGTGTGATGTCCTTAGGTTAGTTAGGTTTAAGTAGTTCTAAGTTCTCGGGGACTGATGACCACCGAAGTTAAGTCCCATAGTGCTCAGAGCCAGCCACTACGCACGATGGCAGATAATTATCTCCAGGCATTCACCAAACCCAAATCCTTCTATCAGAATGCCGTCGGAGACAGCGCGATTCGTCACTCCAAATGACTCGTTCTCACTCATCCATTGGCCAGTGCCGTCGGTCTTTACACCACCTCAAGCGCCGCTCAGCACTGACTGCAGAAATGCGTGGTTTATGAGGAGCTGCTCGATCATTTTTTAACTCCCTACGCACAGTCATTGTGCTACCTCGATTGCTTGTAGCACATTGAAAATCATGCTTGATATCTTCCGCCGATTTCATACAATGTTTTATTCACCGTTCGCAATGCTCGGCGGTCCCTATCGTCCATGAAGTCTACCTCGTCTTGGTTTAGCAATGGCTGTTCCTTCCTGTTTCCACTTCACCATCACGTCACCAATAGTCGGGCAACTTTAGAGAGTCTGAACTGTCCCTGGTTGATCTGTTACTCACGTGACTTCCAGAGACTAGTCCACGTCACTGAGCTCTCCTAACCGACCAGTTGTGAGGTTACTGCTTCCCCACTGACTACACAATACTCTAGCAACATCTAGCGACCAGTTCTGCACAACAAAGGGGTATCCGATTATTTTTGATCACATAGCGCACTTCGCCAATGGGACGGGACAAAACGGGTCAGCGTCGAGGTTTTTGCGGAAGAATTTTTACGTTCACGTCGTCTGCTAACACCAGTTGTTAACGTTTTCTCAGTGCGCTCAGTCATGTCATAGTAATGTATTTTCTCACTTAATACTTATTTTATTGATTTGTTTGTTTGCGTAACACATTGTTAACATTGCAAAAGAACATCATACTATTCCTACGAGTATACTCCCACAGAAGACACAATATTTGAAAATGATAGATACGCTTGGAAAGTGCACAAATAAGAAACGAAAGAAATAGAGAGTTTTGACATTATTTGGTAATGAGAAAGAAATGAAGACGGAAGGCAAAATGTACAAAAGGTGCTTTGTACTTATAATTATTGCTTGATGTGTTTACACGTGTACAGTTTCTAAAACAAATGTTTAGACAACGCGTTTCCTACTTTTTCAGTCCCCCGCAACTTCGTAAAATTTGCCTTACAACTTTTGTCAAGAACATACGTTGTGAAATTTTTTCCTTTCGCCATAACTTAACTCTTCTATCATTGTCAGTTTCATAATGCCGATAACTATATTCTTACTTCTTACTAGTCAAGCAGTCTCTCATAAACTCACTGTTACCACCAAGTGCCGGGCTGCCCAGAGGAACGTTACGTTATCTATTGTGAACACCGTCATCTGATGATGATGTTCCGTTTCGTTCCGTGACGAAATGAGACAGAATTAAAATAATTTACCAAACCAAGAATCATCATTATCGCTTCGTGCAACTGTAGTACCCACACTGGCAGTAAATAAGAAAATACGAGTAAAATGCTGAAACTTGCGTCTTGGTCTCTTACTCAGAGTTCTTGAGATCGCCTGAGACTAAATTCAACATTACAGTGAAAATAAAAACATTACATTGCAGGACCTGTAATTACCCCAAGTCAACAAATACGAGGCATTTGGAAGAACGCAAAATATATCTGGTAGGAGTTTGTCATTACCCGGAACAGTTTCACAGCATTGATAAAAGAACGTATTTTCCCACCGCTTAATGATGCTGTTCAACTTGCAAAGGTGCCGAGTGCTTACATCAGTGAGTGTGATTAGAGATGACTTCCTAATTTGTCGGGCTCGTCAACCTGTGGTGGTGGGTTTTCCAGTGCTGGGAACACATCGCGTCATCCTCGTTGTTTTTGAAGCTGTCGTTAGGGCATTCAGCAGGCAGAGTAGCCAGACGTCGTTCTCAGAATATTCATGTTGTTGTAACCCGTCAGCTGGCGGAAGCCGTGTTTGTGAACAGCTCGCGTGCTTCTTCTGACGACAGAAGTGGAAGACGTCGACAGGAATACGTGCTGATGCTGTTTGCGGCTATGCGCGGGAGCGACCACCGTACCTCCTGAATTCTGAACGTTTTCCGATTGTGGAAGGGCAGGAGCTATTTCCGAGATACAATATTTATCGTACCCAGGAACTGTTAGCATACTGTCATATCTTTGATACGAATTTCATACGCAAACAGGAAGCACTCTGTACCGACGATCGGTCACAGATTGTTGGGAGAGGCTGACCGATGCTACTAGGACTTAACCACCTGTCGCTCCCATTTAGCTTATCAAAAAAAATGGTTCAAATGGCTCTGAGCACAATGGGACTTAACTTCTAAGGTCATCAGTCCCCTAGAACTTAGAACTACTTAAACCTAACTAACCTAAGGACATCACACACATCCATGCCCGAGGCAGGATTCGAACCTGCGACCGTAGCGGCCGCGCGGTTCCAGACTGTAGCGCCTTTAACCGCTTGGCCACCACGGCCGGCATTTAGCTTATCAGGAAGTTATTTGACGTACTCTCTTAGATTTCATTCTCCTCTTACACAGTACACACCAAAGTTAATTAACTCTCGATTTCGTATTCATAAGCGCTGTAACATCTGTATAACCGAGCAGCTCTTTACAATGTACGCAATTTGATAAAAAAGTATCCGTGCAGGTATTAGTGGGCGTTAATATGGGGTGTGTTCACCCTTCGTATTTATGATGGCTCGAACGCTGCTGGAGACACCTTCAGTGAGGTGTCTGTGTGTTGGTGGAGGAAATACGAGCCGTTGTTCCTCAAGAGCCGAAATCAGAGAAGCCAGTGATGTACGTTGGGGCCTGGAGCTAAGTATACGTTCTAGCTAATCACAAAGCACAAAAAACTGCCTCACAGATGCTGCTTTATGACAGGCTGCTCATACAAACAATCGTCGGCCCTGAACTGTTGTTCTACTGTACATAGTAGCCTACACAATGCTGTAAATGTATCTGTATCCTTGAACACAGCAAGGAGAGCAGACCCTAACCACGAAAAACACACTCATGCTGTAACACCATACCCTCCTTACTCCGTGTTGTAGCGTGGTTCACCACTCCAAATCGCATGTTTCCAGCCAGTCACTGACCAATGGCTTCACTTCTTACATGCCAAGCGTCGCTCGGCATTGACTACAAAAATATGTGGCCGCTGAGGGGCTGCTCGACCACGCTACCCCATTCTTTTTGACTCCCTACGCATGGTCATTGTGTTAGACCAACTCCTGGTAACACTTTGGAGCACACGAAATATTCTTTCTACTGATTTCATGCTATTTTTTACAACCACTCTCCGTAGTCCTCGACGGTCCCTGGGTGTCAGTACATGGGGCCTGCCTGGTCTTAGTTAGCTTCACGTTTACACTTCACCATTACATCACCAGCAGTAGATTTGGGCAACTTAAGATGGATTGAAATATCCGTGATTATTCATGTGACATGCAATGACTAGTCCGGTTTCGAAGTCACTAAGTGCGCATTTCTTTTGCGCATTTCTTTTGTCCGATAGTGCATCAACCACACGCATATTTCCTAATATTTTCACTCTGCCTTCCTCTCTATCACACCTAGTAGGACCTGGCCAGCATTCACAATAACTGTCAATTGCCTGTTCGCGGGAAGCAGCATTATCACTGACATCACGGTACCAGCCCCGTTATCGTCATCTGTGCTCTAAATAGTAAAATCATCTTGATTGTGGTATTCCTTTGAAGTATAGAATTCTGTTTATATTTTGTATGATGTTCGGCTGAAAAGAAAACATCAAAGCAAAATAAACAAACATTTCAAAGTTATCGGCCGCAGTTATCTGTATTAACCCACGGTTAATAAACACTGAAGTGTCCTACAATATCTACAATGATGATGAGGACCCATACTCCGAGGAGCGAAGGAGACGATGCGGGAGACACCCGCACCGCTGTACTAGGCAAGGTCCTAGTGGAGGTGGTTTGCCATTGCCTTCCTCCGGCCGTAATGGGGATGAATGGTGACGATGACGACACAACAACACCCAGTCACCTCGAGGCAGGAAAAATCCCTGACCCCGCCGGGAATCGAACCCGGAACCCCGTGCGCGTGAAGCGAGAACGCTACCGCAAGACCACGAGCTGCGGACTACAATGATCTACAATTAGTAAGCTTAATTTCTTTATTTATAACGACGGTTCGGCTAATGCTCAGAAGATGTAAAAAACAAAGTTCAGCGTCAGTCACAATAAAACCTATAACAAAAGCTGAGCGTCAGTTTGAATTACTATTTTATTCTTAGCAGCCTTTCACAGTTTAGAGATAGTCCTGGCTTGGTCGGAACTGACTTATATCCTATTCAGTTCAACCGATCATTGAAGGGAAATGGTCATGTTCGGCTACTTGGAGACTATATGAAGCCATTTATGGACTTCATGCTCCCAAACAACGATGGAATTTTTATGGATGGCAATCAGTCATGTCAGCAGGCCACAACTGTTCACGATTGGTTTGAGGAACATTTTGGACAATACGTCTGAATGATTTAGCCACCCATCGAACATTTACGGGACATAATCGAGAGGTCAGTTCGTGCACAAAATCCTGCACTTTCGAAATCATGTACGGCAATAGAGGCAGCACGGCTCAATATTTCTGCAGAGAACTTCCAACGACTTGTTGAGTCCATGCTACGTCGAGTTGTTGCGCTACGCCGGGAAAAAGGTGGTCCGACAAGATATTAGGAGGTCTCCCATAACTTTTGTCAAATGGTTCAAATGGCTCTGAGCACTATGGGACTCAACTGCTGAGGTCATTAGTCCCCTAGAACTTAGAACTAGTTAAACCTAACTAACCTAAGGACATCACAAACATCCATGCCCGAGGCGGGATTCGAACCTGCGACCGTAGCGGTCTTGCGGCTCCAGACAGCAGCGCCTTTAACTGCACGGCCACTTCGGTCGGCTAACTTTTGTCACCTCATTGTATTATACAGCACTTAAACATGAAGAAGGCGAAATAAAATCCGTCACTAGACTGCAGTAGCGACAGAAAGCTCCTGTGTTCCAAAGTACACTATCCTCTAGGTATCCAGTGGCACCCCAAACCCACAGCCTTCCCATTTGGCCACTATGTGGTTCAACGACGCAGGCAAGTAGACCATAGTCACCGCCAGTATGCAGTCGACACTATACGATGGATGGATGTGGGATTCATTTGTAAACACAATATTTGCCTCTGATCACACCAATGACAGCATCCACGTGGCCATTCCTGTCTGGGTGGTTTTCTGATCGGCAGAAGTTGATACACTGGCATGTGTAGCACCAAGAAGCTCCACAGCACGGATCGACGAAGACAGATGCATAAGCGTGGTTTTCATCCAGCTCGTTAATTTGCAAACACAGAAACCACACGAGCTCCACGAGTACACGCGTAACGCCTAGGAATTTACTTACACTAACTGTTAGGCAGCGAAAAAAATAAGATATATGCAGATAAGATACCAAACCTAGTACATCTGGAGACATCATTTACTGTCTGATGAACCGTCAACATTGCGTATGGTGGTTGCAAAACGTCGCATGAAATCAGCAGAAGAAATCACTCGTGAGTTTCAAAACGGTGCCAGTTGTACAGCTAGCACAATGACCGTGCTTAAGGAGTTAGAAAGAACGAATTACGATGGATGAGCAGCTTCTCATAAGCCAGACATTTCCGTAAGCAGTGCTAAGTGACGTCCGATGTGGTGTAAACAGCGACGCTACTGGACAGTGGATGGCTGGAAACGAGTGATTTGGAGTGGCGAATCACGCCGTACCCTGCGGCAATCCGAGGGAAGATTATGGGTTTGACAAGTGCTTGAGGAAGTTTGCTGGAATCATGTACAGTGCCAACAGTGCAGTGCGGAGGAGATGGCGTTACAGTGTGGGGCCGTTCCTCGTGGTTAGTTGTGCTTCCATTACTGCGATAGAAAACGCTAAATGCGGATGGATACGAGCACATCGGACAGCACTGTTACTGTGTACAGTAGAGGAACAATTCTAAGACCGTGATTACTAGTATCATCACAACAATACACCCTGTCATAAAGCATCATCTGTGAGGCAATGGTTTGTGGACAATAACATTTCTGAAACGGACTCGACTGACAAGCGATCCGACCCGAACCCAATGGAAGACATGTGGAACGACTTCGAACATCGACTTCACTCCAGGCCTCCTCTGGTCTCAGCCCCTGATGAAGTGTAGTTTCCTCGTCGGCACTGTTGAGTCTTGTACCATAGGAATCAAGGGAGAGGATGTTGTTTGGCGCCCGGTATTCTCTGTCTACAACACAACTGCACCCATGTATTAACAGGCTTCTTTATTTACATAAACAGGGAGCTACTTAACTTTAAGAGCCCATGTGTTGTGGTACAAGCTCCTCACTAATTACCCACATTAGCTTCACTGCTGGTGAAGTACAAGCCCCACCATGTGATGAGTGACAGACACCAAACTACTGGGTGATCAAAAAGTCAGTATAAATTTGAAAACTGAATAAATCACGGAATAATGTAGATAGAGAGGTACAAATTGACACACATGCTTGGAATGAAATGGGGTTTTATTAGAACCAAAAAAATACAAAAGATCAAAAAATGTCCGACAGATGGCGCTTCATCTGAGCAGACTAGCAATAATTAGCATAACAAAGTAAGATAAAGCAAAGATGGTGTTCTTTACAGGAAATGCTCAATATGTCCACCATCATTCCTCAACAATAGCTGTAGTCGAGCAATAACAGCACTGTAAAGCATGTCCGGAGTTATGGTGAGGCATTGGCGTCGGGTGTTGTCTTTCAGCATACCTAGAGATGTCGGTCGATCACGATAAACTTGCGACTTCAGGTAACCCCAAAGCCAATAATCGCACGGACTGAGGTCTGGGGACGTGGGAGGCCAACCATGACGAAAGTGGCGGCTGAGCACACGATCATTACCAAACGAAGCGAGCAACAGATCTTTCACGCGTCTAGCAATATGGGGTGGAGCGCCATCCTGCATAAACATCGTACGTTCCAGCAAGTGTCTATCAGCCAGGCTGGGGATGATGCGATTCTGTAACATATCGACGTACCTCTCACCCATCACGGTAGCTGTCCAGCGCCATCTGTTGGACATTTTGTGAACGTTGTTTTTTTTTTTTTTTGTTCTAATAAAACCCCATGTCATTCCAAGCATGTGTGTCAATTTTTACCTCTTTATCTACGTTATTCCGGGGTTTATTAAGTTTTCAAATTTATACTGACTTTTTGATCACCCGGTATATTGCGAGTTAGTGCGCCAGCGACTGAGCTAGTGACTGACTGAGACTGAGTAACAGCCTGACTGAGTCCTCCAGTTCGCAGTGGGGATCTAAATACTTGCGGTCGAGAGGGTTTTGGCGGCGCGTTGCTTGCGAGTCTGTCTTTGGCCTCTCTCCTGACGGGTGCGCTTGATCCAGTGCCTACTATTGATCTTCTTGCTACATCTTTGCCGACCAGTGTGCTGGCGACAGCTTATGCCAGCACAGGAAGAATGGGCAGCCATTCCTCCACCACACTGAAAGTGTGTCCATCAGATTTCAAGCCATCATGGAGGTGATGGGTGAACACAGCACATATTAATGTCCACTAATAGGTGTGTCATGTACCTATGCAGCCAGTAGTAAGTTGCACTAGGTGTACCAAACCGATATGTTCCACATTGTAAACTGTTATTGACACTGTTGTAATCTTTTCGAGTATTCTCTATTTTACGTTGGCCAAGATCCTTATTCCATTTACATTTTGTTATTTATATAAATTAATCACTTTGCAACAAGTATTAAAGACTTCTGAGGCTCACAGATTAACAGTACATTTTAATTTCTACATTTTGATACCATTCATGGTGCTAGTTCCATTAGCAAACTTACGCAAATTATTCATGTGAAATACAGAGAGAGTCACAAAGGCTATCTGGTTATGGCAAGCGAATTCTGAAGAGGAGGAGTAAATTCCAAATTGCACATTCATTGTGTAGATACGTTAGCTCCCGGCTGCCGGTGCTTTGTTTAGTTCTCAGTAGTCAGTCGGCGTCTTGACGACAGCAACTTACGAGCGCTGTCTGTCCCAGCGCATAAAATGCTGACGCAATAACTCCTCAGGTTAGAGTCTGAGGTTAATGGGCGAACGTCAACAGTGGCACTCTTTCCGAGGAATGTACGTGATCTTTTTATGTTACCACTACGCTCTTCGCTTCTGTCATGGTTGTGCCAGCGTCAGCGAGGGAAAAGGTGGACCATTCATATACAGCTGTAATGTACGACAGTACTGCGAAAAGCTGCTTAACTTTTGCATATGAATGATACCGTGGTGCAGTAACGTAGCTACTCCTGTCAACAAAACCCTTATAGAGAAGCAGAGTCAGTCAACTTGCTCATACGAGAAGCAAAGAAAGGAAGTGGTGCGTGTGGACGTAAAATGACTGCTCGTTACAGACGTGGTAGTTTTGTGTTTGATAACAATTCTCTGTTTCTTTAATGGACTTGTATTTTTCTGTCAGCCGTATTCGGCAAACCCATTAAAATACGAGAGCAGCTATGAAAGACGTGGTAATGTAGCCAAATGGGAAAACGTTGTTTTAATTGTTTTCAGGTACTACAGTCAGAGCGTAGAAAACGGCTTTGATATACCTGTAACGCTCCTTTGGCACGTGCTAGTTAAGAAATGTTGACATGAAATTTTAAAAAATGCCGCGGTTCACTGGCTGGAAGATATTTTGTCTAGGAGGCAACGTAATTTTTAGTTCTTCGCTGCTAGCTAATGCCAGATAGCGCATAGTTCGTGCTTGTTAAATTCTACGCAGCTAGCTGAGTAAATACGAGGCGTGTTTTTTTTTTTTTTTTTTTTTTTTTTAGTAAGAACCGTTTTGAAATTAAAAAAAAGACGTGCTAAGATATCTCAATAATTACATGAAAGCCTGTACCTTAATCTACGCACTGACGCCGTGACAGTCTGATTCTTCCTTGTTTACGTTGTGTACTAGGTGTTTAAGATGCCTCCGATAATCGTGAGTCCCGCCGACTGTGAAGTACGGGCTGTTATAAGATTTCTTAGTGCTAAAGGCCTAAAAGTTATCGATATGCATAGTGAGATCTGTGCAGTTTACGGAGAAAACATTATGAGTGATGGAATGGTAAGAAAGTGGGTGAGAGCATTTAAAGATGGCAGCACAAATGTGTATGATGAACAACGGAATGGGCGTCCTTCGGTCGTTAATGAAAGTTTGGTGCAGGAAGTGGACAATAAGGTGAGAGAAAACAGACGCTTTACGATTTCCTCCTTGCGGGATGCCTGTCCTAATGTTTCTCGTAGTATTTTGTATGACATTGTGAGCGAGCACTTGAGTTACCGAAAATTGTGCGCTCGTTGGGTACCGCTAATGCTGACGGATGTGTACAAAACCAAACGTTTAGACAGTGCATTGACTTTCCTTGAGCGGTACCACAACGACGGTGATGATTTCTTAAACCAAATTGTTACGAGCGATGAAACATAGGTGGCGTACGTCACACCAGAATCAAAGCAACAGTCCATGGAAGTTGAGCAAGGGCATCGTTTTGCTGCAAGACAATGCCCGTCCGCATGTGGCGAATCAGACCAAAGATCTCATCACATCTTTTCGATGGGAAACTCTAGATCATCCTCCGTACAACACCAATCTCGCGCCCAGTGACTACCATCTGTTCCTGCACTTGAAGAAACACCTGGGCGGTCAGCGTCTTCAAGACGATGACGAAGTCAAAACAGTGGTGATGCAGTGGTTAACAAGTCAGGCTACAGACTTCTATGAGGAGGGTATTCAAAAACTGGTACAACGTTATGACAGGTGCCTCAATATTGACGGAAATTATGTAAAAAAAGTAGATTAAGGTACAGACTTTCACGTAAAAATAAAGTTATTGAGATATCTTAGCATGTCTGTTTTTTTAATTTCAAAACGGTACTTACTAAAAAAACACGCCTCGTAGAAAAATCACCGCTGGAACTAGTACTTCACTTTACTACTATTATGACTGCACTCCAGGACTGGTCACAACGAAAAGACACAGCATTTACCACGTTCCCTCCAAACACGCCACAGTTTCCATATAGAAAGTAGTTCCCTTCAGAATTACGATAAATACAAAAATTTCACACATTATGGCTTTCTCAGATCAATACGGGTATTCTGTTTTACCCACAGGGGAAAACTCTCCGCTGTGTGAGACGCATGGATAGAACAACGCGCACAGTTCCTAAGAGGTCGGAGCTTCCGGTGGAGACAAACTGATATACGCAATATAATGAAATAATAAGCAAGCAGTTGGATGTAAGAAATTTAATTTCTTGACCGGTTTCGGGCACTTAGTGTCCTTCTTCAGAAGGTTATGCCTATCGCATTATTTGCGAATGTCAATAATAAAGTGCATATACGCAAGTAATGTCGTTGACTCACGTTTTGAGTCTCTAGCAGTAATAACTGCTAGAAGTCGCAAATATTATTGTAATCTTATGAACCGTACTTAATGTCATGAAAGAGATTTGCAGTTCCTGTAACATCATTTCAGATGAACGGCATCATTTCAGATGAACGGCTGGAAAGCTACCGCTTCGATGGTTTCATCACCATTTCTACGCTGTTCCGTGTGACCCTCCGTGAGGCATATTAAATGATGGAAAGGAGTGTCCTTCGTTGCGTTCTGTTGTGAGCTCCCGCATGCCTGTACTGGACGCCGCGTCCAGTGCACCCCCTCACAAACTGCACCTTTTTTTGTGCGTTATCACTAATTACACAAGAAAACACATGTTTTAGGAGCCGGTGGAACATACAGCAGTTTGTACATTCTTCTACATTTGTTGATGATTATGCTGTTATAGGGTGAAGTCGAGTATTATTTTTGGGAAACTTTTTTTTTATTTTCTCCTACAGATTTCCTTATTTCGCGAATGCTTAACTGCTACGCGATTTGTTGTGGCCGAAAAACCTGTGCAGGATAGGTCAGTGACGTGAACTGCACAAAAACAGCAGTTAATGGTGCGCTTCCGAGTGGTCTGCCTAGTTGTCGTTTCCATTCTATGCACAATGTTTCGGCGACTGACCCATCCGCCTTCTTCAGCTGCTGCGAGTTTTGCCGTTATGTGCACTCGCTGCCTGGACTCCAACCGGACTGTGAACTAGCGTCACTCTTGCGCCGCTATTTATGCGACTCTCGATTCCCACTACGCCCTTTTGATGTTCTTTTGTTTCTTAGTGTCCGTACGAATATTCCACGAAACGCAAATTCTCTCAGTGTTTCTCAGCTCTGGTCGATGTGAAGACCGGCGAGTTCTTAATAAACTGAGTGCCAGACCACAATTTTCAGTTTGAAGAAAGACTTCGAGCTTGTCAACGCTGAGAGGGTTTGTATTTCGTTGAATATCAGTGCGAGTTCTGAAGAACTACAAGACCGTAATGGGTGTCACGTATCCAACTCTGGTATAAACAACGGCGCAACACCGACAATAGTTCATAGTCTGGCTGATGTCCAGGCAGCGAGTGACCACATGTAACAGCAAAACCCGCAGCACCTGAAGAAGACCGCTGAGTCGGAACACCGTGCAAAAATGGAAACATTGCAGTACATCTGGAAACACGCTATTAATCAGTCTTGCAAGAGACTAACGGGTGCTAACTGGTGAAGAGAAAATCCAAGAGTAGTAAAGTATATGCTCCGACACGGTACGTCGAGTTCTCTTTGATTCGTGGGATCACCGAATGTTTGAGTTATACGCAGGTGGCAGACTATCACAAATTCGCGCAAAATTGTCCTTTCTGTTTCACAATTTGTGGAGAATGTCTGTAGTTTCCTCACACCGGAAGACATTTATGACCGCATTCTCCTTTAGTTGCTCTCTGTGTGTCCCCAATTACAGTATGTTGCGTAAGGAAAGAGGGCAGGCTGACTCAGACATGGAAGTGAGTTGCAGAAGGTAATTATCTGGCGGCCGACGGAGGAAAAGGCCTGCCATGACGTGTGGGGCAGGCGGCGTGGTTGAGTCTTCTGGGAACGGCGGCCGCGGCAGCCCGCAAGCTTCCAGAAGGGTGCTGCACGCGCCGGCCGCGTGTCCCAGTCAGGGCTGAGCTGGCAGCGCGCTGGCTGTCCCGGCACGGAGGAGCCGACGCCTCGCTGTCTGCCGCTTCTCACTGTGTCGCAATCCAACACAGCGCAATGCCTTACACTGCGTAAAAGTCGCCTCTGCCACTTTCAAAGACTACCGGTGTCGGAAAATTAATATCCCATCTCAAGATATCTGATTAACATAAACACATTACTGAAGTATTGATCCGTAATGTAGCCGCGCAGGATTAGCCGTGTGGTCTGAGGCGCTTCAGTCATGGACTGTGCGGCTGGTCCCGGCGGAGGTTCGAGTCCTCCCTCGGGCATGGGTGTGTGTGTTTGTCCTTAGGATAATTTAGGTTAAGTAGTGTGTATGCTTAGGGACTGATGACCTTAGCAATTAAGTCCCATAAGATTTCATACATTTTTGATCCATAATGTAAATAAAAATTAATTGGGATTAAAAGCGTCATCACTACAGTTGAATGTTTCCCTCAAACTACTAAGGAACCCGACAATGTGCCGCAATTGCCAAAGAAATTGCCAAAGAAACTGGTACACCTCCCTAATATCGTGTACGGTCGCCGCGAGCACGCAAAAGTGCCGCAACACGACGTGGCATGGACTCAAATAATGTCCGAAGTACTGCTAGGGGGAACTGACACCATGAATCCTACAGGGCTGTCCATAAATCCGTAAGGGTACGTGGGGGTGGAGATCTCTTCAGAACAGCACGTTGCAAGGCGCCCCAGATATGCTTAATAATGTCTGGGGAGTTTGGTGGCCAGCAGAAGTGTTTAAACTCACAAGAGTGTTCCTGGAGCCGCTCTGTAGCTATTCTGGACGTGTGGGGTGTCGCATTGTCCTGCTGGAACCACCGAAGTCCGTCGGAATGCACAATGGACACGAATGGATGGTGATCAGACAGGATGCTTACGTACGTGTCACCTGTCAGAGTCGTATCTAGACTATCAGGGGTCCGACATCATTCCAACTGCACACGCCACCCTCACAGAGCCTCCACCAGCTTGAACAGCCCCGGCTGCGTCCATGGATTCATGAGATTGTCTCCATGCCCGTACACATTCACCTTCTCGATACAATGTGAAACGAGACTCTCCGGCCAGACAACCTGTTTCCAGTCATTAACAGTCCAATGTCGGTGTTGGCGGACCCAGGCGAGGCGTAAAGCTTTGTGTCGTGCAGTCATCAAGGGTACACTAATGGGCCTTCGGCTCCGAAAGCCCATATTGTTGATGTTTCGTTGAATGGTTCGCACGCTGACACTTGTTGATGGCCGAGCGTTGAAATTTGCAGCAGTTTGCGGAGTGTTACGCTTCTGTCAGGTCGACCGATTCTCTTCAGTCGTCGTTGGTCCTATTCTTGTAGGATCTTTTTCCGGCCGCACCTGCAGCGGGGCGGGGGTTTCTCGTCGTCACTCGATCGTACCCGCACTCTCTCATTCATTGTCCACCTACCTCAGTACGGCTTCCTTACGACGTCCCTTCATTCTGCAGTAGCAGATACTCACTAGGCCGTGTAAAGAAGTGTTGATGAAACTACAGCTTAATACCTACCACACACCGGCCGCGTAACTCAAGTTGCGAGTCAGTTCCTGTAAGATCATTTTAACAAATTTCGGGTGGTAGGTAATTGCTGTTTACCTGCAGGATGCCTACGTAAATTTTAGTAAACTGGTTTTTATTCTGAAGGAAGTACATAATTTGCTATCAAGTCCTAATTTACTATTTTAACTGCTCTACTATTCCCATCTCACAATCTGTAAAAAATGTTCTCACACGAACAAAGCAGGCAGAATATCTACCAGTCCGACCCGATTAATGTTCGATCTGACAGTTACTGATCCAGTACTACAGCGAGTTCAAACTTCGGTCTTATCAGTGGTCTTCAAAGTCAGAAGTGCTCGCCCAAGTATTACATAAAATATTCGGAATATGCCACGCGGAATTTCACTAAGACAGAAATATCACACGTTCGTGACACAACAATTAATTAAGAAAATTGTCCTCAGAATGTTCGTAACTTAAACTGCCTAAGTCACGACACTTCCTATCAACCATGACCTCAACAGTTCTTAATTTTACAAGTTCTTTTCTCCGCTACATTTAGCATGATGTAACACGTACGAAGGTTGGCGAGCGACTCTCTCGATGCCACCACACTCTATGCCTATCTAACTTCCTGCGCGAGGGAACAGCTTATTTCTGATTGGCTAATGGTTTGAATGACCAATCAGAATGATCCTTCTAGATCATTCTCGCGGCAAAACTTGCCTGAGCCAATCACTAATGAAAAAATCATTTACATAATTCCAATGCCAATTTGTAATATAATATTTAATAATCTAAACATTCTGCGTGGTGTCTGTTTGTTCTATATCGTGTCTCCCTACCATTATCGAGCAACGACGCTCTGAGCGTGTTTTTTTAGGGAATTGGCTAGTTTGATCGCTTCTCGGCCTTTTGACTAAGATCAAAGTGTAGTTTGAACCTGGGACCTGTTGCTGGTAAGGAGACGTGAGACCGCACATGACGTGTAAAATTCAGAAGAGTTCAGTGAGACTAGCGATGATATAACCAAATACTTAATGATTTCAGCGTCAGCTCCACTGCACTCCCTGTAAAGGAATCTTAATACTAACTAAATTTAGTGGAAGGGGTTCAAAGCTTTCCTATTTCTAGTTAGCTGGTAAAATAACGTCGAAAAAGCAGTTAAGTTTACCATTGGAAATTTTATTCTACTCACAAAACATCGTTTATAAATTGCACTATTGATAAAAGGAAGCTGGCCGGAATGGCCGAGCGGTTCTAGGCACTTCAGTCTGGAACCACGCGACTGCTACAGTCGCAGGTTCGAATCCTGCCTCGGGCATGGATGTGTGTGATGTCCTTAGGTTAGTTAGGTTTAAGTAGTTCTAAGTTCTAGGGGACTGATGACCACAGATGTTATGTCCCATACTGCTCAGAGCCATTTAGCCATTTGATAAAAGGAAATGTTTTAATACAGGATGGTAAGAACCAACTGCGTTCAACAAAAATGTGAACGAATATTCCCTGAATGGGTTTCCAAGTTCTACAATGGATCGAAGGATGACCTATGCCATATCACATCTATAATCTAGGTTTAAATTAAGTTTCACAAGAGAGAAAACTATCAAAATGGTCTACAGTGAGCCTCAATTATCTTTAATTACTTATCTAACTTGTCGTAAATTACAGTGGCTGATGTGGCTTCTCAGTAACTATATAACAGAAAAATCATCGAGTTTCAAATTTTACTTAAAGTGGCAAATGTGAACACCATGAGCTATAATTGACGATCGACACTAGTATTACGTAAAGGGGATGTAACAGATGAGACTTCTGCAGTTCTGAGTGAAGCTTTATGCGCTGTTATGTGGCATCGCGTGCGTTCATTACCTTGTCGGTGTTCGTCAGGGGGCGGCGCCCGGCGCAGCTCCGTCCAGCTCGCCCTCTCCGAAGCAACTCTCTTCTAACTTCAACTTACTACAATTTACCGAAGTTGGTTTAAAAAAAACTATCTGGCTGTGTTTTCATCTGACCAATCAGGGTCTCAATGTTAACCTTAAGCTCTGCCTACAAAAATTCTGTCTAGCCAATGAGAAACGTTATACTTTTCGTGGTGGGGCAATGTTTTTAAAGTTTGCAACGTAACAGAGAAGCGAAAAAGTGTCACGCTAAATCTTGCAGCTGGTGTGGTCCTTTTAGCGTTATCGTAAGATCTATACTGTTCTTCTGAAGGGCTCTATCTTTTAACATGGGCTGGGGGGGGGGGGGGGGGGGTCCTAATGTAACAGAGACGCGAAAAAGTCTGACGCTAAAACTTGCGGGTGGTGTAGACCTTTTTGTGTAATCGTAAGATCTATACTGTTCTTCTGGAGGGTTCTACCTTTTAACATGGGCTGGGGGCTGGTCCTGACGTGACAGAGACGTGAAAAAGTCTCATGCTAAAACTTGCGGGTGGTGTGGTCCTAGCAGTTAGCTGGCGACGTGGGTGTCCGTCCGTCCCTTATCGTAGGGCCTTCCAGCTTGACACGGTTCTGCTCTCGGCTTCTGTTCTCGTTTCTCCCCTCGGAACTGCATCTGTCTCACGGTGGGAAGGTATGAGATGCATTTAGGCATTCTTGTGTTAGTCTGTGGTATTCCATTTGCTCACTCGCAACTCGTATTACTTTGGTTAATTTAATGTCACGATTTATTCGGAGGTATGTGACATACTACTGGATTTACTTATCATGTCAGGGTTTTCATGGAAGGTGTTGGATTTGCCTGACACCTTACATATCACCACCCTTCGAACTTAATTTTTGTACTGAAGTTAGGCAATGATTGAATCATTGTCTAAGTCAGTCAAAAATTATTTCTTTATATTTTCTTGCCTACTGTTCAGCCACGTTATTCTGTTCTATGCTAGTTTGTATTACTAATTTATATTTTTATATTCTTTCACATTATTATCAAAATATGACAAGGGAAGAATATTTTTATGCTATTATTAATTTTTAATTATTTTCTTTCTTTATTTAAGTGTGAAGTTTGTTTTTTAAGAAGTTTGCTATCGAAAGTGAGGAGTCTTTCACATCGATTTTCTTAGAAATATTTTTTTTTATAAGTGTAGTAATTAAGTAAAATCTATTCCTAACACATTTTCTAAATATCATGTAAAAGTACAATGTTTTTGTTTCTAGACACTCATTTCAACATTGTTACACTAACAAATAGGAATTATTTCCAAGAATTGCTTTGACAAAGAAATATACATACACAAGTATTGAGATATTATCCTAGCAAATGCTACAAATGTTAAAAAAAAGGGAAAGCATCCAACAAGATAATTTATTATTCTTTGTTTTTATAAGAAGGAAATAAGTAAAATCTAGATATTCTTTTATTTTTATGGGGAGAATATAAGTTGCATATAGTTTTAGTGTTTATTATTATGCCTTACTTTTGTTCTTTATATACTGTCCATTCCAGAGCTAATGACTTATTTTTATCGATAGTCTATTTTTTACTTAAGTCCATAGTCAATGACTGTTATTTTGTAGTTTATTAGCTGTCTGGTGTGCTTAACTTATTTAGTTTTTCACACGTTTCTTTTGCACAATTCCTACATCACATAATTTGATTTCACACAATCCTATGAATGTTTAAGCATGAGGTTGGCGAATGTTTTTGCACGAAGGTGATGGACTTGAGTGAGATGGATGTGGGCAAGTATTTGATGTACAGCTTTGTTCGTCATTCCTTGTTGGCTTTGCAAGTGTATGTTGCTGTTGTGGAGGCCCCATAATGGAATGGAGCTGTGAGTGCAGAATCTCATGGTTTACTGGCTTTGTATGCGTGAAAGTCATTGTTATGTGTCGCTGAAAGCGGTCGTTTTTCGTTGTAATACTTCGCAGACGACTAGTTTACAATAGGATAGGGATTTGAGAAGGTATGTCATCTATTCTTCACCCATCTTCTTTCTTAGTCTCAATCTTGTGAATCTTCAACTTCTGTTCTTCCTGCTTTTTCTCTGCTTCTTACTTGATTCTTGGTTCTTCTCTGGGCAGGATATGGAAATATTTATTATAACTAGTCGCTTTGAAGTTCTCCTCCTAGTAACAGTTTGATAAATGGTTTGGACATGTCATTTCTAATTTGTGGACGTTTTCTTCAGTTTCGTGCATCAGTGTGCTGTTTAATAGCAGTAGTGTGACTTTTACACATATTTTTTGCCAGTGGTGGCTTGCCCAAGCAGTCTTCTCGTCGGGCCGATTTTTGCTCGCTCCGCTGAGTGGGGGCGCTCGGAGACCCTTCCGGCGTTCGGCGTCCCGTCGCGTCTCTGTGTTCCATCCCAGCAGGGTTCCGCCTAGCGGTCAAATTTATTGCCCACTCTACGAGGGCCCTCTGTTGGTCTCGCTGTCCTTTCCCTTCTCTCGACGCTTCTGCCTTGTAGGAATCGTGTCTTCGTGTCTTGCTAATTACGTCCTTTTCTTTCTTGATACTTCTCGTGTTGCAACTTGTGGGTCGTTGCATCTGGTCTTTGCTGGAGTTTTTACAATGGTTGTTACAAAAAGTTTTACTTATAGTCATCTAACATATGTCTAGTACCTACATTGTTTTACACCTTCTTAAAAAGCTTTACAAATTTCGGCGCGCTTTCCGCGTTACAATTCTAGGATATTTTGAGTGTTAACTTCTACAAGAAACCTCAAATTCGATTTTTATTTTTGTGTAGTGTCGTGGTGTATAGCATTTTAGTATTTCATGCTGTTAGACTATCTACACTTTATCCCTTCACCTTAATCTACAGGGTGTTACAAAAAGGTACGGCCAAACTTTCAGGAAACATTCCTCACACACAAAGAAAGAAAATGTTATGCTTTCCATGTTAGAGCTCATTTTATTACTTCTCTTCAAATCACATTAATCATGGAATGGAAACACACAGCAACAGAACGTACCAGCGTGACTTCAAACACTTTGTTACAGGAAATGTTCAAAATGTCCTCCGTTAGCGAGGATACATGCATCCACCCTCCATCGCATGGAATCCCTGATGCGCTGATGCAGCCCTGGAGAATGGCGTATTGTATCACAGCCGTCCACGATACGAGCACAAAGAGTATTTACATTTGGTACCGGGGTTGCGTAGACAAGAGCTTTCAAATGCCCCCATAAATGAAAGTCAAGAGGGTTGAGGTCAGGAGAGCGTGGATGTCACGAAATTGGTCCGCCTCTACCAAGCCATCGGTCACCGAATCTGTTGTTGAGAAGCGTACGAACTCTTCAACTGAAATGTGCAGGAGCTCCATCGTGCATGAACCACATGTTGTGTCGTACTTGTAAAGGCACATGTTGTAGCTGCACAAGTAGAGTGTGGCGTATGAAATCATGATAACGTGCTCTATTGAGCGTAGGTGGAAGAAACTAAAATGAACTCTAACATGGAAATTAACCGTTTCCGGACACATGTCCACATGACATCTTTTCTTTATTTGTGTGTGAGGAATGTTTCCTGAAAGTTTGGCCGTACCTTTTTGTAACACCCTGTATAGTACTATTGGTGTTATTTTTGTTTTTGTTTTTATTGAAACTACTTTCTTTTTCCCACCTTCCTCTCTCTCCATTCTTCTTTGTCATGACGATCTTATCTGCAACATAATCTTGAAATATTGTGCTGATTATTTACCAGTAATAAAATTGATCTTCAAACTTGTACTGAAAGTGTTTAATACTGCCAGTCTTGGGTAAAAATACCTCTGCTTTATCTCGTAAAATACCCTCCAATTCTCTTTTACTGTGTTCCGAAATACCTTGAACTTCTTGCAATTTTTCGTCGATTTCTTTATGGACTTCTAACATGAGTTGAGGCGATTCCTCCTTTTGTACATACCATTCTAATTCTTCATCCTCTTTATCTCGCATCATTCTTAATTGTTTGTTTATAACTGGCATTTCTTCTAATTTTAGCTTTTGCTCAAAGAGAAGTGTGACATTCCGGAATGTTACGCTACCTTTCCCCATATCTATTATCGCTCGTCTCTCATTTAAAAAATCTGCCCCTATAATCAAATCTACAGTTAGTTTAGGTATAATCACGAAGTTGGCTTCGATCTTTTGACCTTGGCACGAAAGAGTTAACCTTGTATGTCTCGCAACTTCCGCAGCATTGTATCTAATAGGACCTCTTACTTTAATCTTACGTGTTTTCAGAACTGGCAATTTCTCATTGGCATTACACTGCATGAATAAATTTTCTGAGATCGCAGTCAGTTCACTTCCGCTACCAATTACAATATTGACTGGGATATGTTTTATCATGGCCTTCAGAATTGGTTGAATTTGAAAGGGTTAGTTCTGTTCTTCTTTTTCTTGCATCAACGAATCCTCCACTGAATCATACATGAATCTTTTTAGGAATTTCCCTTGTGAATTCGAACTTCCTGTAGGATAAGCTTCGACTGCTACTTCTCTCTCTTTTATTTCCTCTTCTCTATTTCTTCCTTCATTTATGCTTTCTTCAACATCCTCTACTTTTTCCTCATCCTCGTCTATCTTCTCCTTCTTCGTCGCTACTTCGACATAATGGCATCTAAATGCTCTAATTATCGCTTCATAACTTCCGTCATTATATACGTTGGGTTGTGTGCCCACTCGTAACTTATTTTCAACTTCTGTCGACTGCGCATTATCCTCATTGAATTCACTTTCCCTGGTTTCCATCTCAAATAGCTCTGCAGTACTCATTACTTAGTCCTTTCCTCCTACATTCGTTGTGCATGCCTCTGGTAATTCATCTTCCTCGTCAGTATTCTCCCAATTAATTTCGTCCCAACACGATATTGTTATTTTCCTGTCTTCGTTTTCATCTGGTCCCTGCGGATTTGTTTCTTCCTTCTTCTCTTCTCGTGATAAGATTTTTACTTCTCTGTTCAAGGTGCTGCAATTATCCTGGGTCGGTGCGTCATTCTCGTTGGCGTGGGCGCTTAGCTATCAATTCGAACGTTTATCGGGGTTTGGTGGTCTTACCTCCACCTCTTCTATCTTTATTCTCTTTTCTTGTTCAGCTTGTTGATAGTGGTTTCTTTGTTGATAATTTGTCGGTCTATTGGTTCTCCAGTACCCGTTCCGGTTGTCGTTATTCCCTCTGTAATAGTTGTTGCCGTTCCTGGGTGAATTATAGTTATTGCCATATTCTCTTCTAAATCCATAACCGGTTCTTTGTTGAAATCTATTGTCGTTTCTTGGTGCGAAGTTATCATATGGTCTGTAATTATTGTTTCTTCGTACTGTGTCTTGTGGATTCCACTGCTTTTTGCTTTCGTTTTCATGTGCGCTTCGTCTTTTTCTTGCGTCATCTTCCGAAAATATGAACTCTAGTTCCCTTAGAATACCTTTAAATGCTTCGACGTCATTGCCTCCGCGACCTACTAATGATTGCTGGTATTTCAATGGAGCTTCATCGCGCATAATTTAATCAACTCACCGTCACTATATGGTACATCTAAGCATTGATTTTTGCTTGCCATTGCTTCGAAAAAATTCATGGGACTCTTCTCTCCTGAATTTTCAAAATATGGGTTCTGTAATAATTCGTACTTCACTCTATTCTGTGCTTCGCTGGACCAATATCGTGAGAGAAACTTCTCTCTGAAATCTTCGTACGATCGGCATGTCGCTGCAACATTCTGCATGGTTTCTGCGACTGTTCCTGACATGTGTGCACATATAAAGTCTAATTTGTGTGCTAGCGTCCAGTGTTCTGGTAATCCTACTCGGAATTGATCAATAAAAGTTCGTGGATGTAATGAGTTTCCTTCTAGAAAGTGTTGAAATTTTCTGACTGTGAGGAAATGATCGTTGTCGTACTTCGTCATAGTTCCATATGAAATTCGCGATTCTTCGCCACTTTTGTTTCTGATCATTTCTCCCGTCGTTCTTTCCGGTTGTGGTAGATCCATTGGATATTGTCCACTGTAACTTTCGCCTACCCTTGCGTAATATCGTTGGAGTGGTACACATTAATTTTCTTCCATCGGTTGTGAACGTGTAGCTGAGTGCATTGCACTGTACTCTTCGCGACCTGGCTTTCCATTGTCACGTATTGGTTGGGTATCTTGTCTGGCTAACCTTGCCGCTTCATTGCACGATCCAAACTGTCTTGAAACATACATTTGTGGTTCCGCATGTGTTTGTGATGACGTTTGTTCATCAAGAATTTCGAAACGTGTTTGTTGCTGTGCAGGCTGTCTGGTTTCACGTATGTTACTTTCCGCCTGTGATTGGAATCGCAAATGTGTAATATCTTCGTTAATCGCTTGTTTTTCCGGTGCTGTTACAGATACGGATGTGGTTGCAGACTCTGTGCTTGTTCGATTCTGTTCACTACGCTCTTCAATGGTTTGCAACAACTCTGTTCGCAATTTCTGAAATTGTCGCTTCGTTTGCGCTTCTATTTTGACTATGCGGTTATCATATCTTTTCAGCGCTGCTTTTGTGATACGTTTGTGTAACACACTGTTTTCAACAATTTCACGCGCTGTACCTGCTGCTTGTCTAGTAATTACGTTTATCTGTTTCTCTAGTTTCTTGACTTCTCCCTGGGTGTTGTTACGTAATATTTTGATCTCGCCCTGAGTGTCATTACGCAATGTTTGTACGTCCACTTGTACCTTGTCAATGTCTGTTTTCAATTGATTGTGACCTGTTATTAAGTTTCCTATCACTTCTCGAGATTCTTTTGCCTCGACTTCAGTATGACTTAGGTGTAACTGAATTTCTTTGTTTTGTTCTTTAATCGCACGCACTTGTCTCGTGGTTTCTGCATTTTGTTTCGTCATTTCTGCATTCTGAATTTTAATTTGGTTCGCAATTTCTTTATTTTGCCTTGTCATGGTTTCCGGCATTAATTGTAATAATTCTGCCAGATTGGTGGGTCCTATTGCGTTTTCTTCCGACGTCCTACGCTCTGTGTTTTCGCCCAAGTGTTGGTTCGCAACCGATTGCATTGAACTGTGCGGTGACACGTTTCTGCTCGAATTCCTTGTACTCTATGGTGAGGGAGCTCTGATTACTTGTACTATGGGTTCTACGTATTCAAGACGCAAGTTAGAATCCTCATCGCCTGTCCCTCTACTTTCCTGCTCCTCTGTCGTATGCTGACCTAGGTTTTCTGTGCCTTGGCGTACATTATCCTCGTTATGGTGCGTTATCTGTCCTATTTCTCGCGATACTGCATCGTCTGTTGTACTGTCCTCTATTCTCTGTCCATTTTCATGCTGGGTCTCTACCTCAATTCGGTCAAGGTCTCGATCTGCCACTGCTAATCTTTCCGAATCCCTTATTATCTGTTTTAAAAGCAATCCACGCGCCCTACTTCGAGTCAACATGCGCTCATACGATCTCACGCGTTTCATAAACTTTTTACACACACGACTTGACAATCAATTCACTTACATGTTGGGTCAGAACCAACTTGTCAACGATGTATCCGCCACCTGTGCGCTTGCATTGAAGAGAAAAATTAATTCTAACAATTTTTAAAATTCATAACTTAATTATGCTATTTTCTCTTCTAGAATGTCTATCTATTGAATACTTTATTACTATCTATCGCTGCAGTTACTGTTTTCGACTATTTATAACGTTAAAAAAAATTTTTTATTATGAAAATTTTTCAACAGGATATTTTTCTGACCTAGTTAGGCATGTGGTCGACCTTCAATCATGGTATTTTACCATCCTGGCAGGGTCGCCATTTTCTAAACATTCTGCGTGGTGTCTGTTTGTTCTATATCGTTTCTCCCTACCACTTTCGCGCAACGACGCTCTGAGCGTGTATTTTTAGGGAATTGACTAGTTTGAACCTGGGACCTGTTGCTGGTAAGGAGACGTGAAACCGCACATGACATGTAGAATTCAGAACAGTTCAGTGAGACTAGCGATGATATAACCAAATACTTAATGATTTCAGCGTCAGCTCCACTGCACACCCTGTAAAGGAATCTTAATACTAACTAAATTTAGTGGAAGGGTTTCAAGGCTTTCGTATTTTTAGTTAGCTGGTAAAATAACGTCGAAAGCAGTTAAGTTTACCATTGGAAATTTTATTCTACTCACAAAACATCGTTTATAAATTGCACTATTGATAAATGGAAATGTTTTAATACAGGATGGTAAGAACCAACTGCGTTCAACAAAAATGTGAACGAATATTCCCTGAATGGGTTTCCAAGTTCTACAATGGATCGAATGATGACCTATGCCATATCACATCTATAATCTAGGTTTAAATTAAGTTTCACAAGAGAGAAAACTATCAAAATGGTCTACAGTGACCCTCAATTATCTTTAATTACTTATCTAACTTGTCGTAAATTACAGTGGCTGATGTGGCTTCTCAATAACTATATAACAGAAAAATCATCGAGTTTCAGATTTTTACATCAAGTGGCAAATGTGAACACCATGAGCTTTAATTGACGATCGACACTAGTATTACGTAAAGGGGATGTAACAGATGAGACTTCTGCAGTTCTGAGTGAAGCCTTATGCGCTCAAAACTGCGGCATCGCGTGCGTTCATTACCTTGTCGGTGTTCGTCAGGGGGCGGCGCCCGGCGCAGCTCCGTCCAGCTCGCCCTCTCGGAAGCAACTCTCTCCTAACTTCTCCTTACTACAATTTACCGAAATTGGTTTAAAAAAAAACTATCTGGCTGTGTTTTCATCTGACCAATCAGGGTCTCAATGTTAACCTTAAGCTCCGCCTACAAAAATTCTGTCTAGCCAATGAGAAACGTTATACTTTTCGTGGTGGGGCAATGTTTTTAAAGTTTGGAACGTAACAGAGAAGCGAAAAAGTCTCACGCTAAAACTTGCAGCTGGTGTGGTCCTTTTAGCGTTATCGTAAGATCTATATTGTTCTTCTGGAGGGCTCTATCTTTTAACATGGGCTGGGGGGTGGTTCTAACATAACAGAGACGCGAAAAAGTCTGACGCTAAAACTTGCGGGTGGTGTAGACCTTTTTGTGTAATCGTAAGATCTATACTGTTCTTCTGGAGGGTTCTACCTTTTAACATGGGCTGGGGGCTGGTCCTGACGTGACAGAGACGTGAAAAAGTCTCATGCTAAAACTTGCGGGTGGTGTGGTCCTAGCAGTTAGCTGGCGACGTGGGTGTCCGTCCGTCCCTTATCGTAGGGCCTTCCAGCTTGACACGGTTCTGCTCTCGGCTTCTGTTCTCGTTTCTCCCCTCGGAACTGCGTCTGTCTCACGGTGGAAAGGTATGACATGCATTTAGGCATTCTTGTGTTAGTCTGTGGTATTCCATTTGCTCACTCGTTACTCGTCTTACTTTGGGTAATTTAATGTCACGATTTATTCGGAGCTATGTGACATACTACTGGATTTACTTATCATGTCAGGGTTTTCATGGAAGGTGTTGGATTTGCCTGACACCTTACAATAAAATAGACCGAAATGCAAAATAATCTTTAAATTAATTTAGAAACTTATTCCACTTCCGACTACTATTCTGGCTGCTCTCTTAAAAAAGCAAGCACACATCGACATATGTCATCAGCGTCGTGGTTGCACCACAATTTTCCCACGATCCAATTTCATAAGTTTTTACATAAAATAGTATTAAGTTTTTTTCCGTATGTCCCACAGACAGTCTCTCATTCATTCCCATGTATACACACTACAAAATAATAAGCAGACAATAATTTTGAATGATTTGTTAGACTACGAAATGCAGAGTAATAAAAGTTTTGAAAATAAATATTCGAGTTAAGTGATTTTATACACTGAAAAGTCTGGTTATGGCTTTAGATGATAATAACAGACAAACTGAGTTTTGAAGTTCCTAACTGAGTTTTGAAAAATAAGTGTATGTTTTTGGACATTTAAGTAATTTTCTCGGTGTCCGGAACTATCTGAGATAAAAATTTGAAATTCTGACAGAATTCTTTTCTTTATAACAAAAGACGGTATACCAAGTTTGAAGAAAATCGGTTCATAATTACTATGGTTTATTTAGATTCGTAGAGGGTATGAATTTACGTTCCTACTGGATGATACGGGAGACCGTTCTCACGGCTAGTAGCGTTAGCTGCGCTGTGAGTCATAGCGAAGACACAAGCCTGCAGCCATTGGGCTACAAGGCTGAGTGCTTTACTAAAATGAATGTTATCTCGTAATAACTTGCTGCGTTACACTGCGATGTCGGAGATTTGATGTTTTACCGCATTCCTGATATTCACAGTATTCTCGCGAAATAGTCGTACGGGAAAATCTCCACTTCCTCGCTACCTCGGATATGCTTTGTCCCATCCCTTGTGAACCGACTATAATACCACGTTCAAAGTCACTTAAATCTTGATAAACTGCCGTTGTAGCTGCAATAACCGATCTAACAGCTGCGCCAGACACTAGTTGCCTTACATAGGCGTTGCCGACCGCGGCGCTGTATTCTGCCTGTTTACGTATCTCTGTATTTGAATACGCATGCCTATATCAGTTTCTTTGGCTGTTCAGTGTATGTATAGGAATAGGACATACATCCTGATCTCCTTCTTCCCTCTCTCTCTCTCTCTCTCTCTGCCCATCTCCTCCTCCCCCATCTCTCTCTTTGTATCTCCACTTTCCTTTCTATTACCATCCTCCACCCCTACCCTCTCTGTCCATCCCCCACCTCACTGGCTCTGACGGATACAAGTATTTCGCGTTGTGTTGATCTGCAAAAAGATAGGATTACAAAGTTTCGGACGATTCAGATCCATAACAGTATTCAAATCACAAGCTGATTAGTCATAAATACTACTTTCCTGTTCTCTGTTATAGCCGACTATGAGAAAGAAAACGAAACCGCACATTTTCACAGCACATCAAAGGATATTGTACTCTTTCTCGCAGTCGATTTTAACAGCAAATATGTATTCGAAGATTTTGACACCTGACTGGCGCCGAGATGAGGTCCACACTCCATTCTGGCTCATTCTTCTTCTTCTTCTTTTTCATTTTCTTCTTCCTTTACGTATGACCTGCTTCAGATTACGGTCAGCTCAACTGTTCTACTTTCTTTTCTTCTACGTTTTTTTCGTCTTTTCTCGATGTTTCTCTCTTCTTACTTCTGTCAAAGCGGCTTTAGTCTTCTTACTGGGCTTTTCATGGAAACTTGTGGAGTATTGCAATTCCTTCCTGAGTGGCAATCGTTTCTCAAAATCCCGTAGAGTGGTTTGGAGTTCATCCATGCCCCTTTCAACTTCCTCGCACCATGTGTTATCCATTTCTAATTTACCAGAGTAAGTCTTTTTGTCAGTCCGATAAGATTCATCCTTTGGATGTGGCTGCAGAAAGCTATTCTGTTTTTGCTGATCATGTCCGCAAGTTATCAAAACGTGTGAAGTTCGCTATTACGACGTGTTCTGATTTGCGTTTGCTCTTTTTATTTCTGTGATTTTCAGTGCTTCCATCACCGCCTTTTTTTCAGAGTTAAACATTCTGCTGCATAAAATGCTTCAGGGCGCAATACAGCAGTGTGTAAGATTAGCATTGATGGATATTGATTTCTTACTATATCCCTCCTTAAGTAGGCAGTGTGTTGTCTTCATCTTACTATCTCTTGCTTTAATAGCTTCTGGTGTAAGTTTAGCATTGATGGATATTGATTTCTTACTATATCCGTCCTTAAGGAGGCAGTATGCTCTCTTCATCTTACTATCTCTTGCTTTAATGGCTTCTGGTATAAGTTTAGCATTAATGGATATTGATTTCTTACTACATCCGTCCTTAAGGAGGCAGTATGCTGTCTTCATCTTACTATATCTTGCTTTAATAGCTTCTGTCTCCGAAATGTCCTGTTCAGTTACTTCTCCCAGATACTTGAACTTGATCGTTCTCTGAATTTCATTACGTCCGCCCCGTTAGCTGAGTGGTCAGCACATCTGACTGCCCTGCCATGGGCCCAGGTTCGATTCCCGGCCGGCTCGGAGATTTTCTCCGCTCGGGGACTGGGTGTTGGGTCGTTCTCATCATCATCGATCCGCAAATCGCTCCATGTGGCGTCAACTCAAAACGCTTACATCTCGATGTACGAACTTCCCCAGGTGGGGACTCCCGGCCATCAATGCCATACGATAATTTAATTTCATTTGTTCATTACGTTTGCTGCTGCCTTAATGTTTCTCATAAATTTGGTTTTCTCAAAGGAGATTTCCAAGCCTGATTTCTCAGCTCATTCTTTAAGCAATTCTGTTTGTCTAATGGCTGTTTCCATTGAGTCTGAACAAATAGCTAGGTCATCCGCAAACGTTGAACAGTTTATTTGAAGGCTTATCCCTTTTGTAAGATAATCTAACTCCTTCATTGGTTTGGCTTCCTCCTAACAACACTCTCCATTCATTATGACTTTTTATAGAACACAATTAAAGAGCAGTGGGAGAGACCACACCCCCGCCTCATTCCTGTTTTGATCTCAAAATGTGTAGAAATTTCACGTCCAAATTTCACTTTAGAATTGTTGTTTGTCAGTGTTAACCTTTATTTCTTTTGCACATAATTTACTGACTGCGAGTTAATATGCTATTTAAATTATGCGCCAGGGGAGAGAGTAGGTGCGAAAGCACTGAAATCAAACATGGCCAACATTATGGCATATTCTCGCTGGAAAGGGGTACATGGCCAACGAGAAGCTTCTAGATGTGTGGGCGGAGGAGGAATAAGGCCGCTAGATCTAAATTTAAGACATAGAATACCGGCGAAGGCATCCCTTCCAGGCAATGATGAGATCATTCGTTTTTCCGGGCGAGAGAGAGACGCAAAACAGTCCGGACTTTCTTAAACGTAAGAAGCGCTCTTTCTCGAGTTGGGGAGTCGGACATGAGGCCAGGCGCAGGAGTTAACTATATACAGCAACATAGGCACTGACAGAAAAATATTTAGTGCAAATAATAGTTACTGGTCACTGAATCAAGGTGGTAAGCGTGAGGGCCTTCTCGTTCTATGGGAGAAGGCGTCGGAGCTGGGCACTCATCAGAAACCTGTATGAGAGTTCCACGAAAACTACACGGTCCCTTCACATTAATGTGATCACCTCCTATTTTTGACGGCAACGTTCAATGACAACTCACAGGCGGCAGGTGCAACACAGATAGTGGAGGGTACAACAGCGTGTCACTCGCCTATAATATTAATATTAGCCGCGCTAGTTTTTCGTGTACTGAACATTTAGTTAATACACAAAAAAAAATAACGGCATGAAGTTGATAAAAACAGAGGATGAACATTTTATCCTAGCCATCGACATGAATTTAATGTCATGTACGGTAGTTATCTTTTATCCGAGGTTTCTCTTCTGCAGATTTACAATGAAATTTCCTGTCTCGCTTCCATCATACATGAGTTCTCTGTTTTCCAGTGGTGGTGACGTGGCTAGGAGGATGCTCTTTAGACGAAAAAGTAAGTCAGAGTGTCTGCATTACGAATGGACTTAAAGTATTAATTTTAAAATAAGTGAAAATTGTCTCGTTTTAGAAGAAATGTGCGTCTTAGCGGTATACGCATGAAAATTACATCTTAGTGTAGAAAACGTATTAGTGTGAACATTTTTGTGAAATCACATTCGTAATTAATGTCTGTGAAATTTGTAAAGGAAATCATATACAATATCGTGGAAAAGAAAAATGAATAAAAACCGGAATTCTGCTGTCTGGTACCTGCGAGCTTACTCAGTCTCTTGTCTGATATTTTGTGAGAAACATGTAAGTTTGATCTGTATGTTAAATTAATTGAATAATAATTGTATTATATGATATTTAGCAGTGTCGGACGTTTTAATTCCATTACCTATCCGATGCCTTCTCGTGCAAGTAATTTTCACTGTGTTTTTAGGATTTTATTTCAGGCTTCAAATAAGAGGGACCCGTGACGAAATGTTCGACAGCGAACGACAGAATGCTAATCGCGTCCTCTCATTCTTCTTTCAGGGAGATTAAAGCGTCCCTAAGATTTTTTGTACAGGTCATTCTTCAGTAGCTTACGTGATATTTTTCGTAAGAATTGTAGTAGGCTGATCGGTCACCCGCGTCTTACAAGCGCGTTAAACAAATTGCTCACTGGTCTGGTGCGAAGAAGAGGGAGCCTTTGAGGTAGCAATTCTTAACGGAACGCTAATTACCTCTATCTCACTGAGAGATAAGATGCGGCAATGTACATTTCTGGTCCCTATCTTCAATGGGTTTATCGTCTATACATGCCAATTAACTACAATTTAAGAAACTATGTTCCTGACCGGGCCTGCCCGATAGGTTAGGAGATTGTGATCGGATATTTACAAGTACATGCCTTTAGCCCACACATTTGCGTAGCTCTTAAGATACAAGCATCTCATTGCTGAAGGAAGAAAATTTTATCCGATTTAATAACAGCCGAAAAAGACCCCATCCACTTGGTCTTTGTTAAAAGTGCCAAGATCTGTTCCCCTCTTACGTTTCAGCATCCTGTTCACTTAGTACACTGTTCATTTCCTTAAGCAAAACACTTAAATTTATTTCACTTTCAATCGCTGTCACTTTTCCTTGACGCACTTTAATCGATATCTGAAAGTATACTGATGATTGCGTTTCGCCATCGCCTATATATACCTTTATCAGCTGGAACGTATTTCCATCACATCAGGATAATGGAACATTTGAGAACATCCTCGGGTATTCTCGAACGTCCTGGAAAATTCATCAACATTCTAGAAGATTCTTGAATATTCTTGAATACTCTATAGCGTTCTGGGACACCATAGGACTTTCTGGAAGATTCTGCCACATTCTCGAACATTCTACAACATTCTCCAACATTCTAGAAAGAGCTTTCTGACCAATCTCGGCCACTTGGGCAAATCAATCCCATCTCCCTCCCAGAGATTTTCCATAAGAAGGCAACTGGTATGGTGGCCTCTTTTAACATCCATATCTTCGAACCCAGCCACTGGAATTCCAAACCGAAACTTTCTTCGTGGATGGAGGATGGAATGTTACCATATAACATTCATGGGGCTGTGGAGTTGCGTTGCAGATTTCCACCCGCATGCATGGACAAACCACACTGACAGTGTTACATATATTTGTTACACAAACCTTATTTATGATTCATATACCATAAAATGAAATAATGAAATGGCTACCTTGCTAGCTAGGAAGATACTCCTGACATCAAATCTTAACATCCTACAAACTGCAGGTTGTATGCCAGTTAACTAGGTGTGGGTTTTAGATAGTTTCCCACACTTCTTTGGGGGCATGGGGAGTGTGGTTCATAAGCCAAGATTTCCTTTCCTGTGGCAGTTTCTTCAGTTCAGAATAGCACTTACACTCACATACTCGATTATTTTTTGAATATGTTCTAATCTCTCTTCCTCAACAGTTTTGCCATTTGTGTCTCCCTCTTGCACCACGGAACTTATTCCCGGATGTCGTAACACTTATCCAATCATCATGCCCCTTTTCCTAGCCATGGTTTTCCACATATCCCTTTCCTCGTCGATTTTCTGGAAGAGCTTCTCATTTCCTATCTTTTCAGTCCACATAATTTTCAATGTCCTTCGCTAAGACCATATCTCTAGCGCTTACATTCTTTTCTTTTAATTTCCGATATTGTTATTCAGTGAAGTGCTGTAATTCTCAGTGCATTAGACTTGCATGCAGGAGGTTATTTCCCTAAATTTCCTTCTTTCTCAGCATTTGCCCCGTAATGCAGCAGAGACCGCTCTATTCGCTCTCAGTCTCCACTTAACGCTATCTTATGCTTGGTCAAGGTCTCGAGGTATGCAAGGTATCTTTGTTCACGTAATACGTCCTTTATCATCGACTTTCAACGAAAACCAGCGTTTTGCTGTTGTTTCTTCAGCTGCTTGAAGTATGTGTCCATACCACCTTAGACAGCTTTTCCTCATCTTCTCAACGATACGTGTAACCACTTACCACCTACGAATTTCATTACTGCTCACACGATCATAAAGTGTCAGGCCAAAAACCACAGAAGAATTTTGGTCTCCACTACAGCAAGCGTTTCCTCTGCTTCTTTTGCTGCGAGCCAACATTCTGCACTGTAACGCAACTGAAGGGATTGCATAGCGGTTTATTTTCGACTTGAGTCGGTTCAGGTCCTTCTTATCGAAAGTACACCAGTCATTAGAGTGTCATTTAAGTCATGTATTGTTAATGCGATATGTCGCTACGGCAACGAGTTTGTCTTCGTCTTTGCCAGATCTATATTCAGGTGACAAAAGTCATGGGGCAATGATATGCACATATACAGGTGGCGATAGTATCGTGTACATAAGGTATAAAAGGGTAGTGCATTGATGGTACAGTAATTTATTGACAACATGATTATGGCCGCACGACAGGAGTTAACAGACATTGAATGCGGGATGGTACTTGGAGCTGGACACATCGAACATGTTAGGATATTCAATATTCCGAGACCCACAGAGTCAGGAGTGTCCTGAGAACAAATTTCAGGCATTACCTCTCACCACAAAGAATGCAGTCGCTGGCGGTCTTCACTTAACGACCGAGAGCAGCGGCGTTTGTGTAGTGTTGTCAGTGCTAACAGACAAGCAACTCTGGGTGAAAAACCGAAGAAGTCAATGTGGGACGTGTGACGAACGCATTCGTTAGGACATGTAGCGAAATCAGGCGTTAATGGGTTTTGGCAGCAGACGACCGAAGCAAGTGTCTATGCTAACAGCACGACACCTGCAGAGCCTCTGCTAGGCTCGTGACGATATCGGCTGGACCCTTGGGGACTGGAAAACAGTGACCTGGTCTCTAAGTCCCGATTTCAGTTGGTAACAGCTGATGCTAGGGTTCGAGTGTGGCGCAGACCCCAAGGAACCAAGGATCCAAGTTGTCAAGAAGGCACTGTACAAGCTGGTAGTGGCTCCATAATAGTGTGGGCTGTGATTGCGTGGAATGAACTGGGTCCTCTGGTCCACCTGAACTTGTCATTGACTGGAAATAGTTGTATCCGGCTACATAGAGACCATTTGCAGTCATTCATGGAATACATGTTCAAAAAAAAAAAAATGGATAGCAATTTGTCACGCCACCAGGCCACTATTGTTCACGATTGGTTTGAAAATCAGCAGTGTGGATAATTCGGGCGAATGATTAGGCCACCCACATGAATCCCATCGAACATTTATGGGACATAATCGAGAGGCTAGTTAGTGCACAAAATCCGGCAACACTTTCGCAGTTATGTACGACTACAGAGTCAGCATGGCTGAATATTTCTGCAGACGGCTTGCAACGACTTGTTGAATCCATGCCGCATCGAGCTGCTGCACTTCGCCGAGCAAAAGGAGGTCCGAGACGATATTGCGAGGTATCCCACACTCTTGTCACCTCAGCCTATATCTGTCATTTCCCTGAAGCACGTAAGGCAAATGCTGGTATGTTTGAAAAGTGCACGGCCGATTTCCTCCCTCGCACTTACTCAGTACGAGCTTGTGCTTCATCTCTAATAACCTCGCTGTCGACGGTCGTTAAATACTAATCTTCAACCAATAACGACATGGCTGCTGAGTCTGCTATTAAACAAAATTCGCAGACAAATTGTGAAGAATAACAATCAAAAGCTGAATCGATCTGGAAAAAACCTTTTATGATAAGCAGCTGTCACCACAGTTAACTTTGCATAAGTCCTTCAGCAGACCTGTGCTCCTCCGAGGGCATAGATATACAGGGAGTTTCGAAACTATTCTTTCAAATTAATACAGGTGGTAGAGAATAGCAAAACAAATATATTTCGATAAGGAACTTATGGTCTCTGAAGTCAGCTTGTAATGTTAGGGAACATTTTCTTAGTGGTGTTCACGCAAGCCGTTATTTCAGTGTCGCTGACAGGGTATGTCTACTGACGTTCAGAACTGCTCTGTATACTGATGGTTGGCTCTGAGGTCTGCTTGGAACTACACCGTTTCATTCGCAAAGATGTTCTTCCAGCACGACAGGACGCCAGCCCATTTCAGCACTGCCGTGAGAAATCATCCAAGAGCCACCTTCGAGAATTGATGGATCGCCGAGGTGGCACTGTGGTCTGGCCATCCAGGTCACCCGAGCTCACGTGTCTGGATTTCTTCCCCTGAGGGCATATGAAGCAGCTGGTGTATGGAAACATTGTGGAAATAGAAGAAGAAGTCGTTGCTAGAATTGCTGTCACTGCCGGTACCATTGCGGACATATCAGGAATCTTCGAACGGACACGACAGTCAATGGTCCGACGATGTACTGCATGCGTACGTGGTCGTGCATTCGAACAGTTCTCGTGAATGCCACTGCTGTAGTTGGCATGCTAAACTAACTCCTGTGTAAGCCGTCCTTAGCATCAGATATTGCCGTCAGGGACTATATGTACCATAACGACGTATATTTGTTTCAGTTTTCTCTACCTACTGTATTATTTTGCACGAATACTTTCGGAACATCTTGTAGATAGATTTTGGAATAAACGTTGAGGACCATGAAAAAAGTTGAATCTTCGAGTGGACGTGGATCTACATCTACAACTATAGTCCACGAGCAACCTTACGGTGTGTGCCATAGGGCACTCAGTCTCAGCCCCAAATATGTTTTCCAGTCGCGAATAGTTCGCAGGAAATACGATTGTTGGTAGGCTTCCGAGTGAGCTAGAAACTCTCCAATTTTACTTTCATGCTCTCTTCGCGAGATAAAAGTAGGAGTAAGCAATACAAGGGCTGACTCTTTTACGGAAGCACGCACTCAGAGTTTGATGCAGAAAGCCTCTCTTGCAGCGTCTGCCGCTGAAGTTGGTTGAACATCTCCGTGACGTTATAAATGAACCTGTAATGAAAAGCGTTGTTTTTCTTTTTATCTTCATCTTCCCTATTTTCCTAATAAGTCGCTTTTGTCACTGATGCAAACTGATGAGCAATATTCAAGTACCGGTTGAGAAAGCGATTTGTAAATTACCTCCATTCTGGGCGGACTACAGTTCCTGAAGATTTTGCTAATGAGTCTCAATTTGACTTCTGACGTACCTCGGAGAACCCACATATTGTCGTTCCACTATAAATCGCCTATGCTCAAGCATAGTCCTAGATTTCTGCGGATGTGACTGTTTGCAGTAATTGTACTGAAACAGTGTAACCATACAATAATGGGTCTTCCTGTCTCTTTTTGCGAAATACATTATATTTGTTTATGTTGAAGATCAACTGCCAATTCCCACACCAAGCGTGTGTCCTCCGAAGAACTCCCTGCATTTTGTTACAATTTTCTAGAGCTGAGACTTTTCTTTATACTACAGCATCATCCACGAGAAACTTCACGAAACTTCCGACATTAAAAAAATGGTTCTGAGGACTATGGGACTTAACATCTCAGGTCATCAGTCCCCTAGAACTTAGAACTACTTAAACCTAACTAACCTAAGGACATCACACACATCCATGGCCGAGGCAGGATTCGAACCTGCGACCGTAGCGGTCGCGCGGTTCCAGACTGAAGCGCCTAGAACCGCTCAGCCACCAGCGGCCGGCTTCCGACATTATCCTCTAGGTAATTTATGTACATTGCGAAAACTAATGCTCCTGTAACACTCCCTTGGAGTATACCCAAAGCTACGTTTGCGCTAAAAGTCTTCTCTCCATTTAGAATGACAAGTTGTGTACCGTTTGCTGTAAGTCTTCAATCTAATCAGGCAGTTGGTTTGATGTTCCGTGCTCCAATGTTTTGTTCAGTAGGCTGCAATGCGGAACTGTCGAACGTCTTCCGGAAGTCAAGGAACACGACGTCAACCTGGGCGCGGGATACTACTACATTTGGATCTCGTGGACCAACAGAGCGAGATGCTTTCACATGATCGTTGCTTCCGGAAATCGTGTTGATTCCTACAGACGAGATTTTCGGCCTCCAGAAATGTCATAATACGTGAGCAAAAAATATGTTCCAAAATTCTACAACAGACCGACAGTCATAACTATAGACCTGTGGTTTTGTGCGTCTCTTCGACGATCCTTCTTGAAAACGGGAATGTCCTGAACTTTTTTTTTTTTTCAAGGACTAGGAACGCTTCGTTCCTCCACCGACATGCGCTATGCTCATGCTTGATAAGGTGCAAGTTCTTTAGCATACTCTATGTAGAATCGTAGTGGTATCCCATAAAGTCCAGTGGCCTTTCCTTTGTTGAGCGATTTTGATTGCTTTCCTTCCTACCCTGTGGCCACCTATATCGATATCATTCGGTTTGACGTTCGGGCAACGATTTAAATGCAGAACCTAAGTACGACCTTGGCACAGTTACTGTCGCTTTACCATCGAAACGCAAGGCTTCAGATTTTAGTTTGTACTAAAGAATCACCGTAGCGGAGGGCAACAGAAATAATTCCCAAAGACTCATAAGTTGCAGACTGGGAAATAAAAGGGGATGAGGCCAGAGGAAGACGTTTCCGAGCGGGAGAATCACAGGCGTGACGGCTCGTTAGCGCGGCTGGGCAGCCGCCAGCTGGCGAGCTGCCGGCGCTCACCTGTTCACCGGCTGCGGCCGGCACGCGCGGAACCGAGCACTACGCACCAGCTGAACGTCACAGCGTCATTAAAATCACATTTCCTTTCCTTCTGAGTTGTAGCGGCAACAGCAGCTCTTTTTTTCTGCTTGAAAAAGGCTAAGGAAGCTGGAACACCAATTCCTTCAAATATCATCACTACTCTCTCCGCTTCAGGAAATGCAACAACTTCCGGCCAAAACGAAGCTGCAGAGATCAAGTTCTTTCTTTCACCACTAACGTCGAGGCACGATTTCAAAGAAAAAGTAAAACTGTTGCTACATTCATTGACCCATCAGAGGCCTACGATAGAATGTAAAGGTATGATACACAAGCTTCTTCGTCCAGTTTCTTGCAAATTAACCTCTTAACTACGTGGCAGTATGCTACACGATCGAGTGTTCCAAGTACTCGCGGTATCCGACATCAGCTTCCCAAAAAAATTAAGCAATGCTCTGCCACAGGGATCAGTCCTTGTTCCACTTCTCTTCAGTTTGTACACTGCAGACATGCCAAGAACAAAATCAACGAATTTTGGTTACGCCGACGACTGGTTACTTGCAAGAAGATGTAGCTCAACTGATAAGTCAGAAGAAATCATAACAGTGGATACTGATGCAGAACTACCGTCAATTGGGACTCCAACGAAACGCGATCAAAACGAAGGTTTCATACTTCCGCCTAAATTATAACTTCACACATGTAGTACTAAAAAACTCTTTTTTTGAATCATCGATCTTCTGTCTGCTTTGATGCTGCCAGCCATGAATCCCTCTCCTGTGTCAACCTCGTCATCTCAAGCGTAGAAGTTGCAACCTACATTCTCAATTATTTGCTGTATGTATCCCAATCTCTCTCTTCCTCTGCAGTTTTTATCCTCTACATCTCCCTCTAGTACAATAGAAGTTATTCCCTGATGTCTGAATGGATGTCCTATCATCCTGTCCCTTCTTATTGTCAGTGTTTTCCATATACTCCTTTCCTCCCCAATTCTGCAGAGAATCTCCTCATTCCTTACCTTATCAGTCCACTAAATTTCACCATTTTTCTGTAGCGCCACATCTCAGATGCTTTGATTCTCTTCCGTTTCGGTTTTTCCACAGCCCATGTTCCACTGCCATAAAATGCTGTGCTCCAAACGTACATTCTCAGAAATTCTTCCTCAAATTGGGACCTGTTTGATATTAGTAGACTTCTCTTGGCCAGGAATGCCTCTTTTGCCAACGCTAGTCTGCGTTTAATGTCATTCTTGGTACGTCCATCACGAGTTATCTTGCTGCCCAGGCAGGAGACTTCCTTAATTTCGTCTACTTCGGGACCCCCAGTTCTGTAGTTAAGTTATTCTCTGTTCTCATTTCTGTCTTTCTTCGATTTAGTCTCAGTACATATTCCGTTCTTTCTATTCAACAGATCCTGTAATTGCCGGCCGGAGTGGCCGTGCGGTTCTAGACGCTACAGTCTGGAACCGAGCGACCGCTACGGTCGCAGGTTCGAATCCTGCCTCGGGCATGGATGTGTGTGATGTCCTTAGGTTAGTTAGGTTGAATTAGTTCTAAGTTCTAGGCGACTGATGACCTCAGAAGTTAAGTCGCATAGTGCTCAGAGCCATTTGAACCCAGATGCTGTAATTCCTCTTCTCTTTCACTGAGGATAGCAATGTCATCAACGAATCTTACCGCTAATATCCTTCCACCTTCAATTACAATCGCACTCTTGAATCTTTCTTTTCTTTCTGTCATCGCTTCTTCGATGTATAGATTCAACAGTAGGGGCGAAAGATTATATCCCTGTATTACACCCTTTTTAACTCGAGCACTTCGATCTTGGTCTTCCAGTCTTACTACTCGCACTTGGTTCTTACATATACTACTTATTACCCCTCTTTCCCTGTAGCTTCCCCTATTTTTCTCATAATTTCGAACATCTTGCACTAATTCGTCGAACGCTTTTTTCAGATCGACAGATCCTATGAAAGTGTCTTGATTTCTCTTCGGTATTGCTTCCGCCACCAACCGCAACCTCAGAATTGCCCCTCTGGTGCCTTTACCTTTCCAAAGACCAAACTGATCGCCATACAACAGATCCTCAATTTTCTTTTCCATTCTTCTGTATATTATTTTTGTCAGCAAGTGGATGCATGAGCTGTTAAGCTGATTGTGCATAATTCTCGCATTTGTCGGCTCTAGCTATCTTTGGAATTGTGAAGATTATGTTTTTTTCCGAAAGTCTGACGGTCTATCAGCAGTTTCATACATTCTACCCACCATTGTGAATAGTCGTTTTGTTGCCGTTTCTTCCAATGATGTTAGAAGTTCTGATGAAATGTTATCTATCCCGTCTGCCTTATTTTATCATAAGTCGTCCAAAGCTATTTTAGATTCCGATTTTAATGGTTCAAATGGCTCTGAGCACTATGGGACTTAACATCTATGGTCATCAGTCCCCTAGAACTTAGAACTAATTAAACCTGACTAACCTAAGGACAGCACACAACACCCAGCCATCACGAGGCAGAGAAAATCCCTGACCCCGCCGGGAATCGAACCCGGGAACCCGGGCGTGGGAAGCAAGAACGCTACCGCACGACCACGAGATGCGGGCTCCGATTTTAATACTGGATCTCCTATATCCTTCCTGCCGACTCCTGTTTCTTTCTCTATCACGTCATCAGACAAGTCCCGTTTCTCATAGAGGCCTTCACTGTACTCTTTCCACCTATCCGCTCTTTCCTCTGCATTTAACAGTGGAATTACCATTGCACTCGTAATGTTACCGCCCTTACACTACACTTACAACAAAAAAATAATGTGCCTGGGGCAACTCTTCGCAAGAGAGACTCCCTGTGTGGTTGTTTGAAACATTTTTTTTTTTTTTTTTTTTTTTTTTTTTTTTTTTTTTTTTTTTTTTTTGCTGAAACGCGCTTTGTACACTGCCATACATTTTGTTTTTTCCGCCACGACTTCGAGGTCCGTGTCAGGCTTTAAACTGACATTAACACGTTGTGACCCATTACCTCTCACAGAAAACTAGACGTTGCACACGTAAATCATGTCGTTGCTGCTCCTACCACCACACACTGGATGATTTTAAATAAAAGACAGTCACAATATAAGGAAAGTAGAAGAATTTTGCAGCGTTGTGGAGCGTTTCCAAACCGCTGTCTGAAGGTGACTGATGGCCTCTAAATTTAAACTCATCTGTCGCAGTGACAGGATAGCTGATGGCTCTGTATCCCATTTCGATTGATTCATCATATTGCAGTCATGTACGGGATCACTGTTTCACATGATCACTGCTTCGGTGCTGGCCATCCCCCGGTGTTGCCCCTCCACCAAGACTCTTTCTCCATCTCAGAGAAGCGATGTCAGTCAATCATTATGTGGTAATGAACAGCGTACCAGTGGACAGATGGGATAGAAAAGACACCGTCGATGTACTGTAATGATAAGCATCACAGTTGATAGTGCAAACAATTTTAGCAATTTTACACCAATTATGTAAGCAGGCTGTTTAGGTTTGTATATTGGTAACGTCACGTAGCGCTCTATATGAAAATCACTGACTGTGCTGTGTGCAGTCTGTGGCTGGGTGGCATTGTTGGAATATTCTAGTGTTGCGCTGTTGGGTGTGAACAGCGCGTAGCGTTGCGCAGTTGGAGGTGAGCCGCCAGCAGTAGTGGAAGTGGGGAGAGAGATGGCGGAGTTTTGAGAGCGGATGATCTGGACGTGTGGTGTGTCCATCAGACACAGTAAATTTGTAAGACTGGATGTCATGAACTGATTATTATGACTTTTGAACACTATTAAGGTAAATACATTGTTTGTTCTTTATCAAAATCTGTCATTTGCTAACTATGCCTATCAGTAGTTAGTGACTTCACTAGTTAGAATCTTTAATTTAGCTGGCAGTAGTGGCGCTCGCTGTATTGCAGTAGTCCGAGTAACGACGGTTTTTGTGAGGTAAGTGATTCATGAAAGGTATAGGTTATTGTTAGTCAGGGCCATTCTTTTGAAGGGATTTTTGAAAGTCAGATTGCGTTGCCCTAAAAATATTGTGTGTCAGTTTAGTGTTGATTAGAATAAGTAAAGAGAGTAATGTCTGAGTACGTTCAGTTTTGCTCAGCTGTTTGAAAATCAAATAACGTACATGTTTATCAGCACAATCATTCATAAATTTTTCTAAGGGGACGTTCCAATTACAACACCGACCAATGATGCGAGAGCATGCTTCTCAATTTCAGTATCATAGCTAAACCGCATTCTTAGGATAAAGTTAGACACTGAAAGATCCCCTCTCACTGTCTTCGACCAATCTGCACTGCAGCACCATTACCGATTTAATCTGCAGGTGACCAGAAGTAGACCGCTACGTTCCGTGTCTCGTGAATGAATGGAGTTTTCCGTGCCCCTAACTGCTGTTCCGCACCCATCCAAGTGCACAAGATCTATCCAGATGCGCCCGTGCCGAGAAGATTAGCACCCCTGATCGGTAAATTTGAAAGCGTTGTGATGTAATAGCAGACCGTTAAGAAGAACAAGAAAGGGTGGTTTTTATGCATGATGGAGCTCCAGTTGACAGGCAGATGGTTCTCTGATTTTCCAGGAAAGTATCAAAGACAACAGTCAACTGGTATGTATCACTATTACCTCAATATACATAGAGTAGAATGCTGCCTCGACGAAAAAAATGACTGTTTCCTTGGTTCCCGATGCTTCTATGTCAACGTTTTCTCGTTTTCCTCTTGCTGTCGCACACTCGTTCCCAAGTACATGAATTGTTTTGCACTAACCAGGAGACACGCAAGTACTTCCTCAATGCCCCCCGAATTTCGGTGTATTTTCCTCAATTTATGTGTATTTTCCATCATTTTTCGTAATTCTATCGTTTTTATGTCGCTTCTACCCATGCGCTCATGACTTCATTTCTCGTTCCGTGTTCTAAAATTGCTTGTCATTGTAGTATAGCCGCCAACACCTAGGGCAAATGCACTATTTTTCTGATCGGGCAGCATAGTATAGCACCATACTCGAAAGCATACAGTCGCTTCCACTCACATATTCTACAGTTGGAATATGCTTGCTCTGTTTTCTGTATGTCTGTGTATTTTCCTCATAAGAAATACCTTCGTAGCTGTTCGTACTGTCTGTATACTACCTCAGGTTGCAGGAGAGTTCTTCCTTTGGTGCTGACCTTACACATGGTTCACAGAGCTACAACGTGTTCCCATTTCCGTCGAATGACCGAGCGAGGTGGCGCAGTGGTTAGCACACTGGACTCGCATTCGGGAGGACTACGGTTCAATCCCGTCTCCGGCCATCCTGATTTAGGTTTTCCGTGATTTCCCTAAATCGCTTCAGGCAAATGCCGGGATGGTTCCTTTGAAAGGGCACGGCCGATTTCCTTCCCCATCCTTCCCTCACCCGAGCTTGCGCTCCGTCTCTAATGACCTCGTTGTCGACGGGACGTTAAACACTAATCTCCTCCTCCTTTCCGTCGAATGGTCAAAACACAGTCCTGTCGAACTAACTCAGCTTAGTCCTTTTCTGCATGGGCTGCAGAATGTGGTAGATATAGCTCTCTCCGACCTCTGCTCAGTTTAGACTTAAATTGGAACGATCACATGCGCAAAGCTGCAGGGATGGCAGCGCAGAGCCTGAGGAGCAGTTGCAAGATGTATGGAGACTATCTAAAACACGTTGGAATTTTACTATAGGAGATAGGTTCGAAAAAGGTAGCTCGTTTCGAGATTCTAAATTTGGTGATTTTATTACGGGCTTACACCGTTGCCGACATGTAACCGCTCTGTTCGTCTGACAATATACACTACAGCGATCACCATCTACATTCAGTGGCTCGGTATGTGTCTGGAAAAACTATTTCATTCGGAGGTAATCCCATACCTCGATTTATAAGGCTTGCAGAGTTTTTAATATGGATATCATTAGGGATACTTGTGAGCACCTGCAGAACCAAGACCGATTGTGATAGTAACATGGCCGTTGCGATCATCTTTTTAACACCTGGCGGCTTGTAAGACGACTAAGCCTCTGTAAGACACAGTGGTACCACTTGCAGGAAAAACTTATGAGACATGTCCACATATCATTGGGTTTCGCTCAGTATTGTTTCGTATCGCCAGCAATCAGTTATTGGCGAAGTATTGTACTCAGTAGCAGGGTATGCGTAATAGGTTAGCCTTGAACATCAGTTTTATAAAGTATGTGTGCATGTGTTCCAACATGTGCAAAGAAAATGATTATGTCCAATTGCAAGGGAAGGTATGGATTTGACATGGAATACTGAGATAGCCGCAAAGGGAATGGAAGATTTTCTTTTGCTTTGAAAAGTATGTCAAGGTATAAGAATAGTACAGATATTGCTATTTCCACAGTCACAGCAGTCAGCAGGGGGTATTTCCGATGCTTCACTCATTGTCGAACGTCGTCCAGTTGAACTGTAATCGTAATATTTAATTGTAAGTATAGCGATCAAATATATACAGAGCCAGTTTCCTAGGACGATTCCGTCTGGGGTTGAGCGGCACGCGGCGGCCGTGGCCTGTGGTGGGAATGTTACACGTTTCTGGCTAACAGCGGGAGCTGTCCTAATGGAAAGGCCTGTTGGGGTGCAGGAATGAAGCTGACGTAGCCGCGTCGTACTCTAGATGGCTGAATAGCGAACTAATTCATAGCATGTGTTGGACAGCCTTCGTGATTGCGTGTGTTCCCTCTGGAATTTTGAGATGATTCAATACTGACGTGTGTTTGCGCTGGGTCATTATTCCCTCCCATGTAAATTGTCTGTTGTCAGCTTCTGGACATTTCCCATCTTTATTTGGTAGAGAGGATCGATTGTGGTGTGCGTGGCGTGCTATTAGCAGGTGAAAGACGGGTGGAACACGTTTGCTTGTTCTCTAGACATGAGAAACACCTTAGCTGACTTTGTAAATTATAAGGATGTCTTGGAATCTATTATATCACCGACATCGGTATTTGCGAGAGGAAATATCAGTTTCGTCTATTTTTTTCGAGTTTTCCCGTAAAGGACTTCGCAGACGAGATACGTTTCAAGTTAGTCATTGATTTACAGCACGTTTACCTCGCTAAAGTTTCGAGTTTCTAGAGAAATATTTTCCAGTCTACATCTTCGGAAATATAATGTTCAAGGGATACTGCTATGTGTTTGATACCGAGAAGTATCGCAAAAATGATATGATATTCTGGTTAACCATCTGGAAATACATACGTTTTTGTATTCCCAGAGTCTGGGAATGGGTGTAGAAAACAAGCAAGCAGGTCGGGGCCAGAAACAGCAACGCCTCTGTGCTGAGGGGAACTGAGCCAGCCTTTGTACAACAGTTCGGAGAGTGACCTCGGTCCGCTGAGGGTGTTCTGGTCAAGTGGTGGGCCAGTGTGCGTCTAGGGGCAGATGACTTGTGACCGTCGGCTACGGTGGATGACCTAGCGAGTTCGTGGGAAATATCTAGTGCTGCGAGGACTATATACAGTCCATGTGCGTATGCTGTCTGTCTTTACGGTATGTGTACGAGTGTCTGATGGTCGAAAGTTACATACAGGATGCAAAAGTGTTGATTTTGTATGGCGTAGGATCCGAATTGTGTGTTTACTACATCGATATGGTATGTGGTGAGATATAGCCGGGTTGGAGATTGATTTCACATTGAAATATTCAAGCTTCCGTCGTCAGTGGCAGAGCAGTGTAATTGAGGAGGTGTCTTTTCATATTTGACGATCAGTAGACTACTTTGCAGGGTTTAACTGTCAGTGAAATATGGCGATCTATACAAAATAATTTTACCTCTGAAAGTCTCGTCTGCAGAAAAAAGAAGGGTGGACAGTGCTTCCACACCGGCAGCATCTCTAATCTGGCAGGTAAATTCAGAAAGAGCCAATCAGAATGCTCCATTCATTCACAAGACGCCCTTTGTGCTGGGACATAGGAGCCTCTACAGACTGGTTCGAACAAGATGATATCAGTTCAAAGACCAATTGAAGCAGACCATCCGTCTCGGGCGGGATGCTGTCCAGCATCCACCACTGTGGCATAAGGGCATCTCCAGACCAGTAGCTGTAAGACACCGAAAATTCCAGCCTTTTTCTCTTTTGCAGGACAGTGCTTCGAATTCTGTTTGCGTATTTGTTCTGTTTTTCCCATCTGTGCTTAGACAGTGCTCTCTTTCCAAACCACAAGAATGCTTTTATGATTAATGGTGTTTTCGCAAGCGTGCACATACGTGATGAAGGCTTCTAGTGGTGAAAACGTTTACCGTTTCTGAGACGTATGTTGAAAGCAGGACGTCACGATTTCCAGGAGTGATAGCATGGGATGCCTTGTTAGGATGTTCAGGAAGAATGCATTCGTTGTTATTCTAGACTGCCGGCCGGAGTGGACGAGCGGTTCTGGGCGCTACAGTCTGGAGCCGCGAGATCACTACGGTCGCAGATTCGAATCCTGCTTCGGGCATGGATGTGTGTGATGTCCTTAGATTAGTTAGGTTTAAGTAGTTCTAAGTTCTAGGGGACTGATGACCTCAGTCCCATAGTGCTCAGAGCCATCTGATTTTTTTATTCTATACTATTTTCGTAAACAGGTCCTGTTAGGGCTAAAAGTTTCATGTAGACAAGCTGAAACATCATGAAAGCTCCTACAACAACAAAAGCGACACTTTATGATTTCTGAGAGGGGGAGTGGCTCTTATTTACATAGACATGATACGTGAGTATAACACTGACAATCTTTTAGGTGCGCCTGCGCGGGTGAGTTGCTAGGGAAACATCTCGCTCAGCAATTAGGCCAGTGCTGCACACACAGGTATGCACAGTGGATAGGTAAACCCGTGCTCAGCAGAGGCATCTCGCATATGGAACGGGCTGTCCTGCTAGGATCGCTGGGAATAATGCATCCTGTGTTATTCTGGGAATCATTGCAAAAGACTTCTATACCAGGTCTCAAGGGGGACTTGGCTGTTATTTACATAGACATGAGACATCAGTGTAACACTGAAAACCTTTTGTATGCGCGTATGAAGATGAGTGGCTAGGTAAACATCTCGCGGCTACGCGCCATTGCGCCAGCATCGGTGCCTAGGTAAACACGTGCACGTGGCCAGAGGCTCTCAAGTGGGATGGATTGGATCGGCGTGAGCGCCTTGGAGCTCTGTAGGGAACAATTCACTGATACGTAGTGTTTTCGGCTGTTTAAGCTCTGTGGGCGTGTTTGCTTAGCATTACATATGCATTATTTTTTGACAATTTCACGAGTACTTAACGTATCTGTGCATGAGCGTACTGTATTATTTTGTGAACGGACCTGTAGGCTGTGTAATGCATTATTTCGACAGTTTATAATTAGAGAGTGTATTTCCAGAGTGTTTTACATGTATTATTTTGACAATTTACGAGTTGTTTGCATGTACATTATTGCACCGCATTATTTCGGTAATTTACGAGCAGTTTGCAGGTCTGTAGGCTATTTATTGTGACCCCAAGCACACCATGGCGAGTGTTTTGTATCATTGTAATAAATAAACTATGTGAAATCCGTCCCTAAATATATTGTTCCAACTTTCCACTGAAAATAAATAAAGTACACTCCTTCCTCTCGCCAACAGTTGGACACAGTCTGAGTCCTTTTCTATCACTTTTCCCCAAACCGCCATGGAATGACTGTGCCCTCTGGTGGCAGTGCTGTGTACTAGGTCGGTCTCCAAACCTCATGGTGAACACTGGATGGAGCTCCTGCTTATGACAACTCAAATTGTTGAAATAAACCATGCATGAAAAATAAAGACTTAAGCCACTCTGTCCAGCAGCCCAGCGCAGGCTGAGTCCTTTTCCCCCCAATTCCAAGGACGAGGTGGTGGTCAGATGACTTAGGTTAGTGGGGGTAGCCAAAAAGACCTATTTTCCCACCAAACTTTTCCTGACACTTTCTTAGGTTAGTGGAGGTAACCCAAGAGATCTTTCTACTGTCAAAATTTAAACTTCCCTCCATTTTCTTGGGGGGGGGGGGGGGTGGAGGGTGAGGGGAGGGGAGGGAGTTGGGTAAGTGGAGATAGTCCAGTTGACCTATTTTCCGGCCAAAATTTTAATTTCCCGCCATGATATCATTGCGACGTGTTTTGTCTGATGTAATTTGTAAGAATATGTTTTGAGTTTACTGTATTTACAGTTGCTTGTACTTATGTTATCTTGTTCTTTACCAAACATGTGCCGACCGCTACGGTCGCAGGTTCGAATCCTGCCACGGGCATGGATGTGTGTGATGTCCTTAGGTTAGTTAGGTTTAAGTAGTTCTAAGTTCTAGGGGACTAATGACCTCAGTCCCATAGTGCTCAGAGTCATTTGAACCAAACATGTTCACAACAACAAGACCTAGGACAGTTAGAAGTCCGACTGAACATGCAGGTCGCTAGTAAGTTAAGGAAAACTAACAAGACGTGCAAGGTCGAATGTCTGTTCCTAGAGTGACGATTTCCTGGTGGGAACGGCATTGAATTTAACTTTCTTCGACTTTCATCTGTCCTGACATCTTTATTTCACAGTTACCGGTAAAATTCGTCCTCTTAGACTAGACTACAGCAGACCTTTTCTGTCCTGAAATATGCTTCATCTTAATTGTAAGTGGGAAACTAAAATTCAGACTTGTCTAGCTTTCTCGTATGTTTAGTTTTTGTAGCTGCTCGTAAATAAATTACATAACTGCTGCCCACCGAGTTCGTACGTACATCTGCATACCGCATTAGCCACGAAACGGTGGGACCTAATGTGAAAGGCAGGAAAATACACTGTCCAGTCACATTAATGTGAACAGCGGTCAAAAGCCTCAATAGCCACCTTTTCCAGCTTGGACCGCTGCGAGATGTCCAAGAAGAGAATCAATGAGTTCCTGGAAGGTACCAACGGAGATGTAAAGCCATGCAGATTGCAGTGCCATGGGCAGTTGCATATGTTTCTCGGTAGAGTATCCATGGCGCGTTCAGCCCGACTGAGGTGGTCCCACGGATTCTCGACTGGGTTTAAGTCCGGGGAGTTTGGTCGCCAGTGAAGTACGGTAAACATATTCTGGTCCTCTTTATACCACACACGTACACTATGAGCTGTTGACACATTGCTTTTTCCTGATCGTAGATGCCATCGTTCAGAGGAAAAACGACCTGTATGTACGAGTGAACATGATCCCCAAGGATAGACACATACTTGTTTTGATCCATTGTGCCTTACAGAGTGACGAGATCATCCAGGGTATGTCACGAGGACGTCCCCCAGACCATAACGCTCCCTGCTCCAGCCTGGACCCTTCTGACGATTGTTGCAAGGGTTTTCTCTCAGCCGTTTCACGCTTACACGCCAACAGCCTTCGGTTTGATGGAGCATTCATCTGAAAAAGCCACCTGTCGCTATTCAGTGGACGCCCACTTGCGGTACTGGTGTGTAAATTGCAGGCTTCGAACCGCCCGACCGCTACGGTCGCAGGTTCGAATCCTGACTCGGGCATGGATGTGTGTGCTGTCCTTAGGTTAGTTAGGTTTAAGTAGTTCTAAATTCTAGGGGACTGATGACCTCAGAAGTTAAGTCCCATAGTTCTCAGAGCCATGTGAATCATTTTTTGCAGGCTTCATCGCCGATGAACAACAGCACTGAACATGGGTGCATGAACCAGGCGCCTGCTGCGAAGGCCCACACACAGCAACGTTTGCTGAACCATTTTCGAAGAGACGCTGTTGGTGGCTCCTTGGTTTATCTGGCCAGTCAGCTGCTGCACAGTTGCACGTCTAGTACTGCGTGCACATATCCGCAGCCGTCGTTCATCCCTGTCATCTGTGGCCCATGGTGCACCACAATTTCCTCGACGCCGGTTTTGGATAACACCATTTTGCCTTGCGCAGTATACCTTATCCACAGCGGCATGCGAATAGTTTGCAAATTAAACCATTTCGGAAATGCTTCCACCCCTGGCCCGAAAGGCAATGATCATGCCCTTTTGGATGTCAGATAAATCGTTCCGTTTCTGCACAGCGCCAACGACTGTAATGTTTTTCCCGCGTCCCTCCTACACACTTTAAATACCCTCCACTGCTAGAGCTGGCACCTGCCGTCTGTGAGTGGTTACTGCACGTTGAGTCGAACATAGGCCTTTGTCACATAAATGTGACTGGATCGTGTATAAAAAGTGAAATCAACACATTTTCTCGCAGGAGAGCTTCTGTAAAATTTGGAAGGTAGGAGACGAGCTACTGGTAGAAGTAAAGCTGTGAAGACGGGGGGTGAGTCGTGCTTGGGTGGCTCAGATGGCGCCGGCACGGTAGCTCAGCGTGTTCGGTCAGAGAGTTAGCTGCCCTCTGTAATAAAAAAAAACTGAGGTAATCGATCAACAACGAACGTAAACGGATGTCTTACGACGTCCGCCCCGAGCAGATGCAACGACCAACAGCGACCAAAATGAGTTTAAAAAAAGATGGTAGAGCACTTTCCCGCCAAAGGCAAAGGTACCGAGTTCGAATCTCGGCCCGGCATACAGTTTTAATCTGCCATGAAGTTTCATGTCTGCCCACACACCGCTGCAGAGTGAAAATTTCCTTCTGGGAACACATTTTCTCTCATTCATCGTTAGCTAGACATTTAATGTTGACCTGTTAAATTTTTATTGCGTTTCTCAATTACCTATACACTTGTTGTAATGACTTCATTCTGAGAGGCGTACTGAACAAATTGGTCCTCAAATAGACATAACGATAATCAGTTGTGTTATATTTGTTAGAACAAAGAACATCTTCCAATTAGTTTTACTTTCGAAATAGTCCACAATGCATCTGAAACATAATAGTTAATACGAGCTGTTCAGACAGACTCTGTGATGTTACAAAATAAAAGTGATGTTGTTATTCAATGGAAAGTTGGAAATTGAGATTTAGCTTACTGTTTTATCAATCACAGTTGGCGTAAGAATCATGGATTCACCATTGTCATACAATATTGCATTATGAGATGTGAATAGTTTTTTTTACTTGCAGTTTCGCGTGGCTTGAGGCAGTCACAACTTGCGTGCTATTGATTAAGAAATTGCGTTATCGTCTTTCTAATTACTTCATGATCGTAGATACGATTATACCCGGTTGTGAAGTTATTGTTATGACAAAACAATTGCCTAAGGGACCAGAAAGTTCTTAAGGGCGCAAAAACAACTGTAACATCACACAAAAGGGAAATTCAATATTAAAGCTGATGCAAGAAGACGATAAAACAGTTTTCTTTTTATCAATGTAACACGCACATTGGACTGCTGATCTTGGTGTCTGTAATATTAGCAAAATGCATAATTAAAATGAAAATAATACTGAGGAGATAATAGGAATGAGCACTGCTAAATGATTCAGTATTCCCAGAACAAATATTTATTATAACTAAAACATATATCGTACCTTAAGCTTAGTACTACAATGACGGTAGATTTTTATGTCCGTATCATGTCCATTGAGCGCTCTTTTATATAGCCATTGTCTTCTTTGAGTCGCTCGTGCGTCGTCACGGTAAGTTATAACAGTTCTTTACACTTCACTCAAACTTAGACATAACACGTTTTTATACATTTAGTAAAAATTAGATCAGACTGCCACAAATCTGCGTCCGTCTTACTTGAGAAAAACGGTACAAGTCTTTAGCGCTCAAGGCTTCATTTGTTCTCCAGCGAACAAAATAGTGAAGGATCGTATATCTATCCGTATTTTTCTGTTTATATTGCCGCCCAAAGACGACGAATTACATTATTTAGAAAATTCCAGCGTCGCCATGCGACGCCTCATTATACATTAATCATTATTTATAAACAAGTATTTGCCTTCTGGCTGAAAGTATTAACTACTCGTATTTGCTGTTTTAATGAAGTCAAAAATAGCGAATATCACAACTCCCAATCTTTTGCCGAAACTATAGAACGAACTAAAGTTCAAAAAACAAAATATTTTATATGACCGAGCGAGGTGGCGCAGTGGTTAGCACACTGGACTCGCATTCGGGAGGACGACGGTTCAATACCGTCTCCAGCCATCCTGATTTAGGCTTTCCGTGATTTCCCTAAATCGTTTCAGGCAAATGCCGGGATGGTTCCTTTGAAAGGGCACGGCCGATTTCCTTCCCCATCCTTCCCTAACCCGAGCTTGCGCTCCGTCTCTAATGACCTCGTTGTCGACGGGACGTTAAACAACACTAACCTAACCATTTTATATGTTTGTCCGCGGGGTGTCACGTCGATTTCAATTGTTCTAACATATGAAGCATGACAGAATTTCCAGAAACCTGTCACCATTCACGCTCTGCTCTGCCATTAAAAGGAAGCGGATGTTTTCACATTCATCTTCGGATGGTCCACATTTATCTACTGTAATGCTGCACAGTGGAAGGGTAGACCTGATATTGTTTTACCTTACGTCCTTGAAGGTTTCCTATTCGTCATACATGAAGAGTCGTCTCATACAGTAAAGTTGTAGGAGACCTCTTAATGTTGTTTCGCACATCCTTTTGCCCAGCGTAGTGCAGCAGCTCGACGTGGCATGGACTCAACAAGTATTTGGAAGGTTCCTGCAGAAATATTGAAGCATTCTGCATCTACAGCCTTCGATAATTTCGAAAGGGTTGTCGGTACAGGATATTGTGCACAAACTGTCCTTTTCATTATGTACCATAAATGTTAGAGGGGATTCATGTCCAGCGATCTGAGTGGCCAAATCATTCGTGCGAATTGTCCAAAATTTTCTTAAAACCAATCGCAAACAGTTGTGACCCGATGACATGGCGCTTTGTCATCCATGAAAAGTCCATCGTTTCTTGGGAACATGAAGTCTATGAATGGCTGCAAATGGTACCCAGGTAGCCGAACATAACCAATTCCAATCAATGATTGGTTCAGTTGGACAAGAGGACGCAGCCTTTCCATGTAAACACAGTCCACAACATTATGGAATCACCACCAGCTTGCACTGTGCCTTACCGGCAACTTAGGTGTATGGCTTCCTGGAGGATGTACCACACTCGAACCCTGCCATCAGCTCTTACCAACTTAAATTAGTACTCATCTGACGAGACCACAGCTTTCCAGTCGTGTAGGGTCCATCCAATATGGTCGTGAGCTCAAGAGAGGCGCTGCAGTCGATGTCATACTGGTGACAAAATCACTCACATCAGTCTTTGCATGTCTGTGTTGAGAGGTGATGCCTGAAATTTGGTATCCTCGGGAGACTCTTTACACTGTGGGTTCTGAATTTTGAATTTCCTAACGATTTCCGAAATGCAATGTCCCATGCTTCTGGCTCCAACAAGCATTCCGCGTGCAAATACTGTTAATACCCCTCACGTGGTTATAATCACGTCGGATACCCTTTCAGATGAATCAGCTGATTATAAATGACAGCTCCGCCAATGCACTACCCGTTTATACCTTCTGTTCGTGATACTACCGCCATTTGTATACAATGATCAGGAAATATATTGTGACCACCGACCTACAATCACATAAACCCATCCAGGCGATAGCAGTGTCACCTGGCGAGGACTGACTGCTAGTCAGACACACGTGTGGTACATATAGTATCAGTGAACGTGCTGTCCTTATGTAGAATGGAGAAGGCGCGCGATCTATCAGGGTCTGACCAAGGGCAGATTGTGACGGCCCGGAGGCTCAGCACGAGCATTTCGGAAACTGCCCGATTTCTCGGGTGTTCGAAGAATGCTGTGATGAGTGTTTACAACATGTGGAGAAACCAAGGTGAAACCACGTCCAGACGTCGGCCAACCCTCATTACACATGTCGAACGTCGTAGGTTCAGCAGACTGGTAAAACAGGACAGGCGGCGAACCGTGACGGAACTAACATTAGGGTTTAATGCTGTGCAGAGTACAAGTGTGTCTGAACACACAGTGCACTGAACACTCCTAACGATGTGCCACCGCAGCCTACGACCCACGCATGTGCCAATGTTAACACCACGACATCGTCAATGAGGACTGAAAGGGGCACGTGACCATTGGCACTGGATGCTGGTGCAGTGGCAGACCGTTGCATGGTCTGATGAATCCCGTTACCTTCTTCACCACGCCAGTGGGAGTGTGCGAATTCATCATCTTCAAGGGGAATAACTCCTCGACACCTTTACTGGGGGATGGAGGCAAGCTGGTGGTGCCTCCATTATACTCTGGTTGCAGCCCACGTATACCCCTTTATGACAGTCAATGTTTCTCGATGGCAGTGGCATTTCTCAACAAGATAATGCGCCATGTCACAAGGCGAGGAACGTGATGGAGCGGCTACATCCAATTGATGCGCTGGCCCCCCAACACCCCAGATCTGTTGAATTCCTGCCTACTCGTCAAATATGGGGTGCCTGGCTGCCACCACATTCACTTGTCGGTCATTATACATTCATGTTCATAAACTTAGGATAATTGCAGAATGTGGTGCCACACAATGTGACACTACACAAAACTAGCACTAATAGCATAGGCACATAGGGAACACACACGACACAGATGTGTAAGTCCACGGTATTGGTAATAAGTTGAGAAAACTGTTCCGAAATACATGTGCTACAAAACGCCACTGTTTTTCCTGCCCATGTACCCAGACACCAATATGGGATATGATCACTATGCACACGTACACAGGCCGCAAAACGGGTTGTCATACTCTGGATCAGATGGTCGAGCAGAAGATGGGGTATAGCCTCCCATTCTTGCACCAGTGCCTGTCGGAGCTCCTGAAGTGTCGTAGGGGTTTGAAGACGTGCAGCGATACATCGACCGAGAGCATCCCAGACGTGCTCGATGGGGTTTAGGTCTGGAGAACAGGCAGGCCACTCCATTCGCCTGATATCTTCTGTTTCAAGGTACTCCTCCACGATGGCAGCTCGGTGGGGCCGTGCATTATCATCCATCAGGAGGCAGATGGGACCCACTGCACCCCTGAAAAGGCGGACATACTGGTGCAAAATTACGTCCCGATACACCTGACCTGTTACAGTTCCTTTGTCAACGACATGCAGGGGTGTACATGCACCGATCATAATCCCACTCCACACCATCAAAGCACGACCTGCATACAGGTCCCTTTCAAGGACATCAAGGGGTTGGTATCTGGTTCCTGGTTCACGCAAGATGAAAACCCGGCGAGAATCACTGTTCAGACTATACCTGGACTTGTCCTGAACGTAGTCTGGGACCACTGTTCTAATGACCATGTACTGTGTTCTTGACACTAGGCTTTACGGGTTTTCCTGTGACCAGTGGTCAGTGGAATGTATCTCGCAGGTCGCCGGGCGAAGAACTATGTCTGTTCAGTCGTCTGTCGACTGTTTGGAGACGACTGTTCCAGTGGCTGCGGTAAGGTCCCGAGCAAGGCTACCTGCAGTACTCCGTGGCCGTCTGTGGGCACTGGTGGTGAGATATCGGTCTTCTTGTGGTGTTGTACACGGTGGACGTCCTGTACTGTAGAGCCTGCACACGTTTCCTGTCCGCTGGAATTGTTGCCATAACCTTGAGATCACACTTTGTGTCACACGGAGGAACCGTGCTACGACCTGCTGTGTTTGACCAGCCTCCAGTCGCCCTAGTATTCTACCCCTCATAACGTCCTCAATATGTGTTCTTTGAGCCATTTTCAACACACAATTAGCATGTCTGAAAACGTCTGCACACTTACTCGGTGCACCGTACTCTGACAGACACCAACACACCTCTGAATATGTGGACTGCTGTCAGCGACAACGTGCGACGACCGCAGGTCAGATGCACCGCATGGCCATACCCCGAGAGGATTTAAACCCACAAACCGCTCACCAGAGCGTTTTTTCACCATGTATCAGCACTATCCTTAATTTATGAGCATGAGTGTAGTTAGTTACCCAATCTACAACCTGGTCATAGGGAAGATAACTCAGAGTTGCGTTAGGGAATAATTTCTGAATGAGGCGAAACACTGCACTCCATGCCATGCACAAAAAGTGAGTTTCACAGTACCTGGTTCGTTGTGAGCAATTTCGTGGGTTTCAAATTATTACAACCACTCGAGTCATTCCTCTTGTTGTTCATGTAACTGGTGAAAAGGCGGTGTGGCACTCGGAGCAACAGTAGGTTTAGTTTGCGCCGCATTAGTTATTTGGTTCGCCAGGAGCTGCTGTACCGTGTTTAGAAGCGATACAGTTTGTTGCGTCTGAAACGCACACATCTGTGTTAGCTGCGTTGCATCTATCGCCTGCAGCCGAGGCGCCTGAGCAAGGTGTGGGAGAGGTGGATTGCTCATGGTGGACTTCGCAAATGCAACAAACGGACAAGGCAAGCAATACAGATAACCACACGAGCAAAGAAAATTTCCGCAACGCCCACCTGAAAACACTGAATAGAAACAACACTATAAGAGATACTATTAAATCAAGTAAACACACCTCTGCAAAGAAAAGACAATGTAGAATTAAGGCGCCAGCAAAACACAAAAGAAAATTTCTGGTAGCTGGGCTCTGGGGTCTTCTTCATACTGTTGAATCCTGCCTTGACGTCAAATATGTGGGGTCGAGGAAGCCTGCCTTCTCGGATCGCTATACAACGTTCACACAAACGGTGTTAATGAGCTTTATTACGAAATGAACGGTGACAATACTTAACTCTGACAGTAACACAGAAGTGTCGCAAGCAAAGGGTAACATGCAAATAAGAAACCTCTTCAATATATACGAGGGTCACTCCAAAAGAAATGCACACTATTTTTTTTTAAATCCATCTTTTATTCTACATGTTTGAAATTTTTACAGTGTGTAGATACACCCTTTAGGGACAATATTTTCAATTCTCCACATAATTTCCATCCCTCTCAACTGCCTTACGCCATCTTGGAACCAGCGCCTGTGTACCCGCACGGTAAAATTCTGGACCAACCTGTTGGAGCCACTGTTTGGCAGCGTGCACAAGGGAGTCATCATCATCAAACCTTGTTCCACGAAGAGAGTCTTTCAGTTTCCCAAAGAAATGATGCTCACACGGCGCCAGGTCAGGACTGTAAGGCGGGTGTTTCATTGTTGTCCATCGGAGTTTTGTAATCGCTTTCACGGTTTTTTGACTGACATGTGGCCGTGCATTGTCGTGCAACAGCAAAACATCCTGGTTTTTCCGATGTGGTCGAACACGACTCAGTCGAGCTCGAAGTTTCTTCAGTGTCGTCACATATGCATAAGAATTTATGGTGGTTCCACTTGGCATGATGTCCAGAAGCAAGAGTCCTTCGGAATCGAAAAACACCGTAGCCATAACTTTTCCAGCAGAAGGTGTGGTTTTGAATTTTTTTTCTTGGGTGAATTTGCATGATGCCACTCCATTGATTGCCTTTACGTCTCTGGTGAAAAATTATGTTTCATCACCTGTCACAGTTCTTCCGAGAAATTCATCTCCACCATTCTCGTACTGTTCCAAAAGTTCAAATAAAATGGCTCTGAGCACTATGGGACTTAACTTCTGAGGTCATCAGTCCCCTAGAACTTAGAACTACTTAAACCTAACTAACCTAAGGACATCACATACATCCATGCCCAAGGCAGGATTCGAACCTGCGACCGTAGCGGTCGCGCGGTTCCAGACTGTAGCGCCTAGAACCGCTCGGCCACTCCGGCCGGCCTCCAAAAGTTCGCTGCGTACCGTTTTCCTTGTTTCTTTGTGAGCTGTTGTGTCTAGACAAGACAGCCTAGACACAATGAGAGGAAGCCGAAAGGCACGCGCTAAGCTCACGCAGATGGGCGTGAGGTCTGAAACAGGATACGTAATGAATGCTATAAAGAAAAGTACGTAGCTTCTGGAATACTTAACTTTAATCCATCCTTTTGGCACATCTGGAGATTGTGGCGATACAAGTGAGACTCTTTAGATACATGCAATGTTACTAATGGCGCCTTGCTAGGTCGTAGCCATTGACTTAGCTGAAGGCTATTCTAACTATCTGCTCTGCAAATGAGCGAGGCTTCGTCAGTGTGCATCGCTAGCTACGTCGTCCGTACAACTGGGGCGAGTGCTAGTCCGTATCTCGAGACCTGCCTTGTGGTGGCGCTCGGTCTGCGATCACACAGTGGCGACACGCGCGTCCGATATGTACTAATGGACCGCGGCCGATTTAAAACTACCACCTAGCAAGTGTGGTGTCTGGCGGTGACACCACATTCCTCCTCCGCAAATCGGCGAACGGTCGTGTTATAAGGCTTCCGCCCGCCGTGGGGAGGACCCCATGTTGACGTATGCGATGAGGTGGGGAGCCTAACAACAGGCGAGGCTGTGCCACCCGCACCCGGCCATTCGGTCCGAGGGGATCTGGGAAACGCCTGAAAACCTAGTCCAGGGTGCACGTCAACATGCGGTGTATGCGCCCGTAAAGAGACAGGAGGGGCCGAAGGGTCGACCTCCATTGCGTCGGGGTAGCCGACGCGCGATGACGTCATGTGGTCCGGAGCGGGCAAGAGTTCCATGGCGGAGGACAGCTGGTCACGAGAAGCGAACGGCGGCGCGGGACCCAGGGAGGCGCTTGGCGGCTGCAGCGAAGCGTCCACTGCGGGCGGCGCCGGCTGGAGGACAGGCGGCGGCGGCGGAGGCGGCGTCGGCGGCGCGTCGCCATGGGGCAAAATGGAAGGCATCGTCGGTAACACCTGGGGATGAGGCGAGCCAGTAGATAGGTCCCCAGGGCGCTGATCGGACGGCACCGTCGCTGAAAGCAGACGGGGAGCGGCAGAACCCGTGCGACGACAGAGGCGCAGCTGATTGAGATGCTGACGCACCTCACCAGAGGCCCCCAAAACCCAATACATCGCGCGGCCGAGGCAGCGAAGAATGCGCCCTGCGAGCCAACGCCGTGAACCTCGATAGTTGCGATAGAATACAACGTCGCCTGGAGCAAAAGCAGAAGTCTGCCGCTGCACAGGAACCTGATGCGGCGGGTGCAGCAAAGACATCAAGGTTCGATGAGGACGACCGTGGAGCAACTCAGCCGGCGAGCGACCATCTCGGGGCTGAGAGCGATACGATGACAAAAAGAGCAACAACGCGTCCTCCCGAGAATGCGACTCTTTCAACTTCAACATCTGTGACTTGAAAGTCCGGACCAATCGTTCAGCAGCACCGTTTGACTGAGGCGAAAACGGCGCGGATGTCAGATGTTGAATACCATTGGGCTGGCAGAATGACTGAAATTCTGCGGACATGAATTGTGGGCCATTGTCGGAAACAATAGTGTGTGGAAGACCTTCAATGCAAAAGATAGCTGACAACGCTTGGATGGTGGCAGCTGACGTCGTGGAAGACATCCGGACAACAAAAGGAAAATTACTGAAGGCATCTACCACAACCAACCATCTAGCATTCCAGAATGGACCAGCAAAATCGATGTGCAAGCGTTGCCAAGGGGAAGTGGCTTTCGGCTATGCAAAGAATTTCTGCGGCGGTGCGGATTGTTGTTCGGCACACGCCAGGCAAGAAGAACACATATTCGTAATCGCAGCATCGATTCCGAACCAAGTACAGTGCTGACTAGCAAGTTGTTTCGTTCGCACTATACCCCAATGTCCTTGGTGAAGAAGCCGTAAAACAGAGGACTGTAACGAACGTGGGACCACGACTCTGGACTGATCATTATTAGAACGCAACAACAAAACACCACGTCGAACAAAAAGTCTCTCCTTGTGAGCAAAAAATCGGCGAACCAACGGATCCTCGATCCGAGACTTTGACAAAGGCCATTGCGTAGCAACAAAACGCAAAACGGTAGCAAGGACCGGGTCAGCAGCTGTGGCTGTAGCTACACGACGAAAATCAATCGGAAACGATTCGACCACTTCATCGGTTTCCGAATCAATGAACACGCAAGCAAGTTCGGAAGAATCGAATGCTCTATCCTCAGCAACAGGCAAACGGGACAACGCATCGGCGTTTCCGTGCTTAGCAGTGGACCGATACAAGATATCGTAGCGGTACTGCGAGAGGAAAATAGACCAGCGAATGAATTTCTGCACTGTACGCGGAGGTACAGGCGTGTTCGGATGAAAAAGCGACGTCAAAGGTTTGTGGTCTGTGATGATGGTAGAGTGACGACCATACAAGAAATCATGGAACTTTGTAACACCAAAGACGAGAGCCAAAGCTTCTTTCTCTATCTGCGAGTAATTTCTTTGCGCAGACGAGAGCAATTTGGACGCAAAGGCAATAGGGCGATCATGCGATCCATCTTTGTGCGCAAGCACAGCACCGATCCCGAAATCCGATGCATCTACCATCAACAAAAGGGGTTTCTGGGGATCAAATGGCGTAAGGCAAGTATTTGAAAGCAACGCCGATTTCAACTGGCGAAAGGCGCGTTCGCATTCCGTCGTCCAGACGAACGGAACACCAGTACGGCGTAAGCGATGAAGCGGAGCTGAAAGAGAAGAGGCAGTGTGCACATTCAATCACACCTTGTGATCCCAAATCGTGTAATGTTCTTGTGACCTCATCACGCAATGCGTGGGGAACATTGCGCGCTCTGAAAAATTTCGGTTGCGCGTTTACTTTCTGTTCCAAATGTGCTTCATAGTTCTTAGCACAACCAAGGCCCGGTGCAAAAATTCTTCACATAGCCGAGAAACACTGGCGGAAGGCACAGTCTGATTCACTGATAGGACCTGATTTACAATAGACAAGTTAAACAACTGAAATAAATCTAAACCAAACAAGTTCACTGCAGTAGAAGAACGAAGAACGTAAAATGACACAAGTTTTGTTTGTCCCTTGTATGTTGCAAGAAGAGTGCACTGTCCTAACACAGGGATATTCTGACCTGAATAACTATGTAACTTAACATTTGCGGCACGCAACTGAGGTTTGCCCAGTTGTTTGTACGTGTCGTGATTGAGCAATGAAACTGCAGCTCCGGTATCGAGCTGGAATGGTATGACCTTGCCATTAAAGTCCAAATCTACAAAAAGTTTATTGTCCTGCTGACGACAAGAGCGACTGTCTCGTGTAATTTGAACTGATACAGGTACAGCATCACTTGCTAATTGACGTGATTTCCGGCGACGTCGACGCACACTGTTTGTGGGACGAACACAGTCACTGTTAGAGAAAGTGGCACTGGAGGGAGTGGAATTAACTACATGAATGTCCATGGGCGAAGGTGCACGAGCCTGAGTATCCGTGGTTCGATTCCGGCGCGAAGCAAAGGGCCTGGAATGGTTGTGATTATCTGATCTGAGCTTTTTCTGGCAAACACTTTGAACATGTCCTTTCTTATTACAGAAAAAGCAAATAGCTTGGCGTGACGGGCAATTTTCACGCAAATGTCTAGTAGCACACCGCGGGCATGATTTCACTGCATTTGTATGCTGTCGCGGCACACCTGGTTTAGAGCGTGGCGGCAGCTGCGCCGACGTGTGCGAGGGCAGTTTATCCGTCCCTGCAGCGCGCCCGGCGGGCCGGTTAATGTGACACACGGCTGGCGAAGTTGCAAATGATTCCTGAGCAAAGTCAAGCGTGTCTTGTCTATCCAATATGGCTATCACTTGTTGAAGGGAGGGATTGACGAGTTTCAAAATCTGTTCCCGTATGCGAACATCAGAAACGTTCTGTGCTATTGCATCACGTACCATAGTATCTGAATAAGGGAGTCCACATTCACACTCAAAAGCACAATCCCTTGTAAGGCCTTGCAATGTTGCAACCCACTCCCTATTAGTTTGACCGGCCGTACGTTTTGCACGAAAGAACGTATACCTTTTTGCAACGACATTGACTGTTTCTTTGAAATAGGCGTCCAATGCCGACAAAATTTCTTCGTAGGACAGAGTTGCTACGTCGCGTCGGGGAAATAATTTCACTATCACACGGTACGTTTGCACCCCTACACACGACAATCAAAAAGGCTGCCGCTCGTTACCGTGAATTCTGTAGGCGGCGATATGAAATCCAAATTGGCGTGACAACTCCGTCCATGTTTCCTTAGCTTGTTCATAGGGACGAAATGGGGGTGCAACTGCATGTTGTGGCTGCGGTAGCGGTGAAGCGGCGGCGGCCGCATCGTTTTGCAGTGCACGTTGACCCTGGAAGAGCTGTCCAAGGGCATCCAATAACGCCTGCGTCTGCTGATTCTGCAAGCGATAAAATTCGGACAGTACATCTGGCGAAGCCATGACACAATCAAATTAGAGCAATACAAACGCGAAATCCTCTTTTAAGCCTCGTCGCCAAAAATGTTGTGTCTAGACAAGACAGCCTAGACACAATGAGAGGAAGCCGAAAGGCACGCGCTAAGCTCACGCAAATGGGCGTGAGGTCTGAAACAGGATACGTAATGAATGCTATAAAGAAAAGTATGTAGCTTCTGGAATACTTAACTTTAATCCATCCTTTTGGTACATCTGGAGATTGTGGCGATACAAGTGAGACTCTTTAGATACATGCAATGTTACTAATGGCGCCTTGCTAGGTCGTAGCCATTGACTTAGCTGAAGGCTATTCTAACTATCTGCTCTGCAAATGAGCGAGGCTTCGTCAGTGTGCATCGCTAGCTACGTCGTCCGTACAACTGGGGCGAGTGCTAGTCTGTATCTCGAGACCTGCCTTGTGGTGGCGCTCGGTCTGCGATCACACAGTGGCGACACGCGGGTCCGACATGTACTAATGGACCGCGGCCGATTTAAAACTACCACCTAGCAAGTGTGGTGTCTGGCGGTGACACCACATGAGCCACTGTCAACATCCTGGGAACCCACCTGGCACAAACCTTTTTTTTTAACGCCAGCGCTTTTCGTATTCTGCAAACACTTCCTTCCCCTATCCCAACGTAGCGTGACAATTCGTTCACTGTGATGCGTCTGTCAGCAGTCACCAATTCGTTGACTCTCTGCACATTGTCTAGAGTGTGTGCAGTACGAGGCCTGCCGCTGCGAGGACAATCCTCAATATTGCCGTGCCCGCTTTCGTCACGTAACCTGCTTGCCCGCCGACTAACTGTACTGCGATCGACAGCAGCATTTCCGTACACCTTTTTCAACCTCTTGTGGATGTTTCCCACTGTCTCGTTTCCACAGCACAGGAATTCTATGACAGCACGTTGCTTCTGACGAACGTCAAGTGTAGCAGCCATCTTGAAGACACGCTGTGACGGTGCCACTCACAGGAACAGGTTGAACTAAGTTTGAAAACAAGCGGGAAGGGTGTATCTACACACTGTAAAACATTCACACATGCAGAATGAAAAGTGTAGTTTTACAAAAATAATGTGCATTTCTTTTGGAGTGACCCTCGTACAGTTCCAAAGTCGCTGGTCTTGAAGTGCTTAGTCGTAATGCTGCTGTAGAAGTGGTCCGCGACTAATCGCTATCTCCTCTTTCGCATGGAGGCCACTGCCGTCCTGGACAGGGATGGATCTGCGTGCAATTGGCTGACGTCTTCTTCACAGCCCCCTCTGATCTTTCGTTTCCGACTAGTGTGCTGCCGCTTGACTTTACACCGTAACAAGATCTGAACCCGATCGAACACATCTGGGATGTGACTGAACATGGCGTCAGAGCTCGTCTCCCCCATTTCCGAATTTACGAGAATTACGTGATTTGTGTCTGTAATTGTGCTGCCAGCTCCCTCCAGCGGCCTACCAAGGCCTCACTGTTTCCATGTCATAAAGGTTCGCCGCTGTTATCTGTGCCAAAGGTGGACATACCGGCTATTAGGCAGGTACTCATAACGTTTTGGCTGGTCAGTGTGTGTGCTTATCGGCATCCCATGACTTTGTCATCTCAGTGCACACTACCTGAAGATAGGTACGAAAACAATCGAGAAAGATCAAATTTCAAATCCGAATCACTGGCTGTAAATCCTCTAACCACAAATATACGTTGCAAGTGACAGGTTCATCTGCCTGTTATGACGAAACGTATAACGATGAAGACTTACTTCACTTTCCGTTTGCGGAACACGAAAGTGCGACTCGGATCGCGCTGTCACATGCCAGAACTGCTTTGTACACGCTGCACAGTTCCCAAATCAGGCAAGACGGTGGTATTCCGTTAGCTCTTTGCCACATTCACACCTGCTTTTAGCTCTTCTCGTCACTTGGTTGTTTCTACGTCTGGGCACCATATTTTGAACCTCGCTGGTATTTCAGTTGTTTGTTTACTTTATTGACATTCTGGTTGTCTTTGGAATCCTTCCACGGAGGTATGCAGGGCTTGGTAAGCGGCGAGGTAGTTGATCTCAGGCTGCGCACAGCCTGCCACACATTCTTCCCCTGCACCTACCTGTCTTTGTTGCTGCTTATTTACTACCTAATTCAGAGTGGACGTATGCAGGCTTGTTTTGTGCGAACGTCTGTTTCCGAGAATGAGAACATGTTACCTACATTTGAAGGCAAAAAGATTCTTGTTCGGAACTTGCCATAGATGCAAAGTGGTTTGAGGGCGGTATATGACGAAATAATGGATAATTTATTCACTTACTATACACAGTTTAGAGTTATCTAGGGAAAGTGACCTATAATGCAAAACAAAACAGCGGCCTTTTTTAAATGTGCCCGATGACATGATGGGAATCTTTGTTTTAGTCGAATTCTTGTGATGTTTACGCTTCACCTACCAGCCATTTAACTTTGTCTACTTCCATTTGGCGGAGTGAGAAACGTGAAAACTTTTTTGAAGGCAAAGAAAGCATTTCCACGTTCAGAAACATTTGAAATTGTGCTGTTATAAATATATCCCTATAAGATTTAGTATTAGGTGGGAGTCTTGCAAATGTAAGTCTTTCTGTCTACAGCACATTTTGACTGCAGGTCTGTTAAGTTTCGTGGTTATGAACAAAGGTCACTTTTATGTTGCCGAGAGTAAAGCGGCACAGGACTATGTCGTTTTGCCTAACCCATCACACATCCTATCGATTGGTCGAATACAGTATTTCTGTACGTAAAAGGACATTTACAGATTAAAACGGCAACTAGCAACTATATACACTATTTGTACATCTTTCTAAAACAGTTTTGGAAGCCGTTGTGAATAAGTAAATAAGAATTCACTTATATTGTTTTGGAAGTGGCATGAAATCTGGTATTACTGACATTCGAAAGTTTAAGGTGGGATAGTCTAAAGCCTCCCTGGCGTATCTGTATAAAGTACAAGGTGTGCATAAATGTTTATCCTGATAACGAAACAAGGTAACTCTTTATTGGATGCAGTAAACGAAACATACGTTATACCACATATGCCTCTACTCAATAAGTTTTGAACCTTATAAAAACGTTTCATATAATATTTAATCAACACTTAAATCACTTCTAAGCTGTGCATCCCTAGTAAAACGCAAAATATCAAGCCGTTATTCAATATTTTGCCAACATTCTACAACAAGTCTCGTGTGACTGTGCCAATGCGTTACTGCAATGTCACAATATCAGGAACTGCTGTTTTTTTTTACACAATATCTTTCACGAACCCCCAAAGAAAGAAGTCTATGGGGGTAATATTGATCTCAGGGGCCACGGAATTTGGCCATTTTTGCCAATCCACCTGATTGGGAAAGTGTTATTAAGAAAATTGAGAAATTCTAGGACCCAATGACCGGGAGCGTTATCATGTTGAAAGACGATAGTGTCTTGTATATCCTGTAGCTGGGAAACGGCATAACTGACCAACATGTCTAGGTAAACATATCCACTTACTTTGTTTTCAAGGAAGAAAAATGAACAAGTCACTCTCTCACACATTGCTAATGTTTGGATTGTCCCGAATGTGTTTTCGTATGACATGAGGATTTTCTGATCCCCAAACCCAGACATTACGACTGTTAACAGAGCCACAATCATGAAATGTAGCCACATCAGAAAAACACACAAGCTTCAGAAAACATTGTCCACATCCAAATGGTCCATTGCAATTTGTTCACGTTTTGGATGATCATTTGGTTGTAATGCCTGAACAACTTGGGCGTTGTAAACATACAATTTAAGACGTTTGTGAACCACTTTATGCACTGTCTTCTTTGGAACTTGAAGCTCCCGAGAAACTTGTCTAATCGATTTCTGTATCGAATGCGGTTTGAACTGTCTGCACTATCTCCTCCAAAACCGGCGGTATGCCGCTGCTTGTCCGTTTCTGAATCAACCCCGTTGCTAAAAAAGTTTCCATCCACATTCTGACTAACTTGACATCAAGTACTTGGTTTCCATAATGAGACACAGAGTTTCGCTGCGCAGTTATCAGTGATTTGTTTTCTCCTAGCCACACAACACTCTGTTTCCTCCCAGGGGGCGGGGGCAACCATTTTTATGATATAGCTCGCTCAGCGCTCCTTGTGGCGAAAGCGTTGAATGATACTAGGTACGCGCGAAGAGGGGCAACAAATCAACCAACTCAAATAACTGACCAATCTAATCCAACAACCACTTGAAGCATGTAGTACTCATAACAACAAATCATCAATAACCGTTTCCGAACATTTCCTGTTGAAAGGTGAGCAAGAGATGTACAGCTGGCAAGATGGCGAGGAGCTTGCTTCAACGGCAAATCAGCATGCGTGGAAGGAGAAGGGGCTTCAGAAGAGATAACGAATGAAAATATCCCACAGAGCGCCTGTGAAGCGGCGTTTGGCCATGTTTTTACCACAGGATGAAGGCGTAGATATAAATATTTCTACTCATAATTAAGAGGATGAAACAAGATTTTACTGCTGCGATTTATTCAGTTGATCGAAAGGAAGAGACGTCTGGTTGAAGTGCATGAGCTGTTCAAAATAGAGCAATGCAGATTGTGCTGAAATTGTAGAGTTGTGATTTGTGTCACCAAGGTGATGATTCATTATCTGAAGCGAAAATACGATCCAGATTTTGAACATTGGCGAAATTTTAAATATGAATTGTCAGTTTTTAAGTTCCTGGAGATAATGCCATAAAAAACTTTATATGTTGTCAAGGATAATTATTACCTTATTAACCTCGCAGTTCTAACGTTTAGCCCGCATCTCGTGGTCGTGCGGTAGCGTTCTCGCTTCCCACGCTCGGGTTCCCGAGCTCCCGGGTTCGATTCCCGGTGGGGTCAGGGATTTTCTCTGCCTCGTGACGGCTGGGTGTTGTGTGTTGTGTGCTGTCCTTAGGTTAGTTAGGTTTAAGTAGTTCTAAGTTCTAGGGAGGGGACTGATGACCATAGATGTTAAGTCCCATAGTGCTCAGAGCCCTTTGAACCATTTTTTCTAACGTTTACCTCACACATTATTGCATCTTTATGATAATGATGTAATAGTAAAGAAAGCAGTGTCTCTGCTAACATTGTATCATTTTGCCTAACCTGGTAACCCAAAACACTGTTCTGAAATTTTGAATTCAAGGTGACACTAATTATTACATTTTGAATTCTTCATGCACATGCTACTGTAGAAACAATGGCACATTGTAAAATCGCATTTACACAATTTTAACTGACCTAAGTCAGCTGTTTTGAGAGGCATGGTGTTTCAGTCGTACTGGAGATGCCCATGATTCTAGAAATGCTTGTTTTGAAAATAATTTATTTTCCAGCACAATCACAATAATTTCAATACGAAATTACCGGTTTCGGTGGTCATCGGTCCTATTCGGATCGTAAGACAGATGCCGTGGTACATTTTCTCTGTGCTTGGAGTGAATCACGGCAAAAAAAAACTACGAATTACAAATGAGAATTTATTATGTCATTTTGTGTCCCCTCCCCTATGCGACAAAATTTGTTATGTTCTGAATGAGTTGTAAACATATTTGATCTTAAAATAAATCGCCCAACCATTATTACATTTTGAAGATTGGAATAACATGAATAGAGGAGCAGAACTACTTAACAGATAATCAGTAATGCCATAACACTCAGGCAAAACACGCACACTTTTGTGTTAGTATCAGTTCGTGTACTGTACAGAACAGAGCCTTTAACACAGCTGCGGAAACTGTCGTTCAGCGTGTTTACGACAGAGCGTACAGCGACCCATCGTTGATTCAAGCACGTACTCTTATTCTCGTAGGAGACCAGCATTGTAACTTCAAGAGGTTTTCGTTCCCCAAACCATGCATTAATCTGTTCCGTAACATCGCATCAAGGACGTTAACGCCATCATAAAACGTTCGTATTTTTCTTTCGACCGAAACCATTTCAATTTATTTTATTTATCTATTTATTGCGTAACCCCAAACTCCAGTCCTCGCAGGGACCGCATGTGTTGTCTTTTGGTTTTGTTTAAACTGTTAGTTATCGAAAATCTCTTAATGTATCCTATTTTCTCTTTTGTCGATGTTTAACGATTCGACTAGAGCAAGACAGTGTAAAAGGGCATAATGAGGATAGAGAAGCACTGAAGAGACTATCCCAACAATGTGCTGGAGATATTTTGGAATCCACCTATAGACTGTATTAGTTTTAGTTCTGAAAGCAGTTCATTCGCATTAATGAGAAACTATGATATTAATATACACATAGAGTGTCACCTGAAAGATAAAAATATTTGGAGGAGCTGGGATTTGAACCCAGGACTTTCTGCATGCGAAGCAGACACTCTACCTCTGAGTTACACCCCCACGGAGCGATGCAACTTCTTAACAACATAGAATCTGTCACATTTCTGCATTTGCATCTACACTCTGTCCCATTTCTTGTTTATTTTAATGCTATGAATGTGGCTGTAACTGCTGAAGTCTGATAGTTCAGTGAAGCATCACAAGATTTCTTGTTTCCAGCAACTTCAAATAGAGACCTCACTCCTGATTCCTGTACTGTACCTGTACAGTGGATAGCTCAGTGTAATGATGTTTTGCCCATGATTTCCATTTGCTAATAGTAGGCTATATCTGTATCTTGTACTGTAAACAATGAACAATGTTTGTACAGTGGGCCATTTGAAAAGAACAGAAGATATGGGGTCAAATCATCATGAATCCTGTTAACACTGTTATGATAATACTATAGTAGGTCACCTTTAAATTTTTTCTGTAAGATGTGCTTTGGACTCTGATTTTCAAAACAGAGGTAGAGGTTATTATACAATCCACTTGCGTATGCTGAAAATGTAAAATATTATACAAAATGTTTTGCTGAATAGGCTCTGCAGCAGTGTTTCCCAATATGGGGATTATTACCCCTTCCCTCCAACCCCACTCCCAGGGATGAAATTAAATTTTCTGAAGGGTAAAACAACTGGTTCAATTCTGTTTCACAAACGATACCATTTTTGAAAAATCATTACTATAATCACAACTTCATAAATTACATAAATTATCAATAAATAGTTTTTCTTCCCAAATACTAACATTAATGCATGACACAATATCGTGGGGGCTACAGCTTTTATTATTGGTGGTAGTGGTCAGCAAAAGCATTGGCAGTGTGTAGGTTATGTACTGCCGGCTATGAAAGTAAGGAGACCAACAACAAGTCATTTACAAACAAAATGGTTTGCAATAGAGTGTGCAGGGTGCATATGAAGTAAGTGTCACTGAGTAAAGGAGTGGTGCAGAGTATGCCTTTTTGTAACAACTGTCTAGCCTCAATGTGGATAATTAGCTTCCTGTAGGTAATACTCGCGATGCACTAAGAACCGCATAATCATTCCATAAAAAGAGATTGTTGGAAATAAACAGTGCCGTTGTCTCATTGAATCATTAATTTGTGGTTGAATAAAACATATACAAAAACCAAATGTCACTCATCTTTCGTCATTTTAAGAATAAAAATTTTCAAAGAAAATTCTTTTTCAAAGCGTAGTTAGGCACTAATATTGATGGGGCATGGGGTACTATATAATAATATCTGACTGCACTCAGGGGTAATGCTCTCATAAAGGTTGGGGATCACTGCTCTACATTATAGATTTCCCTTTCATATTTGATATATGTTGCGTTCACGTAATTCACTAATAACTGTTGTCACATAATTCTTCAAAACTTTCACTGTTATCACTCTATAATTTCTATACTTATCAAATATGCTTCAGTTCTTAGTAGAGGTACTGTGTGCATATTTCGTTACGTTTCTCGCCTTTCGCAGTGTCAGTACTATTTCACAATGATACTACTTCAGTCAATGTTACTCAGTGATAATGTTACATATGTACGCCAGTATGGTGTAGGGCATTGCAGTCCATTTTTGCTTCGTCACTTCGGCCAGATGCGACTGGTTGAGGGTCCTTTATTCTCCTATTAGAGGCTTTACAACCCTTAATCATGTCCCATTTTATATAGGCAAACGTAGTGTCGTCAGAAACTTCTGTTTCTTTATGAAAAGCTGTCGCAGTCGATATCACATTACAGACACGAGAGACAAAACAGTACTTTTCCAGGAGTCGTGCTGTTTTGTTACTGCTAACATTTCCTTTGTTCGGTTGTGAGTCTTTTTGAACTTCATTTGGCGTAAGGCAGCACAAAGAGGTGAATGCCAGTCTTAAACACTTACAGCCAAAAAGCATACTTCAGCGGTTTCGCATCTTGGGCTTCAGTTCAAACGCACAGTTAAAGAATTAAAGGCATCCTTTTCTCTTTTGAATTTTCAAGAACCAGAGTACGGGGAAATGACAAAGCGTCGATGCTGCAGACACGAAAGCTCCCCACCGCAGCCATCTCAAGTGACAGTTATTATTGGACCGTCAGCACGGGCTTTTCCACCGCAGCGCTTTGTAGTCGCAGTCGCTGAATGGACTTGTTTCTCACTCTAAAATTAGCGCCACGTTTTCAGCCGGTCTGCCAAGAAGTCGCAGGCAACGATCAAGAGCGGAGAGCAAGAGTTCAAGGGGCGCCGAATGGCTGCCAGGGCAGTAGCGCTACCGCTACTTCTGCACGACCGTCACACCTTAAACCAAGCCAGCGTCCTCAATTTTGTGGCTGCCCTCAGCGAAACAGCCGAATTTCTCCCGCCGAGGATCACAAGGAACGCCGACTGCCTTGCTTGCGCTATTCATACTGGGTAAACTAGATTTCCACCAACAGAATTTCGGAGGTTGTTCGGGGACCTTTATTGGGGGTATTTTGCTATAAGGGAACCTTGATCTCCGCTGGCTTTTTTCCAGAGTAATAATGAACGAAGGGAGCTGAATAAGTAACGCATTTTTTTTTCTCGGCCAATTACGGTTGACAAAATGCGAAATTTATTGTGGGACATCGTGGAATATTCCCGCTTCAGCCCCTATAGCTTCATGAATTTCTGGGCGCTATACGTAGCCCTCAAAATGGCGTTTGTAGAGGAGGTGCGTTCCAAGCAGAGAGCTGTCATTGAGTTTCTTTTGGCGGAGAAGGAAAGTAGCGTAGATATTCACAGGCGCTTGCAGAATGTCCACGGACACCTGGCAGTGAACAAAAGCGCGGTGAGTCGTAGGGCGAGACGTCTGACGTCGTAGTAACAAGGGCGCGCAAACCCGTCCGATATCCCACGTGCCAGCCGGCCGGCTGCACATAACTGTGACTCCTGCAATGTTAGAACGTGCGGAAACTGTCATTCGAGGTGATCGACGGATGTAAACGAACTTCTCTTTCTCCATGACAATGCGAAGCCTCACACAAGTCTGAGCACCCGAGAGGAGATCACTAACCTTCACTGGACTGTTGTTCTTCCCCATCCACCCCACAGCCCGGATCTCGCACCTTCAAACTTCCATCTGTGCCCAATGAAGGATGGACTGCGCCGGAAGCAGTATTTGGATTATGTGGGGAGAGGGAGTTAACTGACGCAACAAGACGTTGGCTGCGGCGTTGCCCAGTAGAATGGTACCATGTGAGCATACCGGCCCTCCCAATAGGATGGCGGAAGGTCGTCGCACTGAACGGAAATTATGTTAAAAAATAGGATTTTGTAGCCAAAGTAACATGGTGTACTGGAATCCTGAATAAAACCAACTGCTTTCAGAAAAAAACTGTGAAGCAATACTTACTGAACACACCTCATAATTATGATTTTTTTGGTTTGTTAACCAAGTTACTTTTGTTTCTGTGAAAATAGCTGCAACAGACTGAAAAAGACTGTAGTGTATTTACGAAAACGTACGCCACAAAACGGAGTAATGCAACATTCGTAATATGCAGAGGTACTGTGGTGCGGTTACCGACGCTGCGGGAACAACTGAGCATGGCGCCATTGCGCTGGTCTTCCATTATATGCAGTGGATTCGTTAACTAGGTGCACTTTCGCAGCTCTTCCTCAGTAACCCTATCCATGTTGCTGTGTACCACTGTTAATGTACCACTAATACTGCCGGAAAAACAATTCCGAGAAAGAATGATGCAGTACTGAGTGGATGCTTGAAGGGGAAGAGTATCGTACTTATTATTGTTGTCAATAGCAAGTATTATGAGTGCACGGCGTATCATAGTTTTCAAACTAGAGACGTAGTCCAAACCGTCGATATTTGCAATGTCGCTTAGACATTTTGAGTGCAGTACAGATTCAAAGGTAAATGAACGCAAGAAATCAAAAGAAACGCAGTTAATGACATTGGCTGCCAGGTGACATTGATTTATGTGAATGGGGCAACTTGAAAATTTGTACCAGTTCGGGACTCGAATCTGGGTCTCCTGATTACTTTCTTTTAACCTCTCTTCATTTTTTTTCAGTATTGTTCGTTGCGTTTGGTCTCGACGGACGTCACATGACATCCGTTCAAGTTGATCGTTGTTTCCTTTACTCAGTTTTTCTTTTTTGGATCTCTGGCCGAACACGCTCAGCTACCGTGCCGGCAACACTGGGCAGATACACTGAACACTACGCCATCTGGCCACAATGGTCAGCTTAACCGTGCGGAGTGCCCTAGCGCCCCTCCCGTTAGACCCAAATTCTCACCTTACACCACACACTACTTGTGTAGCGCTCCTGCTCATTAGCCTCGTTACTCGCGGCATCTCGCCGATTCCTGCAGCGAGTGGTATGAGATGAGAATTTGGGTCTGACAGGAGGCGTGCTAAGACAGTCCGTACGGGTTTGGTGGCCACTGTGCCCAAATGGCGTAGTGGTCAGTGAGCAGGAGACCGAGTTCCAGTCCAGTACACGTCCAAGAGAACGTAATTACGGCGATGATGGCCAATGATCCCTTCAGGGCAGATGTACACCAAGCTCGAACTCTTAGGAGAATGGGTGAGATGCCGCTAGTAAGGGGACCAATCGGCAGGGGCAATACATCTGTAGTACGTAGTACAAGGTGAGAATTTGGGTCTGCCAGGAAGCGTACTAGGGTAGTCCGTGCAGTTGTGGTGACCACTGTATCCAGATGCCGTAGTGTGCGCTGATACGGTAGCTCAGCGTGTTCGGTCAGAGGGTTAGCTACCCTCCGTAATATAAAATATAAAAAAAAAGCTGAGTGAACGGATCAACGAACAAGCTAAATGGGCGTCATCGGACGTCCGTCCCGAAGAAATTCAACGAACAATACGGAACAAAATGAGATCAACAAAAAAAAGTGGACAGCACATCTGCGTAGTAAGCAGGACACCAGGGTTCGAATCCTGCACTAGCACAAATTTTCAAACTGCTCCATTGATATAAACCAATGCCCACTGGTAGCTAATGTCTATAACTCCTTTGTGTCTTTATTTATACTGACTGCAGGTTAAAAATTTTGTCTATTCTTTCGGAGATGACCAAAAGAACAGACAACACATATTCATAAAGAGTAATTATTCTGTAACGATTCCTAGTACCAAAATACTCAGAAAATATCTGCAAACAATCTCCGAAATTCTGTCACCGCAATTCTGGTACATCCTCTATCTACAGTAGTTCTACCCATAGCCTCCGTGTCAAATGTCACTGGAATCTGAGACGGTTTTGTTGACAGACGGATCCTCTCTGGCCTCTTTTACATCCTGATATTAACATTCAGAGAATTTAACAATTAAGGTTGTGACTTAGTTTTTTTTCCAAAACGTTAACACTTTCTATTTTCAGAAGACTATTTTTTATAGGTTGTGGTGTTGTATGAGAAGTATTGAACTGTGATTTGTCACTCCTCATCTCTTGATGTTTTCGAATATTTCGTTGAAAACTTGAACAGGTGGTTCAGCACAAATGAATTATTATCAGTTCTGGCAAGAATGAATACGTGTAATTCTAGCACTCCACCACCTATAAAAATGCTATAAAAATAGGCCACCGAAACAATAAAATACGTAAAGTAGAACGTCTTAAGCTTTTCGGATTACAGATGAGATAGCAACCTTCACTGAAGACCCACTGCTTAGAATTAATGAAGTGCCTTAATTCAACTGCGTTTTCTCTCCGCATGATAACCGAACTAAGTGATTTAAAAATGAAGGAAGTAATTTATTCTGCGCAAGGGTGCCCATACCTGGGGGCAAGGCGATGGCTGCCCCCCCCCCCCCCCCCCACAGCTCTCAGGGAAAGCAAAAATTATAGTGTAGTCATGTTTTTTTCTTTCAAGAAAATGATTTAAAACTCTGTATTACGCAGATTTGCAACAGTGTCAGATTGGAACTTTTTTATGGCTACTTACAAGTCGCCATTCGTCCTCCAAAATATTGGGAACGCTCCATACCCCAGATCTAGGCCATTCCCCACAAACTATTGTATGTGTGTCCTTGACTCTGCGTATTTCCATCCGCTGATCATTTACTGAGTAATATTTTGGGGAAAATCAAGTCATAGTACCTTTATATTACAACACTGTAGGAATAAATAAGCGTTTTGTAAGAATTGTATCTGGTATTAGAGCTACAACATTCTACAGCGACACCTCCAAACAACTTGATATTTTGACAAGTGATTTACGTTATTTACCTTTATTAATGTAATTTTTCGTTACCAGTATTTTCCTTTTCTCGAAAAAAAATTCAAAAACATAAATATAACAGTAGGACAAAAAACAATCTCGACAAAGACTTCTATGCGTACAGAAAGAATTCAAGAACCTTCCAGAGCACGTTAAATGTCCTGTAGGTACTGTGGTAACATGGAGATCTCAATTGAAGAACATTATACTGGGAAATTCGTTCTACTCCATCTATGACGATCTTCTCATAAGTAAAAAGAACGCCAAAATAAACTCTAGTTTGAAAACCTCAGTGCTTTAGTAGACATCGGTCTGCAGGATGTGGTGTGCCGTTGCCTTAGCCTGCCATCTATAGAATGTCCTTCAGTTAACGTGGATTCGGAAACACGGTGGTACTCGTTATATTTCACTTCTACAAACATTGCCGAGGGTAAAAGAAGTGACAAGAGACAAAAGATGTAGCAGTGTCCAGGGATCGATGCCCAGACCTTCCGAATCGTCAAATAGTTCTAATGGCTCTAAGCACTATGGGACTTAACATCTGAGGTCATCAGTCCCCTAGACTTGGAACTACTTAAACCTGATTAACCTAAGGACATCACACACACCCATGCCCGAGGCAGGATTCGAACCTGCCACCGTAGCAGGCGCGCGGTTTCGGACTGAAGCGCCTAGAACCGCTCGGCCACAGCGGCCGACTTGGATTCGTCGTCTATCTGTTTAACAACACAGTAACCGCGTCGCAATATTCTCTTAATATCTATGTTTTATCGTATTTACAGTTAACGCTAGCACCGCAACACAATAATATTACGTAATATCAAACCATTCCGTCGTACTGCACTTAAATGGAAGGTACATCTGTCACTGCTTTCCACATCTCAGTGACGGAAACCACGGATTACGGCTTATGGCTCACGTAATGCAGCGTAATAACGATGGTTCCATTTCTAGAGAGTGCATAACACGACATTTGGCCCTGAGATAACCCCTCCAAGTGCTTTGCAATACCATTTGATGTCACCGTTCGCATCCGCCTGTCCGGCCTCGGATTATCTCTCTCCGTGACTGATCGCTGTTTCTGCTGGTGCAAATCGCCCATCTGCTTGCGCTGCGGCGCTAATATCTTGTTTTTCGACAGCTAACCCCTACGTGATAGCGGTGTTGCGTCTGTTCTTCGACGAGTTTCCATGTAATATTGCACGAACACGATTATTTCTTGCGGCAGACACAAATTACGCAAAGGCATTGACGCATGTGGGGCCCTATTTTACCAACTTAGCGAATTGGCGGTGTGTGCTTTGGAGTGATATATTTTACTGTCTCAGCTGGCAGCGATCCTGTGTCCTAATCTGCAGAAATCTCCTCTTCGGAGAAGAGGAAGCGCCGAAGCACATCCGAAGCTGTGCCTAAATAGCCGTTCCCTTTCTCCCTAATTATGGCTTATCATGTTGAGTCTAGTAATTCTAATTTAATTGAGTGTACTTATGTGGATGGTCTTTTGCACGCAATGCTCAGAGAACTTAATAAGACGTCACTTGCTTAAATTAATAGAAGACGAACAACTTTATGCGGTTTTCAATAACAGTTCACCGACGAAATTAAGTATCTAAACGATATTGCATCTAATAGGCTGCTCTTTAGTTCCTAGTCCGTGCACGTTCTCGACATTTGACTACGTCTTTGAGGAGCAAACAAAAGAAATTTGTTCGTTCAGTCTTTCTTCCAACCATCTAAATACGGCATGTACAGCGTGATTGTCAATAATTTCGAGAGAAACCTGGTGCAGTTTGTTTTCATTCTTGAACTACAGGTCACTGTAGTGGACGATAACAAAAAAATTTGCCAGATGCGAGTAGTACCCGCGCACTGAGGGTTCCGCTCAAACTTAATTATGTATACAGACAGTCAGTCCATTCCTGGAATCGAGAGTCTCGACGATTTTTGCCCTTTATCGACATTGATACTGGCAAGATATCTGTCCCAGGGAATGCAAGACTTTCGAGAATGTTTCAGTTTCTAATAAGATGTCGGATAACGAATGACAAAAAATCTTTTACTTGTATTGCACTTGTACTGCAAAAAACTTTTTCCTGCCAAATTTCCTGATTCTACGTCATTGGGAAGTATCCACAAATTTTTAATGAGTCAGTTTGCGAGTAACAAAATATGTGCCATAAATAGCCGTTTCTTTTGACTGAATTAGCTTAGAAGCTTCATCTTTCTACGTCGCCAAGGGTCCATAGACCTTAATATGTGACAATAATTTCAACTTGACAGGTCTACCCGTTTCTGATAAGAAGGTGTCTTAACAGATGGACGGAAAGACTAACGTCGGATAACAAATGACAAAAACATTATTTTCATGTGATATAATTACAAATCAACAATTTTCCTATTTTTTCCTTTGGTTTCAGTGCGAAACCTTGCTTCTTGCTTCCATAGTTCTAGACTGACGGGAGTACCCTACAGGTGTTGATGATGGAGTTTGCGGGTATCAAAATACGTGACATAAATGGTCATACCGATTGCATTGACCTAGCAGCTAAAGTTTATTATATCGCCAAGGTATCATAGACCACAGTATATGACACAAATTTCAACTCAATGAGTCACACAGTTCCTGAGAAAAGGCATCCTAACAGACGGACGGAGAGACAGTCAGTCTGATAGTAAATGACAAATTCTTTTCGTATGATATAATTACAGAGTAATAATTTTCGGAGTTTTTCCTTTGGCTTTAGTGTGAAATATTGCTTCTTGATAAATTTCATGATTCTAGCCCAAAGGGAAGTACCCTATAGGTTTTGATGAACGAGTTTGCGAACATCAAAATATGTGACATAAATGGCCGCGATTGCGTTGACTTTGAAGCTAAATTTTTTACATCGGCAAGAGACATGTGACAAATTTCAACTAGATACATTTACCCGTTTCAGAAGAAAGGGCTTTTGAAAAGTCGGACAGACAAGCAGATAGACAGACTGACTGACAACAAAATGATCCTATAAGGCCCGGCCGGAGTGGCCGAGCGGTTCTAGGCGCTACAGTCTGGAACCGCGCGACCACTTCGGTCGCAGGTCCGGATCCTGCCTCGGGCATGAATATGTGTGATGTTCTTAGGTTAGTTGGGTTTAAGTAGTTCTAAGTTCTAGGGGACTGACGACCTCAGCAGTTAAGTCCCATAGTGCTCAGAGCCATTTGAACCATTTTGATCCTATAAGGGTTCCGTTTTTAGCGATTGAGACATGGAACCTTAAAAATTGTATGTCAAATGTAGCCAAAGTGTATAATAAATGTTTTGGTGTAAATAAAACACGAAAATACATTTTCTTGCAAAGAATATGTGTTTCGCTTTGGAATACGTTTCAAAAGTACAAATTCCATGTGTCAGGACATGTGACGTCAGCAGCAAGACAGCATTTTCTTTACGAATTGAAGTGGAAGGTAATTAGCTGATGAAATTGATACAGATGTGGCCGAAGACTTATACACGTAGATGAACTGCTTAAGGAAATCCAAAGCAAAGTAATGATTCAAATTCCAGAGAAATGTTTAACTAAGAAATGTAGTGAAGGTTGAACAGTTAATCATATTTCACTGATACTAAGAACCTTAACCAAAAAAATTGGAACGAAAAATGGAAGATAATCCCGCTGTAGACCAATCTGAGTTCAGAAGAATAAGAGGCACTAGGAGTATGTTATGACTTACTGGGTAGGAGAAGATATCCTTGTCTATCGTAACCATGGAGAAGGATTTTAGTAATGTTCAACGAGAAAAACTTTAACACGCAGTGAGGAAAGTAAGAGTGAATTGAAAAGAAACTTGTTGACGCCGTGCGCTTAAAAGAAGAGAGAGACGTACTGGACAGAATGAAAGAGAAGCATTTCAACTTAATGGAGACGGATAAACATAAGAAGCAATACTGCTGTCTATGTACCAGCATTTTCAGTATGAGATTTTCACTCTACAGCGGAGTGTGCGCTGATATGAAACTTCCTGGCAGATTAAAACTGTGTGCCGGACCGAGACTCGAACTCGCGACCTTTGATTTTCGCGGCCAAGTGCTCTAGCGGTCCCCATTTCGAGTCTCGGTCCGGCACACAGTTTTAATCTGCCAGGAAGTTTCATATCAGCGCACACTCCGCTGCAGAGTGAAGATCTCATTCTGGAAACATTCCCAAGGCTGTGGCTAAGCCATGTTTCTGCATTATCCTTTCTTTCAGGAGTGCTAGTTCTGCTAGGTTCGGGGGACAGCTTCTGTAAAGTTTGGAAGGTAGGAGACGAGATACTGTAAAGCTTTGAGGACAGGCCGTGAGTCGTGCTTGGGTAGCTCAGTTGGTAGAGCACTTGCCCGCGAAAGGCAAAGGTCCCGAGTTCGAGTCTCGGGCCGGCACACAGTTTTAATCTGCCAGGAAGTTTCAGCATTTTCAGTATGTTATTGGAGGATATGAGAAAAAGCTTCTAAGCTTTTGGGTCACAATTTTTAGGTCAATGAATATGCTGTTTTAAATTTTTCCTGGCGGTAAAGTCCTCTTAACAGATAATAAAAGTGAAAATACAAACACCAAAGTCTTTTAGGAGTGTTTGTGGAGTAGAAACACAGTAAAAATAAAAAGCTACGTGACTAGGAGGGAGAAGGATTGAAAATAATGTTGAATGGAGAAAGGCTAGTATATATTCAGGGTTACAAATTTACTAGGAAAGAGAACAGAAGTAGAAAGAAGGCGTGCAGAAAGTATAAAAACTGTAACAGCTGTAGCAAAGCTCGACTTTACAAAGGAATAAAATACTAATCAAATGTTTTATTTGAGTATTTTGTTAAATTACCTAGTACAGAAACTGTGAGCGTAGAAAGTAAGGCAGGGAAAGGCTGGAAGCTTTCGAAATGTGTATGTGAGGAAGAATGGAAAATGTAGGATAATTGGTAGAGCAAGAAATAAATAAGTGCTAAGGGAGAGTGACACAACACAGGCAATTACTCATAGGAATAAAAACAAAAAATGTTATTATACGCAACGCATTTTGCTTCAGCTGTATTGTATAGTACGTTGTTCAGTTTACAACGCAGTCGATTTCGGGATCATCCGGTTTCATCTTCCGGTACCGTCATAGATGCACATCAGCTTCCATAAATCTCCATCGAACTGTGACGCGTTAATCCTCCGAAGTTTTGCCCACTTAAGTTGGGTGAGCCAAAACTTTCCTCTACGCGGACAAGCGACACAAAGTGTATGACGTGCACGCAGCAGGAATGGATAATTGTTTCATACAATAAAACCACCAGCTGTACTGTTCCCCAACTATACTGGAGACTACTAAATAAGAAACAGGAAGACAAACGAGACTCGATAGATCGTAATGAAAAAAGAGACAAAAAAAACAGTTCTTGGAGGATACGTTGAATAAAGAAAAGTAGAAAGACATCATCCCAGGCAATCCTTCCAACAGTAGCAGCTTTATAATAAAGACAACTTTCGAAACTGCAGCAGATACACATTCTTCGTATTAGAACAGTCTTATGCACGAAAACAACAGCCATCTGGACGTATACTCGTTACGTCATGATAACGCTGGCCCCACTCTCCAAAATTTCTCCCAGCAACTGGTCCAACAGGAGGAACCGGTCATTCCGGAACCAACAGCAGGACTGTAGCGGTTTCTTCCCTGCTACCAGACGGCGTGTGGTGTTTCTAAGAGCTCGTCTAAACACAGGGAAATTGCGAGTAAGTGTACACGGTTCAGGAAAAAATGTGGCTATCCACTTAATCTTTTATTGTAATATAATTTTTATACATTAATCTATCATTTAAGAGCCTTCGTAATAATCGTCTTAAAAGCAGATACAGACAGAAGTGTGAGCACAGAAGCGTTAACTGCGTTCTCTTATCCACAGAGGCGAATAAGAGTGCACTTAGATAGGCAAGAGAGCACACGTGGAATTGTTCAGCAGTGGTTACACAGATGCCGCCCTACAACTTCATAATCCGTACAACCCTCATGCCACCACTCTTTTATGTGTCACACTGTTTCCAGTTACCATCAAAAGCACACATCTCTACATTGGGCATTTTTTAATCAATTTCCTTAGGAGTTAAGAGCAATTTCCTTTTTTCAGAACCAGTTTCACGTTTGTTTTCTTTTTCTCTCATCCGTTCGGTTTTCCTTCTTCTCCTTATGCTATTTCTGTTCGAGTCATCGGTGATAAGGATACGCAATTATTGAGCTCTCCAGTTCGTTCTGTGTGGCAGAGGACATAACAGAAGTGGACGTGTGCTCTTGCACACTTGCTGCGCTGCACTCTAGCAGCTTTTTTCTAAGTGTGCTAGAAGAAGTAAAAGCCTAAAAGCCTTCGCTGAATAAAAATCGAGACTGTAGGAACATACTGATATTACTTAAATGCTGTTGTAATCCTGCAGAAGGCACTTTCAGCTAATCACCTCGGTGAGAACTTGGCCGAAAGTTCGTTGGTTGACAATGGTATCGTCATATCCCATCACATGACAAACAACTCCTAGCACGTCGACAAAGGAGCAATACCAGCTCACTTAATCCAGTAAATTAAACTCAAAGACTGGTTAAAACCGTTAAAATTGCGAGAAGCGTTTGTTACTTTTGATCCTAACAAAAACCATTTGAATACCTAGAGAAAATGGAGGAGCAACAGCAAACGTCTGATCTTGGTCGCTATGTAACAGCTACAAAGACTAGTCAGTGTCATTTTTCCGTCAAGCGCTGCCAACAGAGAGAAAATTACTCTTGACTGAACTTTCTTTATCGGTTATATGCGGCGTGTGAACATCGTGAAGAATTTTTATGGAAATTTAAGGACCAAATTAGTCACTACGTGGCACCTCAGTTTCTTTCGTGTACAGTGTGATCCTGTGATGATGTTATAAACTTCCAAACGTCTATGGATAGTGGAGAAGGGTAAATGCATCAATTTGAGGTCAGGGACCTTTGTCCGGAAACGACCGAGTCAAAAGTTATAAGCGAAAATCCTTCTGAATCTCTGACAGTGGAATACATGTGACAGTGGAATACATGCACCGGTACTGTTGTTGCTAAGACTGCAGGTTAGGTAACTTTCAAAGTTGGTAGTATGGACCTAAACAGAAAAAACTACCTAGCAAACATGGGCTCTAAAATACATTCCTTAAAATTTGTAGCGGTTTCTTTCCTCCTTGTTCATCTCCGATACTGTGTAACACACCTTTTACTGCAAGCACTTTGGTTTACACATTTTTGGAGGAGATAGTATGGACCAAAACAAGAAAAAAAAGTTCAGTAAGTATGGGCTGCAAAATACATAGAAAAGAGCTGTGGGAACTAGTTGGGCCGAAGAGACATGTTTCACGTAGCGAAGATGAACAAGTGCTCATAGCTGTTAAGGTATACTTTAGAGCCCTTTTTGTTAACTGGACTTCGTTTATTGTTTTGGTCTATATACCGTCTCCGAAAGTTACCTACCCTCCAATCTTGACAACAGTACAGGTGCATGTATTGAGGTATCAGAAAGATTTTCGCTTATAACTTTCCAGACCTAGGTTCCTTACTTCAAATTGATGCATTTTCCCTTCTCCATCAGCCCTGAAAGTTCGTAACATCATCACGGAACCACCCTATATATGCTTCGGTACACAAATCAGGGGTGTCTCATAAGACCCGTCAGTTGTCTTTCGTGAGGTGTTTCAGGAAATATGTTCAGTTTCGTTTTCGTGATGTGAAGGTGGAGCCAGCGGAAACGGACAGCTCGTGGAGTATTTCATGCAACGCTCAAGCTCAAACAAAAAAATCGATCTCTATTCCAAATTTTGTTTCGTATGTAATTTTAAGCCGGCCAGAGTGGCCGAGCGGTTCTTGGTGCTACAGTCTGGAACCGCGCTACCGCTACGGTCGCAGGTTCGAATCCTGTTTCGTGCATGGATGTGTGTGGTGTCCTTAGGTTAGTTAGGTTTAAGTAGTTCTAAGTTCTAGGCGACTGATGACTCAGATGTAAGTCCCATAGTGCTCAGAGCTATTTGAACCATTTTTTTTATTTATTTATTTATTTTTTTTTTTTTTTTGTAATTTTAAGTTCTCGTTAGTCAGAGGGGCTTCAAATTAGTCTGGTGCGATATTCGTTACTAGCGCATTTATAGGCGATGGCACCAATACTACTTATTATCCCCAGCAGCGGCTGAGCAAGACCGTGTGTATTCACAGTTCCGTCACATGAATGTTGCCTGCAACACCAGCCGAAGTCTTGTTTGTGCCCAGAAAGCCGTGATACTGTCTCGTTCTCAGAAGAACTATACTCTATCTTAAATACACTTTCGTACTTTCAGAATGTGCGACAAATCTCATGCGTACGTAGGATGTGATAGCCGTCAACATTTCAAAGGAGTGAAGATGTTATTCTTTGAAGCACGAGAATGATACTTTGGTAAGATGGTTTCAGCGTTAACCGTAGTGTGTCAGTGTCAGCACTGCATTCATACTAGTTTCAAACTGGTTGTAGGCTATGAAAAGGCGGCCTGTACACCAACAACAGAGTGGGTAGATAGGATAGCTTCCTCCGAACAAGCAGTGTTACCACACTGTGTCGACCGATTCCAAGACTTTCTACAGCTTGTGGTTAGGTGCTGTGACGGTATTTCCCCCCTGCAGTACCAGAAAATCTGCTCAAGTATTACCAGCATTATTTGTACGCCCGTCACCACGGCACGTAATGCTGCTGATTATACAGTCTTCGTATGTTTCAGGAATATGTGAAAATTGTAGTTCAGCATGTCCAAATTATACATCTTCGCCGGCTGGAGTGGCCAAGCGGTTCTAGGCGCTACAGTCTGGAACCGCGCGACCGCTACGGTCGCAGGTTCGAATCATGCCTCGGGCATGGATGTATGTGATGTCCTTAGGTTAGTTAGGTTTAAGTAGTTCTAAGTTCTAGGGGACTGATGACCTCAGATGTTAAGTCCCATAGTGCTCAGGGCCATTTGAAGCCATATACATCTTCGCACTCTTATTATTAAAAAATAACATTTATTAGAACGGTATGCTGTGTCTATCAGAAACTATGAGACACTGCTGTACACCTGGAGGGCGCTACTCGGCAAGGTCAGCTTCAGAGAGGCGCAACACAGTCATGGTCGGGCAGCGTAGGGGGCACGCACAACACCGACTGTCCTTGCACCCTACGTCTCACAAATACACGGTCCAATCACATTAATGTGACCACCACCTATGTTCGACGTCAATGTAAAATGAGCCCTCACAGACGGCGGTGGCAGCACTAGCAGTGGAGGGTACATAAAATTTGCCTAGGGGGTGGGCTTTGTCGGGGGGGGGGGGGTCGATTTATCTAATAACTTCCAATAGCGTGGAAGCATTTCCGGATCGGTTAAGTCTGTAAAAAAAAACGCGTCGAAGCGACCGTTGTTCACTACGGGCCATAGATGAGATGGGTTAACGTCGGCTTCGGGGATGTGCACAGGCACATAGACGTGCAACTGTTCAGCGACAAAGGCTGGAGTTTGCACACCAGTACAGCAACCGGACATCCGCTGAGTGCTGACAGACGGCCTTTCCAGATGAATCACGTTTTGTGTTCCGTCGGACAGTTGGGCGTTGGCGCGTATGGCTGAAAACTCTGAAAGCAAACACCTTGCAACTTTCGTCAGGAGGGTCCAGGCCCGAGGAGGGAGTGTTAGGGTCTGGGGTATGTTTTCATGGCGTATCCTGAGCGATGACGTCATTCTGTACGTACAATGGATCAATTCAAGTATGGATCTATCCTTGGCGACCACTTCCACCTCTATATGGAGTTCGTTTCTCCTCGGCACTATGGCATCTACCAGCAGGACAATGCAACACATAACACAGCGCGCATTGTAAGAGCGTGGTTCGAAGAGCAACATGATGAGTTTACGGTACTCCACGCGGCCACCAAACTCTCCGGATTTAAACCCAATGTAGAATCTGTGGGATCATCTCGATTTGGCTGTACGTGCCATGGATCCTCAACTGAGAAACCCTGCGCAGCTGGCCGCGATACTGGAGCCGGCATGGCTCGGCATCCCTGTCGGCACTGTCCAGAACTTCGGCGACTCCGCAAATGCTGCAAAAGGTAGCTATTCACTGAGTCCCAAGACAGCATCAGGACTTACCTAAAGTCACCGCCTAGAAAGCTCAACTGGAAATTCTTAAAGTTATATGAGTCATCATTTACTTTATTCAGCACTTGACCAGTGTTCAAAAATTGATCACTGCATGTGAACTGTGTGCTACATTGGCACACGTCCTCTTCACACTGAACATGGGTAATGTATAGTTTCTTTTGATAAATTATTGTAAACTGTTGCTAATCTGTATTGCTAAGATTTTTTTATATGATCCTGTGATGAGGCGTGAAGTTCCTGGCTGCCAACGAGCCACTTTCGGTTGAAGGGGGTTCTCTTTGTGCCACCTACTTAAGTTTCATACAAAAAGAAATTTGGTGAATACAGCAGGATAAGTCAGGGAAACCAGTGTTATTTCATGTGTATAAAAGTAATCCCAAATTGATAACAAACAAAATATATTATCGTCTTCATGTAGGTGACATACGCACTAAGATAAAAAAAGGAAGAAAACGACGAATGAATTATGCGAATGGGACGAAAATCGTTAGACATGAGGTGCATGTACAGATAAGGAAACGACTAAAATTTCTGAGAAATTGTATGATTTATTCAAGAGAAAGAGCTTCACAAACTGAGCAAGCCAGCAATGCGTTCGGCCACCTCCGGCTCTTATGCAAGAATTTATTCTGCTTAGCATTGACGGAGTTGGTGGATGTCCTTCTGAGAGAAGTTGTGCCAAATTGTGTCCAGTTGATGCATTAGATCGTCAAAATTCCGTGACGGTCTGAGGGCCCTGCCCATAATGTTCCGAACGTTCTTAATTGAGGAGAGATCCGGTGACGTTGCTGGCCGAGGTAGCGTTTGGCAAGCACGAACACAGGCTGTAGAAACTCTTGCCGTATGCGGGCATTATGTTGCTGAAATATAAGCGCAGGATGGCTTGCCATGAAGGGCAACAGAATAGGACGCGGAATATCGGCGACAAACCGCTGTGCTGTAAGGATGTTGCGGGTGTAACCAAAAGATATGAAATCGTATGGCACCCAGACCATCACGCCTGGTTTTCGAGCTGTATAGGGGACGAAAATCAGGTTGATATCCCACCGCCATCGGAGACGTCTCCAGTCACGTCTTCACTTGTCATCGGGGCTCAATTTGAAGCACGACTCATCACTGAAGACAATTCTACCCAATTAAGTGAGATTCCAGACTGAAGAAGTGTCTGGAGGCGACCTGGACAGCATGGGATGCCAACCTGACTGTCGCCCACCCTACGGTTCGACAACGAGAAGTGACGAACTGTCTGGGGCGCATCTTCATCCCACTGCACGACCCCTTTGGCTCTCATCCGCGTCCACTCTTACAGCACAGTGGTACGTCGACGATATTCTGCGCCCCGTTATGTTGTCCTCCGGAGCAAACCATGCTGGGCTTACATGTCAGCAAGATAATGCCCGCCCGCACACGGTGGGAGTTTCTACTGCTAGTCTCCGTGACTGCCAAACCCTAACTTGGCCAGTAAGGTCGCCAGATCTCTCACCCATTGACAACTTTTGGAACATTACGAGCAGGACCCTCCAACCATATGTGTTCTATCTAGGTACAGCAGAATAGAAAAAAGCAACTAGATGTGTTACAAGTATCCATTGAAAGAAGTCTGAGGGAATTATTGTGCCACATGGTATTTGAGACGGGGGGGGACAGCAGCATCAGCTGACAGGCCTGTGCACAAACTCAAAAACTGTAACTGAAAGTTTGTCTGTTCACACCGTATCAGCAGTAAACAATAGTGTTGTCTCACTGCAGTATTCCCACTTGGCGGGATCTGAATTAGATATTGTCATTTCAGAAACAAATTTCGAGCGTAGAAGTACCCGAGCTGTGCTCTTGTGCATTGTGGCGTATCATGCTGTCACCTGACAGAATTTACAGTGCTAACAATCCTGGAAAAATCAAATTTTTCTTTCATTATTACGAAAACATTGTCTTTACTTTCTCGAATACGCCAATGCTAATGATCTGTACTTCGCATAGTATGCTCAAGTTAGAAATTCTTCTAGCAATTTGATTATTACAATGCTCCAGTTTGACAAGCAGTTAGTAAGCTACATTCTAGCACGTATTCGGCAATAAGAACAGCCTACTACACTTCATCCAATATGCACATATCCCAATTGATCTACATCTACATCATACTCCGAAAGCCACTTAATGGTGTGGGGCGTACGATACTTTCGGTACCCTGTTCCTCCGAATAGTGCTTGGGAAGAATAATTGTTGGTAAACCTCTTTACTAGCTGTAATTTCTCGAATTTTCTTCTCGTGGTCAATACGCGAGATGTAGGTGGGGGGAAGTAATATGTTGTCTGACTCCTCCTGAAAAGTGCTGTCCCGAAATATCAGTAGTAAATCTCTCCGTGATGCACAACGCCTCTCTAGTAACGTCTGCCAGTGGAGTTTGTTTAGCATCTCCGTAAAGCTCTCTCGCCAGCTAATCGATCCCGTGACGAAACGCGCCGCTCTTCGTTGGATCTTCTCTGTCTCCTCTATCAGTCCTACCTCATAGGTATCCCAGATAGATGAACAATACTCAAGAATCGGGCGAACAAGTGCGTTATAAGCCACTTTTTTCGTGGATGAGCTACATTTCCTTAAGTTTCTTCCGACTGATAAGCATAGTCCTGGAGAAAAGAGTTGTTTCAAAATCAAATTTGTTCGAGAGGTGTAATTTTTTTTAAAGGAAAAAGCCCTTTTTGGTATGTGTTGGCTGTGCAATCAAAACTATCTCGCATAACGACACTGGGCCGTGCACAGCTCGTCTTCATGCCATTTATTGCTTGTCACCTTGTTTTTACAGTACTGTCGCCTCCTTCTTATTCGATTTACTGGCGTCACCAAGTTGCTGGTTTGCTTGCCTGCGAGTGGCAGCAGCAGCGCTTATCGATAAGTGCACTGCCGTACTATCTCTGCAGCGACCGTTATTATTTCCAGGTCGTCGTCTGTCGGGAGTTCAGCCGGGGACGGAGCGCCAGTGAGGCGCAGACAGCCAGTACCTGCCATCCGCTGGCCACACACATGAACTGTCCGACGGAAGGAGATTGGAGCGCGAACGACCGTTGATTGGTCGTTCGGTCGGTCGTCTCATCGGGGGACATGTATTTGATCACCGACCACTTATGGAAACTCCGTGTGTGTGTGACTTGTCATTTCTCCTTTTTGTTCTATGAAGTTTGGTTTTAGGATTGTCTTTGTTCTTGGAGCAAGTATTTATGTGGAACCGTGTGTAGCTTCTGTGATTTCCACTGAGCAGATGAATGCTGCCTGCGTACTGGAGTACCCAGTTGGTCGGCTGCGACAGAGCAGTGATGAAGTCTCCATGGCGTGAGGTCGGGCCAGGGCCGCTGGCGGCGTGCGCGCGCCGTCGGAGTTGTGAGGCGCTAGCTGCGAGAGCTGCAAAGTTCGTCGCCCACCAAACCTGGACACTGGAGCTGAGTAATCAGTTAACCTGTTATGAAACGCAACTGGTGTGACATCTTTCCGTTCATTGCAGGTTAGGTTGCTTCTTCCTGGGCCGCTCCTGCAAGCAGCAACGTATGGTGTGCTGGAGTCGGCGCAATTTTGCAGTCGTCTTTCTGTATGATGTTTAATGATTAAAATGATTGTAACTTATTAGTGAAGTGCACCAGCATCTGCCTTGTGGCCGTTAATGTTCCGTTTACCTGCCCTAGTAGTCAGCATAGTTTTCTGGAAATGTGTTTTTCCTCGCCATGTTGATGCTGTCTGGCACGGCGTGTAGTTTGACAGCTTTGGTGTTGTTAATTTTGTCTTTGAGTGGTTATTATGCCTTGGCTATGTTTAGACGCCAATTATTCAGACATAGTCCTGCTGTGATCCTTGTCCTCGCTGATATTTTTGGTTGTTTCGTCGTTGGTCAGGTGGAAGGGAATGGATTAGGCTGCTGGTTGGTTCTTCAACCGTCCCTAGGTCGTGCTGCCACCCGGTTATTTAGTGTTACGCTTGGCTGCCTGTCTCACCTAAACTGTGGTTAGAGTTTCCTCCCGAGGACGACCCTTGGAACGTTTCTGAGCACCACTGTTCTGTTGTTTCTGAGTGTGAATTTCTTTTGTCGCAAGTACTGTGCCACGCCTTCATCCATGTATTAATTTCGTCAATTCTATGTTCCGTATATGGCCTTGAGCCGAACCTTTCGTGAAGTACACTCCTGGAAATTGAAATAAGAACACCGTGAATTCATTGTCCCAGGAAGGGGAAACTTTATTGACACATTCCTGGGGTCAGATACATCACATGATCACACTGACAGAACCACAGGCGCATAGACACAGGCAACAGAGCATGCACAATGTCAGCACTAGTACAGTGTATATCCACCTTTCGCAGCAATGCAGGCTGCTATTCTCCCATGGAGACGATCGTAGAGATGCTGGATGTAGTCCTGTGGAACGGCTTACCATGCCATTTCCGCCTGGCGCCTCAGTTGGACCAGCGTTCGTGCTGGACGTGCAGACCGCGTGAGACGACGCTTCATCCAGTCCCAAACATGCTCAATGGGGGACAGATCCGGAGATCTTGCTGGCCAGGGTAGTTGACTTACACCTTCTAGAGCACGTTGGGTGGCACGGAATACATGCGGACGTGCATTGTCCTGTTGGAACAGCAAGTGCCCTTGCCGGTCTAGGAATGGTAGAACGATGGGTTCGATGACGGTTTGGATGTACCGTGCACTATTCAGTGTCCCCTCGACGATCACCAGTGGTGTACGGCCAGTGTAGGAGATCGCTCCCCACACCATGATGCCGGGTGTTGGCCCTGTGTGCCTCGGTCGTATGCAGTCCTGATTGTGGCGCTCACCTGCACGGCGCCAAACACGCATACGACCATAATTGGCACCAAGGCAGAAGCGACTCTCATCGCTGAAGACGACGCGTCTCCATTCGTCCCTCCATTCTCGCCTGTCGCGACACCACTGGAGGCGGGCTGCACGATGTTGGGGCGTGAGCGGAAGACGGCCTAACGGTGTGCGGGGCCGTAGCCCAGCTTCATGGAGACGGTTGCGAATGGTCCTCGCCGATACCCCAGGAGCAACAGTGTCCCTAATTTGCTGGGAAGTGGCGGTGCGGTCCCCTATGGCACTGCGTAGGATCCTACGGTCTTGGCGTGCATCCGTGCGTCGCTGCGGTCCGGTCCCAGGTCGACGGGCACGTGCACCTTCCGCCGACCACTGGCGACGACATCGATGTACTGTGGAGACTTCACGCCCCACGTGTTGAGAAATTCGGCGGTACGTCCACCCGGCCTCCCGCATGCCCACTATACGCCCTCGCTCAAAGTCCGTCAACTGCACATACGGTTCACGTCCACGCTGTCGCGGCATGCTACCAGTGTTAAAGACTGCGATGGAGCTCCGTATGCCACGGCAAACTGGCTGACACTGACGGCGGCGGTGCACAAATGCTGCGCAGCTAGCGCCATTCGACGGCCAACACCGCGGTTCCTGGTGTGTCCGCTGTGCCGTGCGTGTGATCATTGCTTGTACAGCCCTCTCGCAGTGTCCGGAGCAAGTATGGTGGGTCTGACACACCGGTGTCAATGTGTTCTTTTTTCCATTTCCAGAAGTGTATTTTAAGATTAGGCCTTCAGCCGTGTTTTATTTAAAATTCGTGTTTGCTCTGTATTTAGGCCTTCAGCTGCATGTGTTTTAAAATTTGTGGCTTTCAGCAATAATGTGTAAATTCCTGTCTGTAAGGTTTCTCTTCAATTATCTTGAATTCTTAAAATGGCCTTCAGCCGTACTGTGTTAATGCTTATCTTAAGATTTATCTCTGATTATTTTGAATAATTGTTTGGGCCTTCAACCATCAAGATATTTCAAGTTTTCCTAAAATTGTTTTCTGTTGTACTGTCTAGATACTTGTCTATAAAGGTTGCCTTTATTATGTTGAAATATTATTGGGCTTTCAGCCGAGAAATTAATTTAAATTTTCCTTAATATGGCTTCTAGCCGAAATTGGTAAATGCTTGCCTTCAAAGAATTTCCTTTGCTGATCTGAAATATTATTTGGGCCTTTAGCCGCTAAGATATTTTAATTTTACTTAAGTAAAGCCTTCAGCCGTTTGTCTAAATTCTTGCTCCTTAAAAGGAATTATTTAAGGATATTTTAATTTTATTTAAGTAAGGCCTTCAGCCGTTTCTCTAAATCATTGTGTTTTAAGAGGACTTATTTAAACCTTATTATTGAGAAGTTACTTGGGCATTCAGCTGTGAATTGATCCTTGTTTTAAAGAGAAAACTGTGCATTGTGTTTTCGAGTAATAAAGTTTGAGAGGTGGCATGAGCCCCCTCTCATATTTCTATCTTACGATTTTCCTCTCTAATTGCATGCAGTGAAAAGTCGCTATTCCTTCTCACGCGGACTTCCCACGCAGCGTCTCTCGTCACCCGGGTGGTCCGGTGACAGGCGGGCTCCGCTGATCTGGAAAGGGTTAAGCCGACGGGTGTGAGGAAGTCGAGTGAATGCTTTGCAGACGCCGACATTGTCAAAAGACACGCCCGGAGGGGTCTGAAGTAGCGGCTGGGATAGAGGTTCCGTTACTTCGCAGAATCTTAGCGAAAACACTTTCTGGCGGGCTACCAGCGAGGCGTGGGAATGACTTGTGTACCCAGGCAGTTGTGGCGGGAAAATTCCCGCGCTTTCTGCAAAATAGTAACTGTGATTGGCTTGCTCAGGGCATAGCTCCGTGACGTAGCAAAATCAGCGCAGAAATTGGCGCCAAGAATCTCCATTGGTGGAATGGTAGTGCTCCGGCAATGGAGTGGAATTTTCCGCCGGTTTTCGAGTTGCTGATGGAACGTTTAACCACGGCCTCTGTCGTGGGGGCGGGAATGTTGTGTGTTCGGCCTGTACGGGTGCTCTAGGTAGTCGGCTCTCGCCTGTCGGTCGAGGACGTCGAAGCAACCAGCCATCGCCTCCGGTATGCCAGATCGTGTTCTGGCAGTTAAGAAGACAGTTTGGTAATGTATGTCCGCAGCACCGGCAGATAGGGATTTTCCTAGGTGATAATCAGAGCTCAGCAGAGCGCGCCTGTTCGTCTTTTTCTAACTTTGTTCTGTCTTGAGTAGCAGCAATTAATGTTGGGTTAGCTGTGTGTCCCTCTTAAGATTTGAGTGGCAAGGAATTGGCTCCACATTCCACTTCGTCTTAAACCTCACAATCTAGTTTAGGGACAACTTCACCTTCACAGCGTTTGTTTGAGTATCCAATTTGAACCAATTTGATGTATTATAAATGTTTCATGTGGTTTTGTTTATTATTTTGTGTTTAGTCTTAATAAATCATATTGTTATTTTGGACAGAACTTTCATTCTGTTAATCGGTAGAGCAACCCTATCATTCCTCACTATGTTAATGAAACCTTCGTTTATTTAACTTATTTATCAAATTAAATTATTGCAGGTGCCAAACTCTCTTCTACTCCACTGGTAGGGTTGATTAGAGTCAGTTCGCATATTTTTTTAATCCTTGTGCAACAGCAAAAGTCGGAGTTAGAATAGGGGGGGGGGCCTTAGAGCATCATTTACATATGTAGATTCTAGAAGAATTTAGTGTTAAATACATTGCTAGCCCCGGCACCTCGCATAAAATGGCGACCCTTAGCCTCGGATCTTTCCTGTGAATCGCTGATAAGCAAGTATTATTAGTAGTAGGGACATTCAGAATTTTTTTTGCTTAATTTTTTTTGTTGATTAATACCCAAGTTTTTTCTGGGAGTTCCGCGTTTAGTTTTAAGAAGCGGCGCATGATTACAGTTCTTGTTTTCAGTGTATATATTCTTTTGTTCATTGTTTTTGTGTTCCTTTGATGGTGTGTGCGTATCACATCCCACTTTGTCGGGTTTGTGTGCGGTTTCTGTACCACAACAAATCGTGCGTATAATTACAGTGTTGGAGAGGCGTTGCTGAAATTTTATGTCTATGTGTAAAAAAAATATATGGAGTAGGTTAATTTTATTGTGCATTTTAGATAAATTTGTTTTTCATGAATGATAACGAGAAGTAAGGCACGACTATTATCGAGCAAAGCTAAAACAAAAGAGGATAGCATAATGGATAAGGGGCAGTTTACTGACGGGAATAGGTTTAGCAGGACAGGACGCCAGGGTCATTGATGAAGAAGGTGATTTGGACGCGATCTCAGAGTAGCGTTGCGGCCGTGATTATGATAGTGAAGTATAGGATGAAACAGAGACAGGCACACAGGTCGAGACGGTAGCAGAAGTTTATAATCAAACGAACGAGAGCAGACAGGGGCTAGCTCGGCCACGTCAGAGCTCTAGCGCCCAGGTGGCCAGAGTTACATCTCCCACGTTTGAAGAGGATCAAAAAGATGACGTAAACCCAATACTGAGCTTCCTACGATCAATGAAAGAAGAAGCTGACGAACAGCGTAAGAGGGAGAAGGAAGAAGAGGAGAAACAACGTAAGAAGGAGAAGGAAGAAGATGAGAAACAACGTAAGAAGGAGAAGGAAGAAGCTGACGAACAGCGTAAGAGGGAGAAGGAAGAAGAGGAGAAACAACGTAAGAAGGAGAAGGAAGAAGCTGACGAACAGCGTAAGAGGGAGAAGGAAGAAGAGGAGAAACAACGTAAGAAGGAGAAGGAAGAAGCTGACGAACAGCGTAAGAAGGACACTGAGGCAATAATTTCCCATATAGGGGAAATTCGTGGAGAATTACTAACAATAAAGAAAGGATGTGGAGAAGTAAAACAAATGTCAATGGCTGCACAAAAAGTAGCAGGCCTGGCCAAAACGGCAGCAATAGGGGCAATGAAAGTCGCGGAAGCAACTTCTAAACTCGCAGGACGCTTGCGACGTACAACACAATCCCACTCAAAATCCCTAGCATTCTTAAAAACTCAAGGTAATATCGCGGTTGCGAACACCACGAAACGAATGGAAGAAGTAGAGAGTCGGATAGCAAAACAGAGCAAAACGGGCACACGAGCACTGCGCGTTCGGATACCAATGGTGGAGTACACAGAATTGTGTCTCCGAGGAAAAGCCCGCCGTGCTCTAGCCCAATGACCGAGTGCGGAACTAACAATGCACACGCAGAGACAGCGAGTAATAGCTCCAATAATTATAGCCCACTTAGGAGAGTGAATTCTGAGTGCCACTTCCACTGTGAGGTAGCACATCACAGTTATCAGCAAGATAGAACAGGACATTCAGCAGACGTGCAAGTATCGGAAACGAGTGACAACACCAGTGCGAGGATCAGACAGGATTTTGATCACAATCACTTACTGTCGATACTAAAATTCCAGTAGTTCAAAGAAAATGGAGGGTCGATGCATCCAAAGAGCTGGGTGATGCAGTTTACAAATTCATTACCGGCATCATGGCCAACCCAGGCAATATTAGAATTCATGTGTGGACACATCGAAGGCCAAGCCGCGGAAAAGATGCGGAGTGTGGCAGTGACGTGTCGGACTTATCAGGAATTTGTTGGTGCATTCCTGCGGACCTACTGGTCAAAGGAAACGCAAGACAGGATTAAAGAGGAAATAATATTTTGTCCTGAACTGGAAGTGTCCGGGCATAGGAGCGCAACCAAATTTCTTGATGATTTACTCAAGAAGAATCAATTTTTAGATAGTCCATATAGCAAAGGAGAAATCATAAAATTTTGCTTTTCCAAATTGCCAGTTAGGTACCAACAGACTCTTCTCGGGAAGTGTGGATCTGACATAGAAGCATTCAAGGGTCTATTGCGCGAACTCGAAGTAGTGTTTGATAAACAAGACGCAAAGGACAGGAAGAAGGGGCAAAGTAACAAATACCACGGGCCAGGAAGGGAAGACGACAACAGATCGCATAATCGCACTGGTCAATTAGGAAACCAGGGTTACGGAAGTCAAGGTTACGCTATTCAAGGTCATGGAAACCAAAGACACGGAAACCAGAACGTCAGGGAGCAGGGTCAATCTAGACAAGGAATCTGGGATAGGAGGAACAACGAACGGCAAAGCGACCGTAATTGGAGAGAGCGAAACCAAGGACAACAGTGGAACCAGGAGATTGAAACTAGACCCGCAAATCCTAATGCACGTCAGAGGAGGGGAAGCTTAACAAGGGATTGACGCCGGACTAGTGCGAACACAGGCCGCCGGAATTTCGCACGTAAACTCGGACCTGGCCAACTACGGATGATACATTACGAAGATTTATCAGAAATCCTGCTCGAGGAACATAAAGCAACTCCTCGACAAGATCGGCAGCCTCTTATCACAGTAGCAATAGCTGAAAAGAGTATGAATGCGATAATAGATAGTGGAAGCTACATAACAGCAATATCTGAGGCAGCATACAAGAGGTGCTCTCAGGAGATGGACTGGCCTGTCCTATCGGTTAAGAAAACCAAAATAAAAGGGGCATTAGCGGGTAAATGTACGGAGGTCACCCAACAAACAAGACTGGAATTCTAGTGCCAAGGACACAAAATAGAGTCTAACTTCTGGATCGTGCCAAATCTGGCGATCGACATGATAATAGGAACGGACTTCCTAAATGAACATGAAGCGATAGTTGATCTAGGACGAGGTGAAGTGGTTTTGAGGAAAGGGAATCCCGTCCACATTAAGTTCGACGACCAGCTGATCCCAGCTCAGCTACCGTCTAACTGTGTACGGATAAACTATGCGTGTCTGAAAGACAGAAAGGAAGAACAGGTCGACGTTGCGGGTAGGGGAGAGGACACGGATGAGAATGAAGTCGGAATAATGGGAGAAATAAAGGAGAAAATAAGAGAAAAAGTGGAAGCAATAAAGAATATAAGGTGCGACCACCGCAAAGAACTTCATAAATTACTAGTAGAACATGCGGAGGTCTTCCTTCCCAAGACAGGATCAATAAAGAACTTCCAATATGAATTTCGTGTACGTCCGCACAACCAGTTTCGTGTGCCACCCTATCCAATCCCCTTGGCATATCGACAGAAATTAGCAGCTGAAATTACGCGAATGCTGAGTGAAGGAATAATAGAACCTACGGCTTCAGCCTATAATAACCCATTAAGAGTAGTCGAGAAGGCAGATGGTAGTATTCGTTTAGTCTTGGACTCGCGACAAATTAATACCACAATAGAACCCGAAACAGACAGACCGGAAAGATTAGAGGAACTCTTACAAAACTTCCATGCAATATCAATCTTCTCATCAGTTGATCTAAAATCGAGTTTCTGGCAGATCGAGCTCCACCCAAATTGCAGACAGTACACAGCCTTTTTAGCATTTGGAAGATGTTACCGGTTTCGTCGTCTACCATTTGGTTTGAACGTTTCATCTGCCGCATTCATTCGGGGGCTGGACGGCATACTAAGCGATAATTTGAAACGTCATGTCACCAGCTATGTGGACGGTTTGCTGATCGCGGAGAAATATTGGGGAGAGCACAATACGGTCCTCGGTGAACTCCTTGCGACATTCAAGGAATACGGAGTGACTATCAATATCGAAAAATCGAATTTTGGGACGTCCTCTATTAAATTTCTAGGACATATCATCACGGGTGAGGGCATTGCGCCAAATCCCGAAAAGATCGAAGCGATTGAAAAGTTTCCCATTCCTACGACAAAGAAGCAGTTAACGGGGTTCTTGGGGATCATAAATTTTTACAACCGCTTTATACATGTCAAAACTCAGAGCAGTCCTAGGTTGCATCAACTTACAGGAAAGAAGATTCCTTGGGAATGGGATGAGGCGGCCGAATCCGAATGGAAAGCATTAAAATTCGCATTATTACAAGCACCCATCCTATCACACCCTAATTTAGCAGAAGAGCTTTGCATAGTAACGGACAGTTCATACTCAGGTCTGGGTGTCATGGTGTTCCAAGACTATGTACATGAAGGAAACAGGGTGTGGAAGACAATTGCGTTTGGTAGCAGAGTAATAGCCAAGAGTGAGAGGAATTACTCAGTAACAGAGTTAGAGGCGGTGGCTATTGTATGGGCGTTTGAAAAATTCAGATACCTTCTGTTTGGTCGCAAGACGAGGGTCTACACAGACCACAAGGCACTCGAGTTCTTGATGACTGCAAAGCTTAATCACAGGCGGCTCATTAGGTGGGCATCATATCTGCAGCAGTACAACTTTTCGATAGAATATATCCCCGGCAGTCAGAACATTATTGCAGACGCCTTATCACGGTCACCGATCGGATTTGAGCACAGCATTGAAGAAGATCTGGAGGAAAATCACTACTGCCTTTTCTATATGCAGAAAGTGGCCTTTGAAAATTTTATTACCTGTAGTATGCAGGACATCAAGAAGGAGCAAGACAAGGACACTGCCCTAGTGTTATTGAAACAGAAATGGATAGACAGAAGACACGCCACCATCAGGCAGTTCTACCTCGTGCGGAAAGGCATGATTTTCCACCGAAATTATGCAAATGACACTGAATGGGGGGTATGCATCCCTGAACACCTAGTAAACAAGGTTATATGGCATACTCACCTCAGCTATGGACACTTCGGACCACGCAAGTGCAATCTCAAGCTGAGGACCATGTGTTACTTTCGAAACATGGAGCGTCGAATTCGGAGGGTACTGTCGGTGTGTAAAGGCTGCCAAAAGGCTAAGCACACCACTTTGAGCATGCAGGCACCATTATACCCAATCGTACCGACCAAATTAAGACAATTAGCAGCAACAGATTTGATGGGACCTTTGCCAAGAACAAGAAGAGGATATACTTACGTATTAGTGTTTGTTGAACTAACGTCCAAATACGTTACCTTTACGCCACTGAAGAGGGCGACAGGACGAACTGTATCACGAGCCCTAATCCGGGATTTCCTACCACAGGTTGGTCATGTGAGTAGAATTATTTCTGATAACGGCCCACAGTTTAAGTCAAAAACATGGAAGGAGACGCGTCGATGTAAAATTGATCCCATTTTTATATCTTCACACCATCCGAGCTCGAATGCTGCAGGACGGGTTATTAAAGAACTCGGAAACTTGTGCCGGTTGTACTGTAACAAACAGCACACGACATGGGACGTTTTCCTTAAAGACTTCCAGGAGGTGATCAATGAGGCACCCCATGGGATAACAAAATTGGCACCCATTACAGTACTGAAAAACCGGATTCCTAAGGACTTGATAACCGAGGTCGTAAACTTCCCGCCAAGGGCGCGAACGCAGCACCAAACCATAGTGGATTTGGCTCTCAAGAGGATACGGGCTGCAGCAGAGGTCAGGAAGAGACGTGCCGACAGGGGAGCTCGTCTACGACACTTCCAAATTGGATAAAAGGTGCTCGTTAAGTCTTTCCGACTTTCGAACAAACAAAAAATGAAATGCCAAAAATTCTATTCTGTTTACAACGGCCCGTACCGTATAAGGAGAGCAGCTCACCACAATGCTTATGGATTGGAGACGCTGAAAGGAAAGAAGTCCATAGGACTCCACCACATCTCTCACATAAAGGAGTTCGTGGAATAGTAGTAGTGTAAGTGGTGTACATAGTAGAATGGGCAAATACATGAACCTTGCTATAGTAGTAGTGTAAGTGGTGTACATAGTAGAATAGGCAAATATATGAACCTTTCTTCGGGGAACAATAATCGTTGCATTAATAGATTAAGATTGTTAAAGTATTAACACGCTGCGTTTTCTCGCATAAGAATTTACTGCTGTTAACTTTTTTTGTCTATGTTCGGGATCTCCTCTGTCGTTGCGATAAGAGACACTACCATTCCATGAGCAATGTTTTTGTCCTTTCCTATCTGGTGTCCATGTTAAGGGATAAAGATGAGTGACGAGATGTCGCACAAACGGGCGCATACAAGAACGTGCTCTTAGAAGCGTCCTGAGAAGTCGTGATACGCTCCACAGCGGCCACAACCAGTTCGTGAGACGTTCATACCAATGCCTGCAGGCACGCGTCAGTGCACTGCAAGATTGTGGTATATTGCGTGATTTCGAGGATGAATATGGGCAGTATAGTTTTTTGCAGAGCTGCGCCAGCATCGTTGTTTTGCAAGTCGGGGTGAACCTGTGAGCGTTTGACTCCAATGGTGCCCCAGACGAGAGAAATGCGGGCATAAAGCCTACCATGCCAATGTGCTGGTTGGGGATTTAGCGTGCTGCTCGTGACTGTCACAGATGAATAACCAGGGACTTATACTTGGATATTCGTGACATACTGTGTAGCTGGCGTGTGTTGGGCGACTGAATCCTCAACAGGAACGAGTCCTGGCTTGGTCATATTACATTGCCTCTGGAAAGGTACTTTGATCGCGAAAACCGCGTCACATAGAGAAGGAAGTTGCAACTATAAATTTATTGTCATGTATAGCCATGGCTAACCCAGTCTCTGGAGTTTCAGTGAGGCGTAGTGAGAACTCGGAGGTCATGTCGTACGGCGCGCACATCACTGTCGTCAATAGCGGCGAGCAGCGAGACATCTCAACGTAACAGGAATTATGTAAAAGTATTGTATAAGGTAAACAAACAAACAAACAAAAAACAAAAAAAAAGGTACGATATACTAGGATAAGTTAAACTGTAGGATTTAAGAATAACTAGATTAATATTGTGGGGGTTTTCTACCACAAGTGTTTGGCGCTCGCCTGTTGGGATGTTATTTTTCAGGTCATCAAATCACAGACCCAAGATGGAGGGACGACCGGCGAGCGAATGTAGAATAGTTGCTTGTTCTTTATAAGCTCAGTAAAACTTCGACCTGCATAATAACATAATTTATTCAAAAGACATAGAATGTAGATCGTTGGCAAATGGTAGTTAATTCTTGAGCATGTCTACTGTCGATATATATAATTAATAGTAATATTAGTGCGGGCCCGCACATTTAGCTGTTCATCCAGTGTAGCGTCACACACCATGTACCGTAGTGAGACCGGTCTCTACACAAAGATCAAGATAAGTTATTTCCATGTCTAAATTTGACACACCAAGATTTTGTTAGAATGATAGACATACACTCCTGGAAATGGAAAAAAGAACACATTGACACCGGTATGTCAGACCCACCATACTTGCTCCGGACACTGCGAGAGGGCTGTACAAGCAATGATCACACGCACGGCACAGCGGACACAACAGGAACCGCGGTGTTGGCCGTCGAATGGCGCTAGCTGCGCAGCATTTGTGCACCGCCGCCGTCAGTGTCAGCCAGTTTGCCGTGGCATACGGAGCTCCATCGCAGTCTTTAACACTGGTAGCATGCAGCGACAGCGTGGACGTGAACCGTATGTGCAGTTGACGGACTTTGAGCGAGGGCGTATAGTGGGCATGCGGGAGGCCGGGTGGACGTACCGCCGAATTGCTCAACACGTGGGGCGTGAGGTCTCCACAGTACATCGATGTTGTCGCCAGTGGTCGGCGGAAGGTGCACGTGCCCGTCGACCTGGGACCGGACCGCAGCGACGCACGGATGCACGCCAAGACCGTAGGATCCTACGCAGTGCCGTAGGGGACCGCACCGCCACTTCCCAGCAAATTAGGGACACTGTTGCTCCTGGGGTATCGGCGAGGACCATTCGCAACCGTCTCCATGAAGCTGGGCTACGGTCCCGCACACCGTTAGGCCGTCTTCCGCTCACGCCCCAACATCGTGCAGCCCGCCTCCAGTGGTGTCGCGACAGGCGTGAATGGAGGGACGAATGGAGACGTGTCGTCTTCAGCGATGAGAGTCGCTTTTGCCTTGGTGCCAATGATGGTCGTATGCGTGTTTGGCGCCGTGCAGGTGAGCGCCACAATCAGGACTGCATACGACCGAGGCACACAGGGCCAACACCCGGCATCATGGTGTGGGGAGCGATCACCTACACTGGCCGTACACCACTGGTGATCGTCGAGGGGACACTGAATAGTGCACGGTACATCCAAACCGTCATCGAACCCATCGTTCTACCATTCCTAGACCGGCAAGGGAACTTGCTGTTCCAACAGGACAATGCACGTCCGCATGTATCCCGTGCCACCCAACGTGGTCTAGAAGGTGTAAGTCAACTACCCTGGCCAGCAAGATCTCCGGATCTGTCCCCCATTGAGCATGTTTGGGACAGGATGAAGCGTCGTCTCACGCGGTCTGCACGTCCAGCACGAACGCTGGTCCTACTGAGGCGCCAGGTGGAAATGGCATGGCAAGCCGTTCCACAGGACTACATCCAGCATCTCTACGATCGTCTCCATGGGAGAATAGCAGCCTGCATTGCTGCGAAAGGTGGATATACACTGTACTAGTGCCGACATTGTGCATGCTCTGTTGCCTGTGTCTATGTGCCTGTGGTTCTGTCAGTGTGATCATGTGATGTATCTGACCCCAGGAATGTGTCAATAAAGTTTCCCCTTCCTGGGACAATGAATTCACGGTGTTCTTATTTCAATTTCCAGGAGTGTAGATTAATAACTATAAAAGTAAAATAAGAATGTTTGAAATGATAGACCATCAATGTGTCATTATGTAAATTTATTATAACATAGAAGGTCATGGGAAAAAGTTAGGCATAAGATTTTTGTCAGAACTGTGCAGATGACGGGTATCGTGGCAATGCAGAGGCCAGCCAGCGCAAAAACAAGAGCTCCTCGGCTACCTACAAGAAGGCGAGCGTCCGGTCCTGCAAGCTGACAGTCACCGGGCCGTATACCTGCGTGATTAGGCGGGATCCTCGCCGGGCCACAAGCGAAAGTGAGGCTGGCCGTTGACACTGACACGCGACCCACACGCGACAGCCTGCTAGCTCTCCGGCCGCGGCAGCCGTTTGGAGGGATTCCCTGCGGCATACCACGTTGTCGAGAGTACACGAAGAAGATCACATATCATGTCAGAATCTGCGCCTCATGTGCCTCAGGACAGAAAGGGACGCTAGATACTCACCTGTTTGGGTTTTTACAACTCACTAGCATTGGCCGATCTGCATACACGAAGCAGTATCGTGCCACACTAACAAATGAATGGTCTCATTTCTAACTTCTCCTCTCTATTAGAGAGCAGTTTTAGCAATCGTCGCTCCTAGTTCGATCCCGTATGGATGACCTCACACACTTGTGGAGTCACTCCACGTGCCATCATCCCTCGTCGAACTGCAATATTGGGAAACGTAAAGTACTGTTCAGCAAGAGAAGAGACCTAGACTAGTGATGTATCCCAACAAGTAGACCTCAGAGACAATTAATCGACGTGAGGAGAGCCTATCACTGTGTCTTCCTACCGTACTGCCGTGATCATATGCGTGGGTCTTGGTGCAATCTCAATAGAGTACTGCAGATGCTCCAGCACACCCTATTGCCGTTGCAACAACGTAGCAATAACACCCGACGTTTAGCCCTATGTGATGTCAGTACCGTGGAATTTGTGAAGTGCTTCGAATATTTCTAACAATGTGATCTAGTGCCTCATTCTCAGCACAGTCGTGAACTTTGTGCAATGTGCACGCACAACTTGATGCCCCATGAACCTTGTTTTTTTTCTTAAATTTCTTTCTCTTGTGTTGTTTTTGTAATGTATGTTATACCTTGTATGTGTTTGTGTTTTACACTGCAATTCTTATTACAAATTACTGTATTGTTCTCCACACCATGTTTTTTTTGTATTTTGTATTTATTGTTGTGTGTGTGCAAACAGTGTGCCTGAAGTCCACATAAACTGAAGCAGATACCACCACTGTCATTGTGAATGGACCATCAGTTCAGAGAACATTTTGTAAAGGTTGTTCTTGCTGCAGGGAGACAGAATGAATCGGAGGTTGTAATTAGATTCTGAAAGCTCACAAAGAGATTGTTAACTTAAATAGTATCATGTGTGAGTGAGTTCAGTTTAGTTTAATGATTAAAATTGTTGTAACATCTTGGGCATTTAATTGCGGAGCACTCCAACTCTGATTGTAAAGAATAAATTGCTCCATATTTGGCTCACATGCCCGGGCCATATTTAGAGAGTGAATGTCTGAGTGAATCGGTGTTTGGAAGGGGCTCCCTGGGTATGGATGTGTGATGTGAGTGTTAGTGCTCCATATTAAGAAGGTGAAGTTGGCTACATCATATATAATCCTCCCTCTATAAGCTACATTTTTCAGTTGCAGTGATTTTCTTTATAGAGTGCAGCATGTGCAGCCAGTTTGCGAGTTGTTCTTGGGCGATTGACTCACTACCTTGCTCCTAAGTGAGCCAACCGCTCACCAATTACAATCTAAAATGGCGTAGGGGCTATGAGAGGTGGCATGAGTCCCCTCTCATATTTCTTTCTTACGATTTTCCGCTCTAATTGCATGCAGTGAAAAGTCGCTATTCCTTCTCACGCGGACTTCCCACGCAGCGTCTCTCGTCACCCGGGTGGTCCGGTGACAGGCGGGCTCCGCTGATCTGGAAAGGGTTAAGCCGACGGGTGTGAGGAAGTCGAGTGAATGCTTTGCAGACGCCGACATTGTCAAAAGACACGCCCGGAGGGGTCTGAAGTAGCGGCTGGGATAGAGGTTCCGTTACTTCGCAGAATCTTAGCGAAAACACTTTCTGGCGGGCTACCAGCGAGGCGTGGGAATGACTTGTGTACCCAGGCAGTTGTGGCGGGAAAATTCCCGCGCTTTCTGCAAAATAGTAACTGTGATTGGCTTGCTCAGGGCATAGCTCCGTGACGTAGCAAAATCAGCGCAGAAATTGGCGCCAAGAATCTCCATTGGTGGAATGGTAGTGCTCCGGCAATGGAGTGGAATTTTCCGCCGGTTTTCGAGTTGCTGATGGAACGTTTAACCACGGCCTCTGTCGTGGGGGCGGGAATGTTGTGTGTTCGGCCTGTACGGGTGCTCTAGGTAGTCGGCTCTCGCCTGTCGGTCGAGGACGTCGAAGCAACCAGCCATCGCCTCCGGTATGCCAGATCGTGTTCTGGCAGTTAAGAAGACAGTTTGGTAATGTATGTCCGCAGCACCGGCAGATAGGGATTTTCCTAGGTGATAATCAGAGCTCAGCAGAGCGCGCCTGTTCGTCTTTTTCTAACTTTGTTCTGTCTTGAGTAGCAGCAATTAATGTTGGGTTAGCTGTGTGTCCCTCTTAAGATTTGAGTGGCAAGGAATTGGCTCCACATTCCACTTCGTCTTAAACCTCACAATCTAGTTTAGGGACAACTTCACCTTCACAGCGTTTGTTTGAGTATCCAATTTGAGCCAATTTGATGTATTATAAATGTTTCATGTGGTTTTGTTTATTATTTTGTGTTTAGTCTTAATAAATCATATTGTTATTTTGGACAGAACTTTCATTCTGTTAATCGGTAGAGCAACCCTATCATTCCTCACTATGTTAATGAAACCTTCGTTTATTTAACTTATTTATCAAATTAAATTATTGCAGGTGCCAAACTCTCTTCTACTCCACTGGTAGGGTTGATTAGAGTCAGTTCGCATATTTTTTTAATCCTTGTGCAACAGCAAAAGTCGGAGTTAGAATAGGGGGGGGGGGGGGCCTTAGAGCATCATTTACATATGTAGATTCTAGAAGAATTTAGTGTTAAATACATTGCTAGCCCCGGCACCTCGCAAGTTCTGTGTTCTTGTGTAACTAACAGTAATCGATCCGCTCTGTCCTGTGAGCCCAGATATCAGACACTGTAATAAAATCCAGCCTTCTCTTCCCTCTATAATTTATGGCAGTACCTTTCCTTGTCTAAGCTGACAGTTCTGTGTGTCTTTGTCAAACTATTTATAGTGGCAGTTATCTACCCTGGCAGGGATCCAGTGGATGACCAACAACTATGTGTATATTATGTCATAAATACACTGACGGGAAAAGTCGTAACGCCATAAAGCAGTTGTACGACATAAACGAAAGTTGGTAGGTAGGTGCGTTTCTACTTCCGAAAGATGATGTCTCTTCAAAATTCGCACCGGTCGCATCAAAGTGGCGCTAGTAGCGCCACTACCAAGTTACAAATCAGGTTTGCTTTAAATACACGCTGTAACGGTCGTGAGCGTTAGTTACCTTTGGGATTGGACATGGTGATCTGGTGCTAGTAAAGAATGCCTTTAAGGCGACAAAGACGCCATTATCATCACCTCACTGAGTTTGAAAGAGGTCGTGTAATAGGCCTACGAGAAGCTGGATGTTCCTTCTGCGTTATTGCGGAAAGACTAGGCACGAATGTAGCCACTGCTCATGACAGTTGCCAGCGGTTGTCACGAGAACATACGGTCGGAATATGACCGGAAACCGGACAGCCACATGGCGTTATCGTGAGGAAAGACCATCGTGTTCGGCGTATGGCTCTGGCACGTCGTACTGCACCTGCAGTAGCAATTTGGGCAGCGGTTGAAACCACAGTGCGACAACGAATTATTATAAATCGGTTACTTCAAGAACAGCTCAGAGCCAGACGCCCTGTAGTGTGCATTCCACTGACCCCAATCCACCGCCATTTGTGACTTCAGTGGCGTCAAGCGAGAACTCATTGGAGGGCAGGGTGGAGATCTGTTATGTTTTCTGATGGAAGCCGGTTCTGCTTCGGTGCCAGTAGTGGCCATGTGATGGTTAGAAGAAGGCCAGTATAGGGGGCCTGTAACCAAATTATCCGCACACTAAACCGACTGGATCTGTACGTGGAGTTCTGGTGTTGGGTGTCATTTCGTATGACACCAGGTTCACTCTCGAGGTTTTTCCCCGCGTCCTGATTGCAAATTTGTACCACAGTCTGGTGATTCGACCTGTTGTGCTGCCATTCATGAACAGCATTCCAGGGAGTGTTTTCTAACAGGATAACGCTCGCCCATATACCGCTGTTGTAACCGAACGTGCTCTACAGAGTGTCGACTTCTTGTCCTGGCCTGCTCGACCATCAGATATGTTTCCAATCGAGCACATATGGAACATCATCGAAAGACAACTCCAGCGTCATCCATAAACAGCATTAACCGTTTCTGTATCGACCGACCAAGTGCAACAGGCATGGTACTCCATCCCACAAACTGACATATGGGACCTGTACAACACAATTCAAGCACGTCTGCATGCTTGCATTCAACATTTTAATGCCAGAATGTCAAATTTGCAATGCCTTACCTCGCGCTTACATTAATCTGTGATCTTTCAACGTTAATCACTTAGTAGGTTACCTAGACAAAAGTATTACCGAAATTTTATTGTCGTACATTAATTTTTTTTGCTGCTGGAATTTTTTTCGCCAGTATATAACACGCGCTCTGTGTACTGATCATTCAATACGTGTCAGTGGAATGGAATACGAATTGTCAAGAGGAAGGAGTCAAATATAAGGTTCAAATCAAATTATAACGAGTACTTATTTTATTAATCTGTCATCCAGCTTTGAGTTAGGAAAGTGCGGGCTTAATAGGAATGTTAGATGTTGCGGACGAGCTTGTTACACAGTGATCACTATTTCACACCTTCGCTACGTGACATTACAGCTTCTGTATTCGGGACGGCATTTCACAAAGTGAAGTTCATCCGATCGGCGAGTAATCTTCGTTCATAGGAGCTGCTGTCTTACCTGGACCTTCCTATTGGACTAGTGAATTAAAACACAAACTAAATTTAAAACTTAACTTAGACACATCATTTCATTAATAATCAGGATAATGAAAAATATCGTAAGAGATAAATCAGCTCACACTAATTCCTCACAAGCTTCAGCAATGACTAATCGCATCTGATATCCATTCCCGGACATTTTTACCCCAAATAAGTTGTATTTTTTTAGTTTCGTAGGATTCCTATTCTTCCCCCATTTATTTAATGGTGTTTTAAACTGGTTAACAGGGACTGCCCTCATGGCTCGAGAGAGCCGGAAGATTCAGGTTATTGGATTCAGTCATGACTCCAGTATCATCACTCCAGTGAAACCGTCTAAGTTGTTGACCCTCACACAGCTGCAGCGTGTTCATCGATAAACGAAATGTATCACATCAATCGCAAACAGGACTCGTTCAATGACGGTAAAACTGCGGTCTGTCTTGTCTGGTGGCAAGCTGCCACAGGCGCTGTAACCACGTTCTTCATTCGATGCACGGCCGCGGATTTTCGTAACTGTGCCTCTCAGAATAGCATCCCACGGAAGAGATGAAGATCTGTTGTGCTGCTCGTTCGAAGCGCACCAGCCGCCACGTGTTCTTGGCTCTTTGTGCTCCACGCGCCATTAGTTAGGAATGAGGAAAGGATTTTCTACTGCATCAACCGAGCTGCTCTTCACAGAATGGCCGCCCACCACTCACGTGTGCGTCTACGACTAAAGCTATATTTAACGAGACTGCACTTCACGGAATGGGTATGCGCCGCTCATACAGCCATCTACTTTTACAACTGTATTCAACACGTGAGTATGAAGCATATTGCAATCTTAGTACTGTGTGAGAAGCATAAGACATTCAGCGATATCTGTATACAGTCGAAGCACAGCAGTCAACAGTTATTCGTATCGTTATGTCTTCTTTACTTTTCAGATTTGAATGTCGGCAGCAAGTTCCTACAAAACGAGGACAACTAAGTTTACGTTGGGGACCGGGGAAATCAGTCCCTTATGTACACTACTGGCCATTAAAATTGCTACACCAAGAAGAAATGCAGATGATAAACGGGTATTCATAGGACAAAGATATTGTACTAGAACTGACATGTGATTACATTTTCACGCAATTTGGGTGCATGGATCCTGAGAAATCAGTACCCAGAACAACCACCTCTGGCCGTAATAACGGCCTTGATGTGCCTGGGCATTGAGTCAAACAGAGCTTGGATGGCGTATACAGGTACAGCTGTCCAGTCAGCTTCAACACCATACCACAGTTCATCAAGTGTAGTGACTGGCGTATTGTGACGAGCCAGTTGCTCGGCTACCATTGACCAGACGTTTGCAATTGGTGAGAGATCTGGAGAATGTGCTGGGCAGGGCAGCAGTCGAACATTTCCTGTATCCAGAAAGGCCCGTACAGGACCTGCAACATGCGGTTGTGCATTATCCTGCTGAAATGTAGGGTTTCGCAGGGATCGAATGAAGGGTCGAGCCTCTGGTCGTAACACTTCTGAAATGTAACGTCCACTGTTCAACGTGCCGTCAATGCGAACAAGAGGTGACCGGGTGATACACCAGTATGGCGATGATGAATACACGCTTCCAATGTGCGTTCACCGAGATGTCGCCAAACACGAATGCGACCGTCATGGTGTTTTAAACAGAACCTGGATTCATCCGAAAAAATGACTTTTGCCATTCGTGCTCCCAGATTCATCGTTGAGTACACCACCGCAGGCGCTCGTGTCTGTGATGCAGCGTCAAGTGTAACAGCAGCCATAGTCTCCGAGCTGATAGTTCATACTGCTGCAAACGTCGTCGAACTGTTCGTGCAGATGGTTGTTATCTTGCAAACGTCTCCATCTGTTGACTCAGGGATCGAGACGTGGCTGCACGATCCGTTACAGCCATGCGGATAAGATGCCTGTCATCTCGACTGCTAGTGATACGAGGCCTTTGGGATCCAGCACGACGTTCCGTATTAGCCTCCTGAACCCACCGATTCCATATTCTGCTAACAGTCATTGGATCTCGACCAACGCGAGCAGCAATGTCGCGATACGATAAACCGCAATCGCGATAGGCTATAATCCGACCTTTATCGAAGTCGGAAACGTGATGGTACCCATTTCTCCTCCTTACACGAGGCATCACAACAACGTGTCACCAGGCAACGCCGGTCAACTGCTGTTTGTGTATGAGAAATCGGTTGGAAACTTTCCTCATGTCAGCACGTTGTAGGTGTCGCCACCGGCCCCAACCTTGTGTGAATGCTCTGAAAAGCTAATCGTTTGCAAATCACAGCATCTTCTTCCTGTCGGTTAAATTTCGCGTCTGTAACGCGTCATCTTCGTGGTGTAGCGACTTTAATGGCCAGTAGTGTAATTAATTGCAATCACTGGTGCATTACCTTCACGCTATTCAGCGCCGCTACAGAAAAGGTACAGAACGGTATATAGCAGGGGAGAGACCGGAGTCTATTCGCTTCCATCTGCCTGCGAGCCAGCTACTGCACTCTGTAACTTCCTGTCTTCCTGTTGTGGTGGCTGATTTCGAGCTGGTCTCATACAGTCGCCTTAATCACCTTGGCAGTGGCACTGAGTGTTGCTGTAGTCGAGATGGCACAAGATCCCTGACAGCTCGTAGCTCTGTTGCCGGCTTTCATCTGAGAAGCGCCAATGGCTCAGGCGACAACAGTAGCGGTCTATGGAGCAGTGAAAACACTGATACGGTGCCCTAGAGATGTTTACAAAATCGCATTACGGTATTGGTTGAGGTATGCCCTCGAAGCTGCCGCACCCCGCCCGCTGCAGCTGTCAGGGAACAACTTACGCCAACTCAGTTATACGTCCTCCACAAACTGAGCTATTCGTTGGGAACGTAACTGAATTCTGACTTCTCGGTAACTGATTAGTGTCGAAATAGTGGTTCGGCCATATGCACGAAGCTATTTAGCAGACACAGTTTCTTTCCTAAGTTATGTACAATTTTGGCTTCTAGTTCGTTCGATCTCTGAAAGTTAGACGGGGGGAAAAATTCTCTTTGCACATAACTGAAACTTCATGTCTGCAAATAAAGCACCAGATCTCCTGGTAAAGAAAGTAGGGAAACCCCCAGGGATGCCTGCAAATTGCGATAAACTAACGCTGAACATACAGAAACCAAACAGAATGAATTTCAGTTTGAAGAGGGAATATATAATACTGTTACTCTAAATACAGGTGATCATTCCAGGGATTGAAAAAAAAATTAGGAATGAATATCGATTTTCATTTGAAGAAGAAGAAGGAAGATTTTAGGGCTTAACGTACCGTTGACTTCGAGGTCATTAGAGACGGCGCACAAGCTCGAATTCGTTCAAGGATAACGAAGGAAATCAGCCGTGCCCTTTTAGAGGGACCATCCCGGCATCCCGGTATCTGGATGGCTGAACGAGGATTTGAATAGGCGTCTTCCGAAATGCGAGTCCACCGTGCTAACCACTACGCGACCTCGTACAGACTGAGGGATTCTTATTGCACCATCCGAGTAGAACTACCAATACAATATATGTATTTTAAAAAACACTATTCGTAGATTTTGCACTAATCATGGAACAAGAGCCAGACTTCACTTACACACACCGAGAAAAATTAAATACACACATAAAAGAAAGTTTTGCATCACCTCTGTTCCGAGAGTTCCGGAACCTGTACAGAAAATTGGAATAGAGATCAACATAAACATCATTTCCGCCCTTTTTATTGCTCATGAGAACCACACTTTGCATGTTGTACCACGATACAGCGAGACCTTCAGAGGTGGTGGTACAGATTGCTGTATGCACCGTTACCTCTGATACACAGTACCACGTCCTTTTGCATTGATGCATGCCAGTATTCGTCGTGGCATACTATCCACAAGTTCATCAAGGCACTGTTGGTCCAGAATGTCCCGCTCCTCAACGGCGAATCGGCGTTTCAGGGATCCAAAATTTTCTCAGTACAGGAAGCCTACAAGTAGTCACAAGTGAATTCTCGAATGGTTCAAATGGCTCTGAGAACTATGGGACTTAACTGCTGAGGTCATCAGTCCCCTAGAACTTAGGACTACTTAAACCTGACTAACCTAAGGACATCACACACATCCATGCCCGAGGCTGGATTCGAACCTGCGACCGCAGCGGTCGCGCGGCTCCAGCCTGTAGCGCCTAGAACCGCTCGGCCACTCCGGCCGGCACAAGTGAACTCTCGTGTGTGGGTGTGAAATTATGGTTAGTTATTTTCTTTACCTATGTGAGTGATGTAGTTTAGTGAAGGTGAACGTGCTCCACAGGAAGCGCCTCATATTAGAGCAATAGAGCCTTTAGCTAGCTTCACAGGGTCTTAAATGAAATAGATAGATGTAAACCTGTACACTTTCATTGTCACTGAAACTAAATTCTTCTGGATCTTTCGGCCGCGTCATATTTCTTGTAAACGATCGATGTTTCGACCCCTCTGCTGGGACCTTCAGCTTGTGGTTACCACTGTTAACTGAACACTGGCAGAAACCAGTGTCGCGTTCTGTTATAAAGGGGAGTTTTCCCGCGCTTCTGCTGGAGAACTGATTGGAACTTCTAAGAACACATGTACTCGTAACGTAATTTCAATAGAGAATACGGCTATAGGCTTCCGGCATCGTGGCTCCCCGCCATTAAGGAACTGAATACGCGGCCGCGGCGTGCGAGCAATACAAATAACGCCCTGGAGGCCACCTTTGCGGACAGTAACATTTCGGATAAACATTCCCTTTATCTTGCTCTGCTCTTTTCGCTTCTACCCAATGATGATGGCCCTTCAACAACAGCAGGTGGAGTTTTAACCAGTAACTCTTCTCCAGCATAAGTGCGGGAAAAATCCGTTTTTAACCAATGTCAATGGTAAGCCAATGGTAATTGCAAGCGATTTAGCCAATAATCCCTCTCTTCGGCATTAGCGCAGGAATACTTCCCTTACTACCCAATGACGATGACCCACTAGTATTAACCACAACAGTTCTACCCAATAATGCCACTTCTCCAGCACAAGCAAATGAAAAGTCCCCTTTTTAGAGGACGCGTCACTGGTCTCTGACAGTGTTCAGTAAACAGTGAACACCGCAAGATCATGAAGAGCATCGCAGCAGAGGTGTCGAAACTTTAGAAATAGACATACTTGACGGTTTGTAACTGAAGCGAGTAAATTGCATATCTTGTTTTTCCGAAAAATTTAAAAGCGGTGTTTTTGCGTGACTTTTGACCTGTTGGATTAGAATGGTAGCTTTGTTTTTCTTCATGCAGATTATTGGTATGAGTTGTTAGCAAGCAACTGGAAGAGGTTTAGGGTATTTTTTTCCATCCAGTTTAAATGCAGCTATACAGGACTTTAATAATTGATTAATCGCTACCTCGGAGGACAAAGGAATAATGGTGACCGTTATTAAGATTATTTTGTAAATGTAGCAGTGCAGAAAGGTAATTTTGATACGCCATCACGAGTAGTGTCCTTTTGAAGCGTCACAAAAACAGTGCGAGAGAAGCTATTGTCTTGTACAAATCGTTTTATTGCTGCTCAAATTATTCGTCTGTAAAACTGATACGGTTTTCCATGACTTCGAACCAATTCCAGTCAGATTTTTTCGACTCTGCTTGTGGTACCTCAAGATCGTCTCACTGGAAGGGCTCATCAGCTTCCTGGGTTGACTGAAATCCTTCTGTTTGACATGAGGAAGCAATAATAAGTCGTTAGCCGTCAAATCAGGCAATGAGATGATTTTCTCAGTCAAATAATCAATTACTCCACATTCTACGTGATAGAATGGGTTGTCATAATGAATAACGATGCGACGCTTGCGACCTTTTCTTTTAAAATGGCTCTGAGCACTATGGGACTTAACTTCTGAGGTCATCAGTCCCCTAGAACTTAGAACTACTTAAACCTAACTAACCTAAGGACATCACACACATCCATGCCCGAAGCAGGATTCGAACCTGCGATCGTAGCGGTCGCGCGGCTCCAGACTGAAGCGCCTAGAACCGCTCGGCCATTCCGGCCCGCTTTTCTTTTAAATTTCATCGATGGCTTGTAGCAAACAAATTGTTGTACACCATTTAGCATTAACTGTTGTCCTAACTTTTCAAACAATGGTTGTGGTAAGCCCAATGTAACAATTAGAACAAGGGTTCATATTCCGGGAATGATTCGCGAACGAACTGCTTTAGTTGGTTTCATTGCATACGGAACCCCCAAACCGTCGATTGCTGCTTCTTTTCCGGCATATACAAATGTGTCGCTCTTTTCGTCTCCTGTTACGACGTTGTAAACAAATTTTGCGATTCCTTGGATGAATTTTTTGAGATTTTGCTTATAAGACTTTTTTTATTTCTTTTTGGAAATGTGGAAGCGAAAGTACTGCATCTTCCGTATGTCTCATGACACCTGTAACTCACGATACATCACATGCCGAACTTTTTGAATCGTGTTGGGCACGGCATCGAACATTTTTTTGCAATAACAATCGCTTTTAATCGACCTTCATGAAATCCTTGACGGAAGAATTACTACGACGAAATCCCGGAAATCAATTTTCAACCGTCTTCTCTGAAGGTGACTGATTATCATAGCGTTGACTAATCCGATTCGAAGGATTGTTGCTGAGTCAGGCCTTTACGAAAAACGTAAAAATGTGACGAAAACCTTCACGTGAAACTTCGATTTTTTTTCCAAAACAGTTCCTTTAAATGTTCGCTGTTAACAACCCGCTCGGCCAACTGCTGAGGTGCCGTCGCTATAATAATAGCAGACAAATCTTGAAACAGTAGTAATGTCATAGTAATATCTTGATAGCCCCATGTAGAGGTCGTTCTAAAAAGTGACGCCTGGTACACATCTCCTCGTTGATCCTCGGAGGAGTACGTAACGTCACGTAGTGTGTGGCGCGCGCCAGAAGAGCGTGGATTCCAGGCACGGCGAATGAGCGTGACGTACCACGGAAGCTCTGGGAACGGGACATAGGAACGTGACAGTGTTAACAGCGTCACACTGCGCACCTGTCCCATTGTTAGCCACAGTCGAACCGCTTCCCACTGTTTCTGGTTGTTCAAAGGAGTCACTGCTAATAAGTATGATTTCTGGTAAGGAACAGAAGTTCTGTATCGTGTGTCGAAATTTGTAACACGGTCCTGACCACTTGCAGTAGCACTGTTGTGAGACACTGGTTGTGCTGCCAAGACTGACAAATATGATTGTTTTTCTTTTCAGCTATTTCATTCCGACGTTCGGAGATGACAAGATCAGATTTAAAAGTTGCTATGCGACTCTGCTAGTTACGTTATTGCGGGCCGTTAAAATGAATACACAAAAAGATCGCATGCAACAAATGTCAAGCGTGGCATCAAGTGTACTACATGCTTGGACATGCAAATGATTAGGATTTCAGAGCAGCTTTACAAACCACCGGGTGGTTATACCTAAAGTCGAAATATTCGTTTTGATTCAATGTGGGCTGTAATTATCCAATGGCAACAAAACTTACTACGTATGCTAATGTGTTAATGCGGAACCGACTTACGCTGGAAAAAAATTAGTCCCAACTTTGGCGAACAGGTGCATATCAGCACTGGGAATGCAAGAAAGACGTACAGAAATGTTTCAGTACATAATGGATTAGGAACGTGAAGTAGGCAGAAGAGGTCAAACAAGTGAGACAGGCATAATGTTGATTTTACTGTTAACCGCCGGTTGCACAATATGTTCAATATGAACATTGGAGACGTCGAATAGATGTTGTATCCTTAAAACGTCGTGATGAACATGTGCTCGCAGCAGTTTCGGTGGAATCTGAGCAACATGTTCTTGTGTACTGGCCCTCAGATCAGATAGAGACCGTGTCCCAGACAAACGCGTTCTTTTAGATAACCCAGAGCTAAAAGTCGGATGGATTCATATCGGGTGAACTTGCAGGCCCATACACCTGGAAAAATTCTGGAGAAAGACGTTCGTGGAAGGTTGCATTAAGCAGATCTTTCACTGGGCGAGCGACATGAGGGGGTGCGCCGTCTTGCTATGAGATCAGTGGTTCCCACACAGCCGCGCTCTTCCAAAGAGGGAATCAAATCACATACAGTACAGAAAGGTCTCGATAAGGTGCAGGCGCCACGGTACACCTTCCAGGCGGTATGTGTGTATTCTCTTTAAAGAAGAAAAGATCAAGAATATAGGTGCTTGTGAATCCAGACCATACAGCCACACACGGCGAGTGAAGTGACTCTTTGAGTACAATACACGGTTTAACGGTACCCAAATTCGGCAGTTCTGTATATTCACTCCACCCTGTAGTGTAAAATGAGCCTCGTCACTCCATAGAATAATGCCCGGTCACAAGTCATCAACTTCGACCCGTGCCAGAAATCGAAGAGCAGATTCAAAACGTTGCTGCAACGCCTGGATCTTGCGCGTGTAAGAATGTTCTCGATAGCCATACTGTTGACTCACTTTATGGCTTGTAAAATGACAGCGCGGATGTCATGCCTTCATACAAGCAGCATACACGACGAATTTGCATCTGATGGCCGAAATTGTAACTAAGTTTTTTTCTGTCGCAAATCAGTTCCTCATTAATGCATTAGCATATCTACCAAGTTTCACTGCTATTCGATAATTTACAGCCAACACTGGACCCCCGTGAGTAAGTGAATTTCAATTATAACTACCCGGTATAGGTATATGAAGATGGCATCTGTTCTTTCGGGCATGTCGACAGCTTAGGGTCTTGATTTAATTATCATTTCATTCTAAGAGAGCTGCATGGTCACCGAAAGGCTAACCGGCCATTGACCTTCTTCTGTGCTGGAGGCACGCGCATTGCCCGAACTCTTACGGGACTCGGTAAGATTGTCTGCAGCGAGTAATGAGTGTAATGGGCAGGGGCACTACGAATGTAGTGTGTGGACATTAAGTTGGGAATGTGGGTCTCACGGGGAGCGTGCAAGGGATCAGTCCCTGCAGGCGCACTATCCTCTGTGCCCTCGGTAGCTCAGATGGATAGTGCGTCTGCCGTGTAAGCATGAGTCCCGGCTTCGAGTCCCGGTCGGGGTCCACATTTTCAACTGTCCCCGTCGATGTATATCAACGCCTGTCGACAGCTTAGGGTCTTGATTTAATTATCATTTCACCCGGTATAAGGGTGTGACGCTATCTGCATCAGGTACATAAGAACAGGTTGCGCAAAAGGTTCCTTATTCGGAGATCGCTCTTGGATGTTAGTTCTCTGTCAGAAGGTCGCGTTATGCCTGATGTAAGAAGAACCAGTATGTACCAGCACGTGTCGGGATTCGCCAGCGGCAGGGCAGTGTCCTACCGAGACTACTTGGCCACTGGTCGCGATACCACGCCCGTGATGCGGATATGAAATCGATGGGTTCAGGACGGTCGTATTCAATGGCAAGCTGGATCTCGGTGCACCCAGGCGACTAGCGCACGAGAGAACAGAAGTGGTGGTGGTGATGGTGTGTATAGGGCGGTCAACAGCGAGATCAACAGCGCCTGTACTGAACTGATGGGAGACACACGTGGTTTTTTTTTTTTTTGCGGCAAGTATGCAACAGATGGTAAAATATAAAATGTAATCCTCAGCCACCCTGGAACACCCTCATTCACTCACACTTGCAAACAGAACACCAAAATATGTACGCTTCAAGACAGTTTGCGATTAAAATACACAGACAAAGATAACTAAACAACAAATCTGTGCACATCCTTGCAGAACGTAAAGCTGACTTGCTTGGTTTATCAGGTTGGGCCTAGAACATAGGTTTAAAACGAAAGCTATCTTACTTGCTCACGGAAGACTTATTACTACTCAGTTCAGAGAATCTCTTCCACCCGTAATAATAAACAGCACAGAAAAAATCATTTCTTCTCTGTAAAAGTTGGATATGATTATCAAATATCACTTACACTGGGCTGAACACACAACTGCAATCTTTAAAAAGATATCAATATCACTTCATTCAATATAGAAATATAAAAGATTTTCTTTAGAGCTTAAAAAGAAACTCGTAGAGTCACTAACCTTCCCCATCTTTGATTATGGTGACCCTACCCTCCAAGTGCTGTCGCCATACATTCGTGGCGTACACTAATTCGACCACATGACTCCTGCCTGTGAACAATTATATGGATACGTGCCGATAAGCGTGTGTTTGCTGTATTGTCTTGTCAATCATTGCACTCCTTGCCGGCCGCTGGTGGCCGAGCGGATCTAGGCGCTTCAGCTACGGTCGCAGGTTCGAATCCTGCCTCGAGCATGGATGTGTGTGATGTCCTTAGGTTAGTTAGGTTTAAGTAGTTCCAAGTTCTAGGGGACTGATGACCTCAGATGTTAAGTCCCACAGTGCTCAGAGCCATTTGAACCATTTTGAGAAACCTTATTCGGAACAATATTTCTCAAAATATTAGAGAAATTAAAATCATTTTAAACTTCAAAAGGCAGCTAGTGAACTATCTTCTACCGCAATACTTATTTTTTCCGCAGATCTTATAACTTCAGCCCCCCGCCCCCCACCGCCACTTTTCCCTCCCCTTGTCTTCTTTCATAGCAGCCATTTTTACTTTCCTTTTAAACTTCTCCTCTTTCATTATCCCCTTCACTTCCTCGACTACCAAACAAGGCTTCAAAACAGTGCTAAACTAAACAATATCATTCCTAATGACACAATTTTATTATTATTAATATTATTATTATCATTATTATTATTATTATCATTAATAATATTATTGTACATTATTACCTGTCATGAAGAACACGTCATTATTATTGAATTTATCATGTAATAACTAATCATTATCACTCTTCATTCCTCCATTATTTTATCATCATTATTAGTGTTGCCATTATTATTATTGTTATTGCCAATTATTATTTCAATTAACAACGCAAATTATTATTCTTATGTAATATTTTTCTGTGTGTCTTCCTGGTCAAATGTAAGAGAGGACCTTAAGGCCGTAATCTGGTCAGCCTAAATAAGCAATAAATAATAAATAAATAAAATGCTGTAACGGTGAACTGCGCCTGGTCGATCAACGAAAATAAAAAATGAGGCAGCCACCCTGTAAACACGTTAAAATCTTCTGCCTAAGACACTACAGAGAAGACTAGGTACCACACAGATTATTAAATCACGGACCATATCCGATTCATCAGCAGAGGGCAGCTCAAGTGAAGTTGGTTTCAGCCCTCATCGCTTCGTACAAAATGCATTCTGTTAAAATTAGGTGCAGACACCTGTTACACATGTAGACCCGTACACCACGAGCACTGCATACTGGTGGTTCCTCCGGAGGAGGAATCCAAGCGTCAGAGGACAGCGCCGTATCTGGATATGCATTAATAGTAACTCCTCCCGCCGCAGCGTCTGGAAGGTGCAACGCCACGGCCGTGTCGTTGGTTCCACTGGCCGTAGCAGGTTGTATCCTCAGTCGTAACAGCTGCTCCTCCCACAGACGCATAGCCGTCTGCCTCAACAGCGACTTAACTGCGTGTACTGGGGCAACACATTCAGAAATCATATTTTCCTAGCAGGCATTCTTAGCTGCGTCATCTTCTGCTTCATAACCTGTGCGCTGGTACCCAGCAAAATGACACCTACTTGCCCCGCTTCCGTAACTGGAAAAGGGTGGTGTGGATCAGCTGAAGATATTTTTCTGCTGGATACGTGTGATGGACAGCCTGAAGGGCAGTTAGGAGGACGGTGCAGATGAGGTATTTGGCAGCATGAAGACACCCCACGTGCTCCAGTGCCGCAAGTTCGCAGGTACTTCAGGGCAGACGTATTGTTCGCTCAGCCTTGCAGGATCGTACAGCTACGTCAGGAACCATGAGTCAGAAATTGATTTATTTACAGCAGGGCAAATAAACGCACGGACAACGCGACGACGTCTGGAGCAACGAGCACTGCCAGCTTTGCGATCGTTATTGTGGCATAGAGCTGAAGCAGCATAAAATGACGTAGCACTGGGGGGGGGGGGGGGGGGTTGTCGAAGCTCAGCTGGGTCAGAACCCATAGATGCTGCCAGAGGTCGTAGCTCTGTGTACTAACTAAAAAACTAAACTCCGCTCGAACAGGCCATGAAGGCCCAACGGTACAGACCGGCCGCCGTGTCATCCTCAGCCATTGACAGTTGATGGTTGGAGTGCTGACCCCAAAGTTTTCAGTCTGCATAACTAGTTATGTTGGCTACTGATGTGTTATATATAGGTATCGTGTCAACCCCTTCAGCACCAACTACACCCTGAAGATGGCGCACTGAAGGGCCAAAGCTGGTAGCTACAAAATAAATAAAATCGTAAGGACGGTTGTGGTGTTTCATTTTCTCACAATAGTAAACGGCCGATGTCCCCATGACCTCCTGTAAAAAGAATGGACATACGAAAACATCCACGTACTAGCCCAGCCCAACAGTGCTTAACTTTGGTGATCTGACAGGAACCAGTGTTACCAATGCGTCAAGGCCATTGGCCTGTGTACTACATTTCGCATCCTGCATACCCCTACATCACCTACATAAAATTTTGTTATTCGATTTCCTTCCTCGTTTGAAATTTTAATGGCCTGCAGTGTAGCTAAAGAGCTTTATAGGAGTAACTAAAGTGCTGAAAAACGCAAATTTTTAACACCTTAGTTTGTTTTAGGAGTGCATTTAGGGACTCTCCGAGGTACTTCACTTATACCTAAGCCAGGATATACAGGGTGGTTATACGAGGTGCATTCAAGTTCTAAGGCCTCCGATTTTTTCTCTCCGGACTGGAAAGAGATAGAAACATGCGCATTGTTTTAAAATGAGGCCGCATTCATTGTCAATAAGTCCCAGAGATGGCAGCACCGTACGGCAGATGGAATTTTACCGCCAGCGGCGAGAATGAGAACTGTTTTAAATACTTAAAATGGCGACTTTTTCCTTACTTGAACAGCGTGCAATCATTCGTTTTCTGAATTTGCGTGGTGTGAAACCAATTGAAATTCATCGACAGTTGAAGGAGACAAGTGGTGATGGAGTTATGGATGTGTCAAAAGTGCGTTCGTGGGTGCGAAAGTTTAATGAAGGCAGAACATCGTGTGACAACAAACCGAAACAACCTCGGGCTCGCACAAGCCGATCTGACAACATGATTGAGAAAGTGGAGAGAATTGTTTTGGGGGATCGCCGAATGACTGTTGAACAGATCGCCTGCATGACGACCTGAAAATGCGAAAAGTGTCATCCAGGTGGGTGCTATGAATGCTGACGGATGACCACATGGCTGCCCGTGTGGCATGTTGCCAAGCAATGTTGACGCGCAACGACAGCATGAATGGGACTTTCTTTTCGTCGGTTGTGACAATGGATGAGACGTGGATGCCATTTTTCAATCCAGAAACAAAGCGCGAGTCAGCTCAATGGAAGCACACAGATTCACGGCCACCAAAAAAATTTTGGGTAACCGCCAGTGCTGAAAAAATGATGGTGTCCATGTTCTGGGACAGCGAGGGCGTAATCCCTACCCATTGCATTCCAAAGGGCATTACGGTAACAGGTGCATCCTACGAAAATGTTTTGAAGAACAAATTCCTTCCTGCACTGCAACAAAAACGACCGGGAAGGGCTGCGCGTGTGCTGTTTCACCAAGACAACGCACCCGCACATCGAGCTAACGTTACGCAACAGTTTCTTCGTAATAACAACTTTGAAGTGATTCCTCATGCTCCCTACTCACCTGAACTGGCTCCTAGTGATTTTTGGCTTTTTCCAACAATGAAAGACAATCTCCGTGGCCGCACATTCACCAGCCTTGGTGCTATTGCCTCAGCGATTTTCCAGTGGTCAAAACAGACTCCTAAAGAAGCCTTCGCCGCTGCCATGGAATCATGGCGTCAGCGTTGTGAAAAATGTGTACGTCTGCAGGGTGATTACGTCGAGAAGTAACGCCAGTTTCATCGATTTCGGGTGAGTAGTTAATTAGAAAAAAAATCGGAGGCCTTAGAACTTGAATGCACCTCGTAATGAAAATGCAGCTACTCATAGGGCTCCGTATGGGCTGTAATTGCCGTGTGGCAGCGAAACTTGGTAGATATTCTAGTGCGTTACTGCGGAACCAATTTACACTGGAAAAACATTAGTTCCAAATTTGGCTACCAGGTGCAAATCTGGAGCTGTGAATGCAAGAAAGATGTGTAGAAGTGTTGCCATATGTAATAGATTAGGAATGGGACGTGGGCAGAAAAGGTCAAACAAGTGAGAAAGGTGTAATGTTGAATTAATTATTAACCATCACTTGCTCAGTTTGTTCAGTATGAGCACTGGAAACGTCACTGAGATGCTGCATCCGTAAAACGACGTGTCCACATCAGCTCGCAGTAATTACGGCAGAATCTGAGCAACGTGTTACTGTATACTGCCTTTCAGATCTGGCAGAGACCGAACATGTCCCTAGTAAAAGTCATATGGATTCAGATTGGGTGGCCTTGCAGGCCATGCATCTGGAAAACCTCTGGAGATAACACGTCCCTGGAAGGCTGCATTAAAAGCAGACCTTTCACTGGGTGAGCGACATTACCTGTTTCCCCATCGTTCATGAAAACAGTGCTTTCCAAAGCGGGCATCACATGATGTACAAGGATGTTAATACTCCAAGGAACGCCTGACAGGCCCTCTGGGCGTATTGTCTTCAAAGAAGAACGGACTGAGAATAAGGTATCTGTGAATTTACATCACACTGCCAAATAAGGCAAATGCATTGGCTCTTCGTACACAAGACATGGTTTAACAATAACCCGAATTCGGAAGTTCTGTGTATTCACAGCACCCTGTAATTCAAAATGTTCCTCGTCACTCCACAGACCAAATGTCATCAACTTCGATCCATGCCAGAAACCGAAGAGCCAATTCAGAACACTGGTGCAGATCATGATGTTTCAATTGTAACACTGTCTGCATCTTGTACGGGTAGTAGTGCAAAACAGACCGCAAAATTTTCCTACTGTTGACCATGGGATGGGTAGTTGTCGAGACACTGCACGAGCACGCGGGGAACGTACTGTTATGGTCAGCTACAGCAACGGCAACAGCAACCTCGTCAATAACTTCCACCGGGATAGAACGCCATTCTCTTCCGGGTGCCACATACAGCTCACCCGTCTTTTCGAATTTCATTACCATCTTTTACAAACCATTTAATGCCATCGGGTCTTTCCCCAGACCTGTCAGTCGGCGATACTCTCTGAATGCAGGGCTGTAATTGCTGCCGTTCACATAAAACAGTTTCAGTAACAGTGCACAGTCTCTCTTATCGATAGCCATACTGTTCACTTACATTATAACTTTTCAAATGACATAGTGGATGTCATACAGTCATATTAACAACGTACAGCCTCAACTTTGCACTTAGTGGCCACATTTGGAACTAATGTTTTATCGGAGTGGAAATCAGTTCCGTGTTAAAGCATTGGCATATCTACCAAGTTCCGCTGCCATCCGATAATTACAGCCCATCCTGCATCTCCGCGAGTAGCTGCAGTTTAATTATAACTTTCCGGTATCTCTGTAGCAAGAGATGGTGCACTGAAAGAAATGAAGGTCATGAAGTGGATGCAAAAAAAAAAAAAAAAGGCTGCGAGAAACAACATATTCTCTGATACAACGTAGCTGCATTTCCTACACAAGTCTGATTTTTGGTTACATGTTTTTACGGAAGCTACTGTTTCGGCTATAGTCCTTGTGTGCGTTCTCGCTTCCCGCGCCCAGGTTCCCGGGTTCGATTCCCGGCGGGGTCAGGGATTTTCTCTGCCTCGTGATGACTGGGTGTTGTGTGACGTCCTTCGGATAGTTACGTTTAAGTAGTTCTAAGTTCTAGGGGACTGGTGACCATAGATGTTAAGTCCCATGGTGCTCAGAGCCATTTGAACCATTTTGAACCTTGTGTGCTGGTGCAGGCCGGCCGAAGTGGCCGTGCGGTTAAAGGCGCTGCAGTCTGGAACCGCAAGACCGCTACGGTCGCAGGTTCGAATCCTGCCTCGGGCATGGATGTTTGTGATGTCCTTAGGTTGGTTAGGTTTAACTAGTTCTAAGTTCTAGGGGACTAATGACCTCAGCAGTTGAGTCCCATAGTGCTCAGAGCCATTTGAACCATTTGCTGGTGCAGCAGGAAGCAGCCCACCGGATAGGTTTCCAGGGGTTGGAACCGGCGCGCACCGCATACTGTTGGCCGCTGAGGTGTCACCTCAGAGCCGCTAGCTATCTGCTGTCAACAAGCACAACACGGTCCACGGCTACGATAAGGCTGTTGCCCAAAGTCTCCTCTGTCCCTCGCTACACGAACGGCGACGATACTGTTGTGGCGCATCAGCCAGTGTAAGCGACGGACTTGTTGACACAGCGTGAATGGTGCCCTGTCGACACTGACATCTCACAGTTTGCTATTTCATAGTTTTATCCTTGGCTGTGGAGTACAATGCGTTAGCTCTGTACCACTTGTTATGTGAATGTGACTACATTCCGAAATAATTTGTAAACGGTTCAGGATACAGCACTCTGCAAAATGGTTCAAATGGCTCTGAGCACTACGGGACTTAACTTCTGAGGTCATCAGTCCTCTAGAACTTAGAACTACTTAAACCTAACTAACCTAAGGACATCACACACATCCATACCCGAGGCAGGATTCGAACCTGCGACCGTGGCGGTCGCGCGGCTCCAGACTGTAGCGCCTAGAACCGCCCGGCCACTCCGGCCGGCAGCACTCTGCAAATTAACTCTTTAAGTCACAGGAGTTGTATCAAGCGTGACAATAATAACATGGTAGTATGTATCCTTTTGGAACAGTAATTACTAAAACTGCTCAATTTCTTGTGTATTCCTGAGTCCACATTTGCAACCAGTCAGATTCACGACTTCCATGAAAAGCTTCTTCAAGCACAGGATAACAGTCTATCCTATCTGGCGCATCTCTATTAGACATTTCACACACTTGTGCACTTAATACTGTATTACCCAGACTACCATCGGTTACTATAATAGTATTTGGAACTGTATAGCAGCTACCTCATCTCCATCAGAGGCTCTTCGAGATTCTGAATCTTATGCGTTGCCTTCTTCAACCGCTTCCCAACAGTTCATTCCATTACTTGGCAGAACATTTGCCATTGAAATGGTCCGAAAGAACAGACGTCATCCATTAATACATTCATAGCGGTAGCCTATTTCAATCGCAGATGATGTTCTGCCAGGAAACGGAATGAAATGTTGGGAAGAGGTTGAAGAAAGAACAGACACCGCGCATTCGTATAATTGATTCGCCACGTTGGGCAACAACCCACAATCGTCAGTGCGGATGCACATTTCCTTCGATCTCCTGAGGGCATCTAAAAATTTGGAAGCATCGAGGGTATGGACGGGACCGCGGATAGGTGGTGCTAGGTGGGAATGTAGGTCGGCCGGGGAGCCAGCCGAGACAGTCCGCGGCTTTGCGATAAACACCGTGTCCGGATGGCGCAACTGCCTAGTAAACAGGCGATCCTGGGTTCGAGTCCCGTCGGTGGTAATTCCGCTTTAAGTCTCTATGCAGCTGATATCAATAGTTGCCTCCCTTTCCTTTCCTTTCCTTTACTTTCCTTTCCTTTCCTTTCCTTTCTCCCCACTGCTACTTGAAGTTACGTAATACACGTCAATATTGTCACTCTCATAGATCTGAAAGATATATTTAGGAATATGTGTATGATCACTCTAACTATAGAAAACAAAGTGAGTGACTAATATCCCTGTAATATTCAACTTTGTGTTGAGATTGTTTTCGTCAAGTTGCATGTTGTTATTGTGGTCTTCAGTCCTGAGACTGGTTTGATGCAGCTCTCCATGCTACTCTATCCTGTGCAAGCTTCTTCATCTCCCAGTACCTACTGCAACCTACATCCTTCTGAATCTGTTTAGTGTATTCATCTCTCGGTCTCCCTCTACGATTTTTACCCTCCACGCTGCCCTCCAATACTAAATTGGTGATCCCTTGATGCCTCAGAACATGTCCTACCAACCGATCCCTTCTTCTAGTCAAGTTGTGCCACAAACTTCTCTTCTCCCCAATCCTATTCAATACCTCCTCATTAGTTACGCGATCTGCCCACCTTATCTTCAGCATTCTTCTGTAGCACCACATTTCGAAATCTTCTATTCTCTTCTTGTTCAAACTAGTTATCGTCCATGTTTCACTTCCATACATGGCTACACTCCATACAAATACTTTCAGAAACGACTTCCTGACACTTAAATCTATACTCGATGTTAACAAATTTCTCTTCTTCAGAAACGCTTTCCTTGCCATTGCCAGTCTACATTTTATATCCTCTCTACTTCGACCATCATCAGTTATTTTACTCCCTAAATAGCAAAACTCCTTTACTACTTTAAGTGTCATGTTTTGTAATCATTCTACAGATGCAGTGTCGGCGGAAGTAATTTGTATTATCTCAGTAGCTTACATCTACGCGATAATTTTTGAAACAATATTATCTGCAATCTTCACTTGTCATTAAAAGAAGCATTTCACAACATATATTCAGCAAAATTGGACGTAACTAGGAAATGAATTCACAACAACGTATTTGCTCACACGTACGATGTAGATGAAAACGAGGTCTAAATATACTCTCAAACGACTCCCGTATTTATTTATGGTTTCTAATGTAGGAAAAGTTGTCATTGGAGTTGCCGCAGTGGTAACACCGGTTCCCGTCAGATCAACGAAGTTAAGTACTGTCGGACATGGTTAGTACTTGAACGGATGACCGTCCTGGTCTGCGCCGTTGGAAAGCGGGGTGCATTCAGGTAGACTAATTGAGGAGCTACTACGCTGAGAATCAGCGACTTCGGTCACGAAAACTGACAACGGCCGAGAGAGCGGTGTGCCCACCACATGCCCCGCTATATCAGCATCCAGTGGTGACGCCTATCGGATGAGGATGACACGGCGGTCGGTTGGCACCGTTGGGCCTTCAGAGGCCTCATTAGACACAGTTATGAAGTGGGAATACTTGCTGAGAATTGAACTTACCGTCGTTTGTACCAGAAGATATTAGAAGAATCAATTCATAAATGATAAATGGCTGAGCACAAAACCAGCTCTGGAGAATAGAGCCTCAAAAGCCATCGCTAAGCATTAATACCATTACTCGCTTGTCCGTCGATATCTCAAACCAACCAGCATAGAAACATAAAAATGGGGTCGATACTTATCAGAGAAAATGCTGTGAATATATTAATAGCGCCGGCCTGGGTGGCCGAGCGGTTCTAGGCGCTGCAGTCTGGAACCACACGACCGCTACGGTCACAGGTTCGAATCCTGCCTCGCGTATGGATGTGTTTGATGTCCTTAGGTTAGTTATGTTTAAGTAGTTCTAAGTTCTAGGGGACTGATGACCTCAGAAGTTTAGTCCCATAGTGCTCAGAGCCATATTAATACCAATACAATCGACTGTTTGTACTAAATAAAGTAATAAACAGAATTTAAGACCAGAAGTATCTACATTTGCCGATGTCACAGAGTTAACGGCCATAAACTGATGGAAACTTGCCCGTCTGTGAGGCGATACGAAGCAGAATAGACGTTGTGTTCAGAAGTAGAAAATGAGCATATGAGACGGCTTCCAGTAATCACAGCAGCAGACTGTGGTCTGCGAGTGACAAGCTCAACGGAAAAAAATATTAGTGACGTACTTAAAGGAGCACAGTGGTCTCTTTGAAGCACTGCAAATGACTCGTGGCTGCCAGCCTGGGCACGCATTTCGATCTGACGCTACTTGGGAGGCTTGCGTGTCAGTTTCGCTGCTTATTTAAGCAGCGCCTCACTTGCCCTCAGGAGGCTGAGTGCACGCCACTCCAGGCCTTTCCATCACAGAAAACTGTGAGGCTATTTGTGGCAATCGAAAACGGGACCTCCGTATCACTAGCCAATAACACTAAAGACTGGAGCGAAGCGCACTAGACGCTGCGGTTCAAAATGGCTCTGAGCACTATGGGACTTACCATCCGAGGTCATCAGTCCCCTAGACTTAGAACTACTTAAACCTAAATAACATCACACAAATCCATGTCCGAGGCAGGATTCGAACCTGCGACCGTAGCAGCCGTGCGGGTCCGGACTTAGGCGCCTAGAACAGCTCAGCCACAGCGGCCAGCAGACGCTGTGGAAACGGTACTAGGTGATCATATGACCTTCCAGCGCCGGCAGTGAAATGGTGGGTCTCTGCCAGTCGGCTGTATGGAATGAGCCCAGTAAAGGGGATCGCCGTGAAGCCGTGACGAAATGGCGGATAGAAACTACCGAGTTTGGACGTGGTTTTGCCCATACCATCAATCTACACCTACGCGATTACACTGCTATTCATAATAAAGTGCCTGTCAGAGAGTTCAATGAACCACCTTCATGCTGTCTCTCTACCGTTCCATTCTCGAACGGCTCGCGGGAAAAACGAGTATTTAAATTTTTCTGTGTGACCCTTGATTTCTCTTATTTTGTCGACACGATCATTTTTCCCTATGCAAGTGGGTGCCAACAGAACGTTTTCACAATCGGAGGAGAAACTGGTGATTGAAATTTCATGAGAAGATCCCGTCGCAACGAAAAACACCTTTATTTTAATGGTCGCCACTCCCCGTATCATATCTGTGGCACTATCGCCCCTATTTCGCGATAATACAAAACGAGATGCCCTTCTTTGAACTTTTTCGATGTCATCCGTCAGTCCCAACTGATGCTTATCGTACACCGTACAGCAATACTCCAGGATGAGGCGGACACGAGTGGTGTAAGCAGTCTCTTTAGTAGATCTATTCCACCCTCTAAATGTTCTGCCAATGAATCGCAGTCTTTGGTTTGCTCAACCTACAACATTATCTATGTGATCGTTCCAATTTAGATTATTTGTAATGGTAATCCCTAAGTATTTAGTTGAATTTACAGCCTTCAGATTTGTGTGACTTACCGCTTAATCGAAATTTAGCGGATTTCTTTTAGTACTCATGTGAATAACTTACTTTTCTTTATTCAGGACCAACTGCCACTTTTCGCACCATACAGATATCTTATCTAAATCATTTTGCAATTCATTTTGGCCATCTGATGACTTTATATGACGGTAAATGACAGTGTTAGCATTTTGTTGGGTTGGGGGTTGTTTGGGGAAGGAGACCAGACAGCGACGTCATGGGTCTTATTGGATTAGGCAAAGAAGGGGAAGGAAGTCGGCCGTGCCCTTTCAAAGGAACCATCCCGGCATTTGCCTGGAGTGATTGAGGGAAATCACCGAAAACCTAAATCAGGATGGCCGGACGCGGGATTGAACCGTCGTCCTCCCGAATGCGAGTCCAGTGTCTAACTATTGCGCCCCCTCGCTCGGTAAATTAGCATTTTGTCCCCTGAGGGTGCTTGGTTATTTATTCTATTAACGGGAGCAGTTACCCTGAGTGGAATACACCAAAAGCGAACTGTTATGTCTGACATCAGTCTTTATCCCCAGTGAGAGATACTGTCAAGGGTAAGTGTTACCTAGATATATTTTCGTTGCGGATGTTAAATTGTAACACATTTATTTTAGACTCTCCTCATGCCTAGGACACCTAGTAACACATAACATTGAAGTGCGTTACTGGCTAAACGATTAACGTCCACACTGTTAGATTCGTCCTCTTCAACATCGTCCACGACAACATCGTTTCTTCGCAGTTTCTAGGTGAGTACTTTCGGGAAGACGTTGAAGATCGTGTAATGTATGCCTACTGACATGATGCTCAGCAAATGTCAACCACCATGTATATTTATGATTAATTCTGTTGCTCCAAGCAGAATGTCTGCTGCGATGATTGTATGTGACAAGTTAAAACTTTTAAGTTGTCACATAAGCCCACCATAACTTATGCTCAGCTTAGATTAAAAATGTTAGTCATAAACAACAACCTCAAAGCTATGGATAAGTCAAAGTTGAGGTTTAACGTCATGAGAGACGAAGTACAAACATAGACTTGCCTGCGGTGGGGAAGGAAATCGGCAGTGTGCTTTCGTAAAAACTACCCCGGAATTTGCTTTAATCGTTAATTCTGGATGGTCGAATGTAAATTTGAATGCAGTTCATTACGAATGAGAGTACAGTGTCATTTACCTTGATCTGTGGCGTGGTTAAAGAGGCAAACCTGCTATCATTCATGTCATAAAAATACCTGACAGGGAAAGTGCATTGGGGATATGATTCGCAACGATAACATAGGCTCATTTGTGGGTAAAGCAAATGGCAGGCTTAGATTTATTTATTCGATGTTTGGAAACTACAGTTCGTCCACGAAATACATTGCTTAAAACATTTGTACGATCTACAACGGAATATCTGTTTGTGCGGCAACCATACCAGATTGTATTAATAGCAGCGGCAGGACCACTACCCATTCCGACAGACCCCTGAACAAGTACTGCAAAAAATTATAGTCAACGTTAACCTAAGTCCTTACCAAAAAAGATGGAAGCTTCCGAGAGCGTATAGTCTGATGTACTCGTATATTAAGCAGCCGGGACGGAATAGATGACGTCTGGATGGTTTGTTGGTTGAGTCAGGGGATGGGACCAAACAGCGAGGTCACCGGTCCCATCGGATTAGGGAAGGAAGTCGGCCGTGACATTTCACACGAACCATCATGGTATTTACCTGAAGCGATTTAGGGAAGTCACGGAAAACCTAAATCAGGATGACCAGACGCGGGTTTGAATTGCCGTCCTCCCGAATGTGAGTCCACTGTGTTAACCACTGCGCCACCTCGCTCGGTTGACATCTCGAGCGGAGAGTCATAGATATAAAGAGTGAATGATTTACTTGATCATGATCAGCAGGAAAATAGTCTGACATTTTGTTACACTAGATATGGAAGAAGAGCCATCTTTTGACGAATAATTATACGCGACGTGGAAAGACGAAATCTGCAGTACTTTTCACTCAAAAGCAAATAATTTAATCATAATATGTTTCACGTTTGGTCGTAAGGGTGTATGACCTATTACAGTATACGGTCCTGTTCTTCACTTTATCGATTATGATAAGAAAAGTAAAGAAGTATTCGTGAATGCAAAAAAATAACAGCACTGTGAAACGGCAGGTTATCACGTTCTTTTATTGTCGAGATGCAGCGGTGGTTAAGACACTGCTATTTGGGAGGAGAGGGGCTAAAATCTTGATCTGGTTTTTTTTCCTTTAGTCCGTTCAGGCAAACGGCGGTATCGATCTTTCAAAAAGCAACGATCCGGTCTGCTCGCAACAGATGCAGGCAGTTCGTCAGCGCCGCTCTGCGCCGTCGCGACGGCAGCGTTACGACCTCTTCTGTGGAGTTATCGGCAGCTGTCGCCACTTGTTGTCGGCGGTACGTAACATCTGTGACTGGTACATCGCCATTACACGGAAACAGAATGTTTTGAAGAGGACTGCTAACAGAGACTCTGCTTATGTCGCTACTTTTCACGTCGTGACGCGTGAACGGAGAAGGTACCAAGAGATCGGTACACATGAGGGCAGTCACGGAATTAAGCCCCGGAAAGCGAAAACAGTGGAAATTTTTTTTTTCGGCTGTGCATAGCTATAAACTGCAGGTCAGTAAATTGTGGAAATGCTTATGATTTCTGACTTCTACCCCAAGCCTCACACGACGATCACTTAAATCACAACGACCGCGTGATCGCACGCCTAACAGCTCAGAAATTAGGTAGCCGACTGCGAAATTTTTGCATCTACTGCCAAAAGTGACAGTCTCTTCTTCGCCTCAACTTCAAATAAAAATACATGAAAATTCGGAGTAATGTAGTGCAAATGCAGTATCAGCCTAAATGGGTAAAAGTGCTCACTATTCATCAAAATAAAAAAGAACAAAATAATTATTACAAAACAATACGGTCGCGAGTCCACTATGGAAAATTACTCTGCGTAGCTACGAGCATTTTGTTATTCCAGTTACGGGACTCATAATTTAGAGGAACACAAAGATTAACTATTACGAAAATGCGTAGCGAGTACAAGGTGATAACCTTCCTATTTACGGAAAAATGTCCCAACAAATAGAAAAGTGTTTGAATAAATATAAGGTTAGATGTGATTTCCAAGTTAACAACACTCAAACTCCGTGTAAAACATAGTTTGAGTAAAGATTCTGATAAATTTCACGGTTCTGGGGTTTACACGATCGTTTGTAGTAGTTGTTACAAATTTTACATCGGTCAAACTGGCCGTTCTTTCAAAATTAGATTCAGGGAGCATTTGCAGGCACACAACAAAACTGCATTGGGAATGCATTTGGCAGAAACCGGCCACACCCTAGGCAGTATCTAGAGTTGTATGCGTATTCTACACAGGACAGAGCAGGGTCGCGGACTTGACGTGTAGGAGATTTACAAAGCGAAAAAGCATGAACTCACTAGGGTGCTCAATAGACAAAGCGATTTTATGCCCAACGCCTACTTTGCTTTGTTTGATAACATACTACGATTACCAAATACTTCCTCTTTTTTTTTTTTTTTTTCCTTTATTGTGATTTCATGCCCCTGCCCCATATGGGCAGGGGAGGGCTGTCAGCAGCACAATTCGCCGCTCTTCAGCCGAGTGACAACTAAAACAAGAATAAAATAATACATACATAAGGAGGTAAAAAAAGGGGAACATAAAACAGAGTAAGGGGAGAAAATGGAGGTAAAAATACACTGACATGTAGACGTTCATTGGGGACAGTTAAAAAAGTCACCAGAAAGTTAAAAAAACACAGTTGGCGATTCTTAAAACACAGAGAAGACACTGGATGCGCATGCACAGGTTAAAAGTTGGCCACAGTATTAAAAACACTCCGAAACAACACACTTAAAACCCACTGGGAGCACACACGACGAAGAATAAAACTACCAGGCGGGACCTGCCGAGGGAAAGGTCAGAGAGGATGGAAAAGGAGGGGAGAGCATGGGGCAGCTGGGGAAGCGGCGGGATGAAGAGAGGAGGGGCAACCGTGGGTTCACGAAGAGGCAGGAGACACATGGGGCGGGAGAGAAAAAGGGAAGACAGGGCAGGAGGGAGCGCAGAGACACTGAAAGAAGGCACAAGAGATGGACGGGGAGTAGGAGGGGAAATCCGCTCAGAAGGAGGGAGGGGGAGGAGAGGGAGCCCTGAGGAGGAGGCAGGAAGAGGGGGTTAGAGTTGGTAGGAAGGGTAGATGTCAGGGCGAAGCTCATCATCCGGAAGTGGTAGACGGTGGAAGTTGTGTTGGGAAAGGAGATGGAGGGTGTGGAGATGGAGAGAGGGAGGGACACAACGGTAAAGGCGCGGCAACTGGTTGGGAGTGGAGAGGAAGGGAGACACCAGGGGGTGAGGGGGATCAAGGCGGCGGACAATATATAGTGTGCGGATGTGTTCAAGGAAAAGGAGAAGGTGGGGGAAGGGGATGAGGTCATAGAGGATGCGCGTGGGGGACGGAAGGCGGATGCGGAAGGCGAGGCGGAGTGCATGGCGTTCGAGGATTTGGAGGGCTTTATAGAACCGGGGAGGGGCGGAAATCCAAGCGATGCTGGCATAACAAAGGATGGGGCGGATCATGGATTTGTAGGTGTGAAGGATGGTGGAAGGACGCAGACCCCACGTCCGGCCGGACAGGAGTTTCAGGAGGCGGAGGCGGTTGTGAGCTTTGTTTTGGATGGTAAGGAGATGGGGAGTCCAGGTGAGGTGGCGGTCGAGTGTGAGGCCAAGGTATTTGAGGGTAGGAGTGAGGTGGATAGGATGGCCGTAAATGGTGAGGTAGAAATCATGGAGGCGGAAGGAGCGGGTGGTGCGGCCTATGATGATCGCCTGGGTCTTGGAGGGATTAACACGGAGGAACCACTGGTTGCACCAAGTGGTGAATTGGTCAAGGTGGGTTTGGAGGGTACGTTGGGACCGTTGAAGGGTAGGATAAAGGGCTAGGTAGGCGGTGTCATCAGCGAACTGGAGAAGATGAACAGGAGGGGGAGGTTTGGGCATATCAGCAGTGTACAGGAGATAGAGGAGAGGGGAAAGGACAGAACCTTGGGGCACGCCGGCAGAGGGGTAGAAAGTACGGGAGTTGGAATTGTGGATAGTCAAATAGGAGGGACGATGGGAGAGGAAGGAAGCAACGAGATGGCTCTGAGCACTATGGGACTCAACTGCCGAGGTCATTAGTCCCCTAGAACTTAGAACTAGTTAAACCTAACTAACCTAAGGACATCACAAACATCCATGCCCGAGGCAGGATTCGAACCTGCGACCGTAGCGGTCTTGCGGTTCCAGACTGCAGCGCCTTTAACCGCACGGCCACTTCGGCCGGCCGCAACGAGATGGACGAAGTTGATGGGGAGAGCATAGGTCTGTAGTTTGAAAAGGAGCCCAGGATGCCAGACACGGTCATAGGCGTTCTGGAGATCAAGGGAAACAAAGATAGCAGAGCGACGGGAGTTAAGTTGGAGGGAAAGAAGATGGGTAAGGTTAAGGAGCTGGTCGTCAGCAGAGAAGGAAGGCCGGAAGCCACATTGGGTAAGAGGAAGGAGGCGGTGCTGGTTAAGGTGGCGGTGGATACGGCGAGAGAGGATGGCCTCAAAGACCTTACTGAACACGGAGGTGAGGCAGATGGGACGATAGGAAGAGGTAGCAGAGGGGGGTTTGTTAGGCTTAGGGAACAGCAGGACACGGGAAGTCTTCCACAGGTCAGGGTAAAATCCAGTGGAGAGGAGGACATTGTACAGCGTAGCAAGGACAGACAGGAAGGATGGAGGGGATTCCTTGAGGTGACGGTAGGTGACGCCATCATGACCAGGGGCGGTGTTTTGTTTGGAGCGGAGGACGAGTGTGATGTCTTGCATGGTGATGGGAGTGTTGATGTCGGAGGGGGGTAGCCGATCCAAGTACTGAAAGCTAGGGGCGAGCGGAGGGACAGAGGTGTCAGTGCGGTCCAGGACAGTGGGGAAGAGGGAGTAATCAAAATGGGGATCGTCAGGAATGGAGAAGACCTCGGACAGGTGGGAAGCAAAATGGTTAGCCTTACTGAGGTTGTCAGGAAAGGGTCGATCGTCATGGAGGATGGGGTAATGCGGGGTGGGATGGCTACCAGTAAGGTGGTGGAAGGCTGACCAGTGCTTGGAGGAGTTGACAGGGAGGGTGGAGTTGAGGCGTGTGCATGTCTGACGCCAGTCCCGGCGTTTCTTTGCTGTAAGGAGGTTCCGGATATGTCGCTGTAATTGCCGGTGGCGGGTGAGAGTATCCCAGTCACGAGTGCGGAGGAAGGAGCGGTAGAGCCTGCGGGATTCACGCAGAAGAAGGACGGCCTGTGGAGGAAGCGTAGGGCGGTGAGGGTGGATGAGTTTGGTAGGGACATGAGCCTCCACAGCGTCAGTGATGGTCTTCTGAAGGAAGGAAGAGGCATGGGTGACGTCATCAGGGTGGTGGAAAGTGAGGGGGTGGCTTTCAACCTGTAAGGCAATGGATTCCCGGTAGGCATCCCAATTGGCACGGTGGTAGTCATGGACAGATTTTGGAGGGGCAGGTGGGCAGGTGGCTGCAGTGGCAGGACGGGTAGAGGAGATGGTGAGAAGGACAGGGAGATGGTCACTACCGACGGGATCGAGGACATCAACGGCAATGCGACCAAGGAGGTTGGGGGAAGCGAGGATAACATCGGGGGTGGAGTTACTTTCAGGACGGGTGTGCTGTGGTCACCATGGAGGGTGGCAAGGAACTGATGCCACCGCCAAAGGGTGGCAGGGTCACGGCTGTGGATGTTGAGGTCAGTGGCGATCACATAGGTGGAGAAGGTGCGGTCAACATGGGAAATGAAGTCAAAGGGGAGAGGAGCTGCGGGGCGAATATAGATAGTGGCACAGGTGACGGTGAGGGAGGGAAAAAAGAGGCTGAGGAGAAGGTGTTCGGTTGGGTCATTGAGGAGGGGTTGTGGCCGGACAAGGAGATGCCAGAGGTGGCCGATAGCGACTCCGCCTCGAGCTAGGGGAAGGGGATTGTCAGTGCGGTGAAGGAGATAAGGGGAGATGCGGACCACATGGTGGGGTTGGAGGAAGGTTTCATTAAGGATGAAGGAGTCAACCTGGTGCTGGGAGAGGGTATGCATGAAGAGGTATTTGTTTGCAGGGAGGGAGCGAATGTTGAGGTAGAGGAGACGATACTGTTGACGAGCCATGGGGTTGGGTGTGGGAAGGGTGTGGGAAGGGGAGAGAGGGGCTTAAACGAGGGTGTCTAGGCGGGTGAAGGTAAAGTGGGCCTGGTTGTGGGAGTACGTGGCGTAGGTGTTTAAGTGGAAAATAGAGCGGGCAGCGAGGGAAATCTGCTGGAGTGTGTGGAGGCGCTGGAAGGGGTGGATGTTCTGCAGGATGACGGTGAGGAACCGGATGATGTCTTCTGCTGTAGGGGGAGGGCGGAGGGAATTGTTAGGGTGGATAGGTTGGTCAATTGGGCGAACAGGGACAGTGAGTTCAGGGTTGGTGGGAGGGGGCTTGGCTTTGCATTTGGAGGAATAGGTGGGGTGAGGTTCATTGCAGGTGTTGCAGGATGGGGGGAGGCGAGGTTGGGACACTGTTTGAGGAAGTGGGAGGCTTTACAATGGGGGCAGGTGGGTGGGTTCTTGCAGTTTTGGGTGAGGTGGTCATTGTACAGAAGACAACGCTGGCAGCGGTAATACTGAGGAGGGGAACGGGACGGGTCAACAGGGTGGCGGCGGTTGAAAATCAGCGCTCCCTGCGTGAGGAGGTGGTCGATGGAGGAGGCGGACTCTGTAAAGATATGCATGAGGAAAGTAGGGCCAGAGGAGTTGTAAATACGGTGGGCAGAGCGGACTTCCAGGGAGGGGTGGGCATTCAGTTCCGCCAACACCTCAGCCTCCGTGACCACAGGGCTGAGTTTTGTGATGACGGCAGTGAGGGTTGGCGGACGACGAGGCGGTTGGGGTTGACGAGGAGAGGAGGATGTAAGGAATGGGGTGAGGGATGCGTGGGGCCCAAAGGTGATGCGGGGAAGGCGCCGGAGGAGATCAGTATGGAAGGACGGAGAGGGAGACTTGATGAGGACAGAGTCTCTGCAAGGGATAAGTTGGGTGATGGGTGCACTGGGGATGTACTTCCAGATTTCAAGGGTGAGGGTGCGGGCATCCAGGAATTTCGTATCAGGGTTGGCTAGGACAAAGGTATACAGGGAGGGGGCTGGAGAGGAGGGAGGTGGGGTGGTATCCATAGTGGGGTCAGTGGGAGGTGGGGCGGGCAGTGGCTTTTTGGAGGAAGGAGTAGAGGAGAGGTCGCCACTGGGCCGTTTGGAAGATTTTTTGGCGGGTGTTGCCTGGGAGGAGGGATGAGGGACTGGATGGATGGGTAGGTGGTGGGAGGCAGGGCCCTCCTGTGAGGCAGGAGCACCGGATGAGAGGGTAGGGCGCTCTGTGGCGGCGACTGTGGCGCGGCGGGCGGAGACTCTGGCAGGGGAAGCAGCGGTAGTTGCAGGGGGGAGAGGGGGAAAGTCGTCTTGGCGGGCGACAGGAGGGGGAGGGGGGTTGGGAGCAGGGACAGAGGCAGGAGCGGGAGAAGCAGCAGGGGCAGTAGCAGGGGTAGGAGCAGGAGTGACGTACAGGTGGAGATACATCGATGGAGAGGAGATAGATGGGGAGGATACTGTGAGTAGGGGAGGTGCATGAGACGGGTGAATCCCAGAGGAAGCACTCCATGACGTTACAGTGGGGGCAGGTGAAGGAGAGGTGTAGATGATGGTGGTAGTTGGGGCGTCCATGATCGCAGGCGGCAGCGAACACCGAGAGACGGCGGCAGCGGCGAGCACCGAGAGACGGCGGCAGACGAAGCGGCGAGCACCAAGAGACGGCGACAGCGGCGGCTGCGCCGGCGGCGGCGGCGGCGGCTGAAGAAGCGGCGACCAGGTGGCGGCGGCGGCGGAAGAAGCGGCGACCAGGTGGCGGCGGCAGAAGAGGAAGCGGCGAGCACCGACAGACGGCGACCAAGCGGCGGCGGCGGCGGCGGCAAGCACCGGGCGGCGGCGAACAGACGACGACGGCGGCGGCGGCGGCGGCGGCGGCGGCGGCGGCGGGCAGCAGTGACGGCGTGCAGACGGGCAACAACTCGACAAGCACGGTTGGGGCTCTTCCACGTCGAAGATACACCCTGAGAGTAGCCCAGGCAGTGCGAGTCCTCGATGAGGAAGTGAGGGAATCCAACCCTCGAAATGAATACTTCCTCTTTTTTTTTTTTTTTTCCTTTATTGTAATTTTCAGCACCTCATACAAGGCGGGCTGGCAGCAGCTTAATACGCCGCTCTTCAGCCGTATGGGGTACAATAATATGAGATAGGTGACACAGAAAATACAAAAAATGGCGGGCAAAGAAAGTAGTTACAAAAAAAACAAAAAAACAAGAAGCCGTTCACGTTGGACGAAAAAACACTAACACTTGTTGACACGGGGCACAAAACACGGAGAGCTGCGACGGCACATGTGAACAGTGGAGTTGTAACTGCACGAAACACAAAACGAAGCACACACACTAGACACTGACGACGATGATCTCCGGCGCGCGAATGTTCACCATGCGTGTGCGAGTCCGGGGACCTGCCAAGAGAGGAGGAGGAGGAAGGGGAGTGGGAGAGGGAGAGGAGAGAGCGGAGATGCCACGGGCAGGGGAGAAAGGGGCGAGGGAGGAAGGGGGAGGGGAAGCCCGGGGGGAAGAGTGGTGGAGGGAGGGGATGGGGGAAAAGGAAAGAGAAAGGGAGGGAAGGGAAGAGAAGGGAGGGAGGGAGGGTGCCTAAAGGAAAGGACACCGGAAGTGGGTGGTGGGGCAGGGTCAAAGTTGATAGGAGGGGTAGAGGGAGGGGAGGAGGACATCATCAGGGAGGGGGAGCTGGCGGAAGCCACCTTGGGAGAGAGTAAGGAGGGTGGAGAGATGGAGACCGGGCGGGACGTGGGAATACAGGCGCGGCAGCGGGCGGGGATGGGAGAGGATTGGGGAGACGAGCGGGTGAGGAGGATCAAATTTACGGGAGGTGTACAGGATCCGTATCCTTTCAAGGAAAAGGAGGAGGTGGGGGAAGGGGATGAGATCATACAGGATCCGCGTGGGGGAGGGGAGACGGATGCGATAGGCGAGGCGGAGAGCATGGCGTTCAAGGATTTGGAGGGATTTATAAAAGGTAGGGGGGGGCGGAGATCCAGGCTGGATGGGCATAACAAAGGATAGGGCGGATGAGGGATTTATAGGTGTGGAGGATTGTGTAAGGGTCCAGACCCCACGTACGGCCGGAAAGGAGCTTGAGGAGACGGAGTCGGGAACGTGCCTTGGCTTGGATTGTATGGAGATGGGGAGTCCAGGAGAGGCGACGGTCGAGGGTGACGCCAAGGTACGTAAGGGTGGGAGTGAGGGCGATGGGACGGCCATAGACGGTGAGATAGAAATCAAGGAGGCGGAAGGAAGGGGTGGTTTTGCCTACAATGATCGCCTGGGTTTTCGAAGGATTGACCTTGAGCAACCACTGGTTACACCAAGCGGTGAATCGGTCAAGATGGGATTGGAGAAGGTGTTGGGAGCGTTGCAGGGTGGGGGCAAGGGCGAGGAAGGCGGTGTCATCGGCAAACTGGAGGAGGTGGACGGGGGGCGACGGCGGCGGCATGTCCGCCGTGTACAAAAGGTACAGAAGGGGGGAGAGGACGGAGCCTTGGGGCACACCGGCGGAGGGGAAAAAGGTGTAGGAATCTGTGTTATGGATGGTGACATAGGAAGGACGGCGGGAGAGAAAGGAACCGATCAGATGGACGTAGTTAATGGGAAGGGCAAAGGTTTGGAGCTTGAAGAGGAGACCGGAATGCCAGACGCGGTCATAAGCGCGTTCGAGGTCAAGGGAGAGGAAGATTGCGGAGCGACGGGAATTAAGCTGTTCGGAAAGGAGATGAGTGAGGTGAAGGAGAAGATCGTCGGAAGAGAAGGATGGCCGAAAGCCACACTGGGTGACGGGAAGGAGGCGGTGCTGGCGGAGATGCTGGTGGATGCGGCGGGTGAGGATAGATTCCAGGACCTTGCTGAAGACCGAGGTAAGGCTGATGGGACGGTAGGAGGAGACGGCGGACGGCGGTTTGCCAGGTTTAAGGAACATGAGGATACGGGAGGTTTTCCACAGGTCGGGGTAGTAACCGGTGGACAGGACTACATTGTAGAGCCTGGCCAGGGTGGAGAGGAAAGAGACAGGAGCTTCACGAAGGTGACGGTAGGTTGCACGATCGTGACCAGGAGCGCTGTTGCGTTTTGTGCGGAGTGTATCAATGAGATCCTGTGTAGTGATAGGGGCATTGAGTTCCGTGTGTGTAATGTTGTCCAAGTACTGGAAACCAGGAGCGAGGGGAGGGACAGAGGGGTCAGTTCGATCGCGGATATCCGGGAAGAGGGAGTAATCGAACTGGGGATCGTCGGGGATGGAGAAGACATCGGAGAGGTAGGAGGCAAAGTGATTGGCCTTACTAAGGGTGTCAGGGAAGGGGTGATCATCGTGGAGAAGAGGATAGTAGGGGGAGGGTTTAGTTCCGGTAAGGCGACGGAAGGCCGACCAGAACTTGGACGAGTTGATTGGTAGGGTGGCATTTAAACGGGTGCATGTCTGTCGCCAGTCCCGGCGTTTCTTAGCCGCGAGCAAATTACGAACGTGTCGCTGGAGTTGCCGGTGGCGTCGTAGTGTGTCCGGGTCACGCGTGCGGAGGAAGGCACGGTAGAGACGACGGGATTCATGGAGGAGGAGAACGGCCTGTGGGGGTAAGGTAGGACGGTGGGGGTGGATGGCGACAGTAGGAACGTGGGCCTCCACGGCCTCAGACAAGGTCTGCTGGAGAAAGGAGGCGGCATGGGTGACATCGTCAGGGTGGTGGTAGGTGAGAGGGTGGCTATCGACCTGGGTGGAAAGGGTATCCCAGTAGGCATTCCAGTCGGCTCGGGAATAGTCGTGGACATACTTAGGGGGAGGGTCAGTACGAGGGTTGGGGCGAGGGCGACGACCGTCTGAAACGGTGAGGAGGACAGGGAGATGGTCGCTACCAATAGGCTCCAGGACATCCACCGTTATGCGGCCAAGGAGGTTGGGGGAGGAGAGGATAACATCAGGAGTGGAGTTGGATTCAGGACGGGTATGCCGGGGGATGGGGACGAGGTCACCTTGAAGGGTGGAGAGGAACCGATGCCATCGCCGTAACTGGGCAGCGGAACGACTATGGATGTTGAGGTCGGCGGCGATCACGTAGGAGGAAAAGGTACGATCGACGTGGGAGAGGAAGTCGAAGGGAATAGGAGCGTTGGGGCGGACATAGATGGTGGCGCAGATAACGGTAAGGCCGGGGAAGAAGAGACTAAGGATCAGGTGTTCGGTGGGGTCGGGAAGGAGAGGTTGGAGCCGAACGGGGATCTGGCGGTGGTGGCCAATGGCAACTCCGCCACGCGCAATCGGGAGGGGATTATCGGAGCGGTGGAGGAGGTAGGGCGAAGTGTGAATGGTGTGGTGGGGTTGGAGGAAGGTTTCATTAAGGAGGAAGGCATCCACGCGGTGGGTGGCAAGGGTGTGCAGGAAGAGGTTCCTGTTGGCGGGTAGGGAGCGGATGTTGTTGAAAAGGATACGTTGCTGTCGCGCCATGATAGGGATTTAGACGAGGGTGTCGAGGCGGGAGAAGGTGAAATGGGCCTGGTTGTTGGAGTAGGTGGCGTACATCTTGAGTTGGAAGATGGAACGGGCAGCAAGGGAGATCTGCTGGAGGGTGTGAGGGCGCTGAAAGGGATGAACATTCTGGAGGACGATGGTAAGGAACCTGATGATGTCCTCAGCGGTGGGGGGGGGGGGACGAAGGGAATTGCCAGGAGGGGTGGGGGCGTCCAGGGGACGGACAGGGACGGTGAGTTCGGGAGTGGTTGGAGGGGGTCGGGCTTTACACTTTTGGGAGTAGGTGGGATGGGGGAGATTGCAGGTATTGCAGGAAGGAGGGGATTGGAGGTTGGGGCACTGCCTGAGGAAGTGCACTTGCCGACAATGCGGGCAGGTGGGGGCCTCGCGGCACTCAGCTGTGGGGTGCGCGTTATAGCGTAGACACCTCTGGCAGCGCAGGGATTGAGGAGGGGAACGGGAGGGGTCGACCTTGTACCGCTGGTTAAAAAGGAGGGCACCCTCCTTCAGGAGACGGTCAATGGAGGGGGCATGCTAAGAAAAAACCCGCATAAGGCGGGTGGGGCCGGCAGCGTTATGTATGCGGCGAACCGCACGCACCTCCAAATGGGGATGCGCCTGGAGCTCCGCCAACACCTCCTCCTCCGTGATCACTGGACTAAGCCGAGTGATCACGGCGGTGAGAGTTGGCAGGCGACGCGGAGGTTGGGGTTGGCGGGAGGGAGCTGGTGAAGGAGCAGGGGTGAGAGAGGCATGAGGGCCAAAGCGGGTGACAGGGATGCGGGAAAGGAGGTAGGTGTGGAGGGTTGGGCTGGGGGAGGAGATGAGGACCGAATCTCGGCGAGGAGTGAGGAGGGAGATGGGGGCACCAGGACAATGCTGGCGAAGGAAGAGGGTGAGGTTCCGGGCTTCAAGGAGAGAGGGATCAGGACAGGAGAGGAGGTAGCGGTAGGAGGAAGGGGGAGAGGAGGAGGATGAGGGGGCAGGGACAGGCGAGGAGACTTCCATGGCATCATGGGTGGGGGAAGGAGGACGAGGCGCAGCCTTTTTGGAAGCAGAGGAAGCAGGAGTGCCACCGGGGCGCTTGACGGCGGCGGAGGAGGTGTGGGGGATGGGAACAACGGGAATGTGGCGGGGAGGGGCAGGTCCCGGGACCGGAGTCGGCGCCGGAGATGGTGACGGTGACGGTGAAGGCGAAGGCGACGGCGACGATGACGATGACGGTGGCAGTGGCGGCGGTGATGGCGAAGGTGACGGGGAGAGCTGGGCATGGACAGTGGCCCGACGGGCCACCACCCGAGCCGGAGCTGCAGTGACAGGCTGGGGGAGTGGGGGGAAGGGATCAGAACGAGAGGAGCGGGAGGAAGAAGCGGGAGAGGGGGCGACTAAGATAGAGGGTGAAGGGAGAGTGAGGAGAGGTGGAATGGAAGGAGGGGGGTGGGACTGGGCACAGCAAGTTATAGTGGTGGAGGCGGCGGAAGGGGAGGTATAGACAATGGCGGTGGTGGTAGTAGTGACAGTGGTGGTGGGGGCGGACATGACGGGAGAGAGAAACAAGAACGAACAGAACGAAGAGGAGAGGACAGAAACTGGGGACAGACAAAGACGAAGACGGACGGAGACGAAGACGGTCGTAGACCAGGGTCAGGACGGCGGCGATGGCGGCGACCAGGCGGCACCGGATGGCGGCGGCGGCGGGCACCGGCGGCGACGGCGGCGGCGGCGGCGGCGGGGGCGGCGAGCCCCGGCAGGCGGCGACGGCGGCGGCGGCGGCGAGGACCGGAAGGCGGCGACCAAGCGGCGGCGGCGGCGGCGGCGGCGGCGGCGGCGGCGGCAAGCAGACGACACGGCAGGGATCTTCCACGTCGAAGGCGCACCCTGAGAGTAGCCCAGGCAGTGAAACTCTTCGATGAAGAAGAGAGGGAATCCAACCCTCGAATGAATACTTCCTCCCGTATTTATACCTTATACCTAGCCTTACTTGACGATTTATATCGAGAACAGTAGGCATTTGCTTTACTTCCATGCATTAATCGCACTAATCCTGTAACTGATTATGACCTACCTACTCATTGAATGTATAACCAGACTATATAATTTTATTTATTGACTGTTAATATGTTGTTTCAAAGTTTTCTGTGGGAAACATATCACGTTGTATGTAATGTCCTCTAGTGGTTAAGTCCTTAAGATCGGTGCGTGCCTAAATAACATCCTGGCAGCTGACCCAACAGAGGGCGCTGATCATTGATCTGTCCTTTTTTTTCAGCTGTCATATAGATACTTTATATTTCATAGGCAATTTATAGGTTTCTACATGCAATGTAATACGTATTTTAATTGTTGACCGTAAATTCACCACAAAAAGGATCGGTCCTATTCTATTCATATATTTCCTTTCAGTAATTTTATATGGGTAACTGTATTCGTCTTTTAACGTATCACAATTGGTTTCTATGATAGTTATCAATTTTAAAAGTCTGCTACCTGTATTTTACATAATGTGTTTTTATCAGATTATGTTTTTTGCGTAAATGATGACTACATCTAAGCCGATAATAACGACATCTAGGGAGGATGTAGGCAAACAGATTTCTGGTAGCTACTGTACTTCAGTATCCAGTTGCAATAATGACTGTGTGGACGATGCGGCCTATTCTACACCCTATTTTAGATCTATATGACGATGCTATGCTGATTATATTTACATGTTTTGACGATGCCATTATGGCCTTATCACTTTAGGACATGGTGTAAAAAAGGTACGTTTTACCGTATTTTCTGTACATTTCCCTGGTTGTATGATAGTATATTGTGATACGTATTGCTGTATTATGTTTAAAGAAACACTGCTCACTAGGTGTATATATCTGTATATTATAGATCTGAGGATGGTCATTACGGACTGAGACCGGTCATCGTCTAAAGAATTCATATTGTGATCAAAGACCGGAATAAAAGACATTTGACAGTATTGGACCACTGTTTGTATACGCGACCATGTCGCAGTTGTGAAACCTTCCTATTTGAATTAGAATAAAGGTACTTTAAATTAAAGGCACACATTGCTGCCGAATTCTGCAGGAAGGCTCGTACTGTAATTTGGACCAAATTTCTATGACTGAAGTAACATATACACCAGAATAATGTGTATGATGTTGTAAGAGGTCCATGGTTAAGGAATTTGTTGCTAGCGCACTCGAGCAGATGTAATTTCGATGGATTGCTCACGCGCTGCCTGCGATATGTAAGCTATAAGAGAATCTGAGACCAAAGAGCAGTGTTGACGGCAGTAGGAACTGTGTGTCAGTAGCAGTAAGTAGTTGCTAGCGAGCAGTCTGGTCTGGTGTATAGTGTTGAAAATGAAATGGCTCTGAGCACTATGGGACTCAACTGCTGTGGTCATCAGTCCCCTAGAACTTAGAACTACTTAAACCTAACTAACCTAAGGACATCACACACATCCATGCCCGAGGCAGGATTCGAACCTGTGACCGTAGCAGTCGCACGGTTCCGGACGGCGCGCCTAGAACCGCGAGACCACCGCGGCCGGCGGTGTATAGTGTGTGTGGAGTTGGCTGGGCCGGTCGTGGCAGCGATGGCGGAGCCTGAGCATTATTGTATAAGGTAAAAGCAGCTTCACGTATATGTAGTATTGTTATCTCAAACCCATGTAAATGTTTTAAAAATGTCCTAATAATAATCTTTCTCATAAAAAGTAACTTTTAACAACCATTCATTTCAATTTAAAGAATTTACTAATTTCTCCAATCCATGATCATCATTATTGCAAATGAAAAATCAGTTGTTTCTTTTCATAAATGACAAATCTATCGGCCAGCATTGCACAGGGCTGTGCCAGAAAAATTTATTGTAAGAGCAGATATATATACGTTATCCGGTGACTTCATTGAGGTAAGAATTTTTCTTTTTTATTCAGAATGATCTTTCAGGGCCATGAAGCAGCACTGCTGACGTCCAAAATTTACCAGGTTAAATTCACAGTCAATTATTGAAAAGTTATAAGTGAGCGACAATTTAATTGAGAGGTTAGTTACATTGTATTATTACCAGGTTACTGAATTTATTTTTTTGTTGGGACGTTACACTGAATGTGAACGACATAATTATAATTTTTACTGTTGAGAAGTTTAGGAATTTTTCTGTTTTGAGGTTACACTAGATGTAAAGGAATTTTGTGGGGAGGTTACAATGTGAGGTCCGCCAGTTATGCAAAACACCGTTTTTTCCAAGTTCCCAAACATGTTTCAGCACCACTGTGCCATTATCAGTGGGTTTCCGGTTTATTTAATCTTTACACTTGGTGTGCATTATTTTTCAGGACCACTTGTGTATTATTTATTACAGGTAGCTTGTCATGTTTTCGTGTGGCAAGCCCTTTTATTCTCAGCATCACAGTGAGTTGTTGCGATGCACACGTAAATATAACACGTATTTTCACAAATAAGGTTGTAAAAGCACTTTGCACTTCACCAAAACACATTGTAATTGTGGTTAAATAAAACGGAGACCTACTGATGATGGGACAGTGGTGCTGAAACATGTTTGGGAACTTAGAAAAAAAGGTGTTTTGCATAACTGGCGGATCTTACATCCTACAATTCTAACTACAAACTCGGTAAACACAAGGAGCTGCAAATCCAAATGATGAATACCAGAAGTAATATTCGTCGCGACATAATAACTCTGGTTGGTACAAGTTTTCGCTGTCTAATCTAACCTAAGCTAATAGAACAGCTCTCTTGAATGACACACAAAACAGTTTCCATCTCAGAACGATAATTCACGTCCGAGTACTGAAAGCGTAGTCACAACGTCAATTCGCCGATCAATAAAGAAGTTAGAGACTATAAAAAAATTCGTGCGGTTTAATTATCAGAAAAATATTTAATTTAATGGCACTTTACACTTTTAAAATTTAAGACTGAATGTCTTTAACAGACATTTCATTTATTGACTCAGTTCAATGAGCATGAACATTACGTTTAAATTACTATTCATAATGGAAGAAGGTAAGTCTATTAATATTGCGAACGGTGTGCACTCGACCTCGTGTGGCCAACCGAGAAGCTGTGTGAGTGATAATTAGTGGTTCCAAGGCCTGGGAAGGAGCTACAGGGATTGGACAAAAATATGGCGACAAAGCGAGAATGCACGCTTGAACACAAATGCAGATGCTAGCCAAGCCTTGCACTTGTGCAACGTTGCCAATACGTTACAAATGTCAGTCGCGATCAGAGCAGTGTTCTATACAGCTGGGAATTCATTATTGCGGATTCCAGGGCTTTCGAACGTGGGCAAACTGTTGGTGCTCGTACAGTGGGTACTTGCGTAACCAAGGGAGCGGAAGTGTTTGGTGTTTCAAGAGATACCGTATCGAAGATTTATACTACCGCATACAAGGAAATCGGAAAAACGCCATCCGGTAAGTCACAACGCAGACGAAACTGTGCGTTGAGTGATCGTGAAGGACGCTCACTGAAGAGGATTGTGACGAAAAATGTGAGTACAGCAGCTGTAAAAGTCAATGCACAACTGAATGTCACCCTCGCGAACCCTGTCAGCACCAAAATAACACGCACGGAGCTCGATAAGCAACGAATTGCAGGGCCAGCTGTTACTTCCAAAACGACTCATAAGTGATGCAACTGCCCGTAACAAGGCCATAATACCTGGACGGTGGAGCAATGGAAAAATGTCATTTGGTCGGATGAGTCTGACTGAGTCTACGTCCCAAGAGTGAAACATGACGAGGGTTCGATGATGGTTTGGTCAGCCACGGACCCCACGGTTACCCCGCAAGATCGCATTACTGCAAAGGATCGTGTGACCTTTTGGCTAATCAGATCCATCCCATGGTGCAGTGTATGTTCCCCAACGCCGATGGTGTGTTCCAAGAAGACAGAGGCCCTTTCCCCACAGCTGGGACTGACCACCACGGTCCCCAGATCCCGTTATTATAGAGCCTTTGTAGTCGACTTTGTAGCGAAGGGCTTGTGACTGCTATCCACCTGCACTGCCGTTACCTGAACATGCGACTATTTTGCAGGAAGGATTGCGTAACATTCCCTTGAAAATTATACAGGACCAGACGACTAGAAGTTGTTTTGAATGCCAACCACTTTCCTGCCTCGTATCAGGCACGATAATGTGTCGTATTTTTGGTGTTTCCACATTTTTATTCACCTCCTGTAATGATGGACGGAAAAGTGGCGCGCTGACCTAAGCTCCTCCATACCACACCCGAATGGCGGCACTGGTAGAGGATGACAAGGCGACCGGTCGGTACTGAATGGTGTGGCAGGCCAAGTACGCGCGGCTTTAGTTTCACATTTATACGGATTATTTTAGTAATGTAATGACACTGGGATGTAGTTAGGAATAGGTACAGGGTCTTATTGCAGATGATAATGATATCAGGAAATAAGAGGCACTGACTACAAAAGTACTTTTGCAATAACACAACTGTATTTTTATTCGTTATTTATCATGGACTGGGACTGCAGTTTACGTACTAAACAGTCTAAATGCTGTTGCTTACAAATTATCAACTTCTTGATTATGGTGGCGTCGGATGATCATATTCACCAGTTCACACGGTTCCCCAGTCTACCTCTTCGGGTCTGCGCACACAGGGTGCGATAATTCTACCTGGACTTCTTCCAGACAGCACCCGGCTCGCAGCTGCCCACAGCGTGTCCAGTTCACAATTATTCCAGCGTGCCTCGCACTCACCGCGACGTGTCTCCAGCGCACTGCTTAAGAGGAAACAACGAAGGAGCCTCGGAGCAGGACTCTCGCAGTCTCTTTGTTGAGTTTCCAAGGAACTTTGAAAGACCACCTACTTCTAACAGTTTTATTTTATAGCTGTAAGACCTGACAAGGCGGGACCGATGACTAGCTGTTTCGTCCCCTCCCCAAATCAAACAGCCAACCTCACAAGGTCCAGCGTAGAGGCATTTATACACATTTTACCTAACTGGAACATAATATAAATTAAATTTCATAAAGGACATTCTTTATTGCTAGAGAGTATTAGAGATCGTTTTGGTATGGGTGATCTGACACAGAATGAATGGCTGTTACGGTTCGCCAATGCCAGGCACTCGACTCTCAATAAACATGTCCTTCTTGGACGCGAATATACGTAACGTACTAGTGCAGGTTGTGACACATGGATGCCGACGTGGTTTGTGCACGGGTAGCCGAAGAGGTTAAGGTGACCGCTCGCGAGAAGTGGGAAATCCATGTTCGAGTTCCGGTCCGGCACAAATTTTATTGTCGTCATTCCAACATACAGTGATAGTGGTTCATATTCGAAAATGTGAATGCATGTCCCCTATTTCTCGACGGCCGTAGTCGCTGCATTGCCTCTCCCTCAGGACATGTATGCATGGTCATTGTAACATTACATAGTATTTCTAAATAACACAGCCATTTCTATTTCGTATTTATTCGCCAATACCAGGCTATCGACTCGCAATAAATGTGTCCTTCCTGGACGGGAGTATACGTAACGTCCGAGCGAAGGTTGTGCCACGATATCTGGAACTTTGGATGTGTTCGTGATTTGTGCACGAATAGCTGACGCGATTCAGGCGAACGCTAAGTAAAGCGGGAAATGGGTTCGGGCAAAAATTTTCACTGTCGTTATTCCAATATACAGCCTATGGTGGTTCATATTTGCAAATGCGAATAAATTTCCTGTATTTCTTGACGTCTGTAGCTTCTGCAGCGCCTGTTCTTCCGGACATGCATGCATCCATGTTGTAAGTAGGCTGTTTAGGTTCTTATGTTGGTAACGCCACGTAGCGCTCTGTATGAAAATCACTGACTGTGCTGTGTGCAGTCTGTGGCTGGTTTGCATTGTTGGAATATTTGCTATTGTAGTGTTGGGCAGTAGGATGTGAACAGCGCATAGCGTTGCACAGTTGGAGGTGAGCCGCCAGCAGTGGTGAATGTGGGGAGAGCCGGCCGCGGTGGTCTAGCGGTTCTAGGCGCCCAGTCCGGAACCGCGCGACTGCTACGGTCGAAGGTTCGAATCCTGCCTCGGGCATGGATGTGTGTGATGTCCTTAGGTTAGTTAGGTTTCAGTAGTTCTAAGTTCTAGGGGACTGATGACCACAGATGTTAAGTCCCATAGTGCTCAGAGCCAATGTGGGGAGAGAGATGGCAGAATTTTGAGAGCGGACGATCTGGACGTGTGTCCATCAGAAAGAGTAAATTTGTAATACTTGGTATCATGAACTGATATATATATATATATATATATATATATATATATATATGATGACTTTGGGACATTATTAAGGTAAATACATTGTTTGTTCTCTATCAAAATCTTTCATTTGCTAACTATGCCTATAAGTAGTTAGTGCCTTCAGTAGATAGAATCTTTTATTTAGCTGGCAGTATTGCCGCACGCTGTATTGCAGTAGTTCGAGTATCGAAGATTTTTGTGAGGTAAGTGATTCATGAAAAGTATAGGTTATTGTTAGTCGCAATTCTTTTGTAGGGACTATTGAAAGTCAGATTGCGTTGCGCTAAAAAAAAAAATGTGTGTCAGTTTATTGATGATCAGAATAAGTAAAGAGAGAAATGTCTGAGCACGTTCAGTTTTGCTCAGCTGTTTGAAAATCAAATAACGTAAGAGGTTTACCAGCACAGTAATTTATAATTTTTCAAAGGGGACGTTTCAGTGTCCGAAGGAACATTGCCTCGTACTTCCTAATAACACAGGAGTGATATTTCGCACCTGCACAAATTTTTAGAAGGTAATACAGGTCGCTGCACTTTCCAAAGCAATATCACCGCAGAGCAGTACAAAGAACTGAAAATTAGAAAAGTGCTAGTCGTCAGCAGCACCGTTATTTTTTCGGGGCTTCTGTTGTCAGCAGGCCAGCGAATGGTTTCCCTGTGCGCTTTACAGGAGCAACAGTTTTATATTGGTTGATCGGTTACTGTTTCATTGCGCAAGTAGTTGCAGTACAAGGTTTTAAACCGGTCCGAGATTAGGTGGGAGCAATTACTTCACTTGACAGGTGAAAGGCAACGTGCCTCACTAACGCTGCTGGGTTCAAGTCCTAGCTACACAATGCAATAGTTCACCGGATCTACGAAGCTGTTGTCCTCAGAAGAAGTTAACCCAGATAACAGTGGAGAGGCAAACTTTATCCGAACTCCGGGAAGGATCCAGAAGATAAAGTTCGCCAGCTGCCCTCAAATACATTATGTTTGACGAGCAGTTATTTTGTTAATAGCGGTCTGTGCGGATGTGATATCTGCATTAGTAATTGTTTGCTGGGTAAATGCGCATGTCAATGCAGATATTCATGGATACATCATCGTATATCCGCAGTTATTATTAGTTTGTGGTTAAAAGTTAAAGGATCGTGTCAACATTTATGATCGATCTGTTTCTATCGAACCACCAGCTGCATCCTTACATCTGAGACATTCCGATTTCGTTTGCTTTTACACCTGTGACTACGTAATTACCGTAAGCTGTACTTCGCTATATAAAGGTTATTCTAGAATACTTCATCCTTTGGAATCTTCCCTCCATGTTCTAATTGATATTTGCGTTTCGCGTTAGACGTAAGGAATGTACGGTATTAAAAACTATTGATAATGGAAGCAAGACAGAAGAAAAATAAGATGCATTCATCGGCTTTGTCGAGCTGGAAGAAGCAACCGAGAATGTAAAACGGTCGAAGATGTTAGCAATTCCGAAAAAATTGAAGTAATCTTTAGCGAAAGACGGTTAATTTACAATTTGTACAAGCACCAAAAGGGAACAATAAGAAGGAACACAAAGAACAAAGTGTTCGGCTTGGAAAGAGTGTAAGGTATGCATTCGGATAGCCTTCCCCTCCTGTTCAATCTATACGTCGAAAAAACAATGACGGAAATAAAAGAAAAGCTTCAATAGTGGGATTAAAATTCAGGGCGGAAATATATCAGTGATAAGATTCACCTATAACTTTGTTATTTGCAATGAAAGTGAAGGTGAATTACAGGACGTGTTGAATGCAATGAAGAGTGTCCTGACAGCAAACCGAAGAATTACGAAAGTTATGAACAGTAGCAGAAACGAGGTTAGCGATAAACTTAACATCAAAATTGGGAACCACGAAGTAGATGAAGTTAAGGAATTATACTAGCTCGGAAACAAAATAGCACATGACGAACGGAGCAAGGAGTGCATAAAAACCAGATCAGCGCAGGCAAAGAGGGCATTCCTGCCCAAGAGAAGTCTGTTAGTATCAAATACCGGCCTTAATCTGACGAAGAAAATTCTGAGAACGAAACTTTGGAAGGCAGCATGTGGGTGGTAGTGATTCATGGACTGTGGGATAACAGAAAAGGAAGAGAAACAGAACGTTTGAGATGCGGTGCTAGAAAAGGATGTTGAAAATTAGGTTTACTGATAAGTCAAGGAATGAGGAGCTTCTCAGCACAATCGGTAAAGAAACGAAAATAGGGAAAACAGTGACAAGAAGAAAAGATAGGATGATAGGATATGCGTTAACACACCACAGAGTACTTTCCATGGTACATGAGAGAAGACAGAGTAGTCTAAAGACGGACGATAAATTAAAAAAAAAAGAAAACAGTAGACCTTTAAAAATTTACCTTAAATATAGTTACGAGTACACTATGCAACGGTTATTGCGATGAGAAGTGCAGCACGTTAACATGTTTTAATATTTTGATGAATTAATGTACTGTTGACAAAAGAACTACATTACAAAGGTTTTACTGTATGCAGTATCTGACGACAACTGGTAAGAAGTCATTCTGCTTCCCAGTGTTGCGTAAATATTCCACAGAAAAATTTCCGAACTTTTTAGTAATTGCAACGGAAAATTATAGTTTATGTAACGTATCAAGAACGTTGTATTAAAATATGGCAATGATCCCTCTACATTTACACAGTGAATTTTCACTCTACAACGGAGCGCTGATTTGAAACTTCCTGGCAGATTAAACCCGTGTGCCGGAACGTGGCTCTAACCCAGGACCTTTGCCAGTCATGGGAAAGTGTTCTACCGACTGAGCTACCCAGGCACGACTTCGGAAGGCTGGAGGTGTGGTAGTGGGGAAGTAGGGCAGTAATGCCAGGTCGTGAGTCGTGCTTGGATAGCCCAGACTGTAGAGCGCTTGCTCGCGGTCGGCAAAGGTCTCCGATTCGAGTTCCGGTCCGGCAGATGGCTTTAAACCTCGCAATTTGAAAATATTGAAATCTGCTCAGGTACCGTACTTTGTTTTTTAAAATTTTGTAAAAAATATTTATTATATTTAGTGAAGTCTTCTTCCAGATTCCATGATTGTTTTACATTTTTCGTTTAAGCTTAATCGGAAAATTTAAGGGAGGTGGTCATCAAGTCTGTCCCCTTGGTAGTAGATGCGACTTCCCACAACTGTCGTCTTAATCCAGAAATAATAACATTACGTGACCTTAGAACACATGGACATTATATTTCTCTGGGTTGACAGCAACAATGGTCTCAACAATGATTCTTTTCCCTTTGGTTCTTTATTATTTCCCGTTCAGTCGCACTTAGTCCAGTGTTCGATACAAATGTGGTAGAAAATGTATCGACAGTCATTTACTGACAGAGAAATATCACAGATCTTGGAAGAATCTACAGATTCTCAAATTGAAGTTGATGAAACTGACGATGTAGTGAGTGAACCTGAAGAGGAATGTGTTGTGCGTGAGGATGTGGACAGTAATAGAGTGCCTATAGACGCCGAAGATGAACTCTGGGCACCTGAAACTGATTGCGACGTAGCTTGCGAGGTTAGTGGCAAGTATATTACAAGCACTGGAAAAATTTATAGCTCCAAACCTCCTCACATTAGAAGACGACTAGCACAAAACATAGTGACAGAAAGAGAATGCATAAGAGACGAAGGTAAAGTAGGAACAGTAAGAGAATCATCTGAAAAGTTTTTGTCTGCAGGAATTTTCAATATCATAGTAAAGCATACCAATGAAGAGGCAGAAAATACCCAAGACCGACAGACTTGAAGTCATGGCATATGTAGGGCTACTTATTAATATGTGAGAAGGAAAACGACAGTAAGTCATCTGTTACAGATTTATGGTCCTACACTTCAGGAAGGTTTGTTTATACTGCTACCATGAGCCGAACCAGATTCCAGCAGCTTACTGAAATAGTAAGATTTGAAGAGAGAGAGTCGCGAAGCGTCCGCAGGAAACGTGATAAGTTTGCTGCAGTACCAGAAGTTTTTCATAAAATGATTGAATTAATACCAAAATATTATTATGTTGGGATGCACACTGTTATTGACGAAACGTTGTCATTGTTCCGTAGCAGGTGTCCCTTCAAGGTCTTTATGAAGGAAGAACCTGGCAAATACGATATAATTATACGCATGCACACAGACGCTAAAACCAGGTATGTTATCAGCATGGAGCCTTATGCTGGAAAAAGAAATGATGGTACACAACAATCAAATTCCGCTGTAGCTGTGCTCAAACGCCTAGTGGTTCCTATACATAATACAGGGCGAAATGTCACCACAGACAGATATTACACTTCAATTGATTTGGCCGAAGATCTATGGAGGAATCACAAGCTAGCTCACGTGGGAATAGTACAAGCTAATAGGAAACATATACCTCAAGAACTGAATGATATCTCAAGACGAGAATTATATTTTAGTAAATTTGCTTTCAGTGATGGAAATATTCCAATCACAATTGTTTCTTATATCCCCCACGAAAACCCCAAAAGAACTCTGCTGTTTAGATTATCTTAATATTATGACGCTGCAGTTGGTTCACATACTGACACTAAGAAGAAAACAGTTATAAATTATAATGAGACCAAGGGTGGCGTTGACAAGATAGATCAAATGGTGAGGAAATATTCAACTAAGAGGGCTACAAGAAGGTAGCCAGTGTCTGTTTTCTATACTCTTGTGGACATAGCAGCGGTAAATAGTTATTCACTATGTTTGTTGAACTTCCCGGACTGGAAAAAGAAAAAAAAAACCTAATAAGAGACGACTTTTTCTTCAAGAACTGGGACTACAGCTCACATATCCATACATTGAAGAAAGGGCTGCAAATATTGCAGGACTGCCAAAGTCTGTAGTTTCAAGTATGGAGGGTGTCCTGGGACGGAAAATCAAGCAGAACTTTGGTCCAAAGGAAGCTCATGGACGTAAAGATGGATGTCATTCGTGTGCTAGTGAAACCGCTCAAAAGCAGAAAAGTACAACAAAGTGAACAAAACAACAATCTGCAACAGTTGTGAGAGATACACACGTGGTAAACACAGCAAAAAAACTGTTGCATATTCCAAGTGTGAAATAGATTGCGAAGAAAATGGTGAATAATCTTCTCACAAAACTATGTTATTTACTTAAGCTATTTGTATATTACCTCAAGTATTTGTAATTTTTTTTAATTATAGCAATGTGTACTTCAATAGTACTATAACGACTTTTGCTACAGATTTTTCTCAAGATAATGAGACTTTGTAAACTTAAATGACGAACTAAGTGAAAGATATAAAACGCATTTTTGAAAATAGTTTCAAAGGAAATATTCAGATTCTGGATCCTGATTATGCAACAACAGATGTTTCAAAAGTATGTCATCAATGTAATTCAAGAACAATTAATGAATTTTATTTATTTTTTAAATTTTTTTATGGTGGGGACAATGTACCCCCCCCCCCTCCCCTCTTTGTAATACACGTTACTGAAAAAAGTTTGGTACTGCGTAGGTTAATCTGCGAGGAAGTTTCAACCTCTGCTTTCTCAGTCAACCAAATGTAAATTATGCGGTTCGACTTCAGAAGAAGAAAAAAATTCGCGCCAAGAGCAAATCCACCGTCGACGAGCGGTTCTAGGCGCTTCAGTCCGGAGCCGCGCTGCTGCTATGGTCGCAGGTTCGAATCCTCCCTCGGGCATGGATGTGTGTGATGTCCTTAGTTATGTTTAAGTAGTTCTAATTCTAGGGGACTGATGACCTCAGATGTTAATTCCCATAGTGCTTAGAGCCATTTGAACCATTTTGCAAACCCACCGCCATATCTCCGACGTACCGATAGTGTTAAATGGTTTATAAAATTTATTATTCACAGGAGCGGACAAAAGACTAGCGGACGCAGATGGAGGTAAGTGATTTGCAGATGCTGTGCGAATGTCGACAGCATTTCTCTTATCCGCGCGGACCTTTGTATATTTGTGGACTGATATGTACAAGAACCTGTTTCCAACCTTTCTCCATAACGGAATCTTTAAGCCTTGATCAGGTAATTGCGGCGCCCCAGGCGCGATGATACTTGAACTAACATCATTAAATTTTAGTGAGGCTAGCTGAATTGAGTACGACTGTGTCACTATAATTCGGAAGCTGCCACAGTAGAAAACAGAATGAAGTGGACACCTACAAAGGTTGCACGATATTTCGCCAGCGTGTCTTGCTGGCCTATACAGTCTATTCTTGAAGTTGACGGCAGTACGATAGGGACCTATCTTCAACGGAGATGAGTGCTTCCGGCTGCCTTCGTAAGAGGAGTGTAAACAACTCAGTGGCCTGCAGACTCAACGATTCCAAGTCAGTGCGCACGCGTTGAATGCGTGATAGGAGACCCTGTAATCCTGTAAGAGAAAATAGTGGTGGTGCAGCAAGAAAGATAACATTCTACTGAAGCAAAGACTTCCACGTCAGTGACACAGGGCTGATAATGAAGACGTACTATTCGTGAACCAAGTAACAAGCACTGCTGCGTTAAGATCTCCTCCAAGGCCTTTCTAAACATTAATGTGCTCTCCAGTACACATGCATGCTGCCTCTGCATGCCTCCTACGCCTCCCTTCCACCTTCCATTTGTTCGTAGTGTCTGTCACTTCTTATCTCTTGGAATCCAGCAATGTACTTTCTTGGTACATCTACTCTCCACACACCTGGATGTATAACTAAAAGCATCCGAATATCTACTTTTTTTTAGTCATCGATCTTCTGACTGGTTTGATGCGGTCCGACACGAATTTCCCTCCGTTGCCAACCTCTTCATCACAGAATAGTAGTTGCAACCTAACGTCCTTAGTTATTTGCTGGATGTATTCCTGTCTGGTGCATGTATTCCAGTCTCTGCCTTCTTCTACAGGTTTTACCCTCTAACCCTCTACAGCTCCTTCTGGTACCACGCAAGTTATTCCCTGTCGTTTTAACAGATGTCATACCATCCAGTCCCTTCTTCTTGTCAGTGTTTCCCATACATTCCGTTCCTCGCCGATTCTGCGGAGAACATCGTCATATCTTAACTTATCAGTTCACCTAATTTTCAACATTCTTTCGTAGCACCAATTACAAATGCTGCGATTTTCTTCTTCTCCCGTTTTCCAACAGTCCATGTTTCACTAGCATACAATGCTGTGCTCCAAACGTACATTCTCAGAAGTTTCTTCCTCAAAGTAAGGCCTATGTTTGTTCCTAGTAGACTCCACGCCAGGAACGTCTATCTTGCCACTGCTAATATGCTTTTTGTGTGCTCCTTGCTCTGTCCTTCATACATTATTTTGCTGACTAGGTAGCAGAATTCCTTAACTTCATCTACTTCTTGATCATCAATTCTGATGTTAAGTTTCTCGCTGTTCTCGCATTTGCTACTTCTCTTTACATTCGGCTTTCTTCGATTTACTCTCAATCCATATTCTGTACGAATCTGATGTTCATCCAATTCAGGAGATCCTCTAATTTTTCTTCATTTTCACTGAGGCTAGCAATGTCATCAGCGAAACGTATCATTGATATCCTTTTATCTTGAATTTTAATTTCACTCTTAAAACTTTCTATTATTTCAATCATTGCTTCTTCGATGTATAGACTGAACATTAGGGACCAAAGGCTATATCCCTTTCTTACACCCTTTTTATCCTGGAAACTTCGTTGTTAATCTTCCACTACTATTGTTTCCTTTTGGCTCTCGTACAAACTGTATATTACCCATTTCTCCCTATAGCTTACGCCTGTTGTTCTCAGAATTTCGAACAGCTTGCACCATTTGACTTTGTCGAACGCTTTTTCCAACTCGACAAACCCTAGTAACGTATCTTGATTTTTCTTTACTCTTGTTTCCATTTTCAATCGCAGCGTCAGAACTGCCTCTTGCTGTCTTTACCTTTGCTAAAGGCAAACTGATCTTCATCTATCACATCCTCAATTTTCTTTTCCATTCTTCTCTATATTATTCTTGTCAGCAATTTGAATGCATGAGCTGTTGACTGCGCGATAATTCTCGCATTTCTTGGCTCTTGTAATCCTCGGAATTGTGTGGATGATGTTTTTCCGAAAGTCAAATGGTATATGGCCAGAATCATACATTCTAGACAACAAAGTGTACAGTCATTTTGTTGCCACCCACAACGATTTTAGAAAATCTGATGGAATGTTATCTTCCCTTCTGCCTTATTCCATCTTAAGTCTTCAAAAAATCTTTTAAATTCTGACTCTAATACTAGATCGCCTAACTCTTCTATATCGACTCAAGATTATTCTTCTATCACGTCAGATATGTCTTCCGCCTCTTAAGAGGCCTTGAATGTGCTCTTTCCACCTATCCGATCTCTCCTCTTTTCCTCAGTATTTAACAGTGGAATTCCCATCTCACTCTTAATATTATCAACTTGCTTTTGGTTTCACTGAAGACTGTTTGGACTTTTCTGTATGTTGAGTCCGTCCTTCCTACAATCATTTCTTTTTCGATTTCTTCGGATTTTTCATGCAATCATTTCGCCTTAGCTTCACTATACTTCCCATTTACTTTTTTCCCAAATTATTTGTATTTCCATGAACATTTTTGTGGTTCTTTCTTTCATTGATCGTTTGAAGTATTTCTTCTGCTACCCATACTCTATTCGCAGTTATCTCCTTTATACCCATGTTTTTCTTTCCAACTTTCGTGATTATCGTGTTTAGAGATATTCATTCTTCTTCAACTGAACTGCCTACTGAGCTATTCCTTATCGCAGTATCTATAGCCTCAGAAACTTCTCTTCATTACTACTAAATTGTAAACTGAGTCTATATCTGCTACTGGGTATGCCTTAGAATCCAGTATCTGAGTTCGGAATCGCTGCCAACCCATAATGTAATCTAACTGAAATCTTCCCGTATCCCCTGGCCTCTTCCAAGTATACCTCCTCCTCCTGTGATTCTTGCACAGAGTATTCGCTATTACTAGCTGAAATTTATTACATCACTCAATTAATCTTTGTCCCATCTCATTCCTAGTCCCAAGTCCATATTCTCCCGTAACCCTTTCTTCTACTCCTTTCCCTACTACAGAATTGCAGTCCTACATGACTATTAGATTCAAAAATGGCTCTGAGCACATGGGCCTTAACATCTGAGGTCATCAGTCCCCTAGAACTTAGAACTATTTAAACCTAACCAACCTAAAGACATCACACCCATCCATGCACGGGACAGGATTCGAACCTGCGACCGTAGCGGTCGCGCGGTTCCAGACTGACGCGCCTAGAACCGCTCGGCCACACCGGCCGGCTGACTATTAGAGTTTCGTCTCACTTTACGTACTGTAAGACTCTTTCAGTACCCTCACATACTTTCTCTCTCTCTTCATCTTCGGCTTGCGACGTCGGCATATACACTTAAACTATCATTGTCAATGTTGGCTTGCTATCTTTTGTGATGAGAATAACCCTGTCACTGAACTGTTCACAGTAACAACTCTCTGCCCCCCCCCCTTCCTATTCATAACGAATCCTACTTCCGTTACATGATTTTCTGTTGCTGATAGTACCCTATACTCATCTGGTCAGAAATCCTTGTCTTCTTTCCATTTCACTTCGCTGGCCCACACTAGACCTTCATTGAGCCTTAGCATTTCCCTTTTCAAATTTTCTAGCTTCCCTGCCACGTTCAAACTTCCGATATTCCACGTCCCGATTCGCAGAACGTTACTCTTTATTCAGTGGTCACCAGCCCCTTCGCAGTCCCCTCCCAGAGATCTTTTGCCTGTGGAAAGCTCATCATGACACTTTTTTCAATTACAGGCCACTTGTCCTGTGGGTACACATTATGTTTCTCTAATGCAGTGGTTTCCGTTACCTTTTACATCTTCATGTCGTTGATCACTGCTCGTTCTTCGCCTTTAGGAGCAGTTTCCCATCCCAAGGGCAAGAGAATACCCACTAGCTTAAATTAAAATGAGATGTGTCCATCCTTCGCCTTTTGATGGCTTGAACTCTGCTAGGGACACTTTGAATAAGGTGTCTGTACATCTCTGGAGAAACGGCAACACATTCTTCCTCAAAAGAGGAGATAGAGATATAGGACGCTGGCGTCTACAGCGAAGTCGACGTATTTACTCTTCCCAGAAGTGTTCTACTGGGCTCAGCTCGGGACCCTGGGCAGCCCAATCTACACTCACACTCATAAATTAAGGATACATCTGATACATGGTGAAACAACGCTCTGGTGGGCGGTATGCGGGTTTAAATCACCTCTGGGTATGACCATGCGGTGCATTTGATCTGCGGTCGTCGCTCGGTGGAGCTGGCAGCAGTCCACATACGAAAAGGTGTGTTGGTGCATGTCAAAGTACGGTGCAGCGAGTAAGTGTGCAGACATTTTCAGACGTGCTAATAGCGACTATGTGTTGAAAATAGCTCAAAGAACGCATATTGATGACGTTATGAGGAGTAGAATACTAGGGCGACTGGAGGCTGGTCAAACACAACAGGTCGTAGCATGGGTCCTCCGTGTGCCACAAAGTGTGATCTCAGGATTATGGCAACAATTCCAGCAGACAGGAAACGTATCCAGGCGCTACAGTACGGGACGTCCACAGTGTACAACACCACAAGAAGACCGATATCTCACCATCAGTGCCTGTAGACGGCCACAGAGTACTGTACGCAGCCTTGCTCGCGACCTTACCGCAGCCACTGGAACAGTTGTCTCCAGACACACAATCTACAGACGACTGAACAAACATGGAGATATGCAAGGTGAATTCCACTGAACCCTGGTCACAGGAGAGCCCGTAAAGCCTGGTGTCAAGAACACAGTACATGGTCATTGGAACAGTGGTCCCAGGTTATTTTCACGGACTAGTTCAGGTATAGTCTGAACAGTGATTCTCGCCGCGTTTTCATCTGGCGTGAATCAGGAACCAGAGACCAACCCCTATATGTCCTTGAAAGGGATCTGTATGGAGGTCGTGGTTTGATGGAGTGGTGTGGGATTATGATTGTTGCACGTACACCCCTGCATGTCTTTGACAGAGGAACAGTAACAGGTGCATCGGGACGTCATTTTGCACCAGTGCAATGGGTCCCACATTCCTCCTGATGGATGATAGCGCACGGCCCTACCGAGACGCCATAATGGATGAGTACCTTGAAACAGGAGATATCAGGTGAATGGAGTGGCCTGGCTGTTCTCCAGACCTAAACCCCATCGAGCACGTCTGGGATGCTCTCGATCGACGTATCGCTGCACGTCTTCAAACCCCTAGGACATTTCAGGAGCTTCGACAGGCACTGGTGCAAGAATGGGAGGCTATACCCCAGCAGCTGCTCGACCACCTGATCCAGAGTATGCCAACCCGTTGTGCGGCCTGTGTACGTGTACATGGTGATCATACCCCCCAAAAAATGGCTCTGAGCACTATGGGACTTAACAGCTGAGGTCATCAATCCCCTAGAAGTTAGAACTACTTAAACCTAACTAACCTAAAGACATCACACACATCCATGCCCAAGGCAGGATTCGAACCTGCGACTGTAGCAGGATTCGAACCTGCGACCGTAGCAGTCGCGCGGTTCCGGACTGAAGCGCCTAGAACTGCTCGGCCATCGCGACCGGCTGATCATATCCCATATTGATGTCGGGGTACATGCGCAAGAAACAGTGGCGTTTTGTAGCACATGTCTTTCGGGACGGTTTTCTCAACTTGTCACCACTACCGTGGACTTAAAGATCTGTGTTGTGTGTGTTCCCTATGTGCCCATGCTATTAGTGCCAGTTTTGTGTAGTGCCACGTTGTGTGGCACCACATTCTGCAATTATCCTTAATTTATGAGCTTGGGTGTATTTCAGGAATGTTACTGTCCACAAGTCATGGCCCCACATTGCCTCACAGTGCACTCTCATACTGATACAAACATAGTCTCCGAACTGTCCCTCCGCTGTACGCAGTGCACGATGCTGTAAAATGTGTTCCTCTCCTCCCGCATTTAGTGCAGCAATGAGACAATGCCCTAACCACGGAAATCGGTCCCATACCGTAACACACCGTCTCTGTACTTCACTGTTGGTACTACACCTGATGGCACGTAATGTTCTCCATGCATCCAGCCAGTCCAAACATTTCCATCGGATTGCCTCAGGGTACAGAGTGATTCACTCGTTTCTAGGCACCCAATGTCCTGTGGCATCGCTCTTTTTCCTTTTAACTTCTTTTGCACATGCTTTAGGCTAGCTCGACTTCTGGTGACACTTTAGCACTCACAAGTGATTTCTTCTGCTGACTTCGTGCGATTTTTTACAACCATCCTTCGCAATGCTCGACGGTCCTTTTCTGTCAGTGCATGACGTCTGTTTGGTGTTCGTTCAGCTGTGGTGCTTCGTTTCTCTTCGGGCCAAACAGATGGAACCTGGAAGTCGTCAGATCCAGGCTGTATGTTGGACGAGGAAGAACAGGCCAATGAAGTTTTGTGAGCTCCTTTTACGTGTGTAGAGTTGTGTGACGCCTTAATTTGTCTTGGAGAAGGTGAACTTCGTTTAAATCTTTGTGACGATGGACACGTTGAAGTCGTTTCTCCAGTTTCGTGAGGATCGCACAACACATTTCAGAGTTGATCGTTGCACCATGAGGGAGGACATAAAGCAGAATAACCCCTGCAGATTCCAAGAAGACCGTCGCCATGACTTTACCGGCCAGTGGTGCAGCTTGGAACATTTTTTTTTCGCAGGAGAGGTGGTGTGGCGGCACTTCATCGATTATCGGTTTGTTTCTGGTTCGAGGAGATGAACCCATATTTCATCGCCTGTGACGCTGTCCCACAAAAAGTTGTCAGATAACGTGAAAGCAGTTCTGCAAAGATGGTCCTTCGTTGCTCTTTACGGTGTAGTGTTAGGTGGCGAGGAACCCAGTGGGCTCACACCTTTGAGTGCACCAACTAGTGGACGAGTGTGTCGGCACTAACTACCAACAGAGACGTCCACCTGAACAGAGAGGTGTTTGATTAAGATTGACGATCACCTCAAATGAGAGTGTCCGCACGTTCCAACACTGCAGGAGTCACAGCTGTGTGCAGCCAGCTGGCACGCGGGAGATGGGTGGGACAGGTTTGTGCGACCTTGTTGTGATGATTACAGGTGCCTCGACCAACAACTCAGGGTGGCCGCATGGTCTACGGTGCCTTGTCACGGCCCGTGCGGCTTCCCCCGTCGGAGGCTCGAGTCCTCCCGCGGACATGGGCGTTTGTGTTGTCCTTCGCGTAAGTTAGTTTAAGTTAGTAGTGTGTAAGGCTAGGGACAGATGACTTCAACAGTTTGGTCCCATAAGACCTTACCACAAATTTCCAAATTTTCCAACAACTCATCGTGCTTTTGTCCACCGCCAAGTGCCGGCCGTGCTGGGCGAGCGGTTCTAGGCGCTTCAGTCTGGAACCGCGCTACCGCTACGGTCGCAGGTTCGAATCCTGCCTCGGGCGTGGATGTGTGTGATGTCCTTAGGTTAGTTAGGTTTAAGTAGTTCTAAGTTCTAGGGGACTGATGACCTCAGATGTTAATTACCATAGTGCTCAGAGCCATTCCACTGCCAAGCCTCCATTCGACATTCTGCAAGAACCTATGAATAACTGCGCTGCTCTGGTTTCAAAAGGAACTGAGTGTCAGCTCTCTGCTCTCCGTTTCAGTCCCCAGCTCGTGGTCTCGCGGTCGCGTTCTCGCTTCCCGAGCACGGGGTCCCGGTTTCGATTCCCGGCGGGGCTCAGGGATTTTCACCTGCCTCGAGATGAGTGGGTGTTTGTGTTGTCCTTATCATTTCATCATCATTCATGAAAGTGACGAGTTTGAACTGAGCAGAGGTTGGGAATTTGTACGGGCACTGATAACCGCGCACTTGAGCGCCCCACAAACGAAACATCATCATCATCTCCATTACAGACGCCATTTGGAAAGTATGTATAGCGTCGCCACGTACTGGAACTTCATGAAACTATAGGGGCTGAAGCTCGAATATTACACGATGTTCCACAGAAAGTTCCGCAATTTTTTTTTTCAAACGAAACTGACCGAGAACAAAATGTTACTTATTCATGCCCCTCGTACCTTGTGAAAATAGTAGTACACGTACTTCTTGTTTCAATATTTGTTTTGTAAATAAAATCCGCCTTTTCTTGCCACACTGTAATTAATTCTCCCAGGTGCGTTTCGCCTTTTTTTTTATTCCAAGGTATCTTCAATGGTATAGAGAATGATACAGTTTTGTTTTTGACACTGTTATTTTTAGATTATCAAAAGTTCACGTCACTTAGTACGACATCGCTTATTTCGACTTATCGTATAAAACGATGTATTTTTTATTACATTTTCTTAGAAGTATGTCGACTATAACGTCCAATGTTCATTTTTGTTTGTTACGTATTTGCGGATTATTAACAACTTGTTTTCTGCAGATTGTTACAAACCAGGTGTTACAACGAATGTTTCGTCAAATGTGAAATGTGTACGCTTGTCTTAAATGCAAAAGCAAACAAAGATAACAGACTGCATAAAGTAGGATAAGTAGGACAGCACACTGTAGTGTGCGGTACGGCATTTCGTTTTCAAGTTAAACCAGTTGGTTAAAAAAGTAAACAAAACTTTATCTGCCGTGATTGTAGAAAACAAGAAAATCAAATTCCAGTATCTGTTATTGTTTTCAAAGTACAGAAGTGGATTAATAAATGGTTCAAATGGCTCTGAGCACTATGGGACTCAACATCTGAGGTCATAAGTCCCCTAGAACTTACAACTACTTAAACCTAACTAACCTAAGGACATCACACACATCCATGCCCAAGGCAGGATTCGAACCTGTGACCGTAGCGGTCGCGCGGTTCCAGACTGAAGCGCCTAGAACCGCTCGGCCACTCCAGCCGCAGTGGATTAATAATGTATTCGTTAATAATGTTTTATAGTTATGTGTGTTGGGTATTTTCAATGTGTTAGCTACAATACCTCGCATTTGTACAACTTTTTGAAAATAAACATAGGAGAAAGTATAGGCCATCGTGCAATTACGTATAGAATACTGTCTTTTGATTTTGCTTCTGTTGATTACTTTTTGTAACACAGTAAGTGAAATGAAATCTGTGTAACGAAGTTGTGTAACTCATGACTATCACTATGTAGCACTTACAGTAAGCTTTAAACATGCTCACTATTTTATCTCATTCATTATCCAAGACGGTGTTCGATGTTACTGAACAAATTACATTGTTGCTACTTGATTCCTCACTTATTAAAAGCTTTAATGTTTTGCTGGCATTTTATTACTGTACTTCCAGCATAATCATAAGAAAAATTCCTCTTCAGCCCCACTCCAGAAATACTATATTGTAAATGCGGTAGGTGCACTGTATTTCTGCTGCTTTTTTTTTAATGTTATCTCTCTGGCAGCGTAAAATTTACAGGAACGAAACTTTTATATATAAAAAAAAACAAGCAAAAGTCTAGTTCGTGCGACTGTCCGCTATAACGACCGTAAACCGTCGGTTCCTTCTACATCTTTATAACCGGTTTCGACTGTGTTACACTTTCTTAAGACAGAATTCGATTTACGCTTCAGACGGACACGAGTAATGGAAAACGTGGTATCTCTCTCGTATGATGCGACACAACGGGTCGCTTGCTTTCCGTTACTCTTCTTACACGTACACTTCGAGGGCTGACGGAGAAATATTTGCGGAAATTTCTTGGAATGTAGCCTCGGGTAAGGTCTACAGTTAACTGATATACCGGTTTACATCCGTCTATGTATATCGCTTAACGGCGCGCCCGGTCCGACCTGTGCAAACAGTCCGTCGGCTGTGCCACGCATCGGCTTGTAAACAGCGGGACGCAGCTCCGCTGGACACGGCGTGTGTAAACAAAGCTCGACGGCTTGCTGGCTGGCGGAGCCGGCCACGCCGCGTCTTCCGCGCAGTCTGGCAACGCAGCACAGCGCCGTGCCGCGCAGCAGTAAGTAGGACGGGCCAAGCCCTCGCCTGGGGGCCCGTGCGAACCACGCCCCTTAACGAATTTGTTGTCAGTATTGGGCGGATGTAACTCACTAAGTTTGCGTATAACACAACGTATCCAACAAGGGTATTTGCAAAATTCGAAATATTTATTCGTTTCGGAGGGAAACCTGAGTCTGTAAGAGATGAGAAACTGCATCATAACGGATGTTCCCTGACGTGTTTACGAATGGCTAAATCGATTTTTCTAGACCGATAAAAAGTTGATTTTCCATGGCGGTTGTTTTACGCGAATGGTGTCTACGAATCAGCTGTTCCGTGTTCGTCAGGTGAAGTAAGATTATCAGTATTGTCGTACTTTTTAATTAAAAGTACGACGCGCTTATGGATATCAGTGAACTTGTTAGAGAGAGGAGAAAATTATTCAAGACCGAATGTTTAAAATTTACTCACGCCAATTAATGAGTGTGAAACTGTTTTGCTGCACTCATCCAGAAAGGAGCATCATGGAAAAACGTGCAAACTGATCACTGGTGGAACCTTAACGTACTCCAACGATTTGGAGATTTCGAATGGCTAGAAAACTTTCGAATAAGTAAAGCTATACGGGGACTTCGTACCCGAAAAGTATCGATAGTGCACAGCTATCTACGAGTGACTAGTATCCTTGAATTGTGTTTTATCTTTGCAGTGTAACTCCGAGTTAGTCTGTTCTGTGAATTACAACGAAGTACCGTAACTTCGCACTCCTGTACGCAATTGTATGGTTCAAATGGCTCTGAGCACTATGGGACTCAACTGCTGAGGTCATTAGTCCCCTAGAACTTAGAACTAGTTAAACCTAACTAACCTAAGGACATCACAAACATCCATGCCCGAGGCAGGATTCGAACCTGCGACCGTAGCGGTCTTACGCAATTGTAATTTGGGCACCTATCCATAGGGATTTTCTACAGAGCATTCGTTTTTCTGTGTACAGAATTAACTAATATTTCTCTATCAGTTATTATTTGAAGTTTACAAAATTGCCAGCTGAGCAGGATATGGGTTGTTAGTAAGCAGTTCTATTTTTCTAATTCAGCCATCATCTCAATATTTGGGTGAATCGGTGGCTAGGAAACCAAAAGTCCGGCGTTCGATTCCCGATCAGTCTAGTGATTTTCGACAGTCACCTATCACATTTTTCCCTCCCGACCTACGTATGTTAACGGGAAAACTGCCGAGTTACACCAGTAGCTCAGACATCACTTTGAATTTCGGGTTCTCTTATAATTGCCAACCCATCTCTGTAGCTGTTGTAAGATTTAGAAATATTTATGGGAGCGAAATAACAGAGAACAGACTTGAAACTAAACATCGTTATGATGAAGGTAAAAAAAAAAGAAAAAGTAGAGCACGTCTCTAACATAGGCTTGTGCGCTGGGGGTCGACTCGGAGGTCCTAGGGTTCGGATGCTGGCGATACAAAATTTTCACTGCTAGTGTCTGGCCAGTAAAGGGAGGAGAGGTTGTGGCGTAAAGTTTCTGATCACCAGACTTTACGCCAACGTCGTGCATAAAATTCCAAGCTTCTCCGCAGTGTCTCATGGAAATGAGCGTATGGCATTGTTGGCCGAGAGGCTCCATCCGGGGAAGTTCGGCCGCCAAGTGCAAGTCATAGGGCGACTTGCTGCCGGTGATGAGGATGAAATGATGATGAGGACAACACAACACCCAGTCCCCGAGCGTAGAAAATCTCCAATCCGGGCGGGAATCGAACCCGGGCCCACTTGCATGGTAGGCAAGCACGCTACCACACAGTGAAGTGAGGTCATGTCACACTGTTCATGCTGACCCGTCCGTCGGACGGGGACGTTCAGCTTAGCGGTCCCCACGGTGCCATTCGAGGTTAGTAGGCACTGGGTTTCACCCTCTCCCTTCCTTTCATCCGCAACAACACAAAATCAACACTGTTGCGTACAAGCACCCATCACACTCATCCACACGATACAAACAGACTTCACAACAGGCCGGAGAAAGGCAACGGCCAACCTCCTCCTCTAGAATGTTGCCCCTGGACGTCGATGCAGAATTTCTGCATCTGGTCCCCAACACTCATTCCCGAGTTTGGGACTCTAATCCAGACATGAGGCTACGTTACAGATGAGTCTTTCACCACAAACTTCATTCCACGATAAGCACTTTAGTAGCGTCATGCTTGACACAGTCATTTAAATATCCGTGGGTGAAGTTGAAAAGCAATATGAAATAGAACGAGCATATGAGGACTGTGATAGGAAAGGGGAATGATCGACTTCGATTTGTTGAAAGAATTCTAAGAAAGTGTGGTTCATCTGCAAAGGAGACAGCATATAGGACGCTAGTGCGGCCTGTCCTTGACTTCTGCTCGAGTGTTTGGGATCCGTACCAAGTCGGATTAAAGAAAGACATCGAAGCGGTTCAGAGGTGGGCTGCTAGATTGGTTACTGGTAGGTTCGAGCAACACGCAGGTGCTACGGAGATGTTTCGGGAATTCAGATGGAAATCACTTGAGGAAAGGCGACGTTCTTTTCGAGGAGCAGTATTGAGAAAATATACAGAACCGGGATTTTAAAATAACTGAGAACGATTTTACTGCCGCCAACAAGGATTTCGCGTAAGGACTACTAAGATGAGATGTGAGAAATTAGGGCTCATACGGAGGCATATAGGGGGTGTTCAAAAAGTCTCTCCGCAGTGCCGTATGATTGTTCGCCTACCTGAGTTACTTCACTTGAAGTGGACTCTCCCAAATTCCACTGTTTCGTTTATCTCAGCCAGCGTCAGTAGTATCGTTGGTATGTGACGTTACGTGTTGACGTGAACGTTTAGGTTTAGTTCCTTTGTTCGTTTGTTTCGTTTTTGTCACTGTTAAAATGCTAACCATTGAAGAACGTGTGTTTTTAATCGAACAAGTGTTCAAAGCTGGCGGTAAATACACAGTTTCAGTTGGTCAAACATTTAATTCAGTTTTCGCGGAGACAACACCCTCACATCGCGATACTGTGTAAGATTTGATTAACAATTTCGAAGTACGGGTTCAGTGACAGATGAACCGTGAAGTGGTCGTCCTAGCGTTTTGTCTGGGCATAAACTACTCGGTATTTCCGATAAAAATGTCCACTGAGTCCGAATAAGTCAGTAAGAAAATTCGCCCAGGAAATCGATGTTAGTATCTTGGCAAGAGACGGCATTATTGTCAGTGGTTCAAAAATTCCGTTCAACAAAATGGAAGCGGGTATTCTTAATGAAACGTTTTTCACTGATGTGGCGTGGTTTCATTTATACGGGTACATGAACTCGCAAAATTCTCGTATGTGGAGTACTGAAAATCTATTGTATATCCATGAAGAACCACTTCATTCTGTGAAAATAGGAGTTTGGATTGCAATTCCTAGACGTCGGATTGTGAGTCCCATATTTTTCAACGAAACAATAAACGCACAACGATACTGCAGTGATATTCTGTTCCCTTTCATAGGAGAACTTGTGTTAAGTGAAATACTGAAAGGTTATTTTCAACAAGATGGTGCAACCGCGCATACAGCTCGCGTTTCAATGTCACTGCTTGCTGATGTTTTTGATGATCGCATAATTTCACAGGGACTTTGGCCTCCACGATCGCCTAACCTAACACCACCTGACTTTTTCTTCTGGGGTGCAGCGAAAGCAACTGTCTATAAAAACCGTCCAAAATCCATCGATGAATTGAAAACTGCAATATCCACTTTCACTGCTTCTGTTACAGAAGAAATGTTACAGCTTGTGTTTGGAAACATGATTAGACGAATTGAATTGTGTATTCAGCAACAGGGAGGCACTTTCAACATTTACTGCGAAAATTTGTGAGCAAAAATGAATATTTAGTAAATTAATAACTTGTATTTCACTGAGTTTCATTTCGGTATATTCACTGCCGCAAACGGCACGCGCGGCTAACAATCATGCGGCACTGCGGAGAGACTTTTTGAACAGCCCGTAGACAGTCATTTTTCCCTCGTTCTATTTTCAAGTGGAACAGGAAAGAAAATGATTAGTAGTCGTACAATGTACGCTCCGCCATGCAGAGTGTATATGTAGATGTACAAAAGATGAAAATAATATCGAATACTTGTTGACAGTGTTCTTTTCTACCACTCGAAACACGTTTGTGTGACGTCGTATATCCTGTGGTGTGATTGCTTGATAGAAGCAAACCGAGCAAACATTACATATTGTTAATCTATAGAGCCGTATTTAGTGGTTCTCGTATTTAAGCTCACACGCTACGAAAACACAGTGGCCCCTTCCTGTACACAGCATACGACGTCTCCACGCAGCAAGAGGATACACTCCTGGCGGAAATTCTGATAGCAGCAGCTGTGTGAGCTTCCTGACACGCAGTAGGCAGCAGGGCCCGTTATTCTGGTATCAGTCATCCACACGCACGTAGCTGATAGAGCGTGTGCCCCACGGAAGCACGACACGGCATTACCGTTCATGTTACAGCTATTTTAATGACTTAGCTAGTAGTTCCAATTGCAGATGACGAGATTGCATGGGATGAAGTCTAAAACGCCGAGAAATTGCAGTTACATCCAGTTACCTCTGGGAAAAATTGATATAGTACTCATATTTTAAGTGCGAAAGAACTCTGTGTCTTACGCTTTCACGTCCGTACTGCTGAACCGATTTTGATGAAATTTCGTGTAGAGATAGCTTGAACGCTGAGGGAGAATAAAGGCTACTTTAGAAAGTGTGTAGTACAACATATTTATTGATTTGAAGAATATAATGTGAAAAAAGGAAAACTAATTCCCCTTTTAAAAAGCTATTGACTCTGACTATTGAACTTTATCATATTTGTGAAAATTATGTTATTGTTTGGTATGTTCTACATAATACGATTCATCGTAACGAATGCAATGCTTATAGAATCCTCCAAGCGTTTAAAACATACCGAACAATTCACCGGTGCATCCGTTTTTCCCTTATCAGTTTTACGCCGAGTTACCTGAAAATTCAGTCCCGATACAAATCATTAAGAAATTGGTTGACAGGTTACCGGGAATTACGACGGATGATATTGTGCGGTTTTTACAATATTATCCGGCCTAACTCCCGGGAACCTATCAAGCATTAAGAAATTTCCAAGAAAAATTCGCGATAGTGATTCCTGACATGCTGAGAAACCGAAAACTGGAAACAGATCTCGGCTGCTATCATTTTCAGAGGAGTTAATAATTTACTCAAAATGCCCAGCAACCATTTAAAACGGCTTAAGTTATAAGCGGACGTCTGCTCCCTCGTGGGAGGCGTAGTGATAAAATGAAAACCATGGCCAGGCGCAGTGGCCGCGCGGCTAGAGGCGCCATGTCATGGACTGCGCAGCCACTCCCGTCGGAGGTTCGAGTCCTCCCTCGGGCATGGGTGTGTGTGTTGTTCTTAGCGTAAGTTATTTTAAGTTAGCTTAAATAGTGTGTAAGTCTAGCGACCGATAACCTAAGCAGTTTGGTCCCTTAGGAATCCACACACATTTGAACATTTTGAAACTCACGGTTCCAGCGGTCGGGCCTGTGCCGGTGTAGGAAATCTGTCTGTAAACGGACGTGGTCGATCAGTGTGCCTCAGCAGTCGGGTTCGGCCCCTTGACCTCCCATGTACTAGGGCTGTTGAGAAAGTATATAGCATTTATTTGTAATATCCAGGTACAATTGCTTCACAATGGTCACCTTCAAAGTCGTCCCATACAGCTTCTACACACCTCTGTATCCCGACGCTGCTGGAAGCATCGCTGGGAATTCTCTTTTGGTATGGTGCGGAGCTGGTCCGTCGAATTCTGCATAATGTACTCCCCGTTCTCAAATCCGATCCCTTTAGGGAAAAGCCAGAAGTCACTCTGAGCTAGGTCAGGGGAAAGGGAGGTTTACAAACCACAGCCGTGTTAAGTGTGGCCACAAAAAAGTCTGAATTAATTGAGAATGGTGAGCGGGTGCGTTCTAGTGGTGAAAGTGCCAACAGCCTACTGCCCACAAGTCCGACCATTTGCGGCTCACTGCTTCACGAAGGCAACGCAGAACCTCTCGGTAGTACTCCTTATTGACGTTAGTACCTTGTGATGGGGCGACCTTGTGATGTACCACGCCACTGGAGTCGAAAAGGACGTCAACATGACTTTCATACTGCTGCGACCTGCCTTTCTTTTTGGGTCCCTGGAATGATGGGCGCTTCCACTTCGATAACTCGAACTTTTGTTTCTGAGTCGTACCCATAAACCCAGACTCGTCAGCAGCGATCAAGGCGTTCAGAAAGTTGCCATTGCTGTTCACAGTATCCAGCACGTCGTGTCCGATCTCCGAACGAAATTGCTTCTGCGCAATTGTCAGCAACTTTGGCACAAATTTTGCTGAGAGCCTCCTGAAATCCAAATGTTCAGTTAAAATGTCATGAATGCATCCAATACTAATTTTAACTTCGTCTGCAAGTTCTCTGATCGAAATTCGTCTATTGTGCATCACAAGGGTCTCTACGCGGTCAATAGCAGTTTCATCTGCGTATATGAATGCCTACCTCAATGTGCGTTACTCTTCATTGATGAGCGGCCATCTTTGTAGCAGCTGTACCACTCCTTTATCTATGTGGTACCCACTGATTAGTCCGAAGCACTTGTCGAATCTTGAAGATTATTTCGACTTGAGAATTTCCTAGCTTAAAACAAAATTTAATGCACAAACGTTGTTCGACTTCCTTTGTCATTTTGTCACAACACAAAGTCCGACATCTACCACTCACACGTTTTCACTTGTCAACGGCTAGCCGGCAACTGTTAGTTTCCGCAGCCGTGAAAAAAAATCACTCATGCGCACTAAGTACGACTACAAACGCAGAGAGAGCGCGCGCCCCGATACCATTATTGGTTTCAACAATAGAAAATAAGGTCGGTTGATGAACAGCCTTCGTTGCAGACAACCCCATTTTTTGCAATCGGAGGACGACCGGAGTGCGGCGCCAAGCAGGCCATAAAAGGTCTGCCCGCCACCACGCCCACACCATACAGAAACTCCAGACATTTGCAGAAACCGTTCATTCTGAATCTGGGAAACTACGACCACAACCATAGATGGAAACATAATAGATCAAAAAACATACTTACAAGGACCTAACATATATAGCCAAGTACATGCAAACACAACGGTTCAGGTGAGCCCCTGTTTATCAGCCACCATTACTGGATATCCAGTTGGAACACATCTGCCGAAAAACCGGCACCACGCAGGGAAGCCGTACCGTGTACTACATGCAGACATGCTATACACGCCCCCCACACAGTGAGATGATCTATGGCCGATCTCTCACTAATATATAACGATCTTGACTGTTCCAGGAATGCAGTGGCTGCAGAAAACCGGGATACATCGCCATCGCCTGCCACGGTAACGATGCATGAACTATCGCAGCTAGTAAGCCACTACTGCTCTTACTACCCATCCCACTGTCGCAGAGGTTTTTTTTTTCCTCGACACGAGCCTTGTCACCTTTTTCCCTCTGTTCTTGAAATCGCTACCCTCATTCACGTTTCGTCCATAATGTATCACCTGATGGACCGTGTTAATGCGTAATCTTACCCAGACGCACGGATAACATCACAGCCCAGCATCCTGTGATCCACTGATTAGACAACTAACATGTTGATGGAGGCATTCTGTTTGAGCTTCGGGACGGAGCCGCTACTGCAGCCTCGTCATCTTTCACTACCGCGTCTTGCTATAAGCATTTACCGCCATGCAATAGTAACAGTTCAGCTGTTCATTGCTCTGAAGAGAACTCAGCTACAGGGGAAGGACATAAATATTGAAACACTAAAAACACATTACGAAGCCTATTAAGGCGTAGGAAACACCCTGGCATTCAGAAAGCCTTCCAGGCGTCCCGAAAGGGAATCTTATGCCATTATTCCTGCAAAATAGTGGCCAGTTCAGGTAACGATCATGGATAGCGATCGCGTGTCGTTCTCTCCGAAATCGAGCACACAGGTTCAATAGTAATGAGATCCGTTGACTGCAGTGGCCAGGGGGGATGCGACAGGTAATCCTCGTGCTCAGAAAACCACCGCTGGTCGATGCGAGCTGTGTGAACAGGGGCCATGTCATCTTGGAACACAGCATCACCATTGGAAAAAAAATTATACCTGGCTTGACCAGCCAAAATGGTCACATAATCATTGGCAGTAATGTCACCTATAATCATTGGCAGTAATGTCACCTTTCAGGGTACCTAAGCGACCCATGGAACACCCAAATCATCACCGAACACCCGTCATGGGCGTAAACTCTGCCAAAAGTTGGAAATAGTGTGCAACAAAACAAATCCGACCAAATGTCTTTTTTCCGTTTCTTCATAGTCTAGGTTGCATGACTTCGGCAACACCTTTTTCTGTTATAGGGATTTGCTTCAATGATGAGTGGTTTTGAAATTCCATCTCGTCCTGCTGTTCCCAGCTTGTGGACCTACCTTCGTGTTGTTTTGGTGCTGACAGGGTTCGTGAGTGTGCCATTCAGTTCAGCAGTGACTTCTGCAGCTGTCGTCCTCTCATTTTTCATCACAATCCTCTTCAATGACCTTCTGTCAGGATCAGTCAGCTCACACTTTCGTCCGTGCTGTGACTTAGTGGATGATGTTTTCCCGATTCCCTTTTATGCGGTATAAATCTTCGATTCAGTCCCTCTTAAATCACCAAACATTGCTACGACCTTGGTCACAAAAGCACCCAGCATATGAGCACTAGTAATCTGCCGACATTCGAATTCACTGAGCTCTGATATAAGGCACTCACAGTTGCACAGAACACTGTTCTGATCACGACTGACACTTGCAACGTATTTAGAACACTGCTGAGGTGCCGCTCCTCGGTCAAACACAACAGCGAAACCTGTTTGACTTGCATCTATATTTATTTTTAAGCAAGCATTTGTCGCGGAGTTTCGTTAGTTCTGTCCAAGCCATTTGTCATTCGAATTCGCTCGCAACTTGGTTCCATCGGCGAGCTCTCGCTTCCAGTGCAAAGTAACGGGACCATCTGTTTGGTAAGATTCATCGAGGTGCCCCCATTTGTCATCTTAATCTCCTCTTCATGGTTCATAGTCCTCTGTATCTAGCTATGAGTCAGTACATGATTTCTGTGACGTTTGTCCTTTTGTAACATCAATGAAGGCTGTCCCCGGCTTAACACTATGATTACTCACTTCTGATTTCGTAACACCTTTATTTTTAATACTCGTTAATTTCTTTCTTGTTAGTGTTGTGACATCCTCTCACATTTCCCAGTAAGCAAACAAACCAGTGACTGCTTTCAAGTAGGGCTGTTGCCGACGCCTTACACGGTCGGATACTGGACGTGAAATCTATTTCTAGCGGCCCGTTAATATTTACTGCGCACGCCTGAGGTTGCAAGAGCTATGGAGGGCACCACAGAGCTATATGAGGCAGCACAGTGTCTGTTATATTCTACGAGGGTCCTTCAATAAGTAATGTCCCACTTTTTTTTTCTCAGAACAAAAATGGCTCTGAGTACTATGGGACTTAACTTCTGAGGTCATCAGTCCCCTAGAACGTAGAACTACTTAAACCTAACTAACCTAAGGACATCACACACATCCATGCCCAAGGCAGGATTCGAAACTGCGACCGTAGCGGTCGCGCGGTTCCAGACTGTAGCGCCTAGAACCGCTCGGCCACCAGGGCCAGCTTTTCTCAGAACATATATATTGTTAAGAGTCGGACTTTGGTGACAATATGCATCAACATGTATTGTCCGTATCCTGTTTTTCTACGTAGTCTCCTTCACGTTCTGTGGCCGTACGACAACGTTGTGGAAGAGCATGAATTCCCTGGTGGTAAAAGCTCTTGTCCTGTAGGTGTAGCCATGTTTTCGCTGCATGACTGACACTCTCGTCATCTTCAAAGCGACCGGCAACTGTAGAGCCAAGGAATAGAAAAGCAACTGGAATCACTCAAAAGAGGAAAGTCCACTGGACCTGACGGGATACCAATTCGATTCTACACAGAATACGCGAAAGAACTTGCCCCCCTTCTAACAGCCGTGTACCGCAAGTCTCTAGAGGAACGGAAGGTTCCAAATGATTCGAAAAGAGCACAGGTAGTCCCAGTCTTCAAGAACGGTCGTCGAGCAGATGTGCAAAACTATAGACCTATATCTCTGACGTCGATCTGTTGTAGAATTTTAGAACATGTTTTTTGCTCGCGTATCATGTCGTTTCTGGAATCCCAGAATCTACTCTGTAGGAATCAATATGGATTCCGGAAACAGCGATCGTGTGAGACCCAACTCGCCTTATTTGTTCATGAGACCCAGAAAATATTAGATACAGGCTCCCACGTAGATGCTATTGTCCTTGACTTCCGGAAGGCGTTCGATACAGTTCCGCACTGTCGCCTGATAAACAAAGTAAGAGCCTACGGAATATCAGACCAGCTGTGTGGCTGGATTGAAGAGTTTTTAGCAAACAGAACACAGCATGTTGTTATCAATGGAGAGACGTCTACAGACGTTAAAGTAACCTCTGGCGTGCCACAGGGGAGTGTAATGGGACCATTGCTTTTCACAAGATATATAAATGACCTAGTAGATAGTGTCGGAAGTTCCATGCGGCTTTTCGCGGATGATGCTGTAGTATACAGAGAAGTTGCAGCGTTAGAAAATTGTAGCGAAATGCAGGAAGATCTGCAGCGGATAGGCACTTGGTGCAGGGAGTGGCAATTGACCCTTAACATAGACAAATGTAATGTATTGCGAATACATAGAAAGAAGGATCCTTTATTGTATGCCGGCCGCGGTGGTCTAGCGGTTCTAGGCGCTCAGTCCGGAACCGGGCGACTGCTACGGTCACAGGTTCGAATCCTGCCTCGGGCATGGATGTGTGTGATGTCCTTAGGTTAGTTAGGTTTAAGTAGTTCTAAGTTCTAGGGGACTGATGACCTCAGATGTTAAGTCCCATAGTGCTCAGACCCATTTGAACCATTTTTTTTATTTTTTTTATTGTATGATTATATGGTTCAAATGGCTCTGAGCACTATGGGACTCAACTGCTGAGGTCATTAGTCCCCTAGAACTTAGAACTAGTTAAACCTAACTAACCTAAGGACATCACAAACATCCATGCCCGAGGCAGGATTCGAACCTGCGACCGTAACGGTCTTGCGGTTCCAGACTGCAGCACCTTTAACCGCACGGCCACTTCGGCCGGCATGGTTATATGATTGCGGAACAAACACTGGTAGCAGTTACTTCTGTAAAATATCTGGGAGTATGCGTGCGGAACGATTTGAAGTGGAATGATCATATAAAATTAATTGTTGTTAAGGCGGGTACCGGGTTGAGATTCATTGGGAGAGTACTTAAAAAAAATGTAGTCCATCAACAAAGGAGGTGGCTTACAAAACACTCGTTCGACCTATACTTGAGTATTGCTCATCAGTGTGGGATCCGTACCAGGTCGGGTTGATAGAGGTGATAGAGAAGATCCAAAGAAGAGCGGCGCATTTCGTCACAGGGTTATTTGGTAAGCGTGATAGCGTTACGGAGATGTTTAGCAAACTCAAGTGGCAGACTCTGCAAGAGAGGCGCTCTGCATCGTGGTGTAGCTTGCTCGCCGGGTTTCGAGAGGGTGCGTTTCTGGATGAGGTATCGAATGTATTGCTTCCCCCTACTTATACCTCCCGAGGAGATCACGAATGTAAAATTAGAGAGATTAGAGCGCGCACGGAGGCTTTCCGACAGTCGTTCTTCCCGCGAACCATACGCGACTGGAACAGAAAAGGGAGGTAATGACAGTGGCACGTAAAGTGCCCTCTGCCACACACCGTTGGGTGGCTTGCGGAGTATAAATGTAGATGTAGATGTGATGCTGCGCGATGCTAAGTCGGAACCTGATTTACACTTATACCTTTCAACTTCTGTCGTTTCCAGACTAGGGTCCCTCATCTCAAACTGATACAATTACCTTTCTCCATCATCTCTGAAAGTTTGTAACATCAACATAGAATACCGCTGTGTATAAAAATCCTGAGCATCTGTGGCACGTTGCATGTAGGTCTGAAGGTACGAATTTTACATTTATCAACATTTAATGCAAGAGTCTTTGCACCACTTTGAAATCTTATAAAGATCTGACTGCAATTCGTGAAACTTTTTTCACACAGTGATTCAATAGAGACAACGGGATTATTTTCAGACAGTCAGGGTTATTATTAAGACTTTCCGTCAGTTAATTTATAAAGAACGGTAAGGTACCAACACACTTCCCTTGGGCATGCCTGAAGTTACTTCTGTACCTATGAAGGTTAGGGGTAACAAGCACGCAACTTTTTCTCTGTGGTGCGCAACACAGTGCCTTGCCGTTACGGTCAATTGACTGCCCGTGTCCCACTGCTGCAGACGTTGCAGCAGCAGCGGCAGCAGCAGCACGGCATGCCGCGGTCCCGCTGCCGCCGGTGCGTTATTTACGCAAGCGGCGAGCAACACAAACACGTGACGTCACCCGTCCTCCAGCAGGCCAGCCAGGTGACTGAGTGAATGTGCTCCTTCATGTCACGGGTAAGGTCATTCAACAGCTTATCTTTGTTTACCACAGATAATTCAATGCCTGTGTCCCTTGTTGCTCAGCGTTCAGTTTTGTTACATCCTGATGCGATTAACACGGCAGCAATATGAGGTCTCCGGAACACAGTGGAGCTTTCGGCCTCACTTCACTGTACCGGTTCGCACCAACCTTTTGAATACTGGTTTGATGCGACCCGCCAGAATTCTTCTCAGGCGCAACCTCTTCCTCACAGGCAGGCAATTGCAATCTACGTCCTCAGTTATTTGGTGGGTGCATTCATCATATATCTGTCTTCCTCTACATTTTGTACCCTCTAAAGCTCCCTCTAGTACAATGGAAGTTATTCCCTAATGTCTTAATGGATGTCCTATCATACTGTCTCTTCCTCTCGTCAGTGTTTTCCATATGTTCCTTACCTTACCATCCCACCTAATTTTCGACATTCTTCTGTCACACCACATCTCAAATGCTTCGATTCTCTTCTTTTACCGTTTTCCAACAGTCCACGTTTCGTTAGCATACAGTGCTGTGCTCCAAACGTACATTCTCAGAAGTCTCTTCCTCAAATTAAGGCCTATGTGTGATACTAGTAGACTCCTCTTGGCCAGGCACATCATCTTGCCAGTGCTAGTCTGCTTTTTATGTCCTCCTTGCTCCGTCCGTCACGTGTTATTTTGTTGCCTAGGTAGCAGAATTCCTTATTTCGTCTACTTCGTGATCATAAATCCTGATGTTAAGTTTCTCTTTGTTCTCATTTCTGCTACTTCTCGTTACTTTCATCTTTCTTCGATTTACTCTCAATCCATATTCCGTACTCATTAGATCTTCATTCCATTCAGGAGATCCTGTAATTCTTCTTTATTTTCACTGAGGATAGCAATGTCATCAGCGAATCGTATCATTGATATCCTTTCATCCCCAATTTTAATCCCACCATTGAACCTTTCTTTTATTTGCGTAATTTTTCCATGTGCAGAACGAACAGTAGGGGTGAAAGACTACATACTTGTCTTATTCGCTTTTTAATCCGAGCAGTTCGTTCTTGGTCTTTCAGTATTATTGCTCCCCCTTGGTTCTTGTCCATATTGTATATTACTCGTCTGTCCCTATAGCTTACCCCTATTTCGAATATCTTGCACCATTCGACATTGTCGAACGCTTTTCCGAGGTCAACAAACCGTGTGAACGTGTCTTCGTTTGTCTTCATTCTTGCTTCCATTATCAACAGCAACGTCAGAGCTGCCTCCCTTGTGCCTTTACCTCTCCTAAAGCCAAAGTGATCGTCACCGAACAGATCCTCAGTTTTCTTTTCCCTTCTTCTGTATATCACTCTTGTCAGCAAATTGGATGCATAAACTGTTAAGCTGATTGTGCGATAATTCTCTCACTTGTCGGCTCTTGCAGTCCTCGGAATTGTGTGATGTATTTTCGAAAGTCTGGTGGTTAGCCGCCAGTCTCATACACGCTAAGGTGAGTAGTCGTTTCGTTGAAACTTCCCCCATTGATTTTAGAGATCTGATGGTATCTTATCTATCCCCTCTGCCTCATGTGATCTTAAATCGTCCAAAGTTGTTTTAAATTCTGATTTTAATGCTAGATCACCTATCTCTTCCCTGTCGACTCCTGTTTCTTTTTCTGTCACGTCATTAGACAAGTTCTCCGCTCATATAGGCGCTCAGAGTACTCTGTTCACCTACCCGTTCTCTCCTCTGCATTCATCAGTTGAATTTCCATTGCACTCTTACTGTTACCGCCATTGCTTTTAATTTCATCGAAAGTTATTTTGCTGTCTCTATACGCTGACTCAGTCCTTCTGATATTTCTTTTTCGATTTCGTGAGGGTACTTTTGTTCAGTCGTTGCAACTACAAGAAAATACGTGTTTTTCTCACCAGACGCGTTTCGCGTTATTGAGGTAATACATCATCGGTGGCATATAATTAAAGATATTTACAATCTGATTTGTTTTGAAGATCGAAAAGCAGTTCGTTAACAATTTGTTGGTTTTATTTACGGTAGTTTCTCTTTGATTTTTCGGCTGCAGCAGGAAATGCCGTCCGCTAGCACGTCTTTGGTTTCTTTCTTCATTAAACACAGATACTTGTGGTTCAATTATTTCTGCTTTGCAGAACTGTGCATTCTTTACTTTTTACAAAGCACGCTTTTTCGTACACAACTTTTATCTGTTTATTTGTATACTTCTAAGTGTGTAATGTGTTTTGTAGTCTTGCCAACATTGCCAGTAGTTTGTCTTTGACCTATACTTTTTTCTTTTTCTTTGTAGTTAATTATACAATTATACTTTCTTTTTTTAATCGTATTTACCAACTAGGATCACGTTAAGAACTTCAGTTCCTCTACTTCCTTGTTGTTGTTTCCTATTTTTCCAGTATTCCCTCATTTACTCCCCGTGAAGTCTCTTCCTTTCTTCTGTCCCTGTTGTTCCCGATTTTTAATTTCTTCTGATTTGTCAGCATTCCAAATTTAGTATTTTATTTTTAAGACGGTTTCTTTCTGCTATTTCTGATTCTTTGATGTTGTTTCCTTCTAGATCTTTCCTTACTTCTGTAACCCATGCTACTGTCGATTTCGTCTTCCAGAAATATAGGAGTATTTGTTTTGTAAGTCTACTTCCATCCATTGGGTAGAGGTGTCCGAAAAAGGTTAATCTTCGTTTGGCCATTACTTCTGATATTTTCTCTATATTTTTGTAGATTTCCTCATTACTTCTTATTTTCCCACCATCTGCAGTTATTATTGCGCCCATTATTTTTCTAATAATGCATCTTTCCAGTACCTCTAGTCTATTCATCTTATAGTTCATCGTTAGACATTCAGATCCACATAAACATTCTGGTCGTACCACTGTGGTGTAGTGTTTTAGTTTTGTTTTTCTAGATATACATTTCCTGTTGTAAATATTTTTGGTTAGACCATAGGCTCTTTCCATTTTGTTAATTCTTACATCTATTACAGATTTTTCTAGTCCATTCTGTTGTATAGTCTCTCCAAGATATTTAAATTTATTTATTCGCTCTATTTTACCTATTTGTATTCCTTGACTTTTGGCGCATTTTTTATATTTGTCATGAATTTTGTTTTTTCAGCTGAAATTTTGAGACCAGTTCTGATTGCTATTTTTTCCAGAAGATTTATCTGAATACTTGCTTCTGTCAGGTTTTCTGAAAGTATTGCAAAATTGTCCACAAAAGCCAAGCAGTTTACCGTGATTCCATTTGTTATCCTTCCCAGAGTTAGTGGTTCAATTTTGTGAATTTTTAGCAACACATTCCAGATATCTACAATTTTTTCTGGAGCGCAATTAAACAGTAAAGGTGATAAACCATCACCTTGTGTAACACCAGTTTTTATTTCAATTGGCTGAGATACTTCTCCCATAAATTTGACTTTAGATATTGTATCTGTTAGTGTTTCACGAATTAATATTTGCTAATTTTGATTTAACACCAAATTCTCTAATTACCTTATCTATTACCGTCCGGAGTGGCCGAGCGGTTCTAGGCGCTACAGTCTGGAGCCACACAGCCGCTACGGTCGCAGGTTCGAATCCTGCCTCGGGCATGGATGTGTGTGATGTCCTTAGGTTAGTTAGGTTTAAGTAGTTCTAAGTTCTAGGGGACTGATGACCTCAGAAGTTAACTCCCATAGTGCTCAGAGCCATTTGAACCATTTTTGAACCTTATCTATTGTTTCTCTGTCTATACCATAAAATGCTTTCTTGAAATCAATAAATGGCACTGTTATTGGTTTGCTGGTTAACATTCTATGGCGAATTATTGACTTTAAGTTAAAAATTTGTTCTGCACAAGATCTTGCCTTTCGAAAACCACCCTAATATTCTCCCACTTGTTTGTCTAAAGTATCTACCACTCTCTTCAGGAAAATTTTTGCTAATATTTTGTATGCCAATGGTAGAAGTGACACTCCTCTGTAATTACTGACATTTTGTTTGCCTTCCTTTTTATGTATCGGGTGGAATAATGCTGTTTTCCATTCAACAGGAATCTTTTCAGTTTTCCATATGTTTTCAAGAAGCATTTGTACGTTCTATATGATTTTTGGTTCTGACAAGTTCAATAATTCTGCTGTAATGGAGGCTTCACCACTTCCTTTATTGTTTTTGTGTGTTTTGATTGCTTCATGAATTTCTAACTCTGTTGGTGGGATATCTTCCACTACATTTTCACATGTCACTGGAAATTCTAATTTATCTGTTGGAACTGGACAGTTTAACAGCTTTTCAAAACCTTTTGCTAAAATTTCACAATTTTCTTTGTTATTTAATCCCATTTTGCCATATTCATCTTTGAAACAAATACTTGGTGCCTGATATCCTTTAGGTATGTGTTTAAAAGTTTAGTAAAAACGTCTAGTATTATTTTTGGTGAAATTTTCTTCTATTTCAATAAGCTGAGAATTTTCAAAGTTTCTTTTGATTTTCCAGGCTATTTTTGATGTTTCTTTTCTTTGTTGTCTGACTTGTTCAAGGTCTTCCTCTTTTTTCGAACATCTCCATTTTTGAGCTCTTTGTTGTATTAGAGCTTCTTCACACTCCTCATTCCATCATGTCTTCTTTTTATTCTTGGCCAATCCTAAAGTTTTCTCTGCTGCTTGAGTTATTTGCATCTGGAGTTCACGCCAATCACCTTCTTCACTTGTCTCAGTTTCTTCGCTAAATTTTTCTATATTTTCTTTTGTAATATTAGCTGTAGTGGTATTGCATCAGATCAGTTTCTTGGTCTCCTTTTTTGTTTTAGATGGGAGAAGTTTTATTTTAATCTTAGAGAGATAATTATCTGAGTCGGATTCCCCATTTCCGACTATAAGTGTGTCATTCTTTTTTTATTATGTTTCTGTGTATTTATGTACTGTGTAAGAGCAATCAAACAAAAGTGATGGAGGTTTTTTGTGGTGAGTGGCTGGGGGAAGGAGAAGCAAAGATGAGTGGACGTAAGCGCATAGTAGTGTGACGCAGAGTGAATTGGTGGAAAAGGTGAGGAGCAAGAGGTGAAATGAAATTGGGGCGGAGGGCAGGGGGTTGAGTGGTGAGAGAGTGAAGAATGGAAAAGATCCTTTTGCTTTCCATGTGATTTCTTCATTTATTTTATATAGTGCCTGGATTCCAGTATTTACGTATTTGATCACTGAGTAACTGTTTATTTTGTTTTAAGGCTCTGTGCATGTGTAAATTTTCTTGGAAAGGGAGAAGGTGTGTTTCTGTTCTTTATATCTTGTGTGAAATGTTCTGTCGATCATACGTGGAAACAATAATAATGTTGTAGCCCTATGGCACCCTGCAAAATATTCATCTTACACTCCGATTACACTTTAGTAATGATGAAAAGTAGCCTGAAGTTGAAGAGTCTAATCAGGAAGAAATAATGCACAAGAAGTTTCCAATATATGTGATGGTGAAAAAATATACATCGGGCTGACTCACAGGATATTTGATGCGTGATGTAAAGAACACATCAGAGCACTGAAATACAGTACAAAACATTCAACATTTGCAGACCATCCAAAGCAAAAATACTACAGACCAAGCCCTATTGAAAAAGATATGAACATGAGATGAATCAGTAAAGACAGACACCTTCTCCCTTTCCAGTACCACAATCAGGTTGTCAGCCTATCATTAACAGTCTCTACTACCAACACTAACGATGTGATATGACTGTCAGCAACATGCTGATGCTGGCGTAGACTCTTGTGAAGTGTTATTGTTTAAGGCGAAGAATATTTTCAGAGTGGCTAACTGCTACAGCTTCATTATTCTTTAAACAGTATAATTTATCTGACACATAACAATGAAACAAAAATGACTGCACCGTCCGTGTTGACAGACGAATGCAAAACTATAAGTTCCCGTTACTACCCACCTAAATAACTTTGAATGTTAAAATATACCACAGCCATTTTTGTTAACTGTCCTGATCCTCTATTCCATAACAAAGTTCAACTATATGTGGTTGAAGTGATAAGTTCATTTCTAAATTGCGTCTTTGATAAATGATGAAGGAAAGGGACAACACAGCTGATTTTTTGCCGAGGGTATACATTTCTAATGTATGGTTTAATGATGACAGCAGCCTCTTGGCTAAAAATATTCCGGGCGAGGTCTATTCAGGAGGACATTGTAATCAGGAAAAACAGTACTGGGTTTCCACGGGTCGAAGTATGGAATGCTAGATTCCTTAATCGGGTATGTAGGAGGATCAAAAAGGGAAATGTAGTTGGAATTAGTGAAGTGCGGTGACAGAACTTCTGTTCAGATCACTACAGGGTTGCAAACACAAAATCAAAAAGGACAATGCAGCACTAGGTCTAATAATGAATAAGAAAGTAGGAATGTAGGCAGATAAAATAAACAGTACGGAGAACACGTTATCGTAGACAAAATAGACGTGAAGTCAACACGCACCATAGCAGTACAAGTTTATATGCCAAAAAGCTCTGCAGGTGATGAAGATAAAGGATGATAGGATAAAGGAAGTTATTCAGATAGTTAAAGAAGACGAAAATTTAATTGTGATGGGTGACCGGAATTCGGTAGTGAGAAAAGGAAAGGAAGGAAAAATAGTATGAAAATATGGACTGGGCGAAAGGACTGACACAGGAAACGTACAGGTAGAATTTTGCAATGAGTATAATTTTATCATAACTAACGCTTGGTTTAGGAATGTAAAGGCTGTGAACTAACAAAATACTTAGAGATTACACTTACGAATAACTTAACCTGGAACGCTCACATAGACAATGTTGTGAGAAAAGCTAAGCAACGACTGCGGTTTGGTGGCCGATCCCTTAGAAAATGCTACAGAGCTATTGAGGAGTGCGCCTACACTACGCTCATCCGTCCTCTTCTGGAGTGTGGCTGCGCGGTGTGGGATCCGCATCAGATAGGATTAACAGAGGACACCAAAAAAGATCAAAGAAGGGCAGTTCCTTTTGTATGACCACGAAATACAGGAGAGAGTGTCACAGATATGAGCATTTTTCGTTGCGGCAGGATATTTTCACTGAATTGCAATTATTAACTTTCTCTTACGAATGTGGAATTATTTTGTTGTCGCCCTCCTACATGGGAAGACATGATCATTGTAGTAAAATAAGAAAAACCAGAGCTCTACGGAAAGATCTAAGTGTTCGTTTTCCACGAACGCTGTTCGAGAGTGGAACGATAGAGAAATAACTTGAAGGTGGCTCGATGAAGACTTTGCTTGCCTCTTAATTATGAACTGCAGAGTAGTCGTGTAGAGCAGATGCAGATGTAATGAATTCAACCTTCGAGCAACTACCTCGTTTCCAAGATTCGTCGGAAAAACACACTTGATTTACACTTAAAAATATTTATTTTTCAAAAATTAATTTTTATGTCGTAACAGCACCTGAAAAGTCAGCGCCGAAAGTTGATCATAGTAACAATGGTAAGGACTGTTACTGTGCCCGCGTGATTGTGCATTTCCCGCTGGGTCCCAAGAGCGCATTGCAGTTATGAAGAATCGAAATAAAGTTTTTAACATGGTAATAAAAATTAACATCAAACTTCTGGCACGCAGGTGTGCAGTTTGGTGGTATCAGTTTCGCGTGGAAGTCGATTGAGCCTCGCCACTTATAAACATGGTATACTGCATGTAGATACTAGTTTGTCCACGCCAGAAATCCAATGTGAGACAAAAAATGGCTCTGAGCACTATGGGACTTAACATCTGAGGTCATCAGTCCCTTAGAACTACTTAAACCTAACTAACCTAAGGACATCACACACATCCATGTCCGAGGCAGGATTCGAACCTGCGACCGTAGAGGTCGCGCGGTTCCAGATTGAAGCGCCTAGAACCGCTCGGCCACACTGGCTGGCAATGTGAGACAAAACTGATTATTAGCAACGTACGGTGTTCCAGTTCTCTGAGGATATGTTTTATAAATCTGTGAATTTCCCGCATTTGGGCTTGATGATGTAAACCTTTTTTAACGAATCGATTAAACAATTGACCTCTGGTGTAGAATAAAACGGGAATGAATGTAGGAATCAAATGCAAACGCTCCGTTCCCTAGCCACGCACCAAGGTCGTTCGGTCAGCGCCTTTCGGTGAAAGTCGTTAACCTCGTGGGTACACAAGCAGCAGTCGTAAACGTTTGCCGACTCCTTCCCTTAGACAATGAAGTCCGCCCAGATACTTACCCGTTCTGTCAGTTATAACTCTTCTCCACCTGTCTCATTTCGCTCAATGCTCTCCCTCTTCCTTCTTCGTATTTTCCTAGTCATCCTTTCGGAGATTTTGAAAACATCTGTATAATTTTCAGCTTTTAGTAACATTTATTTCGTCTATATTTACACTATATCTTTAAATATATGTTAGAGATTGAAAACCCCTGGAGTCAAGATGGCGCATGAAATCTTCTTTATTCGGATTGATTACAGTTTCGGCTAATAGCCCAGCCATCTTGAGATCATAAAACATTCTTGATTAGTGTTGGTGCCACAAAGGCTTCACACGTCGTTAAAAAGTTCCTTAAAATGACAGCATCCACACATGACACAGTTAAAAACAGCTTTCCAGCATTGATGGCCAGTGTCATATGCTAACACAATCATTTCGTAGCAGAGACCACCACACATTTATTGCTGTGTTGTACTTTTAAAGCTTCCGATTCAAGAGCGGGATGGTTGTATCGCTGGTAGTTCACCCTGTCCCTTCATCCCCACCCTACCACCTCCCCCTCAATATTAGACACGGCGGATGAAATAGTAAGAAAGAAAAAGCAGGTAGCGGTTAGGTCTGCCCCCTGCAAGTCCAAGCCCCCCCAGCCGTTGGCCCCTGGTGTATGCAGGCGATGCGTCCGCCGCTGGGCCGCTGCCATCCCTGACCCAGATGCTGCGGCAGCCAAGATAGCACCTCACTGGGTCGCAGCCTCCTCAGCCCGTGACACCGATACCCGCTCCCGATCCAGTTTCGCTGCAGTGGCTGCCGATAGTGTTCTGTGCATTAGCTGACAACAGCAGCAATTATTTTAAAACAAATCAGGCCCGAGTGCCAGGTTACAGTCCAGAGTCCTCCTTCTGTTTGGCCTCCTATAGCAGAAGCGCGCGCATTCGGGTAGGCCAGCCGCTCTCACTATTGGTTCCACTGTTGGTAATCTGACCGCGGCCATTCATCACACCAACTAGAAATTTTGTTCAAAATGGTTCAAATGGCTCTGAGCGCTATGGGACTTAACATCTGAGGTCATCAGTCCCCTAGAACTTAGAACTACTTAAACCTAGCTAACCTAAGGACATTACACTCATCCATGCCCGAGGCAGGATTCGAACCTGCGACCGTAGCTGCGGACTGAAGCGCCTAAACCGCTCGGCCACTTCGGCCGGCAGAAATTTTGTCTAACTCACCTTGTATCCTCTTACAGTCACCCAACGACGACACCCTCCCATACACCACAGCGTCATCAGCAAACAGTCGCAGACTGCTGCTTACCTTGTCTGCCAAATATTTATGTGTATAGAAAATAACAACGGGTCTATCACACTCCCCTGGGGCATTCCTGACGATATCCTTGTCCCTGATGAACACTCCCCATCGAGGACAACATACTTGGTACTATTTCTTAAGAAGTCTTCGAGCGACTCACATGCCTGGAAAGCTATTCCGTATGTTTATATCTTCGTTTACAGTCATCAGTTTGACATTGTGTCAAATGCTTAATGGAAATCTAGGAATATGGAATCCACCTGTTGCTTTTCTTCCACGTTTCGCAAGATACCATGTGACAAAAAGTTCAAACCGAGTTTCGTACCGTGTTGGTATGTGGATGGAAGCTTTTCCCTCTCAAGGAAATTTATTATGTTCGACCTGAGTTTGCCTCGTAAGCTACGAAATGTCAGACAGCTTCCTTTTTGGACTCATTAAAGAAGATGCCTAGGATAGAATTAACCACTACGCATCTCAATAGAGAGAGGATGATTGTTTCAGGTGAGGTGTTACTGTTCATTATTCGGTATGAGGTATTAATTCATTTTCTGCCACTATTTCGTGGTTATTTTAGGGAGAATACTGCAGCTGTGTGCCTAGAAAGGCGGCGGTGTGCCCTCCACGCTGGGACGATGTGCCGCTGGGAACGCCTCGATGGCCTCTTTTGTTGGCAGAGGGTAGTCTGTGAATTTCATTAGATGAAGAGCGCCTCCTTTGGAAAAACAGGCAGTTCTCGCAGATTTTTGGTAGCGACCCACTTTGCGGCTACTGAATGCGTGGCTGGTACTTGCACGCCCTGAGGTCAGTGAAGCCCGCAGTGTCCCTAAGGTCCCCATAAACTAACTGGGCATGACATTTTTGCCTTTCTGCACGAAAATCAAAGCTTCTTAAGCACTGCACAACCTTTTCCGATGATATAATAGAATCACTGAAAATTTGAGGGTTGCCTAGCAAGCAGCGGTGATATTCATGACGGGACAGACCAGAGCAGGAGATGTAGTTATCATCGTAATGAATATGAAATGGATATGGTTGGGATGTACGCTGTCTGATCAAAAGTATCCGGACACCTATTAATGAATATTAATGTGGAGTGTGTCCTCCCTTCACCTTTACAACGGCTTGAACTTTGCTGGAGACACTTTCAGTAAGATGTCTGAACGTCTGCATAGGAATGACATCCCATTATTCCTCAAGAGCTGAAACCAGAGAAGGTAGTCATGTTGGACGCTGAGGTCTGGACAGAAGTCGACGCTCTATCCCATCCAAGAAGTGTTCCATTGGGTTTTCTCGGGACTATGGGCAGTGCAGTCCATTTCAGGAATTTTGTTGTCCACAAACCATTGCTCATTGCCTCACGGACGCTATGACAGGGTGCGTTGGCGTGCTTATACATACAATCATGGCCCCAAAATTCTTCCTCTATCCCTCTCAGTACGCAATGTTGCTAAATGTATTCGTATGCTTCTGTAGTTACCGTTTTCTTAAACACAATTTAGGGACTATACGGTAACTAAGAAAAACAGCCCCTGTGGCGAAATAAATAAAAAAATTTAAATTTATTGATCCTTTTGAAAAAAGAAAAAAAAATATGGATATGGAACTTTAACTTTAGAAAATCTGAAAGGCTTTTTTACGGACTGTATTGACCAGCTTGAACGCGGACAAATTCAGTGCTGCGTGAATTTTGCCTGTATTGTAATGTACAGTTCCGATTAATAATATTTTTGAATTCTACGTCATTGTACATTTATTCACAGTTCTCACCTTGGACGTAGAATTAGTCCTTCCGCCACAACATTAGTTCATTAGTCGCCATCGATGTCCTTCTCTTTGTTGACCGTGTGTATCTTCCCAAGTCGGCATCGGTTTCCTTCACGAAAACGGTGGAAACAAAGGAATACAATGCTACGTCGCTTTAAATAATTCTCATAAAACTTAGATACCTTTCACTATTTTTTATTCACAAGACAATAAGACTTGCTCTGCTCGTCGCACAAACCATAAATACTAACAATGTATCTGCCTTTCACCACACACCAAAAATTACGTCCATCCCCTACAGACGGCCAGTGTGGCCAAGCGGTTCTAGGCGCTTCAGTCTGGAACAGCGCGACTGCTACGGTCGTACGTTCGAATCTGCCTCGGGCATGGATGTGTGTGATGTCCTTAGGTTAGTTAGGTTTAAGTATTTCTAAGTTCTAGGGGACTGATGACCTCAGATTTTAAGTCCCATAGTGCTCAGAGGCATTTGAACTATCCCCTACAAAATAACTATCGAGAGATTATCTTAACTCCTTCTTGGAGTAAGAAACAGAAGAGAATCCAATATGAACATTGCGGAGATTATATTCTACATTCCTCTCAATTTAATCTTTGGCGCAGACTTTAAAGTATTGTTTCTCTCTGCGCCGGAATGTGTCATTACACCCCATACCGTAACACCACCCCCTCCGTACTTCACTGTTCGCACTTCACACGAAGTCAGGTAACGTTCTCCAGACATTTTCCAAACCAAGACCCTTCCCTCGAATTGCAACGGTGTTTGGCCGCATTCGTCGCCCCTAAATTACTAGTTTCCAATCATCCATTGTTCAGTGCCGTCGCTCTTTACACCACCTCAAGCGTAATTCAATATTTGCTACAGAAATGTGTGGCTTCTGACTGATGATTGTACCCCAGTATTTTTAACTCCCTACGCACAGTCATTTTTCTACTTGGATTGCTCCTAGCGCTTTGGAACTAACGAGTGAATCCTTCAGCTGATTTCAAGCAGATTTTCGCAACCACCCTCTGCAATATCGTATTTCTACGCCGATACTGGGTGAGCGACTTTCAAGTACAACGTCTGACATGTCCGACAATATACACTACTGGCCATGAAAATTGCTACACCAAGAAGAAATGCAAATGATAAACGGGTATTCATTGGACAAATATACTATACTCGAACTGACATGTGATTACATTTTCACGCAATTTGGGTGCATAGATCCTGAGAAATCAGTACCCAGAACAACCACCTCTGGCCGTAATAACGCTCTTGATAAGCCTGGCCATTGAGTCAAACAGAGCTTGGATGGCGTGTACAGGTACAGCTGCCCATGCAGCTTCAACACGATGCCACAGTTTATCAAGAGTAGTGACTGGCGTATTCTGACGAGCCAGTTGCTCGGCCACCATTGACCAGACGTTTTCAATTGGTGAGAGATCTGGGGAATGGGCTGGCCAGGGCAGCAGTCGAACATTTCCTGTATCCAGAAAGGCCCGTACAGAACCTGCAACATGCGGTCGTGCATTATCCTGCTGAAATGTAGGGTTTTGCAGGGATCGAATGAATGATAGAGCCACGGGTCGTAACACATCTGAAATGTAACGTCCATTGTTCAAAGTGCCGTCAATGCGAACAAGAGGTGACCGAGATTTGTAACCAATGGCACCCCATACCATCACGCTGGGTGATACGCCAGTATGGCGATGACGAATACACGCTTCCAATGTGCGTTCACCGCGATGTCGCCAAACACGGATGCGACCATCATGATGCTGTAAACAGAACCTGGATTCATCCGAAATAATGACGTTTTGCCATTCGTGCACCCAGGTTCGTCGTTGAGTACACAATCGCAGGCGCTCCTGTCTGTGATGCAGCGTCAAGGGTAACCGCAGCCATGGACTCCGAGCTGATAGTTCATGCTGCTGCAAACGTCGTCGAACTGTTCGTGCAGATGGTTGTTGTCTTGCAAACGTCCCCATCTGTTGACTCAGGGATCGAGACGTGGCTGCACGATCCGTTACAGCCATGTGGATAAGATGCCTGTCATCTCGTCTGCTAGTGACACGAGGCCGTTGGGGTCCAGCACGGCGTTCCGTATTACCCTCCTGAACCCATCGATTCCACATTCTGCTAACAGTCATTGGATCTCGACCAACGCGAGCAGCAATGTCGCGATACGAAAAACCGGAATCGCGATAGGCTACAATCCGACCTTTATCAAAGTCGGAAACGTGATGGTACGCATTTCTCCTCCTTACACGAGGCATCACAACAACGTGTCACCAGGCAACGCCGGTCAACTGCTGTTTGTGTATAAGAAAAAGGTTGGAAACTTTCCCGGCGCCAACCTTGTGTGAATGCTCTGAAAAGCTAATCATTTGCATATCACAGCATCTTCTTCCTGTCGGTTAAATTTCGCGTCTGTAGCACATCATCTTCGTGGTGTAGCAATTTTAATGGCCAGTAGCGTACATAATGGATGTACGAGTCCTGGTCGTCGACGCATGGTTGACGACATGTGGAAGTTTGGGTTTGGCTGTGAGTTGCACGGATAGCCAAATGGTAAGGCTACCGCTCGCGATAAGCGGCGAGTCCTGGTTCAAGTCTCGGTGCGGCACAAGTTTTCATTGTCGTCATACCATTCTACAGCTGATGGTTGTCATTATTCGCAATTGCGAAAAAATTTAATTTTCCCTTAGCAATGGCCGACGTTCCCTGTCCGCCAGTACATGAGGTGTTCTTGGTTTTGGTTCAGCTGTTGTTGTTCCCTCGCGTTTCCTCGTCACAGTCACATCAACAGTCGCCTTGGGCTGCTTTAGTAGGGCTGAAATGTCTGAGGGATTTGTGAGCTCTTCTCACCCATCCGTTCTGCTGTCACTGCTTCTCTACTGAAAACACACCACTCTCCGCTTCCTTTTACATTGGCAGGTCTGCCTCTTGTGGCATCTCGTGCTCATTCCGCATTACATAGGGATGTCCGGATACTTTTTTATTAGATAGAGTACATACAGACTGAATCCATGTTGCTGAGGTATAATTTCCGAGTATTTTGGTGGCTCATTACAGATTAATTTCATTGTATTTAATAATTTTTTCATGATACGGGGCCACAGTCATAATATATTTCTTTAAACTCAGTACTGCCATTAGACTGTTGTTTATTTACAGTGTTACATTTACACTTACACAATCATGATTTTGGCTTGACAGTGCCATTATCAAATGTTTTAAGTGTTATAAATTGCCTTAGATACGACAGTATGCCATCTTATGCAATTTATAACACTTAAAACACTTGTTAATCTCACTTTGAAACCGAGATCATGATTGTGTAAGTGTAAATTTCCAGGTCCTGATGGGATTCCAATTCGGTTTTACAGAGAGTACTCTACTGCATTGGCTCCTTACTTAGCTTGCATTTATCGCGATTCTCTCGCCCAACGTAAAGTACCGAGGGACTGGAAAAAAGCGCAGGTGACGTCTGTATATAAGAAGAGTCGAAGGACGGATCCTTAAAATTACAGACCAATATCCTTAACATCGGTTTGTTGCAGGATTCTCGAACATATTCTCAGTTCGAATATAATGAATTTCCTTGAGACAGAGAAGCTGCTGTCCATGCATCAGCACGGCTTTAGAAAGCATCGCTCCTGCGAAACGCAACTCGCCCTTTTTTCACATGATAACTTGCGAACCATGGATGAAGGGTATCAGACGAATGACATATTCCTTGACTTCCGAAAAACGTTTCACTCGGTGCCCCACTGCAGACTCCTAACTAAGGTACGAGCATATGGGATTGGTTCCCAAATATGTGAGTGGCTCGAAGACTTCTTAAGTAAAGAACCCAGTACGTTGTCCTCGATGGTCAGTCTTCATCGGAGATGAGGGTATCATCTGGAGTGCCCCAGGGAAGTGCCATAGGTCCGCTGTTGTTTTCTATCTACATAAATGATCTTTCGGATAGGGTGGATAGCAATGTGCGGCTGTTTGCTGATGATGCTGTGGTGTACGGGAAGGTGTCGTCGTTGAGTGACTGTACGAGGATACAAGATGACTTGGACAGGATTTGTGATTGATGTAAAGAATGGCAGCTAACTCTAAATATAGATAAATGTAAATTAATCCAGATGAATAGGAAAAAGAATCCCGTAATGTTTGAATACTCCATTAGTAGTGTAGCGCTTGACACAGTCACGTCGATTAAATATTTGTGCGTAACATTGCAGAGCGATATGAAGTGGGACAAGCATGTAATGGCAGTTGTGGGGAAGGTGGATAGTCGTCTTCGGTTCATTGGTAGAATTTTGGGAAGATGGGGATCATCTGTAAAGGAGACCGCTTATAAAACACTAATACGACCTATTCTTGAGTACTGCTCGAGCGTTTGGGATCCCTATCAGGTCGGATTGAGGGACGACAAAGAAGCAATTCGGAGGCGGGCTGCTAGATTTGTTACTGGTAGGTTTGATCATCACGCGAGTGTTACAGATATGCTTCAGGAACTCGGGTGGGAGTCTCTGGAGGAAAAGAGGCGTTCTTTTCGCGAATCGCTACTGAGGAAATTTAGAGAACCAGCATTTGAGGCTGACTGCAGTACAGTTTTACTGCCGCCAACTTATATTTCGCGGAAAGACCACAAAGATAAGATAAGAGAGATTAGGGCTCGTACAGAGGCATATAGGCAGTCATTTTTCCCTCGTTCTGTTTGGGAGTGGAACATGGAGAGAAGATGCTAGTTGTGGTGCGAGGTACCCTCCGCCACGCACCGTATGGTGGAAAGGGGAGTATGTATGTAGATGTAGATATGTAACACTGCAAATAAACAACAGTCTAATGGCGGTACTGACTTTAAGGAAATCATTGTATTCAGTTTCTTACCCCCATTTATCTTTGTATCTGTATTGCATTGGAAATATCTGGTATAAATGTCGACGAGAACTGCTCTTTGCTATTCACTCATAGCGTTTGCTGTTAACAACAGCGGTGCCCGCTAACTTCGCCCTCACGCTCGCACAACTTGCACTGATCTGATGTGTCTCGGGCTTGTTTTTCTGGCAGTGATATTTGCACGTTAAACTGATACACGGCACTGTTGAAGAACTGGATAATATACATTTCGCATGGGGGCTGACTGAATTCAGTGGAAGATAATGCTTTACTGAGCAGTTCCCATAGCAATGGCAACCACATCACAGTGCTTTTGCATCGTCCAAGAGTTGTTGCATTGTACTATGTTTGCTGTTGCACAATCTGGAGACTGCATCTGCACGTTTGTGTGGAGGTAATTAGGATAACAAATCCAATAAATAATAATTACATTATTTCATTGTAAAGAGCCACCGGAGACAGCGTTTGCCTTACATCAAAATGGAAAATATCCTTGAACAGATTACGAAAATTTTGTTGTGTACGTTTAGATTCACACCACATCATCTTTCTAAGGAATCTTCAAATTGTTGTATAGTGCAAGGGATGAATGTCTGGCGAATATGATGAGAGTGGCCTTCATGAGGGCCTCATCGAAACACGAAGCATTTCGACGAGCTCACTCCATTGAAAACCCTAGAACTTCGTATTACGGGGGTGTTTGAAAAGTTCTCAGAACGGAATAGAAAAAAAGTACATTACATCACAAACTTTTATTATTTTCCAATGTAGTCGCCTTGTAGATTAATGTGCTTGCTCCAACGATGTTCCAGTGCCTTGATCCCACCTCGAAAATGAGTTTCCTCCAAGCCCGCAAAATAGTTGTCAATTCCAGCTATCAGTTCTTCGTTTGAAGTGAATCTTCGTCCACCAAGACAAATTTTCAGTTTTGGGAAGAGATGGAAGTCTGACGGAGCCATATCAGGTGAATAGGGCGGGTTTGGCAACAATTTATAGCTTAGTTCATGTAATTTTTCCATGGCGGCGGCACATGTGTGTGGGTACGCATTGTCTTGATGGAAGATGACTTTCTTCTTTGCTAAATTTGGCTGTTTTACTCGTATCTTTTGTTGCAATTTGTCCAGGAGGTTAGCATAATATTCTCCAGTAATTGTTTGTCCAGTGGGGAGATAATGTACAAACAGAACCCCCTTCGCATCCCAGAACACTGATGCCATGACCTTTCCAGCCGAAGGAATTGTCTTCGCTTTCTCTGGTGGCAGAGAATCAGCCTGTTTCCACTGTGCTCTGACTGTTGTTTTGTCTCCGGGGTATAGTAGTGCGTCCAAGTTTCATCTGTGGTCACAAACTGGTGCAAAATATTTTGTTCGTTTCTCCTAAAACGGGCCAAACATTGTTCCGATATGTCCATTCTCATGCGTTTTTGATCCAGCGTCAAGAGTCGCGGCACCCATCCTGCAGATAATTAGTTCATTTCTAATTCTTCAGGTAAAATGTGATATACCTTTTCAGATGACATCTGGCAAGCGCGAGCAATTTCACGCACTCTCAATCGGCGATCCTCCATGAGCATTTTGTGCACTTTTGCAATGATTTCTGGAGTTGTGACACACTGTGCGGATAATCATCTAAGCTCTCCCTACCAAATTTAAATTCATTTGTTGACTTGGTAACAGTTGAATATGAAGGAGCAGAGTCCCCCAGTGTATTCTGGAAATCGGCATGAATGTCCATTGGTTTCATACTTTTCTTTACGAAGTACTTAATCACTGCTCCAATCTCGGTTTTTCCACCTTCACAAATCACTACACGGGAACAACAGCAGAACATGTTACCGCCACAACTCTCTTCAAATGGTTCAAATGGCTCTGAGCACTATAGGACTTAACAGCTATGGTCATCAGTCCCCTAGAACTTAGAACTACTTAAACCTAACTAACCTAAGGACATCACACAACACCCAGTCATCACGAGGCAGAGAAAATCCCTGACCCCGCCGGGAATCGAACCCGGGAACCCGGGCGTCAACTCTCTTCCAAGAGCACTGACGTGACACGTGTTTACAGGCAACAGTCCAATGAATATCACGTGAACAACTCGTTGAGCTAGCGCTGACCTCTCGTGGTGGTTCCGACAACTTTTCATACCACCCTCGTAGTTCAATTCGGCGAGAAAGACCACGAAATCGTTTCAACGGAGTAAGTATGCAAGTTCGCAAATGTACACCGAACGGTTAGGGGGAAAATTTCTGGATTGTGTGGCACTGCACTTTAAAAACAACTTTACCAATGGTTTTACCGTAATATTTTGATGATTATAAAAATACGTCGTGTGTTTCGTTACAACAGCCTTGCCGATCTGCTGGAGAAAGCAGCACCACCTCCATAGCGTTCTGCCGCTAGTGACGTATATGCAATCGGAATCATGTCAAGCACAGATATCTCTGGATCCCAGACGCGGTGTCTTACGCACAGTTTGACACTGAGCCCTTGGCATCGCTTAGAGGATCGTTATTGACGCAACCAGTCATGTAACTGAAGTATTCTGATAACATTCGACTCAATTTAGCGCAGACGATGTTTGTCTCGCTTCACAATGTCGTGCACTGCAACCCAGTTTTGGTTCATGAAGATTGCTCGTTCCACATAAAAGGCTCTGTCCTTGGTGGTGCAACCACTCACAGTTTCCGATCACGTCTCGGTGCGTCGACAACATATACTATGAGCAGCTGCATAAGACCCTGTAACTCTTATCCGAAACAGGATGGACGATGTGTTGAAAGTGATGCCACTCCAAGTTCGACCTTGTGAACGCATTTGGGATGTGGTGAGACGACGCCTTGTCAACCGTCGGTCACCCACTACAATACAGGAAGATATCTGATTTCATTGGACAAAATATTAGTCTCATCGCTTAAAAAGAGCACACTGCTGCGGATGACGTAGAACTGGTCTCGCTGACATAACTCATGGCAGTGAAATGGTATGTACGTGCACGACTTTCGAGAAGTATGCATTCTTTTGAGAGTCCTTGGTAGATATGCTGTAGTCCCAGAGCTCTCTGTACAAAATTTGAATAGTTCTACAGTATTTCCCTAAAAAACCTTAAGATCCGACTGAACGATCGTAACAATACTGTCCAAATGAGCGTGAGTAGTATTGTTGCGTATACTTCTTATATCGTTCATAGCCACGATGTTCTTCATTGTCTGTTACCTTAGACAACGAAACAGTACTCAGTCTTGCGCAGATGACTGACTACGAGTAGCCGAGGGTCGGATCGTCGTGCTATCTGAGGACAAAGTATTCCGAATTCAAGGGTTTAATGGACCATTTTCGGCAGAACTCTTGGGATGCTGTCCAGAACTGTGACCACAATTGTTGTTCGAATATTTCTTTTATATAGGTGAAAATGGGTCCCTCATTATTGCAATCATAAACGGCTATAAGCAAAAAAATGTAATTAGGGTTTTCTTTAGAACTCTTTAGAGCTATTCAGAATTATAATATTTTTTCGCAAATTGGAAAATACATTTTTTTCAAGAATAGAATTTTCCAGAGCACTGTTGTTTTCTTCGGAAATTCTGCAGAACTATTCAAATTTTGTACAGAGATCTGTCAAGAACTCTGAAAAAGATGCATATTTCTCAAATGTCGGGTGGCAACTTCACTGGATCAGCGCAGTAAAGTGGGTAGACGTGCAGACGACACAAAATGGCAAAAAGAGCAGTCGAGTTTGTTTGAACGTGTACATGACCATGTCGTGAATTAAGCTGCAGGATTTCTTCGTGCAGCAACGTGCACCTGTCCAACGTATCAACAAGAATGGCGTACCACTCTCAGCAATGAAGCACGGCGTAACAATAGTGGTCGTGAAAACGTAATAAATCGACCGAGGGCGGAGACGCATGTCTCGGCTTTACAGTGACAATCGTTTTCAAACCCAGCATGAGCTGCTACAGTCAGGGGATTGAGGTCAGCCTCAGCCAGTTTCCACCGGACACTGCTAAGCGAAATGCATGCGATGGAAATTTGAAGCAGACTAGCTCGTAAAAGGCCATTGCTCACAGCAGCCCTAGGTTTGCCACCTCAAATTAGCAAACATTACCTTGTGAAAGGATTTGCTGAGCTGAGAGCCGATGGTGAACACAATAAAACACTTAGTAAACGTTGAAAATTATATTTGTTGTTGCTAACTATGGCTTTCAAAACTTTTTTTTTTTACCTTTAACTTTTTGGTAAAAGACTTTGCATGTTGCAAACTTAAGATTACACCGAATGCATAATTTTGCTTTTTAACATACTGACACTCAATTTTTTTTTCAGCGTTAGACCATAAATGATTCGTATGACTGAAGTCTCTCCACGTAGGTATAGCTGCAAGGAACCGCCATTATCCTTTCGACAACTTTTTTACGCTAGACTTTTCTTCTCCGTTTAAAAAATTTTTCCACGAAAACGAGTCTGTGGACGTAGAAGCTTGACTTTGTAATTGCTCCAAAGTTTCATTTTGTATACGAATCTCTTCGTATAACGTATTTTTGTCAGTGTCTTCTTCAAGAACCACCACCTTTGTTGCTTTTACATATTTTTGGTATGTAAGAATTACTTTTCCTAGATCCACGTAAATGAATATCTTAAAAGGATAGATTTCGCAGTCAAACCTCTTTTTAAGATAATCTTCGGCTCTTTGGTGGGGTACGAGAGCTTCATACTTGTATTCATTCCGCTCTTGTAATACACTAAAATTAACTTGCCGAATTAGTAGGACACTTCCTTTCTACTACGTTTTATTAACTAGAAATAGGTTAGATACGCATACGAAACACTGCACACAATCAAGTCAAAACGCAACTGTGTTCAACTCTGCGGTTCATCTGATTAAGCGGTGCGCATTGTGGGCTGGCGGGGGCAGCCGAATGCAGAGAAAGAGAGACCGACAACTGCCGGTGAAAGTCGCGAATGCAGCACTCGCGGGTTGGCAACAGCGCACCAAATGTTTAATGACTTGATTCTGCGGAACAATAAATAAACTAGTGATGTGAATGGAATTCTCAAAATACCGAACCATTAATACTTCAGTACCAAACACGGGGCTGAACTATTGAGCATTTCGGTAAAAAAACAGAATATCTGGCAACCCAGAGCAGTATATATAGCTATACTTCATCAATTAGCCAAACAGTACCGGAACTGGACAACAGCTAAATGACAGACTTCCAAATTTGGTCGGGACACTTCCGATTTTTAAACTCCAATCCCCTTGTTCTGATAGGGTTCTGCTGGGACTCCTAAATATTCCGGTTTTTAGATTAAATCAAATACTCGGTCATGTGATATCTCACTATAGCTTATTATGTTTCTAGCAAGTATCTATACGTTGTATCAATATCATATCCCTAATCTAGTACACTAAAGATCCAAAGAAAATGGAACACCTGCCTAATATCGTGTAGGGCCCCCACGAGCACGCAGAAGTGCCGTAACACGACGTGGCATGGACTCGACTATTGTCTGAAAAGTGCTGGACGGAACTGACACGATGAATCCTGCAGGGCTATCCCTAAATCCATAAAAGTACGAGGGGGTGGAGGTCTCTTCTGAACACCACGTTGCAACGCCTCCCAGATATGCTCAATAATGTTCATGTCTGGGGAGTTTGGTGGCCAGCGGAAGTGTTTAAACTCAGAAGAGTGTTCCTGAAGCCACTCTGTAACAATTCTGGACGTGTGGGGTGTCGCATTGTCCTGCTAAAATTGACCAAGTCCGTCGGAATGCACAATGGATATGAATGGATGCAGGTGATCAGACAGGATGCTTACGTACATGTCACCTGTTAGAGTCGTACTTAGTATCAGAGATCCCATATCACTCCAGCCGCACACGACCCACACCTTTACAGAGCCCCCACCAGCTTCACCAGTCCTCTGCTGGCATGCAGGGTCCATGGATGCATGAGGTTGTTTCCATACCCGTACACGCCCATCCGCTCGATACAATTTTAAACGAGACTCGTCCGACCAGGCAACATATTTCCAGTTATCAACAGTCCAATGTCAGTGTTGATTGGCCCAGGTGAGGTATAAATCTTTGTGTCGTGCAGTCATGAAGGGTACACGAGTGGGCCTTCGGCTCCGAAAGCCCACTTTGTTGATGTTTCGTTGAATGGTTCGCACGCCGACACATGAAGACCCAGCATTGAAATCTGCAGCAATTTCTGGAAGAGTCGCACTTCTGTCACGTTGAACGATCCTCTTCAGTCGTCGCTGGTCCTGTTCTTGCAGAATCTTTTTTCGGTCGCAGCGAGGTCGGAGATTTGATGTTTTACCGGATTCCTGATATTCATGATACACTCGTGAAATGGACGTACAGGAAAATCCTCACTTCATCTCTACCTCGGAGATGCTCTGTCCCACCGCTCGCGCGCCGACTATAACACCACGTTCAAACTCACTTAAATCTTGATAACCTGCCACTGTAGCAGCAGTAACCGATCTAACAACTGTGCAGACACTTGTTGTCTTATATAGGCGTTGCCGACTGCCGACTGCAGCTACCTGTTTACATATATCTGTATTTGAATATGCATCCCTGTACCAATTGCCGGCCGGATTGGCCGTGCGGTTCTAGGCGCTACAATCTGGAGCCGAGCGACCGCTACGGTCGCAGGTTCGAATTCTGCCTCGGGCATGCATGTGTGTGATGTCCTTAGGTTAGTTAGGTTTATTTAGTTCTAAGTTCTAGGTGACTGATGAGCTCAGAAGTTAAGTCGCATAGTGCTCAGAGCCATTTGAACCATTTGAACCTGTACCAATTTCTTTGGTGCTTCGGTGTTTATCACGACGCGCTATATTATGAAAAGCGTTCACACGGCCTACTTAAGGACGCGTTCGAATTCTAGACCTTCAAGAATATGATAGAAAAAATGGAAAATAACATTCGTGCCCACACGTTACAAGAAGTGCCTTAAGCAAAGCTGAATCTGTGAGGGATATAAACGTTGTTAAGTTCACTGAAACTGTGTGTGAATTTTATTATAGCAGTGCAAAATACATTGAACAATGGACGGATGATTTAATACCTTTTCAGACTTCAAATGGGTTCCTTTGCACCATGTACCTACGTGAGATTAAGTACACAAATGCTGCGAGTCTCTTACAAATGTGTTACCAGACTGCAAAATTAATGATAGTGACTTGTTCCTAGAGAATGTTATCAGCAATTTGTCATATGTTCACATCTTAGCAGACAGAAAAATAGAGCATAGAAAAAACTGATATGCATTGGGTACAGATTTTGTGGAGTTTGTGATACGTATTCCTGATACCAATGCAAATGCAAATGTTTTCCTTAATAAGATACGGACATCGCAAATAGAGGCTTTGAAAGCAATAGTAATGATGGAAGTTAATTTTAAATACAACTTTATAAACTTAAAGGGAAGCAAATGACTGCTGAATCAAATTCATTCATCGCAGAAGTGCGGTGGTATGAATAACTGAGTTTTAAAAGCTGTGTGTAATTACCTAAGCAAGTGTTGTGTCCTGTTTACTGACTTTTTAGATGTAAGTATATTATAATTACACAGTAGCTATGAATGAGCCAATGTTTTATATTATAATTGCTATTATTTAGTGGCTATTATTCATTTCGTTGTAAGCTTTAATAATGTATAACAATTACGGAGCACTGTTGAAATCCGAGAAGTAAGCCGTTCTAAAATTGGTTCCAACTTCGACTCTCTGAAATATGGCCACCTTAGCTGGCTTGAGACGTATAGTATTTTGCAGTAAGTTGCTGCCTTTGCCTCTTTTCAAATGATGCATGACGTCGAGTGCACTGATGGTCAAATGACGTGTTGAATTCGCGCTGTGTGGAGGGTGTTCTTCATGCCATAAGTCGTTTCGTGATGTTTTGAAAAATATTTCGTACCATGACTTGCGACCGCTCATAGAGGTGATACCGAACACGAATGAGGATGTTTATTTCAGTATTCTCGGTTAGCAGGTGTTGCTCCTTCCTCCACATCATGATAAGAATGTTATGGACATTCCCATCTCCCAACATTCACAGGGCTGTAGACATACGTTTCTGGATCAGCGAATAACAGATGCCCTAAGGGACCTCTACTGGCTCGCTAAATACCCGATCTCAATCCCACAGGAAACGTTCGGAACTTTTTCAAAATAGAGGGTCAAAACCCGTAGCAGTCGACATCGTTGCAGTTCGGTAGCTCTATGAGATCTGTCACCTATGAGTGGCTTCTCCTGGAAGTGGCATATCTTAAGATACTTGTGGACTCTCTCCCTCGCCGAATAAAAAGTTTTAGGCAGTACTAGGGTAGGTGGAGATAACAGTGGTCAATCAGGGGTAGATTTTCATGCGATTTCAAAATGAAGTCATACATTGTGTTACCACCTATAACTCATTCAAGTTCCAACTCTGTATGACTATTAATCGCAGGGGAATTTACACTTAAGAAAAGAAAAAAAACTGATGACTGCAGAATAAAAACAGTTGAGATAACCCTGTATAACATTGTTTTACTGTAGCCAAGTTACACAACACAACATTGAATTTAAATATCCCATACATATGAACGTAATGATTAAAAGTACTTTCGCAAAAATAATACTTTCTTCTCCATGAAAAGAGAATTAGTAGTTAAGAAGCTAACTAAGTATATAGTGTGTTAGATCCGTTGAAAAAGTTATTGCGTTATGGAATCGTGCTGTGTTCATCCCTGTGGGATTTCGACAGTTTTATTATCACATCTTCAGTGCCAGTCAATGACTCTTCCATGTCTCAAGAAATTTTTGGTTCTTGGAATTGTAGTCACATTGTTGTAACTGCGTGGATTTACCGCAAAATACCTGTGCACCACCTCGCCATTTTCTCACAAATGTGCCATGTTGAAATTATGGGACCAACTGGAAGCGTAATTCACTGATTCTTCTTTCCAAAACCTACACTGAATAATGTTCAAGTGAAACATCAGGACAGTTACACGTAAGTAGCAAAAAACAGACTTACCTTATTTTCTCATCTCTGGATCGACCTGCTCGGACCAACTTTTACGGAACAATAAGTCACAGCAAGACAAACCTGGAGCGAGATGATCAGCTCCTGAATTGATGGCGGCCACTTAAAAAACTCAGTGCGAATTTTTACGCCACACGGGGCCTTACCCCTCGCGCATCCTACGCGGTATGAGTATAATATACCCTGGAGATCCAGTCCGGTCTGGTCGCTGTGCATACACAGTGTGTCTCAGGTGAAATGGTCTCCAGGGATATGACGGGGAACGATCACTCGAAGCAAAAAATTCTAGTTAGCAGGAGCTATAAACACTTCTTCATCTTCGATACTGTGAAATAAATCCCTTCTACTTCAACATTTTCAGAGGTATGGACCAAATCAAGGAAAACATTACCAGTAAACATGATCTCTAAAGCGCATACCTTAATAGCTACGAGCAGTTGTTCATCTTCGCTATTGTGAAACATAACTCTTCTACTGAACAAGAGCCCATCTCTACTATACTTTTTTTTCTCCTTTTCGTGCTTACTAATACTGCCAACTTGTGAAAAGCAAAAGAAGAAATTTGTCTCACAGTATCGAAGATGACGAAGAAGTGTTCCCAAACTGGGGTATTTACCCCCTAAGAGGTAAAATGTATTTACGGGTATCGGTACCGCCTTTTATGCAAAAACAATTTTTACTTGTTACCGATACATGTTTCGGCACCTCTGTGCCATCTTCAGTGGGTATTGTTTATTGAAAACTGTAAAAAGTGAACATATTTTAGGTTGTAACTGGCCTAAAGAGAGTTTTTGTCCGGTTTTCTTCTTACAGTGATTTTACAATATGTTCTTCTGCAGAACCATCTGTATGTGTCCTGCACTGATAGCTTGTCATCTGCAAACCACATCTGCAAACCAACCGATGTCAATGTGAATTTCCTCGGCGAGTTAACCCATCCCTTGATTTTTAAATAATGTGTTGTTAATGTGGCAAAATGTTTTGTGTATATATTTGTTATTACTCACATTTTGTTGTGACTGATCCATGTTCTTTTGCGTCCTGTGAGCGCTGCACACACATATTAATGTACTTTGTGTAACTTCGTTTTTATAAACACCTTTTCCCTTCGAAAAACGCGGTGAGCACTGTGTTGTTGTTTTTCCTACCCAGTCGGCGTTCATTTGTTCCTTAGAGAGTTTGGCACCGAATTTGAATTTGGCTACTTTTTCTCTCTCTTCCTACCTGTGTACGCGCGTTTGTGTGTGTGTGTGTGTGTGTGTGTGTGTGTGTGTGTGTGTGTGTGTAAGCTCCTTTAGCTGTTTGTGTTACCTTTTCTGTAAAGTTCCTTTAATGTGTTAAATAATGTGCCTTTACAAAGTGTAGTTTGCCTTGTGCTATTGCCTTCTGTATGTGGAAGTTCTCTTCTCTTGTCAGTTTGTGGTATAGGCTGCTACTGTAGTCGAGTGGTGATTATGAACTTCTAGTTCGTCAGCAAACGTGTTATGGGTGCTGTTACCTTTCAAGCCTCTGAGGTGTTCTGAGTGTCTTGTTTTAAAGTTCCTTCATGTCTGTCCTATCTATACTGATTGGCAAGTGTTGCATGTGAGTTAATGTGTTCTTGATCTATTGAATTTATCTGTGTGTGTGTCCCGTGTTATGAGTTTTTTTCTGTGTTGGTCTGTCCTGTATCCTATCTGAAATCCCTGTTTCTTCAATATATTGACTATTCTTTTCTTAGGAGTAAAAACAAGTGTTCAATTGTGTTTTGGTCAAAAATCTAAATTTTTAAAAGATCTTTACTATTATCGCTATTTCGTAAGACTGTAATACTGAGTACATAACTTACCAATTTTTTTTTCTTTTCCGAGACGTGACGGAATGTGGTGGAGGTTATAGCTCGTGAAACGAATGAATGAACATCTTCCTCACGTAGTCCATCCATTACACACATACTTCGCATTTGACGCCAGGCACCTCTGACAATAAAATGGGACACATACATCACACATGCTCAAATATCTCATGGAAGTGCCTTCACCAAGTTGAAGGTAATTCCCACAATAGACCAGTAACTTTCATTGTTTGCTTTGCAACAGTAAACGAACACAACAGTAGAGTACAACAGTACAACACAACGGTAACAATGTGATGACTACTACACTGCTGTAGGGCCGGAACTGCATTTTATTATTATTATTACTATTACAGCTTTACTGTATGGTTAAATGATGATGGCGTCCTCTTGGGTAAAATATTCCGGAAGTAAAATAGTCCCCCATTCGGATCTCCGGGGAGGGGGGGGGGGGGGGGGGGACTACTCAAGAGGACGTCGTTATCAGGAGAAAGAAAACTGGCGTTCTACGGGTCGGAGCGTGGAATGTCAGATCACTTAATCGGGCAGGTAGGTTAGAAAATTTAAAAAGGGAAATAAATAGGTTAAAGTTAGATATAGTGGGAATTAGTGAAGTTCGGTGGCACGAGGAACAAGACTTTTGGTCAGGTGAATACAGGGTTATAAATACAAAATCAGATAGGGGTAATGCAGGAGTTGGTTTAATAATGAATAGGAAAATAGGAGTGCGGGTAAGCTACTACACACAGCGTAGTGAACGCACTATTGTGGCCAAGATAGACACGAAGCACACGCCTACTACAGTAGTACAAGTTTATATGCCAACTAGCACTGCAGATGATGAAGAAATTGAAGAAATGTGTGATGAGACAAAAGAAATTATTCAGGTAGTGAAGGGAGACGAAAATTTAATAGTCATGGGTGACTGGAATTCAAGTGTAGGAAAAGGGAGAGATGGAAACATAGTAGATGAATATGGATTGGGGCTAAGAAATGAAAGAGGAAGCCGTCTGGTAGAATTTTGCACAGAGCATAGCCTAATCATAGCTAACACTTGGTTCAAGAATCATAAAAGAAGGTTGTATACGTGGAAGAATCCTGGAGATACTGGCAGGTATCACATAGATTATATAATGGTAAGACAGAGATTTAGGAACCAGGTTTTAAATTGTAAGACATTTCCAGGGGCAAATGTGGACTCTGACCATAATCTATTGATTATGAACTGTAGATTAAAACTGAAGAAACTGCAAAAAGGTTGGAATTTAAGGAGATGGGACCTGGATAAACTGAAAGAACCAGAGGTTGTACAGAATTTCAGGGAGAGCATAAGGAAACAATTGACAGGAATGGGGGAATGAAATACAGTAGAAGAAGAATGGGTAGCTTTGAGGAATGAAATAGTGAAGGCAGCAGATGATCAAGTAGGTAAAAAGACGAGGGCTAGTAGAAATCCACGGGTAACAGAAGAGATATTGAATTTAATTGATGAAAGGAACAAATATAAAAATGCAGTAAGTGAAGCAAGCAAAAGGGAATACAAACGTCTCAAAAATGAGATCGACAGGAATTGCAAAATGGCTAAGCAGGGATGGCTAGAGGACAAATGTAAGGATGTAGAGGCTTATCTCACTAGGGGTAAGATAGATACTGCCTACAGGAAAATTAAAGAGACGTTTGGAGAAAAGAGAACCAATTGCATGAATATCAAGAGCTCAGATGGAAACCCAGTTCTAAGCAAAGAAGGGAAAGCAGAAAGGTGGAAGGAGTATATAGAGGGTCTATACAAGGGCGATGTTCTTGAGGACAATATTATGGAAATGGAAGAGGAGGTAGATGAAGATGAAATGGGAGAGATGATACTGCGTGAAGAGTTTGACAGAGCACTGAAAGACCTAAATCGAAAGAAGGCCCCGTGAGTAGACAACATTCCATTAGAACTACTGACAGCCTTGGGAGAGCCAGTCCTGACAAAACTCTACCATCTGGTGAGCAAAATGTGTGACACAGGCGAAATACCCTCAGACTTAAAGAAGAATATAATAATTCCAATCCCAAAGAAAGCAGGTGTTGACAGATGTGAAAATTACCGAACTATCAGTTTAATAAGTCACAGATTCAAAATACTAACGCGAATTCTTTACAGACGAATGGAAAAACTGGTAGAAGCCGAAATCGGGTAAGATCCGTTTGGATTCCGTAGAAATGTTGGAACACGCGAGCCAATACACACCCTACGACTTGTCTTAGAAGAAAGATTAAGGAAAGGCAAACCTACGTTTCTAGCATTTGTAGACTTAGAGAAACTTTTGACAATGTTGACTGGAATACTCTCTTTCAAATTCTGAAGGTGGCAGGGGTAAAATACAGGGAGCGAAAGGCTATTTACAATTTGTACAGAAAGCAGATGGCAGTTATAAGAGTCGAGGGACATGAAAGGGAAGCAGTGGTTGGGAAGGGAGTGAGACAGGGTTGTAGCCTCTCCCCGATGCTATTCAATCTGTATATTGAGCAAGCAGTAAAGGAAACAAAAGAAAAGTTTGGAGTAGGTAATAAAGTCCATGGAGAAGAAATAAAAACTTTGAGGTTCGCCGATGACATTGTAATTCTGTCAGAGACAGCAAAGGACTTGGATGAGCAGTTGAACGGAATGGACAGTGTCTTGAAAGGAAGGTATAAGATGAACATCAACAAAAGCAAAACAAGGATAATGGAATGTACTCGAATTAAATCGGGTGATGCTGCGGGAATTAGATTAGAAAATGAGACACTTAAAGTAGTAAAGGAGTTTTGCTATTTGGGGAGCAAAATAACTGATGATGGTCGAAGTAGAGAGGATATAAAATGTACACTGGCAATGGCAAGGAAAGCGTTTCTGAAGAAGAAAAATTTGTTAACATCAAGTATAGATTTAAGAGTCAGGAAGTCGTTTCCGAAAGTATTTGAATGGAGTGTAGCCATGTATGGAAGTGAAACATGGACGATAACTACACTCCTGGAAATGGAAAAAAGAACACATTGACACCGGTGTGTCAGACCCACCATACTTGCTCCGGACACTGCGAGAGAGCTGTACAAGCAATGATCACACGCACGGCACAGCGGACACACCAGGAACAGCGGTGTTGGCCGTCGAATGGCGCTAGCTGCGCAGCATTTGTGCACCGCCGCCGTCAGTGTCAGCCAGTTTGCCGTGGCATACGGAGCTCCATCGCAGTCTTTAACACTGGTAGCATGCCGCGACAGCGTGGACGTGAACCGTATGCGCAGTTGACGGACTTTGAGCGAGGGCGTATAGTGGGCATGCGGGAGGCCGGGTGGACGTACCGCCGAATTGCTCAACACGTGGGCCAGTGGTCGGCGGAAGGTGCACGTGCCCGTGGACCTGGGACCGGACCGCAGCGACGCACGGATGCACACCAAGACCGTAGGATCCTACGCAGTGCCGTAGGGGACCGCACCGCCACTTCCCAGCAAATTAGGGACACTGTTGCTCCTGGGGTATCGGCGAGGACCATTGGCAACCGTCTCCATGAAGCTGGGCTACGGTCCCATACACCGTTAGGCCGTCTTCCGCTCACGCCCCAACATCGTGCAGCCCGCCTCCAGTGGTGTCGCGACAGGCGTGAATGGAGGGACGAATGGAGACGTGTCGTCTTCAGCGATGAGAGTCGCGTCTGCCTTGGTGCCAATGATGGTCGTATGCGTGTTTGGCGCCGTGCAGGTGAGCGCCACAATCAGGACTGCATACGACCGAGGCACACAGGGCCAACACACGGCATCATGGTGTGGGGAGCGATCTCCTACACTGGCCGTACACCACTGGTGATCGTCGAGGGGACACTGAATAGTGCACGGTACATCCAAACCGTCATCGAACCCATCGTTCTACCATTCCTAGACCGGCAAGGGAACTTGCTGTTCCAACAGGACAATGCACGTCCGCATGTATCCCGTGCCACCCAACGTGCTCTAGAAGGTGTAAGTCAACTACCCTGGCCAGCAAGACCTTCGGATCTGTCCCACATTGAGCATGTTTGGGACTGGATGAAGCGTCGTCTCACGCGGTCTGCACGTCCAGCACGAACGCTGGTCCAACTGAGGCGCCAGGTGGAAATGGCATGGCAAGCCGTTCCACAGGACTACATCCAGCATCTCTACGATCGTCTCCATGGGAGAATAGCAGCCTGCATTGCTGCGAAAGGTGGATATACACTGTACTAGTGCCGACATTGTGCATGCTCTGTTGCCTGTGTCTATGTGCCTGTGGTTCTGTCAGTGTGATCATGTGATGTATCTGACCCCAGGAATGTGTCAATAAAGTTTCCCCTTCCTGGGACAATGAATTCACGGTGTTCTTATTTCAATTTCCAGGAGTGTAGTTTGGACAAGAAGAGAATAGAAGCTTTCGAAATGTGGTGCTACAGAAGAATGCTGAAGATTAGATGGGTAGATCACATAACTAATGAGGAGGTATTGAATAGAATTGGGGAGAAGAGGAGTTTGTGGCACAACTTGACCAGAAGAAGGGATCGTTTGGTTGGACATGTTCTGAGGCATAGAGGGATCACCAATTTGGTATTGGAGGGCAGTGTGGAGGGTAAAAATCGTAGAGGGAGACCAAGAGATGAATACACTCAGCAGATTCAGAAGGATGTAGGCTGCAGTAGGTACTGGGAGATGAAGAAGCTTGCACAGGATAGAGTAGCATGGAGAGCTGCATCAAACCAGTCTCAGGACTGAAGACCACAACAGCAACAACATTACTATTACTATTATTCCGTTAGCCTACATCTACATCTACATACATACTTCGCAATCCACCATACGCTGCGTGGCGGAGGGTACCTCGTACCACAACTAGCATCTTCTCTCCCTGTTCCACTCCCAAGCAGAACGAGGGAAAAATGATTGCCTATATGCCTCTGTGCGAGCCCTAATCTCTCTTATCTTATCTTTGTGGTCTTTCCGCAAAATGTAAGTTGGCGGCAGTAAAATTGTACTGCAGGTAGCCTCAAATGCTAGATCTCTAAATTTCCTCAGTAGGGATTCACGAAAAGTACGCCTCCTTTCCTCCAGAGACTGCCACCCGAGTTCCTGAAGCATTTCCGTAATACTTGCGTGAAGATCAAACTTACCAATGAACCGATGACGACTATCCGCCTTCCCCGCAACTGCCATTACATGCTTGTCCCACTTCATATCGCTCTGCAATGTTACGCCCAAATATTTAATCGACGTGACTGTGTCAAGCGCTACTCTACTAATGGAGTATTCAAATATTACAGGATTCTTTTTCCTATTCATCTGCATTAATTTACATTTATATATATTTAGAGTTAGCTGCCATTCTTTAAACCAGTCACAAATCCTGTCCAAGTCATCTTGTATCCTCCTACAGTCACTCTACGACGACACCTTCCCGTACACCACAGCATCATCAGCAAACAGCCGCACATTGCTATCCACCCTATCCAAAAGATCATTTATGTAGGTAGAAAACAACAGCGGACCTACCACACTTCCCTGGGGCACTCATGATACTCTCACCTCCGATGAACACTCACCATCGAGGACAACGTACTGGGTTCTTTACTTAAGAAGTCTTCGAAACACTCACATATTTGGGAACCAATCCCATATGCTCGTACCTTAGTTAGGAGTGTGCAGTGGGACACCGAGCGAAACGCTTTCCAGAAGTCAAGGAATATGGCATTCGTCTGATACCCTTCATCAATGGTTCGCAAGATATCGCGTGAAAAAAGGGCGAGTTGCATTTCGCAGGAGCGATGCTTTCTAAAGCCGTGCTGATGCATGGACAGCAGCTTCTCTGTCTCAAGGAAATTCATTGTATTCGAACTGAGAATATGTTCGAGAATCCTGCAACAAACCAATGTTAAGGATATTGGTCTGTAATTTTGAGAATCCGTCCTTCTACCCTTCTTATATACAGGCGTCACCTGCGCTTTTTTCTAGTCGCTCGGGACTTTACGTTGGGCAAGAGAATCACGATAAATGCAAGCTAAGCAAGGAGCTCTCTGTAAAACCGAATTGGAATCCCATCAGGACCTGGCGATTTATTTATTTTCAACCTGTTCAGCTGCTTCACAACCCCAGGGATGTCTATCACTATGTCCTCCATACGGAAGTCTGCACGAGACTCAAACGGCGGTATGTTTGTACGATTTCTCAAATGCTAAATTTAAAATTTCAGCTTTCGTTTTGCTGTCTTCCGTTGCCAGACCAGACTGATCAGTGAGTGACTGGATGGAAGCCTTCGACCCGCTTACCGATTTTACGTAAGACCAGAATTTCCTCGGGTTTTCAGCAAGATCTTTTACTATGGTATGGCGGTGGTAGTGGTTGAATGCTTCGCGCATCGCTCTTTTCACAGCAGCACGAATCTGTGCTAACTTTTGCCTGTCCTCATTCTGCCGATCTTTCTTGTACCGCGATTGCAACTGCCTTTGCTTCCTGAGCATTAATGCCAGTGGTACTACTTTTTTTGAGTTCAGAAGTAAAGGTACATAAACCTAACTAGCCTAAGGACATCACACACGTCCAAGCCCGAGGCAGAATTCGAGCCTGAGACCGTAGCGGTCGCGCGGTCCCAAACTGTAGCGCCTAGAAGCGCTCGGTCACCCCGGCCGCCCAGTAAAGTGCCCACATTTTAATTTTGTTGCTATAAATGGCGGTGTAAGGTGTGGGTGAAGCAAGTATCGCCAGAGAGTGCAAAGGATGCATGTTTTGTAGCAAGTGTCTACCCTCAATGTAGATAGTTAACATTGTTTTCTGAGAATGAGTTGTAGGTAGCACTCGCGATGCACTGAAAATTACTTCATCATTCTATAAAAAAAAGGATTTTAGGAACAAACATTAGCAATCATCTCACTGAGTCATTAACTGGTCGTTTCATAAAACTTCTAAAAAATAAATCTCATTCATATTTAGTCATTTTAAAAATTGAAGTGTTCAAAGAAAATTATGTTTCGTTCTAAAGTTTAGTTAGACGCTAATGTTGAGGATCCAGGGAGGTGGGTGGGGAGGAGGGGGGGGGGGAGATACGGTTTGAATTTTAGAGCACATGTCTTCTAGAGATTTTTGCTTGAATGATAGTTTGTCATATCCTTGAATATTGACCATTCCTCCTGGAGGGACACCTGTAAAACTACCGAAGAAAGGAATTTTCTGTGATTGCAAGCTCCAAATCAATCACACAGTGCCTTGCGCAACGTTTGCTGAGGTAGTGCGTTCCCTATCCAGATGGTTATTCGTTGTTATCTGTCGAATCTCAGAAATACTTTATTAATTTACACTTCTTGGTGTGAAAGTTTTTAATAATTGGGCAGGTTTTTTTCATACCATAATATTGAAGAACTAAGCTGCGTCGCAGTAGGTTCACTTGCCTGTCATTTGTGGAAATCATAGATAACCAAGCGCTCGCTTCACTGCATTTCGTTCAACACTGTCTCTGATGTAAAGAGCATATTGTCAAGGAACATAATTTGAATAATTAATCCACTTACAATCAGTTTACTCGCGTATTGAACTTACATTGTTTCTAGAAAAAACAAATGTCTCTTTCGAAGGTAGTTTAGTTGAAATTCTGTGATACAATTCGTCCTTTAAAATGTCTCTTTCAAAGGTATTTTAGTTCAAATCCAGTGATGCAATTCGTCCTTTAAAATTAGCATAGTCTTCTTTCATGCCAACTGATCCTTCCGTCGTTTCTTGGAAGAACAACATTGTAATAAATGTAAATCACTGTATGGCTTACGTTTTACAGGACTGATTCACTGCATTAATCGTTTTTCGGCTTATAATGCCTCCTTCAGATTTTAACTGACTATTGTCGCCAAAGAAGTTATACTGTTTGTAAACGACAGAGATAAAGATGTTACAAGTCTAGATGGAGGCTCAAACACACGGTAAATGACATCTCTGATGGTGTGGCGGTAATGCAATTTAAACTGTAGAAGTTGAACAATACATAAAAGGAGCAAACAGGAAAACGTTAACACTGAACTGTAAAACCGTGCCTACGTAACAGTTTACGTTAAAACAGTTTAGCCGGTCGGAGTGGCCGAACGGTTCTATGTGCTACAGTCTGGAACCGCGCGACCGCTACGGTCACAGGTTCGAATGTTGTCTCGGGTATGGATGTGTGTGATATCCTTAGGTTAGTTAGGCTTAAGTAGTTCTAAGTTCTAGGGGACCGATGACCACAGCAGTTAAGTCCGATAGTGCTCAGAGCCATTTGAACCATCAAAACGAATTAATAAACGAACCGAATAAAATAAAATGAAATTACCAGTTAATAGCATGTAAAGTTACAAAGAAACAAATTAAAAGAAAGAATCAACAGTTGTAATGACAGAACAACAGTGTTGTGTAATACTTTACACACAATGGTAAGGAGAAGTGGGCTACAGGGAGATGCAGCAGCTGTCGTCGCAGGGAAGCTGGACAGGAGCAGAAATGAGATCTTAACATTTCCAGGCGAATTGAATGTTCAAGTAATTTACGGGTTTGCTGTCGGGTGACGTCATCGACCACCGCCGATATTTCGGCAGGAGCACACCCTGCCATTCTCAAGGCACAACTGCAAGGAGGAAGCAATGAGCAAGGGAATTTAATACCTCGGTTCACAGAGGAGAAACAAGGGAGATACCACACACAGAACAAGTAACCGTAGAACAACACATAACCAAAGATAACCAACATTAGAAATATCGATAGTGACTATTAATCAACAGGTGAGGTAGCACTAATTCTGTCGCTCTGTTTTTTGATGAGAGACAGAGCCGGATTCCAAGCAGCATTTAGACAAAATCCACCACCTCTGTTTATAAGGTTGCTTGATAATTTGATTTCAACAGCTTCCTTAAATTATTTAAACATTCAATTCGCCGGGAAAAGGTAAGGTCTCACATTGTTTATCTCTACGGGGGGGAAATGTATCGTTGCTTGCGGAGGTTGGATAAACTTTGCAGCAGTAGAGTAAGGTTGGAATGTGCATTATCGTTTTTATTGAAGTGTCGAAATCATAGTGTGATTCCAATGTTTGCTAAGGTTGTGCATCATATTAATTCTCCTGCCGCCAAACGCATCAAGCAACGTGCTGGTTTAGCTCTTGTTCGTGAAAGGATCCACTGTACTCGCAGTCAGTTAGATTTTGTTTCTAAGACATTATTTCAGCTTCATTTAATGATGGCGTCTAATGTTTCTGAATTTTCGTGGGATTATGTGGACGGTGCCTCCTGGTCACAGTCTGACTGGGAATTTCAATCTGTAACTGCTCGTCATTCGACGAAGTTTGACCGTTTCCTTGGCTCACTGTCTGATTCTAATTTTAATTCTCGACGTTCTGTGATCAATCTCACGGAGAAAACGTTTGACGACGCAGCTTTGTCGGTACTGGGGAAAGGTTTGAATTTTGCACCGACGCCAAAGAGTTTGCCAGTCGTTGATTTTATTAGTTTTATTTACAGGCTGTTTGCCGGCCGCGGTGGTCTAGCGGTTCTAGGCGCTCAGTCCGGAACCGCGGGACTGCTACGGTCGCAGGTTCGAATCCTGCCTCGGGCATGGATGTGTGTGATGTCCTTAGGTTAGTTAGGTTTAAGTAGTTCTAAGTTCTAGGGGACTGATGACCACAGATGTTAGGTCCCATAGTGCTCAGAGCCATTTTTACAGGCTGTTTATAAACTACCTTCCGAGGCTGCGGAAGAGGTTAGGAGGGAAGCTTGTCGTGTGTTGACTGGGGCCCGTCCACCCGAGTGTAACATTACAGCAGTTGAGGCGGCTGCTTTACGTTCACTCAGAATTGATCCTGATATTGTTATTTTACCTGCAGACAAGGTAAATGCCACAGTTTTGTTGAACAAGCACGATTACATTCAAAAGATGCAGCGTCTACTTTCTGATTCGGCGTATCGCAAAAATGGTGTTGACCCTACTAAGAGTATTGAGGGAAAGACGAAAACCTCCTGAAGAAAAGTTCTTTGTCACAGGAGACTAACAAGAGTCTTAATTCTTACTGTGCTGTACCACCTAGATTATATGTCCTCCCTGAGGTCCATGAAGAGGCTGTCCTGTTGAGGCCTATTGTTTCTAATATTGATGCTCCAATATATCGTGTAGCTAAACATCTTGCTAGTTTGTTGAACCCACTAGTAGGTAGGTGTGAACACCACATTAAGAACTCTGCAGATTTCTTACGTCGATTGCAGGGATTGCGTCTGAATGACTCTCATATTTTAGTCAGTTTTGATGTGGTTTCTCTTTTCACTCGCGTTCCTCTCTCCGATTCGTTGGAGCTAGTTGAGGTTTAAGTTTGGTGTCGAGTTAACAAATTTGTTTCGACGTGTGCTGACTCCCACTTACTTTTCATTCAATGTTCAGTACTACGAACAGACTGATGGAGTTGCAATGGGAAGCCCGTTGTCACCTATTGTGACGAATTTGTTTATGGAGGACTTTGAGGAACGTGCATTGGAGTCAGCGACCTTGAGACCTGCGTGTTTTTTCAGATAAGTAGACGATACTTTTGTTGTTTGGCCTCATGGTAGTGAGAATTTAAACCGGTTTTTGGAACGCCTGAATTCAATCCACCCGAATATTCAGTTCACTGTGGAGGTGGAAAAGAATGGATGCCTTTCAAAAATGGTTCAAATGGCTCTGAGCACTATGGGACTCAACTGCTGAGGTCATTAGTCCCCTAGAACTTAGAACTACTTAAACCTAACTAACCTAAGGACACCACAAACATCCATGCCCGAGGCAGGATTCGAACCTGCGACCGTAGCGGTCTTGCGGTTCCGGACTGCAGCGCCTTTAACCGCACGGCCACTTCGGCCGGCGGATGCCTTTCCTTCCTTGATGTGTTGGTCAGAAGGATGACTGATGGTACGTTGGTTTCATACTGTTTATAGGAAGCCTACTCACACTGACTTGTATCTGCGAGCTGATAGTTGTCACCATCCAGGTCAGCGTGAAGGAGTACTTCGTACCTTGGTTAACAGGGCCCACGTTATCTCAAACCATGAAAGTTTGGCAGCTGAGCTATCACATCTCGAAGTCACCTTTCGTCAGTATGGTTATAGTGAGAGGCAGATCAAACGTGCGTTGCGCTGTCAACCTTCTGTGCAACGGGTGAGTGACGATAGCAACGAAGTGGCACCTAAGTCTACAGCCTTTTTGCCTTACGTAGGAAGCATTTCCAACAGGATTGGCCCTATTTTGCGGAAATATGATGTGAAATGTGTTTTTCGACCACCTTCTAAGATTAAGGCCCTGTTGGCGTCCGTAAAAGATGATCTTGGTTTACGTAAGGCTGGTGTCCATCCTATTCCTTGCAGTTGTGGCATGCCAGTTACTGGTCAGACAATCAGGACTGTGGAAACCCAGTGTATTGAACATGAGCGTCACACACGCTTACAACAGCCGAGCAAATCCGCTATTGCAGAACATTGCCTTGACACCGGTCATCCTACGGAATACAACAACATGGAGGCTCTGGCTTGCACGTCCAGCTATTGGCATAGTGTCATTACAGAAGCTGTTGAAATCAAACTATCAAGCAACATTATAGACAAAGATGGTGGATTTTGTCCAAACTGTGCTTGGAATCCGGCTCTGTCTCTCATCAAAAAACAGAGGGACCAGAGGGACAGAATTAATGCTATCTCACCTGTTGATCAATAGTCACTATCGATATTTCTGATGTTATTATCTTTGGTTGTGTGTTGACTCTACGGTTACTTGATCTATGTGTGGTATCTCCCTTGCTTCTCCTCTGTGAACCGAGATATTACACTACTGGCCATTAAAATTGGTACACCAAGAAGAAATGCAGATGATAAACGGGTATTCATTGGACAAATATATTATACTAGAAATGACATGTGATTACATTTTCACGCAATTTGGGTGCATAGATCCTGAGAAATCAGTTCCCAGGAGAACCACCCCTGGCCGTAATAACGGCCTTGATACGCCTGGGCATTAAGTCAAACAGAGCTTGGATGGCGTGTGCAGGTACAGCTGCCCATGCAGCTTCAACACGATACCGCAGTTCATCAAGAGTAGTGACTGGCGTATTGTGACGAGCCAGTTGCTCGGCCACCATTGATCAGACGTTTTCCATTGGTGAGAGATCTGGAGAATGTGCTGGCCAGGGCAGCAGACGAACATTTCCTGTGTCCAGAAAGGCCCGTACAGGACCTGCAACATGCGGTCATGCATTATCCTGCTGAAATGTAGGGTTTCGCAGGGATCGAATGAATGGTAGAGCCACGGGTCGTAACACATCTGAAATGTAAAGTCCACTGTTCAAAGTGCCGTCAATGCGAACAAGAGGTGACCGAGACGTGTAACCAATGGCACCCCATACCATCACGCCGGGTGATACGCCAGTATGGCGATGACGAATACACGCTTCCAATGTGCATTTACCGCGATGTCGCCAAACACGGATGCGACCATCATGATGCTGCAAACAGAACCTGGATTCATCCGAAAAAATGACTTTTTGCCATTCGTGCACCCTGGTTCGTCGTTGAGTACACCATCGCAGTTGCTCCTGTCTGTGATGCAGCGTCAAGGGTAACCGCAGCCACGGTCTCCGAGCTGATAGTCCATGGTGCTGCAAACGTCGTCGAACTGTTCGTGCAGATGGTTGTTGTCTTGCAAACGTCTCTATCTGTTGACTCAGGGATCGAGACGTGGCTGGTGGCTGCACGATCCGTTACAGCCATGTGTATAAGATGCCTGTCATCTCGACTGCTAGTGATACGAGGCCGTTGGGGCCCAGCTCGGCGTTCCGTATTACCCTCCTGAACCCACCGATTCCACATTCTGCTAACAGTCATTGGATCTCGACCAACGCGAGCAGCAATGTCGCGATACGATAAACTGGAATCGCGATAGGCTACAATCCGACCTTTATCAAAGTCGGAAACGTGATGGTACGCATTTCTCCTCCTTACACGAGGCATCACAACAACGTTTCACCAGCCAATATCGGTAAACTGCTGTTTGTGTATGAGAAATCGGTTGGAAACTTTCCCCACGTCAGCACGTTGTAGTTGTCACCAACGGCTCCAACCTCGTGTGAATGCTCTGAAAAGCTAATCATTTGCATATCACAGCATCTTCTTTCTGTCGGTTAAATTTCGCGTCTGTAACACGTCATCTTTGTGGTGTAGCAATTTTAATGGCCAGTAGTGTAAATTCCCTTGCACATTGCTTCCTCCTTGCAGTTGTGCCTTGAGAATGGCAGGGTGTGCTCCTGCCGAAATATCGGCGGTGGTCGACAGGAGCAGAAATGATTCACGAAGACGTAAGTACAGTGAACAGAAGTTTTACTTAACTCGTAGTTTTCTCCAAGTGTTGCGAAGAAACTTTACAAGAGCACAATCAGCAATAAAGTCCAGCTATTACAAGACGCAAAGCAAGAATGTCATGCAGTGAGAGGCTTCCACTTTAACTGCACTAGTGAACTGTCCAAGGCTGACTGAGACTGGAGAATGTCCAAGACTGTACCAGAGGGTGAGCCGAGTAGGTGCCGCTGGCCATCCAATGTTGCGGCGGCAGAGGGCGCTCGTAGCCGGAGTTACTGAACTTAAGGCTGTGCAGACGCGCATCCTGGGATCCGCCAGGTCCCTGCGCGACCACTGTCAGCATCTGTCAGGAATGTGCATTTCCGTTGGCAACTGTGAGACACTTGTGGGAGTGTTATCGATCTATGATACCGCAGACAATACAAAGACAATCTCAATAAAATAAAATAAAACCAATAACTACAGGGAAATGAAGTCATTTGAAGGAACAGACAGTGTGGGACGTAATGGAAAACTAAGAGGATTGTGTGAAGTTTAGAAGAGGGGAAATGTTAAGCCGTGTTAGGCCATTTAAGATTAGATCGGGACTGTGGGCTAGATGTTTGTTGATTTCAAATGGTTCAAATGGCTCTGAGGACTGTGGGACTTAACATCTGATGTCATCAGTCCCCTAGAACTTATAACTACGTAAACCTAATTAACCTGAGGACATTACACATATCCATGACCGAGGCCGGATTCGAACCTGCGACGTAAGTAGTGTGTGCGTCTAGGGACCGATGACCTCAGCAGTTTGATCCCTTAGGAATTCACACACACATTTGAACAATTCTCAAAAATTCTCGTCAAAGTCGACTTTAGATTTTTCTGAGTGTTTTCAGTACTACAACACGAGGGCGCTGTTTCAAAGGGGTTTGTGTGTCATATATAATTAGAAAGAAAAAGTTACATTTTTCTGAAAATGACAACTAGGTTTGTGTTAATCAGCATATATTTGATGAATATTATGTTTAGTGACGTGGATATTTGAACTGAATGAAAAAAAAACGAAAACAAATTACATTCTAAATGAGACTCGAAGCAACAATTACCAGACTCGAGCGCTATAGAATTTTTTCCGTGTTGATCCATATTATACTTCACAGAAATGTTCGTAGAACACGCAACGCTGTTTAAATATATGACTTGGTCAGGCGAGCATTCTATCAGACGGTCAAACTGCCTTTCGTAAAATGCGACTTACTGTGGCTATCAAAGACCCTCGGAAAACTTTAGGGTCTGTTTTCTCAAGAATTTTTGAGAGTTGCATCGACTTGCTTTGGTGGATTAATGTTTGAGTTCTGATCTTGACGCCCTATAAATAAAAAAATTGCTCAGTACCTGGCGTTACCTGGGTAAGCACTTATTCTTTCTATTAATTCACCACCTCCTTACCGCTCCCTCTGTCCATCTCCATCTTCATCCTCTCTCTGTCTCCCACTTACCCCTCTCTGTGTCCATCGTCCCCCCCCCCCCCCTCCTGTCTCACCGAGTTGTCACGCCCACTCCAAAAGAAGGCTTGTGGCTCTTACCTCTATAATATTTCTTACCAGACCGTAACTAATACGTGTACCAAATTTACTTCAAGTCGTTCTAGGGTTTTAAAGCAAGCTTTCTACCCACGGCTTCAACCATGTACGAACATGTCAGATGTATTTCACATATTTCAGTCGTATTTGTGCATATATTTCACCTGTATCTCCAGCGAATTTCACCCTGTAGTTTTGTTTTCATGCATCTCAATGTTTATGACGTTGTGCTTCCAAAACTATGTGCTGTACAGTGGTATAATTTTGCAGGTACATTGGGTGTTATATGTGGCTACGGTCTGCGAAATTTGTTGCGAATAATGTTCGTAATAAACAAGTAATAAATTAAGACGTCATGCATGTTATGGCAATTTTTCACGCATTTCAGTGTATGTGACATATTTCCTGAACTATACGTCGTACAATGATCTATTTTTGCAGATAAATTTAGCGACATATGACAAAACTGCCTACCAAAATTGTTGTGAATAAATTTAGTAACAACGAAGTTATACATTTAAACGTCTTGCGTGGTGCGCAAGCTTTTCACGCATTTAAGCGTTTATGACATATCTCCTGAATAATGAGCCATACAATAGTAGAATTTGGTGGTACATTTTTTGGTATGTATGAATACTGTCTGCGAAGTGTTTTGCGAATACAGTTAATAATAAAGAAGTAATAAATTAAAGCGTCACGCTTCATGGGGAAGGTTTATTACATGAAAAAGGAAACTACAGTAAGCAATAAACCTTTTTCCTTTCTCAGGTTACCTTCCATTCAGAAGGCTGTGGCGCGTGGGATTAGCCGAGCGGTCTGAGGCGCTGCAGTCATGGACTGTGCGGCTGGTCCCGGCGGAGGTTCGAGTCCTCCCACGGGCATGGGTGTGTGTGTTTGTCCCTAGGATAATTTAGGTTAAGAAGTGTGTAAGCTTAGGGACTGATGAACTTAGCAGTTAAGTCCCATAAGATTTCACACACATTTGAGCATTTTCTTTTTTCAGAAGGCTGTTGCACGCACAGACTGTTATATTGACTTGTAAATAATAGACTTCTGTTATCAGTCGTCCTTTTTAAATTTATTGGCAGATCTAGATTTCAGCTAGAAACTAGCCATTCTCAATGCACTATTATTTTTGATCAATGGATGTAATGCCTGTTGGTCGGGCTTCATCCACAGTTCATTGAATACTCCATTCATCATTTTGCGGAGGTTGTCAGCGAGAAAAAGTTTCGTAAGGATCGAACTGGTATTTAAAGTTTCTTGCAACACTCTCTATCATTTTCAAACACTGGACGACTAAAGTATAGGAATTCCTGCGTAGCGGGTGCACAGCTTTTTCACCCCCACCCTCCACTCCTTCAGTAGGTAGGTGGTTCTTTCTAGAAAGCATGTGATATGTGTACGAATTTCGGTTGAAATCGGTCTTGTGGTTTAGGAGGAGATGTGGTTCCATTCTTACAATATACCGGCGGAAAAAAATTACAACGCCAACATGAAGTTGTGCGCCATAAACGAAAATTAGTAGGCGCGAGATCTTTACAAATGTCATGCCAATCGTATGACGATGCGAATCAGGTTTTGCTTTAACTACACGCTGTAACGATCGTGAGCGTTAGGTAACTTTGAGACTGGACTTGATGAGTTGATGTCGCCTTTAAGGCGACAAAGGCGCCATTATCAATAACTCACTGAGTCTGAGCGAGGTCTTGTAATAGGGCTATGAGAAGCTGGATGTTCCTTCTGTGATATTGTAGAAGGACTTGGTAGGAATGTAGCCACTGTACATGATTGCTGGCAGCGGTTGTCTCGGGAATGTGCGGTAGTAGCAACACTGGGCTCCGGAAGGCCACGTGGTATTGCCGAGAAAGGCCATCGTACTTGGCGTAAAGCTCTGGCACATCGTACTGCATCTGCAGCAGCAATTTGAGCAGCAGTTGGCACCACTGTGACACAATGAACTGTTGTAAATTGCTTACTTCAAGAGAGTTCCGAGCCAGACGCCCAGTAGCGCGCATTCCACTGACCCGAATCACACCCGTTTATGAGTTCAGTGGTTTGCAGCGAGGGCTTATCGGAGAGCAGAGTGGAGGTCTGCCGTGTTTTGTGATGAAAGGTGGTTCAGCCTTGGTGCCAGTGATGGCCGTGTGTTGGTTAGAAGGAGGCTAGTTGAGGGGTGCCATTCAGTACAGCATTCCAGGGGGTATTTTCCAACAGGATAACGCTCGCCCTCATGACCGTTCTTGCAACCCAACAAGCTCTACAGAGTGTCGAGACGTTCCCTTAGCCTGCTCGGTCATCAGATCTGTGTCCACTCGAGCACATATGGGACATCTTCAGGCGACGACTCCAGCGCCATCCACAAACAGCATTAATCGCCCCTGTATTGACCTACCAAGTGCAACAGGCACGGAACTTCAAACTGACATCCTAACCTGTACAACGCAATGCATCGACGTTTGCATAATTGCATTCAACATTCTGGCTGTTACAACGGTTATTAATGTACCAGCATTTCACATTTGCAATGGCTTACCTAGCGCATACATTAACCTGCGATCTTGCAATGTTAATCACTTAAATACGTTACTTAGACAAATGAATTCCTAAAATTTCTTTACTCTACATCAATTACTTTCTGGTGCAATTTTTTCCCCCGCAATGTATGTATGGATTACAGAAATACAACTGGTGTATTGTAACGCCGGAAATGCATATCCTCCTATTTCCATCTATTGTACTATTATTTTTTTCCTTGTTTTGTTACCTCAAGATATGACATTTCTGTCTCTTTATATATTGTAATTGCTTTACTGTTTGGATATATTTATATTTATGCACTTATGTCGATGTATAATTGGTTTGTTTCGTAAATATTATTTGTATTTTTACGCTGGGTCTTGCCTAGGGAAAACTGCTATCGAACGATTACATCGATAGGTCGTGTGAAGAATCAAAGTGTGTAGGATCTTTGGTAGTGTGAACTCTGCCGCGTGAAGCGCGGGCGGAGAAGTGGGAGTCTGGCGGGAGTAGCGAGTGGAGCAGGTGTTGTGTGACGCTCCCGCGAGTTGCCGCGCTTTCGGGGTTTGGCAGCATGTAATTGCGCTCGACTCGCGATGATAGTTTCTGACATGGTGTCGCGGACGGGAAGCATTAGCTGGCGCACATCAAGAGCCCGTTTCGCCTGGTGACCGTGTCGAGAAGAAGGCGCGCCAACATCCAGCTTCTGCAACAGCGACGGCCGACAATGAGTGACTGTCGCCACCTCCTCGATCGACGGCTTCAAACCTTCAATCAACCAACAAGGAAGACTAAAAGCACGTAAAGTTTCAGAACTGTATGGCAGACCTCAGCTTTTCAAATTGTTCCATTTGCCTCGCAAAATTACAGCAACTTAGCATGAACCTTTGTTGCTCATTGTCCCAATTGCATTGCCAAGCAGGGTCCCTTCCTTTTCCGAAATGAACCCGAGTGTCGTTGAAATTCAAACGCCAGCATTAAAATAATATAATTAGATTTCACTGCTTTAATTTCAAAGTTCAGTAGCTGGCTACAATATTTAGGTTACACGAGCACAAATTAAGAGTGCGAGTTTTGTTACCGTATTTTAGTTACCTGTGACTGCAGCTCAGCTTGGTACGTACTAAATTTTACTATTGTTAATTGTTCAGAATCATTTAATTCAAGTTCAAAGTTAATTCTCTTATTTCTAAATTGCGTAGATTCAAGTAGCTTTTGAAATGATTGTTGAGGTAGTCCAAGACTAACCTTATTTTACTGAATGTCGATGTGCTTCAGAAAGAAAGCTCACTATTAACTTCAGTCACTAAATTAACTTTCGATTTTCCGGTTTCATTAATTCTTTTGCTAAATTAAGTGTAGCGAAATTTATTACTTCTGACAAACTTTCAGTTTTCACACTACACGTGTCAACCTTCAGTTGCCACGCTTCTAGTGCTAATTATATGTGTAATAACCTTTCTTTTTCAGTTATTATAGTAATTGTCCATAGGACTGGCGACCGTGATTTACCCCAAATCTCAAACATCTAATTACCGCTAGTTAATTGTTAACGTAACGGCCGCACATTTACTTTCTTCATTAACTTTACCCCTTTTCAAAATTAATATCCACCAGTTTCATTTGCATTTTTCCTTTCATTTAGATGTAACCCTTTCCTCCCTCTTTACCGATAGATTAACTTCGGTGACGATTGCTATTCCCAAATTTCCATTAGGTACACGCGGTTTAATTTTTCACTGTCATTAAGGTCGATAAGTGAGGGGGGAGGTTACACGTGGCGACCTGGTGACAGGACAATCTTCGGTTTTGAGGTTGTTCTGGACACGAATTTGGCATTGTGCAAATCTCGTAACAAAGTACTGGTTACGTACAGGCCGTTACGTCAGCGAGAATAAATAGTGTGAGGAATCCTAATTAGATTTGAGATTTAGCATTTATATATAAAATTATTAAAATGAGTGAAGGCAACAATTACCAAAATTTGGTAGACTTGGATACGGAACAATCGGTCGAACAGTGGGAAACGCGCACGGCGGTTCCCATTGTTCAGGGGCAGGCGGCTAGCATGAAAGACGCGACCGCCGAAACGCAACAAAGAGCAGAAATGGAATTCCAAACTTTAGAAAATGTTTCGGAAACGGAAGTGAAAATCAAATCTGAACCCCTTGAGGACGAATACGGGGGAACATGTATAGAGGAACCAGCTACGGAAGTAAAACCGGTAGTCTCCGGGAATTTAACTGATTTATTGAATGTTTTGATTAATGAAATCAAGAGTCAATCGGCAGAAATTATAGCTCTGTCTGCCAAGCAAGAAGCTCAGTCTGAAAAGATTGAACGAAAGCTAGACAATCAGAACAAAGCTATTAATGTTGTTAACAACAATGTTGGAGTTGTTAATACAAAAGTTGATAAAATCAAAGAAGATATTGTTGTAATTAATACCGAAATCGGTAATCTTAAACAGGAAATGATAGGCGTTCAGGCGGAAATTGCGAGCATAAATACTCGTTTTGATTCCGAAATTAGCAGAATCGAGAAAAGTGTAGGAGAAGCAGTTGCTCCGATCATCGAGAATAAGGTGACGGAACAAATTCAATTAATGAAAAAAGAGGATCAAAAGAAGGTGGAAACTTTAAAGGCTTTAGTGTCCGAAGTAGACACTAAAGTGAGGGAGCAGGCTAATACCTGCGAAGAGAAAAAGAGGGAAGTGGAAACGCTTGCGACAACCACTTGCCAAGTAATTACGAGAGTGTCGGAATTAGAAAAGAAACTTGACGAAAAACAGAGCTATGTGCCAATCTGTGCACATAGTTCGGAATTGTTGACGAAAGAGGAGCGGTTCGACCCCTTGAAAAAAGGCGGTATACACGCGACAGATTTCATTAAAAATTGTGAAAGAGTTTTACCCAGATCATGGACTAATGAGAGAAAAATTAATGCGGTTATTGATGTGCTGGCTGGTGATGCCAAGCGTTGGGGCTTAAACCTCGACATTACGAACCTGACTTTTGACGAGTTTAAAAATTTGTTTCTGGCTGAATACTGGTCAGAGCAAAAACAGCAAAGTGTCTGGCGCGAATTTGTCGTATCGAGGCCTTTCGATGCGAATTCGCGCGGCTCGATGAAGGAGTTTTGTGAGGGCTGGATCCGCAAGTTGGAATATTTGCGTGATCGCCGCACGGAATCCGAAATAGTCTGGGAACTCTACAAGAAGCTTCCAGATGATACAAAACGCTACGTAGGAAGCAATTACAGGACAATCAATGATTTCCTGGAAAGAGTTGAGGACGAGGACAATTGGCGCAATAATCGCGACAGTGGTAGAGGCCGTGGTAACAACAACGGGTACCACCCCAACCATAACAACGATAACCATGGGAATAATGCATACCGCAGCAATGACAATAATGGTTCGGACCGTAATAACAATCGGTACAATGCAAATAATAACCGGAATGACGGAAACCAGTATCATACTAGCGTGATACGGGCTGCGCAGAATAGTAATAACGCCAGAGGGTGTGACCAGCCGCCTCAGCAGTATCCGGGGAGCGTATCTGCTGGGACGAGACAGGGAAACCATTAGCCGCGCCGGTGAGGGGCCGACCGGGCGTGGAGAAATTTTGGCGGCCCAATAACAGGAGAAAACCCAGGTGTCGTCGTTATGAAAATTCCGTATGGAATAATCAACGGCGGGAGAGTGTGCCAGTGTTAGGAGAAAGGAGTGCGCCCACAAGTAGTAAATCAGCTGTATACATGGCAGCAGAAAATACATTCACTGTCAGTGAGAACAATTTAAGTAGTGTTCCGGAAATCGATTATAAAGTGGCAGCTGTAATACCCACAGCGGAACTGGAGATTGAGTTTAAGAATGATTCGCAATTGTTGAGAGAAGATCAGATGTCGGATAAAACGTCCGTCATCGAGCGAGGGGATGCAGAGAGGGATGAGGTCTGGTTAAGGCAGTTCGGTCGCTTATACGACGAACTAAGAGATTATAGGGGCCTGTACGGGAGAAGTGTTTATGGGGAGCGCGGGCAGGATTTGCCGCGTCTCGTCCCGCAGGAAGATAGTGATTGTGAAGTGATGGAAAGTTCTGGCCCTAACCGGCAGACTTTACTAGAAATAGTTGATGTTAAGGGGGAGCACGAGCAAGATGCGTCGTGTTTCGTCCCGCAGGAGTTGAATGTTGAAGTAGTAACGGAAAGTTCTGGCCCTAACCGGCAGACTTTACCGAAAGTTGTAGTGGTAGAAGTAGCCGACCCATCCGACGCGAACATCCAGTTTAAACATTGCGAGAGTATTAAGGGGAAAGATTACGAAAATTTTAGTGATAGCCGGACACAATTGGTAGAAAAGCACATAGATTTCAGCGTGTATGAGGTTAGAGCTGACGTTATGCGGTCAGACGGTAGCAGTGTGGGTTGCGCAGATCCAGAGGAAGTAATTTCAGATGCGACTGGGCACATTCCTCCAGGTAGATTGGCAGATGAGATCGATCTGACCAAAGAGGAATCAACGAAGGTGACAATTAGTGAATCGATAGCAAAGCAACACTCACTAGTTGACGAGTTACAGGAAAAGGTTTCGGTATTGGAGGCGACGCTACAGACTAAGCCTCAGGACAAACGTGTTGAAATTAAAACTGTGTGTGAACAGAGGCTGAAAAAGCCGCCAGATAAACCGGATTTAGGATCAAAGCCGGATGGTTTTTTCTGGAATGACCTGGATATAGACGAGGATTTACTGTGGGAAAATAAAGAAACAGTCGAGGACAAGTGTAGACAGATAGTAGTGTCTGTTAATATGCACGACCTACAACTAAACGTGTTGATTGACACCGGTGCAGAATTGAGTGCTGTATCTGGGAAAATATTTGAGTTACTGAAAGACAGACCTGGCATCGTAGTTATGCCAGTAAGAGGAGTGAAAATTATCGGTGCTACTGGGAAGGCCAGTAAACCGGTCACAAAACAGATTTTTGTCCACTTCGAGATATGTGGGGCACGATTTGAACAAGAGTTTGTCGTCGTGCCAGACTTAACTACGGAAGTAATTATTGGGTTAGATTGGCTATTAAAGTACCGTGCAGTGATTAACTGCGAAAGCAAAACTTTGACATGTACGTCACAAGATAAAACAATAGTAGTTAGTTTTGACGAGGCAGGAGACGGTGTGCATAGGCAATACCAGCCTATACACATTGTTAACTGGCCGGATGCTATTGACGTAGGTATGAATTTGAACTACTGTAATGTGAGGAATCTCGGAATTGACAATAGTGTAGAAAGTGGATTGGAAAGTATTGTAGACGGTGTGTCAAACGTAACACACGAACAAAGACGAGGCCGAATTTGCCGTACCTATTGCCATCACAACCATAGGCCATGGGGCAGATATGTAGCAGAATTTGAGAGAATTGTGGACACTTTGAGACATGAATCTACGGGATTTTCTCCAGAGGAAATCCTGTTGGATGACAGAAGTAAAAGTTTAGTGGAAGAGATAATCAAATTCCCTCCACGGATTGACATTAGTATTGGTGTGAAAAAAGATCGTTTGCGAGAAGTAATGAAGCTAAAAGCCGATGCTCGCATACGTCGTCATGACGCTAAAGCGCGTTTTGCTAAGTTTGCGATCGGAGACTTAGTACTTGTAAAAGCTCATGAGAAATCGAGCGAGATAGACAATGAAATCTCTAAATTTAAGTTTGTTTATAATGGACCATATAAAGTCATTGGTATACCTCACACAAATGCTTATTGCTTAGAGTATCCAAGCTCTGGAAAGCTATTAGGTATACGAAATATAGTAGATTTGAAATTGTACCAACCTAGGATCGATTAATACCACACAATGGGTAATTTGTACAATATGTAAATATAGAGTGTAAGATTTAAGGTTTGCTAGATTGCCATGCTTTTGACTGACCAAGGTCATTAAAGAAGTTGTAATTAATAAGTAATTAATTTTGATTAATCAATTTAATTTTAATCAATTTAATCATGATCTAATCAACTGAAAAATCCAAGCTGCTAGTTTAAGTTTTCAGCTGAGTCACAGTAGATTAAGGAATGTAAATATGATTTTGTAAATAGCTGTAAGATTTCATAAATATGTGATTTACTAGTCATTGCCGATGTACTTAGACGCTGTTTTAAGTTTCAGGCTAGTACATGCGTGTGATGATGGACAGTGTTGAGTTATCCACTGTGATAGTATTAAGGGACTCCTTGAGATTACTCGGGAGTGAGTTTTTCCTAAAGAATTCAGTGAAACGGACGTTCTGGAAACGCCGTCATAAGGGCGAGTGAGATCAAGCGTGACGCACACGCGGGCGCAACAATACTGGCGAGGCGAGCCGCTGTCGGCTCTTGTGCCGCTGTTGGCTCTTGTGCCGCTGTCGGCATCCTTTGTACTCGCGAGTACGGAATGTGGAGTTGCTTTTCTTCCCGGACAGCTGATGTGAAAGGATTCTGCTGTCAATATTTATGTTTTATTTTATCTGCTGTATATTATTTTCTTGTTTAGCGTTAATTGGACATGACGAGAATATTAATTATGAAAAGGTTACATAAATATGTGTATTCTATGTAATTAATTATTAGTTTGCGTATTTTGATATACCTGTTTTTTATGACCATGTACTCTGATCAATTTTGCAAATAGTATTCCATTTCTTATAGTGTTACGAATTTTAATGATTTTGGAATAGCTAAACCGTTTTCTATGGTTTCTATGAATTTTGATATGTTGTCAACCTGTTTTATTTTGTGCAAGATGACAGAGTGGAATAAGATTAGGAGTGTCTCCACTCAATTATTATGGTCTAAAAATTGATTTATGCTTAATTAGACGAATGCTAAATTTTGTTGATGTTTTGAGCATATGCATTTCCGCTGTTTCTTTTTTGGGACATTTTCTGAGTCTGTTTACGTTACACGAACATCCTCAGACAATGTGGGGCACGTGTAACGCCGGAAATGCATATCCTCCTATTTCCATCTATTGTACTATTATTTTTTTCCTTGTTTTGTTACCTCAAGATATGACATTTCTGTCTCTTTATATATTGTAATTGCTTTACTGTTTGGATATATTTATATTTATGCACTTATGTCGATGTATAATTGGTTTGTTTCGTAAATATTATTTGTATTTTTACGCTGGGTCTTGCCTAGGGAAAACTGCTATCGAACGATTACATCGATAGGTCGTGTGAAGAATCAAAGTGTGTAGGATCTTTGGTAGTGTGAACTCTGCCGCGTGAAGCGCGGGCGGAGAAGTGGGAGTCTGGCGGGAGTAGCGAGTGGAGCAGGTGTTGTGTGACGCTCCCGCGAGTTGCCGCGCTTTCGGGGTTTGGCAGCATGTAATTGCGCTCGACTCGCGATGATAGTTTCTGACATGGTGTCGCGGACGGGAAGCATTAGCTGGCGCACATCAAGAGCCCGTTTCGCCTGGTGACCGTGTCGAGAAGAAGGCGCGCCAACATCCAGCTTCTGCAACAGCGACGGCCGACAATGAGTGACTGTCGCCACCTCCTCGATCGACGGCTTCAAACCTTCAATCAACCAACAAGGAAGACTAAAAGCACGTAAAGTTTCAGAACTGTATGGCAGACCTCAGCTTTTCAAATTGTTCCATTTGCCTCGCAAAATTACAGCAACTTAGCATGAACCTTTGTTGCTCATTGTCCCAATTGCGTTGCCAAGCAGGGTCCCTTCCTTTTCCGAAATGAACCCGAGTGTCGTTGAAATTCAAACGCCAGCATTAAAATAATATAATTAGATTTCACTGCTTTAATTTCAAAGTTCAGTAGCTGGCTACAATATTTAGGTTACACGAGCACAAATTAAGAGTGCGAGTTTTGTTACCGTATTTTAGTTACCTGTGACTGCAGCTCAGCTTGGTACGTACTAAATTTTACTATTGTTAATTGTTCAGAATCATTTAATTCAAGTTCAAAGTTAATTCTCTTATTTCTAAATTGCGTAGATTCAAGTAGCTTTTGAAATGATTGTTGAGGTAGTCCAAGACTAACCTTATTTTACTGAATGTCGATGTGCTTCAGAAAGAAAGCTCACTATTAACTTCAGTCACTAAATTAACTTTCGATTTTCCGGTTTCATTAATTCTTTTGCTAAATTAAGTGTAGCGAAATTTATTACTTCTGACAAACTTTCAGTTTTCACACTACACGTGTCAACCTTCAGTTGCCACGCTTCTAGTGCTAATTATATGTGTAATAACCTTTCTTTTTCAGTTATTATAGTAATTGTCCATAGGACTGGCGACCGTGATTTACCCCAAATCTCAAACATCTAATTACCGCTAGTTAATTGTTAACGTAACGGCCGCACATTTACTTCCTTCATTAACTTTACCCCTTTTCAAAATTAATATCCACCAGTTTCATTTGCATTTTTCCTTTCATTTAGATGTAACCCTTTCCTCCCTCTTTACCGATAGATTAACTTCGGTGACGATTGCTATTCCCAAATTTCCATTAGGTACACGCGGTTTAATTTTTCACTGTCATTAAGGTCGATAAGTGAGAGGGAGGTTACAGTATGTTCTCCTCGTAAGTGAATATCTTGCTGGTATCGAAGTCCCGTCCCTGTTACGCGACTCGCAGACATTTAAAAAACTTTCGCTCACTTTCACGCGAATAACGCTACTCTGGGAGATCACGGATGGTCACAGGAAGGGCATCCGGCCATCCCTTAAAAAATGATGCCAAAACTGTTCATAATCACGCTGAGACTGAACCGATGCAGGAGAAACGCACAATGAAAAGAAGATAAACTTTTTCCCTTTCGTCATTTTGTGGGTGATGTTATTTAGAAAAAGTTTCGTTAAAAGTTTGACATTATCTGTAAAGTTTGTTGGAATTCCCCATAAGTGCTCTCATTCTCAGGTACTGCACGAACCGAGACTTTGTAATATGCGATCGCTGAGTTACGCTGTCTCAATATACATATACTGTTTCTAACGTGTCTTAGTGTATGGAACATTAACTTAAGATTATGCCTCTTAATGATTAAATTATCACAGCATTTTAAATTTTTAAAATTTTCTGAATGATACAGAGTTATTCTAAAGTAGTTACCTGAAAGTAACAGTAAAGAATTCGAGTCCATTGACTGATGTAGCCGGGGAACTCTTCCGGAGTACAGTTGGGTGATGGGTAAAAACAGTTACAGCCTCAGGAAATGCAGAAACAGTCGATGGTAAGCCACGCTCGGGACGTCGTGTCACAGCCACTGGTCCAGGCATGCTGAATCGCACGGATTCCATTATTCGTGCCAACCGGCGCATCACTACTCGACAACTGGCTCTACAGTTGTCGGTCAGCATTGGAAGTGCGTCTGCAATGATGATTCAAATAAAGGCCGTTTCATCTGAACTGTTGGAGCGTTTTCAGACCGACGGAGAGGACTTTCTGTGACTGATCGTTACGGGAGACGAAAGCTGGGTGCACCACTTTGCGCCGTAAACAAAAAGGCAGTCTATGGAGTGGAATCATCCTCATTCACCACAGAAGAAGAAATTGAAGACAACCCCCTCTGCTGGAAAAGTCATGGTGACAGTCTTCATGGGATTGTCATGGAGTCATTCTCGTGAATGTGATGCCATCAATTCAGAGGCATACGTGAAGAATCTGAATAAACTCAAGAAAAGTTTCCGACGTGTTTGATCGGGCAAGAATCCAGCAGAAATCTTGCTCAAACACGATACTGCACGCCCACACACAGCTCTGAGAACCCTGGAACACTTCGCCAAATTGGGTTGGACGTCATTGCCTCATCCACCCTACAGTCCAGACCTGGCACACTCCGACTTCCACCTCTTTGGGCCGCTTAAAGATTCTCTACGGGGAACACACATTGAAGATGACGAAAATGTCAGTTATGCAGTGAAAACTTGGCTTCGCCTACAGGATAAGAGCTTTTACCAGCAGGGAATACATGCTCTTCCACAACGTTGGCGTACGGCCATAGAACATAATGGAGACTACATAGAAAAATAGGACATGGACATATATTGATGTATTTGTCACCGAATTCTGACTCTTAACAATAAATATGTTCTGAGGGGAAAAAAATGTGGGACATTACTTAATGAACGAACCTTCAAATGTTCAAATGTGTGTGAAATCTTATGGGACTTAGATGCTAAGGTCATCAGTCCCTAAGCTTACACACTACTTAACCTAAATTATCCTAAGGACAAACACACACACCCGTGCCCGAGGGAGGACTCGAACCTCCGCCGAGACCAGCCGCACAGTCCATGACTGCAGCGCCTGAGACCGCCCGGCTAATCCCGCGCGGCTGAACGAACCTCGTAAAACGAAAGTTGTTCTGTCAATTTCAAAACTGAGAATACATTATTTCAACCAAATAAATCCCCAGCGTTATTTATTGCTACTTTTAGATAACTAAATTAGAATCACGCTGTATATGAAATACTGAAAACCAAATTTATGTTGCCACTGGAAGTCGTCAGAAAGGCGTCCTGCTGCTGGGACCGGACGCCATAAACCGGGCTAGCCGTTTACTAATGTAGATAGTTGAGTGAGAACACAGTGTAGCTGTATGGTATTGTCGCTCAGCGAAACATTTGCATTCGGCGCGGACGGAGAAAGCGGAGTCAGTAAACGGCTGGGGAAAGTTGCGCTGCAGCGCTAGCGTATCGCAGTGCCAGCATAGCGGCGATCCTGGAGGGGAGAATCGATGCGTTTGAGATAAGGTGCTCTGGAGAGCGAGATCTTGTCGTTTCTGCACAGCCTTTCGCAGCGACAGATCGACCATACAAGAGTTGAATTGTGCTATGCGAGAAATGTTATTTTTCCAGTTTTATTTAATATCAAGTGATACGAAGAAAGAGGCTTAGAGTCAGCAAATAATCTTATCAAATGTCTTCACCGTGAACTACGAAGATGAGCTGTCACACGTCGGGCGTACGCTGACATGAAAGTGACTGGAACGTTTCTCCTGCAGCGAGTGTGAGAAACATTGCACGAGTACCTTGGAAAAAATAAATAAATAAAACCACAAGTTTCCACTTAGTCGCGAACAAAACAGTGATCCAGGAAGTGTGTAATAAATTTCTTTTATTTCTGTCTATGATCACAAAACTTTTTTGTCCTTGGACTAACGGCTTCTGTCACCGACGACCATCTTCAGATGAATATATTCATCACTGCCCGAAATCGATAGTCTAAGCACCAAAACATTTTGCGACCGTAAACAGAAATGAAAGAAATTTATTCTAATACAAAACCATTCTGGGTATCAGAATCGACTGGTAGACAAAGTGCTAAATTTTGCGTAATGGACGAGGGTAATCAGTGGTCAAGCTTTGGTGTTCCTTAACTGCGTGGTATTACCGAACTGATATGGATATAAAACAGCTATTCGGATGTTCTAGGTTATTTCTACCTTTGAGATGAAATCATTAACCTGAAATACACCGCCTGGCAAGAAAAGTGAAGCACTCACAAGTCTTGTTCAGACATCATTGTAATTGAATACACGTAAATAATTAGAATTGCGATTCTCTATGACAGGTAGAACAGCCACCAGAGTATATTAAAGTTGTTCGTGTTTAGTTTTGTTACCAGACCTCGTAGGGAATACAAGAGGCGTGGACAGTATCAGATGTTCAGTGATCTCTGAGATGTCACATACTCTTGTGAGACAGCTTTATAAGCGTTATCAGCACCGGAAGTAGTTTGAAAGAGGCTTGGGTCCCCATTTGGCCAGCTGGTCGAGTCGTCCAGTATCCAGATGAGGGAGACATTTGGGTGTGACAATGTCCCAATGCTGGACTACTGGACTTGCTCACCGTCAAGCTTCCGGTTGGCCATGTCTGACCAGCACAGGAGAGGAGCGTCGTATTGTGGACCAAGGACATCGTAGCTCCTGTAAGTAGGCTGTTTAGGTTCTTTTATTGGTAACGCCACCTCTGTATGGAAATCACTGGCTGTGCTGTGTGCAGTCTGTGGCTGCTTTGCATTGTTGTAATACTCGCCATTGTAGTGTTGGGCAGCTGGCTGTGAACAGCGCCTAGCGTTGCGCAGTTGGAGGTGAGCCGCCAGCAGTGGTGGATGTGGGGAGAGAGATGGCGGAGTTTTGTAATTTGTCATGAACCGCTATATATATTATGACTATTAAGGTAAATACATTGTTGGTTCTCTATTAAAATCTTTCGTTTCCTAACTATGCCTATCAGTAGTTAGTGCCTTCCGTAGTTTGAATCTTTTATTTAGCTGGCAGTAGTGGTGCTCGCTGTATTGCAGTAGTTCGAGTAACCAAGATTTTTGTGAGGTAAGTGATTTGTGAAACGTATAGGTTAATGTTAGTCAGGGCCATTCTTTTATAGGGATTTTTGAAAGTCAGATTGCGTTGCGCTAAAAATATTGTATGCCAGTTTAAGCACAGTCTTGTATAAATTGTTCAAAGGGGACGTTTCATACTCCTTCACATTTGCAACTGCCATCGGAGAATAAGTAATGGATTCCCTGCAACATTTTGTGATATCCCGCACCCTTGGTCGCAGCCTAGCAGCAGGTGAAGTAGGGAATTCCAGTGGGTGTTAAAGAAGCGTCATAACCGAAACGGTTGCTGACTATCCGCAGTGTGATTGATCCCTCTGCTGTTCCTGCTGGGCAATTTTGTTCATGGTCTCCCACACTGTGTCCTCCAGGGCACTGAATTTTCTGTTGTACCAGCTTTGTCACCGGTCGATCCAATTTGCAGTCCCACACAATGAACCATCGACGTTGCGTAACCGCGCCACCCAGTCTTCATACAGAGTGAAATTCCGATCTTGAAGCGGCTGCTATGTAATCCAGGAACTCGTGTCTTGTTCTCTTGCTGTTCCTCTCTGTGCAGTTCCAAGCACTAGCCACAATCTCCCGACGAACTGTAGACGACTAGGCATTGCTTCAAATGTTTGTCCTGGATTGTCAAGAAAGCAGCCACCCAGCAACAAACCCACTTGTTTGCAACAGGAATGCCCGTACTCCGGTAAAGTGTCCTCTGGTGCTCTTAACTTGGTGGCGTCTCTCTTGTTGTGCTTCAGACTTTACACGGGGCAACTCATGCCGGGCAAGGCAAACACTTCAGTTAATCCACCGCTGTTTGGCTTTTGGGAAAGTCTCACGTATTGTTTGCACCTTAAGCAACCCTCTCGTCCGCAGAGCTGGGGCTTTAAAGGATTACAATACTGAAATCGAGATATCCAACACACCCCTATGGCCTACTACTCGCTTTAATTTTTTTGAAGTAGAGATGTGGTGTGTCGATATGATCCTAAATGTTGACTAACACTTTCTTTAAAATTCTGATAGTCATAAACACTTTTACCAAGAAATGCGGACAGATAAACGGCGTTATAGGTACCAAAGCCACCTCCTGTCACACGAGAGGCGTACAGCCCACCTCACAAGAGAATGAGAGACACTGCTGTAATCCGTTTTCCAATGAATGGTACATACAGCAATGTACTGAGCAAAGACTAATTTACTTAGTATTACAGAGTGGTGAAAATGCGCTGACGAAAATGAAAGTGTTACACCATGACACTTTGATCGGAATATACCAAACTGATAATCCAGTATTTATAAGCCTGTAGGATGTGAGATTTCATCCTTACCCGTGTCTCATGTGTAACGTCAACGATGATGTCATCGTAGTCTGAGTACAACCTCTGTTTCGACAAGGCTTGAAATGGAAACCCGTCGTTTTGCTTTCGAAGTAACTGTCTCGACATATGCGTTAAACGATTTTGGGCAACCACGGAAAACATGGATGTCTATGACCAGAGGGAACTTTTTAAACCAGTTCGTCACGATTGGGAGTCCAGACGTTTCACCAGTGCGCAACGTTGCCATGTACGCAGAGGAGTGACATCGACAGAGTGCAGTGCTGCTGCACGGGGCCAATAGCTTGACAAGTGTTTTTAAAGGGCTGCAGTCAGGTCTCATTCTGGCTATTCTGGTTTAGGCTCCTCGGAATTCTTGTGGGCTACTCGAGAAAAGCAAACGGACAGTTACTTCTGTATGAACTTAATTTTGTGTACAGAAAGTTCATATACAGGTTTTGTTGCGTGAGTTTGCGAGTATCAAAATATGTAACATGAGTGGCGTATATTTTGACTGTATTTTTTTTACAACGCCAAGTGACTGTAGACCTCAGTATTTAACATAAATCTCAACTTGATACCTTTACCAGTTCCTGGGAAAAAGAGGCCTTACCAGACGGTTGGACAGACTGACAACAAAGTGATCCGCTAAAGTTTCTGTTTTCCGAGAGAGGTACGAAACCCTAAAAAACGAAAATTTATCAAGCTACGGGGTGGTTACAATTAAAGTACAGCTACTCAGGCAGGTCCGGTGTGTGTTGCAAGTATTACGTAGCAGCGAAACTTGGTAGATAAGCTAATGTGTTATTGTGTAACCGATTTACGCTGGAAAAAAATTAGTTCTAATTTTGGCCACCAGTTGCAAATCTGATGCTGCATCTCCCAAGCTCACACTGAACAATTTGAGTCAGAGGCGCTTAGTAACAAAATCAACATTATGGCTTTCTCAATTGTCTGACCTTTCCTGCCCACGTCCCAGTCTATTACATATAGAAACATTTCTATACGTCTTTCATGCGTTCACAGAACCAGATTTGCACCTGTTGTTCAAAATTGGAACTAATTTCGGTTCCGCATTAACGTATCAGAATACCTAACACGTTTTGCTGGCATACGATAGTAACAGACCACGCTGTACCTCTGCAGATAGCTGCTCTTCAATTATAACCACCAAGTACACTGTCTGTAAGTGTGCTAGAGGAAGCGTTGCTGTTTGGCAGCAAATGTGACATACAGATTCGTGCTACACTGTTTGTTCCTTGTGATATCGCACTGACCAAGACTGTGAAGACAGAAAGTTGGTGGCCGAACGGTTCTAGGCGCTTCAGTCTGGAACCGCGCGACCGCTACGGTCGCAGGTTCGAGTCCTGCCTCGGTCATGGATGGGTGTGATGTCCTTAGGTTAGTTGGGTTTAAGTAGTTCTAAGTTCTAGGGGACTGATGACCTCAGATGTTAAGTCCCATAGTGCTCAGAGCCATTTCAACCATTTTGAACAGAAAGCTGTGTTTGATAAAATTGAACTTCTTACGTTCTATTGAGAGAACGTTCACATACCAAAACTTCCAGTGGGGATCAAGCAGTGCTCACCATCCCATCCCAAAGGGAAAAAAACTTGGACAACATGTTATTTTTAAAGTTGTTCTACAGGACAAAGAGAACTGGTATCAAGGCTAACATCTGAGTGCGGATCCATAGCATAGTGACTGGCCTGCTAACCGGTGTTGGTTCAGTTTCTATGCTTTTTCCATACTAATCTAGCTGGAATCGACGTCTCATTTTCCTGATAGTCGGCTTTGTGAGCAGAATTACGCAACGTTTCAATATCGATTTCACGTTTTCGCGAACATGTGGTGCGAAGATAAATTCTCGGTCTTGCGACCAGGTGGAGCAAGATAGACGAAAGGCCAAAACTGCCTCTTAGCTTCTTGTCCTTTTCGTGTGCGTTTGTGGTCGTTCGGGGTTCAGCAGAGGTCAGTGCAGTCTGCCTACCTCGCGAACTCAAAGCACAATTACATTTCCCAGCAAATTCATACCTAATAAGCTAAATAATGCAACGTGTGAGAAGCTCGGGGCTCAGCAGTGAATGTGGAATCTGTCTGCCTCACTCACGAACTCGGAACACGATTAACTCCACCAGTAAATTGGTACCTTGTGAAATGATCACACCACAGTATGATACTGAAAACGCAAAACTGTCTCTCTGCTACATGCAGAAGCAAGAGAATTCCAATTTATCAATAAGAAAAATTAATAAAAAATATTTACACAAATCGGAAATGAAGCAATTACCTTCCCCTGGTTAATCATTAATGTTCCAGTTGAGCCGCGCGGGATTAGCCGAGCGGTCTTAGGCGCTGCAGTCAGGGACTGTGCGGCTGGTCCCGGCGGAGGTTCGAGTCCTCCCTCGGGCATGGGTGTGTGTGTTTGTCTTTAGGATAATCTAAGTTAAGTAGTGTGTAAGCTTAGGGACTGATGACCTTAGTTAAGTCCCATAAGATTTCACACACATTTGAACATTTTTTGTTCCAGTTGAGATTTTCACTCTGCAGCGGAGTGTGCGTTTCGGAAGGTAGGACGCGAGGTACTGGCAGAAGTAAAGCTGTGAGGAGGGGCGTGGGTCGTGCTTGGGTAGCTCAGATGGTAGAGCACTTGCCCGCGAAAAGCAAAGGTCCCGAGCTCGAGTCTCGGTCCGGCACACAGTTTTAATCTGCCAGGAAGTTTCAATGTCCCTGTTAGAGGCACCTGTTTAAGTCTTGTATGCCGACATAGTGAGCACACAGTTCAGAGATATAAAACAACGTGATATTTGTTTTAAATTAAGGGAGGGTCGCCCCATCAAAGTAGTTGTAGGACACCACGAATGAAAATAATCATTAAAATGAACGCGAATTTTTCTAGGCGCTACAGTCAGGAACCGATGGCCGCTACGGTCGCAGGTTCGAATCCTGCCTCGGGCATGGATGTGTGTGATGTCCTTAGGTTCGTTAGGTTTAATTAGTTCTAAGTTCTAGGCGACTGATGATCTCAGAAGTTAAGTCGCATAGTGCTCAGAGCCATTTGAACCATTTTTTTGCTGACCCAAATTATTCTGATTCACATATCAAGTGCTGGCAAATACAAGCTATTTTCCGAACCAATTTAAATCAGTGAGCATGAAGTACAATGATGAACCCAAATTATTCGGAGAAATTAATTAGAAACTGACTTCAGAACTAATGTTTGAAAGCAGACGACACCCGAAAGCTATTTGGAAGACTGTTAACGTCTTGCCCTGGGCAGCTCACAAATCAGCAACATTGGTGAAGCTCAGAACATCATCTTCGTTATGCAAACTCTGAAACAAATAGCAACAACACAAGTTGCAGGAAGTCTACAAGTAGTGCAAATGCTATTCGCGACACTTACTCGTAACAACAACAAGAAGCCCATGCTGGACCAGACACCACTCGTAACCTCTGCGGAAAAGACGTCGCTCTGCGGTGCCAGATAGGACCAGCAATATGCCTGCCCCTAGACACTTCACCAATTCACACACAGAGAGAGACAATCCCCGGGTTTGCCACCATGACGAGCATGAATTTCTTCTTCCACGCCACTTTGGAGGGAAGGCCTGAATAAATTTTCCAGTTCACGCCTTTTGTATAGCTGTAGACTAACCAGAAGCTGGCAACAGACGGTGCTCTCTTTCCTTATTGGTTCAAATGGCTCTGAGCACTATGGGACTTAACATCTGAGGTCATCAGTCCCCTAGACTTAGAACTACACTACTGGCCATTAAAATCGCTACACCAAGAAGAAATGCAGATGATAAACGGGTATTCATTGGACAAATATATTATACTAGAACTGACATGTGATTCCATTTTCACGCAATGTGGGTGAATAGATCCTGAGAAATCAGTAGCCAGAACAACCACCTCTGGCCGTAATAAGGCCTTGATACGCCTGGGTATTGAGTCAAACAGAGCTTGGATGGCGCGTGCAGATACAGCTGCCCATGCAGCTTCAACCCGATACCACTGTTCAAGAGTAGTGACTGGCGTATTGTGAGGAGCCAGTTGCTCGGCCACCATTGACTAGACGTTTTCAATTGGTGAGAGACCTGGAGAATGTGTTGGCCAGGGCAGCAGTCGAACATTTTCTGTATCCAGAAATGCCCGTAAAGGACGTGCAACATGTGGTCGTGCATAATCGTGCTGAAATGTAGGGTTTAGCAGGGATCGAATGAAGGGTAGAGTCACGGGTCGTAACACATCTGAAATGTGACGTCCACTGTTCGAAGTGCCGTCAATGCGAACAAGAGGTGACCGAGACGTGTAACCAATGGCATCCCATACCATCACGCCGGGTGATACGCCAGTATGGCGATGACGAATACACGCTTCCAATGTGCGTTCACCGCGATGCCCCCAAACACGGATGCGACCATCATGATGCTGTAAACAGAACCTGGATTCATCCAAAAAAATGACGTTTTGCCACTCGTGCACCCAGGTTCGTCGTTGAGTACACCACGTCTGTGATGCAGCGTGAAGAGTAACTGCAGCCATGGTCTCCGAGCTGATAGTCCATGCTGCTTCAAACGTCGTCGAACTGTTCGTGCAGATGGTTGTTGTCTTGCAAACGTTCCCATCTGTTGACTCAGGGATCGAGACGTGGCTGCACGATCCGTTACAGTCATGTGGATAAGATGCCTGTCATCGTGAGTGCTAGTGATACGAGGCCGTTGGGATCCAGCACGGCGTTCCGTATTCCCCTCCTGAACCCACCGATTCCATATTCTGCTAACAGTCATTGGATCTCGACGAACGCGAGCAGCAATGTCGCGATACGATAAACCGCAATCGCGATAGGCTACAATCCGACCTTAATCAAAGTCGTAAACGTGATGGTACGCATTTCTCCTCCTTACACGAGGCATCACAGCAACGTTTCACCAGGCAACGCCGGTCAACTGCTGTTTGTGTATGAAGGATCGGTTGGAAACTTTCCTCATGTCAGCACGTTGTAGGTGTCGCCACCGGCGCTAACCTTGCGTGAATGCTCTGAAAAGCTAATCGTTTGCATATCACACCATCTTCTTCCTGTCGGTTAAATTTCTCGTCTTTAGCACGTCGTGGTGTAGCAATTTTAGTGGCCAGTAGTGTACTTAAACCTAACTAACCGAAGGACATCACACATATCCATGCCCGAGGTAGGATTCGAACCTACGTCCGTAGCAGCAGTGCGATTCCGGATTGAAGAGCCTAGAACCGCTCAGCCACATCGGCCGGCTCTTTCCTTATTGGCTACGCATGTACTGTGCGAAAAGTCGCTCGTTTCCCGCACTGTATGCGAAAATATGACGCTGGCTTCCCCTCTGCTATGCTTCCAGGAAACACCCAACTGCGTTTCTTAAGGTCTTCAGGAGCCACCCGAAAAATAGCCCAGCACGCAGCAGAAAGATGCCTAGCGGTACCGCCGGGCAGAGAATAGCCCTCTCGGCCGGCTGTCTCACGCGGTATAGTCTGCCCACGCGAAAAATTCTGTGAATATTTCGAGACGCCGCTATTCAGCCACAAGAAGCCTCAAACGTGTGGGTGACCACGCGCCTTTCGTTCCATCAGTGGGGAACGAACACAGAATTTCGCCTACACGTGCCCTGCCCTCCTCCCAGAAAGTTCCGATCAATACAACACACAATGCTATTATTAAAGGTCGCATACTGACTAATCATTATCGTCGCAAGGTTATTTTTAACGAATATGGGGATAAAAAAGTACGTAACTTTTTTTGTAAAAGAAAGTAGCTCGGCCAAAGCTGACATTGTAAAAGAGGTGCTTTAGCTTGGCAAGCAGGGCTGCGGAGCTGTGATCGGCCACGGGGGTTGTATCGACGCTGCCGTTGACCCAGTTTCAGCCCGGGAGCGTCCCAGGCGTGGGCTCTCAGGGTGATGAGGGGGCTGCGTGGAGCAGGCCGGGCCAGGCCAGCCTAGGCCACGGACACGTGGCGGCGCACGCGCACTGCGCAGGTCGGCGGACACCCCAGCAGCAGAGAGGACCCAGGGGCACGCGCTGCCTGCGGAAGCATCCGGACTACGAGGGGCACTCTCTGCAGCTTCACAAGCAGCACGCACAACACGAGTCTAAAACAACAAAGTATTGCAGAAGCAAAGGGAAAAGACTGTCACGCATCCAGGTGCGAGGCGTGCTGGTAACTGTTGTAATCGCCGATTACATTTATAGATACGACATCTTTTTTTTTGCACTTAATCTTTATTGGTATATATTTTTCTACAATTTCAGTTGTGGGTATACTTTATCTTGTAAAACGCACTGTTAACCGGAGACATTTAAGACATTAACGGCAATCAGTGTGACAGGCGCCATTGTGGAAGGCTGCGGGGGCTGGTCACTGCACACTAAAGTGCGCCTCATTTACGACGGCGGCCGACTTTAGGTTCGTTCTGCGCATCTGACGTCACAAAACAGTCAGCCAATGAACAGAGAACGACACTGCCAGAGCTCGATTACAGTGCAGAGCACGGACGAGTGTCTTCAGTTTTAGAAACATTCAGTCATAAATAAAGTAACTGAACAAAAGGAATGTCTTGATAGCAGACTTCCTTTTATAGAAAGTTTGGAAAAAGCATTCTTTATACCAATTGCTTCATATTCTATTAATTAATTAATTCAAACAAGCAATAAGTCTTCTAATTCAGGCAATAGCAAGGAAAGGTGTCTGTATCATTCTCACGAACCGCTTTTTCGCAATAAAGAACAGCGGTAATTGTTTACTTCCTATTGTACTTCGACGAAACGTGAGTAATTCGTAGTCATACCAACAGTGGTTCAAAAATGGTTCAAATGGCTCTGAGCCTATGGGACTTAACTTCTCAGGTCATCAGTCCCCTAGAACTTAGAACTACTTAAACCTAACTAACCTAAGGACATCACACACATCCATGCCCGAGGCAGGATTCGAACCTGCGACCGTGGCGGTCGCGTGGTTCCAGACTGCAGCGCCTAGAACCGCTCGGCCACTCCGGCCGGCTACCAACAGCGTTTGTCGGTATTTTGCGCGATATTTTAGAGTCCTCTAGGAGTTCTGTTGAATGACGAGCCGCGTTAGCGTAATGGATAAGGTGTTGGGCTGTCTAGCGAAAGGTTCTGAGTTCGAGCCTTAACATTTTTTTTTAATTTAAAAACAATATTGAAGTGTCTTACTTCATGAATTTTATTCGTTTGAATGTAATTTTTTGTAATTTCTAGTGCTTTGCCTCTTCATTATAATCATAATAAGTTTTCGGTTTTTCTAATTTTGTCCTCCAATATTTCTTTTCACAGCAGTTAAAATCAATGAAAAGGCACACATACAATATTCATGTTATCTGTTTCATTCGTATATCTTTTCTTCTGCAGTCGCTGTTTTACAATTCATATTGAGATATATTCTTTTGCGACAGTATTAAAAGTATTATTTAGAGCAGAATTTCGGCTCGTACGTTGCCGAGCTACTTGATTGCCTGACGTAATTCTTTGCTTCGCTGCTTTGGCAACATCATCATATTCAATGTTTTCGTCGGCTGATCTATGTTTTGGCAAGTATTTGCTGTCCGATGTGACAAACACAAATTGTTTGCGCACTGCGGCTCACTGACAATACATTTGAGTTTCTATGTTTTATTACGTCTACAATTCAGTTTTGTGTACTTCGCCAACTTTGTTTTAATCAGAACTTTTTAGAAAAAAGCGAAATGACTCTGGTATAAATAAAACTTTTATTATAGTCGCGAAAGACGGGATATTTCTCAATATTACATACGACACCTATCTGGTTCTTAAATGAGATATTGTTATATAGTAACTTTTATATGAAATTTAGGTATCTTGTCCACATCTCATTCCCAACATTGTGGCAACTAAAATCGACCATACGGAAAGTATACGCTATGGACTTTTACCTCTGCAAACTCTTCAAAATTTCGTGCAATGGTTTACGACATTTAATGCTGCACAATAACTGCGTTGAACATCGAGACAAAATTAAGTCATTTATGGGGAGAAGGTGTCAGTCAAGAAGACGTGTAAAAATCAAATTTTTGGGCCAAATAGTTTTTGTGAAATCGAATGATAAGAGTGTCAAAGCAGTCGGAACACGGTGTGTCTGCACAGGCGAGCAGTGCAGTGATGACAAAATCGCGCACAGTGCGGGATGCGGGGAGCACGTCTCTGTAGCAGCGAAAGGGTTAATGCGGCCGTGGTGGCTTTATTTCATAAACTGCGCACTTCCCCCTAAACGTAAGTTTGCGAACTATACTATACTATTGCGGTGCTTTTCTTAGCGCGTGCGTCGTTTGCAACTGGCAACGCAGCAATCTCCCGCGTCTGGGCGGGCATGCGCGAGCCGCCAAGATAAAAGAATTGAACTATAGTAACTTCCCAGCAATAGCGATTAAGGCTCGGTCACAGCGACACCGATCTCGGTGACTTACGCAGACTACCGACACGGACCGAAGACGTCCGATTTTTTCAAACCAATACGCCACTATGTGCGCAGTTACAATGTAGCCGATCTCATAGCCCGGTCGTACAGACTTAGGACGACAATCGGTGAAATTCAAATCAGTTCGTTGTCTTCAGTCATATTGTCCGACGCATGGACTCTAAGAAACTGATAACTTTAGCCAAAGAATGAGTTTGTGGTATCACCTCGGGGTCGGAGCTGAATCGCTTTCCGGCCTAATGTTCTTTAAACCTAGGGAACAGGTGATAGTCACTGGGCGCCAAGTCAGGACTATAGGGTGGGTGTGTGATTTTTCCACTGAAACTGTTGCGGGAGAGCAACGGTTTGCCGAGCGATGTGTAGGCGAGCGTTGTCATGGAGAATGTGTATGCCCTTGCTCAACATTCCTCTTCTCCGGTTCTGAATTGCCCGTTTGAGTTTTTTCAGTCTCACAGTACCTGTCAGCGTTAACTGTGGTCCCAGCGATTCAGCTCCGACGACGAGGTGAAAGAAGAGGTTCATAACTTTCTGAACAGCATGGCGGCGAGCTGGTATGACATGGGCATACAAAAACTGCCACAGCGTCTACAAAAATGCATCGACAGAAATGGTGATTATGTCAAAAAACAGCTAAATGTTCAAGCTGTAAACTGATGTAAACCATTGTAGAAATAAACAGGTCTATGTACTTATAAAAAAATAGGAAACTTACTTTTGGGATTACCCTCGTATTTCAAAAAACGAGCGGTAACAATGTAATAACGCGTTACAGTCTTTGTATAGTTATGCTATTTTCTGCATGTTCTAGATTTAAAGAACTCACTGATGATGGCAATACTTGTCGCCGAAACTAGTTTTGGGAACAAATAAGTAAGCAAACAACAAAGTGTATTGCATCAAGGCAGACTCACTATTCCCACATTGTTATTTCTCAAAAAATTTGAACATCTACTGTAGTGTGTCTTTTTTGGGTTGTTATAGATGGGCATTAGCTGTCCACAAATTGCTATTACTGCTTACTGGCGTTTTAAGCCAGCAGACTGGTGATTGTGTTACATGAATGGTTTGCAAACGTGGTGTATTTTTTCCCACTTTTCAGTGCTTTAGGTGTTCAGAGTATCTTTTCTAAACTTTATGTTTCTATTTCGCAAGTATAATGAATGACAGTCATTGAAGATTCACTGTCGTATGTGTGCACAACTTCAAATAATTTCAGCAAAACATTGTTTCTAACATGGATTTTTAAGGTCACTACGAATCATCCCGAGTATCTAACAGAACGTTTCTTCCTTCGCCTCATATGTTACACAAACTTGTCTGCTAGTTCCAGTAACTGAGGACATAGTGTACAGTACTCGCTACGTTCTTTTCGAGACAGTTTTAGCTCATTCGCGAACATTCGGCATCTTTTTAATAGCAAAAGCTGCATAGTTGCACTCATCTCCAACCACAGAGGCGGTGTGGTATTCGCGCCACCCTTGAGGACTAAAGCCAAACCTACTTCGTTCACAGAACAGATTCTAGCCTGACCTCCTCGATGTCGCTAAAAACTGACGAAGGAGACCTGACGCGTCATGGCCAAGCTGTCGGCGAGTGTTACCGGGCGATCTCTGACGACGGCGTCTGACGACCGTTATTAGTGCCACTGTGAATGCAGTCTAACGGTGCGCGCGCATCACGCTGCAATGTCCATCCACTCTCTCGCTTCCACAAGAGCAAAGGAAGAGGGCTGTATAGCTGTTAAAAGCTATGATCGTGTAGCGCCTACGATTCTCTGTCTCTTCTGAGGTCATCTGTAATTCTTTCGCGCACTTGAGTGCTGACAGTGTTAAGATGTAAATCAGGATACATATTTTAATTTTTCATAGAGTTTTAGTACGTACTATTATTTACTCGTTATAGCTTTAGTGAACAGGTATATTTTTAAATGATTTTAAATTAGTTTCTGCGTAAATGTGAAGTTGGGTTGCTAGAGCAACATGGACGAAGTGGCGGACTCATCACAAGATACAAACGTAGTCTCAGTGGAGCCATACTTGAACCATCAAAACTAATGAAATTAATTTTACGCGTTCCTCCAACCAGTACTTCGGCAGAAAGATCATTTTCGGTGTTGAAGAGAAAGAAAACTTATTTGTGATATACACAGTTGCAAAGGTGACTTTCTCACCTTGCTTTGTTGCCCACTGAAAAACGATTCCTCCAGACAGTGAAACAAGTGTCATTCTACGACTCCGTAACTGCGCAGAATCGACCAAAAATATAAATAAATCTGTGAGTGCCAGAAATTTTCACATTATCCTTTCTTATTGACATAGATACACTAACAGGTATTTTCTGAGTATCCGGTATCGCCTAGTAGGCTTTGTACTTTAATAGACAGCATACGACATTATTCAGTGTAATACTAAGGCGTGATGTGAGGCAATAACGGATAATCATAAACAATAACATCATAATAAAAAATGACAATAATACACTAAAAAGCCAAAGAAACTGATACACCTGCCTTATGCCGCGTAGGACCCCCGCGAGCACGCAGTTCCGTGACATCACGTGGCATGGACTCAACTAATGTCTGAAGTAGTGCTGGAGAGAATTGGCACCACCAATGCTGCAGGGCTGTCCATAAATCCGTAAGAGTACGAGAGGGTGCAAGACCTCCCAGATATGCTCAATAATGTTCATGTCTGGGGAGTTTGGTGACCAGTGGAAGTGTTTAAACTCAGAAGAGTGTCCCTGGAGCCACTCTGTAACAATTCTGGACGTGTGGGGTGTCGCATTGTCCTTTTGGAATTGCCCAAGTCCGTCGGAATGCGCAATTGACATGACTGAATGCAGGTGGTCAGACAGGATGCTTACGTATGTTTCACCTGTCAGATTTTCATCTAGACGTATCAGAAGTCCCATATCACACCAACTGCACACACCCCACACCATTACAGAACATCCACCAGCTCGAACAGTCCCCTGCTGACATGCAGCGGGTGTGGGCGTGCGGTTCTAGGTGCTTCAGTCTGGAACCGCGTGACCGCTACGGTCGCAGGTTCGAATCCTGCCTCGGGCATGGATGTGTGTGATGTCCTTAGGGTAGTTAGGTTTAAGTAGTTCTAAGTTCTAGGGGACTGATGTCCACAGATGTTAAGTCCCATAGTGCTCAGAGCCATTTGAACCATTTTTTGACATGCAGGGTACATGGATTCATGAGGTTGCCCCCATACCAGTACACGTCCATCAGCTCGATACAATTTGAAACGAGACTCGTCCGACCAGGCAACATGTTTCCAGTCATCAACAGTCCAATGTCGATGTCGAGGTGTAAAGCTTTGTGCCGTGCAGCCAAGTGTACACGAGTGGGCCTTCGGCTCCGAAAGCTAACATCGATGATGTTTCGTTGAACGATTCGCACGCTGACATTTGTTGATGGCCCAGCATTGAAATCTGCAGTAATTTACGGAAGGGTTGCACTTCTGTCACGTTGAACGATTCTCTTCAGTCGTTGTTGGTCCCGTTCTTGCAGGATCTTTTTCCGGCCGCGGCGATGTCGGAGATTTGATGTTTTACCGGATTCCTGATATTCACTGTACACTCGTGAAATGGTAGTACGGGAAAATCCCCACTTCATCGCTACCTCGGAGATGCTGTGCCCCATTGCTCGTGCGCCGACTACAACACCACGTTCAAACTCACTTAAATCTTGATAACTGCCGGCCGCGGTGGTCTAGCGGTTCTAGGCGCGCAGTCCGGAACCGCGCGACTGCTACGGTCGCAGGTTCGAATCCTGCCTCGGACATGGATGTGTGTGATGTCCTTAGGTTAGTTATGTTTAAGTAGTTCTAAGTTCTAGGGGACTGATGACCTCAGATGTTAAGTCCCATAGTGCTCAGAGCCATTTGAGCCTTCTTGATAACTTGACATTGTAGCGGCAGTAACCGATCTAACAACTGCGCCAGACACTTTTTGTCTCATATAGGCGTTGCCGACCGCAGCGCCGTGTTCTGCCTGTTTACATATTCCTGTGTTTGAATACACATGCCTATAACAGTTTCTTTGGCGCTTCAGTGTAATAATAATTACAACAACAATACTGTTTCTTGGATAATCGTAAACAACAACATAATAATAATAATAATGACAATAACAATCTACATCTGCATCTACATCCATACTCCGCAAGCCACCTGACGGTGTATGGCGGAGGGTACCTTGAGTACCTCTATCGGTTCTCCCTTCTATTCCAGTCTCGTATTGTTCGTGGAAAGAGCCTCTGTGTGGGCTCTAATCTCTCTGATTTTATCCTCATGGTCTCTTCGCGAGATGTACGTAGGAGGGAGCAATATACTGCTTGACTCTTCGGTGAAGGTATGTTCTCGAAACTTTAGCAAAAGCCCGTACCGAGCTACTGAGCGTCTCTCCTGCAGAGTCTTCCACTGGAGTTTATCATCTCCGTAACTCTTTCGCGATTACTAAATGATCCTGTAACGAAGCGCGCTGCTCTCCGTTGGATCTTCTCTATCTCTTCTATCAACTCTATCTGGTACGGATCCCACACTGCTGAGCAGTATTCAAGCAGTGGGCGAACAAGCGTACTGTAACCTACTTCCTTTGTTTTCGGATTGCATTTCCTTAGGATTCTTCCAATGAATCTCAGTCTGGCATCTGCTTTACCGACGATCAACTTTATATGATCATTCCATTTTAAATCACTCCTAATGCGTACTCCCAGATAATTTATGGAATTAACTGCTTCCAGATGCTGACCTGCTATTTTGTAGCTAAATGATAAGGGATCTATCTTTCTATGCATTCGCAGCACACTACACTTGTCTACATTGAGGTTCAATTGCGATTCCCTGCACCACGCGTCAATTCGCTGCAGATCCTCCTGCATTTCAGTACAATTTTCCATTGTTACAACCTCTCGATACACCACAGCATCATCTGCAAAAAGCCTCAGTGAACTTCCGATGTCATCCACCAGGTCATTTATGTATATTGTGAATAGCAACGGTCCTATGACACTCCCCTGCGGCACACCTGAAATCACTCTTACTTCGGAACACTTCTCTCCATTGAGAATGACATGCTGCGTTCTGTTATCTAGGAACTCCTCAATCCAATCACACAATTGGTCTGATAGTCCACATGCTCTTACTTTGTTCATTAAACGACTGTGGGGAACTGTATCGAACGCCTTGCGGAAGTCAAGAAACACGGCATCTACCTGTGAACCCGTGTCTATGGCCCTCTGAGTCTCGTGGACGAATAGCGCGAGCTGGGTTTCACATGACCGTCTTTTTCGAAAACCATGCTGATTCCTACAGAGTAGATTTCTAGTCTCCAGAAAAGTCATTATACTCGAACATAATACGTGTTCCAAAATTCTACAACTGATCGACGTTAGAGATATAGGTCTATAGTTCTGCACATCTGTTCGACGTCCCTTCTTGAAAACGGGGATGACCTGTGCCCTTTTCCAATCCTTTGGAACGTTACGCCCTTCTAGAGACCTACGGTATACCGCTGCAAGAAGGGGGGCAAGATCCTTCGCGTACTCTGTGTAAAATCGAACTGGTATCCCATCAGGTCCAGAGACCTTTCCTCTTTTGAGCGATTTTAATTGTTTCTCTATCCCTCTGTCGTCTATTTCGATATCTACCATTTTGTCATCTTTGCGACAATGTAGAGAAGGAACTACAATGCAGTCTTCCTCTGTGAAACAACTTTGGAAAAAGACATTTAGTATTTCGGCCTTTAGTCTGTCATCCTCTGTATCAGTACCATTTTGGTCACAGAGTGTCTGGACATTTTGTTTTAATCCACCTTCCGCTTTGACATAAGACCAAAATTGTTTAGGATTTTCTGCCAAGTCAGTACATAGTAGAACTTTACTTTCGAATTCATTGAACGCCTCTCGCATAGCCCTCCTCACAGAACATTTCGCTTCGTGTTATTTTTGTTTGTCTGCAAGGCTTTGGCTATGTTTATGTTTGCTGTGAAGTTCCCTTTGCTTCCGCAGCAGTTTTCTAACTCGGTTGTTGTACCACGGTGGCTCTTTTCCATCTCTTACGATCTTGCTTGGCACATACTCATCTAACGCATAATGTACGATGGCTTTGAACTTCGTCCACTGATCCTCAACACTATCTTTACTTGAGACAAAACTTTTGTGTTGAGCCATCAGGTACTCTGAAATCTGCTTTTTGTCACTTTTGCTAAACAGAAAAATCTTCCTATCCTTTTTAATATTTCTATTTACGGCTGAAATCATCAATGCCGTAACCGCTTTATGATCGCTGATTCCCTGTTCTGCGTTAACTGTTTCAAATGGTTCGGGTCTGTTTGTCACCAGAAGGTCTGTTATCGCCACGAGTCGGTTCTCTGTTTAACTGCTCAAGGTAGTTTTCAGATAAAGCACTTAAAAAAATTTCACTGGATTCTTTGTCCCTGCCACCCGTTATGAACGTTTGAGTCTCCCAGTCTATATCCGGCAAATTAAAATCTCCACCCAGAACTATAACACGGTGGGGAAATCTACTCGAAATATTTTCCAAATTATCCTTCAGGTGCTCAGCCACAACAGCTGCTGAGCCAGGGGGCTAATTACCATGTCTGAGCCTGCTTTAACCGTGACCACCCAAATCAGTTCACTTTTCGGATCTCCGTCAATTTCCTTTGATATTATTGCACTTCTTATCGCTATAAACACGCCTCCCCTTTCACTGTCCAGCCTGTCTCTGCGGTATACATTCCAATCTGAGTTTAGAATTTCATTACTGCTTACGTCTGGTTTCAGCCAACTTTCTGTCCATAGTGCTATATGGGCGTTGTGATCGTTTATTAATGAGAGCAGTTCTGGGACCTTTCTATAGACGCTCCTGCAGTTTACTATTAGCACATTAATATTGTTATTCCCTGTTGCATTTTGCCTACTCCTACCTTGCCGCGTCTCAGGAGGCGTCTTGTCGGGCCTAGGGAGGGAATTCTCTAACCTAAAAAACCCCCATGTGCCCTCCACACGTACTCCGCTACCCTTGTAGCCGCTTCCGGCGTGTAGTACACGCCTGACCTATTCAGGGGGACCCTACATTTCTCCACCCGATAGCGGAGGTCGAGAAATTTGCACCCCAGATCTCCGCAGAATCGTCTGAGCCTCTGGTTTAAGCCTTCCACTCGGCTCCAAACCAGAGGACCGCGATCGGTTCTGGGAACGATACTACAAATAGTTAGCTCTGATTCCACCCCGCGAGCGAGCGAGCGAGCGAGCGAGCGAGGATGACTTCTCAATAATAACTATAGCAACAATACCGTTACTTTTTTAAAAAAAATTTAAAAGCGATTACACCTGCGAACAGCTCACGTCTCGCCACTACGATAGTCCGATTTACGAACGATGGTGGTTCTCGTAGGCCGAGGCACGGACAGGAACTTCATTGTTGCCGGTTCCAAGCAACAGTTTACGTATGGGCGTACACGTGCTTTGCGCTTGAAGAAAACGTGTAGTCCTGAAAATTATGTCTCTCTTTTGCTTATGTAGAAATTGTTGCTTGCCACCACCACTGACGATGACATATCGCAACGAATAGAATAAAAAAATCACTAAATAATTCGCTAGGAACACGTTTAGTACTCGCGTTGGCTATGACGTTCACAGCAGAGCGCTCACAACACTAGTGAACGCTCATTGGCTGTCGGAGAATGTTTGATGTAGGTGCGGAGAACAAGCCTAAACTCGACTGCCATCGTTCGTAACTCCAAGTATAAGTCATCAGAATAGATTCAAAATACTTTACTTACATGAATAAACATGAAATCGTAAAAAAATAAATACAATAAGAAAGTTATAGAGATTTTAGTAAACATAAGTTTATTCATTCAACTTGACGAGGAGACATCATCAGAAGTATAACACTCACTGCGACTGTGGAGAACAACAGACCACGGAGCACCTATTGGACTGTGAACCACGCACTGCGACTTGCGCTCACAAACAACGATTCCCAGCGCAATTAAAGTTGCAGAATTTTGATCAACAGTAGCGTAGCTTGGTAATTCTTTGTTTCATTTGTTTTTTCATTCTAATTGCCACGTATTCTATTTATTTCTGATTGAGGTAGGGTCATAACTCGTCATTAATTGACAAGGCGTTAAACGAATCGTGTAGGCTTATTACAGTTCGTCTGAAACCAATGCAGCTTGTAAAACTCTACCAACTCTCTGGCACAGGGCCACCAGGTATTCGCGCGAAGTAGCTGCCAACGTGGAGGACACATCAGGATCAGCAGGAAAACTATCCATTACACGGGACATTCCAGCAGCCACAAGGTTGAGGTCCAGACGAAGTTTCCTCAAGACCACTTCAGTGCTGCAAACAGCAGCAGCTGCAGCATGAAAACTATCGTTTGGATTTTTCCACTTGAGAAGAACTCCGGCTGGCCTCTCCCTTCGCAAAGTCTCCCACCTGAATGTGAACAGAAGTGGATCATGTGGAGGTCACTCAGTCGTCTTCGTTTTGGAGTTGGAAGAGCCAAGAGTAATCTTCAGAGATTGGTACCACTAACTGTGAATGTGGAGAACAACAGATGACGGAGCACCTGCTGGATTATCAACTATGCCCTGCATCTTGCACAGAAGAACATCATCCGCTTGCGACTCCGAGCGCAATTGAAGTTGCAAGACTTTGATCAACAATAGTGTAACTTGATAATTATGTCTATAATTTCGGTTGTTTTATCATAATTATCGTGAATCGTATTTAGTTTTGACTCGAATAAGAAACAATTACACAAAAAACAAGAACTAGTAATTAACATCAGTAGATTTTGTTCACGAATGATGCCATTATAAGTTTACCAGATAACATATTTCATCATTAAAAGAGCACACTGGCCGCTTTGGAGTGCTGTAGATGTGTGAAACTGGTAGCAGGCGCCCCCCCCCCCCCCCCCCCCACCCTTCCCTCCCATCTCTATCCGGCTAGACCTGTAAACATGTAAGTAAATCGCTATACTTAAAATATTGATTTTTTTGCTCTACGCTGTACTACCACGACATACCCAATAACCTTTTAAACCATTTAACGAGACCTTCAGGATGCTTCCTTTGAAAAGGAAAGTGTGATTTCCTTCCCCATTTCAAGTTTGTACTCTTCACTCTCACTCCAATGGCCACGTTGTCGACTTTAAACTCGTTTGACGTAATCGAGTGGTACTGGTGCTTGGTCTCACATTTCAAGACTTACATACACGTATGTACCCTGTAAACGATTGTGAAGAGTCTGGCACAGAGCACTTTCCATTGAATCGTGCATTAAGGATCCTCCTAGCCCCAATGCGCATGAAACACGGGAAGAATGACTACCTGAACGCCTCTGTGTGCGCTGTAATTCGTCTGACCTTGTCTCACTTCGAGTGATACATAGAGGGTTCTACTGCATTCTTAGATTCCTCATTGGTTATTGTTTCTTGAAAATCTGTAACTAAGCTTTCGCGGCACAATGACATCTATCGTCAAGCGCCCATCAGTTCAGGGTTTTCAGCATCTCGAAGGCGTTTCCTATGAGAACATATGTTGCACAAAAATATGGAAACACCACAATCACAACGCATTACCATGCCTAATACGCTGTAGGAAACCGGCTGGCATTCAGATGCGTCACGGGATGAATAAATATACACTCCTGGAAATTGAAATAAGAACACCGTGAATTCATTGTCCCAGGAAGGGGAAACTTTATTGACACATTCCTGGGGTCAGATACATCACATGATCACACTGACAGAACCACAGGCACATAGACACAGGCAACAGAGCATGCACAATGTCGGCACTAGTACAGTGTATATCCACCTTTCGCAGCAATGCAGGCTGCTATTCTCCCATGGAGACGATCGTAGAGATGCTGGATGTAGTCCTGTGGAACGGCTTGCCATGCCATTTCGACCTGGCGCCTCAGTTGGACCAGCGTTCGTGCTGGGCGTGCAGACGACGCTTCATCCAGTCCCAAACATGCTCAATGGGGGACAGATCCGGAGATCTTGCTGGCCAGGGTAGTTGACTTACACCTTCTAGAGCACGTTGGGTGGCACGGGATACATGCGGACGTGCATTGTCCTGTTGGAACAGCAAGTTCCCTTGCCGGTCTAGGAATGGTAGAACGATGGGTTCGATGACGGTTTGGATGTACCGTGCACTATTCAGTGTCCCCTCGACGATCACCAGTGGTGTACGGCCAGTGTAGGAGATCGCTCCCCACACCATGATGCCGGGTGTTGGCTCTGTGTGCCTCGGTCGTATGCAGTCCTGATTGTGGCGCTCACCTGCACGGCGCCAAACACGCATACGACCATCATTGGCACCAAGGCAGAAGCGACTCTCATCGCTGAAGACGACACGTCTCCATTCGTCCCTCCATTCACGCCTGTCGCGACACCACTGGAGGCGGGCTGCACGATGTTGGGGCGTGAGCGGAAGACGGCCTAATGGTGTGCGGGACCGTAGCCCAGCTTCATGGAGACGGTTGCGAATGGTCCTCGCCGATACCCCAGGAGCAACAGTGTCCCTAATTTGCTGGGAAGTGGCGGTGCGGTCCCCTACGGCACTGCGTAGGATCCTACGGTCTTGGCGTGCATCCGTGCGTCGCTGCGGTCCGGTCCCAGGTCGACGGGCACGTGCACCTTCCGCCGACCACTGGCGACAACATCGATGTACTGTGGAGACCTCACGCCCCACGTGCTGAGCAATTCGGCGATACGTCCACCCGGCCTCCCGCATGCCCACTATACGCCCTCGCTCAAAGTCCGTCAACTGCACATACGGTTCACGCCACGCTGTCGCGGCATGCTACCAGTGTTAAAGACTGCGATGGAGCTCCGTATGCCACGGCAAACTGGCTGACACTGACGGCGGCGGTGCACAAATGCTGCGCAGCTAGCGCCATTCGACGGCCAACACCGCGGTTCCTGGTGTGTCCGCTGTGCCGTGCGTGTGATCATTGCTTGTACAGCCCTCTCGCAGTGTCCGGAGCAAGTATGGTGGGTCTGACACACCGGTGTCAATGTGTTCTTTTTTCCATTTCCAGGAGTGTATGTCGTATATGGTTTTGAAGGGAATCTTATAACATTCTTCCTGCAATATAGTGGGTAGTTCAGGTAACGATGGTGGAGGTGGGTATTGACCATGCGCCCTTCTTCCGAAAGTAGACCGCAGAGGCTCAATAATATCGAGCTCTGTGAGCTGTGTGAACAGAGGCCATATCGCCTTGGAGCGCAGCGTCACCGTTGCGGAACAAACACTGTACCATGGAATAGACCTGATCGGCCAAAGTGGTCGTATAATTCTTGGCAGTTATGCGACTTGCAGAGTTCCAATGTGGCCCACGGAATACCATAATGTGGCTACCCAAATCCGAACCGAACCCCGCCATGCTTCACTCTTGGGACGTAAACTCGACCAGAAGATGGAAACAATATGAAACAATACTCATCCGACCGAATGACGTTCTTCGATGGCTCCATAGTTCAGGTTTTGTGACTTCGGCACCACGTTTTCCTGTTACGGGCATTTGTATCACTGATGAGTGGTTTTAGAATCCCAACTCGCCCTGTAATTCCGTGCATCTGGCGCTCCCTTCATGTTGTTTTGATGTCGACAGTGTTCGCTAGTGCGAGGGAGTGCGACATCCAGTTCAGCAGGGACTTTCGCTGCTGCCGTCCTCTTCTCTTTCCTCTCAGTCGTCTTCAAAGACCGCCAGTCACGATCATTCAACATACACTTTGGTTCGCGTTGTGACTTGAAGGCTGATGTTTTCCGCTTTCCCTGTATGTGGTACAAATCTTCCCTCGGTGTCTCTTGAAACATCAAAGACTTCGGCTCACTTGGTTACGGAAGCACCCACCATACGAGCACTAACAATCTGCCCACGTACGAATTCACTTCACTCCGACAAAATGCAGTCACGACTAAGCAGAACACTGCTCTGACCACGACTGACACTTCCAATGTATTGAGGAAACTGCGCAGGTGCCGCTCGTGCTGAAATACACTACTGGCCATTAAAATTGCTACACCAAGAAGAAATGCAGATGATAAACGGGTAATCATTGGGCAGATATATTATACTAGAACTGACATGTGATTACATTTTCACGCAATTTGGGTGCATAGATTCTGAGAGATCAGTACCTAGAACAACCACCTCTGGCCGTAATAACGGCCTTGATACGCCTGGGCATTGAGTCAAACAGAGCTTGGATGGCGAGTACGCAGCTTCCACACGATACCACAGTTCATCAAGAGCATATTGTGACGAGCCAGTTGCTCGGCCACCATTGAACAGACGTTTTCAATTGGTAAGAGGTCTGGAGAATGTGCTGGCCAGGGCAGCAGTCGAACATTTTCTGTATCCAGAAAGACCGGTACAGGATCTGCAACATGCGCTCGTTCATTATCCTGCTGAAATGTAGGGTTTCGCAGGGATCGAATGAAGTGCTCAAAGTGCCCTCGATGCGAACAAGAGGTGACCGAGACGTGTAACCAATGGCACCCCATCCCATCACGCCTGGTGATACGCCAGTATGGCGATGACGAACACACGCTTCCAATGTGCGTTCACCGCGATGTCGCCAAACACGGATGCGACCATCATGATGCTGTAAACAGAACCTGGATTCATCCGAAAAAATGACGTTTTGCCATTCGTGCACCCAGGTTCGTCGTTGAGTACACCATCGCAGGCGCTCCTGTCTGTGATGCAGCGTCAAGGGCAACCGCAGCCATGGTCTCAGAGCTGATAGTCCATGCTGCTGCAAACGTCGTCGAACTGTTCGTGCAGATGGTTGTTATCTTGAAAACGTCCCCATCTGTTGACTCAGGGATCGAGACGTGGCTGCACGATCCGTTACAGCTATGTGGATAAGATGCCTGTCATCTCGACTGCTAGTGATACGACACCGTTGGGATCCATCATAGCGTTCCGTATTACCCTCCTGAACCCACCGATTCCATATTCTGCTAACAGTCATTGTATCTCGACCAACGCGAGGAGCAATGTCGCGATACGATAACCCGCAATCGCGATAGGCTACAATCCGACCTTTATCAAAGTCGGAAACGTGATGGTACGCATTTCTCCTCCTTACAAGAGGCATCACAACAAAGTTTCACCAGGTAACGCCGGTCAACTGCTGTTTGTGTATGGAAAATCGGTTGGAAACGTTCATCAAGTCAGCACGTTGTAGGTGTCGAAAAATGGTTCAAATGGCTCTGAGCACTATGGGACATAATTTCTGAGGTCATCAGTCCCCTAGAACTTGGAACTACTTAAACCTAACTAACCTAAGGACATCACACACATCCATGCCCGAGGCAGGATTCGAACCTGCGACCGTAGCGGTTGCGCTGTTCCAGTTTGAAGCGCTTAGAACCGCTCGGCCACATCGGCCGGCTGCAGGTGTCGCCACCGGCGCCAACCTTGTGTGGATGCTCTGAAAAGCTAATCATTTGCATATCACAGCATCTTCTTCCCGTCGGTTAAATTTCGCGTCAGTAGCACGCCACTTCTTGGTGTAGCAATTATAATGGCCAGTAGTGTACAACAGCGGAACGTGCTGGCTTGCCTAACATCTGCTCTTATGTTCAAGTATCGGTTTCTCGCAGTGTTTCCGTACCTTACATACCCTTCTACATGTGACCATTCGTGCTGCCCTTCTTTGTATACGTTCAATAACCCCTATGAGCCCTTTTTGCTAAGGGTCCCACACATTCGAACAAAACTCTGTGATGGGTCACACAAGTATTTTCCAAACAATCTCCTTTGCAGATTCATTGTATTTTCCTCTATTTCTCGCAGTCTGCCAACCTCTTTAGCTACGACAGAGCCTATGTGACCGTTCCATTTCACACCGCTTTAAAGTGTTACACTCACGTATTTGTGTGAGGTGATTGATTCCAGTTGTCACTTATTGATATTGTAGTCATAAAATATCACAATTTTTTTTCATTTTGTGATGCGCACAATATTATATTTATTATTTAAAACAAATTTCCAATACTTTTACGTCTCTGACATTTTACCAAAATATAACTGAATATGGGCATAGATTTTCAAATGGTGCTTCATTACAGATAAGTGCATGAACTGTGAAAAGTCTTAAATTGTGTAAGATGGCAAGAACTATGCCCCTATCACCGAACTCACGTTGAGCAAACAGCAGGGCTGAACAAAAATGACTGACAAGGCACAATGCATCTTGTAGAGGGTATAGTATGGACGTATTGGAATAATTAATGTTGGGTGATGGTTTTAAAGTAATTCACACGACATGAAAACTTTGTGGAAATGCGTCGATTTACTAGAGGCTAGTTCATCCCAGGGAAGTATTCAGAGTTGACCATGGCACGCGGCTGGGGAGCAGCGAAGGGAAGCGACAATAGGCAGCTTAGGGCGGTTCAAACTCTTGAGAAAGCGGTAACAGGGCGTGGCCTCCAGCTGCCTTAAGATGAGTGACAGTGAGGGGGGTTGGTTGACCCCATGCTGATGTACCGGGAAGCAGACGGAGAACTTGTACACCTGTTGATAAATGTCCGTTGTCCCGTTTTCAGTGAAACATGCGAGAAAGCCGCGCAAAGCTACAGTGGAGCAGTCAACAGAGGCCAAAATATGCGTGTTCGTGACTATAGCAACTTCACGCTGAATTCACGGTCCGCAGAGTCTGAAGTAAATCAGGTGAAGAGCGACAGAATGAAATACACCAGCCTCCGATGGGAACATAGGACCAAGGAATTTGAAGTACTCTCCTGGGAGTCAGAATTCCGGAAAAATTGGTGTTTTGTGCAGATGCTAACCTTGATGGGTGGCCTGGGAGGAGCTAAATAGCAGAAGTTGAGAGGAAGGGAAATTTTGTGGGAATTTGTTCACTTCCCAGAGCAGGCATTGGTCAGCACTGGGAAGCAATGCATAATTAACGTGACTTGCGCTGCAATTGGCGTAAGTGATTTTGCTGGAGGGAAAACAGAGGCGAAGAGTGGACTGGGAGAAGTCCCCGTAGAGGTCTTCCGTTCCCAGCTTGCCTAGAGTGCGGACGTGGCATTCTTTACTCAGCTTGCCTGAGAGAGAGTGAGCATCTCTGCAGTTTAGGACTGAGCAAATGGAACGATTGAGCTTGGAGATAGAAAGCTTTGGTTCAGATATGTACTGAGCAAGATAGCTAGGAGTGAATACACGAGCGCAGCCTTGCAGCACCACGAGGCGGGCCGACGTCCACACAATGACACCTCCCCGCCATGCTGAATTCGGTGATATTGCAACTGCACCAGCTTGAATTAGGTCACACTAATTTGTTGGATCACGTCGGCAAAGTTTCCATGAGGATTTCATGGGCTATGTATTGGGGAATTCCTCTCGCATTTCGCATTACACCTGGGTCAGTCGATAGGAATTAATTTTGATTTATCGCGCTTTACTCCACGTAAACGCAATTTATTACCACTGCCTGATAGGAGAGTCATGTAATGTGATGATGGAAGGTCGGAAGTTAAAATAAATTTGTGCTAATCGACTGCATCTGTTTTCAATCAAGTAGTTGAAATCCCAAGTCACTTTCATAATTAATTTTATGTTCATCATTTGCATCTGGAGTTCAATAGCTGAATATAACATCAATGTGCACCTCTTTTTAATTAAAAGTGATCAATTCTGAATCAATTAATGTCAACACTGCCACCGCAGTTCAATCAGAAGTCACAGGGCCTTATTACTTTCTTTGCATTATCCGATATTGCGGCAGTTTTGCACTCTCTGTTGATCTGTTAGTCAATTAGCTGGGGTGCACACACGCCAAAACTACATAAGTGATGGGTGGGGTGTTACAATTGTTATTAATCTTTTCTGCCATGTCATTAATTTACAGCTTGGACAGCAAGGGTTCCACCTCACTTCCCTGGGGCTCATCTCAGTTTTTTTTTTCATCTGTCGAATATTTTCCATTCAAGATAACATGCTGCCTACTTCCTACCAAGAAATTCTCAATTGTATGCTGTCAGTTAGTGTCGGTAGAATATGTTGCGCATTTTCAATACTTATCTGTGTTGGTCAACTGTTTCCACTTGTAACCTCCCACTCACTTATCGACCTTAATGACAGTGAAAAATTAAACCGCGTGCACCTAATGGAAATTTGGCAAAAGCATCGTCACTGAAGTTAATTTGTCAGTAAAGAGGGAGGAAAGGGTTACATCTAAATGAAAGGAAATATGCAAATGAAATTGGTGGAAATTAATTTTGAGAAAAGGGTAAAATTAATAAAGAAAGTAAATGTGCAGTCGTTATGTTAACAATTAATTGGCGTTAATTAGATATTTGAGATTTGGGGAAAATTATGGTCGCCAGTCCGATGGAGAACTACTATAATAACTGAAAATGAAAGATTAATGCATATATAATTAGCACTAAAAGCAACTGAAGGTTGACACGTGTTGTGTGAAAACTGAGTGTTTGTCAGAAGTAATAAATTTCGCTACACTCTGACTTAATTTAGCAAAAGAATTAATAAAACCGGAAAATTGAAAGGTAATTTAGTGACTGAAATTAATAGTGAACTTTGTTTCTGAAGCACTACGAAATTCAATCAAATAAGGTTAGTCTTGGGCTACCTCAACAATCATTTCAAAAGCTACTTGAATCTACCCAATTTAGAAATAAGAGATTTAACTTTGAACTTGAATTAAATGATTCTGAACAATTAACAGTAGTAAAATTTAATACGTGCCAAGCTGAGCTGCAGTCACAGGTAAGCTAAAATATGGTAACAAAACTCGCACTCTTAATTTGTGCTTGTGTAATCTAAATATTGTAGCCAGCTATGAATACTTTAGCTGCACTTTGAAATTAAAGCAGTCAAATGGAATGATATTACTTTAATGCTGGCGTTTGAATTTCAACAACACTCGGGTTCATTCTGGAAAAGGAAGGGACCCTGCTTGGTAATACAATTGGGACAATGAGCAACAAAGGTTCATGCTATGTTGCTGTAATTTTGTGAGGCAAATTGAACAGTTTGAAAGGCTGAGGTCTGCCATACAGTTCTAAAACTTTACATGCTTCCAGTCTCCCTTGTTGGTTGATTGAAGGTTTGAAGTCGTCGATCGAGGAGGTGGCGACAGTCACTCATTGTCGGCCGTCGCTGTTGCAGAAGCTAATTGTTGGTGCGCCTTCTTCTCGACACAGTCACCAGGCGAAATGGGCTCTTGATGTGCGCCAGCTAATGCTTCCCGTCCGCGACACCGTGTCACAAACTATCATGGCAAGTCGAGCGCAATTACATGCTGCCAAACCCCGAAAGCGCGGCAACTCGCGGGAGCATCACACAACACACCTGCTCCACCGCCCTACTCTGCTCTGCCCGCGCTCCACGCGGCAGAGTTAACACTACCAAAGATCCTAAACACTTTGGTTCTCCACACGACCTATCGATGTAGTCGTACGATAGCATAGTTTTCCCTAGGCAAGACCCAGCGTAAAAATACAAATAATATTTACAAAACAAACCAATTATACATCGACACACACACACACACACACACACACACACACACACACACACACATATATATATATATATATATATATATATATATATATATATATATATACAAAATAAGGAAAAAATTTATTGTACAATAGATGGAAATAGGAGGATATGCATTTCCGGCGTTACACACTTCTGACACTATCCGACGCACAGCCCAGTCACTTTCCGTGTAAAGGCGGGAACTAAGTTATGCACTGGATCGCTGTCTCTCTCATCTCAGTATTAAGACAACGACATTAGTCAGTACTTAAGTAAATAGAGCAATAACACATGCAAGGAAGCATGTTTTATGCTTACTCACTAACGAATGTGGTGATGTTCTTGTTAAGGTAGACTGCCGTTGCTTACAAATGGTTCAAATGGCTCTGAGCACTATGCGACTTATGAGGTCATCAGTCGCCTAGAACTTAGAACTAATTAAACCTAACTAACCTAAGGACATCACACACATCCATGCCCGAGGCAGGATTCGAACCTGTGACCGTAGCGGTCGCTCGTTTCCAGACTGTAGCGCCTAGAGCCGCACGGCCACACCGGCCGGCCTTTGCTTAAATTCTTTGTTACTATGTGCTGTGGCAGATACGAGGGCGTGCTCAAACTCTAAATGCATTTTAAACAGAAACAAACGTTAACATTCTACATATTTATTCTCCATTTCTACATACTTGTATCCCTCTGCCACTAGAGCGCACCGAATTGTAATGTCTAACTCTGTTGAGGGACTACATTTTCTAAGCACTCTCCCAATGAATCTCAACCTGGTACCCGCCTTACCAACAATTAATTTTATATGATCATTCCACTTCAAATCGTTCCGCACGCATACTCCCAGATATTTTACAGAAGTAACTGCTACCAGTGTTTGTTCCGCTATCCTATAATCATACAATAAAGGATCCTTCTTTCTATGTATTCGCAATACGTTACATTTGTCTATGTTAAGGGACAGCTGCCACTCCCTGCACCAAGTGCCTATCCGCTGCAGATCTTCCTGCATTTCGCTACAATTTTCTAATGCTGCAACTTCTCTGTATACTACAGCATCATCCGCGAAAAGCCGCATGGAACTTCCGACACTATCTACTAGGTCATTTATATATATTGTGAAAAGCAATGGTCCCATAACACTCCCCTGTGGCACGCCAGAGGTTACTTTAACGTCTGTAGACGTCTCTCCATTGATAACAACATGCTGTGTTCTGTTTGCTAAAAACTCTTCAACCCAGCCACACAGCTGGTCTGATATTCCGTAGGCTCTTACTTTGTTTATCAGGCGACAGTGCGGAACTGTATCGAACGCCTTCCGGAAGTCAAGAAAAATAGCATCTACCTGGGAGCCTGTATCTATCATCTTTACAGTGGATTAAACACCTAAAGCAACCAACAGATTGCCCTCTTCCAAGCCCATGCCAACGAGCATGGATTCCTTAAGTACATGCGGACACAACTCCTGTATTTCTCACATTACATCCTGAAAGTCGCGGATCACAGCAGCCAAGCATGTAGAAGGACATGCATTATTTCTTGGCTTCCGAAAATCCTCTCATTCGGTACAAAATTTGTGACTTGAGTGAGGATTTCGTGATAGGAAGTACGCAGCATACTGCCTTGAATGAAACGACATCAACAGAAGTAGAAACAACTACAGGTATGCCCCAGGGAAGGTATTGGGGAACTCGCTAATCATTTTGTATGATGGCCCACCAGACTGTATTAATAATAACCTCAGGCTTTTCTGCAGATGATGCAATTGCACTGCCCGAAAAGTTACAGCAGTATCCAGTCAGACCTTGATAAAATTTTAAAGCCATGCTACAACTGGAACTTGCTGATAATGCTTGGAAATATACATTTGTGCACTTCGTAAAATCCAAAAAAATAGTTTCCTAAGACTACAACAGCCACGAGTCACAACTAGAATCATACGAGTTCGAGGGTCTAACAGTTTGTTGAGATATAAAACAGATTACTCACATACGCTCAATCGCAGATAAAGCAAGTGGGAGACTTCGGTTCCTTGGTGAGATGGTGGAAAAAATGCAGGGGCACTACAAAGGAGTTTTAAAAGTGGCAAGAAATTTGGCATGTCCGTTTTCATTTAATATGAGAATTACATTCAACTAAGAGGATAATGATATGGCGGAATATTAAAATAATAGCTTAGAAAAGCAAACTGGACTGCAGTGACTGTATGTACTGAACTAAAAGCGGCCCAAACAGCCAGCAGGGACTGCGGAATTTGCAGAATACAGAGCAGGTAGAGTCAGGTGTTATCAGTGTGAAAGCTACGTCAACGGGCGAATCCGCGGGAGACCGGTGCTATTGCTTCTTTATGATAGGCCTCAAGCCAATGGAAATAGCTTTCATCAGTGGAAGACCGGCACTCTGCCGTGTTCAGAATAACGCCTTCAGCAGATAACAGTCACATGATTTCCAAAATAAACATGAGGTGCTACAAAATAAGGGCCTAGCCTCGAGCACAGTTTTTTACATTCTGAGGACCTGTGATGTGAGGCTAGCTGCTGGATGTGATAATGCGTGATTGGTAAAAAATGCTAGTGTTGTCAGGAGAACAAGTCTTTGGAAAAGAGAGGTAGATCGAAGAGTCATTAGAGCTTCAACTCAATGCGTTTTTCTTGGTGAGATTTTTGTGGAAGAAGCAGTTATGCCACTGGGAGACTGAGAGTTCTTAATCAGCGATTGACAGTCATGTCTTGCTTGGCGGGAAGGAAAGAGCGAGCTGTATGACTCAGATAGACAATTAGGGAGTTCCGTGTAGGTCTGGGTGCTGAATGGGAACAGGTTCGTTTTGACCAGTGGGATAGCGACAGAGGGATGTTGTAATACCTGAACTGATAGACGCTTGACAATAGGCATAATCTATGTTGCAAAAGTAAGTATGGAATCTAGGGATATATTACGGCCCCATAGGTATCGCCGCTGTAGGGGTGGGATCAGACTAATTACAGCATATGTAGGGACATTTAAGAAGTGATTCTTTGGGTGTCGATACACGAATGGAACAGGAAGAATCTGTAATAGGTTGTACAATGGGACGTATCTTCCGCCATGCACATCACAGTGGTTTGAAGAATATAGATGTGTATGTAGCTGCCTTAACGCAACCAGTTGGTTAAGTGTGGGTCCATGTTTTCATGTTGATATCCACTGCTTTAAAAATAAGTAAATGAATAAACGTAAAAAAGCAACACACTCGAGGACTATGTTCATTGGCACAAGGGCACAATATGTGCATACTGAGGGGCTGTAGTGCTAGCGATTCAATGGGCGTGGAGAGGAGGCATGTCAGTGCGCCCTTTGTTTCGACTCCAGGCAGTAACCGTGCTGAGTGCAGAGGTGAACAGTGTGTGGCTCAAATGGCTCTGAGCACTACGGCACTTAACATCTGAGGTCATCAGTCCCCTAGAATTTAGAACTACTTAAACCTAAGGATATCACACACATCCATGCCCGAGGCAGGATTCGAACCTGCGACCGTAGCGGTCACGCGCTTCCAGACTGAAGCGCCTAGAACCGCTCGGCCACAACGTCCGGGGAACAGTGTGTGCAATATTCATTCTAGCATACAACCATGCCCCGTCGACCAATACGTACTCCTTTTGAACAACTTTAGCATGTGTACATGGTCACATAATACGCCTGCAGCAAGCTTGTTAGAGATATCGGCAGGTTGCTGCACATCTTGGGCACAATGTATCGACGGTGTGTCACTGCTCTCAATGCTGGTCTGTGCAACATTCCAACACCAGGTTCTGGATGTCCAAGAACTGTTGCCCAACATCAAGATCAGTGCATACTGAGAGCAGCAGTGGTCGACTGGACGTCATCCAGAGAGGAAATCTGGGCACATGTGACATCTGATGCGTCACTGAGGACCATTGGGAACGATCTGCTTGCAGCAGTACTAAGATCACATGCGCCTATAGCCAGGCTACCAATGACACTATGGCACTGCCAAACACGGCTACTTAATTGTCTAAGAGAGTGCACTAGACTCGCGGTTCTAGGCGCACAGTCCGGAACCGTGCGACTGCTACGGTCGCAGGTTCGAATCCTGCCTCGGGCATGGATATGTGTGGTGTCCATAGGTTAGTTAGGTTTAAGGGGCTCCGGAACGCCCTATACTTGCAATGTTAAAATAACTCTTATAAATTACATCTTTCCTCACAAAGTATTTGAGGTAGGAAGTTGAACTTTTTACAGATTATTTATTGGAATATGGGCTACAACTTAACACAGAGATTTTACAAAATTTTAGTTCAGTTATTAAAGATGATTTTTTTCCAATTGTAATGAAAATTCACAACATTTTTTTGCAATTTTTTATTTATATATTCAAAAATATACAGTTTTTCGGAAAAAGGCTGTGTTAAATTATGCAGAAGGTACTGTGTAACATTTACTGAAAGTTTGAAACAAATATGTTTCGAAGATCCTTAGAAAACATGTAATTAGTATGAGAAAATAAAAGTTTTGGGAATCGAGCGACAAAGATTGGATTAACTTTTTAGTGCATTCCAGGTCCATAGGATGGATTATCTTCATCCTCTGCAAACTCCTCCTCCAGCTTCCTCTTGTTCCTCCTCCTGTTTACTCTTGCTTGTATTTCTAGACTCTTTACAGCCCTGTCTGCAGCCCGAAGGCGTTCCTTGTCTAAAGCAAGCATCGCTCGTTGTTGTGTTCGTAGATTTTGCTACCATTTTCTTCAGTTGCAGTTACTGCAACACTGTTCCAAAAGGTGGTCATGTATGAACACTTATCACATTTTAGTTGTATTTCACTAGCAAGTCCTACGTGCTTTATTATGGAGAGTTCCAGACCAACTTCACTACAATGAATACATCTTACACAGTTTGACCGACATATCAAATATTTCATTCACATCCGATTCGCCCATAAAACATTCATAGTTTTCACTCATTGAACCAAGCTTCTTCTGTGAAGTATTTTCTTTCCCACTTTGACTGCTATGGGCAGGTGTACTTGAGAGGTTAGGTTCACTCACTTGGTTATCGTCTTTATTGTTTACAGTAATAACACATACCTTTGGCTTTCCAATATTTCTCCTTTTCTTAAAAGCCTTCAGAGGATTTCTAATAACTTTACTTTTACTCATTATTATACTTCAACAAAACAGAGACTCAAGAAACAGAATTAATTACGAATATTTTCGAGATAACGACAGAGTAAATAAACATGAAACAATCGACAATCACACCAGCGATATATATTGAACCATCACAGGTTAGCCACAACACATACTTTATCTCACATCACTAAAATGTACCTGATGAACACGGACGTTAATAATAACACCATTTGACAGCAGTTTAACAGCGCCACAGTGGGTCACGCCCATGTAGAACACATTTCAAAAAAAATTTAAAAATAGTTGTAGTCTTTGGAATTGAATAAATTATATATCTATTAAAAGGTAATAGTCTGCAGATTCAGAAAACGCAAAAAAGTAAAAATTGAACTTTTCATGATTTTGAGCCTTTCCGGAGCCCCTTAAGTAGTTCTAAGTTCTAGGGGACTGATGACCACAGCAGTTGAGTCCCATAGTGCTCAGAGCCATTTGAACCAAGAGTGCACTAGACAGACGAATGGTGCTCTCTTGTTTTGAGTGAAGAGAGTCGGTCCCATCTGTATGTGACTGATGGACGTACATGTGCACAGCATATATCTAGTAAATGTAAATGTCGTGTGACTAGGACCTCCCGTCGGATAGACCGTTCGCCGGGTGCAAGTCTTTCGATTTGACGCCACTTCGGCGACTTGCGCGTCGATGGGGATGAAATGATGATGAGTAGGACAACACAACACTCAGTCCCTGAGCGGAGAAAATCTCCGACCCAGCTGGGAATCGAACCCGGGCCCTTAGGATTGACATTCTGTCGCGCTGACCACTCAGCTACCGGGGGCGAACATAGATCTAGTGAGCGGCTTATTCTGGAGCGTATTGGCCCACGACACACAGATACCACCCCAGGCTTCTTGGTGTGGCAGGCCATCAGTCACAACTCGCGGTCCCGTTTTGTATTTCTGCAGGGTACGTAACCACTGCGTGCTACATTGCACAGGTTGTTATTCTCGTGCTATTCCATTTCTTCGAAACGAAGTTGATGTGGTTTTCCATTTTCCTACAGGGCAATGCAAATCCACATATGACTGCTGTGATGTAGCGTGCTCCTCGTAGTGTGCCCTGGCAAGCGATACCACCAGATCTCTCACCATTTGAACACATATGGCACATGATGAAGTCGGGACTTCCTCGTTCCTCGGAGCTTGCTAGAACCATTGTCAAACTGCAAAAAAATGGTGCAAGATATTGGCAGAATCTATCTCAAGATGGTACTCTTCACCTTCGTGAACGTTTACATGCAAGAATACACGCCAGCCTAGCCGCCAGAGGGTACGCTGTGTGTTTATGGGACTGTTTGGTCACTCTTTTCTGTGACACGTGTGTTTGATCTCGTCTGAATTTGTCCTCATATACCCCTGCGATGATGAACTACCTGTCACACCTTGAGAGTGTCGCAATTTTTTTCCCGGCGTTGTATTCCAGCAGCCGTTTTCGATGGAGACGAACTGGTTTTCTGCACGATTGAAAATGTTCGTATTAGCTCACACAGTTCGTTGACACTACCTGCATCTGGAGAGATAAAGTTGAAGTAGTGTAAACAGTGGTACGTATCAGCTCAGTTTACTGACGGGTCGGTTAGGAAGGCAACGCCCACCAGTCGTCGTCGGTGGGCTCGCCTGCGCCCGCGCCCGCGCCTTTCGCACTCTTATATTGTTCGCGCGCGATAGCCGTGTTTGCGCGCCGCTTTCCGCCGCCGGCCCCATTAATCTCCGGCAACCGGAGACGGCGCCGCGCTGACAGATTCCCGCCGAGGACGGAGTGCGGCTGGCAGTTGCGTCAGCGCAAACGCTCTCGTCCGGGACGCGCCGCTGCTGTTGACTCCGGCGGCCCACTTCATTAGGGCGCCTCGGCCACCAGTACACTGCGCTGTGTTCTCTCTCGCTTGCATCCAGGGCTCTGGCCTCCAGATGAAGGACTCGCTACAAATAACATGTTGAGTGCACTGGATATTTTCGTTCCGCCTGGTTAGCAACAGCGAACACGTACATATATTTCAATACGAGAAAAAAAAAATTCGTCAGTCATTTGATGATTCTAAGATTTAAATTCTTCGTTAAGTTTGCAGGGTGGACGGATTTCCTGACTGGAATGTTACCTGCAGTAGTTCAGGCCACAAGTCCATGCACTTGGGCTTGTGGCTTCACACAAGCAACTGAAAAATATTACGTGTCAAACACTGCTTGTAATTTTCAGAATGAGATTTTCACTCTGCAGCGGAGTGTGCGCTGGTATGAAACTTCCTGGCAGATTAAAACTGTGTGCCGGACCGAGACTCGAACTCGGGATCTCGCAGCAGAGCTTCTGTAAAGTTTGGAAGGTAGGAGACGAGATACTGGCAGAAGTAAAGCTGTGAAGGCGGGGCGTGAGTTGTACTTGGGTAGTTCAGCGTGTTCGGTCAGAGGGTTATGTGCCCTCTGTAATAAAAAAAAAACTGAGTTAATCTATCAACAACTGACTTAAACGGATATCTTACGACGTCCGCCCTGAGCAGATGCAACGAACAAAAGCGAACAAAATGAGATAAAAAAAGGTGGTGGAGCACTTGCCCGCGAAAGGCAAAGGTCCTGAGTTCGAGTCTCGGTCCGGCACACAATTTTAATCTGCCATGAAGTTTCACGGCTTGTAATTACTAGAATTGCTTGTCATTCTAGAAGCTCGGAAGTTCTCGTGATAGTTTATTCTCCGAAAGTTAGCTGATAAATTTGTAAGGACTTCTTCTTTTCCGTGCGCCTTTGTCCAGTATTTTCGCAGGGTCGGCATGGTTATGGTCGGATTTGTCATGGTTAACTTAAGGGGTGGTCGGATGCCCTTCCTGTCGCCACCCCGTTGGATGAGATGAAGATGAAGACAACACAAACACCCAGTCCCTGAGCGGAGAAAATCTCCAACCCAGCCGGTAATCGAACCCAGGCCCCTTTGCATGGCATTCCGTCGCGCTGACTACTCAGCTATCGGGCCGGATCTGATAAATTTGTAAAGTGACATATACAAAATTAAAAATGTTTCAAGAAAAATGTATTTGGAGGTGTACGTCTGACTCCCTTCCCCCTTCCTCGGATCCCTTCTGTCCGTTCCTGCCTGCTTCTTACAACTTATGCTGAACAAAACAAACAAAGCGGAACAGAACATTTAAAAAGAATATGAACCTTGTGGCTCTGTAACATACTACTTGGAATTAATGTTCGTCCCTAATAGATGACCATCTATCTGAGGGTTCATGGACCTAAAACCCAGATAAGATCAAGTGCATTACAACACAATTTGCATTTTTCAGGAACTGGTGTTGTGAATTCCGTTTCGTCATTAACAGTAAGTTACAGAGAGAGTGAGATAGCGTTGGCTAGGTGTAGAGTATTCTAAATCAGCAGAACACTAAAGTTCTTACGTAAAACATGAGTAATTATCGGGCCATTCTTAATGGCGTTCTTACCACACGTATTTGTTTGCTGCCTTTATAAAAGTAATCTAGATAATGATAAAGTTTCAAGAGCGTACAGCTTAAAACGCTGCCATGCTTTCATGAGATGGCTTCATTTCTGTTATCACAGTCTTCTCGTCTGATAAAGTCATTAAATCTCCATATTAAGTTCATCTTCGATGTAAATAACTTAACGGCTTATCTCCCTTTTGTTTCGCAGAAAGAATCATGCTCGTCAGGCTAATGGAACAGGACGGATTGTGACAGGTTGCGTAAACCAACACCTTCTCCCTCAAATGCTTGCAGATAAGAAGAAGCAAAAAACTATAATCTGAAATGTGCCCCATGACACTAAACTTTTGAATTATTTCCTCTTCTTTTAAGCAAGATAGAAAAGACTTCTTGCAGAAACTGCCAGGAATTGTACCTTTCGTTCCATCTGATAACTGCTATATCGAAATGTGAGGGAAGAGAACACCTTCAGAAGTCGAGAATGGTGAGTGAACACCAATTTGGCTCATAAAATTAATTTAGCCGCTTGAGAATTCGAGTTTCGCCGTGCAGGGCTAACATGAAGAAGTGGGAATACATTGAAGGATATGAGACGTGTGGTTATGATGAAGTGAAAGGTGTCGAACACCTCTTCGTTTGCAGCAATTTGGAAGAAGCGTATCGACGATTTGTACTCAGCATATGAGAAGGTTATTGAGGCTACTGAACGTTGGATGCTATTACTTTTATTTAATAATAGTTGTAAATTATTTTATAATTTGCTTTTCTTCTTGTTCCATACTTTGACAAATAAATCTTGATCATCTGAAACAGTCGTTGCACCCCTCATGAAAAGAATAGGTCAGTTGAAAATACACTGCTCTGCAAAATTTTAGAGCGAGATACATAAAGTAGCATAACATATAAATTACTCTGTGGAAATGAGGGAAAGTGCGAGAAAATGTTGCCAGAGGTCTCCCAGTCGTACACAAAATGCTGGACGTCACATGGTAAGAGAATCAGCGGGACTATAGCGCCAGATGGGACTGGCCCCACAACACGAGACAGTTGAGGGAATGGGAAAACAAAGTGTGACGAGTGTAGTCCAGGAGTTTGGTATTGCTCACAGCATTGATTCAAAGGCGTGGTAAGCATGCGGAACCACAGGCCCTGCTGACCGAAAAAGAGGAGACGGTCGACCACAGTCAACTAGGGCTTCAGCAGATGACAGCTACATCTTGCAACAGGCAGGCAAGAAGGGACCCACGTCAAACAACCGGTGCAACCACGTTTAAGAGGACTGCGAGGCACTCAATTTCACGCTCCACGGTGGGACGGCGACTACACTGTGGTGGTGTTTTTGCCCGACGTCCGGTACCTTGCTTTCCGTTGACACCTGCACATTGTGGCGTCTGCGTCTCCCTTAGACTTGACTCGATTTAACGGTAATGGTTGTCGCAGTCGTTATGACGTGGAACGTCACCCGTCGCTCACGACAACCTCGCCCTGTGACTAGTAGGAAAACACAAACTCTCCTCGCGTGGTTTGGTCATATTTCAGATACCGTCTTCCGTGATTAATGTCGATAGAGCAGCACCTCATAATGTGTAAGCCGCTCTTGCTTCTTCCTTTTATTATGCCCGGTTAGATAATGAATCATCATCGTCATCATCATTTAAGACTGATTATGCCTTTCAACGTTCAGTCTGGAGCATAGCCCCCTTATAAAATTCCTCCACGATCCCCTATACAGTGCTAACATTGGTGCCTCTTCTGATGTTAAACCTATTACTTCAAAATCATTCTTAACCGAATCCAGGTACCTTCTCCTTGGCCTGCCCCGACTCCTCCTACCCTCTACTGCTGAACCCATGAGTCTCTTGGGTAACCTTGCTTCTCCCATGCTTGTAACATGACCCCACCATCTAAGCCTGTTCGCCCTGACTGCTACATCTATAGAGTTCACTCCCAGTTTTTCTTTGATTTCTTCATCGTGGACACCCTCCTGCCATTGTTCCCATCTACTAGTACCTGCAATCATCCTAGCTACTTTCATATCCGTAACCTCCACCTTGTTGATAAGGTAACCTGAATCCACCCAGCTTTCGTTCCCATACAACAAAGTTGGTCGAAAGATTGAACGGTGCACAGATAACTTAGTCTTGGTACTGACTTCCTTCTTGCAGAAGAGAGAAGATCGTAGCTGAGCGCTCACTGCATTAGCTTTGCTACACCTCGCTTCCAGTTCTTTCACTATGTTGCCATCCTATGAGAATATGCATCCTAAGTACTTGAAACCGTCCACCTGTTCGAACTTTGTTCCTCCTATTTGGCACTCAATCCGTTTATATTTCTTTCCCACTGACATTACTTTCGTTTTGGAGATGCTAATCTTCATACCATAGTCCTTACATTTCTGACTAGCTCTGAAATATTACTTTGCAAACTTTCAATCGAATCTGCCATCACAACTAAGTCATCCGCATATGCAAGACTGCTTATTTTGTGTTCATATATCTTAATCTCACCCCGCCAGTCTATTGTTTTCAACATATGATCCAGAAATAATATGAACAACAGTGGAGACAGGTTGCAGCCTTGTCATACCCCTGAAACTACTCTGAACCATGAACTCAATTTACCGTCAACTCTAACTGCTGCCTGACTATCCATGTAAAGACCTTTAATTGCTTGCAAAAGTTTGCCTCCTATGCCATAATCTCCTAGAACAGACAATAACTTCCTCCTAGGAATATCCCTTTTCTAGATCTATAAAGCATAGATACAATTCCCTGTTCCACTCATAACACTTCTCCATTGTTTGCCGTAAGCTAAAGATCTGGTCCTGACAACCTCTAAGAGGCCTAAACCCACACTGATATTCATCCAATTGGTCCTCAACTAATACTCGCACTTTCCTTTCAACAATACCTGAGAAGATTTTACCCACAACGCTGATTAAAGAGATACCTCTGTAGTTGTCACAATCTTTTCTGTTTCCATGTTTAAAGATTGGTGTGATTACTGCTTTTGTCCACTCTGATGGAACCTGTCCCGACTCCCAGGCCATTTCAATTATCCTGTGCAGCCATTTAAGACCTGACATTTCACTGTATTTTATGAGTTCCGACTTAATTTCATCCACCCCAGCTGCTTTATTGCACAGCAATCTATTGACCATTTTCTCCACTTCCTGAAATGTGACCCTATTTCCATCATCATTCCTATCCCATTCTACCTCGAAATCTGAAACATTACTCATCGTATTTTCACCTACATTGCGCAACTCTTCAAAATATTCCCTCCATCTGCCCAAGGCATCCACAGGACTCACCAGCAGTTTTCCTGGCCTGTCCAAAATACTTGTCATTTCCTTCTTACCTCCCTGCTAATTACACTCCAGAATGGTTTACCAGCAGCTTGACCCATAGTCTCCAACCTGTTTCCAAAGTCTTCCCAAGATTTCTTCTTGGATGCTGCAATTATCTGTTTGGCTTTGTTTCTTTCTTCAACATAACTTTCTCTGTCTACCTGAGTTCTAGTATGTAGCCATTTTTGATACTCCTTCTTTTTCCTTTTACAGGCTGCCTTGACTGTGTCATTCCACCAAGCTGTTTGCTTCATCCTACTTTTACACACTACTGTTCCAAGACATTCTTTAGCCACTTCTAGTACTGTGTCCCTGTACCTTGTCCATTCCTTTTCCAATGACTGTAATTGACTACATTCAACTAACTGGTACCTTTCTGAGATCGCTGTTATGTACTTGTGCTTGATTTCCTTATCCTGAAGTTTCTTCACTCTTATCCTCCTACATATGGACCTGACCTCCTGCACTTTCGGCCTCACAATCCCAATTTCACTGCAGATTAAATAATGATCAGTGTCATCAAAGAATCCCCTGAATACACGTGTGTCCCTCACAGCCTTCCTGAATTCCTGATCTGTTATTATATAGTCAATGACAGATCTGGTTCCCCTGCCTTCCCAAGTATACCGGTGAATGTTCTTATGTTTAAAAAAGGAGTTTGTGATTACTAAGCCCATACTGGCACAGAAATCCAAGAGTTGTTTCCCTTTCCTGTTGGCCTCCATATCCTCTCCAAATTTACCGATAACCTTTTCATATCCTTCTGTTCGATTTCCAATCCTGGCGTTAAAATCACCCATGAGCAGAACACTGCCCTTGTCCTTTACTCTAACAACTACATCACTGAGTGCCTCATAAAAACTATCCATCTTATCTTGATTTGTCCCTTCACAATGCGAATATACTGACACAATCCTAATTTTCTTGCTAGACACTGTCAAGTCTATCCACATCAGTCGTTCTTTTACATACCTTATTGCAACTACGCTGGGTTCCATTTCTTTCCTGATGTAAAGCCCTACACCCCATTGTGCTATTCCTGCTTTGATTCCTGACAGCTAGACCTTGTATTCTCCCACTTCCTCTTCTTTCTCACCCCTTACCCGAATGTCACTAACAGCTAAAACGTCCAGCCCCATCTTACTTGCAGCCTCTGCCAGCTCTACCTTCTTCCCAGAGTAGTCCCCATTGATATTAATAGCTCCCCATCTCATTACCATTTGTTTGCCAAGTTGTATCTTAGGAGTCCCTTGTTTGTCAGTTAGAGGTGGGACTCCGTCACCTCCAAAGGTCCTAGGCATTTTGCTCTGATTGTTGCCAGCATCATATTTAAAGTACCAGGGAAGCAGGTTGCTAGCCTTACTTACCCCGAGTCCCATTGGGTATTACCCCTAACGGTTGAGGGACTAACCGGTGGATATGGTAGTCTTTGCCGTATGAGCACAAAGGTGACCACGACTCAGAATATGTCCGAGATGCCCTGCCTTATTCCAAAGTAACTGGTATCCCGACTGTCGGGACCACTTACTTGGCCACTCATACGTTGCCCGTGGTTCATGAACTAGGACATGACTACAGGAACCCACACCATGAACCACTAGATAATGAATATTGAATATTAATAATATAAAGTCTTGAATCTTCAAGTCGTGGCCGCATTATGGAATTGTGAGGATGTTAAGTTGATAAATTGTTATTCCGTCGTCAAGACGTCGCTACGTCACGTGTTCAATAACTACACGACGTAATTCCAGAGATAACATAAACAGTGTTCAGAATGCGTCGTAATCTTGGGACAAATCGATGACTGCACACTGTAAAATAACCATGAATTCACTTTTAACTTCATAATAGTCTAATAGTCAATTAATTGTCACCTATACACATGATAATGTCTATTCAATTATGTAGGCGACACGAAGAATTAAAGTTTGAATCCAATTTTACTGTTCCTCGTAATTAATTGTCCCTACACTGAGCACGCACACCGATTTCTCACTCAGGGAATTGCTTCCGTTTGCATCATTAATCCTGTCGTTGACGACAACTTCTGACAACTCGGCGCAATTGTATGTTCTTCGTGTTGGCGTTTGTATGTTACCTACTCGAGACTAATAACTGTTTTTCTGTCAGTGTCACGAACGCTAAGTCCCATCACAAATTTCACACGATTTAATTTCGTCGCGAATCTCCGTATTCCGTTATCTTGCTGACGGTAAAGATGACTTTGCTTTAGTATGACTTCTGAATAATACTTGAGTCTCTATCGCAAAACTTTCAAACTTCCGATTAGCTTAAAACACTCTAGTAGCGCTTACATGCATGCTACTATCGCAGTAGTACTAGAGAGCGACTAGATATCAACTGAAGCTAACAGTTCCATTTCCGAGTTACATTGTAGTCACATCGAACTTCGAACTTCCTTTTCGATGCGGCTACAACTCTCTTCTATGGTAAATGTTATCTTTGGCCAATTTACCGTCTGGGTTTTAACCTTCGTTATTAATTATTTTACAATTCTTTCCTTGATGTTTTTTTTGCGTATCCTATCATATGCTTTCATTCAGTCTCTACTTCATGATAAATGTTGATCAAATTATCACAAGTGTAAATTTTGTTGTCAGTAGCTGCCGTCAGTGTCAGGATGACTAATTGTTCTACTTCTTTTTCAACAAAGGGTTGTTTATTAGGGTTTCTGTAATTGGGTTGTTACAACATCGACGGCACACTTTGAAGTGGTGCTAAGAGCATGGGGACTGGACCAACGAGAGGTGGAGTCGCCGCTCTTCTCGGATGAGAGCAGATTCAGTTCCAGTAGTGATTTTGGATGTGTCCTGATATGGTGAGAGATGGGAACACGTAGAGCACCTAGGAACATTGTCAAACATAATCGGTTTGGTGGTGCAGATGTTATGGTGTGGGAAGGTGTAACGTTGGATGGACGTACTGATCTTCAGATCTTTGAACACGGTACATTTGCTGGTCAAAGTTATTGTGAAACTATACCCTTTCCCCACATGTGTCTTTGCACGGGTGCGTTTGACCCTACTTCATTTTTATAGATTACAACACGCGACCGCATCGAGCAGCGGAGGTGGAGGAGCTATTGAAACGAGAGGATATTCGGTGAATGGGGTGGTCTACCCGTTCTGCCGATTTAAATCCCATCCAGCAAGTGTTGGATGCGTTGGGGAGACCTACTGAAGCACGCCCATACGCACCGAAGACCATCCAGGAGGTGTCAACCGCACTGGTGGAACAATGGAACGCCCTACCACAAGCGCTTATTACCAGTCTTGTGGGCAGCATGAAAGCGCGTTGCAGAACGTGCACTGCCATCCGCGTGATCACGCACCCTATTAAGAACCATGTCTCTCCTTTTGTAACCACAAATCGCGCTGAGTTCAGTGTAATTACCGTCTTTAAATAAAAGTGTAATTTCCGTTGGTTTCATCGTGCATTTCTTTCAGTTACCTTCTGTGCTGCACTTTAGCAGTTCTTTCAATATATGGCTCAAGTCTGATCGAGCTATGTTACTCGGCAGTGGCACCTCATGCGATTGTTGTTTTCGTCATTAAGTTTTGCACATCTTGTGTAATCTGAAAATTCCTCCTGCCCTGTGTAGTGGTTCAACAGCGGCTACGTGTTATCTGGCTATACGACACACAGTCTTGTTCGGGGAGAGCGATATGCGAACAACACGTTTCCCACCTGGAAATAGAATCTGATCGCTGTTTCGCAGTTATCTAAGTTTCTCAATTGGACTGTGAATGGGAATTTTTGAGTCGACAACAGATTTCCATGTCACATAGTAGAGATCGGTTTTTACCGCTCGACGCAGCCGTCAGAGCATTGTCAATTATCACTCACTGTCCTCGTGATCACACCAGGTACCTACCGGTTAAGATCTTCCTCACGTCCGTTATCATTCAGTGAGCCACTTACAGTAGGTGAGTCGGAATGGCACAAGATATCGATGCTCTGTAAAGGTTGAAGATCACGCGTCACTTGTTTACTGATTACGGGAAACTGATACTTAATTGCTCACGCGTCATTTTGTCACTATCTTGCCATTTATTCTCGTCAAAATTAGAATTTGTATTGGTATTTTATTAGTCAATCAGAATTCGAAATTCATTTACACAGCGAAAAGATTGTCATTTAGTGTAGGAAGAGAGAGACGTAAATTTTCTACATAATGCCTGATATCATCGTTATACGGTCAAAGAAAACTGACTCCCACATCAGACTGTTGTCAACGTTGGTTCGTGAGTTCGTTTCATGTTGTAGTCTGTAATACGAAATTAATCCATTCTTTGATTTTATCACCTCTTTTACTTTCACTAATACACAGAACGCAACAGAAGATTTCAGTTGGAATGGTGAGCCAGTTTTCTGCAAGTGCACCATAGGACGCGTTTTTAAATATGAATTACTGGGATTGATACGAAATCGGTCTTTGAGTAGTCCATTACGACTACAAAGGAAGCATCAAATAGAATCATCTGATTTCACAAGACTGTGTTCTGAAAGATTAAAGATGACAGTTTGTGGTAAGTTTTAACTTCTGGGTAGGATTACAAAGTTTTTATCTTCAAAAGAACATGATATGAACCTGTCTTGTTCGTCTTGCTTTATTCTCTCTAAAAGCAGTCTTTAACACATCTCTAACGAGGCTCAGTGCAATAAACGTTAAGTCATAAGTCATAATCTCAGATCAAAATACTCTCATATTTAATACTTAAAGAAAAGCGTTGTCACCTGTTTTGCAATGGAACACTGTCACAATGAGACAAACAGATTAGGAATGCAGATGTTATATTTGCTTTTAGAGGCTCGCCTAACCAGGACCAGTTCTAGAACAATACTTGGTTCTGAGATTCATACCAAGTCTGAGTTTAATAAATTATTTATTTACTCAAAGGACCAACGGCCTTGCCGCAGTGGTAACACCGGTTCCCGCCAGATCACCGAAGTTAAGCGCTGTCGGGCTGGGCTAACACTTGGATGGGTGTACATCCGGTATGACGAGCGCTGTTGGCAAGCGTGGTGCACTCGGCTCTTGTCAGGCAAACTGAAGAGCTACTTCATTGAGAAGTGGCGGCTTCGGTCTTGTAAACTGACATACGGCCGGGAGAGCGGTGTGCTGACCACATGCCCCTCCGTATCAGCATCCAGTGACGCCTGTGCGTTCAGGATGACACGGCGGTCGGTTGGCCTGTTGGCCTGTTCAGGTGGAGTTTAGTTTAGTTTTATTTACCCAAAGATGTCAACGCATACCACATTAAAATGACAGAGAATAAGTTTCCAGCGAAAAGAATATAAAGTCTCGTAATGCTGACTGAGGAAATGTTCCAACAGGAGCACAAAGTCATCTACAATACTGATCATAAGCTCTCTATAAATTCAATTTATGCATGAATGTCCCGCTAGCATCATTTATGAGGGCGACTGGTTGGGAAACGTTACAAGTTTTCCTAATATGTGCAGCTCACAAATGCAAAGTAAACGAGGCCAAGACTCATGAAACAATGCAATTAATCATGTAACACAAATTGCGTAACAAATCCCGCAGGTTGTGAGCTGCTCAGAAAGTGGATAGGGCTAATGTGAAATGCGTCAATAACTCAAATCTCGACAGACATACGCCCCAATCAGCGCTAGGACCAAAAGTCTCTTTCCCTCTGGGGTAGGACGGTAAATCTGTTTCCCTCCATGGCAGAGCAGCAAGTACTGCACTTATCTTCCCCATGACAAGTGCCCAAAACTCTCCTTCTCTGAACCTAACTCACGGCTTTTTGAAAACCTCTACATGGAGGTGAGGGCACTCAGCCATTGCCACAGTGGCCAACGAGAATTTCGCTTTATTTACGTGAATACAGGGACACACTGCATTATTTCCCATTGTTGACTTACAGAATGCATCTTAACATGCAAGAGGTTGGTATCGGCTGTTTGCCATGTTCCACTCATTGCTCGAACCCTCGCACCTAAGTACGATGCCGGGCAAGATCAGTTGATGGGATATCTAAAGGATGGGGCCCCTCCACGCCCACACCAACGTGGTGACCAAACCAAAAGTTCTACTGTCACTTCCGTAAACATGTTAGTTTTTTAATCAGGCGTCACAGGATGCGGGCTGTGATGTTGTCCATGCGTCTGGGTAAGATTACTCATTAACATGGTCCATCAGGAGATAGAAGTGGTCTAAAACGATTGAAGGGTAGCGGTTGTAAGGGCAGAGGAAAAAAAGTGCCAAGGCAAGAGCCAAGGGAAAAAAACCTCTGCGACAGTAGGACGGGTAGTAAGGGCAGTAGCGGCTTGCTATCTGCGACAGTGCGTGCAAGGTGTGGTTGTGTTAGTTCGAGGTATCCTGCATCGTTACCTTTATCGTTGTTGGAGCTTGTTGCGGCGCTTGCTGCAGTTGCTGCGTCCCTGCAACAGTTCAAGGTCGTTGTAGATTAGTGGGCGATCGGTCATAGATCGGCTCACAGACGGTGTAGGGGGTGTGTGTGGCTGGTTTGCATGCTGTGTACAGTACGGTTTCCCTACGGTTGCCTGTTTTTCGGCTAGTCGCACATCTGGGTTTCCAGTAATAACTGTGTTGCAGGGGCTCGCCAGTACTGTCGTGTTAGCGTTCTATGGACCATAGATGTTTAGTTCCTAGCCAGTAATGTCTTTGGTCTGTTATGGTTCCATCTATGGTTGTGGTCGTAGTTACCCAGAGAAAGGATAAACGGGTTGCGCGAGTGTCTCGTGTTATTGTACAGTCGTGTGGAGAGTTTTTGGAATACCTGCAAGATAGTATCTAGCCGGTATTCCCGGTGAAGGTCCGCGATGCGCGTGTAGCGCGGAGCGTTGCTTATGATTTTAAGTACTTTGTTCTGTATGAGCTGCAGACGGCGCAGGCGAGTTGGCGCAGCGTATCCCCAGACAGGGGCTGCGTACGTCATCGGGGGTCTGATAAGTGTCATGTACATGGACCTAGACACCCTCCTGTTCAGTGTGCTACGCCTGTTAAGCATAGGGTAGAGTTGTTTGATCCTCGCATTAGCTTTGTTGGTCACGTGTTGAATGTGGTCCCCCCAGACTAGTTTCCTGTCCAGCCAGACACCGAGGTATTTGACCTTCTCGCGGAAACGTATTGGGCGTGTGTGTAGTGTTATTGGGTTGCAGTGCTGATGTTTGCGCAGTTGCTTCGGTCGTCTGGTGAACAGAACGGCCTCTCACTTGTCGACGTTTACTCTAACACGCCATTTCACCAGCCAAGGCTCCGCCGTTCTGAGTGCAGTCTGTAGTCGTGAGTTAATGTTAGACGGCTTCCAATCTTGCGCAAGGATGGCAGTGTCATCCGCGTGGATTGCTACCGTCGTGTTATGTGTAGCTGGGAGGTCGTTAATTTAGAGGTTAAACAGTAAGGGCCCTAGGATACTTCCTTGGGGTACTCCTGCCTGTATACCATGTCGTGTCGATTGTTTGCCCTGCACGTCGGTGTTGAAACTCCTGTCCGTGAGATATGAGTGTATGAGACGTACGAGCCCGTCGGGGAACCCTGCGTCGCTAAGTTTGCGTATTAGGCCGTTGTGCCACAGACGATCGAAAGCCCTTTCGATGTCCAGGAACACCGCCCCAGTTGCCTTGTTTGTGTTGTATCCGTGTGGTATGTATTCAACGACGCGGAGGAGTTGTTGTGTTGTTGAGTGGTGATTCCTGAAACCGAATTGCTCCGGTCTCAGGGTGTCGTTTGTGATGCAGTGCCTGGTGAGTCGTTTTAATATTACCTTCTCAACGATCTTGCTGAGCGCTCTCAGCAGACTGATGGGTCGGTAATTTTGTGGGAGAGAGTGGTCTTTCCCCGGCTTCCTGAACATCAGGACCTTGGCCGTCTTCCAAAAGGCGGGGAAGTGTTGGTGCTTGAGTATGGCATTCGTGATGTGTGTTAGGTAGTCTACAGCTTTGTCCGTGAACTCCTGGAGGACACGGTTTTGAATGCCATCGTGACCAGGGGCCTTCCTAGCGGTGGTATGCATGATGGCCCATTTGACTTCTGCTGTACTAGCTTGTCGGATGTTGTTGCGCGCTGGTTGGGCCATGATGCGTGTGACCTCCTGGCCAAGTGTGAACGCTGGGTCTGAGGGATCCAGGTTCGGTGTAAATGACGCTGCGAGTGTGAGGGCCATCAGTTCCGCTTTTTCTTCCGCAGAATATGCTGGTCCGTCGGGCCCTTGTAACGTGGGGGTGTACAGTTTCTCCCTGGTGAAGTGTCGGGCTAGCTGCCACACGCCAGGTCGCGTGGTGTCCAGCCCTTCGAGTTTCTGGTCCCACTGTTGTGCCTTGAATGTTTGTATTTTTTCCCGGATTATACCCTGGAGCCTGTTAATGTGCTGTTTGAAGTGCTGGCGCCTGGTACGGTGCCAATGTCTCCTGAGGCGATTCCTCATTGAGATTAGGCCCAGGATTTCCTGGGGCAGGGCAGTACTGTGTTGTTGTAGCGTGCGGATTGGTATGGTGTCGGCTATTGCGTCCTGGACGGCGCCGGTGAGGGTTTCGACTGCCTCGTCAATTTGGGCTGTCTCGTTAATCGCGTGGGTGGGTGGGATGCGACTGTCAAGCGTTTCCTTGAACTGGGTCCAATTCGCGCGCCTGTAGTCTAACATCCTGCGTTGTTCCATGTGCTGCAGTGTTTCTTCAATGCACAGTATAACGGGTTGGTGATTTGAGGGCAGATCGTTTTCAACGGCAACGTTGAGTGTCGTTGTTATGCCCTTGATGAGGGCCATGTCTAACACGTCTGGCCTGTGTCCCCTCCGGTAGGGAATGTGCGTCGGTTCGGTCGGCGCTAGTGTGATGTAGTTTCGTCCTAGTGCATGTTCGTATAGTTTCTTGCCGTTGGAGTTTCGTATTCGTGAGTTCCAGTCCGGGTGTTTTGCGTTAAGATCTCCAGCGGCTATTACGCGCGGTGATATGTTGAGTATTGTGCTGATGTCGCGTGTTTTAATGTTTTTAGGGCTGTTTTATACTGACACCAGTGTAGTGTAGGCTCCGTTGAACATGACCCTGACGGCGGTTGCCTCTAGTTTTTCACGTTCAGGGAGCACTATGTTTGTGTGTTCTATGTCTTTGTGTATGATGATGGCTGTTCCGCCGAGACCGGAGCCGTCCGGTCGGTCGGTACGATAGACACAGTAGCCGGCGAAGTTTAGTTGGTTGCGTGGTTTGAGCTTAGTTTCGCTCAATAGTGCGATAAGGATACCCTTTCGCTCCATGAGCGCGGCAAATTCCGCCCTTTTGTTGTTGATCCCGTCTGCATTCCAGAACAGGATCTGTGTCAGTGTCTGGTTGTTTGCGATGGGGGCGGGGTGTGGCGTGTTATCCATGTATGGGTGTAATCAGTGTGGTGAGCGCTGATTGTATGGCAGCCCAGTACTGCCCGGGTTGAGCAGTCATGAGCTGTGTGAAGAGTGTGGCGACGACCGCCATGATCTTGTTAAAGATCTGAGCGGTCGTGTGACGGGGGAATATTGTTTCCAATAAACCCTCAAATGTTGTGTTGGTGTTGTGTGTGTCGGCCTGTGGCTCGGTTGTGGTGTTGGCGGCCGCTGGTGCGGGTGTTGGCGTTAGGTGTGGGCTGGCGCTTGTGATGTTGTTATGTGGAACATTTTGAGGTGCCTGTGTGTCAGACGTGATGGGGGTGGAGTAGTGTGTGTGCTGGTGTCGCTGGCTTGCTGACTGTGTGTCTGTGTGTCAGTGTTTTGTTGTCGCTGGGTACTTTGTTGTGGTGCACGTGTGTTCCCGCTCCTGTTTCCGCGTGTTCGCCTACGCCTTCTCTGGGTTTTTGGTTCTGGAGTTCCTTGTGTGAGTGTGTTTTGCTGTGTGTCGTGTGTAGGTTCGCAGGCAGTGGCTTCAGGGGGCGGGGTCGTGTTGTTTTTGGGGGCTGGTGTTGGTACCGGTGTGGCTGCAGTGTCGTGTGTTGGCTGAGACGATTGTGTTGTTGTCGCAGCTGTTATGTTAGGTGCGTGTGCTGGGCGCAGAGGTTCCGCGGCCTGCTCCGCTCCTCCAGGGCGTGTAGCCATGGCGAACGACACTCTGTTCCTGACAGGGTTTGGTGAGGGCCCTGGACGTGTTATGACGTTGGGTGGCTTCGACTGTTGATTTTTGCGCCTCTGCGCCTCTCTGTATACGTTGCAGCCCCTGTAGTTGGCCGCATGGCCTTGGCCACAGTTGGCGCAACGGCGTATGTTTTCGTGTATTAGTGTACATGCGTTGGATGCGTGTTTGCCAGCGCATCCGCGGCAACGGGGTGCCAGGCCGCAGCGGAGGGCTGAATGACCGAACCGCTGGCAGTTGTTACATTGTTGTGGGACCTGTGGCGGTTCGTATATTTCTACCCTTACGTCCATCCGCAGAAGGCTTTTTATCTGCAGAAGGCCGCGGGAGGCCGCCGTGTCGGCCATCTCGACCAGGTAGTGTGGTAGACGGTGGTGGGAGCGGAAGCCTGTCATCCTGGAAGCACTTTTGCAGTCGAATACAAGGAAGTTGAGCGCCGCTTGTACTGTGCTGTTTGGGGTACTGTGGTCCACTCCCTTTACCACGTACTGCTGCGTCCGTTCTTCGGCAGTCCTGTACGTATAGTGCTCGATCCCCTTTTCTTTGAGGAAGATAAGGAGATCTTTATATTCATTGTTAGTTGATACGTACAGTGAGGCCCTATCCCCAGAGTACTTCGTGTGTAGCGTGCAAGGTGAGTTCCTTTCCGCGAATGTTGTGTTGAGGACGCTGAGGTCCCCGTAGTTCTGTATTACGACTGGGGGAAAACCAGTCTTCTGTTGTGCGGGCGTAGCTGCGGTTGGTACTTGTGTGGTGTTGCTGACCGCAGGTCGGGTCGTGTTTGTTGTTGTGTTGGTGTTCCTAACCGGAAGTGCGGGTTTTGGTGTAGGTAGCAGCGCCTTTCGGCTACCTTGCGAGTGTGGTTGCTCGCTTGTTTGCGTGGTGTTTCTCTGTTTGCGTCGTGGGCCCTCCACCTGCCAGGGCCCAGTGTAGTGTTGTTCTGTGTCCGCATCTGCGGCTGCTGGTTCCGCCTTTGGAGTCAGCTGCCGCAGTGGGACAGTGGTGCATGAGTCACCAGTTGCAGGTGAATGTAGCGTTATGTGGAGCTTGCTTGTCCGCGTGGGGGACTCACTTGGGCCGCAGAGGTCGGTTATCAGTCGACGCTGGCTCAGCAGTTCCTGCGCTTGCGCAGCGATCTGCCGGTCCTTGTCGGCCAACACCTCCTCAACGGCGGCAAGCGGGACGCTGACGTCGACGGGTACAGCCGATTCTCGCGCCTCTTTAGCTGCAGCCTTGCTGCGGGTTAGGGCGGGGGAAACACCGGCGGAATCTGCCATCTTAGTGTTTACAGGAGCTTTATTTGGTGTGGGTGGGCACGACAATTATGCTTTTTCTGAAAAGAAAAGGCTAACAAGTAGGTCCTACAGAAGAGGGGGAATGCCCTACGGCCTAGCGTGCGCCATTGGTGCAGTGGCGCGGCACCTAAAGGAGGTGCGGAGGAAGAGAAGTGGCCTACAGTGCGCGGGGTGGTCCGACGTGAACGGGCCCCTGGCACTGATCAACCCTAACACAGAACGAGATAGTCTCGTAGGGAAGTTTGTAACAGAAGTTACTTGTTACTGCGAGTCAGTGACTCTTACGACAATTGAGCTTCTCCGCGAGCTACGCGGCTTTTCGACGAAAGGGAGCAAGCTCAACCTTCCGCCGATCCACCGAGCGCTACTGGCGCTTCGAAAGGGAACTCTCTATAGAGCAGAGCGGTCAGCGAGGCCTAAACCCCAATAGTTACCGTTGCACCAGCCATCACCGGCTGAGAACTCCTTCCGCTGCGATGGCAGGAGCGCGAACAGCGCACGCCGAACGATGGGATATCAAGATTTTGAGGGAAAGACAACGAATTTCTTGTGGAGGCTGAGCAGGGCCGCGGCGGCTAGTTCATAGATCTCCTTGGAGTGAGGTGAATTAGTCACACACAGATGCATTCTAGGAGTCTAGGAACTTGCAGTGGTTTAGTGGTTGCTGCATTCAAAGGAGAAAACCTCATTCACCGCCAAAGCGTGGAGCAGGGGCTCATCGCAATCACATCCACGATCAGCTGTGTCCTGTGGGTCCACTTCCCTTCCCTAGAGCCTCTGCGATTGATCTGTGGTCAAGCTAGACTACTGGACGGACATCTAGGCTCACTCGTTTCTTAATATCCTGAGTTAGCAAGCCTAGTACTCTCCTCAAAATAGCCAAGAATAGCAGAAGAATAATCAAATCGACTTGCAGGACCCAACTACTGTTTTCAGATAAATTTTTCTATCAGAATTCTTTAGGAAATCTACATTGAAATCACCACACGCTGTTAACTGCTTGTTGCTCTCTGGCAGCATAGTAAAGAACCCAAATTCCTCATAAACAGTGCAAATCTCTCAGTGGGGGTGTACACACAGTTATAATTAAAAGTGAGCTATTTTTCAGTATTAATTCTCAAGCACACACTTCTGTGTGCTGATTAATACAAAATCTACTAGTCTTAATGTTTTTGAACTTGTCTTCTGTCTTAATATGTGTGACAACTCCTCCTTTTCTCATACTAGTTCTACATGAATAATATGCTAGAATGTAATTTTTTATATGTAACTTATCTAACACCATTGTTATGTGGTGCTTGGATAGGCACAGGATGTCTTTCTTTTCACAGCTCTCTAAATTTTTCAACCAGACAAGAACTCATGTATCTTATTATTGAGTCCTTTAATATTCTGATAAAATAAGCTAACCCTACTTTACTTTGTATTCTTAAATATTTTGTGGGGGTCTTCTCTTATTTTAATTTCTTTCATAACAGGGTCTCTGAATCCTGATTCTATAGGCGTCTCTCTTGACACCTGTAATCACAGGGATCTTGCTTTGAATGGTGGTGGCCCCTTGTACAAATTCTGCAAGAAGCTTAACCAACCTCTCTTATTAAATTGTAAGCCATGTTTAGAAGTCTTCACCTTCCAGTTGTAGCAACACACACTGCACTCATATGAGACTTTATTTCAGTCAGCAGCAGCCTGCTCAATTCAGTGTTCACACCGCTCACGGCGGTGTTGACCCAGGGTTGGTCATGGCACTGTAGGACCTCCACAAAAGCCACACTTGCGTGTGCGTGTGCGTGTGTGTGTGTAGTTGCTACTCCTATTTTATCCAGGTCACCCCTACTGCTCTAATTTCTGTCTTTAGCCAAAAGATGTCCCCGCTCCTCCAGTTAATGTGATAACTTCATCATCTTTGTCTAAATCTTCGCAGAAATTCCCTATGTCCTCTGTTACCTGGCCAATCTTAGCACTAGGCTTCGCAGTACTTGTGACCTGGCATCTTGTTCCTAATTTGTCCTGTACCACCTGGACTATACTCCTCTCATGGCTACTACCTAGCAGCAAGACTCTTTCCCCCCTGCACTCTTTTGGTACTGACCAACGCCTACCCTTTTTGACAGAAGTCTACTGCACGCTACTGTGACCTACTGCTGGTTGAGGCTCTTCCACCCCTACTTCACGTAACAAGTTAGATGCATTCGATATTGTAATCTCAAATGTAGATAAAGAAGCTGAACAGCTGTTCCCTTTTCTCCTGTTGCTTGCTATCTTTACACAGTTCCCACAATCTTTTCCACCCTTCACCCTATCTGGATCAAATTTCTTTTATCTAATTCAGCCTGAAGGGCACAAATCTTTGCCTCCCGTTCAGCGATTTTCTTGTATTTTTTGCAGAGCCTACGCTCCATCGAAGGGTCTCGTAGAATTTCCCTTTCACTTTACCACTACAGTCGCCCCAGTGGAACTCCAACCCACAATCTACACATACCCTGTTTGACTAACCTCTCGCAATAGAAAGACTTACCACGCATTGCAACACAGAATACATGCTTAAAATTTGAATTAAATGACAAAAAACACTTCGAATACACGAATTTTCGTTATTTACGAGCCGAAAAAATTAGGTCTACTGGTTAGCACTTCATTTGTCTGATATAACATAAGAAATTAATTATTTCCGCTTTAAACAAGAACTCAACACTTACTTAACTTCAGTGTCGGTTAATCAATTTATTTGCAGAAAGATGTAACTTTTAATTTAACTACAGTGTATGCAAACTGTCTGTAAACCAATTTCTAGTGTAAAGTTTCTGAATCAAACAACTTAAGATTTATGCATTTTCTGGAAATATGAACCTAATAGCGAAAGGATGCACTGGAAAGAAAGAAAGAACATTTAAACGGGATTATCTAACTTTACTGCACCTAAACGTAAAAAAATACGACTGCAGCCCAACCTTCCTATCTTTTCGTCTTTTCTGGAATAATACGTAAAGAAAAGTGAAACCTTTAATAGCAAGCCCAAAAACTACACCAATACACGTATTTAATGAGCACCTGTTATCGCAGTCTAAATAACTTATCTCTATGGGAGCACAAAGACTCGCACATCTCGTCTGGTGCTGGGCTGCCAACCTTGTCATTCAAGAACATACTTTCTTTTTATTTGTCAACTTACTGGGTGGAAAAGAATTAGATGATATTAATGTAGTTTCAAATTTCAAGCTAAAAATTAAACTGAATGTTATTAAAAGTAAATCAAACAAAAGGAAAGAGTTGCTTCCTGTGTGTAAATGTATACACAAAAATTAATGAAAGTTTTCGTATGGGAATATTTGTTTTCTTATTTCATAACCTGTCAAGAATTCTTAAAAAGTCACTTGTTTATGTGACATGGGTGTCTTTTGGATACAGAAAGTCGGTAGTTGGGCGACCTTTAACAGTAGTTGAAGCTATGTAGTGGAAAGCAATGCAGCCCTTGTTTCACAACTATGAGAGTACCAGGAGAGTCACTTGCCTGCACTGGACTACTTGCGGTTACTGTCGTTTTTCCGCATCAGATCTCTCAAGCTCAAATCCTAAAAAGTCTCCTCTTTAAGTTGATCTACGTGTCTTTTGGACAGCAATATTTTAAAGTAGGTAAAGAGGAAGGAGGGTGGTCGGATGACCTTTAGAAGCTGTGGAAACCAGGTGGTTGAAAGTGTAGTGACCTCGTATTGTACCTATATGAAATTATAATGTTCATAGGCCTGCATGACTTTTGTTGATAATAAGCCCTGCATGTTTTGGGTAATGTCTATCATGAGCCAGATGCGACCATGCAAAGTAAATTTCATCTCCCTTCTCAAGATTCTGGACATTAATACAGGCCTGTTTAGCAGCAATATCTTTAGGAAGGTAGATAAAACTGGAGCCCCCCGATTACTGGATTTAGACCGGTGAGTAGACATCGAGGTAGAGTTTTGGTTGAGTACCAAACTGGACCCCCTTTCCTGCATTTCAGAGAAATGACCCAGTGTGATACTCTTGGCAAAAGTTCCAAACCAGTCTGCAATTGAACTGCCCTGTGATATCACTCGAGTTTTCCTCCAGATTTAGCAATGGCCTTTTCCTCAGCACCATTATTACCTTCTTTTGGAGTGCGAGAGTTTGCAGTGTAGAACTGCATAGCACTTAATGGCATGATACTGTGGGTCATTGATGGTTCTGGGAAACTCAATTTCCAAGACGATTAGGCACATGTTAAGGGAACTGATAGTGTCTCTGTAGCCCACATTACAGTTTTCTATGCAAGCTTGAAAGATCTGATCCGCAAAAGCGCAAGTGACCACAGTATAGTCCAATGCAGTTGCATCATTTACCTAATGCTCATATAAGCACGAAACAAACGTTGCATTGCTTTCAGTTATTTTTCAAGGTCATCCAACTACCCATTTCCCCCATCCAAAAGGCGCACATGTAGATAATAAAAAATAGAAGACTTTTTAGACATTTGACAAGTTAGCGAATAAGAAAACAAATGTTCTTTTACAAAAACTTTTGTTAATTTCTGCAAACGGATTTAAACACAGAAGACAGCTCTGTCTTTACCTTCGTTTGGCGTAATTTTAATAACAACCAGCTTAACTTTTAATTTCTACTTTAAATCTACATTAGGATCATCTAATTCTTTTTCCAAGCGGTACCTTGACAAGTACAAAGAAGTTATGTTCTCGGAATCTAACAAGCATTTAATTTTCTTCTGGTAAACATTCTCTTTTATGAGTTTAACAATTAGCTCCATTCTTTCTTGCCAGTCCTTCTAGCTGAGAGCGTTTGGGAGTTTTAATGTTGCCTCTTATTTCCTACACAGTCTTACTATTGACACATTCCACATCTTCCTGTATGTACATTGACAACTCTTCTGCTGCACAGTTTTGTGGAATTTCAGTGTAGAACATTAAGCGTAGAACATGAAAAACTAAGTTTTGAACTTCATTATGTTCAGGCAGTTTTGATTAAATGTAAAATAGTTATACAAGAAATATAATTTCAACTGTATAAATATTTAATCTGTTTTCTAATGGAATACAAACAAAATATAAGATATATGTTGTTTGTTTGATATGAAATATGTTTAAAAATTCGTAAATAATTTCAAATTATGGTCTAGAAGTTAAGAGGTGACATGACTACAGTGGTGGTCATGGGCAGTGTTGATGACGAAGAGAGCAGAGCATGTTTAGAGGTCTTTTAGTGGCTGTTCTCGGTCTGGGTAAGAGCTTGTGTGGTCTACAAGTCACTTATGATAACTTGGTGTGCAGATAATTGAACTTAATTATTTCAGTGCAACAGTTTGTAATTCTGGAGATGGGTTTTCACAGTGTGTTAGTATTAATAGTTACACTGTATTTTATTTGAGAATCATGTATTCAATAGATTTCAGTAGACTTCAGTCAGTAGATGAGATGTGAGAAATGTGCTTACATTAATGAACCAGTGTACTACGAAAAACTTTTGGCACAAAAGTAAATATTGTCTGTGTATGCTATGCTTCATTTGATTGTGCCTATATTCCAAAATCATACTTAATTCTTGAGTGTATTATAATGAAGCACCATTTCAAACAACTTGTTCTCTTGGCTTACATACAATTAACATTGAATGCAATTCTAGTGTCAGAATACAGCTTTAATCTAACGGACCATTCTTAATTCATCTTCTACAATATTTCATGTTTTAAGGACACAATGCACAGCACACAACCAGACCTGTGTGTTAGCAGATGAGTTACTAAATTTATTAAATAGTTGCGTGGTTGCCCATCTATTGTTAGGTAGCAGCAAACTGGTTCATCTGATAATTTCATTTCACTTTTCTTTGTTGTTGTTGTAGATCAACTGCTACATCACGACTGGTTAGCTTTTGTCAAAAAATAAAGCACCAGAAGCAAATCAGAAGTTGCAACTCCTTTCATCCTTTCTCTAATTAAACGACACTTCCTGTCCCTCCATGCCTGCATTACCAAGTCCCAGCATCGGCTGACTCCTTTCACTTTTCACCTCCCCCTTAAAAAAAATTTGGATGGATAAAACTTTTCCTAGCGAACCAGAGCGTTTTCTTTACATATAGTGCATACAAGTCACGCGAAACATTTCGACAAATTTATAAATGTATTAAATTTCATTTACACTTCTTAAATACAAATTAAAAAAAATTATGTACAAATTACATACAATTGTCAGTACATATGTAGTTCATCAGGCAACTTGTTCCTTTGACTTAGATAAAGTTAATACTGGATGTTATTCTGATGTGTGAGTGTGTGTGTGTGTGTGTGTGTGAGAGAGAGAGAGAGAGAGAGAGAGAGAGAGAGAGAGAGAAAGAGAGAGAGAGAGGGGGGATACACACGCATTCAAAGACGTGCAGCTTTATCAAAGTGGTTGGTTATTTTCCGTTATTTATGTCAATGGTTAAGCAGACACAGCTTTACAACATCTTAACTTTCTTCGGCATTTTTTATTTATAACTATTTGGTCTTATGGTTATTATTATGCTGTAGCCGTTCAAGAAAAGTCTTAATAACATTAGAAACTCACTCGTCCATGAATGACTTTTTCTGGCGTTAGAACTCTCTATGTTCAGCGCCTTAAATCCAAACTACCCAAATGCCCTTGCACGTCGTACATTTTGTTTCTACCTAAACTCCAATATCTGTGATCCTAGAATCGTGAGCCGTGGCGGATTAATATAAGGTACGTGTGGACGGGTGGCTAATTGCTCAACTGGCCTCTACGGAGCAATTTCCACCCAAGATATGGCCGAGAGTTGTATCAGTTTTTGAGATCTCCCTGGAGAAAGAAGGCGAGTGGAGCGACCTCGTGATCAAAAGATTAGAGAGAGAGAGACAGGAGCGAAGCACGAACACGATCGGCGCCACGTCAAGCTGTTGCAAGTCCAGCAGAACTTCCTGAAGTATCGCCCTTGCACACTTCGGCGTCGTTGCGATTAGTAATGTGTAAAAAAGGGCAAAATACGAAAATTATTCGAATAGACATTCATCTACATCTCATCTACGTGACCACTCTGCTATTCACAATAAAGTGCGTGGCAGAGGGTTCAATGAACCACCTTCAAGTCGTCTCTCTACCGTTCCACTCCCGAACGGCACGGGGGAAAAACGAGCACTTAAATTTTTCTGTGCGAGCCCTCATTTCTCTTATTTTATCGTGATGATCATTTCTCCCTATGTGGGTGATGCCAAAAGAATGTTTTCGCAATCGGAGGAGAAAACTGGTGACTGAAATTTCATGAGAAGATTCCGTCGCAGCGAAAAACGCCTTTGTTTTAATGGTTGCCACTCCAATTCACGTATATGTCTGTGACACTATCTCCCCTATTTCGCGATAATACAAAACGAGATGCCCTTCTTTGAGCATTTCCGATGTCATCCGTCAGTCCCACCTGATGCGGATCCCACACCGCACAGCAATACTCCAGAATAGGGCGGACAAGCGTAAGCAGCCTCTTTAGTACACCTGTTGCACCTTCTAAGTGTTCTGCCAATGAATCGCAGTCTTCGATTTGCTCTACCCACAATATTATCTATGTGACCGTTCCAGTTTAGGTTATTTGTAATTGTAATCCCTAAGTATTTAGTTGAATTTACAGCCTTCAGATTTGTGTAACTTAAAGGGTAATGGAAATTTAGCTGATTTCTTTTAGTACTCATGTGAATAACTTCACACTTTTCCTTATTCAGGGACAATTGCCACTTTTCGCACAGATGTACATCGTCACGACTGTTAGGCAACGTCTAGCACATTAAATAGAAGGAAACGATTGTGGGACCAGTTTTGTTTATTTATGAACCCAATAGTTACTTCCATCGTGAAGGCAGTAATCTTGAGAAAAAAAAGATAGAAATAGATCTTAATTTCAGATCGTGGAACGTGCTTAACGGTACGTTAGTTTGCTTCTCGCTAAGGTCGAATTAGCCAACTTTTGTGGAGAAATCGAAGAGCACTCTCACTTCCTGCAGAGAGTTACAATGTCCATTACTTTCTGAACAAGACGGTCCGGATCACGTTTTTATTTGGCGGCTAACCGTGTGAACGGGAGGATTTTCTAGTGTCTAGCCGTTACTAAGAGTTGAGACATAATTAATATAGAATCCAAGCACAGCCTCGAATTTTAGAGAGATTACAAACCAAATGACCGCAGTTATGCTTTGATTCCATAGGTAATTAAAGAGGTGGTAAATTTGACGGGTAAGATTCGCCCACAAAAGTAATTGTTCCTCCCGATTCCGAACACACTGACGTGTTGCCAAGGAAAAGGACCACTGAATGAAATGTTACACATAATTTTTAGACTTCTGGAAATCAGTTCAGTAAAATAGTCTTTATAGGTACATAAGGAAAAGCCCCAACAAGCTATGACAAAAATTTAAAACCAATGATAATAATTATTAGCGCGGCCGCTGTAAGCGCCGATAAAGATGTATTTTGCCACGCCTGAAGGCGGATAACAAATGATAAAAAATTCCATTCAATTTTTTTTTTTGTTATAGAGAGACTCTGTCCTTAGTTCTCGAGTGGAGAAGATGTATTTTTGTAAGATGTGTGTGGTAGCCATTTGTGTTGTCTAAATAAAAATGAATATTTGTGCAAAACAACGAAAGTTTTCCTTTCTTCCGCGCAATACGTAAATGTCATGTCACTAATGCAGCCTAAGTACGAGAAATTAAATTTACATTACCTACACGGTCAAGAAGAATAAGTTTTGCGACGTCAGAAGAAGAAGCACCTAACATGGAGTGTGTAGATCTCTACTGCAAGGAAGTAAGTTCAGCTTAATACGGACTCAAAGGAGCGAAACTCTAAAAACTAAAATTTGGGCATTAGTCGAAAATAATTGACTTCTATTAATCTCTTTATTTATGTACCTTTTCTTATTATTGCTATTTATATGTATACATATATAAATTTGCACAAGTCCCAAGATGGCGCGTTTCTCCAAAAGGAAGTCAGTGATTGTTGCTTTCTAACTTTCTCCGTTGCGAACCTTCCCCGGAGACAAACCTATTTCCCGTGGTGATTTTGAGCTGGAGCCACTGCAGAATGGCCGACTTAAAAGCTAAGGAGTCTCCCTCGCCACTCTGCTTGAACTGCCGCAGGAGTGTCAGTTCTGCCTCCCTGGGCAAGTTGGCTGCAAAGAACTACCTCCTACCGTAGGAGCCACTCCACAGCGTCTGCACTGAGGCAGCAAAAAAGTGAAGTACACGCTCCCATGTTCACCCTGGAACGGCAAAGTGTCACGGCCATTCTCATATTGTGAACGCTGCCTCAACATTTAACATGTGCCTGAGATCAATATACGGATTTTGAAGTCAGGTGTTGCTCTCTATTAGGGTAATCCAAAAAGAATGCTTTGATTTTCAAGTGCTACAGAAAAAACTGTTCAAGATAATGTAGTCGATGTGAGCTCCTTTTATTGCTCTGCGGACATCAAAATGATACTAGATTCACGCTATGTGTTTTGTAGCATCTCTGATGTTCTAATCGTAATGGCTGTCGAAATCCACTCCTGCAGATGCCTCAGATTTCCATTTTTTCTGCGTAGACAGTGTTCTGCACATAGCGCCACAGAAATAAGTGCGAAGGTGTAAGATCAGGACTTCTGGGAGGCCAGGGATATTGTGCATACCTGTCTATCCAGCTTCTTGGAAATCTGTTGTTTGTTGTGTTGCTGAATTTTGTAGGCATGCACTCGAAATGTTTTTTGCGTGACATTGAAGAGTGTTGTCTTACGTATGTCTCAGGCAAGAGACTTTTTCGGGCTTCCGATACAACACTGCCAGATCTCCTCAACTTTGTCTTCACTTGTTCTCGGCGTGCGTGGTGAATGTCCTTTCAACAAGCTTCCTGTCTCTCGAAACTGGTTGAACCATCGACGAATAGCTTCGTCGTTGGGTGATTTTGTTCAGGATAAGTTTCCCGAATGCGACGCTACGCACTAACAATCGATTTAAGCTCAGTAGACCAAATAATGCACTGTGTCTTCTGCTGCACCATCAACAACGTATTGGCATATGAGCCAAAGTGCCGGCACGCCGGTGCTCAACTCTTTTGCGCGTGTCAGTGTCAATGTTTAGCCCCATGCAATACGGTAAACAAGACTTGGTTATTTTGTCTTCAGTTAGTTCTTCAGAAACTCTTGTTTAAAATATCGGCGTTCTTTTTGGAGCACCCTGTGTTGTTATTCCGCAGCCCATCTACGTGTCCCCAAGAAACTCAAACAAGCCCATATTGAAACACCTGCTATATGTTGCTACCTCCGATGCTGAACGATTAAGGAGATTTGACGTTTTTGGAGGTAAGCTATAATTCGTTTGTAAAACTGCAGGAAGGAGTGACAGAGTTACAGGTGTACTGGTAATCATCGATAGGAATCAGCTATTACATTTCCATTTTAATCATAATTATCCTATGTGATAACTTCACGGCTGCTTTTCATTTATTGATCCCTGCACGAGCGGTGACGAAGCAACGCAATACATTTCTCAAGGGCTTCACAGGTCTGGAATATACACCAGTCCAAGAGGTTTGTATAACACCAGCTACAACAGGTTACGGCCGAATTGAACCATCTTCAGGTTTAAAACCAGGATGAAGAGAAATAGAAAATTAGTTATTGCCCATTGTTTAAGCTACATGACAAATAATATGTGAAAATGTTCAATACGTAAACGCCCTACGTTACCCAAAATACAGGAATGTCGCTACATCGGCGTCTTTTGCTGTGCTTCATTCGACTGACAACACACAAAAACTCCCGCCATTAAATATGACAATGAGTCAGATACTTGGCGTTACTATTACGATAAACTGACAGCGACAAATCATGGTTGATTGCTTGATTTGGGGAAGGGGACGAAACATCGGATTAGGGAAGGATTAGGAAGAAAATCGGCCCTGCCCTTTCAGAGGAAGCATCTCGGCATTTGCCTGAAGGGATTTAGGGAAATCACGGAAAACCTAAATCAGGATGGCCGGACGCGGGTTTGAACCGTCGTTCTCCCGATCGAGAGTCCATTGTGCTAACCACTGCGCCACCTCGCTCGGTGACAACTCATGTACGTATTTATTTGTGCAGTAGTTTCACTGGTACATTCATCACAAAATGCTAAAATGTATTAAAATGTAGTAAAGTGAAAGCAGTGTGCTGAGTGCGAAACCCATGCCCCTCCATACCGCATCCGCATGACACCACATGCCAGAGGATGACACCGTGACCGGTCGACATCGCGTGGTGCTAAGGGGCCTGATCATAGACATCAATTTTTTTCTAAATAAAGTAATGTAGTTTTTAAATGAAGCTACCGTTTTACATTCTACATCAACACCTGTGCTCCACAAGCTAACTTACGGCACGTGAGGGAGAGTGCCCTCTCCAACAGCCCCCACCCCTGCACCCGCCGAGTTAGTGACACTCGTGCGGAGTGGAGATGGAATGTGTTGACATTTCTGCGGGGCCCAAGACGTTTCAAGAAGCTTTCTTATTTTCGCATCCGTTGGCTTCACCAGCTTACTGCCTGTCACGTTCCATCCCAACCTACACTCATGCTCATGAATTAAAGATAATTGCAGAATGTGGCACTACACAAAACTGGCGGTAATAGTGTAGGCACATAGGGGACACACACGACACAGATCTTTAAGTCCACGTATTAGTGATAAGTTGAGAAAACCGTCCCGAAACACATGTGCTACAAAACGCCACTGTTTCCTGCACATGTACTCTGACATCAAATGGGATATGATCACCATGGACACGTACACAGACCGCACAATGGGTTGGCATACTATGGATCAGGTGGCCGAGCAGCTGCTGGGGTATAGCCTCCCATTCTTGCACCCGTGTCTGTCGGAGCTTCTGAAGTGTCCTAGGTGTTTGAAGACGTGCAGCGAGCGATACGTCGACCGAAAGCATCCCAGAATTGCTCGATGGGGTTTAGGTCTGGAGAACAGGCAGGTGACTCCATTCTCCTGATATCTTCTGTTCCAAGGTACTCCTCCACGATGGCAGCTCGGTGGGGCTGTGCATTATCATCCATCAGGAGGAAGGTAGGACCCACTGCACCCCTGAAAAGGCGGACATACTGGTGCAAAATGACGACCCGACACACCTAACCTCTTAAAGTTCCTCTGTCAAAGACATGCCGGGGTGGACGAGCACCAATCATGATCCCACACCACACCATCGAACCACGACCTCCATACAGGTCCCTTTGAGGGACATTAAGGGATTGGTATCTGGTTCGTGGTTCACACCAGATGAAAACCCGTCGAGAATCACTGTTCAGACTATACCTGGACTCGTCCGTGAACATAACTTGGGACCACTGTTCCAATGACCATGTACTGTGTTCTTGACACCAGGCTTTACGGGCTCTCCTGTGACCAGGGGTCAGTGGAATGCAGCTTGCAGGTCTCTAGATGAATAAATCATGTCTGCTCAGTCGTCTGTAGACTGAGTGTCTGTAGGCAACTGTTCCTGTGGCTGCAATAAGATCCCGATCAAGGGTACCTGCAGTACTCCGTGGCCGTCTGCAGGCACTGATGGTGAGATATCGGTCTTCTTCTGGTGTTGGACACTGTGGACGTCCCGTACTGTAGCTCCTGGACACTTTTCCTGTCTGCTGGAATCGTTGCCATAATCTTGAGATCACACTTTGTGGCACACGGAAGGCCCGTGCTACGACTTGCTGTGTTTGACCAGCCACCAGTCGCCCTAGTATTCTACCCCTCATAACGTCATCAATATGTGTTCCTTGAGCCATTTTCAACACACAGTCACCATTAGGACGTCTGAAAACGCCTGCACACTTATTCGCTGCACCCTACTCTGACATGCACCAACACAACGCTGCGTATGTGGACTGCTGCCAGCGCCACCGTGCGACAAGCGCAGGTCAAATGCAACGCATGGTCATACCCCGAGGTGATTAAAACCCGCAACCCGCCCACCAGAGAGTTGTTTCACCATGTATCAGCATTATCCTTAATTTATGAGCATGAGTGTAGATTTCACCTTAAGGTGGGTAAACCTGCCTGAAACTGGTAAAGGAAAAATAAATTATCAAAAAAAGTGACTGTTAAAACTAACTGCTAGTAACACGTGCCTTGAACTACTTCACGCATGCTACACTGGTAGACAAATTCTGTATAGTACCTGCGGAGAGCCGCTTATTCCACAAATGTCTCTCCTGCACAAATGTTCCCCCCCCCCCCCCCTTTCCCCACCCTCAAACTTTGGCCTGTTCTATTCGTGAATGGCGCGTAGCAAGAATGATTGTCGCTAAACTTCAGTTTTTCCGATTTTCTCGTTGTGGTCATTTTGCGAGAAGTATGTGGAAGTAATATGTTGCTTCCTGGAAGCCACTGTCTCGGAATGTCAATAGGAAACTGTACTGTAATAGTTGGGTTATCAACACAGTCTAAAATAATAAAAAAATTTCTTAGTTAGGATTCCAACTTCATACAATAAAGACAAAACGCAAAGCTATATACAGTGTAAAAGCTTGTCAAATAATTGCCTTTGTGTCATGTGCACTAATATAGGTTGATGTACTGATATAGGATGATATCTTTATAGATGCCACCTTGAAGCTTACTACTTGCTTACTCAGTGCAGGCTCAGTTGTCGTTCTGCCGTCGGTGTAGACGCGCCCCTCGCGTCACTGCTTCACGTCAAGTAACACACTAGATGTTTAAACTAGCCAGCCAGCCTGGGAGAATGCCAAAACTATCGACATTGAAGCAGCAGTAACTCTTATGCCTCTTTCATCAATTGAGATGTTTTGACTTAGATTAAAAGTTTCTTTAAACTTTTTGGAAAATAAATCAATTACGAACTGCACTTTGAAAAGCCGGTCGGCATTATCCGGTTCATTGTTGCTGTCGGAAAAATGCAAAAATGATAATATTTGTCTGAATCGGTTGCGAGACAACGTTTTGCGAAATATCGGTGTGTTTATCAACGGATTCGTTGACCAATAATCATCGATCCTTGCATTTTTTTTACATTTCCCATAAGGATAACAAGCCCAAACCATTTTCTAAGTTCTGGTTCCGTACTGGCATTTTTTTATCCAGTTTCCTTCTATTGCAATTTTGACTGTAGTACTTCTTGGTTTCGTTGCTCATATATTCAAATAGATCGTTCCGAATATATAATTCTACGATATCCTCGGCGCTCTGTGTATCTGTGGGAAATATGTTTGGATCCGGAGATCCTTCAAATTTATTATTGGTCCTCGGTAAATCAAAATATGACCACTATTCACTGTCTTCTTCGTCTGATTCATCAGAATCACTTAGCAACCGTAGCGTTCGCCGAATTCTTCTCGGATGTGTTTCACTATCTTCCGACGACTCTGCTTCACTTCCATTTTTTTTATATATATCCAACGTCTTCTTCCCAATCGACCAAGTCGTCCGGAAGGTCAGACAAGACGTCCGCGTATTCATCGTAAATAATCGTATCGTCTCTTTCGTCTGCCATGATGAAAGTACTTATAAAAACAAAAAACTTATTCACGTGTGTAACTTATTGTTACCTAAACGAAACACCAACAGAATGCAAAAGACACTAAAGTGCTGTCGCCGGCCACTGCGCGATACTATGCTCACGACCCCACTGTGGTGTCGCCGGCCACTGAGCGATACCATGAACACGACACCACTGTGGTGTCGCCGGCCGTTGACCGCTATTTCACGCACGACACCACTGTGGTATTAAGATTGTTGAATGTGATACATACGTTTATTCAATGCCTTTATTTTCTGTGAAGCTGTCCTTCCCCTCTGTGCAGTGGTTGGCAACATAGAGCGGCACAAATGTGACACAGTGCTGTGCGGTCAAAAACCGTGGGATCCCCACGAGTCAAATCTCACCTCCGGAACTGAGGTCTCTGAGGGGCCCCACAGCTGAGCGACGGTTCACAGCAATCTGTCGATGGCTGTCTAGCTATTTTGTTTTGTTTGGTTTGGACCACGCGGAGTAGGGACCATACGCTAGAATTTCTACTGGATGAACCAGAACTCCACCGACAAACGTTATGAGGTGATAGAATGAATCAAAACAAGAAAAAAGTCCAGTAAACACGGGGAGAGCTATGAACACTTGTTCATCTTTGCTACTATGAAATACATCTCTTCTACTGCTAGTACATCTTAAGTTGTGCACTTTACAGCCCACGTTTACTGGGCTTCTTTTTTTCTTGATGTGTTCCATAGTGCCTCCTCCAAAAACATGGAAAGCAAACAGCTTGCAGTAGATGAGATGTGTTTCACAGCATCGAAGATGAACAAATGCTCGTAGCTGTTAACGTATGTATTTTAGAGTTCATGTTTACTAGATATTTCTTTCTTGTTTTGGTCCATACTTCCATCTCTAAAAGTTCGTCGCTGGAGTCCTGGTTCACGCTAAGTTTATCCAGCGAAAACGAACCACTCTGAGAAGTTGAAGGCGGAGATGTTACTAATATTAAGAAAGAATACACGGATGAAAACATTGATACTCTTAGATTTTGCAGTGAGCAGAATTGTGTAAGCTGTGCTTTAAAAGGAGAAATTCGTTGGAAGTTTATAGTGAGAGTCGCCATATACTGGATTCCAACTGGTGATTTTAAGCTAACAACTAAACGCATTACTAAAGTTCTTAACTTCTAAACCAACTGCGGCAATATTAAGCGGACATTTCAACGGTTGTTTCCGACGTACTATTCTACAGTTATACGTACACTCATGAGCAAAAACATGATGCCTACCTTCTTAATAGCTTGCTTGTCCGTCTTTGGAACGAAATACATCATTGATTATGCATACCACGGATCCGAAAGTTTCTTGGTAGGTTTGTGGAGGTATGTGGCATTAGTTATCTACGCGCCGGTTTGCAATTCTCGTAAATAACGGGCCGCTGATTTGCGATAGCAACACATATGGGTTCCATAGGATTTACATCTGGCGAATTTGGCCACCGAGACATCAACGTCAGTTCAATACAATGTTCCTCAAATCACTGTAGCACTGTTCTGGCTCCGAAACAAGTACAATTATACTGCTGAAAGATCACATCGCCATCGGGCAAGACATCAAGCATGAAGGTGGTTCACAGCTGTCAGTTTGTCTTCAATAACTGCCACGAGTCCCATGCAAGCGCAGGGAATGTCTCCCATACCATAATACCGCTCCCGCCAGCCTGCTTCCGCATCGCGGTGCACGTTTCGAGCTGCCGGTCACCTCGATGACGGTGTTTGCGGAGTCGACCACCGACCTACCGTAGAAAAAATGTGATTCATCTGAAGAGCCGAAACTTTTCCACTGATCGACGGTCGAATCTCCATGGCCTTGTGCCCAATTCAGTCGTAATTGACGATGTCGTTGTGTCAACACGTAAACACGTAGGGGTGATCTGCTGCGAAGCTCTATGTTCAACAACGTACGATGAACGGTGTACTCCGAAACACTGGTGCATGCACCAGCATTGTGCTCTTCCGTTAGAGATGCCACAGATCACCATCTATCCTACTTTACAGAGCAAACAAGCCTCCGAACCCCACATTCCGCGCGGGGTAGCCGCTCGGTCTATGGCGCCGTGCCACGGTTCGCGCGACCTCCCCCGTCGGAGGTTCGAGTCCTCCCTCAGGCATGGGTGTGCGTGTTTTCCATAGCGAAAGTTAGTTTAAGTTAGATTAAGTAGTGTGTAAGCCTAGGGACCGATGACCTCGGCAGTTTGGTCCCATAGGAAATTACCACACATTTCCAAAATTTTCCCACGTTCTGTGAGGAGTCGTGGGCGCGCAACCATTTAGGGCCTAGTGGTAATTTCACTGCCCTTCTAGCTCTTTCCGTAGATGCTCACGACAGTAGCACGTGAACATGCGACCAACTTCGTCGTTTTCGAGATACTCGTCCACAGCTTCTGCAAAATAATAATCTCCCGTTTGTTAAAGTCGCTCCTAATGGATTTCCCCATTTGCAGCCATTTCTTCGCTACGATGATCCCCCGTCCGTGGCTGTTCCGCTTACATAATTTTGTTACCGCGTCACGTGTCCACAACGCCACCAGGCGGCATCCAACGTCGAGGTGATCAGTGGTCATAATGTTTTGGCTTACCAGTGTATCTTCCTTGTACTTCATAGGACTTAACTCCTCCTCAGACAATTTTGCAACAAGAGCTATGGTAAGCAGCAGTGCTGCAATCGATTGCCTTTCTGTAGACAATGGATGTCGTAAAGCCGTTATGTAAATATACGAATTTGGGGTACTGCCCTGATAAATGAAAAAGGAATTCAGCACCCATAATATTTTTGGGAAATGCAGACTGGAAAAATGTACAAAACATACTTGACTTCAATGAAAAATGTAACATATTCTGTAACACAGCCTGTGGTTCCCAAAAACACCGTTCCGAAACAAGCTTCATAAATTTCAACTCCCATTTTTTTAAAGTATTCGTCGACTTTCCACTGGTGCTAACCATAGAAGTTTGTTCTCCACACCAAAATTCCACAGATACAGCGCTATTCGAAATACTAGTGGAAACTACTTGGCAAATACAGGGCTTGGACAAAAATATGGAAACACGGCGAGAAATGCGTGCTTGAACATAAATGCAGATGCTAGACAAGCATGCACCATTGTATCTGACCGCGAGTGGCACCTGTGCAATGTCCGCAATACCGTGGAAGTGCCAGTCGCGGTCACAACATTGTTCTGTGTAGTGGTGAGTGCACTATGTCGAAGCTAAGTGAATTCAAATGCAGACAAATTTCTGGTGCTCGTAGAGGTTAGGTTAGATTAGATTTAGTTTTCCTTCCACAGACCCAAAAATGAGATGATTCTCGTGGGTGTGGAACATGTCAGAAAGTATAACAAAAAATAAAAAAATAAAAGCATTTGAATATAATACTTACTACACTGATCATTTGTCAGGAGATTGTCAAAGTTGTTGAATACATTACAGTAAACTGGAATTTACAGAATTAATACAATGTCAGAATAAAGCATTGTTATATACTTTTAATAAATTTATCTTACACAAAATACACTCCTGGAAATTAAAATAAGAACACCGTGAATTCATTGTCCCAGGAAGGGGAAACTTTATTGACACATTCCTGGGGTCAGATACATCACATGAACACACTGACAGAACCACAGGCACATAGACACAGGCAACAGAGCATGCACAATGTCGGCACTAGTACAGTGTATATCCACCTTTCGCAGCAATGCAGGCTGCTATTCTCCCATGGAGACGATCGTAGAGATGCTGGATGTAGTCCTGTGGAACGGCTTGCCACGCAATTTCCACCTGGCGCCTCAGTTGGACCAGCGTTCGTGCTGGACGTGCAGACCGCGTGAGACAACGCTTCATCCAGTCCCAAACATGCTCAATGGGGGACAGATCCGGAGATCTTGCTGGCCAGGGTAGTTTACTTACACCTTCTAGAGCACGTTGGGTGGCACGGGATACATGCGGACGTGCATTGTCCTGTTGGAACAGCAAGTTCCCTTGCCGGTCTAGGAATGGTAGAACGATGGGTTCGATGACGGTTTGGATGTACCGTGCACTATTCAGTGTCCCCTCGACGATCACCAGTGGTGTACGGCCAGTGTAGGAGATCGCTCCCCACACCATGATGCTGGGTGTTGGCCCTGTGTGCGTCGGTCGTATGCAGTCCTGATTGTGGCGCTCACCTGCACGGCGCCAAACACGCATACGACCATCATTGGCACCAAGGCAGAAGCGACTCTCATCGCTGAAGACGACACGTCTCCATTCGTCCCTCCATTCACGCCTGTCGCGACACCACTGGAGGCGGGCTGCACGATGTTGGGGCGTGAGCGGAAGACGGCCTAACGGTGTGCGGGACCGTAGCCCAGCTTCATGGAGACGGTTGCGAATGGTCCTCGCCGATACCCCAGGAGCAACAATGTCCCTAATTTGCTGGGAAGTGGCGGTGCGGTCCCCTACGGCACTGCGTAGGATCCTACGGTCTTGGCGTGCATCCGTGCGTCGCTGCGGTCCGGTCCCAGATCGACGGGCACGTGCACCTTCCGCCGACCACTGGCGACAACATCGATGTACTGTGGAGACCTCACGCCCCACGAGTTGAGCAATTCGGCGGTACGTCCACCCGGCCTCCCGCATGCCCACTATACGCCCTCGCTCAAAGTCCGTCAACTGCACATACGGTTCACGTCCACGCTGTCGCGGCGTGCTACCAGTGTTAAAGACTGCGATGGAGCTCCGTATGCCACGGCAAACTGGCTGACGCTGACGGCGGCGGTGCACAAATGCTGCGCAGCTAGCGCCATTCGACGGCCAACACCGCGGTTCCTGGTGTGTCCGCTGTGCCGTGCGTGTGATCATTGCTTGTACAGCCCTCTCGCAGTGTCCGGAGCAAGTATGGTGGGTCTGACACACCGGTGTCAATGTGTTCTTTTTTCCATTTCCAGGAGTGTATCTAATCTTGATATTTGTGACCATGCTGTCAAAATTGAAATCCAACAGGCATTTTTCCTTAAGCTGGTCTAATTGCCCTTGTAAAGATATTCATGTATAGAGTAGAAGGAGTTGCCTATCAAAAAGTCTTTCAAACTCTGTTTAAACATCGCTTTATCTGAAACCAAGTTTTCAACGGTTGCTGGCAATTTATTGGGAACATGCGTTCCTGAATACTGGACCTGTTTTTGGACCATGGTAAGTGATTTTAGGTCTTTATTTAGATTGATCTTATTCCTAGTGTTGATACCATGTATTGAGCTATTGATTGAAAATAGAGATATATTACTTGCAACAAACTTCATTAAGGAATAAATATATTGAGAAGCAACGGTTAGAAGGCAAAGTTCCTTGAACATGTTCCTATATGATGTTCTTGAATTTACACCACAAATGATTCTTATTACACGCTTTTGCACACTAAAGACTTTTGCTCGGTTTGATGAGTTACCCCAGAATATGATCGTATATGACAAAATGGAATCAAAGTAAGCAAAGTATGCAGGTTTTTTTATATAGTTGTATCTCCTACAACTCACATCATTCTCACTGCAAGTACAGACTTGTTGAGGTGCTTCAGCAATTCTGTGGTATATCCTTCCCAACTGTTTTTGTTATCGAGTCGCAATAACCAGAAATTTAACATTGACAACCTCTTCAATCTACATGTCTTCGTGTTATACACATGCTGGGAGCAAATCTCTTACATTTTTTTAACTACATATAGTGTGTCTTTTCAAAGTTTTATGACAGTGTATTAGCTTTGCATTTATTAATGTCAGTAAAAATTTGATTAGCAGCTATTTCTAAATCTGTACTTGACTAGTTACTTATTGCAACATTTGTATCATCTGCAAACAGCATCTGGCAATGTAACAGACGAGAGAAAATTAATGCACACAATAAAAAGCAATGGATCTAAGATGGAACCCTGAGAAACACCACATTAATTATTTCCCAATCAGATGAAGACTGGCCACTTACTGCACAGGTACTTTGTAATAACACCCTTTGTTTTCTATTAGTTAGATTAGACTCAAACCATTTCACAGCATTGCCACTGACACCTTAACATTCTAATTTAGTTAAGAGAATTCTGTGATTCACACAGTCAAAGGCTTCCGGCAGGTCACAGAAAATGCGAGTACCCTCTAATTTATTACCTAATGAATTAAGTACATTCTCACTGTGAGTGTAAATAGCTTTCTCTATCTCGGAATCTTTAAGAAACCCAAACTGTGACTTGGACGATATATTTTGCAGTCAGTTGCTTAAGGAGACGTTTTAACTCAAACTTTTAAAATATTTTTGAAAACGCCGGCAAAACTGTAATGGTCGAAAGTTTGATTGTATCTCTTTATCCCTCTTCTGGTAAAGAGGCTTAACTTCAGCATATTTTAGCCAGTCTGGAAATGTTCTGCCGATAAGAGATTGATTAAACAAATAACTTAAAATAGATCTTACCTCACATGAGCACTCTTTGATAAACTTCGTTGATAAGTTATCATACCCACTAGAATACTTAGATTTTATGATGGATGGTACTTCTTTGGGAGACGTGAGTGTCATTTCCATTTTATTGAATTTATTTCTAAACACTGGTCTCAGATCGCCATTTCACTGTTCACAGAACCTGATAACGCCAGACTGCCAGTAACAGAAGCAAAGTACCTGTCTAAGAGATTTGCAACACTACATGTACTTGTTGACAAAATCTCTTTTATTTTGAGAACTATCTGTTCTTCTTCCTTTTTGGCCACACCTGTCTCATCTTCACTAAATTCCAAACAGTTTTTATTTTGTTGCCTGGTGTATGTATCTTTTCCTCACAATAAAGCTGTTTCGATTTCTGGATTACTTGCTTCAATATTTTGCATCGTTCTTTGTAATGCATTACAGTGGTAACATCAGAGCTGTTCATAGATAGTAGATACAGTCTCCTTTTTGTCCCACATGATATCTTTATTCCTTATGTAATCTATGGTTTATTTTTTAACTTCTGTTTCATTTGAGTTACCTTTAGGGGAAAACAATTTTCAAGAGCAGAAGTAATTTTATTAATGAATGCTTTGTATTTTCCATTTGAGTCAGAAGTATTGTAAACATCTATCCAGTGTATGTCCTTGAACAGTCTTTTAAAGTTTTCAATTTTTGACTGATTTATTACCCTCCTGTACTCAGATTTAATAGATGTTTCATCCTGACAAGTTTCAACATTTAACACAACATGCTGCATGTCAAGATCATATAGCCCATTTACTACTGGTTTTGTGACATAACTTTTTTCTTAAATTTATCTACAAAGATATTATCAATATCAGTCTCAGAGCATTTATATATCTTAGTTGCAAAGTTCACAGTAGGAACTAAATTGCGTGGCAGTATTACTGATTGCAATAACTGTTCACTGATAGAGCTTTTCAGTAAAGCCACATTAAAATCACCAGCAACGACTATTCCCTTGTTTTTATTGTGAGACTGTACAATAGAGTTTCCAGATTTTTAAAGAAGAGGTTAAAGTTTCCTGAAGGTGCTCTATGTATGTAAAGGACTTATTACGAAATACTACTTCTGTTGCACAAGCTTCTATGTGTTGCTCTGAGCAAAATTTATTAATATCAGTATTCTTGAAATCAAGACAGTTTCTGACAGATGTGGCAACGCCTCTTTTCTGTATATTTTCTCTTCAGAAATAAGAAGCTAACTTGAATCCTGTAACATTTAACATAGCTGTACCAGTTGTCACATTATGTTCAGAGAGGCAGTTTATATCAGTTGGTTTGTTCAACTCTAATTCTTAAACACTAATAAGCAACTCATTAAGCTTACCTTTAGTCCTTGGCTTTTCTGATGCAATAAGGATAACACATTTTGTGCACTGGATGAATTACAAATGGATGAACCTAATTTTTCTATCTGTTTTTGAATATCTCTAGTTTCAATCAGAGGCCATCTGCATGAATTGTGTACATTAAAATTTGCTTTCTGGCTGCCTGTTTTTTCAATGTGAATGTCATTTTTAGCCTTTCTATGAACATCTTTTGTTTTTGCCCTCCCACCCTTCAAAAAACTGCTGTTCTGTCACTTGTAACCACTGGTACTTTACCACTTGTGACAGTGTCTCGTTGCTGAAGCTATCGTGACCAGATCACTCTCAACTGAATAATTAGGATTCCTGCCTGTGCTGTTGCCTGCACCACGCACTATTACCATGGTGTCTTCCTTTGTGAAGTTTTTGCAAAGTGAACCTACATCCTCTGTCACCTGACCCAGACTTGCACTAGGTTTAAAAAACATGTGACCTGGTAACCTGACCCTAGTTCATCCTGCAACAGTTGGCCAACACCTCTCGCACGTGAACTATTAAGCAACAGAACTTTCTTCTTCTTCACAACTTTTTCTGTCTCCTTACTTTTCAAACACTTTTTGAAAGTTTGTTGTGTCCTGTCTACTCCTACATCTACTTGTGGCTTATCAGTTTCCAAATGTGACAACAGATCAAACCTGTTTTCCACCTTCACAACAACACTGTCCGAGAAAGTCCTATTCCTGTTTCTTCTGTAACCTTTTGTCACTTCCCACTTCTCTTTTCCCTTCTCCCTCCTTAACTTTTCCGGATCTTGTTTTGCTTTATCTAGTTCCATCTGAAAGGCAGTAATCTTCTCCTCCTGTTCCACTATCTTCCTTCTCTACAGCAAATCCTACACAAACAATGAGCCTTCTTTATTTCCTCAATTTCCACGCCGCTACAGTCACCCACATGAAATAAACTGTAACAACCCTCACACCACACCCTGAAACTAACAACCCTACAAGTTTTACATGTCTCGCTCACGGAAAACAAATTTTAGCTTTAGTCTAAGTTAAACAAGAATAACTTCCTAGACTACTCAGTTAATATATTAAATTTCTTAGAAAGTTCAGGCTTAAAGTTCGGATACTAATTCAAAACTTCGAGAGAAACAGAAACGATTAAACCTGTATTGTTTACGTGACGAAACAAAAAGTAAACAAAGAAGTGAGCCTACACTACATGAACTTTTTACGTATTTCGGAACTTTTCACTTCGGCTGTTTACTAGAGAATCAAATAGATTGCATGTAAGACTACACTAACAACACAAACTGTACTTTATTGAAGTAATCACGCAACTTACAGTACACGAAAATGTAAACAAATCCTAGTCCAAAATTCGCGCCTATGAAATGTTTTCTTTTTCCGGAAAATGACACAAAAAATGTAAAACCTTCAACTGGCAGCTTACAGTAGATATTATTTTAGTAATTTATGATGTAATATTGCCTCAATTAATTGTTATTACTCAATAAAACACTTACCTTTACGAGAGCTCTGAATGTACACCTCTCATCGTCCAAAGATGCAAGAACCTTATCGTATGGTGGCTGCATCCGTAACCAAGGTAACCGAAGTGTCTGGTGTTTCAAGAGGCACCGCATACAGCGGAAAAAAATCATCCTCTTGTCACAACGCGGACGTAAGTGTTTGTTGTGTAATGGACGGCCTTCAAGAGAATTGAAGACGAAAACTAAGAGGACGACAGCTGCAAAAGTCACTGCAGAACTGACTGTCGCAATCCCGAAGCATGTCAGCACCAAAACAACACCAAGGGAGCTCCATAAGCAGGGAATCGCTGGGCGAACTGGAATTCCAAAACCGCTTATCAGTGATGCAAATGTCCGTCATGCGACACGTGGTGTCGAAGCCATAAAATCTGGGCTATGTAGAATGTCATGTGGACGAACGTGTCATGTTTCACTCAGGCCGGCCGCGGTGGTCTAGCGGTTCTGGCGCTGCAGTCCGGAACCGCCGGACTGCTACGGTCGCAGGTTCGAATCCTGCCTCGGGCATGGGTGTGTATGATGTCCTTAGGTTGGTTAGGTTTAAGTAGTTCTAAGTTCTAGGGGACTTATGACCTAAGATGTTGAGTCCCATAGTGCTCAGAGCCATTTGAACCATTTTTTGTTTCACTCAGATTCCAACTTCTGGCCATGTTTACGACTCGAGAATGAAACACGGCAGCATAGGGTGAAGATCTGGACAACCATATCGTGGTATTGGATGGGTCCCTTAGGTACTCTGCAAGATCGGATTACTGCCAAGGATTATGTGACCATTATGATTTATCAGGTCCATCCCATGGTACAATGTGTCTCCCCCAGTGGTGACGTTGCGTTCCAGTACGACATGACCCATGTTCACACAGCTCGCATCAACCAGGTTTGGTTTTGTGAGCACGAGGATGACTTATCGCATCTGCCCTAGCCACCATAGCCAGCAGATCCCAGTGTCATTGAGGCTTTGTCGTCTATTTTGGGGAGAAGGGTGAGTGACCGTTATCCACCTCCAGCATCGTTATCAGAACTTGCCACTATTTTGCAGGAAGAATGATGTAGGATGCTCTTGAAAACCATACAGGACCTGTATTAATTCCATTCCAAGACGTTGGTTTTCCTACACCGATTAGGCATGGAAATCTGTTGTGTTTTTGGTTTTTCCATATTTTTGTCCACCTCGTGCGCGGCAAAGTGGAAGCGAGCGCCTGACTGCAGGGAATATCGCCAGCGGTTTTGCCTCTCATTTCCAGGGCCCGTAAAGCACGGCACTGCTGCAGTATTCCAGCCGATTATAACCGTTGCAGTGGAATAAATTGTCCTTGCAACTATTTGGCCGGATGGGGGAGGAGACGTGGCGTAAACATCGTTTTTATCAGATCTTGCCCTCGTGGCCAGAGTTAAGCGTATAGTGATGATCCACTCGGTGGATCGGAGTTTTAAGCTCGGCGCCCTTCATAGAGCTAAATCAGGGAGGTAGCGTGTGTTGGCGTTTGTATAGCTATTCTCCTTCGCTCGTCGTTTGTCATCAACAATGCGAATTGTACGTACTACTGCAGCCTCTTTCACAGGAACACACTTGCGACACAGCATTTGTAGTTTGCAGGGAAAACATACCAAAGGACATAGAGAAAAGGAACTCAAACAATTAGGCCACTCGATGTTTGATGCCCAATAATACCATAAAAATCGACTGTTGATCTTCCACAGATCTCATGTCTGAAGCTATGTTCATACGTAACAAGTTAACATTACTGAAACTTGTCACGGATGCTTCCCTCCACCATCCTCCATACCTACAAGGTTTTTATCCGACCTACCCTCACCTTTGCAAATGTAGCCTGGATACCTGCCCCACCAACACTATGATCCTCTACAAATAATTGAACGGCACGAACTTCACCTCGCATTCCGAATCTGCTTACACTCGTCCACAAGTTTCGTTTAGCATCTGATCTCGAATCCCAATCCCTTCACGCCCACTGAAAACCTCCGTCTATCCCGGACTTCCTGTAAACATGACTCCAACAACCGTATGGTTTCTCCCCTCATCACCAATGCTGCTGTGCGTGTATCAATACATCTCACCCACTCTACACTTACAGTCTCTCCATATCACCGAGTGAGGCGACGCAGTGGTTAGCACACTGGACTCGCGTTCGGGAGGACGACGGTAAGCCCTCGTCCCGCCATCCTGACTTAGGTTTTCCATGATTTTCCGAAATCGCTTCAGGTAAATCCCGGCATGGTTCCTTTGAAAGGGCACGGCCGACTTTCTTCCCCATCCTTTCCTATTCCGATGGTACCCATGACTTCGCTGTTTGGTCCCCTTCCCACAAATCAAGCAACCAACCAATCTCCATATCCTCTCCAAGCGCAATTTTAACAGACTACCTCTCCCTAACAGCAGAATCCGCCCTGGAATGTGTCCCTTCTGTCAGTTTGAACCTGCTCCTTCCAATCCCTGTCCAATCTCAGGACTCCCCTCCCTGCCCATACTGTCCTTTTCTTTCTTCTTCCTGTCACCCACCCCCTTTTTCCGGTGTTTTTATCCCCAACCCCGTGTTTTCCTACAAACCGTCCTCCCACATAATATGTATCAACTCACTTGAACCCAGTAGCTCAACAAACACTGTAACTACCCACAATGGACCAATCCGCCTTCCCCCCTCCCATTAGTCTTCCAAAATGCAGGTGAAGTTTAAAACAAGCATTGTTTGGTATAACTTTCTCGCAACTTGTTGCTTTTAAATTTCGCACAACGGGTTTCTATGCATTATTTTAAATGTCATCAACGAAATGTGTCCTTTTATGTATAGGGCTAGTATAAATGATTCATTCGTTGTCATAGTTACATATTTCCCAAACTATTACCCGTACGAATAGATTGATGCATGAATAGAACGGTTAACTCACCAAGTTTCCACCGTGTTCACCGGTTGGCGTTACGCGTGCAATGACTTGACAAAATGACGACAAAGCAAGAAAGAAGTTTTTGTTTGTTGGAATATGTGAGATGTTTACCTGTTATAATAGCGCTGCGTGCATTCAGAAGGAATTGTGGAAGAGAATCCCCATGTAAACAGAGCATTCCATTTATCTGGCAAGGTTGATCATCACAATATGAGGCACTGAATTCTCATGAAAGAGAGTATGGTGCTCCGAATCCTCATGAAATTGTGGCACATGAACGAGTTTCGCAGAAGGTTATTGTTTTCTGTACAATTTCTCAGACGAAGCTGTAAGGGCCTTTTTCTTCTGTGAGAAGACTGTTACGGGGTAGCAGTAGTGGTTGTCCTCACAACCGACTGCCGATTAAGAGAATTTGATCTTCCAAAAAGACGGAGCACCTCCTCATTGGATCACCGAAGTTAGTCGTGTAGTGGTGAAGATGATGCGGCTCTGTTCCCTTAGCTCCCCATATCGCCTGATGTAAAGCCTTTTGACTTTTTCCTTTCGGTGTACGTTAAGGACCCTGTTTAGTACGCCCACTACCAGGAACACTGGAACGACTGAGAGAGTGCGTCATGCTGCAGTGATGACCGTTGACAGAATGTGCTACATAAACCGTGGAAGTAATTTGAGTACCGCTTGGATGTCTGTCGTGTGCAAAATGCAAACTTGGCGAGTTTAAAGTTCTGTTCATGAATTAATCATATTTCTATGCGTTATATTTTGGAAATACAGAGCACTGAAAACGAATTAATAATTCATAGTAGCCCACGTAATTTAAAAGTCTGAGTATGATATATTCTTTTAAAATGTTTATTCCAAATTTGTGTCTTTTAAACTCTGTTGGGTGAAGAGCAGAGTATTGTCCCGCTGGCAGGCCACCCTCCCTCCTCTAGAACGAGGAACTGAAATTACAACAGAAAAAAAAGGTATCAGAAAACACTATCAGGACACATATAATAACGTATCAAGCAGGTTTATACTGTGAAGGGATAACACTGATATTAATCGATCTGTGTCGCTGGCAAGAAAGAGTAAATACTCTCTGTGGAGGATACCGCGGTACACATTGGCGTGGTACTCTTGTAGAAAGAGGTGAAGGACGCTGTCTTCTAGGCAGCGATATTTATTGCGTGGCTCGCGTAGACACGGAGACCTTCACTCTAAGACAACAAGCAAACAAGTGCACCGAGGCTGAGCCACAGTGGATCCTACGTCGCAAACCATCCAAGAGAAACACTCAGTTGCTATTCTGCTGGAGGCGCAGGTGCGTTTTGGCTCAGCGAATGCAACAGTTCCTGGCAACTGGCCAGCTCGACGCTCCAAACAAACATACGAGCTGTTCTCGGTGTACCACGTAAGAAGGGAGAAGTCCCTCTATAAACATGGCTCAAACAGCAACAATATCTATCTGTAAAGGAACGTCCTTCGCAGCAACTAATGCGAGTGTTCGAATTCCGCCACTCTCGTGGTTCAAAATGGCTCTGAGTACTATGGGACTTAACATCTGAGGTCATTAGTCCCCTAGAACTACTTAAACCTAACCAACTTAAGGACATCACACACATCCATGCCCGAGGCAGGATTCGAACCTGCGACCGTAGCAGTCGCTCGCTTCCGGACTGAAGAGCCTAGAACCGCTCGGCTACAGCGGCCGGTTCAGTCTCGTGGCTGTGTCTCTTTGTTAATCAGAAACTTCTTCCTGAAGACAGTTTTGAACATACGAACTGGCTACGTTCAGTGTCCAATACAACGTAGGTAAAATTACACAGCATTCTCAGTGCAGTTCAACAGAGCACACTTTGTTTGCGGTGGTGAGTGGGGGAATATGGCTCGCGTATAGTGATCAGTCGGTCATCGCGCCTCGAAGGATCGTTTCAAGCTCTGTCAGCTTGCGCCAAGCAGAGCTGTCAACACGTAAATTGTCCGCCGAATGGTGTTCACAACAGTAATGTCATCTGAACATTTAACGGCTGTCATGACACACAAAACTTTGAAGATGTGCCTTGTAATGGTCGCTCGTGGTCCAAACCAGCAGCTGATGACCCCTGTTGCGTACATCATTCGTAGAACAACTTCCGTGCTGACGACTCTTCTTGGCACAAGATGGTAGCTTGAAATCATCGTTCGAGGCATAATGACATACGGCATGCTTGAACATAAACGCATATGGTAAGGAAGCCTGCGCGTGGGCCTTTGTTTTTAATCACGTCCGGCACCTTTGGAGCGTTCTTGATACGTTGCAAGTGTCAGTCGTGGTCAGAAAAGAGTCCTTTGTAGCTGTGAGTACGTTATGGCAGAGCTAAGTGAATTCGAACGTGGGCTAATTGTTGATGCTTGTATGGTAGATCCTTCCGTAACCAAGGTAGCCGAAATGTTTGGTGTTTCAAGAGATACCGATCGAAGGTTTGTACCGCATACAGGGAAAGAGGAAAAACATCACCAGCTACGTTACAACGTGGACGAAAGTGTGTCTTGAGTGGTCGTGACGAATGGTCATCGAAGAGAATTGTGACGAAAAATAAGAGGACACCAGCTGCAAAAGTCCTTGCGGAAATGAATGTCGCACTCGCGAACCCTGCCAGCACCGAAAGGAAGCTCCATAAGCAGGAGGGGACCGCAGGACGAGCTGGAATTCGTTGTAGTGAGGAGAGGCGTGTAGTTTGTAGAATAGCTGACGCACAGTAACCACTTTATCACTGTCGTATCTTTATCAACATGTGGCACACAAATACACTTTAAAATCAAAAGATAAAATTGAATTCTATTAACGTGTGACCTGTAGATCAACCCATCTGCAAAAGGAAACTATAACAACAACAGTCTTAAAATATGTTACTCCAAAGAGAGGGAAGAACAAATGTTGACTCTATGTGAGTAGCAGTGGTAATCCCGAGGTATCCGTCCTTTTGTCTTCTATCTTCAAATAGGCAGGCAGTGATCTCAGATTCCTCTTTTCTGCATATAAAAGCTCACGACAAACCACCGAAGCAGTTCAAATTCCATTCCAATCATCCATTAGGAATGTCGGAATGGCTCATTTAGCAAAGCGATGAACGCTTCAGTCTCCCACCTGTTCTTCACGTGAACTAGCGCACCGATCCGAATAACCACATTAAGCCATAATTAGAAATCTCACTTTTTATTATTGCCACCTAGGATTACAATCAAACACAACGGACAATTAGGCGTAATAGTATTTTGCAAACATTTTTGATGGCAAGTTGAAGGTAATAGGCTATATCAATTGCAGCACGGAACTGTAGGAAGAATATGGGAGTTTTCTTCGACAGCCTTGGCCTTACTGCTCTCCCATCTTCCGACAAAGAGGAATTTCGAGGCTAGTAGGATGATACTACTCGTAGGTATGATCATGGCCATGTAAGTCTGAAACTTGCTAGAAAGATAAGTAAATAGTGTGGAAAAACTTCAGTTTGTGCTTTCAGTGATAAAAATGAAATTTAATTTATCAAAGATATGTAGGAAACTTATGCCAAAAGCTCGTAACGTTCTGCACAGAATAATCCCTAAGGTTGTGAGGTCGATGAGAGGATGAAAAAGACGGCAGAAAAGGAAGATTTACACATAGTAACGATCTCAAAGAGATAGCGACAAATGTAATCTTAGTGTAAATTCTGTATTCGTGATTCTCGCCTTAGCCGCTTACGTTAATGCCGCTACTTTCCGTCTGCCGTTATCGTCCAGCATTCAGTAGCATCGTAATTTATTTATTTATTCGTGTCAGAAGCATTTACGAAGTATAAAATAATGTACAATATTTACGTGTCGTGTGTATATATATTTACAAGACAATTATTTACACTATTGCCGCCCAGAAAAAAAATGGTTCAAATGGCTGTGAACACAATGGGACTTAACATCTGAGGTCATCAGTCCCCTAGAACTTAGAACTACTTAAACCGAACTAAGCTAAGGACATCACACGCATCCATGCCCGAAGCAGGATTCGAACGTGCGACCATAGTGGTCGCGTGGTTGCAGACTAAAGCGCCTAGAACCGCTCGGCCACAGCGGCCGGCGCTGCCCAGAAGTTAGCGACCTCTATTGCACTTGGCGTTTCATGTAGCAGGTCTTCTGTCGTGCATGTTGCTGGACATTGGGTACACTGGGGCAGGTGGAAGGTCGTCTGCGTTGCTCCACACTCACCTTGTAACGTACCCTCTCAGTTATGTTATTGTTGTTTTGTGTTATTGTGCCGGACGAAGTGGCCGTGCGGTTCTAGGCGCTGCAGTCTGGAACCGCGAGACCGTTACGGTCGCAGGTTCGAATCCTGCCTCGGGCATGGATGTGTGTGTTGTCCTTAGGTTAGTTAGGTTTAACTACTTCTAAGTTCTAGGGGACTAATGACCTCAGAAGTTGAGTCCCATAGTGGTCAGAGCCATTTTTTTGTGTTATTGTAGTTGTAGAGACATGAAATTATTGTAGCGGTTTGCTTAGTCAGCCGTACTTCGGAATTTTTGACATTAAATGGAGCCTGAATCTTGCGTAATAAATACTTCGCGTGAAGTGCGATTTGCGGCATAATTAAAAATTAATTGCAGAGATGCAATCCACTGAATATTAAAGCTTTAGAACAATGCGCACGACTGACTAGACACATTCAGAGGGTACGTACATTCGCGTACGAGTGGTTGCGATCTGATGAGAAAGATCTATCTTAATTTTTTTCTTCGAAAATAATTACGTCGTAACACACTCGGAGATTGCGAACGTACAATCAGGGTAGAGGCACGTACGTTCTATCATTGCCCGTGGCCTGGGCAAAAGAATTGCAATTATTTAAATTTAAGAATATATCTTTTTCTATCGGACTCCTATTTTTATACGAAAAGGAAGGTTGCAGGTTCTGAATGTCTCGGCAAAAACACATCGAAATTAATCTTGGCGGCCACCAAAGGAAAGTAGTGAGCACAATCACGTACCTCTATTGTCGAGCAGCGCCGTCGTTGAATATCGTCGCCTCCATCTAAAATTCGCCTTCTCGAATTAACAGAATAATTTGTACTCCATTGGTATGGGATTTAGGCTTGATCTTGACAGAAATTATATAACACATTTTTCATCATTTAACACCTTCATTTAACACACATAGACATGAAATTCTACAGTACGTCTTTACGCCAGCACATCAGAACAAAAAGTCGCTAATACTAGAAGTAATAAAAGAATCTCGAAATTAGTCCTTTGTCTATCAAGGATAAAACAGTTTTTCAGAGTATTCCTCTGCTATGACAGTAGAACAAATATTCTTCTTGTATCTTTGAGATTAAATTACAACATTTTTTAGTTCCTTTCCATCCTCTAGGAAACCCCATTCAGTCATATTGCTCTTACATTTCGTGACACCCGAGCGTAGTCTGTTGAGCGATCTCCTTGTACTCCAATTCTTTGTGTAGCCGGGTGGTAGTAATGATTTGATCGTCATGCTTTGAACCTCAATGTCTCGAAAATGGCATCGTGCTAGAGCAGCAATATGACAAAACTGGTGATCTGTTGGAAGTATGCTTCCCTTGTATATCTACGCCCATGTGATTGCTCTGCAATTCACAATTAATTGTCTGGCAGAGAGTTCATCGAACCAGCTTCAAGCTATTTCTCTACCGTTCCGCTCTCGAACAGCACGCGGGAAAAACGAGCACTTAAATCTTTCCGTGCGAGCTCTGATTTCTCTTATTTCATTAAGATGGTTATTCCTACGTAGGTGAGCTCAAACAACAATTTCTCGTATTCGAAGGAGAAAATTGGTGATTGAAATTTCTTGGGAAGAGCCTGCCGCAACGATAGACGCCTTTGTTTTAATGACTGCCACCCAGATTCGCGCATCATATCCGTGGCTCTCTCTCCGCTATTTCGCGATACGAAAAGAGCTGCCCTTCTTTGAATTTTTTTCGATGTCCTTTGTCAGTCCTATCTGATGCGTATCCCACATCGCGGAGTAATACTCCAGAAGAGGACGGGCAAGCGTAGCAAGTGTAGTGTACGCAGCCTCTTTAGTAGACGTGTTGTATTTTCTAAATGTTCTGCCAATACATCGCAGTCTTTGGTTCTCTTTCTCCACAACATTATCTATGTGGTCATTCCAATTTAAGTTATTCGTAATTGCAATCCGTAAGTATTTTAGTTGAATTCACAGCCTTTAGATTCGTGTGATTAATCGTGTAACCGAAAGTTAGCGGATTCCTTTTAGTATTCATGTACATGACTTCACACTTTTCATTTCTTAGACTCAGCTGCCACTTTTCACACATACAGATGTCTTGTCTAAACAATTTTGCAATTGGTTTCGATCGTCTGATGACTTTACGAGACAGTAAATGTATCAACTGCATTTTGTACGTTCCTGGTGAGACAAAGAAGGAAAGATGGTTGTGAAAGAATAATAATATTGCTTTATACAGTCATTGTGCTAGTGAAATACCACTTCTGAACGAAGTGGTTCGGTGGGCCTTCAAACTGTGGCCAGTTCCTGATTTCGATTTCGATGGATCCCGTAAATTATTTCACGAGAACGCCATGTTGCATCCTATAACGTAGCGGTAGTTGATTATTCCTACGAATGCAGCCCCCACTGGTGCTTCATAAGTAATCGCTTTTCTGTTAGCAAGATATCGTCGCGAGATACGAGAGCAGCCCTTCATTGTGTCGTTAAAAGACGCTGAACCGTGTTTAGTGAAGATAATATCGCGGCAGATATCGGCAACGTCACAGTAGCAGCTGAGGGATCGTTAATTACACGGTCTTTGTTTTGGACAGGCGATACCGGATCAATAGGACTGTTATGCAGCTCATGAAAAGGACTACGTAATAATGTGTTGTAACTAACGTGCGCAAAGTTCACGTTGATTATATCAAGAAATACAGTCATTTCCCAGACACTTGATCCAAGTGATCGTCAGAAATAAGACATAAGCGATGGGTTGGTCAGGGATGTCGGATTTCTCCGACGCTGTTGTATTCCAATCTCAGGCTTCCTCTGAAGTTTTTACCCTCTACAGCTCCCTCTAATACCTTGGAAGTTATTCTCAGATGTCTTAATACATGTCGAAGCATCATGTCCCTTCTTCTTGCCGTGTTTTCCACATATTATTTTCTTCACCTGACCACCTCATTTTCCATCATACTTCTATAGCTCAACATCTCCAACACTTCGATCCTCTTCTTTTCCGGTTTTCCCACAGTCCATTATTCATTACCATACAATGGTGTTGTCTAAACGTTCATTCTCAGAATTTTCTTCCTCGGGTTGAAGCCGATGTCTGGTACTAGCAGACTTCACTTAACCAGAAATGCCCTTTTGACCTGCACTTGTTTGCTTTTTATGACTCCTTACTTCGTTCGTCAAATGTCATTTTGCTCTCTAAGGCAGCAGAATCCCTAAACTACTTCATAGTCCTCAGTTCCGACGTTATGTTTTCGCAAAACTTTTTTTCTATTACTCGTTCTCACTTTCGTCTTTCTTGGTTTATTCTCAATCATTAGATTGTTCATTCCGTTCAACATGTCCAGTAATTCTTCTTCACTTTCACTGAGGAGAACAATGTCATCAGCGAATCTTATCATTTATATCCTTGCACCCTGAATTTTAATCCCATTCTTAAACTTTTTTTAATTTCTGTAATTACTCCTTCAGTGTAAAGAGTGAAGACTAGAGACGAAAGACTGCATTCATGTTTTAAATCCTTTTAATCCGTGTACTTCGTTCTTAGTCTTCCATTCTTATGGTTACTCTTGGTTCCTGCACGTATTACGTATAATTCATGTTTTAAACAACAGCAGCTACAGCAATGAAACAAGTGTGGATCTCTCGACTTGGAACAACTCGACCTGGCCAACCCCTTCGGAAACCCTCCCACGTGGGCATAAACAGAAATGGATCCTGTGGAGGTCAATCATCCGCCTCAAATGTGGATTTGGAACATCCAGGACTAACCTTCAGAAATGGCACTTCCCTGTGGATACGACCAACTGTGACTGCGGAGAAGAACGAATGAAATTTTGATAAATCCCATTAAATAATACGCAGAAAATTAAGTATGACAAAAATCACATTAACCTAGATGACAATTGCCATGAGGTACAAAGATTACTTACGTAAAATTGCATTGCGAAAAAGCAATGGTCCTATTTTAGAGCAGCTATAATCAATTCAAAAATAAAAAAATTAAATGTTCCAACCTTTGCCACGTGTGCCTAGCTAGGAACAACATCATACTGACCGGGCGAGTAGCTTACATTGCTGCCACGAAAACGATACAAGTTGCGCCGCCTATCGGGCGCGGACGCATGTGCTCATCTGAAACATTGTAACAGAAATAAATAAACAAAAAACAACCAATTTTAAAAACTAATATGAAGGAAGAGACCATAACGTATTACTGAAAAAACACACTAGTCAAGTAGATTAAGTATAAATAAGAGCCATCTAGTAGGCTTTACAGAAATTACTATTACTTAAAGGACAGAATAATATAGAAAGCGTTTTTTCTACAAACAGCTGTACCACCCAGAAAATATTTGCATGGAGGTAACTTAAATAGCACATATTTATGAGATTCGAAGAAAATGATGTTTTCGGAACCAGAGGCAGGAAGATATAGTAAAAATAAAGGAATCAAAATTCTGCGAGCAGTGGACTGAAACCACTGAAAAACAATTTTTGTTACGTAGTTGTAACTGTTCATTGAGGATGCTGCGAAATTGAGGGAATTTTTGTTCCGTCGTTACAGCTATAAGAAAATGCGTGTTTTTTTTTTCATCAGACGCGTTACGCTTTATTGAGGTAAAGCATCATCAGTGATGCTGATTCCTGCTTGTTTTCTTGCCTACAGCGGGAAATACCGTCTGCCAGTACATCTTTGGTGTCTTTCTTCATTAGACACTGATATTTGTAGTCAAATTTTTCGTTGTTCTGCAGAACTGTGCATTTCTTACGTTTTACACAGCACACGTTTTCGCACACCACTATTTACTGTTTATTTTTATACTCTCTGGAACTGAAAAGCAACTACGGACAATATGGCCTCACAGAACCTATGAAATTTACTTGATTTTTCCTAAGTCTTATTTCCACTATCAGTAACAAAATCAGAACTGCCTGTCTCGGGCCCTTACCTTTCAGAAAGCCAAACTAGTCGTTATCCAACAGATCTTCCATTTCTTTTTCCATTCCTCTGTACGTCATTTTTGTCAGTAACTTGAACGTATGAACCATTAAGCTGACTGAGCTATATTTCTCGCACACACCTACTTGCTGGCGTTCGGCCAGCCCCATAAGGGTTTCCCGTGATTTCCCTAAATCGCTTTGGGCAAATGTCGGGATGGTTCCTTTGAAAGGGCACGGCCGACTGCCTTCCAAATCCTTTCCTAATCCGATGGGACCGATAACCTTGCTGTTTGGCCCCCAAATCAACCAACCAACCAACTACCTTGCTGTCTTTGTGATTATGTGGATGATATTTTTTCGAACGTCTAGTAGTATCTCTCCAGGTTCACAGAGTCTACACACCAGCTTGAATAGCTGCTTGGTTGTCACTTCCCGAACGGCTTCGGATATTTCAAAGGAATGACATCTACCCCTTCAGCCTTATTTCATCGCACGTCTGCCAAAGCACAACTAAACTCGCCTTCTATATCGACTCCCATTTCTTCCTCAGTGACGTTGTCAGACAGGTCTTCCCCTTTCTTAGAGACCTTCAGTGTGTTCCGTCCATCCGCTCACTCCTCTGCGCGTAACAGTGGAACTCCCATTTCGCTCTTAAGGTTGGCGCCCTTGCTTTTAATTTCAGCGAAGGTTGTTTTGACTTTTCTATATACTGAATCAGCCCTTCGGATGATAATTTCTTTGTCAATTTCTTCACATTTTTCAGGCAGCCGTTTCGCTTTGGAGTACCTGCACTTCCTTTTTATTTAATTCCTAAGTGGCCTATACTGTTGTTCACCTGTCTTTACTTAACGCTTTTGTACATCTCTCTTTCACTGATCAATTCAAATGTTTCTTCTGTTTCTCTGTTAGTCAAAGTTTATTCTTAGTTACTTCCTTGTACCAATGCTTACCTGTCCAACTTTTGTGATTGCCCTTTTTAGAGAGGTCCATTACTCTTCAACTGAACTACCTACTATGGTATTAATTATCGCAGTATCTATAGCCTCAGAGAACTTCAAACACGTCTCATTCCACTTCTTTGCACATCGATTCTTCCGGTCGAGTCTCTCAAATTTCAGACCACTCCACATCATTACTAAATTGTGATCTGAATCTATACCTGCTCCAGGGTACACCATAATATCAAATATCTGATTTCGGAATTTCTGTCTCATCACGTTGTGATCCAGTTGGAATCTTCTCGTATCTCCAAACCTTTTCCAAGTACACTTCCTCCTGCTGAAATTTTATTATAGAACTGAATTAGCCTTCTTCCTGTCTCACTTCTACTACCATATTCTCCCATAACTTTTGCTCCTATTTCTACTACCATATTCTCCCATAACTTTTTCTCCTATTGCAACTTTCCAACCCCTATGATTATTAGGTCATCATCTCCTTTGCATACTGAATTCCCTGTTCAATATACTTTCTGTATCTCCTCATCTTCTGCACGTGACATCTACATGCATATCTAAACCATTATTGTTGGCGCTGGTTTGCTGTCGGTTCTGATGAAAACAAACCTATCACTGAACTGTTCGTAGTAACTCACTCTCTGCCATATTTTCCTATTCATAAATAATCCTACTACATGCATATCTGGACCATTATTCTTGGCGCTGGTTTACTGTCGGTTCTGATGAAAAGAACCCTATCACTGAACTGTTCGTAGTGACTCACTCTCTGCCATACTTTCCTACTCATAAATAATCCTACTGCTGTTATACCATTTTTTTGCTACTGTTAATATTATTTTATTCTCATTTGACCAGAAATCCTTATCTTCTTTTCACTTCACTTCACTGATACCCACTGTATCTAGACTGAGGCTTTGTGCTTCCATTCTCATAATTTCTAGCTTCTTTATCACGTTCAAACATTTTCATTCCACGTTCCGACTCGCAGTCTTCTACGCTTTCATTGGTTGTTCCGTCTTTTACTCGTGGTTAACCCTCCCTCCCCCTCCCTTTGTCAGACCCTCCCGGAGATCCGAATCGGCAACTAATACGTAATCTTTTGCCAATGAGGAGATCATCAGTATGCTTTTTCATGTCCTGTGTGACTTAAATGCTGTGGTTTCCAATGCCTTCTGTATCCTCGACCTGACGTGGATCATTGCTCATTCTCCCGTCTTTGACAAGACTGCTGTTAGAAGCAGGGTGACTCCTTATACCAGGAGTCTTCGATCGCCATCGCTGATGATCTTTACTCAAAATTTTAGCAGTGGCTACTATCAAACGTGGGACTCAGGATATTTCGATTATCAGACAGACCCCTGGAGTGTAGGTCGGATTCTGCGTTTTTGACTTCTTCACTTCTGGCATAATAAGTTTCTTTACTACCCAGATAGCAAACTCCTCTTCTACTTTTAGTTTCTCGTTTCCTAATGTAATTTCCCCGGCATCACCTAGTTAATTTGACTACGTTCCAACACCCGTGCTTTACTTTTGCTGACGTTCATTTTATAATCTGTTTTCAAAACACTATCCGTTCCGTTCAACTGCTCTCCCAAGTCCTTTGTTGTTTTCGACGGAACTGTAATGTCATCGACAAAACATAAAGTTTTTATTTCTTCTCTTTGAACTTTAATTCCCTCTCCAAATTTTCTTTGGTTTTCCTTACAGCTTGCTCATTGTACAAATTTAATAACATCAGGGGATCGGCTACGAGTCTGTCTAACTGCCTTCTAACCACGGCTTCGCTTTTGCGTCCTTCGACTCTTATAACTGCCGTCTGATTTCTGTGCAAGCTGCAAATAGCCTACTCTCTCTGTATTTTACCATTACTAACTTCAGAGCTCCAGCGTATATTCCAATCAACAATGTCAGAACCTTTCTCTAAATCTACAAGCTCTACAAACGCAGGTTTGCATTACCTTAACCTATTTTCTAAAGCAGTGATTCCCAACCTTTCTTAGACCATTATCCCTGAGTGCAATTAGACATTAGCTAGTACCCCTGCCCCCCCCCCCCCCCCTGCTGTCTCTGACCCCCTCCCCCACATTATTGCCCGCTTTGGCGTCTAACTGAACTACTGTAGAATGGAAGACTTTTCTTTGAACACTTGTATTTTTAAAATAATGACACACGAACGATATTTAGTTTGTGTGTGCGTGTGTGTATGTGTGTGTGTGTGTTTGTTAGAATGAATGACGAAGGGATTCATGGTGCGTGGCAAGCGCTGCGCGCAACTCCTTCTCAGATAAGAAAGCTAACTATCCAAAGTAACGGTAGACACTTGTTACAAAACGCATTTCCCCTGAATAACTACTCTCCATTGCGACATTTGCTTGATCTGCATTCGGTAACCCTATTTTAAGTCAGCCGAGTTAAAATCTGTGCACTATGCTTAGTCTTCGTAAATCACTTGATTGCTGCATTCCATACTTCTGAACTGGCAGAAATTGGTACTATCTACAACATGGAGAAGACATTTTCTTGACATATTTAGCATTTATTACGTATATGCCTCACTTTTCTCATCAGCGACCTAAGGGACAAAGCACAACATGTGTGTCTAATGGACTGTGTGAGGAACCTGTAACCACTAATGCTACTAATAGAAAAAAATTATTAATAATTTATATAATTGTTATTAGAGTCTTACAAAATTATGATAATAGTAATGATCTTCTGAAAATAGTTTAGTTTCGTGACTGAGACAAAATCGAATCGTTTAGTTTTTATCCCTCAGAAAAGTTCATTTTACTCGTGAGGGGGTAATTACTCCAAGGTTGGGAACCACTGTTCTAAGGTAAGTAGTAGAACCAGCATTACCTCGCTTGTTCGTACATTTCTCCGGAATCCAAGTCCGCTGCTCGTGGGCTTGCGGGGTCCCGTGTTCGATTCCCTGCGGGGCCAGGAATTTTCTCTGCCTCGTGATGACTGGGTGTTGTGTGTTCTTCATCATCATTTCATCATCATTGACTCGCAAGTCGCCGAAGTGGCGTGAAATAAAAAGGACTTGCAATACGGCGGCCGAACTCCCCCGCATGGGGCCTCCCGGCCAACAATGCCATACGATCATTTCTTTCATTTATTTTCCGGAATCCAAATTGGTCTTCCCCAAGATCGGCTTCTGTCAGTTTTTCCATACTGATGTGCATCAGTATTTTTCGGCCATGCCTTATTAAAGTGGTAGTTCGGTGATATTCACATCTGTCAGCACCTACTTTCTTTGTTATTGGAATTGTTTATAACACTTAAACATAATGATAATGAATAATAATAACAATAATTATTAGTAGTATTTATATTACTTGTTATAAACGAAAAATTCTATTATAAAATTATTTATGCAAAGTTATATTGTATAGCGCTCCTCTAAAAATTGATTTTTCCCCTTGGTAAACATGTTGCTGCGTTCGAGGGAAAAAATAAACTGCCAGCATGACGTCCTAAGAGACTTGGCGATTATTTGATGAACCGAATTACATCTGTGTTTAATTTGCTTCTGGGCCCAGTCTCATTATGAAAGCTTACTGAATATGTTTCAAAGAACGACTCCATAAATTAAAAACGAATATGATTGCTAGATTTCACGACCCCAGGTATCGTTTCTGAAATCTTACTGTAGCCCAAGAGAAGGAAAGACCGAAAGCGAACGACTTAAGCTGAATTGTATGTTGTGGCTGCAGTATTCAGTCCGAAGATTGGTCTGATGCAAGTCTTCACACTAGCCTATCTTGTGGAAGTCTCTTCGTCTCTTCGTTACTACCTACTTTAGTGGCGTACGTAGCGAATATAACTGGTGTCCGGGCACGACACTTTTTTGCCCCCCTCTCCCCCATCGGCGCCCGGGGCACAATACACTTTGTTGGAATGCCTCCACCCCCCCCCCCCCTCCAACTCCACTTCCGCGTTCTCGGCTCCCGGGGTACGACAATACTCTTTATACCCTCCCCCCCCCCTCCAGAAACACATATATTAATATAATATATAGAACTTACTCTAATAATAATATATTTTCCGGAGAATCTTGATTTTCTTGGCGATCAATTAACTTGAAAACCATTAGTCGAGCCTTAGTCTTGAGGTCACAAGCTGTGTCCTGTCAGCCTATCCCTTCTTTTGGTCTATTTCAGGCAGAAAGCTCTTTTCTCCTCTGATCATTGCAGTACTTCTTGATTAGTTACTCGATCTACCAGTCTAATCTTCAGCCATTTCCTGTAACACGACATTTCAAAAGCTTCTGTTCGCTTTTTGTCTATACTTTTGTCATTCACATTTCACTTCCATATAAGGCTAAGCTTCATACAAACAGTTTTAGAGAATGTTTTCTATCAGTTAAATTTCTCTTCCCACAAAAGGCCTTTTTTTCCATTTTCCAGGCTGCATTTTATATCGTCTTGACTTTGGCCATTGTTCGTTATTTTACTGCCCAGATATCAAAACTCATCCACTACTTTTCTTAGCTCATTTTCTAATTACGTTCTTTCAGCGTCGCCTAATTCATTTCGACCACATCTCATTACTTCTGTTTTACTTTCGTTCATGCTCATGTTATAACGTCTTTTCAGGACGCTATCCATTCTATTCAACTTGTCTCTCGAGTTATTTCCTGTCTCTGAAACAATTACAATATCATCAATAACGCTTTAAGTCTTTACTTCCTCTCCCCAGACTTAAATTTCTGTCATAAGTCTCTTCTCATTTTCTTTACTTCTTATTCTATGTACAGACTGAATAACACGGGGATAGACTGCAACCCTGTCGCACTCCTTTCTCTGTTTCTGCCCTCCTTTCATGTCTTTCGACCCTTGTAACTACACTTTGATCTCTGTACACTTGTAGGATGCCATTCGCTCCTCGTATTTCATTTATCCCTCTTGGCTTCAGAATATTTGTAGTAAAGTACAGAGAAATTGTCAGTGGCTTCAATAGGAATTAGTTGGGATAAAAAATTGGGTAAATCGAACCCAACGACACGAGGTGTTATACCGGAAACTTCTCAGCAACGTGGACGTACACTGCAAACAATATATGTACTGTACAAGCTGATTTTAAAATAATTACATGTTACTGGGAGCAATGTACTCAATATTTGCAATTGTTGATGTTGCCAGATGGGCGGTGATCTCTTTGATGCGTATCAGAGTTCCATTTTTTTCTGTTCAGCAGCAAGTAGCGCTTTATAAAGTCATACAAATGCGTCATAATCTAAGATGTATGTTCTTAAAAGAGGTATTGTTAAGTTGTTATCGCTAGCACTTATCTTAATGAAAGCGAGAAAACACATAAACAGTTTGACAGGTCATCCGACCGTCTCATTCGTCATCCCAAATATCAGTGACATCGCTCACATTAGATAATAATCTTTGTTTCTTCTGCGATATAATGCTTCATAAGACAGTGACTTAGAGCAAAGGGACGTACTAGGAACGTAGACATGACTCTCAATGGTACGAAATACTGCAGATCAACAGGTTCCAAAGTTTGACTGTTGAAATGCACTAAGATGACAAAAGTCATGGGATAGAAACACGGCCGGCCGATGTGACCGAGCGGTTCTAGGCGCTTCAGTCTGGAACCGCGTGACCGCTACGGTCGCAGGTTCGAATCCTGCCTCGGGCATGGATGTGTGTGATGTCCTTAGGTTAGTTAGGTTTAAGTAGTTCTAAGTTCTAGGGGACTGATGACCTCAAATGTTAAGTCCCGTAGCGTTCAGAGCCATTTGAACCACAGAAACACGCTCATATATAGATGGCGGTAGTATCACGTACGCAAGATATAAAAGGGCAGTGCACTGGAGGAGCTGTCATTTGTACTCAGGTCATTCATGTGAAATGGTTACTGACTTGGTGACACGAGGGGATGAATGTGGAATGGTGGTTGGAGCTAGAAGCATGGGACATTCCAATTCGGAAATCGTTAGGGAATTCAGTATTCTGAGACACACAGTGTCAAGAGTGTGCCGTGAATACCACATTTCAGTCTTTACTTCTCACCATGAACAAAGCAGTGGTCGACGGCCTTCACATAACGACCGGGAGCAGCGGAGTTTGCGCAGCGTTATCAGCGCAAAAAGAAAAGCAACTCCGCGTAAAATAACCACAGAAATCAATGTGGGACGAACGTATCCGTTAGGACAGTGCGGCGGAATTTGTCGTTCGTTGGCTCTGGCAGCAGACGACCGAAGCGAGTGCCCTTGATAACTGCACGACATCGCCTGCAGTGCCGCTCCGGGGCTCGTGACCAGGTCGGTTGGACCCTAGACGACTGAAAAACCGTGGCCCGGTCAGATGAGTCCCGATTTCAGTTCGTAAGGGTTGATGGCAGGCTTCGAGCCCACGAAGCCACGGACCCAGGTTGGCAATGAGGCACTGTGTAAGCTGGTTTCGGCGCCGTAATGGTGTGGGCTGTGTTTACATGGAATGGTCTGGGTTCTCTGGTCCAACTGAACGGATCATTGGCAGTGCGACGTGTCACTGGGCCATAACTGTTCACGATTGGTTTGAAGAACAACCTGGACAATTCGGCAGAATGATTTGGCCATCCAGACAGCTCGACATAAATCCCATCCAACATTGGACATAATCAAGAGGTCAGCTAGTGCACAAAATCCAACACTGGCAAGACTTTCGCAATTACGGATGGCTTTAGAGGCAACACGGTTAAGTATTTCTGCAGGGGACTTCCAATGACTTGAGTTCATGCCACATCGAGTTACTGCACTATACCGGGGAAAAGGAGGTCCGACATGATATTGGAAGGTGTGCCATGAATTTTGTCACCTCATTGTATATTAACGCTATGACATATCGATTGTTATATCTGTATTAGATGAATGTTTATTCAGTGACAAGAAACCACTGGACGCGACAGTTGTTGTTGTTGTTGTGGTCTTCAGTCCTGAGACTGGTTTGATGCAGCTCTCCATGCTACTCTATCCTGTGCAAGCTTCTTCATCTCCCAGTACCTACTACAACCTACATCCTTCTGAATCTGCTTAGTGTATTGATCTCTTGGTCTCCCTCTACGATTTTTACCCTCCACGCTGCCCTCCAATGCTAAATTTGTGATCCCTTGATGCCTCAAAACATGTCCTACCAACCGATCCCTTCTTCTAGTCAAGTTGTGCCACAAACTTCTCTTCTCCCCAATCCTATTCAATACCTCCTCATTAGTTACGTGATCTACCCATCTAATCTTCAGCATTCTTCTGTAGCACCACATTTCGAAAGCTTCTATTCTCTTCTTGTCCAAACTAGTTATCGTCCATGTTTCACTTCCATACATGGCTACACTCCATACAAATACTTTCAGAAACGACTTCCTGACATTTAAATCTATACTCGATGTTAACAAATTTCTCTTCTTCAGAAACGATTTCCTTGCCATTGCCAGTCTACATTTTATATCCTCTCTACTTCGACCATCATCAGTTATTTTGCTCCCCAAATAGCAAAACTCCTTTACTACTTTAAGTGTCTCATTTCCTAATCTAATCCCCTCAGCATCACCCGATTTAATTTGACTACATTCCATTATCCTCGTTTTGCTTTTGTTGATGTTCATCTTATATCCTCCTTTCAAGACACTGTCCATTCCGTTCAACTGCTCTTCCAAGTCCTTTGCTGTCTCTGACAGAATCACAATGTCATCGGCGAACCTCAAAGTTTTGACTTCTTCTCCATGAATTTTAATACCTACTCCGAATTTTTCTTTTGTTTCCTTTACTGCTTGCTCAATATACAGATTGAATCTTTCTCCTGATAACGACGTCCTCTTGAGTAGTCCCCGCCCGGAGATCCGAATGGGGGACTATTTTACCTCCGGAATATTTTACCCAAGAGGACGCCATCATCATTTAATCATACAGTAAAGCTGCATGTCCTCGGGAGAAATTACGGACGCGACAGCTCCGAACAAAATGTTCATGGGTGCTCTGAGAGAGACAAATGGCAGAACGGCAAATAAAACAACAATGTCTGTTATTGAGAGTAACACTTTTTCACATTTAAACAGTGAGACGCTATCTCATTAGGTATTGTCAGCGGCTGTATGTCAAATCCTATTTAGTGCGAACTATTGCTTCATTCCGAACCCTTATCAAGTAGGTCTGATCTCGGAAACCAAAGGAACATAACCGGTCGGTATAGTTTGTACGAAAATGTAATAAATACTCTCACACAGTTGCAGCGGGAACCGTTGGAATAAATATTACGTAAATTTAGGGACAATTCAAGAAGCGGTATTTGAGGTAAACAGTGCAACTACTCTACAGCCGCCATGCTGGAAAGTGAGGATTTAACGTTCCATCAACGAAGAGGCACTGGAAACGAAATTCACGATCGAATTGGGCAATAAAAAGGAAATACTTCAACCATGCTCTATTCAAGGACCATCCTATCCTGCCTCCAGCGGTCTTAATCAATGTAGGAAAGGCACGGAAAACCTAAATCTGCAATGATGGACAGGGATTTGAAAGCAGGTCCTTCGAAATGCGGGTCGATTGTCTTATCCTCTCCCTCACCTCGTACGGTACTTCCAACGTATATCCAGCCCAATATCGCGAGAATAATGTAGCTGAGTTTAGGGCATTTAATTAGTTTTAAAAATTTGCCAGATTTCGGCCACGCTGCACACCAAAGGAATGCTATCACGTTTAATGAGGTTGTAGGCTCACGACGTCCTTAGAGAAGGATTGAATCTCTCGGGGATGTCATCAGTATCAAAGATCGTCAAGAACGTCGTGTGCTCGTGTGACGTCATTAACACACCTTACACCTTTCAAGAACTTTTGAGCTCTGGCTTATATTTCGCATGTGTTGACACCTCGCTGTTTGAGCCGAGCCTAGCCCACGGGTGACCTCGTAGGGTTGAAATGATTCAAATGGCATTGAGCACTATGGGACTTAACATCTGACGTCATCAGTCCCCTAGAACTTAGAACTACTTAAACCTAACTAACCTAAGAACATCACACACATCCATGCCCGAGGCAGGATTCGAACCTGCGACCGTAGCGGTCGCGCGGTTCCAGACTGTAGCGCCTACAACCGCTCGGCCACCTCGCCGGCTCCTCGTAGGGTGTTACTGCTTTTGCACAATTTCAGAGGAAGATTCAGATCATCTTTGAGCCAAATTTCAAACGTCTGCATCGCAACGGAACACAATTACGTGTTTTCGAAAAAATGATTATTTAATTTTCTTACGAAGTGTAGCCGTAAGTACTTGCTAGGATTTACTACTTCCGAAAGATGCAGAAGAAGTAGAAGAAATTCTTATTTTTAGGTAGTATAGTCGAACAGGTTGACAGGGGCTGACACATAATTTGCGTATGACCCTTGTGCTTCATTTTACATTTTCAGTATCGTAGTACATGACTTTGTCTCCTATGCTATAATTTTAATCCTTTTTCATTCTACGAGAGTTCATTCTAGCTGTGACTGGTTGAACTTGTTTCGCTTTGGCTGATCCATTCTTAATACAACCATTTACCTTTCGGTACTCTTGTGAGAATCTGTTGACTATGAACTTTTATGTATGTCGAATTAGTGGTCGAACTGCCATACTCTATTAATATGATCGTTTGCAGACTCGCTAGTTGTAGCCTGTAAGTCACGCAAGTCATGTATATGCTGCGGAACTGCACCATCCCTTCCCGTAAGTACTATGTATGCCGTCTGCGCAGATACGGGCCAACTTGGTTTGTTCACTTCCTGCATCAGTGAATCAATTTTGCAACAACAACATTCTTAAATAAATGTTGACTTTACTTTTAAAAAATCGAATTATAACTCATTTACAACTCAGAATTTAAATTTTTACAGTGGATCTTCAGCCAAGCTACAGAAAGCTGCTACTGTTAATGAAATATTCAAACTGCAGTTTGTTCACACGTTTCGTTTCCAGACAAGAACGTATTTCTTCCAGCCCACAGCTGTAGAGAACAGTTCGACGCAAAGTAACTGCCCTAGTGTGAAGAGTTATATGAGTAGTTTTCACTGACATTTCAGCACAACAGCATTTGATAAGGTTATCTAGAGTCCCAAGTTCAGCAGATAAATAAACAACTTATTTGTAATATATTTGATAACCCACCTTAACGGTCTTTTAGGAGAGCTAGTATAGGTCCGGATGGCTTTGGGAAGGATTAATGCATACGTTTACAACATGTCCTGTTTGGTGGGAAGGTATGTGGGTATCTCTAATGAACTTCTACATCTGAATATTTCTACACTACTGGCCATTAAAATTGCTACGAAGAAATGCAGATGACAAACGGGTATTCATTGGACAAATATATTATACTAGAACTGACACGTGATTACATTTTCACGCAATATGGGTGCATAGATCCTGAGAAATCAGTACCCAGAACAACCACCTCTGGCCATAATAACGGCCTTGATACGCCTGGGCATTGAGTCAAACAGAGCTTGGATGGCGTGTACAGGTACAGCTGCCCATGCAGCTTCAACACGATACACAGTTCATCAAGAGTAGTGACTGGCGTATTCTGACGAGCCAGTTGCTCGGCCACCATTGAGCAGACGTTTTCAGTTGGTGAGAGATCTGGAGAATGTGCTGGCCAGGGCAGCAGTCGAACATTTTCTGTATCCAGAAAGGCCCGTACAGGACTGCAACATGCGGTCGTGCATTATCCTGCTGAAAAGTAGGGTTTCGCAGGGATCGAATGAAGGGTAGAGCCACGGGTCGTAACACATCTGAAATGTAACGTTCACCCTTTAAAGTGCCGTCAATGCGAACAAGAGGTGACCGAGACGTGTAAGCAATGACACCCCATACCATCACACCGGGTGATACGCCAGTATGGCGACGACGAATACACGCTTCCAATGTGCGTTCACCGCGATGTCGCCAAACACGGATGCGACCATCATGATGCTGTAAACAGAACCTGGATTCATCCGAAATAATGACGTTTTGCCATTCGTGCATCCAGGTTCGTCGTTGAGTACACCATCGCAGGCGCTCCTGTCTGTGATGCAGTGTCAAGGGTAACCGCAACCATGGTCCCCGAGCTGAAAGTCCCTGCTGCTGCAAACGTCGTCGAACTGTTCGTGTAGATGGTTGTTGTCTTGCAAACGTCCCCATCTGTTGACTCAGCAGTGGCTGCACGATCCGTTACAGCCATGCGGATAAGATGCCTGTCATCTCGACTGCTAGTGATACGAGGCCGTTGGGATCCAGCACGGCGTTCCGTATTACCCTCCTGAACCCACCGATTCCACATTTTGCTAACAGTCGTTGGATCTCGACCAACGCGAGCAGCAATGTCGCGATACGATAAACCGCAAACGCGAGAGGCTACAATCCGACCTTTATCAAAGTCGGGAACGTGATGGTACGCATTTCTCCTCCTTACACGAGGCATCACAACAAGGTTTCACCAGGCAACGCCGGTAAACTGCTGTTTGTGTATGAGAAATCGGTTGGAAACTTCCCTCATGTCAGCACGTTGTAGGTGTCGCCACCGGCGCCAACCTTGTGTGAATGCTCTGAAAAGCAAATCATTTGCATATCACAGCATCTTCTTCCTGTCGGTTAAATTTCGCATCTGTAGCATGTCATCTTCGTGGTGTAGCAATTTTAATGTCCAGTAGTGTAGTTTCCGGAAAAGTTTTCAGAACTACGTCGTAAGACTGTCTGTCCCTGACCCCTGAAATGAGTCTATAGACGTCCCAGTCTATACTCGGTTAGCTAAAGTCACCTCCAATTAATATTACATAATGAGGGTATTTCTGCGCAATTGAGTGTACATTTTCTTTGAAGGATTATAAAACCGTCACGGCGGAATAGGGTGGTCTGTAAAAACGATCCGCTAATTAACTTGAGTTCTTCTGAGTCAGATAACTTCAGAGCTAGTCTAAATTTCGATCCCGATCAGCTGAAAATTGTGAGCTCTGTTTGCACCCTGCGAGCGAGGACAGCAGTCTTCACCACCTGTGTCAGTCGCCCGTACCAACTGAGGATAGCCTCAGAACCCTAGCGACAGACGTCGTCGATGCTGACGTGAAACTGGCAAACACTTGCACGCTGCACCCACAATAAACAGACTAGGTAGACTCCACCTGGTAGAGCATACGAGATTACGTCAGCATGAAATAACTTCGAAATCCACATCGAATTGTTAAATTCTCTGGAGCAGTTTTTGTTGTAGATAGATAGACGTAACTGACGACGTACATGTAAAGCGAAAACCATTTCACTGAATATTCTGGAAACAGTTATCGAACTGTTCAATGACTGGTCGTGACAACTATATTAATACCGCCTAACTTTACGAACGTCATAAGTTACGCGAATATTCTACTGAGGATAAAATACGAACATACTGAAAGATACAGACAAAAGCTGACTCAAGATAAAGCTGGTGAATAAAGTTAGTGTTTTGCACACCAGCAATGTAAAGTCGTGCTGGTAGAGCTCTGGAGCCCACAATAATACGGAAATACGATATTGCAGTGCCTGTGTTATTCTCATTACGATTCAAAGTTCCTTTGGACATACATGCATGTCCAAAGGAATAAACAAAACATTAAGTGTATTCGTAATTGCGAATAATGACAACCATCAACTGCAGAATGGAATGACGACAATCAACGTTTTCACTGTCGTCATTCCATTTTACAGCTGATGGTTGTCATTACTCCCAACTGCAAATATACTTAATGTATATAATACGGAAAGGTGCGTCGCACCCCAGAAACGGCCTCCTACAATGACGGGTTCCTCTAGAAACGTATCCAAGGTAATGCATCTGGCAGAACACGTAGACGAAGCGACCGCGCTGCGACTACTTCAACAATCAACTGAACTCAGGTAAGAACCGTGTCCTTCAAGTCTTACATTATAGCTGGTACAGTACAGTGAATTAGTACACAGAAATCTTCACAGTTAGAGCGATGGGCGCACCCTGGACGAAGAGTGTTCGTGTTCGTCAGAAACTACACGCCGGAAAAAAACGGTACTATCAAGGAGGGTGTTCAGTGGCACCAGGATGTAATATATGCTTACTTTAGTGCTAGTGATTCGTTTGCCACGTTCATCGGCGATAAGATGGCGCTCGGGAGACCTATCCGTGCACGCACTGTTTTGACTCTGAAGCCAACATCTGTGCTGAGTTTGAACGTGACCAGTGTTTGCAACATTCATTCTAAGGTACAAGCGTGCCCCACCCGAAGAGTACGCACTCCCGATGAACAACTTCAGCCATTTGAATGGGCTCGCATTGTGGGCCTGCAGGAAACCCTGCAATTAATTCTGGTGTCCGATTCCACTCGTCGGCTTTGAGCAATGAGGCCATACCAGAGGCAAGGACGCTACATGGGGGCAATCTCTGAAAACAGCAAATGGTATCCGTAAACAAAGGAATGTAGCATACGATAAAATTACAATCACAATTCACTCGATTATTTACTTAGCCTCGATTTATGTCGAAACGAACTGAAGGTAACAGAAGTAAATAACAACAAAGCAAAAGAGAAATATACACACATCAAAAAAAAGTTTTGCATCACCACGGTTCGTAGAACTTCTGAAAATAGACGTTGACTGTGGATATTGCATCAGCCCAGTACGTAGAACTCCTGAAAATAGACGTTGACTGTGATATTGTATCACAGACACAGTCCCTTTGACTGTTCAGAGATGTCACTAAACCCGCCCAAAGATGTAAACAACCATGCAAAAACACCGCCTATTAGATGGAGAGGGTTCGACAGCCGATCAGTTCCAGTCATTCCACCAGGAAGAAGGTACATGACTCGTGTTGTCTGTAGTTCAACCATGCCTAGACGGTCAATATCGCGGTTCGATCGCGTGCGCATTGTTACTTTGTGCCAGGAAGGGCTCTCAATAACGGAAGTGTTCAGGCGTCTCTGAGCGAACCAAAGCGATGTTGTTCGGATATGGAGGAGATACAGAGAGACAGTAACTGTCGATGACATGCTTCGCTCAGGCCGCCCTAGGGCTACTACTGCAGTGGATGACAGCTATCTACGAATTATGGTTCGGAGGAACCCTGAAAGCAACGCCACCATGTTGAATAATGCTTTTCGTGCAGCCACAGGATGTCGTGTTACGACTCAAACTGTGCGCAATAGGCTGTATGATGCACAACTTCGCTGCCGACGTCCATGGCGAGGTCCATCTTTGCACTCACACCATGCAGCGTGGTACAGATGGGCCCAACAACATGCCGAATGGGCCGCTTAGAATTGGCATTACGTTCTCTTCACCGCTGAGTGTCGCATATGCCTTCAACCAGACAATCGTCGGAGACATGTTTGGAGATAACCCGGTCAAGCTGAACGCCTTAGACACACTGTCCAGTGAATGCAGCAAGGTGGAGGTTCCCTGCTGTTTTGGGGTGTCATTATGTGGGGCCGACGTACGCCGCTGGTCGTCATGGAAGGCGCCGTAACTGCTGTACGATACGTGAATGCCATCCTCGGACCGATAGTGCAACAATATGGGCAGCATATTGGCGAGGCATTCGTCTTCATGGACGACAATTTGCGCCCCCAGTGTGCACATCTTGTGAATGACTTCCTTCGGGATGACGACATCGCTCGACTAGACTGGCCAGCATGTTCTCCAGACATGAACCCTATCGATCATGCCTGGGATAGATTGAAAAGGGCTGTTTATGGACGACGTGACCCACCATCAACTCTGAGGGATCTACGCCGAAACGCCGTTGAGGAGTGTTCAATCTGGACCAACAGTACCTTGATGAACCTGTGGATAGTATGCCACGACGAATACAGGCGTGCATCAATGCAAGAGGACGTCCTGCTGGGTATTAGAGATACCGGTGTGTAAAGCAGTCTGGACCACCACCTCTGAAGGTCTCGCTGTATGGTGGTACAACATGCAATGTGTGGTTTTCATGAGCAGAAAAAGGGCGGAAATGATGTTTGTGTTGATCTCTATTCCAATTTTTGATACAGGTTCCAAACTCTCGGAACCGAGGTGATGCCAAACTTTTTTTGAAGTGTGTATATGTGTGAAATAAATTATTATCTTAATTTATACGAGTAACAGAAGCACGGAGAACCTTTAAATTTCATTCAGAAGGATGTAGGTTGGAGTAGGTACTGGGAGATGAAGAAGCTTGCACAGGGTAGAGTAGCATGGAGAGCTGCATCAAACCAGTCTCTGGACTGAAGGCCACAACAACAACATCAACTGTATAGCACGTGGTGAAATCGTGTTAATTTATAATAATAATTACTGATCTAACGGAAATACCGCGGGTAAGTGGGCATTTGGGGCTTTAAAAATCTGGAATGTTACACAACAGAGGGAAAATGAAACAGATAATAACATGTCCAGAATGAGATTTTCACTCTGCGAGTGTGCGCTGATATCAAACTTTCTGGCAGATTAAAACTGTGTGCCGGACCGATGATTGAAATCGGGACCTTTGCGTTCCGCGGGCAAGTGCTCTACCAGTTGAGCTACCCAAGCACGACTCAGGACCTGTCCTCACTGACTTACTTCTGCCAGTACGTCGTCTCCTACCTTCCAAACTTCACAGAAGCTCTTCTGCGAATCTCATACTGGAAACATCCCCCTGGCTGTGGCTAAGCCATGTCTCCGCAATATCCTTTCTTCCAGGAGTGCTACTTCTGTAAGATTCGCAGGAGAGTTTCTGTGAAGTTTGGAAGGTAGGAGACGAGGTACTGGCAGAATTGAAACTGTACTTAGAGTATCGGTCCGGCACACAGTTTTAACCTGCCAGAAAATTTAAGGTACTAACGTAAATGAAAAAGTAGCATGAAATGTAGAAAAAATATCAGAGAACTCCTAAGAGAAGACAGTACACAAGCAATGAAAAGTCACAAAAAGCGACAAATACTGGAATTGATAACTAGAATTGACCTACATACATTAATTTTAGCTACCGATTCCAATATTAGTTACTTTTTCTCAGAATTCAGAGAGTAAATACAAGTGTAGAAATCCTGTTACATTTCAGTGCACACACCTGCTGCAGAAACGATGTAAATTTCGAACCATGGAGGATCAGTAACTAGAACTGACCAATTTTTTTGTGTAAAGACCTCTTTTTAAGGAGTTCTGTGTCGGTCCTTCCACATTTCGCGCTCATGTTCTTTTTGTGTTTCGTATACGTTATTATTTTCATTTTTCCACTCTTGTGTTGCGTTATAGTTTCTCACCGCCCGAGAACCCCACTTTCCCCAGGTAGTCCCGTTAGACTCTACAATTATTATTAAGAATTAACGCTATTTCAGAATATTACGGCTATACTGTAATGGATCTGAAGGCTCTCTGTGCTTTTCTTATTCGCATAAATTTCGATAACAATTTATTTCAGACAAGTATGTCTCTTTTTCTATTCTTATTTATTTTAGTAATCTTCAGTTGTTTTCGATATAATTCGTGGCGAAATAATTAATGTCGTGAACTGTGATTGGAATTTTATCATATGTAACATTCGTTTGTTGAAGTATGCGAACAGTTGCTTACAAAGATTCCCTCTATCTAGCGTCTTTTCCATCGGTATGACTTCGTTGCCTATAACACTTCGTTGGGGAACGCCGGATATTACTTATGTTTTACTCGATGACTATCCGTCTATTACTACGAACTGTGACATTTCTGACGGGAAATCACGAATCTAGTCGCACAACTGAGGCGATATTCCATAGGTACGCCGTTTGATTAGAAGACGCTTGTGAAGAACGATGTCAAAAGCCTTCTGGAAATCTAGAAATATGGAATCAATTTGACATCCCCTGTCGATAGCACTCATTACTTTCATGAGTATAAAGAGCTAGTTGTGTTTCACAAGAACAGTATTTTCCGAATCCGTGCTATGTGTCAATAAATCGTTTTCTTCCAGGTAATTCATAATGTTCGAACACAGTATATGTTCCAAAACCCTACTGCAAAATGACGTTAGTGATATGGGCCTGTAATTCAGCAGAAAACACCTATTTCCCTTTTCGGGTATTGGTGTGACTTGACCAATTTTCCAGTCTTTAGGTACGGATCTTTCTATGAGCGAGCGGTTGTATATAATTGCTAAATATGGAGTTATTGTATCAGCATACTCTGAAAAGAACCTGACTGGTATACAATGTGGACCGGAGAACTTACCTGTATTAAGTGGTTGCTACGCCGAGGACATTTACTTCTATGTTTCTCATCTTGGCAGTTGTTCTTGATTGGAATTCAGGAATATTTAATTCGTCTGCTTTGGTGGAGGAGTTTCGGTAAACAGTGTTTAATAACTTTGCTTTAGTGGCACTGTCATCAGCGACTTCACTGTTGTTATCACGCAGTGAAGGTATTGATTGGGTCTTTCCACTGGTGTGCTTTATATACGACCAGAATCTCTTTGGGATTTCTGCCAGTTTCCGAGACAGAGTTTCTTTTTGAAAATTATTAAAAGCATCTCGTATTAGAGCACGCGCCATATTTCGAGCTTCTGCAAAACTTTGCCAATCTTTTTGATATCGCATTCTTTTAAATTTGGCGTGCTTTTATCGTTGCTACTGCAACAGCGATCTGATCCGTTCTGTGTACCATGGGGGATCAGTGCCATCACACGTTACACATGTTGTGAAACGAGGGACCATTCGCGACCGTCTACTTGCAGCAGGACTAAGATTGCGATGTCTCTTGTCAGGCTATGCCGAATCCACGCACTACCAAACATGGCTACTCTGGCGTCGTGAAAGAATAGACTGGAGAATGGAATAGCACTCTGTTGTCATCAATGATTAAAGTAGATTCTGTCTGCGTGCGAGTAATGGACGTACACCTGTATGACGTAGACATGGTGAACTGCCTATTCCGGGTGCATTCGCCCACGACACACAGGTCTCATCCCAAGCTTTATGGTGTGTTGTGTGTGTGTGTGTGTGTGTGTTTTGGGAGGGGGGAGGGCATCAGTTGCAACTCGCGGTCATATTTGGTGTTACTGCAGGTAAAGTAACCAGTGCCTGCTACTTTTCACGGACTGTCATCCCCGTGCTGCTGGCATTTCTTCGACAGGAAGGTGATGCGTTTTTTCAGCAAGACAATGCACGTCCACATACGGCTTCTGCGAAGCAACGTGCTCTTCGTGGTGTACAACAACTGCCCTGGCCAGCAAGATCACCAGATCTCTCGCCCATACAGTATACATGGGACATGATAAAGCGGAACTTACTCATTCTCCATGTCTGCAAGAACCATTGCCGAATTGCAACAAAAGGCCCTAGATGCTTGGGATTGTAGGCACCTTTAGGATCATCTGCACGTAAGAACACTAGTCTGCGTTGTCGCAAAAAAAATGGCTCTAAGCACTATGGGACTTAACATCTGCGGTCATCAGTATCCTAGACTTAGAACTACTTAAACCTAACTAACCTAAGGGCATCACACGCAACCATGCCCGAGGCAGGATTCGAGCATGCGATCGTAGCAGCAGCGCGTTTCCGGACCGAAGCGTCTAGAACCGCTCGGCCAGAGCGGCCGGCTGCGTTGTCGCCAGAAGAGGGTACACTGTGTACTGACGCGACTGTTTGGACACCCTTTGCTGTGGCATCTGTGCTTCATTTGATCTGAATTAGTTAGGATACACCTCTGCAATGACGAACTACCTCATATCACTTGTCAATAAAATGACCTTGTCACTTTGGATGTTGCATTTTTTTTTTTTTTCGGGAGTATAAACGAACAATACGTGCGCCGCCTCAAGGAAGCGATAAATGCCTTGTAACGCCTTTAATAAAGATTCGTCTGCAGCAACGTTACGAATAAACTCTTAATGTCGTGCTGGCCGACCAACGTTACGAATAAACTCTAAATGTCGTGCTGGCCGACCATTGGACCTCTCAGCACCTATAATACCTGTAGCAATTACGCTGCATTTCCTAGCAATGTAACCACAGACAAACGCCACTGGATTTCAGTATTAAAGTCACAAAATTGCTATTGCTTATAAGAGCTGTGGTTAATATCTGGCCAACTTGAGCATCAGGACGTAACTGAAATTGACCATCTTGCTCCCGAAACATTATGTACCAGGCACGCGCGCATAGGAAGATAATGTCGAAACGTATTCAGCAACCCTGGTTATATGTGACTTAGTTTCCGTTGCGATTACCCCTAATTCAAGAATTTTATGTTTGGTAAGTTAGTTTGCAATACTCAATACGAAAAAGTTCTCGCCACGTGTCGGCATATCGTGTACGTGCTTACCGATCGTTTTCGGATTCTCGCTATGATTTTCTGTTTGAGTTGGCATTAGGAAAAGTAGTTGACCGGTGAGTCATATAGTCGTTCGTTAGTCTGGTGTGGACATCCATTAAGAGTCAGGTTTATTTCTGTACCTGGGAAGCAAGTGATCTTCGAGCAACCTATTACAAACAAACCATCTCCTCATCATAAAATGGTCATGCCACACTGAAATATTACATAATTTTATTTTATACTACAAAGTAAGGAAATGCTTTCCCTTCAGCTCCGGTTAATGCCTTGAGCAGGTCTGATATACCGGATGGAAATGTAGCGTAGCATTCAAGTGTTGTTCAGAGATGTTGGTCAACGAAACTATGACCTTGGATTATCGCGTCAACAGAGTTATCAGATCTCATTACTTTACATATTATATGATGTCTCTCATACCGTGATGGATGATAAATACCCAACGAAAACATTTTGAATTACCCTTCATCTTGCGGTATGTGTACCGCAATAAGAAAAACGAAACAGTACTACTGGCACGATGAACAAATAAACACTAAAAATTACCTCAATAATAGAATAGCGCGGCTCAGTTCTCGTATCATATTGTACCACACTTTCCACTTTACATTGTTCCTTTAAAGTAGTTAGTTAAAATCATAACGTAAACAGTAAATCGATACCTCGAAGAGGGTGGTGCACGTTCCACAGTCTGCATTTTCAGCAGCGGTGAGAATCCCAGAAACGTCGTAAATCGGAGATCGACCGAAATCTTAAGAACTAAGACCTCCACATGACCCCAGAAAGAAAAGTTTGGCATGGCGGAAGAGTATTTACATATTGATTTATTTGTACTGACATTATATGGAGCAGAAAATCAAGAAATGATGCAAGAAAAGAATGTAATTGCTCAGTAGTGGATATTTCGTTGTAATTCCTTGTGCACTCTGGATGGTGTGTGGAAAAGTTAGCTGCAGAGTTCAGTTCCACCTTGTACATGCACCAGCTACATAGCAAATGTTGAAACATACCTCATTGTGTATACACTGTGGTGAAAATAGTGATGAGATACCTCCTAATATCGTGTCGGATCTCCTTTTTCCCGGGGTAGTAGAGCAACACGATGTGAAATGGAGTCAACAAGTCGTTGTAAGACCCCCGCAGAAATAATGAGCCACGCTGCCTTTACAGGCGTCTGTAATTGCGAAACGGTTGCCAGTGCAGGATTCTGTGGACGAACTGACCTCTCGATTATGTCCCATAAATGTTCGCCAAGGTTCATGTCGGGCCATCTGGGTGGCTGCATCATTCGCTCGAATCGTCCAAAAAGCTCTTCAAACCAGTCGCAAACAACTGACAACTGTGGTCCCATAACATAGCGCACTGTCATCCATAAACATTCCGTCGTTGTTTGGGAACATGAAGTCCATGAATGGTTGCAGATGGTCTCCCAGTAGCCGAACACAACTATTTCCAGTCAAAGGTTGGTTCATCTGGACCATAGGACCCAGTAAACACAGCCCTCACCATCGTGGAACCACCACCATTGCACAATACCGTCGTTGACAACTTGGGTCCATGGCATCGAGGGGTCTGAGCCAACCTCTAACTATAACATAATCTCGTACCAACTGAAATCGGGACTCATCTGACCAGGCCACGGTTTTCCAGTCGTCTGGGTTCCAACCGATATGATCACGAGTCCAGAACAGGCGCTGCAGGGGATGTGCTGTTGACAAAGGCAGTCGTGTCGGTCATCTGTTGTCATAGCCCATTAACGCCAAACTCTGTTGCACTGTCCGAAAGGGTACGTTCGTCGTACTTCCCACACTGATTTCTGCGGTTATTTACGCAGTATTTCTTGCCTCTTAACACTGACACACTACGCAAACGCCGTTGCACCCGGTCGTTATGTGAAAGCCCTCGGCCAGTACGTTGTCCACGAAGAGAGGTAATGACTGAAATCTGGTATTCTCTACACACTCTTGACACTCTGTGTCTCTTAATATTGAATTCCCTAGCGATTTCCGAATGGGACATTCCATTCAGAAATCGTTAGGGAACTCATTATTCCGAGACACACATGACCCCATGCCCACTGAACTAGCTCCAACTACCATCCCACGTTCAAAATCTGTTGGTTCCCGTCGTGCGGCCATTATCACGTCGGAAGCCTTTCACGTGAATGACCTGAGCAGAAATGACACTTCCGCCGGTGCACTGCCCCATTATACCTTGTGTAAGTGATACTACCATGTATACGTACATACCGCTGTCCCATTACTTTTGACACTTCAGTGTATGTACCCACGTAACATTGACTGCTATTTTTCCTTGTAAGTTTGGTATACTGCATTCCAATATGCTTTCGTGAAAAATTAATGTGCTTTAGACACTAGAGGAAATGTCGTACGTAAACGTGTTCTGCATGATTGCCGTGGCCTTCGATGATAATACACATATTATCACCGAAGGCCACGGCGCCCTTGAAGCTAACGTCAAGGTGGCACCAAGATGCGTGACAGCTACCACGGCGCGTCGCTGTTTATGACAACTCGTGTAAATGATATATGCTGAAGTACTCTGCCAATATATGGGAATTCCGGGCTACTCATCCTGCTGAATTAACATTTCCAGTATCATAACACTTAGTAAGCTTTCATCGTCCCCGTAAGTGTTTGTAATATAATGCGGACAGTTGATTACTTTGGATCGTCTATCTTAAGAATTACATTTTGTTCTGTGAAGGAAACCTTGGTTTGTCGCTAAGTGTTGGTAAACATGAGCAGCTGAATGAAAGAGAGAAGTTATAGCTGGATGTTTATACTAGGACGCTAGATTTACTAAAATTTGCTCTGTGCAGGAAAACGCGTATTGGAAAAGAAGAAAAACTATTTTGGTTTCATTAGATACGAGTAGAATGTGTTTATGTCCTCGATAATTTAATACTGTGCTTCGGCTACATCACTCCCATGGATGATCTTAAAATTAAAAACAAATTCCAAAGAGTTAGGCCCTAAACTCATTTTAACGGTGGTGGTGGTGGTTAGTGTTTAACGTCCCGCCAACAACGAGAGAGACGAGGCGCAAGCTCGGGTTAATGAAGGATTGGGAAGGAAATCGGCCGTGCCCTTTCAAAGGAACCATCCCGGCATTTGCCTGAAACGATTTAGGGAAATCACTCATTTTAACGAATTCTGCTCTTTACTGTATTGGTGGCTGCACAACAAATTTATAACATTATTAACATGCACGTGTATTTCTAGCAGGTTGAACATTCCATTGTAATAAATTGAGCGGTCTTGAACATAAACTAAAACTGTGCTTGTGCATGCATTTTACGGCGCAACAATTGCTTCCGTCAGTTCTGCATTGCATTCGTTCTTTGTGTATTCTTTTACACTTCCCTCGTTTCCAGAGTTTCTCAATAGTAATGCAACGCTACCGTCATCTGCTCTCGTCACCTATTGTACTGTTTCTCCTGGGTGGATTTGGGTTTTAAAAAATGTAAACTAACTATTACGATAAATTTTATAAATAATCGACATTACGCCAGAGAAGAAGAGATAGAACCACATGTTATTCCATGGACTCTTGCCCTTCGGATGACTTAGTTGCGATGGCAGATTCGATTGAAAGTTTACAAAGTAATATTTCACAGCTAGATCAGAAATGTAAGGACTATGGTATGAAGATTAGCATCTCCAAAACGAAAGTAATGTCAGTGGGAACGAAATATAAACGGATTGAGTGCCAAATAGGAGGAACAAAGTTAGAACAGGTGGACGGTTTCAAGTACTTAGGATGCATATTCTCACAGGATGGCAACATAGTGAAAGAACTGGAAGCGAGGTGTAGCAAAGCTAATGCAGTGAGCGCTCAGCTACGATCTACTCTCTTCTGCAAGAAGGAAGTCAGTACCAAGACTAAGTTATCTGTGCACCGTTCAATCTTTCGACCAACTTTGTTGTATGGGATCGAAAGCTGGGTGGATTCAGGTCACCTTATCAACAAGGTTGAGGTTACGGATATGAAAGTAGCTAGGATGATTGCAGGTACTAGTAGAGGGGAACAATGGCAGGAGGGTGTTCACAATGAGGAATTCAAAGAAAAACTGGGAATGAACTCTATAGATGTAGCAGTCAAGGTGAACAGGCTTAGATGGCGGGGTCATGTTACACGCATGGGGGAAGCAAGGTTACCCAAGAGACTCATGGGTTCAGCAGTAGAGGGTAGGAGGAGTCGGGGCAGACCAAGGAGAAGGTACCTGGATTCGGTTAAGAATGATTTTGAAGTAATTGGTTTAACATCAGAAGAGGCACCAATGTTAGCACTGAATAGGGGATCATGGAGGAATTTTATAAGGGGGGCTATGCTCCAGATTGAACGCTGAAAGGCATAATCAGTCTTAAATGATGATGATGATGATGATGATGATGATGATGATAACGAGATAACATCCCAGGCAGAAAAGGTGTGGTCACAGTATTCCAGTTCCATTATAGGATTTCAATTGTAGATGCTACTCTTGTTATCTTATATTGGGGAATCGAGACGAAACCACGATAAGTTACAAATTTCAGTAGTGTACATCGAACAGACTTGGCAAATATTCTAAGCATCATAATGGCAGAGTGGTAAAATGTTTTGTTGTCCTTCATGCTTAGTTTGTGTTATGTTGCGTAGAAAGTCTCAGTCTGAAACAGAGTTCCTTGTTTGTTCTTAACTTCTTTGGTATGTTCTGCATTCCAGAATTAGAGAGGTTTCCTCGTTTTTACTAGAAGTGACATTACTAGAAATGGATGCATGCCACATCCGCTGCTGTTGTTCTTTTATGTAATGAAGAAGATGTACAGCTGTGTCGCCTATTCTCACTACTATATTTTTCATTATGTTTCAAGGCAAAATTTCACTTACGCGAGAGCACACGATGTATGTGTACAGATTTTATTTTTACTTTCATTGGTCTTCCAGATTTTCTACAATAGACTACCAGTATAATACGAGTAATGCTGAACAGATATGTAGATCGCAGTGAAGAACACGGTCAACATGCATCGTCTGCTATCGCGCATATTGCGTGACACTCATTTCCTTTCAGTCGCAGAGATAAGTTAAAAGTATGTTCCTTTGCTGTAACAGGCCTGCAGAATGTAGTTAACCCTGTAGTTTGGAAATTGCTACCTCGCCAGTACCCGTTTATCAAAGACCAATCGGTGTAACTGACGGCGCGTTATCACTGACGCATTTGCACTTGAGCGTTATATAACTGCATTCCTCGTAAATTTATGATACGGCTGTCGGCAAAGTAAAGAAAATACTTTAAAAGAATAGTAGTCCAACGAAATAAATTAAAGCAATAAGCCCGCCGGAGTGGCCGAGCGGTTCTAGGCGGTACAGTCTGGAACCGCGTGACCGCCACGGTCGCAGGTTCGAATCTTGCCTCGGGCATGGATGTGTGTGATGTCTTTAAGTTAGTTAAGTTTAAGTAGTTCTGAGTTCTAGGGGACTGATGACCTCAGCAGTTAAGTCCCATAGTGCTCAGAGCCATTTGAACGATTAAAGCACATATATCTTTGGAATACCGAAAGAGTAACTTTCAGCAATGTCCGGTGATCATTCTGGAAGGTTCTTGAAGTTTGGTTCCGCTTTGCTTAGCACAGACAGATAAACTTACTTAAGAGTGTTTCTGAAACGCAATTCAGCAACAGAATTAATCTACACTGCCTGACAAAAAAGTGAATCACGAGAAGGGCAGGAGGAAACGAAACGGAACTTCACGGGATGATAGGGTAAATGATGTTATTTCAGTGATTCACATAATTGGATCAAATGAACAAAGGACTTGGCAGTGTGATCACACTTATCAGTATGACGTTGCACCCTCTTTGCCCTGGATACCTGCACTAATTCGGTTGAGAAAGGAGTCATATTAGCCTTCGTATTCTCTCCTGAGGCGATCCTCGATACTCCCCTGTGGTGGTCAGAAAAGGTCGACCGGAACCTTGACGATGAGTATGCCTGTCCTCAGATTCCCAGGCAGTTGAACATCGGGCCACTGTCACATCCGAATGTGCCACAAATAATATTGTCCTATTCGATCAGACAGCCAAATGGAGATCCTCAATGAGATCCCTCTCAAATACTTGTCAGCTGCTGATAAACGCTATCTCATCGAGTACCCAAGATCTCCGTGTCACTCACAGTGATCACTCAACGTCTAAAGCTGTTCACGCCCGTTATATACACTATGTGATCAAAAGTATCCCGACACCTGGCAGAAAATGACTTACAAGTTCGTGGCGCCTCCATCGCTAATGCTGGCATTCAATACGGTGTTGGCCCACCCTTAGCCTTGATGACAGCTTTCACTCTCGCAGGAATACATTCAATCAGGTGCTAGAAAGCTTCTTGGGGAATGGCAGCCCATTCTTCACGGAGTGCTGCACTGAGGAGAGGTATCGATGTCGGTCGGTGAGGCCTGGCACGAAATCGACGTTCCAAAAGATCCCAAAGATGTTCTATAGGACTCAGCTCAGGACTCTGCGCAGGCCAGTTCATTACAGGGATGTTGTTGCCGTGTAACTACTCCGCCACAGGCCGTGCGTTATGAACAGGTGCTCATCGTGTTGAAAGATGCAATCGCCATCCCCGAATTGGTCTTCAACAGTGGGAAGCAAGAAAGTCCTTAAAACATCAATGTAGGCCTGTGCTGTGATAGTGCCACGCAAAACAACAAGGGGTGCAAGCCCCCTCCATGAAAAACACTACCACACCATAACACCAACGCCTCCGAATTTTACTGTTGGCACTACACACGCTGGCAGATGACGTTCACTGGGCATTCGCCATACCCACACCCTGCCACCGGATCGCCACATTGTGTACCGTGTTTCGTCACTCCACACAACTTCCTTCCACTGTTCAATTGTACAATGTTTACGCTCCTTACACCAAGCGAGGCGTCGTTAGGAATTTGCCGGCGTGATGTGTGGCTTATGAGCAGCCACTCGACCATGAAATCCAGGTTTTCTCACCACCCGCCTAACTGTCATAGTACTTGCAGTGGATGCTAATGCAGTTTGGAATTCCTGTGTGATGGTCTGGATAGATGTCTGCATATTACACATTACGACCCTCTTCAGCTGTCGACGGTCTCTGTCAGTCAACAGACGAGGTCGGCCTATACGCTTTTGTGCTGTACGTGTCCCTTCACGTTTCCATTTCACTGTCACATCGGAAACAGTCCACCTAGCGGTATTTAGGAGCGTGGAAATCTCTTGTACAGACGTATGACACAAGTGACACCCAATCACCTGACCGCGTTCGAAGTCCTTGAGTTCCGCAGAGCGCCCCATTCTGCTCTCTCACGATGTCTAATGACTACTGAGGTCGCTTATACGGAGTACCTGGCAGTAGGTGGCAACGCAATGCACCTAATATGAAAAAACGTATGTTTTTGGGAGTGTCCGGATACTTTTGATCACATAGTGTACCGTACCAGGCCTGCAATACTAAACACGAACAACACTAATGCACGGTGGTGTTCGCTCTAAATGTCATAATTACGACTCTTGTTCCTTACATACCGACCAATGATGCATACATGTACAAAGTTACATTGACATCCGACTATGTCTTCTGGGTGTTTCACTTGTTTTGTCAGGCAGTGTGTTGACTCCACTGGACTTGCTTGTAGATCACTAATAATAATTTGGGTTCTGGCATGAAACGGAGACATAATGGAAGCACAATATTTGTCGGTATTGTCTCTCTACCACGCAGCTGCTGCAGCTTTGAATGAAGACTTTGCTCTTACTTGTGGTAGGAATCTGGCAAGTAATACTGGAGTCGTCTTGGAGTGGTTTGATGAGGCGGCCAACTGATGCATTAATCATTGCAAAAATGTTCATTTATGGAACGTGATCAGGGGTCTCGGTCGACCGTTCCATTTAATTCGCCAGACCTCTCAGTTATGGCCTTGGTCGTACAAATGAGAGCGTCACAACGGTGAAAAAGAAAACGACCGTTTCCCAATGGTTGCTATTGCTTCGGTACCTAAGAAATTATCGAACATCATCGATAAACTTTGGAATTCTAGATTCGAGGATCAGAAACCACTGGACCAATACCAAACGTGAAAAAATGAACACATTACCGAGCATCCTCCATCTCACTCTAATAATTAATGCCATGTTGGTACTCCCTAATTTCGAAGCAACTCGTACAATTACCTGTGCGGAATTTCAGAGAGACCCACCAGTGAAACAAAAAGTCACGTCAAGTAAAAAAGCATCTGCCGTGGAACCTTCATCAGATGCCATCAGACTGTCCTAGTCTCAAATTAAGCCTCCTTCTCCTATGCCTGTGTCTCCAGTTTAGACTCATTAAATATACTGACGCACGTGTTTTAAGAGACTACAGTCAATACGAAGAGAGGATCTTCGTGGTGACAGGATTCAATGTTAGGTACCTAATAACACATTCCGCTTCTCAACATTTCGACTTACCGTCAAATTACTAGCAATTGACAGCAGAAAGTGTCTGTTCGCTTTATATGTGCCACTATATGATCCTAAAGACATAGAGGTTCTCGGAGACATTCTCAAGCGAGTCACTCCTCCATCCTGTTCTTTCCAGCTTTCAACACCCACAAAATAATACTGGTGTCTGCTAACACCTGCTCCTACTGATGAAGTATGGAAGCCGAGATACTGGACACCGTCCACTGAACAGATCCGAGGGACACGCTTCAGCACAGCAATAGGATAGATGTCGTCGACAACCGCACTGCATCTAAATACTTTCATTACAATCATCCATACTGTGACTGTCATTTCTAAGAAACAATGCTTAAATTCCGCGAAAAGGTGCAAATGCACACGGAGAAAGAATACATTTCCAGTTAAGTGGCCGAGTCTACGCCACGAGCTCTCCCACTCAATAGAGTCATACTACACTCCTTGTTACTTGTTACTCCCTGGACTTGAACTTCGAAGTGGAAGCGATAAAACTCTAGCACGTGATAGCGGCGTGATTTTTTTCCTAGAAAACTGAAGATGACCTGACTATCAAAACAGTTATCTTCCTCCACTTATCAGCGTGTAGCCATATCGTTCATCAGAGGCAGGAATAGTTTCATTGACGTCCAGGAGGTGAAACGTGTACATTAACTTCCGTTGTAGATAAAATTACTCTGCTCGTTTAATACTTCGAGAATCTTTCAATTTCGCGAACTTCGATTCAGAGTTACGCCATCTACTTTGTTTGCGTAAGAAAATACCACACAGTGGTGTTCCCATTCAGAAATCGCGTTTGAACGTTGGGCGTTTGCGAGAAGATCGTGCTGTGCGCTGTACAAGAAGAACAAAGCCATCTAGCGTGTGTCGGACAAGAGCGTGTTGAGACTAGTTTATCATAACCCTGTATAGCTGCTCGTATTGTTCGCCAAGCGAATGTGGAATTGATGGGATCAGGTGGGCCACATTCAACGTGATCTCAATGGCCCCACGCGACTAGCGCCCAAGAGGGAGACATCCGTATTGTTCACTCGGCTGTGCAGGATCGCTCAGAAACATCACGTACGCTGAGTCAGATAAGGGCCTTGTTTGTGGCAGGAAAAGTATCCACTCGGACAGCGCGACGGTGTCCGAAGCACCACACAATGTGAAGATGGCGACCATTGTGAATTCCCTTGACGTGCCAGCAATAAGAGATGTGTGACAGTGGCTCGCCCAATTACAACACTGGACACAAGAGTGGCAACATCTCGTCTTTTCAGACAGTTCTGCGTACAGCACCACTCTGGATGTACCTGTATGTGGAGACTCTGAGGAGAACGAATGTTACCAGATTGCATTCGTCATTGTTATGCGGGCCAGGCACCTGGCGTGATGAAACTAGGCGCTATTGGTCACCCAACACGATCATCTCTAGTCCGCACAGTTGGTGATTTAGACAGAGGACGTAACATTTCTAACATGTTGAAGCCAGCAGCTTTGCCCTGCCTTCAAGACCTCCCTGGCAGTTTCTTTCGACGATGTATCGCAATACCGCATTTTGCCTGTGCTGCCCTGACCTGCCTCGTTGTAGATGGTCATGGGACACCTCCTAACATCGTGTCGGACCTTCTTTCGTCCGGCGTAGTGCAGCATCTCGGCGTGGCATGGACTCAACAAGTCGTTCGATGTCCGCCGCAGAAATAATGAGTCATGTTGCCTCTATATCCGTTGCGAAAGTGTTGCTCGTGGAGAATTTTGTGCACGAACTGACATCTACATTCTGTCCCATAGGACGTCCGATGGATTTCATATCATTAGCTCGAACTGATCAAAATGTTCTTCAAACCAGTACCGAACAATTGTGTCCCGGTGACGTGGCACATTGTCATCCACAAAAAGTCCATCGTCGTTTGCAAACATGAAGTCGATGAACGGCTGCAGATGGTCTCCAAGTAACCGAACATAACCATTTCCATTTAATGAGGCGATTGAGTTGGACAGAGGACCCAGTCCATTCCATGCAAACACAGCCCACACCATTATGAAGCCACCACCAGCTTGCACACTGCCCTGTTGGCAACTTGGATCCATGGCTTCGAGGAGTCTGCGTCACACTCGAACACTACCATCAGCTATTACCACCTGGGTCCGGAACTCATGTGACCAGGCCACGGTTTTCCAGTCGTCTAGAGTCTAGCCGATATGGTCACGAGCCGGCCGGGGTGGCCGAGCGGTTCTAGGCGCTACAGTCTGGAACCGCGCGACCGCTACGCAGATTCGAATCCTGCCTCGGGAATGGATGTGTGTGATGTCCTTGGGTTAGTTAGGTTTAAGTAGTTTCAAGTCCTAGGGGACTGATGACCTTACAAGTTAACGTCTCATAGTGCTCAGAGCCATTTGAACTATTTGATATGGTCACGAGCCCAGGAAAGGAGCTGCAGGTAATGTGCTGTTAGCAAAGGCTGCCGTAGCCCATAAACGCCAAATTTCACCGCACTCTCGTAACGGGTATGTTCGTCATACTTCCCACACTGACTTCGGCGGATATTTCACGCAGTGTTGCTTACTTGTTAGCACTGACAAATCTACTCAAATGCCGCTGCTCTCGGTCGTTAACTGAAGTCAGTCGGCCACTGCACGTCTGTGGTGAGAGGTAATGCCCGAAATTTGCTACTTCTCGGTACACTCTTGACGGTGTGGTTATTGGAATATTGAATTCCCTAACGATTTCCGAAATGGAATATACCAAGCGTCCAGTTCCAACTACCGTTCCGCGCTCAAAGTCCGTTATCCCCGTCGTGCGGCTATAATGATGTCGGAAACCGTTTCAGATGAATCACCTGAGTACAAATGGCAGTTTGTACTGCGCCACCCCTTAGATATCACTAACGCCAACTTTGTACTGAGTTTCCCTTGAGATACCACTAACTGAGCAGGCTCTAACAGCACTGCAATACGTAGGTGAAAAGCGACGTCGGCCTATGTAGCTCACTCTTGAAATACTACAATAAGTTGTCCTGACAAGACCTTGCCTACATTCAACGACGTAATCTGTGTGACTTGATATAATCGTCTGTACTGATACAATGACGTCACGTAAGATTTAATATTCAGCTTCTCACGCTATAAATCACACTACAGCTCGCTACGATATCACTATGTGCGAATGGATGGACACAACAACACTTTTCGTGGTATAATGGGATCAGTGGTAGCTTCCTGGATATTAATTACAACAACGCATCTGACTATCTGGGTTCACTAGGTTCGAAAGACAAACTACCACCAAAGCTAGTGTCAATCACCGGAAAAATTCTAAATGTGAGAGTCTACGGGGTGTAAGACTGATGTATTTTACTTTATCAATAACAGCAGCCTACATTGAAGCTTACTCTGTGTACTCTGACAACACAAATAAACTTTCTCAATAATGTAAGTAGGCCTGCCAGAAGCTTTCGTATATAACTGATGACTACGTCATATACATCCGTTGCCTCTTGTAATTGCTCCTGTTTTAAAGTTTCAACGAATAATCATATGTATACTCAATCAATGTGAACGTTATAAATTTTTACGTAAAGCGGAGAATGCATTCATAAGGAAAAGATATATTTTATGTTGTTTATGTCTCGTTGTCTATCAACCATAACTTCTATAAGTACCACCTTGCTACAACAATATCCTTGACTCTATTGAAATTTTATCACACTAAACTATTTTGTTAATCTCAACCATTCAGAATTAAATGGATAACTTCTCATTTATGCCGGCCGGAGTGGCCGTGCGGTTCTAGGCGCTACAGTCTGGAACCGAGCGACCGCTACGGTCGCAGGTTCGAATCCTGCCTCGGGCATGGATGTGTGTGATGTCCTTAGGTTAGTTAGGTTTAATTAGTTCTAAGTTCTAGGCGACTGATGGCCTCAGAAGTTAAGTCGCATAGTGCTCAGAGCCATTTGAACCATTTGAACCTTCTCATTTATAATTAATCAGTTTTCCATAACATGCAAACTTGCTTTCCCTGTCTGAAGATTAATTATCTTTCTTTTCGTTGCAAGTCGTTTACTCAAAAATGCTATGCCTTCTCTTTAGTTTCTTTGGACTTTGCTTTTGCCGATATTCCAGTCTATTACTTTACTAGCCTTTGGATTTACTTTATTCTGAAAAGATATATTCAAGATATTAGTCTGCTTTCAAATAAGCCTTTGATTATTTTTTCTTGTAGTAGTTTGGGGATAAAGGACAAGTCGGGTACTGACTTTCTCAGTTTAAAACTGTTTTCTTTATTTCCTGCAATTAAACAATCTACAGGGCAAGTCAGCGTTTTATTTTTCAAGTGCTGGTTCTCTATTCAAAACTCCACTAAGCGTAAATGCAATAAAAAATTAAAAAATAAAAAACCTGAGTGTCACCGCCACTTTTCAGCTATATGAACTTCAAATAATCAAAGCTCAACCACTTCAGGCGTTGACTTCACGACCCACTAATATTTAAACCCAAAACACAGCAGTCGACGATCTCTTTCAAAGAGAATTAGCGTGTTTTCTTTTAAATGGTTCTTGATTTGTCGTTTAGGGACAAGGGGAAAAACCATCAAATTCTCAATAAACTTCCGACTGTTTCACAGTAAATAACTATTACATAGGACGACCGTTCTCTTTAATATAGCCTACACATTCAGTGCATCGAATGAGATTTCCGGAATTTACCATATTGCGACGCTCACACCGAAGTCACTCATTAATTCCTAACCAAATACCGCTAACTAAAAGATTTCGCGTGAACGCGTCTCTTCTCATACACCATCCAACGGAAAATCTCGCGAAAATATTGAAACACAATTCGGTTACCATCACGTGGCTATTAAACAGCACAACGCACCATTAATCACAACTAGGAGAAACTAATATCCCACTTAAATAAGTCGGAACTTTTCCTGTATCTGGCCAGTCTATACTCTACCAAAATCAGCAGGAGCACTCTTGTGGCTATCCCACGCACCCTAACTGAAAATTTGTACATCAATCTGGTGATTCGATCTGTTGTGCTGCCATCCATGAGCAGCATTCTAGAGGGTGTTTTCCAACAGGATAACGGTCGACCACATGCCGCCGTTGTAATCCAACATGCTCTACAGAGTGTCGACATTTTGCCTTGGCCTTTTCGATCACCAGATCTGCCTCCAATCGAGCACATATGGGACATCATGGGGTGACAAATCCAGCGACATCCACAAACAGCATTAACCGTCCCTATATTACCGACCAAGTGCAACAGGCATGGAAATGCATCCCACGAACTGACATCTGGCGCCTCTACAACACAATGCATGCCCGGTTACATGCTTTCATTCAGCAGTCTGGCTGTTTACGCCGGTTATTAATGTACCTGCATTTCACATTTGCAATGCCTAATCTCAAGTTTACATTAACCTATGAACTCGTGATGTTAGTAACTTAAATATGTTACCTAGACAAAAGCATTCCCGAAATCTCATAACTCTACATTCATTCATTTTTGCTCTTACAATTTTTTCCATCAGTGTATAAGTTAACTCTCATACTTTCTCCTCTAAATGGCAGGTGCATAAAATTACTATAATGTGTAACTCAGGCGCAATTAACCATTTAACGTGTGACAGTGATTTATGTACTTCCAGTGTGTCACAGATGAAAGAGGATGTCAACACCTCCCAGTCTGTTTTGCTGTTCCGACGTGTAGACGTGCTCTCCCACGCTGGTGATCCATCTCTCATCTGTCGACGACATTTGCGTTATTCTAATCGTAAACAATGTTGTCAGGCGAAAGCATACGAGTATTAACCCTGAAGCCCCCCGGCCAAGATAAGCGCCACTATAAAGATTGTGTCGTCCTCGCGTGCGGGCTTCTACAGTAGTTGGTGCCGTTTTGTCTGCAGACATTCGTACTTTAGTGACCGAACGTTCTCCGCTCGCGTTGAGCGTTTTAAACGGCTTCTATGTGTGAGTGAACGCGAGAGTGTGTCCAGAAGTAGAACTGCAAATAAATTAACATTTTGCCCGTGATACATTTCGACAGAGCTGTTCCAATTCTTTCATCTGTGGAAAGTCTTAAGCAGGTACGTCCTTCCTGATATAAGCTTTCTCTTATAACCTCCATACTATAATTAGTGATACGAAATGACTGGATTGTTCAAAGTTAAAAAATGTTTTTAATAAGTGAAATAAATAACCGTGCACTGTCATTATGATTTTTGTGTGTAATATCATGTGGGTCGGTTAAGGACTGTATTCTTTTTATTATTCCATGTTACACGTTCGGCGGATGTCACTTTTGGACACAGAACTTAGAACTCCTATGTTTGTGTCTCAGAATGCCACTGCCAAAACATGTAACGTGGTATGTAACAAAAATGCGTAAGCGATTGAGGCGGAATGGTTATAACAATGGGGTTCAATATCCCAGTATCTAAGATTTGTATACAGTTTGTATATGAAATGTCCGTATTTTTTTCAATGTCTGACAAACTGCTGTCTACTGGTAAGGCACATATTCTCTAGTAGACATCTCAAACGTCTGTACGTACTGTAGTATAATCGCACTGATTTGTATCCGGCATCTGTTCGTATCTGGAAGACTGCTCCAGTGCAGTGCCGTTTACTCTCTACGACGACGGTTGGCTTTATTATGCACTGCCTTCATAATCTTGTCACCGACTCTGCAAACATGCCTCGCACCCTCTCTCTCTCTCTCTCTCTCTCTTTTTAGCTCTCTCTCATTTTTATCTGGGTTTTAATTAAATTAGTTCCAGTCGTCCGGTTCCTACCAAGGTTTTCTGGTAGTTTATCTTCGATGTAAAACAAATGCCGGATCTTGTATTCCAAACTGGGAATCCCTCCGCATTATTATCAGCTCGGCAGGTAGTTGCGTGAAAGCAATGGCCCCTGTCTCGAACAGCCCGTTCTACACCTTTGAATGAAATGAAAAAAAAAGACAACTAATGCATTCTGTAATTCTCTGTTCCCACACAGAAATTCGCTGACTTGGGAAGCCCTCGTTGACTTCTTTCAGATGTCCATAAAGTTTCTTTAGTGACAGCACTTTCGACGTCTTAGCTATTCTGTATCTGTCGCAATATTAATTTATTCCTGCTGTGTTGCCCATAATGCGACTTGGCATCTATCTTGTTTGTATTATTGCGTCACATGCTCATGCATTATTGGTTTTTTAACATAATTAAGTTTTCCGCCAGCAATATGCTTTTCATTAATTTATATCAGGTGATCCGCAAATTTCAGTTCAAAGGCCTCACAGTCCAAAATAGGTATGCCAATCAGGCAAAATCGCCGTGAGCAATCAGACAATCAATCCACCGACCCACCAGATTCAAGATGCCCGTTTGGTAAAAAAATCGTGTCCTGTTGCATGAAGAAGTCCGTAACTGCCCGCTGCAATTCTCGTCCGACCGGAATTGTTGCCCCTTCAAGGGCTTTATTAAGGTACCGAAGGCGTAATAATCGCCTGAGGAGAGATCAGGACTACAGGGTGGGAGCTCGATTACTCCACAACAGTTAGCGTAATTTCTGCGAAAAAGCAGGCTAACCCCCCAGACCGACCAGTGCCTTGTATCGAATCACGACCAGTACGGGACTTGGCGCACCATTCCACATCGGTCGTTTTCGATAGACATGCTGCCACATACAAACATTGTTCATTCTTCGATGGATTTCTGTCGATGTTCGTCCTTCGGTAGCCAAGAAAAGAATAGCAGCACATTGGTCCTGTTTGGACGCATTTGGTAATAACCTCACTATAGTTCGCGTTTCCGCACCACACTTACCGCAAGCACGTCCTAAAGGCACGGATGCCACACTAATCCCTTGCCTACATACCGGTGCTTATATACTCGCGCGCTAGGTTGCATGTATGCTGCCGCAATGCCCTCAAACGTAAACTTTTTGATTGCCCTTAATACATTCTGAATGCTTCGTATAGCTATTTGGAAACAATTGGTGACATAAGACATAAGTAACGATGGAAAGTACAGATATTGTCTGCTAGATTCGATTCAGAATTTGCAGATAGGTTAGCTCCTATTTCAGTCACAATATATTGTAGATCACTCGAAGCCAAAACTGTGGCCAATGACTGAAGAAATCACAGGTCTCATCTGTCTGCAAGAAGGGTAACATAAGTGGCCCACAACACTAGCGTCCAGCATCGATGACATCCATCTACTGTAGACTCTTATGAAATACACTTACGGGCCAAAACAGTATGACCACTGTCCACCGCAGATAGGATATAAGCGGAGCGCAGATGACTGGGGATATATGTGGAGCAGAAACGAGGGGAAGAAACGAGGGAAGATCATGGTTTAATGTCCCACCAACAACGAGCTCATTAGAGGCCGAGCACAATGTAGGATTGATTCAAAGGTGGTGGTAAGTGGGCCGTGCCCTTTCAGAGAAACCATCCGGGATTTGCCTGAAGCGATTTAGGAAAATCATGGAAAAGCTAAATCAGGACGGTCAGTTGCCAGCACAACTCTCTCGCTCTTTGATCATAATCCGGTTTCACACACGCAAAGAAAGTGTCGCCGCAGCTAGTGGCATACTGCAGTTGCTTATGTGAAGTCTCAGTTTTTAATGGCGCAACGTAAGAGACGCAACTTTTATCAATCCACATAAAGTTCAACTCGGTTGTACTTTTTTGCGCCAATTTCCTTCCACCACTGGTCCCTGGTGGCAGTTCGAAACAGGAGCATTCTATCGCAATTGTCGAGGGCTAATTGTTGCCTTACTCCATTCGATTTCAGTTTTTTTTTAATTTTATTACTGAAAAAAGTAAACAGTTGTCGGCAGGTACACTGTATCAGCTTCTGGAACTACAAGAACAGCAACTTATGTTTGATTTTCTGCAGCAGTGTGTATGTGTGTGTGTGTGTGTGTGTGTGTGTGTGTTTGTGTGTGTGTGTGTGTGTGTATGGGGTAGAGGGGGGGAGGGCAATATTTGCAAACGAATGATGTATCCCACAATCTTAAAAGATTTTTGGATGAATAAATACCGGGTGATCAAAAAGTCAGTATAAATTTGAAAACTTGATGAACCACGGAATAATGTAGATAGAGAGGTAAAAATTGACACACATGCTTGGAATGACATGGGGTTTTATTAGAACCCAAAAAAATTGCTAGATGCGTGAAAGATCTCTTGCGCGCGTCGTTTGGTGATGATCGTGTGCTCAGCCGCCACTTTCGTCATTCTTGGCCTCTCAGATCCCCAGTCCGTGCGATTGTTGGCTTTGGGGTTACCTGAAGTCGCAAGTGTATCGTCATCGACCGACATCTCTAGGGATGATGAAAGACAACATCCGACGGCAATGCCTCACAATAACTCCAGACATGCTCTACAGTGCTGTTCACAACATTATTCCTCGACTACAGCTATTGTTGAGGAATGATGGTGGATATATTGAGCATTTCCTGTGAAGAACATCCTCTTTGCTTTGTCTTACTTCGTTATGCTAATTATTGCTATTCTGATCAGATGAGGCGCCATCTGTCGGACATTTTGTGAACTTTTGTACTATTTTGGTTCTAATAAAACCCCATGTCATTCCAAGCATGTGTGTCAATTTGTACCTCTCTGTCTACATTATTCAGTGACTTATTCAGTTTTCAAATTTATACTGACTGTTTGATCACGCGGTAAATATACTTAATATATGTAACCTAAAGGTCTAGGTGTATAAGCTTCCTGATTTCTGAAACCAAGCACTGTGTAAATTGTGTGTTATATGCAAGAAATAGCTCCCGTGTGTGATGTGGCAGCTATTAAACTAAAAATTAGTTATTCGAAATGCCTATATCAATTAACACAATAAGATTCTAAGACCTTGGAGGAGTTGTGTGTCTGTATATGATATTTACATACCAGCTGTTGTTAGTGTGCCACTGCAGAAAGCGTTTTCGTTTCCGAGAGTTATTCCTTTTATAAATGCTTTTATGGCCCCTGATTTTCCCCTGTGCGAAACCTGTTTTCGGATCCAACACTTGGGTTTCGTCTTCCTCTTGCCACAGCTCTAATGCCGTAACCTGCACAGTAACATGTATACGCGCGTATATGACTTCAATTGACGCCATGTTGAAAGCTGTGCCACTACGAAGAATTTGTGGCGTCCTGTGTGAACGGTAGCTCACGTTGCCGCTAAGGCTCCTTTCACACGGGAGGCAGTGCATCCAGCTGCAGACAGCTGAAGCAATTCGCGTTACATTGGCACTTATTGCGTTCTTTCACACGAGAGACTCAGAGCTCCGGCTTCGGCTCACAGTGCCGCAGTGTAGCTTGTCAAAGAATCACCTGCAGCTCGCTTTACACAGAGCCTTACGGGAGCTTTCACACGGGATACGGTGAGTCGCTCGTCGCCGTCCGCACGCAAACGTCTGCGTGAGTGTCTAAAACCACGGAGAAAACAGTGTGTTCGACGTAGAGAGTTTCATTGCGGAAGCGCAACGTAGGCCAGTGCTGCGGGACTGTTCCACACCTGATTATTCGAACAAAGTAAAAAAAAAAAAGTCCGAAGCTTGGAACGAGATCTGCGGAACGTATAACAAGGATTTTGACACCTTGCCGCCACAGAAAAAGAAAATCATAGGTAAGTAAGTGTAAATATTTTTATTAATCTGAATTAGGTATTTTCTGTACAAACATACGAAACGGCTACATCGTATTGCAGTTCATTTTGTGTTAAGTGACAAACACATCACAGTTATCTTCCTCAACATTTATATAACCATTATATTCGAGAATACTGTCATTCTCATTCTCCAGTACTGCTGACGAAGTAGTCTGCAAAGTTTTTGCGAATACTTTTCACTGCAATCGATCTACAGTTAGTAACTGACCACATTCTGTATCTTTAAAACCATCACACTGCCAACTATTTTCAAATTGTATTCCGTCTTTGGTGCGGGCAAAATTGTGAAGCATAACGCAGGCAGTTTATGATGCCTTCTGCAAACGCGAGGGAGACATTCAATGGTCGGTGAAAAATTCGCCACTTATTCGACAATATTTCAAATGTACATTCAATAAGATGTCTTTGTCTAGACAGCGGCAGGTAAAGGCTCTGTTTTCCACAGACAGAGATCTTGCAGCAAAAGGACGCATAACATCCATGGACAATCCGAATGGTTCATCTGCAACAATCACAAAAGGCGTATCTGGCTTTGTGGTCCCTGGCAATGAGCTTGGGCTAGGTAACTCAAATGTTTTATTTATAATTTTGTTTCCGAAAGTCGAGTTCATGAAGAGAGAAGAGCCAGAACTTTTTCCGTACCCTCCAGTGTCAACAGCAGTGAAGCAATAGTTATAATCGCAAACAGCTAGAACTACGATTGAAAAATAATACTTGTAGTTATAAAACTTTGTCTTGTGGACGAATAATTCTCACGTGCTTTCCATCTATTGCGCCAACGCGGTTCGGGATATCTGTTACTCTGAAAAACGTGCTGAGAGGAACGTTGTGTGTAAGCGCTATTTAACATGACTGTGGTTGTATGGGGGGGGGGGGGGGGGGGGGGGGAGGTTGGGTGACTTACTTCAAAGGCATTTGAGGAAAATTGCTAGAGTGGATGAAAAGCAACTGGTGGAACATCACATTGTTGTGCCATGTGTGCTGCAAAGTTTGCATGACCTGGCTGATGGACAGTCGTAAAAGCCGGTAGCTTATATTTAGAAATCACTCGTATTATTTCACATTTTGCCCGAACCTTGCCGTGTTCTGGAATACCTGCCAAGTTGTTACCAAAGCTAATAAAAAAGTTTATCCTGATCAGACGATGTTGTCCAGTTCTCTTTTCTACTTTCAACGCTTCGGTGTAAAACATTACACAATTTTTCTGTCTGATTTTGGACCTTTGTAATTCCTCTTATTTTTGAAGGGATCCGTTCTCCTTCACTAATACTAGCTCGAAATTCGTCGCTATCCTCTTCAGCTTCGTCGTTTCTAATTGTGCCATCTTCTTCACATAAATTAGAGAGTGTTCTGGAAATAATTATATATCTGACAGCATTAAAATGAACGCACTTTGAATGCGTTCAATTATACAGTAAGATAATACACGAGCAGCATATATTTTGTTTGGTTACATCCTGTGTTGAGTAAAAGGCGACAAAAATGACAGGAGGTCAGAATAAATATATTTAGTTTTGCCAGTTGCGGCAGAACCACTCTTTACGTCTCGACATCTTTTAATATCCCTCACGTACGATAACCTCAGATTCTCCCACTTCTTTTGCATATCATTCCCAAAAATATGATATTTGTCATTATTATATTTATGTAAACTTATTCTTCTTACATGTACTTGGCATCTGGTGCATCCCTTACTGATCTGTATTCCATTTTTCGAACTGGAATTTCAATCTTGTTTGAAATAATACAGGATGTAAGCAGGAAGATATGGGATCACACTACGCCAATGCCAATGCCGAACAAGGAAATGTGGAAAGCAGTAGCTGACGGATTTTTCAAAGTAACAGATTTCCCGAACTGCGTTGGCGCAATAGATGGAAAGCATGTTAGAATTATTCATCCACAAGGCAGTGGCTCAATATTTTATAATTACAAACATTATTCTTCGATCGTACTTCTAGCTGTTTGCGATCATAACTATTGCTTCAGTGCTGTTGACATTGGACGGTACGGAAAAAGTTCTGACTCTTTCTCTCTTCGTGAACTCGACTTTCGGAAATAAAATTATAAATAAAACATTTGATTTACCTAGCCCACGCTAGACATTATAAAGTGTTGCGTTGTGCTTCACAATTTTGCCCGCACCAGAGACGGAATAAAATTTGAAGATAGTTTGCAGTGTGATGGTTTTAAAGATACAGAATGTGGCTCAATTACTAACTGTAGATCGATTGCAGTGAAAAGTATTCGCAATAACTCTGCAGACTACTTCGTCAGCAGTACTGGAGAATGCGTGCAAATGGCAGTATTCTCGAATATAAGCGTTATGTAAGTTCAAATGGCTCTGAGCACTATGGTACTTTACATCTGAGGTCATCAGTCCCCTAGAACTTAGAACTAATTAAACCAAACTAACCTGAGGACATCACACACATCCATGCCCGAGGCAGGATTCGAACCTGCGACCGTAGCGGTCGCGCGGTTCCAGACTGAAGCGCCTAGAACCGCTCGTCCACACGGCCGGCCGTTATGTAAGTGTTGAGGAAGATAATTGTGATGTGTTGTCATTTAGCACAAAACGAAGTGCTTTAAGATGTGTCAGTTTCGTATGTTTGTACAGAAAATACCTAATTACAGATTGATAAAAATATTTACACTTTCTTACCTATGATTTTCTTCTCCTGTGGCGGCAAGGTGTCAGAATCCTTGTATGCATTCTACAGATCTCGTTCCAAGCTTCGGACTTTTTTTTTACTTTGTCCGAATAATCAGTCATGGAACAGTCCCACAGCACTGGCCTACGTTGCACTTCCGCAATGAAACTCTCTACGTCGAACACACTCACTGTTTTCTCCATGGTTTTAGACACTCACGCAGACCTTTACTACTGATCTACACTCGTCAATGGGCAGAAAGAATAGAGCTGCTGAGTCATCGATGTGTACCGCAACTACGCGCGGACGGCGACGAGCGACTCACTGTATCCCGTGTGAAAGCTCCCATAAGTCTGCGTGTAACGCGAGTTGCAGGCGATTCATTTGACAAGCTGCACTGCGGCTCTATGAGCCGAAGTCGAAGCTCTGAGTCTCTCGTGTGAAAGAACGCATAAGGGCCAATGTAACGCGAATCGCTTCAGCTCTCTGCAGTCTGATGCACAGCCTCCTGTGTGAAAGGGGCCTAAAGAAAGCCGCAAGCTGTGGCGCCACGTTAGTTGCGAGTGTGAACCTGGCTATATGCGGCTGCCAGACCGTTGCTTGCGAGAGCGGGCACCAAACTTGTAAGAGTGTAGAGGCTGACGAACCATACCGCTGTGAAGCGAGAGTGTGGTCTGACCTTGAGGCTGGCTGCACGTGTCACGCCCAGCTTTCCAACGAGCGCTCGGTGCGCTCCAAGACAGCTTCACGAAGGACTGACAGCTGCGAGATACAATGCGTAAACAGTGCTGGAGCCCACAACGGATAGATACTGTCTGTACCTAGACTTGGCCACTGTTTCTATGTTTCGATACAGTGTATCGATACGTGGAACTGTTTCAGTGTTTCGGAACGGCTGTGGTTCACTGTTTCGAAACAGTGGTGTTTCTTTCCGCCCCTGTCTCGGATAACCGGACCCGACTCGATCTCGAGCCAGACACAGGAACTGCATCGAAGTTTCAAAATAAGGCTCTTTCAGTCCACCTGTGCTTGGAACGGACTAATTGTATCGAAACAGTGATGTTTCATTCCGTTCTGTGTCGGACGAGATTCGGGCTCGGCACAGGCACTGAAACACAACATACCACTCCATGAAACACTTTCAAGAGTGTCGAAATCTTTTTGACAAGCAATAGCATGAAGCTTAAGATATCCGAAAATAAAGCTTCGTTTCTAGCTCACTGCCCTATTCCGAAATGGCGTAACATCTGCTTTATAAACACTAACCAAACAATAAAACAACGCATACTATTCACATTCCAAGTAATAAATATGTGAAAATCATTCAGTTAAATTACACTTTTTTGTATAACATACGCTTCTCTGTTCATGTACAGTAATCATATTATGAAACGCAAGTAAGCCTACAACATTTTGAATAAAAAAAAGGCGTAGAGTGACAGTTATTAGACATATACATAAATTTTATGTAGGTATAATTGCAAGCAATCTGTTTGACATATCACTGATAGTGTAATGGTGAACGGGAAGGGCTGGGAAGCATGGTGAATTTATAGTAACGGTTCGAAACACCTTGAAAGACGAAATTTTTTTTCTGTTATATTTTGTTATTTATTCGAATTATCGGGATCGAGTTCGAGTCTCGGTCCGGCACACAGTTTTAATCTGCCAGGAAGTTTCATATCAGCGCACACTCCGCTGTAGAGTGAAATTTCATTCTACAGCATATCCGTTGTTTCTACAGTTTGCTCCTATCTCAAGTTCCGTTCGTGGTGGTTCTTCTGTCTTCAGCTATGGCTGTCTTCAGCCAATTGAAAAGTATGAAAGTCACACGACACGAAAGCAGCGCATTTGCTGCAGGAAATACGAAACTGCCAAGACGCCTACGTGATAGTTTCATACTTTCTGCGATATGATTAGCGCTCTCGCACCTCATTTGTGTTTATATGTACATACTTATACACTAGACATTCAAGATGATAAAATGTGTAGGTTTATTAGATTACAAAACACAAACTGTTTCACTGTTTCGAAACATCGTATCGAAACATTACATTGTACTGTTTCATTTGTTTCGAAACAGTTACGTGTTTCAGTTTGCCCATCTCTATCTGTAACTTTTTGCCGCGCAATATTTGTTTTGTATGTGACGTCATCATATCACCGTAGACGCATGTGCATTAGCTATTTGTAAAGTCATGAACAAGCGCAGCGTGGAAACGTGTTTATCTTGGACATCGAATCTTGTGTCAGTGCGAAGAGCTTGCGGAACACTATTAGGACAGTAAAAATATTCCCCGGAAATATAAGTGGATATCGGTATTAAATTGTAAATTACAAAATAATTAATGACGTTGTCTCATGTGGCTCTAAATATACTTGCAATTATAGAAAACGCAAGTCTGAGGAAAGCTTGCATCGAAAGTAATCCAAAAAGCCTCAAAAGACCAGGGCGGAGCGAATGCGAAAGCTACGGCAGCGTCGAAAAGCAAAAGATAATCGGCGCAAAGCGGATTACGTAGCACCGAGCGACAGTCCAAACATACGTATAATGTACAGGGGTCTTGAAAAGCAATACAGAAAACAGTCATAATTATACGAAACACTTGTTATAATTTTATCACGACGTTTTCACGAAAAACCTACGGTGCGGACCCGAACAGCGAGCACAGAACTACTTCTTTTACATTCTTTTGACCACATCTTCGATGCTGATTTCGATTTCATCATCGACACCGATGACAGATGATGAATTTATAGAATGGTGTAAGAAACTACATACAAATACATCTAATACAATATTTATTAGTCAACAAATGCTGCAGTAATTAATAGTGGATATCCCACAGCGTTTTCTGTACAGACTATAAAAATAACATTTTGAGAGAAGTTTTCCCTTCTGACTGTTGCGTTCTTGACAAAGACCACATCCTGCTTTAGAGAACAATTTTTCAGCTCAAATATTTAAGTGAATTTCTTTTTGTAGATTTGGGTAGGTAGTACCGATGATGCGGTTCCATACGTGTAATGGATCTTATTTAATAACTAGGAGCCAACCTTTCTGGTGATAACTGCTCTGTGATGCTAAGTCCGCTCCTGTTCCAGTCCGCAAATTGCTCTTTTCTGGTCGTATTATAAAAGGTCCACTCCATAACCAAATTAGGTTTCTCTGTTTTTTTGTAATTTAGCGAGTTTTGCCTATCCTCACTGACAGTCGTTAAAACAGTTGCAAGCAAGTCCTCGGTGGTTTTGGTTGCCTTCGAATATCTTGAAAGTGTGTGATTTTGAATGTAGGATCGGGCAAAGTTGATATGGAAAATACGTAAATATGTTCGGTTGGTAATAAGCGCTTTTTGATTTTTGTTATAATTTAGCTGGAATCAGGGTTTATCCCAACACCTGAGTTTGTAACCGATACCCTCTGTTAATTCCTTAATATATAAAAAGAACTGTAATGGTCGTATTATATTCCCGGAGAAACGTCTTAATAACATCTATGGCTGTGGGAGACTGTCTATCCAGGATAACGTTGTGTGTACCAAAAAATTATAAGGGCAAAACCAAATGACAGACTTCTTACAGATAACAGTATCTTGTGCGAAAAGTGTGAGACTAACACTATCTACTAAGTCCACAAGTACAACATGAATGGCCGGCCGAAGTGGCCGAGCGGTTCTAGGCGCTTCAGTCTGGAACTGCGCGACCGTTACGGTCGCAGGTTCGAATCCTGCCTCGGGCATGGATGTGTGTGATGTCCTCAGGTTAGTTAGGTTTAAGTAGTTCTAAGTTCTAGGCTACTAATGACCTCAGAAGTTAAGTCCCATAGTGCTCAGAGCCATTTTGAACAACATGAATGACAATAGTTCTACAACTGTTTTGTGGAGCACATCGCATATTACTTCTGAGTGCTGATGATTCTTTGTACAGGATAACGAGCTACATTCTACCCGTTCAGAAATTTTCAGTCCTATCAGAAGATTGGTTACAAATTGCGTACGAATGCATTTCCTTTAGTACGAATCGGTGAACGGTGTGACACTGAATTAAAAACACTCACGCCAATAAATCTACACTCGTTGTCAGCCTTGCCTCGACTACAACGGGCGGTCCGTCATCTTTGTTAAGAAGAAAAGAAGCCACTGCTGTCTAGCGCAGGACGATCATTGTTGTCTTCTCATGAATATACTACAGTCAAGAACGAACGGTTTCTCTTTAGTTTTATGCCCATCTGCCTCTCCAGAACATGCTTACATCTGATTTCACTCCCTGTCGAGAGAATGCCCCTGCCATTATATACCGAAATTCTATCCCGTTATTCGTTAAACTGGTTCTCACTTTGTCTACTGCGATCTTTAAGATGGCCATCTTGAGTCGTATTTCGTGAATTAAAGATAAATGCCGCTTTGGTACACCTTCCGCAGTCGTCAGATACGTGAGCAACTGTTTCGAGCCAACGGATTTAGTAGTATAAGGTGTGTTAGAAACGTTCCTTAAATAAAAAGGTATTATCTTTAATTCTAAGTTACTCTCCGTTACATAAGATCTCCCAGGCAGTGAGGACTGCAACATTAAAATAAGGAGGCAACCAGAATTTTGTGTGAAAGGGTAACATAGTTCTGCCCGTACAGTTCCCTTGCAGACAGTTGACAAGACAAATGAAGTAGCTGTTTCAAAGCGAGGATGCAATTCTCGTCCGGCAACTGACCAGGTTTTGATCTTTCGCCCCTCTTCGCAACCGCAGCCACCTTCGCATTGGCCGGCGCAGCAGCATGGCAACAGAGCCTGACCGGAACGGGCTCCCAGCTACATATCGCGCATGCGCAATGCGATCGGATGCGCGCGCATCTGGGACTGGGAATCGATAGGATAAAGCCGCAGCTGCGTTTGTTGTGCTTCCAGAAGAGACTGAGAAGAGCAAGAGGTACTAGTGGAGAGATAGTGTAGCCCTGCACTTGTGCTGTTTTCTTTTTCTTTTCCGTTTCAAATAATGATATTAAGCGAGTGGGTTGAAAGTGGTTGTTGCGAATATCGAGTACTTGAAGTAGAGAAGGCAATCGTTTTATAGATTGTAAGGCTAACTGGACAGTATTTTACTAGTTAGTGTGGACTTTTTTGTTCTCCGTTGTCGTGAGATGTTATAAATTGCATCTCATCTGCGGGAATAGTGAGGAAAGAGAGTAGTGTTTTACTGGCACCAGGTTCCAGTTTTTGAATTCAGCCAGCAACAACACTGGCCACTAAAGACAGAGCGTGTATTGGCATGAGGCCAGACTTACAGCAGTCAATAAGGCATACTTCTTCGGATCACTTTTCAGAAGAGAAGAATCAACTCATTTAGTAGAAGGTCGTTGAACGCCGTATTGAAGCGGCTGGATTATCCTACAGATTGCTCGTGCATCATCTCTACGACGGAGACGAACGAGCCTGTGAAGCGGACGCTAGTGGTGCTGGCAGGCCTCGTTTCTTTGCTGTCGCACGTGGGAAAGTTGCTTGAGAGTGGTACCAGAAAAAAGGAAGAGATGGCTCCGACGCGTATGAGCCCACCGCAAACCATGCCGTCGAAGGACGAACTGGCTGTGCTGGAGGCTTCGCAGAAGGAGGCCAATAATGGCACCAGAGGTGAGTTGACCAGTGTACATCAGTATTCACTTAAGGCATTGTGATTGCGAAAAGACAATGAATTATCTGGTGCACCGTGGTGCAAACACTTTGGTGTAGGGTGTAATGAACAGACCGCTTCCATCAAGGAGGAGGGGGTGGGGGACACATCCCATACGTCAGTGACTTTTACTTATTAATCAACCACACATCGCGCACATCATGTAGGTGTCGTCGATTACATGTATATTTTTGGATACTTACATAAGTGATGAATACACAATTTTGTAGATTCGTACATGCTTTAAGGTTAGCAACATAATTTATTACAAACACACAGCCTGAGTTTCTATAATTATCGGTAAACAATTTTACACACCATACATTTCGTGATAAATGAAATTAGCTGCGAAACTTGCTCCATTTAACTCTTCTAGTTTGGTAAAAACTTGTTCACATTGACAGTTCTGGAAGACGAGGTACGCAGCTAGGAAGAAAAAATTTACCTTTCGTAATGAGATTTATTTTTGCACATACTGTATATTTCAGTAAGTCGAGGTATAAGATGGGGTAACGCGGTGAGTTACCAAGTTTATTTACAAAGGCCTTTATGAATATTATGTCTCGGGTTACACCACTTTTTGTGCTAAGAATAACACCTGGGTGACGTTCACTAATTCTTATTGTAAAAGCAACATCTGAATTGATTGTGCCGCACCAGTACAGTCAAGTGAACAGCAAAATAATTTACGGAGGCCCTATTCAAAAATCATGAGGAAGGGAAATTTTAGTTTTTGGGATGACCCATGTGCTCTGGGTGGATTCTTACCTGTGAAATGCTTTATAATGAACCTTGGCATTTTCAAGTAACTATTCAAATCTACAAAGATTCCTCAGTACACCATAAATATTAGTTAGTGTGTGTCTATCATTGTATTACCAAGACCTTTTGTAGCCTAACATAGCTTTTATTCCAGACCTTACACATGTATATTTATTGCAGGCACAAGCACACGTTCAGCAAAGGGATTGGTTGTTGTTATGGTTGGAATGCCAGCAAGGTCCAAGTCAGCTACAGCACATAAGCTAGATCGCTACCTGCGATGGACTGGTGAAATGTCAAAAGGTGAGCTTCTGCAAAATAATTGTGACTTATTAAGTATTGTGAATGAAGAAGTCTTGCCTTGTAAGAGTCGCATAGTGGGCACTGTTCATAATTGATGTACAATGAAGATCATAATATGCACGAAAGTACATCTTCAATATTTGCTTAATACGTATTAGACCATTTTTTAATTTATCTTGCAGTTTTAAGTTGTGTATTGAAGGGCCCATTGAATAAAGGATGAATGTGGACATCAGTCTATGCTGCAGAGCAGTTTGCTAATCTGTTATCACAACTTTTATATCATATTCTCATTATTTGGGTTTGCCTATACATGACTCTTATTTTCACCCTCCAATCTAACATAAGCATTGGTATACACTACAGATCAGTCTCTGTCACCAAGATGTTGTGGGAACGGGAGCCACCATCACACTCTAGCGCCCCGCCCCCCTCCCCCAATTTGCTTCCTCTTGTAATTTTTTCTTTTAGATACTGAAATTCATTTTGGAATTAATTCTGTAGACTCAGTTGAAATATATCATTCACCAGCACTACTGCAGGCAGGCTGCATGTGTAAGGTTTATGAAGTAGCTACATTGAAAAGAAAGGAAAAAAAATGCTTTCTGGTTGCAGGAGTTGGCACAATAAAGTACTGCCTCAACAACATTTTGGATCCATAATTTCTTTGTTGATAACCAGAGACTGAAAACAATAGGAAGATCTAGGAAGACTCTGTGGTTTTTTTTTTTTTTTTTTTTTTTTTTTTTTTTTTTTTTTTTTTTTTTTTTTTTACGGCCTCTACCTTCAACACTTTAAAATTTATTATCTGGGGGAGTAACCTTTGGTCTTAAAATTAAAATGTTACTGTCTCCTTGTGTAATTATAAGTGCAATTATTGTTCCTGAATATATTGAAGTCACTCTTTAAATCTGACTTGCTAGAGAAAGCAGGAACAGTGTTTCTCACTAGGTCATTTTGCAAAGTTATATTCATCCTACATTGTAGTGATTAGTGTTTATTTTGACTTTAGGCAATTGTAATATGTTTCAACACATTCTGTAAATGAAAAAGGCTGCATTACTGAAAATAATTTGTTTTAAGGTTTGTCCATAAATAAGAAAGACTACACTACTGAAATTTTGTTTTAGTGTCTGTCTAGCTAATTTCACCTTTTCAGGAAATATTAAGGAGGCTAGATGAATTGCGATTCTGGAAGAACTAGAGTTCAAATTCTTGTTCAGTTGTCAATATTTATATTGGTTACTGTTTCTTGACACCATTTCAGACAAATGATGGGAATGTTCCTTCTCAAATACTATGACAGATTCCTTCACACATCCTTGATCAGTCCAAGCATCTACTGTAATGTTAATGAACAATAGACCTCCCCATTCTTTCCTTCTACCTTTCACTTCATACGTAGACTTTTTTGTTATAAATAACTGCACTTTTTAAAGTTATGCTTTCGTCTTTGTCCATATTAAAATGTTACACATGTACACATTGAACACAGTTTTCTCCATATAAAATTGTTCATTGTTTATTTAATTTATTTACTATCTTGAGAGGCTTTGTAACTCATTTGTTAGAGCCTGCAAGTCTATCAGACAGAAACAATTGTGAGAAATAATGAACTACAGTATTTGCTATGAGCAACCACACAAAGAAAAGAAGACACATGTAAAGTGAGATGCATATATATTCGTGGAGCTGCATGTAACAACAGACTATTTTTCTGCATTCTGAGGAGTGTTTTCTTTTTTCTGCTATTGCAGTTTTTACAGTTAGCAATTACCGACGTAAGCTGGTGGAGCGGTATGACAACCACAATCTGTTTCGAGCAGATAATAAAGAAGCAATGGAGATCCGGGCTAAGAGTGCCCAGCTTGCCATGGATGATGCCACCGACTGGCTGAAAGGTGGTGGCAACATCGTGGTGAGTTCTGTGGTAATTTGGCTTAGGTACTTTAGGTACATATGCACTCGTAATCAAAATTAGCCTTGAATTCCTGGCGTACAATGTTACTGCCTTTCTGAGGTGATCTGCAAGTTCAGCAACTGTGTTATTTCACTCTAAGGTCAAATCTATTGGCTCATCGTTTTTTGTGATATGAACAAGAAAATATCAGTCTTCATAAGCTTGCTAGCTTCTGTATAATTGTGGCTGTATTCTGAAAGGAAACTTTTGTAGCCACTATTTAAATGAAAGCATTATGTCAGACCACTGTTATTAAATAGAAGAATGAATTGTGCGGAATGATACAAGAGTTAATTATGTGCCTTGCAAGCATTTCCCAGAGAATGAATTGCCCTTTTCAATCCGCTGTGGGTTAAGGTATTCTGAAATTTTAGTTGTCACTGATTCACTGTTCTTTTGTTTTATCACGGGAGATTAAACTTTTTACCTCTTCACTATAGCAATTTTAGAACAGTTAGGGTTGGAGAGATGATTTGCAATTCCTATCTGGTCATTCAGATGTAGGTTTTTGTGGTTTCTCCAAACACCTAAGGTGAAACCTAGATGTTTCTTCTCTAGAAAAGCATGGACAGTTTATTCCCGATGTTTACTTACTTCAGGCTTGTACTCAGTCTCTGTTGACCTTGTATATCAAACACTAAACTTACTTCATTATTTAGGCTCACGGGATTAATAAAAGAAATAATAAAGGAGGTTTGAGACAGGCATTCAGTCACAGTTTTTGCGAAGGTGAGTCAATAAGCAGACACTACAGTGCAGAGAAAGGAGGAAGTGAAATATAGTTTCTAAATAAAGTTCTAGATCTTTACAAACTGATTGATTTGCATATGTTTTTTGTGGGATGCTTGGCTCCTAGAGAGATATTGTAGGCACAAACTGGTTGATTTGTATGTGTTTTTTGTGGGCTAGGTGGCTACAAAATAGATATCATAGGCTCCTGAATCACTGTTAGTCAACTGCAAGAAAGAAAGGAAGAAAGAAAAACTCAGGGATTGGCTTTTAAATGAACTTAACACACAGTCATCAGTAAATGAGTTGAGTTAGTTGATAAATGCCACAACAGCTTTTGCATCACAGTTTGTTAAGAGTAATTATACAGTCTTGTATTCTTGTGCTAGTTTTCTTTTAGCCATTAGCACCACTATCATAACCACTACGAAACACCTCTTTTGAATTTTTTTCTTCTTATACACATTTACAACCCCAGTTTTCCTTTTAAAAAAACTGTGTTTTGTTTAAAGCCTGATTTGTAAATAATTCTATTTTCATTGGCCCCATTGTCCATTGCACCTTTTTCTTGAACCTCTGGAACAATAAGATTTGTACATATTTTAGTGTCTTTAAAAATTTACTCTTTGAGAAACAAGCTGGCCCCCACACAGAGCTGTTTTCCACTGAAATTCTTGTGAAATTAGATTGGGCCAGTTCATGCCATTAGATACTGCTGCTTAGTCCAGCATTATTATTAATAGTATCTGACAGTCAGGTGTAATATTTTGAAAGCTCAGTTGCAACATTGCAATACACAATTGTAAAAAAAAGTGTTAATGTTACTACTGTATCACACTATAGATTTTCTTCAAAGAAATAAAATGCAATTATAGTAAGCTACATTTGAGTTTCAGAAATTAGTAAAATTTCCACTGTTTGTCTTACATCTCTTTCTTAAAAATTGGTAAGATTCAAAGTTTTCATACGTCTTTCTTTTTTTCAGATCCTGGATGGGACACACATAGCTCATTATCAGCGGCAGAAAGTACATGACCATTTTGAGAAACGTATGGGCTATAGGTGCTTGTTTATTGAATGTATTTGTGATGACAATGGCATTCTTTCAAGGAATGTCAATGTAAGTACTTTCAAATATTTCACTGTACTGATTTATTTGACGAGGTGCTTCAGTTGGTCAGTGGCTTTAATTGTTACTGTTTTTTATTACTAGGAAACATTACAGAATAGCCCAGATTATAAAGATATGAATTCTGAAAAGGCTATGGATGATTTCAATCATAAAATACAGCATTATGTTGAACAGTATGAACCTATGAGCTCAAAACATGAGCCGCAATACCGTTTCATCAAGTACACCAATGATGGTGAGTTGGTTATTATGCTTACTGAAACTTACAGTTGATTAGAGAACTCAAATAAAAGTTTCGTGCATAAAGGATTTTAATTAAATGTGCCCTTCTCTAATTTCAGGAGAGTCAATTGCTACCCACAAGGTCACAGGTCATCTTGAGGCTAAAGTTCTGATGTTTCTTTCAAATTTCAGGCCAGCTCCAAAAACATTTTACTTTTCAAGGGTAAGTATGATATTTTCCATCAGATGTGCTATTAAATGGGCCTGTCCCAAAAGTCTTAAGATCTGGCCTACAGCTCTTTATACAATATATTTAGATCAAATAAGTGTGCTCGATTTTCTGATTTTCTTCTATTCAAGTCTGTGTGATGAAACACTAATCATGTATCATATTGTGACATTGCAGCACGGAGAGAGTGAGAATAATGTATTAGGTCGCATTGGTGGTGATGCAGATTTATCACCACGAGGTCGAATATATGCCAAATCTTTGGCACAACATATCAATGCTCTCCATATCCCCAACTTGAGGGTGTGGACCAGTGAACTGAAGCGCACAAAGCAAACAGTCCAGGGAATTGGAGCTCCTGTGGAACACTTTTCAGAGTTGAATGAATTGGATGCTGTAAGTAATGTGCACTGAGCGAATATAAAATCTAAAGTTTTAACATGTATACAAATCTTATGCTTGTACTGTCTTTGTTGTAGGGTGTTTGTGAAGGTCTCAGTTATGAAGAGATGCAAGAGAAGTTCCCTCAGGAATTTGCATGGCGTGACCAAGATAAACTTAGGTACCGTTATCCCTGGGGTGAATCGTATATCGATATAATGAATCGTTTGGAGACAATCTTGCTAGAGCTGGAACACAGTGAGAACATATTAGTTGTCAGCCATCAGGCTGTACTACGATGTGTACTGGGATATTTTCTCAATAAGCAACCAGGTATATATACTAAAATATTTTGTGTGATGCTACTGTGACAGAAGTACGTACTTCTAGAAACAAAGAAACTGATTTTTTATATCATAAGAAAATCCCAACATCATAAAGATGTTTGTTTATTTATTGCTGACTGGTTTCAACCACTGTTGTGGTCATCATCAGACCACTTACTCCATGTGAGTCTGCTGAGTCTGGTGAGGAGCAAGCACCACTGTGGGAGGGGTATAGAAGTTATTATATGCCTCCTAGACTGGCACCTGCTCCTCGCCAGCTTCAGCAGATTCCCATGGAGTAAGCAGTCTATGATGATCAGAACACTGAAACAGGCACCAGTAAATAAACTGCCAATTTTCCAATAGAATTAAGATAAAATGTTTCTAAAAATTTTAAACTTTATTTTTTGATCTGTGGATTAATAAAATAAATTTCTTAATATATAGTTATTTTTCTGATAATCGTAAGGAATCATCTGTTGGACCCTGGCGTGACCAATTCTATATTTTTCACATAAAGTACCAGCCAACTTTTAAATGTTTGTGTTTACAGAATTAATATTGGTTTTGTATTTAAATGAAAATTGTTTTGCATGTTGTTTGCAATTCTGAGAAAATGTTTGTATTTCAGAGGACCTTCCATACATAAATGTCCCACTGCACACAGTCATAAAGTTGACATCTGATGGCTACCACTACAAAATGGAATGTACAAGGTTGCCTGTAGAATGTGTTGATACCTACAGACAACAGCCAAAGGTGAGGAAATAGATAGTTGCGTAGTTTCAGTTCCATTTCATAACCTTGAATGTGCAAGGTACTAGTGGCTGTCTTTCACATTACTGATTTCCGGAGATTTTTAATTATGTGATCCTTTGGCACTAATTTTATTAGACACATTGAAAAAGGGGGGGGGGCAGACAGACAGACAGAGAGATATATGTGGAAAGAGATATTTTGTAGATTATAATTCCAAGCAATATTAGTATTGCCATAGTCAACATAATTTTCTGAGCAGATGTGTGGAAAATGGTATGTTGCAATGATCTTGATTGTTTTTGGTGGGGTTGTAACTTGCAGATTATTACATGTCTATTCCTTTCTTCATTTCAGAATTGCTCTCCAGATCGCACAACGCAAGATGCTCTCATTACTGTACCTTCCCATTATGATGCTCTTGACCTGTGGAAACTGAAACAATCACTTATTGAGCAGCATTGAACAGATCTAGTGTAGCTGGATTTTAAGTTTCACATGTGAACACAATGTTTTGTAAACATATGCTGAGTGCAAAAATGAGGTTTAGATACTGCTTGTTGAAATATGCTGTGTGTGACATCACATTGGCAGATTGAAAGTACAACTTAATTTTAATGAGAGACCAACAGACACTGTTGAAGTTTTTTATATATATTCTGAAATTAAAGTTTTTAGATCTATGTTCTATACCTTTTATGAATGTATTTTGTATAGAGCATCAAAGTAGTTTTGGACTAAAATTGTAGATTATCATTCAGAGTAGGAAAGAGTACTTTGTACCAGGCCATTTTATGAAATTTCTACATCCTTATTATCCCTGTCATTCCAGTGGTAAAACAAATTTTGACATAACCTGAAATTCAAATTTAAAATTCAGTATTTATGTTAAGCAGTATATGCATGCAGTAGGTTTTGTCTGTGGTCGAGATTACTTGCCAATTTTATTGTGAAGTTCCTATTAGATCAGTGAATAAACTGTATTATGGATAAAGAAGATATTGCTTCCTTGCATATGATCTGTGCTTCTGGGCATAAGAACCAGCAAAACAGCAATGTAACTGAACATAATATACTTTTAAGTGAGCTGTAACAGGATAATATCTGTGCCAATTGTTTGTTGCAAGTTAGCTCCATTTTTTTTATATTGCATTTTGCATGTTTTCATGCAAAACTTCTAGAATTGCAGTATCCTGTGTTCTGAAGGCTGTTAACACAATGGTAGCTTTTATTAAGTACTTAAGATCTTATTCGTTTGTTATAATAAGAAAGTTTTTAAAGACTACAGGCTTGGCTGCAGTTTGTATACTGCATCAGGTGTTGTATTCATGCAGTTCAATGCAAGTTTTATCAACAAAACCATTTTTTATTAAAAAAATACTCTAGTTATTGAATTGTGTTACTCTGTATTAATGTGAGTAAGGAAATTTGTCCCCCCATAGTCATGTAACAATAAAAGAAGTGCAAGATCTGACTGATAATGTAAGTAATCCCCAAATGTGCCTCATTGTGAACTATGTGGAAAGTGAACCTGAGTGTTGAGTGAAACAGTGACGCAAATTTTTGGGGTATCGTTTGAATATAAAATGTAGTGAATACAGAGTTACCTGTGGTATGACTGTTATAAGAGGGGCAAGCCCACAGGTGCTATTGTGTTGTTTATTGTGGTCAATTATGTCCGTAGTATTTAATTGCCATTCACAAATCTTTTTTATGTGATTACTGTGATCTTTTTTATATGCAAATAATATTTAATAAAAAACGTATTCAAAATTATTTATGCTTTTGGTTATTGGTAACACCCTAATTTGTATGTCAATGTCTGTTGGTTACTATTAGTATTCTATGTAAATCACTGTACACACTACTTTTTTTTTAACACAATAAAAGTCAGTCTTTCAAGCAGAATGTGTGAGATAGGACTCATTGCAGGCTATAAGGTGATGATAGGACTCATTGCAGGCTATAAGGTGATGTAACATCTGTAGAATATCAGGGAAACTGGCCTACCATAGAAATAAAACAGAATTCTATTACTTGGTATCAAGTCTTCAATTTGCTGACAGAAACAGGACTTTGTAACAGGATGTTGGTGTAAAGAAGTTTCGTACTTAGTGACATAATAAAGTTTATTTCCAGGAGAAAAATGTGGCCTAGAAGACTGGAAAGTATGAAATAATTTGTAATAGTGCAGGGATATTTTTACATTGAAGGATTAAGTAGAAAAGGCATCGTTTTCTCACAAATAGTCAGTAAAAATTAAGATTAAAAAAATTGTTTGAGTGTTTCTAAGAGATTGTGATGTTGGTCACTTATGATGAGAACTTAGTGCTGTAAAGGCTGACAAACACTGTCCTCCAGTCATTAGGCATAAACCTTTGTAATTGCAGTTGTACTTTCATGATAGAGAAAGTCTGCAATGCAATTACTATGTAAGAACTGTACATAACAATTAAAGTGTGTATCCTTATTGTCTGTGGCTTCAGTGTTTTCCATAGACAGAAGCACATTTGAAATCATAATATTCACTAAATTTACAGTAGTTAATAGAATTAGTTGTCCTGCAATGGTACTGGCCTTTTTATACACCTATATAGAAATAAATGATTATAACAGAGCATTATTTGGTGTTGATTAATAGTTAGACAGAGTATTCTGTTTTCATTCAGTCAGTTTTTCAAAAGGGTGTTCTGCTATATTAATAAAGTCAATATTTTGGAAAAAGTTGCCAGATTTACCAACAAGATTCGAAGTGATTAGCTTTTATGTGGTGTTATAACAAGCTCCTGAAATTTTACAAATATAATACTGTGGACACTCATCATTATTATCATTCATGAATAGCCAAAATCCAAGTAACTCTCATATACAGGTGTCTAAATAAATTTCCCATATTGCCGAAACTTTAATGTTTGACATTATGATCCAGAAATAGGTTATTTGGTTTGTTTGTTTGTAATGTAATGTAATTCTAGTGGAAACAGTGCTTGTTTTTCCTGTGAGGAGGCACTATGTGCAGTCTACGGCAATTATGTCACCTGTAAACAATGCATTACTGGTACTGCTGTGTGTCGTGAAAGTTCTGTTGCTTCAGAGTGGTCAGAAACCCCACACAATCTCACTAATGAAGCAGGGAATGAGATGTGGGCATTGCAGCAATTGTCACTTTGAGTCAAGGTAATGTCTAGACTTTGGAATAAGTTTCTAGTGACAGGATCACTTTAGGATCATTGCAGAAAGGACTATGGAAGAAAAACAACAGGTATGCAGGACCGATATTTGGGTGTAACAGCAAGTAGAAATCCTTGACACAATGCTAAGTGTCTACAGTGGCAGTTCCCCACAGCTGCAGGAGACCTTTCGAGGTTCCTCCTAAATTGAGTTCAGAAAGGGGCACATGTCATAAAGCCACAAAACCACTCTTTGTGGACTGGTCAACAATTAAACACAATGCTCTTTTCTGACCCATACCAGTGTTCACCCTGACAATACTGATATTCGTATGTGGAGGCAACAAGGGGAACGTTTACACCCTAACGTTATCGTAGACCACTACCCTTTTCGAGGTAGTTCAGTCATATTTTGAAGTTGAATCATGTGGTCACAGACATGCCTTGTGCAGATGCAGGGGATGAAGACTTGTGTGAAGTATCAGGACAACATCCTTGCATGCATTGTGGCTCCATTTGGTGAGGATATTGGAGCAATATTCACACTGATGGATAACAATGTATGCCTTCATTGTCACAATCTTTTGAACATCTTCCTAGTGGAGCACATAATTAGTCTGATGGAATAGCCTCATTATTCTCCAGATCTCAGCTGTGTTAACCATGCTAAAACGAGCAGTTTGCAATCATCCTGTCCCACCAAAGACCCTAGATGACATATAGAGGCACCCCGTAGAGGAAGGGGACAATGTCCCTGAGACTAATGTGGACCATTTGATGATGCGTATGCGGAACTTCATTCAGAAGGGTCTCCAATTACGAGAAGTGCTAATTGGTTCATAAACAAGGTGTGATGCAAGATGACAATGAGAAGAAATCAATATTATATTTGCAGAGAAATCTTTCGTTTTTCTTTTTTTTCCCCTTTCTTTTTTTTTTTCTTTTCTTTTTGTTATCAAGTAGAAATGTGGTTATTTTCATTATTTTTGTTTTCTTATTATTGCATATAACAGAACAAATCTGGTTTCTTTCCTGTTATGTCCAGAATTGACAGTAAAGTGATATGCAACACTTCTTTTGGCAACTGTGTTAAATGATGTTTTTACTTCCTCATTCAAACATATGCCACTGGTTTGTGGTGCATCCGCTTCATTTTCTTGTTCATCTTCCTTTCTCAAGCTCAACAAAAACTTGTTCACATTCACATTTACTGAAACAAGAACTTTTTAAGAATTTTATTAGTAACCGTGCCATTACAGTGTAAAACAGTGAAAGTGGGTCAGGCAAAGGAATGTGCTCTCTCACACCCTTCATGCTTCCTTCTTCTGTAACTGCCACTGTGAACTTTTGCCTTGGCCTGTGACTTTAAACACATGTTGTGGTCACAGTGACAGGCCCCACTATGGGTACCATTCAAATAGCATCAAAGTGAAAAAAATATTTACCAATCATCTATTCCAGCACGGTTTATGTGGCAATGCTATATTTGATTTATGCTGCTGTCATCAGTATAGTTCACTCGTGTTTAGCAACTGCACTATAGTACTGAATTGAAAATTCTGGTTTTGGGCTGGTGTTGCAGACAGGGGATGGTGCTGACTTTGTTTTTGACATTCTTTCCCTTAATAGTCACATCCTTCAGTTGACCAACCAAGCCATCACTAGGCAATGCTAAATCCAAGAATTTGAACAGTGTTTCTACCACATACACATCTGTTGTTATATAAATCATAACTGAGTGGCATGTACCTTCCAACAGACTACGAATAATTATGTCATTGTCTCATTGGGTTTTTACTCTTCCTCTGTATTCATTACTGTTGTTTATAAAGTATCTAATATGTGAACATTTCTTGTAGTGTATCTGTGGCTATAGGGTATATTCTCACCTCCCAAATTGTTTGGTACTAATCCTTGGGGAAAGGAAGAATACTAATCATTTTTAACGCGATACAGGCACAAAACTCATGGCTGCAGTATAATAGTATGTGTCATGAGACAGCAAAGTGTAATGTCTTAAGTGCTGTTTATATATATATATGTTTGTGTGTCTATCGACCTGCCAGCACTTTCGTTCGGTAAGTCACCTCATCTTTGTTTTTATATATAATTTTTCCCACGTGGAATGTTTCCCTCTATTATATTAATATTATAAACACACACACACACACACACACACACACACACACACACACACATATATATATATATATATATATATGTGTGTGGTGGGAGGGTAGCAAATTAGATCCAACAGACACATAACAAAAGCCACATGGAGCAAGTGGTGCGTTGTTTGATAGAAGTAGAAGAAAAGAAGTGAACTGCACAATATGGCTACTGATTAGTAGCAAAACAGATAGATGTTCCATGTTTAAAGTAAATCTTTCATTGGCATAAATAAGCAGATATTGCAAGTTGTACAGAAGGTGAAGAAACTATTGGCCATATGGTTACAAGGCATGACAAAGCACCAGAAGAGACTGTAGATTGTCGAGAGTACTGAAATTCCAGACTTTGAATGATAAGCAGTAGACAATTTATGCAGGAAAGGAGAAAACATTAACTTGAAAATAACATATCTATGAGACGTGTTAACACAGTGTTGAGAGTCACATGGGGAAAGGGGTATAAGGACATGGATCTGATCAGTGCAATGCCCCTCATTTGATTCAGTGGTATGTGAAACTGTCTGCCTACTTGTACAGTAAAGGCGTTTGGTGTACCCAAAACAGCTCCTATCTGCCCCCCCCCCACCTCAGTGTCTGAAACATTTTTACTAGACTTTCTTTAGGGCCAATTCTTTCGAAAAATTGAATAGAGAATGATTACAGTTGCAGTTAAGGAAACTAGTAGCAAAGGATAGTACTGCAGCCTGGCGGCACTATAGGCATTGAAGAACATTCATGTAGTACTATCCATTCCAACATAAGGAGCCTCACAAATAAACAGGATGAATATATGGCATCAGTAAGAAAATATAGAAGAGAAATTGGATGTCTTGTGCTTATCAGAACATCACTTGTACGATCACTAAAATCAAACAGAAACACCTCTAGGTGGATAGAAGGTAATATTATACTTTTAAAAAAATAGGAATTGAAAGGGAAGTGGCTAATACACAAAACCAGGACTTGGATCCCACATCTACAGGTGATGGAGAAGTGTATTGAACAACTGTTCGAATGCTGTGTCATAATCATAGATTTTTAAACTTCCAGATTAATAAGAGTGACAGACTGCAGGCCAGTAGCAGGCAATCTCTTCAGTTTTATCAAGCAGGATACTCAGTATTTATGAACACATTTACATCAATTTTCTGTTTTGTAGCAGGCTACTCATGCCGAGAACCTACAGTGGTTGATGTGCAGCTTCGAGTTATTTCCAACAGTGTGCAGTCCAGCAGCCACTAGATTTACCATGAAGATCAGATATTAACACTTAAATGTTCCAATCATTAAGTTTAGGTCAGGAAAGGAAAATACTGGTTTAATTAATCATAAGTAGGTCTGCAAATCCTCACAGTGACTACATAGAAACGCACACCAACAAAGAGTTGTACAAAATAAACAAAAGTTGTTAGGTAGGTGTGTTTCTACGTCTGAAAGATAATGTTTATTCAGATTTTGTGCCAGTCATATAAGAGTGGCACTACTAGCGCCACTACGAGACTGCAAATCGGGTTTGCTTTGCATACATGCTGTAACAGTAGCGAACATTAGTTACCCTTGAGATTGGACCTAGTGTGTTGATGTTAGTCAAGATTGCCTTTAAGATGGTGAAGATGCCATTATCAGCAGCTTACTGAGTTTGAACGAGGTCATGTAATATGGCTACGAGAAGATGGGTATTCCATCTGTGATATCGCAGAGAGATTTGGCAGGGCTGGAGCCACTGTACATGACTCTGTGCAATGGTGACCACGGGAAGATACAGTCGCAAGAGCAGGCTCCAGACAGCCAAATGGCACTACAGAGAGGGAAGACCGTTGTATGTGGCATACAGCTGTGGTGCATTGTACTGCATCTGCAGCAGCAATTTGAACAGCATTTGGCCCTACAGTGACGCAGCACTCCATTACAGAAAGGTTACTTCAAGAACAGCTCCGAGCCACATGCCCTGTGACGTGTATGCCACTGACTCCAAACCACTGCTGTTTGTGACTTCAGTGGTATCAAGCGAGAGCTCATTGGAGGGCAGAGTGAAGGTCTGTTGTATTTTCTGATGAAATCCTGTTCTACGCTGGAGCCAGTGAGGGCCATGTGTTGGTTAGGAGGGGGCCAAGTGAATGGTTGCAACCAACTTGTCTGCAGCCTAAACACACTGGACTTACACCTGGTATGGTCTGGGGTGCAATTTTGTATGACAGCGGGAGCACTCTCATGGTATCCCACACAACTTGACTGCAAATTTGTAGATCAGCCTGGTGATTCAACATGTTGTGCCACCATTCATGAACAGCATTCCAGGGGGCATTTTCCAAGAGGATAACACTTGCCCACATACTGCTGTTGTAATCCAACACATTCTACAGAGTACTGTCTGCAATTGAGCAAGTATTGGAAATCATCAGATGAGAACTCCAGTATCATCCACGAACGGCATCAACCGTCCCTCTATTCATTGACCAAGTGCAACAAGTATGGAACTTCATCCCACAAGTTGACATCCAGCGCCCGTACAACACAACGCAGGCACATTTTCATGCTTGTATTCAGTATTCTGGTGGTTACAAAGGTTATTAATGTACCAGCATTTCACATTTTCGATGGTTTTCCCCACGCTTACTTTCACTTGTGCTCTTGGAACGTTAATCACTTAAATATGTTACCTAGACATATGTATTCCCAAAATTTCATTACTCTGCATTAATTATTTTTTGACGATGGGATTTTTTTCCATCGGAGTATACTAATGAGTATCCTGATGAAGCTCACTGATGCAAGATATGTACTGCAGACTACATGAACCATTGGCAACTAAACAATGTTATTTCCTGCAAGCCCACATACAGGTCTTTTTGCCATGACTGCATTGTTGCACAAGTGCACAAATTCAAAAATAATGTCACGTGAGACAAATTGTTATAGGGAATTGGGATCCCTCTGCTCAGTGCTGGCTAGACTGGTATGGCACAAAGAACCAAGTTCTACAAGGGCCGCCCTCTCCTTTTCCGAAAGAAATGGGTGATGAGTGAAAAACTAAATGAAGAAATTGCAAGAACGGTTGGTGAGAAGCAGGCTGCCATCAGATAAATGGCAGGCCACATGTGGCTCATGGACTGTGCATCCCTGATTATAACCCATGACTCAGTTACAATGTTTAGAAACAAGAAGAAACTTTGAAGAAATCTCACAGTAGATCAAATATTTAACTATTTCTACAACATATTCCCACTGTACTTTAAATATTTGTTTCACTTAGAAGACCAGATACGAGAGAGAAAGTGGGGATGGTTGGGACACACCTTGAGAAAACCAGATGGAGCCATCGAGAAAAAAGCATTGGAATGAAATCCCCAGGGAACAAGGAAGAGAGGAAGACCAAGGGGCAAATGGAAGAGGACAGTGGAAGGGGAACCAAAAAGAGTTGGCAAGACCTGGGCAGAATTGAGGCAAATGGCCAAAGACAGAGACGGATGGCGAGTTCTCCTGGATGCCCTATGCCCCCATAGGGGCCAAAGGAATTAAGTCAAGTCAAGTAAGTCAAAAGATCAGAGCACAAAATTAGAGAGAAGCAAGAAGGAAAGTTTAAGACGTCAATGACCAGTGAACATTGTTATTTACCGGTAACTGCATTTTAAACTTCTTTCAGATGGAGTAAGGCTGGCACAAGGCTATACTCAAGGACAAAACAAGACTAGGCATTGCCAGCAAACAGCGAGGACTTCACAAAATCTTTTTAAAGCCATAAAAATTGCTTTTAGAGTTTGGCGTACTGTGTTATTACATTTTACTCCATTTCAGGGACAGAAATACATAAATACCACCTAAAGGATAGGACTGATTAATAGTAATACTTAGTAGCTCAAAGTCTTTCCCTGCACACAAAAATTTATTTCCAAGGAACTACGCTACATACAGCTATGTGGTTAGTTGCAAATTGGAGCTTAACTCAAAGTGTTTTTTACGGATGTGCTCCATTCGATGCTCATAGAATGTCGAGGTGATACTCACTTTCTCTCTATGTCTTTGCTAGCTCCTCTTTTGTCATCACCTTTACAGCATCTAGTATTGTATTTGTTCTTGCACATCACAAACTGATGAAATGAACACTCTATGCTTACCAAAAAAAACAGTGAAAAAGAACATTCCAGTAATTGTGTTGTGCATTAAGTCACACTACACATTTCCTTTGGGGCTGTCCCTTATCTCCTGTACCATGGTATGTGGGTTCTCAGAACCTCACATTCAGGAATTACACCTGTTTTAAATTCCCAAGAAACGTGAAAAGTCACTTTATCCCAAAAACAACCTTTAATAAAATAGTCATTGTCTGTATCGATTCATTCCAGCATCTTTCTAGTAAGTGCAGCACATGTGGGCCAATCATTTGGTTGCAAAGCTTGAAGGATTGCATTTTGTACACATGGAAATGCAGCAATTTGCCTAAAATCTACACCAAAGTGCTGTGAGGTATGTCTGTTTCTCCAGAAACACAACAAGTTGATTTCATTGTACTGCATTGAAATTGTATATGCATGGATCAACAATATTGTCATGCACTCTAGGTGTACCATTTCTTACCTCATCACCAACATGCCAATCTCTTTCAACTTTTCATAGTATACAGTACTCCGATGCTCTTTGCTTTTGGCAGATCACAACCATATGTACTTTAAAGCAGTTGCTAAACTGTAACAGGTGAAAGTGCTTCATAAAACCACAAAACACATAGTGCTTTCTCCCACATAGACAACACTGTGATAGCAGCACTTCTGAATTATGCTACATGTAACAAAAAAGGGAAAAGAAATCAAACGCTGTCAGAACACAAGTAGAAGTGCATTCATAAAAACTACAAGAGCTAAGAGAAAATGTGCAAACAAAACTGCATAGACATGTGGAAATGTATCCATAAAAAAACATTATGAGTTAAGCTACCAATTGTAACCATCCGCCCAGCTGTATGCAGTGTGTAGTTCCTTGGAAAAAAAATTTCTCGTCAGGGAAAGACTTACATTCCCCATGTACTGTTATAAAACATGCACATAAGAATATGTTGCTGTAAAACCTGATAATTATTTTATTTTATTGAGTCCACCTATGTTCTGCTTTTACTGTCAAGTAATTATTGTGGCCAAGATAGACACGAAGCCCACGCCTACCACATTAGTACAAGTTTATATGCCAACTAGCTCCGCAGATGATGAAGAGATTCATGAAATGTATGATGAGATAAAAGAAATTATTCAGATAGTGAAGGGAGACGAAAAATTCATACTCATGGGTGACTAGAATTTGATAGTAGGAAAAGGAACAGAAGGAAACATTGTAGGTGAATATGGAATGGGGGTAAGAAATGAAAGAGGAAGCCACCTGGTAGAATTTTGCACAGAGCATAACTTAATGATAGCTAACATTTGGTTCAAGAATCATGAAAGAAGATTGTATACATGGAAGAGGCCTGGACACACTGGAAGGTTTCAGATAGATTATGTAATGGTAAGACAGAGATTTAAGAACCAGGTTTTAAATTGCAGGACATTTCCAGGGGTAGATGTGGTCTCCGACCACAATCTATTGGGTGTGAACTGTAGATTAAAGCTGAAGAAACTGCAGAAAGGTGGGAATTTAAGGAGATGGGACCTGGATAAACTTAAAGAACCAGATGTTGGAGAGAGTTTCAGGGAGAGCATTAGAGAACGACTAACAGGAATGGGGGAAAGAAATACAGTAGAAGAAGAATGGGTAGCTTTGAGGGATGAAATAGTGAAGGCAGCAGATGATCAAGTAGATAAAAAGACAAGAGCTAGTAGAAATCCTTGGGGTACAGAAGATATATTGAATTTGATTGATGAAAGGAGAAAACATAAAAATCTGATAAATGAAGCAGGCAAAAAGGAATACAAACGTCTCAAGAATGGGATCGACAGGAAATGCAAAATGACTAAGCAGGGATGGATAGAGGTCAAATGTAAGGATGGAGAGGCATATCTCACTAGGGGTAAGATAGATACTACCTACAGGAAAATTAAAGAGATCTTTGGAGAAAAGAGAACCACTTGTATTAATATCAAGAGCTCAAATGAAAACCCAATCTAAGCAAAGAAGGGAAAGCAGAAAGGTGGAAGGAGTATATAGAAGGTCTATACAAGGGCAATGTACTTGAGGACAATATTATGGAAATGGAAGAGGGTGTAGATGAAGATGAATTGGGAGATATGATACTGAGTAAAGATAAGATTTTTGAAAACATATTCAGTGATCTTAAAGGTAGTATATTTTGTTAAAATATTTTTTTATTGGAGTGATTGACTGGTTTCGACTCTATGAAAGAGTCATCTTCAGACTCTGTGAAGGTATATTGCCAAAATAGTAAAGACGTTATAATAAGCATATGAAAAAATGTATAAAAATAAGATAAATTATACCCAGAACAGTGGATGGACACTGCTAGATGGGGTCCGTCAGCCCCCAACGCTCGTGTAACTGCTGACTGTGCATGGAGGGAATGGGAATTAAAAGGGCTGACCACATCCACCGTTCTGAGTATGACATCATAAATAGCCAATCAGAAAACATGTTCATCATTAGATAACTTTATATACAACTATGAAGGAACAGTTACAGTTGGAGTACATCATAATGTCAATTAGTTGTATATTAAGTTATCTAATCATGAACCTGTTTTCTGACTGGCTATTTATGATGTCATAATCAGAACAGTGGGTGTGGCCAGCCCTTTTAATACCCGTTCCCTCCATGCACAGTCAGCAGTTACACGAGCGTCGGGAGTTGACGGACCCCATCTAGCAGTGTCCACCTGATTCCATTGATATGCTGAAGTTCAGGCTGTTCTTCATAACCTAATTGCATTTTAAATCAGGAGGCTGGAAAGTGGGTTGCATGTGCCTTGCAAGATTATAGTTTTAATGGAACTTTGGTAATGGTGAGAGGTAGAACCACACAGCAGTACTCTACTAAAAAAAAGGGATACTGACAAAGTGAAGATGATCTTTGTTAACAACCTTCAACACAGTCAATATAGGTATCTATGATTGAGATGGACAGTACCTAAAGGAACTAATGTGTCAAGCAGATTTAAACCTTTCCCCACTAAAAATTTTATTTTGCTATCCAGTTTGTCTACTGAGCAGGCAGCAGGGAACGGGGGAGGATATATCTATTGTGGTGTAAATTGGGAAGCATCCAGTCCTTGGAAAGCTGCAGTATTCTTTCCTAATAGCCATGAACTGTGAGTCACATGTATTTATAATTAGAAAATATTTGGAAGTACCATCCAAAGCCATCACAAAACAAAATTGAAGGAAAATTATTGACACACATGTACCTCAAATTGACACTACCACCCAATTGAAGGAAAAATATTGACACACATGTATCACAAATTGACACTACCACTGATAAAATCACAAGAAGTCTACTGATAGAGGATTGTGCAGGTGTGAGAGGAGGAAGTCCTCTGTGCACATGCGCAACATGATCAGCATAGTCCCAGCAGCAAATATCCAGTGCTTTATCACCAAGAGTGTAATAAAACAGTACTGCATCTCTTTGCCTATTTATATGGAATACATTACATTTATGTGTGTAAAGATCCTTGTGGCAATCATTCATCCTCTGCAATTACAATTAATACTAACTATCCAGAGGCAACATCTACACTCCACTAAGCTAGCAGCTACTTGATGCTGTATCAGGGTGTGGATAAATATCTGATTCTGTCACAACACAAACCCTGAGTAACAAATCTAACATAAATTGTTACCTGTTGCCATATTTCATATTACGTTTGTAGCATTATACTGATTTTTTTAGAAACACCTAGAAAAAGCATTTTACAGTGAAAGTAATTGGTATTTGCAATAGATGCTGAGGGGTTTCAAATATATGCTCTAGATATAAAGTGAATTAGCTGATGTTAAAATGGACAAGCTGTCTGGACTACTGCTACACGTTTGCTTAGATGACAATTAGTGTATGCATTTGGATATAATGCAAGATTTTGGTAAGGATTTTTAACAGAATGGATACTCTGACCATCTAACTCGAACTTCTGTGTGCGAGGTAACAAGATTTGGCAGTAGCTTGTAGGAACCAACGTGAAAATGTATCTTGCACAATAATATGTGATGCATGATCAGTGCCATTGCTTGGACAACTCATTACATAAAGTGATCATAGTTTACTACAGTACAAATAAACAAATACCAGTTTAATGATTCTGTCATGGTTGCTGGCAGTTATTTTCTGTCGCGTGGATATCATGAAACCTACCAATTTGATAGTTGTGGAATGAGTTTGACGTTAAAGGAAAACGACGAAGGAATAGTACTCAGCTGGATGACTGACCACTTGTGATGTAATGATTTTAATAGTGGCTCATTAATGGCAGTATCCTCAGGAATTAGAGACATGTAATAAAAAATATTAGAGCGGTTTATACACACTGAAGCACCAAAGAAACTGGTATAGACATGTGTATTCTAACACAGGGATATGTAAACAGGCAGAATACAGCACTGAAGTTGGCAACAAGTGTCTGGCACTGTTGTTAGATCAGTTACTGCTACTACAATGGCAGGTTATCAAGGTTTAAGTTAGTTTGAACGTGATGTTATAATTGGTGCATGAGCAATGGGACACAGCATCTCCAAGGCAGTGATGAAGTGGTGATTTTCATGTATGACCATTTCATGAGTGTACCGCGAATATCAAGAATCCGGTAAAACATCAAATCTCCAACATCACTGCTGCTGCAAATAGATCCTGCTACAACAGGACCAATGACAACTGAAGACAATCCTTCAGTGTCACAGAAGTGCAAGCCTTCCACAAACTGCTACAGATTTCAATGCTGGGCCATCAGCAGGTGTCAGCATGCAAATCATTCAATGAAACATCATTGATATGTGCTTTGGGAGCTGAAGGCCCACTCATGTACCCTTGATGAGTGCATAACATAAAGTTTTAGCCTCACCTGGAGGGTATGGAGACAACCTCATGAATCTATGGACCCCGCATGTCGACAGGAGACTGTTCAAGCTGGTAGAGGCTCTGTAATGGTGTGGGCATGTGCATTTGGAGCGATGTGGGGCCCTTGATACATCTAGATGTGACTCTGACAGGTGACACATATGTAAGCATCCTGTCTGATCACCTGCAGCCATTCATGTCCATTGTGCATTCCGATGGATTTGGGCAATTCCATTAGGACAATACAACACCCCAAACATCCAGAATTGCTACAGAGTGGCTCCAGAACACTCTTCTGATTTTAAACACTTCTGCTGGCCACCAAGCTCCCAGACATGAACATTATTGAGCATATCTGGGATGCCTTGCAACGTGCTGTTCAGAAAAAATCTCCACCCCCTCATACTCTTACGGGTTCAGAAAAGATCTCCACCCCCTCATACAGGACGGGTTTAGTCAACTCCATGCCATGTTGTGTTGCAGTACTTCTGCATGCTCGTGGGGCCCCTACACTACATTAGGCAGATGTATTAGTTTGTTTGGCTCTTCAGTGGAAATTGTATTCTGTATCTTATCAAAGTCATTGCTGACAGCATGCCACCTGCCCACATCTTAATACTAGTATCCACGTGTACTTATGTCAAGTGTGTGGTTCACTTATTACCTATGCAAGTGTGAGGGTAAGTGCCCAACAGGTCATTCTCCATCACAGTCACTCTCTCCTGTAGCATTATCTATCTGGTGTGTAGGCACTGGCCAACCAGTGGGATGAATCTCCAGCTCTGCAGCTTCTGACATGGATATCCAGTGTCTAGTGGTGAGCAAGTGGTTGCTGTAATAAGCCTTGAGCTGGCTATCTGTAGAGTTGTGTGTGAACATGACTTCACTTCGGATTGTTACAATGTTTTGAATTTTTTGGGGCACCATGATTATTAATGACAGGGCTGTTGGAATAAACAGATCTGATATTGTTGTGTTTGACAGGGAAGCTAGAATAATTTTTGGTGGCAAAAATGCAAAGGATCTGGAATTATTTAACCTTACATTTTTCCAAATTTCCTCATTTTAGTATTCCTCTGTCACTGTCATTTTCTGGCAGATAAACACATCACCCTAATTGAGGAGAGTTTGGATTATTGTTTACCAACAGAAAAATACTCCTATTGGAGCAGAAGAAAGGCAAATATGCTCCTGTTTGGAAGACTGCCTCATTCTACCTTCTTCAGCACCTTTAAAAAATTTCTAAATCATTTTGGCACGCAAACATATTCAGGCTCTTTTTAACATGCAACTCACCTCTCACTCCCATGAGCTCCCTTAACTGTAACTCACTCAGGCACACTAGTCCACTGCTCAACTGTTGCTCATACTCATCCAATCCCACATCCCATTCTCACCTACTCATTCATCCCAACTCATTGCATTATCTCTTTGGTCTCTAACTGTCACTGTCCCCTGTCTCTCAGCCACAGTCTCCATCATTCTGTCCTACGAATACTTTCTCCTCTCACTGTCACTGTCTCCTTCTTGCTCTCTCTCACTACTGCTATCACATTTATTCCTTCCCACTTCTGCTGTCTCTTCTCATTATCATTATCTCTCTGCTTCTTGTTGTCATTGTTATAGACTCTGTCTCTCATTACCACTGTTTCTCACCTATTTACACTTTCTCTGTTTCCTTATTGCTCTCTCACTGGCATTCGTTCATTCTTTTCCTAGAACTGTTGTCTCTCCTTCATTCTTTCTATATCACAACCACTGTTAACTGTTTTCCAGTATTTAGTACTTCTCTGTCTCTCTCTCACTGTCACTGTCTCCATCTCTCTCAACATAAAAGAGCTCGAGTATGTTCGCATTCCAAACTTTCATGAAAAATTTTAAAGGTGCTGAAGAAGGTAGAGTGAGGTAGCTGGTTCCCCATCTTTTGAGTCAGAATCTTTTAAAAACGAGCATATTAATCTTTTTCGGTGCTTAGATAAAAGCATTTTTCCACTGGTTCCCTTATTTTCCCTGCTAAAGCAGGGTTTATTGCACATATGAAAAGAACTGCATGGGTCAGTAAAATTTTGATAGTTTACTTATGTGAAACAGAAATAACACAAAACTAATTTTACGCCTCATACCAGATTTTATGTGCATGCAAATTCTGCATATGCTTCAGCACAACAACAATGGGTTCCCAGAACCATTCTTATGATGATGGAGTCACTTTACCGAATATCTCTCCATGCTACATCACTTTATAAACTTTGTTTTCACCTTACACCAGATTTTACATGTGTATTTTTTGCCTACAAGTACAGTAAATTTGAACCATTGAATTTCAGAAATGAATAAAGATATCAATAAAATTTTCAATGTCGTTCAAGATCAGGATCTTACAAATCTATCGTAAAAATTTCAGCCATTTGCCATGCATAGCCATCTTCGAATCCTTGGTTCAGTTTTGGTACAAAAATGGTAAATACCCTTTTTTGTGTGTTCCTATGGAACCAATCATGAACTAATGGTGCCTCCATAAGCCCCATAAGGTTCAATACAGACCACATAAAATACAAATAAAGAAAACTGACATACTCCATTTGTCTAAGTAGGAGTAGGTGTGTAATATCCATATTTTGACACTGTAAAGTAGGATAGTGATACTAAGACGATCCTTCAATGGGTATACCTACATAATAGCTGGTATGTCCACCTTTGGCATGGATATCAGCAATGATGCACCATGGCAAGGAAGCAATAAGGTCCTGGTAGGTTACTGGAGGGAATTGGCACAGAAAAGTCACCTAATTGCCACAAATTCCAGGGAGTGGGTGATGAGCTCCGACGCCACATTCAGTCACACCACAGATGTGTTCAATTGGGTTCAGATCTGATGAGCTGGTGGGCCAGCACATCAACTGGAACTTGCCACTGTGTTTGTCAAACTGCTACATCACATTCCTGGCCTTATGACATGATGCATTATCTTGTTGGAAAACGCCACTGCCATCAGGAGACATTATCATCATGAAGGGGTGTACGTAGTCTGCAACCAGTGCACGATACTCGTTGGCCATAATGGTGCCCTGCAGGAGCTCCACTGGACCCACAAACCCCCATGTGAATGTTCCCCAGAACACAATGGAGCTGCCACCAGCTTGCCTCTGACCTGCAGTACAGGTGACAAGGAGCTGTTCTCCTGGAAGAAGATGAATTCTTGCCCTCCCATTGGCACGGTGAAGAAGGTATCAGGATTCATCAGACCATACAACACTCTGCCACGGCACCAGTGTCCAGTACTGATAATCAGATCCCCATTTCAGTTGTAGTTGCCATGTCGTGGTGTTAACATCGTCACATGTGTGGCTTGTCGGCTGTCATTACGACCCTTTGGTGCACTGTGTTTTCAGACGCACTTGTTCTCTGCCCTGCATTAAAGTCCGATGTTAGTTCTGCCACAGTTTGCCACCTTTCCTTTTTTACCAGTCTACCCAGCCTACAACATCTGACATCTGTAATGAGGGGTAACCACCTAACCCCATGCTGCCTGGCTGTGGTTTCAAATATGGTTTCGCCATGTGTTGAGGACACTCACCACGGCACTCCTCAAACACGTGACAAATTGCACAGTTTCCAAAATGCTCATGCTGAGCTTCCACACCATCACAATCTTTCCTCGCTCAAACTCAAATACATCGCGTGGCATCCCCATTCTACACACTGATACTACATGCACACCATTTGTGTGTCTGACTAACAGTCATTCCCTGCCAGGTGATGCTGCTATCACCTGGACAGGTTTAACTTGATAGTAGGTCGATGGTCATAATGTCCTGGCTGATCAATGTACAAATGGTCCCTACCCCAACGAAGGGCTATCCAAAGTACAGAATCCATTTTTATGCTTGGAGTTTTGGAATATGTTAGGTAGTACATGCTGTTACATCATGTGGATTTTAGTGCTGAGAGTCTCCAAAGAGATATTCTAGTCACCTTCAATGCAGTTCTTTTCATTTAAGCAGCAAGGCTGCAGCTTTCAGAGAATTGGAATCAGTCAGGAAAGAAAGGTACAAGGATGAAATTGGCCGTGGCCTGTAGTAAAGGAGGGTCACTCATAGTAACTCATATTACAAAATGATGTTTGCAATATAGATCTTGGACAATTAACAGAAGGAAATGTTTGTATTCAATATTTTTTTATAAATCAAAACATACTTTACGCAAACTGCTATATGAACCTGGATCACAACAATTGCTACATTATTATATTTATGAAACCAAATCTTATAATTATTCTTTGTAACTCATGTTACCTTTCCAATAAATGGGTCTTGCATATGATTAAGGAAACACAAAAGTCTGTTCTGTTTTATGTGAACGTTTCTTGGAAGTTTCACATACAATATCAGAAGATCTCAGAAGCATTCTAACACAATTATAAAATTCAATCTCCAATAAAAGAAATATAGAAAAATAATGAACAGGTAAGTCACATTACACCAAATGGTAACTCATGTTACATTGTCACAGATCACAATCAAACTTGAAATAACCACAACAGTTTACCACACTTGGAGGGTTCACTTTTCTGATTAGTTTCTCTTTAGTGTAGTACATTTCGTCTATAATTTCAGGCCATTTCCAAAGCTTCCCATCCCTCATCATAACAGCAACCTTAAACTCACCTTTTTCATTTTAGTAACATTACCTGGAAAATGTGAATTGTCATATTTTACCACCATTAAGTCATCTACTTGCAAATCTAGAGATTTTCCTGTTCAGTTAGTGTTTTCCTTTGCAACTGATGAAGTGGTGTGTCCTACAACTTCAGGATTATATAGTTTGAAGTGATGAATTCTAGTGATCTTCAAGAAAGGCTTGCAGTTCTAGATTAAGGCTGAGAAATGTAGTTTTTTGCTTCTTGCACCCATAAGAATTGCTGTCTCATTGGAAGGAGAACTGAAGAATGCTTTTACAAAATCAGTTGCATTGTTTACAATATATTTTCTGTTTTTAGCATGAGACTAAACTTGGTGCTTTACAGCCCCACCAATTCCATAAACTGGCCCCTTCCCAAGAGAAGCTGTAAAGTACTTCCATGTAATTGTTTTGCCATGACTCTTACTTATAACTTTTAGAGCCTTTGCATTATATCTATTTTCGAAATGGGAAGCAGAACCATCTGACCAGGTTATAACTTCTCTGATATTATTTGAGTTATTCAGGAAGTCTATCAATTACAGTGTTTTTGTGATATAAATTATCAGACATCAACACATAGTGTGAGAAGTACCTGAACACCAAATCGTTGGCAGTCAAAATGCTAATTTGATTCTGCTCCCAAAGTGAACTTCTTGACTTACACATGTAAAATTTTCAGCAAAATTAATTTGCACCATTGAAGATAGCATTGAAGAAGGTACTGATGCCATGTCTCTCTGATTGCTGTTTGACTGTTCTCTCTTGGAGTAGCAGTGCTCTAAAAATTTGGGTCCCATAGTAAGAATATGATCAACAAGATGCCTTACAGTACCTTCTTCCTCTGCTTTCAAAATTCTGCAATCTCTCTCTTGCTGTACATACCATGTCACATCATATCTTGTATGCCAATACATAAATCAAGAAGTTTAACTGATATTAAATCTTTACATTTTATACTCTTTCGTAAACAACGATCAGCCGTAGGCTCTACACATAGAAAAAATTTTGGCATGTTACTGGTGCACTCAGGTATTTGAGGCACTATGCTCTGAAGACACTTAACAGCACAAATGAAATTCTTGTGATATTTGCAGAGATACACGTTGCATGGAAGTTTACTGGCAAGCATGATGTGTTTGAGTCTTAACTCTGCAAATTTATTTTTTCCACTCACGTTTCCCATTTTCTATACGAAACACAGCATGGGCTTCTTTCACAGAAAACATCAAGCGTTGTACTTACTACTTATTCTTGCCTTTCTCATTTTTTACAGTCACATCTTTGTGTCCAGGAGCCTATCTGCTAATGTCATCCCTTTCATAGAAGTTGTTGGCTGCACTTATTGTTTTGGCATTTATTTTTGATCTAGGGATTCTTTCTACTACTAGAGGTTCAACAAATTTATGATACAAGCTTGTAATAACACTTTTTTTTGCTCCCTGGGTGATGATTGAAGTACAAGTTTCACTTTGGATACAGCTTTTCCAAATGAAGACCTACATTTATTTGGTGCAGAGGCAGAACTACTTGGTGTAGCCAAAGATGCTTGGTTTAGTTGCTTCTTGTACTTGGCTACTCTTTCTCTCACATTCATTTCCTTTATGTAGCAGTTATTTCTTGTTCTCTTGTACTCAAACTTTTTTCCTGTTCCTTCTTCTTTTTCCTGACTTTTTCATAGTTTCTTTGCATTTAATTTCATACTCTTCATATTTGACTTCATCTTTCAGTTTTTGCCTTCATCTTCTCATCTTTTCAGCTGCAGTTAAAAGCATTCTACAATAAATTGTAAGATACTGTTGTAACGATTTTAGTAATGTAAACTGTCAGAAATAGTTTCTTCCAGGTGGGACTTTATGTAGCATATGGAGATAATTTTACATTAAATATATTTAAATGCATTGTTAGTTATCTGGTATTTAATTCAGAAACACACGGACTGCTCAAAATTATAGCTAATGTTACAAAAATAATGGTAACTCATGTTACATAAATAAAGGTAAGTCATATTACATGAATTAAATATCCTATACCAGGAGAAGGACTTTACGTGGAAATTTATTTGACATGCCCAGTTATCAGGTATACTTATGTTAAGGACAGCATGACACATAAATTTCTATACTTTAATGCATTTTGCAAAAATCTTAAAAAATAGGCATTTGGTAACTTTATCAGAGAAGGGAAGTTGCTACTCACCAATAGCGGAGATGCGGAGTCGTGATAGGCACAATAAAAAGATTCACACACTCATAGCTTTCGGCCAATAAGACCTTTGTCAGCAGTAGACACACATACACACATGCACACACACACTCACGTAAACGCAACTTGCGCACACGTCTGCAGTCTCAGAGAGCTGAAACTACACTGCGAGCAGCAGCACCAGTGCATGATGAGAGTGGCGACTGGGTGGGGGGTAAGGAGGAGTGTGAGGCGGGGAGGGGGAGGGATAGTATGGTGGGAGTGGTGGAAGTGAAGTGTTGCATTTTAGACGGATGTCGGGAGAGAAGGTGCGGAGGGGGGAGGGGGCAAGTAGCGGAAAGGAGAGAAATAAAAATAAATTAAAAGACTGGGTGTGGCGGTGAAATGATGGCTGTGTAGTGCTGGAATGGGAACAGGGAAGGGGCTGGATGGGTGAGGACAGTGACTAATGAAGGTTGGGGCCAGGAGGGTTACGGGAACGTAGGATGTATTGCAGGGAAAGTTCCCACCTGCGCAATTCAGAAAAGCTGGTGTTGCTGAGAAGAATCCATACGGCACAGGCTGTGAAGCAGTCATTGCGATGAAGGGTATCATGTTTGGCAGTGTGTTCAGCAACAGGGTGGTCCACATGTTTTTTGGCCACAGTTTGACCGTGGCCGTTCATGCGGAGAGACAGCTTGCTGGTTGTCATGTCTACATAGAAAGCAGAATCCCAAATTCCTGGCACCCAAACACACATTGAAGCTCTTGCCCTGCAGGAACTTGAGCAACATGCACAATGCCACCTCAAAAAGCTCTCCATCCTGCTCAATTCCTGCTACCTCCTCAGAGTACCACTGTCCACCACTTCTACAACAACCTCCAAACTTCCCCGACACCCCCCCATAGCTGACAAACTCTGTCATGCAGACCTACTACACTTACCCCACCCTCCAAAACTCCCTGCCACCACCACACAGAACCCAAAACTGAATCAGACCCACGACACAGTCATGAATCTTTCCTCCAGAAGCCATAGTCCCACAGAAATATCAGTCCTTTCCAAAGGCCTCACCTTTTGCCCCACTCCCGAATTCAACCATGCAGGATTAGTTAAAGACCTTCTCTCCTTCTCCCGGTCCCTACAGTGGAAATACTTTTTCGCCACCAACCCGACCAATAAGACTCAATAAAAAATATTGAACCTTGCCTAACTCAGCTCACTCCTCCATCCAACCATGATCCACCCCCACTGCCTCCAAACCACCCCCTGTTAACTTTCCAGAATTTCTTTTTCTTGAACTTTGCCTCACCATCATTCCCCACATCCCTCAACATGTGTACTAGCCTTATATCCGCAGAAATGACCACGGTCCACCATATAAAAACTGATCCCGATCTTATAATCCTACCTTGCAGACAAAGGCTCCACCACCGTTGTTTTGAACGGCAAGGATTACGTGGCAGAAGGACTCCATCAGCTGTCAGGTACTTCCACCTACAAACCATGCCACAGTGATCCCATTCCAGCAATCCAGCAGGATCTCCAGTCACTACTCAAATCCTTAGGCCCATCCCAGAACCTCTCCCCAGAGTCCATCTCTCTACTTACCACTACCGTTCCCTGCACTCCCACCTTCGACATGCTTCCTAAAGTCCATAAACCCAACCACCCAGGACACCCCATTGTGGCCGGTTACTGTGCCCCCACAAAGAGAATCTCTGCTCTCGTAGACCAACACCTTCAACCTATTACCCAGGACTTATCCTCCTATATAAAAGATACCAAACATTTCCTCAACCAACTCTCCACAGTTCCTATTCCTTTACCACACGATGCCCCGCTCATCACTATTGATTCCACCTCCCTGTACACTGACATTCCTAATGCCCATGGCCTTACTGCTATCAAACACTACCTTTCCAGACACCCTATGGATTCCAAACCAACAACCTCCTTCCTAGTCTCCATGACCAACTATATCCTCACCCACAATTACTTCTCCTTTGAAGGCATTACCTACAAACAAATCTGCGTTACAGCTATGGGCACCCGCATGGCACCATCCTTTGCTAACCTATTCATAGGCCATCTAGAGGAATCCTTCCTAAAAACCCAGAATCATAAACCCCTCACCTGGTTCAGATTCATTGGTGACATTTTTGCTATCTGGATTGAAGGTGAGGACACCTTATTCACATTCCTCCAGAACCTCAACAATTTCTCCCCCATTTGCTTCACCTGGTCCTACTCAACCCAATATGCCACCTTCCTAGATGTTGACCTCCACCTCAGAGATGGCTACATCAGTACCTCCATCCATATCAAACCTACTAACCACCAGCAATACCTCCACTTTGAAAGCTGCCACCCATTCCATACCAAGAAGTCCCTTCCTAGCCACCCATGTTCGTCACATCTGCAGTGACAAGCAGTCCTTCTCTAAACATACCGAGGGTTCACTGAAGCCTTCACTGACCGTAATTATCCTCCCATCCTTATACAAAAACAAATCTCCCATGTCTTATCTTCCCAGTCTCCTACCACTTCCCAAAGTCCCACAGTCCAGCCACAGAGGAGCATTCCCTTCGTAACTCAGTACCATCTGGGGCTGGAGCAACTGAATTACATTCTCCGCCAGGGTTTCGATTACCTCTCATCATGCCCTGAAATAAGAAATGTCCTATCCACTATCCTTCCCATCCCTCCTACTGTGGTATTCCGCCATCCACCGAACCTACACAATGTACTCGTCCATCCTTACACAACCCCTGCTCCCAATCCCCTATCTCATGGCTCATACCCCTGCAATAGACCTAGATGCAAGACCTGTCCCATACATCCTTCTACCACCACCTACTCCAATCCAGACACTAACATCACCTATCCCATCAAAGGCAGGGCTACCTGTGAAACCAGCCATGTGATTTACAAGCTAAGCTGCAACCACTGTGCTGCATTCTATGTAGGCATGACAACCAACAAGCTGTCTCTCCGCATGAACGGCGACAGACAAACTGTGGCCAAAAAACAAGTGGACCACCCTGTTGCTGAACACGCTGCCAAACATGATACCTCTCATCTCAATGACTGCTTCACAGCCTGTGCCATATGGATACTTCCCAGCAACACCAGCTTTTCTGAATTGTGCAGGTGGGAACTTTCCCTGCAATACATCCTACGTTCCCGTAACCCTCCTGGCCTCAACCTTCGTTAGTCACTGTCCTCACCCAACCAGCCCCTTCCCTGTTCCCTTCCAGTACTACACAGTCGCCATTCCACCACCACACCCAGTCCTACACAGCTGTCATTCCACCACCACACCCAGTCTTTTTATTTCTCTCCTTTTCTGCTACTCCCCCCCCCCCCCCCCTACCCTGCCCCCTGTCTAATCTGCAACACCTCACTGTCTGCCACCCCCACCATACTATCCCTCTCCCTCCCCGCCCCAGTCCCCTTCTTGCCCCCAACCAGTCGCCATTCCCATCATGCACTGGTGATGCTGCTCGCAGTGTGGTTTCAGTTGCCTGATACTGCAGTCGTGTGTGTGAGTTGCGTTTGTGTGTGTGAGTGTGTATCCATTGTTGATGAAGGCCAATGGCCAAAAGCTTTAATTGTGAAAGTTTTTTTGTTGTGCCTATCTATGACTCAGCTTCCCCGCCCCCTTTCTCTCCTGACCTCCATCTAAACTGCGACCCAGTCGCCACTCCCATTATGCACTGGTGCTGCTGCTCGCAGTGTAGTTTCAGCCCTCTGAGACTGCAGACGTGTGTGTAAGTTGCGTTTGTGTGAGTGTGTGTGTGTGTATGTGTGTCTACTGCTGACAAAGGCCTTAATGGCCGAAAGCTAAGAGTGTGTGAATCTTTTTATTGTGCCTATCGCGACTCAGCGTCTCTGCTATATGGTGATATGGTGAATAGCAACTTTCCTTCTCTGCTATTGTTAAATTCCATCCTGGATTTTCCATTGCATTTGGTAACTTACATTTCACATTTTGGGTTACATTACATAAATGTTTTTGTATGTATCATGCCTAAAGCGTTTGTTTCTAAAAATATATCAAAAAGAAGAAGAAGTTATCCTCTTTAAACTGATGTATAAACCATACTGAATTATTATAAATTTCATGATTTTTTTTTTTTTGTTACCTTGAAATTGATCAAATCTTCTGCATGTACAAACTCAACAAAATTGTCTTGAAAACAATGGCTGCCATAAATAAACAACAGGTTTTGGAAGGAAAAATTAATTTTGCCAACAAAATTTAATACCCCACCTAAATGTATAACAGGAAAAAAAAAATCCTACAGAAAGATTAATTTTCGTTAACTATTTACTGTTTACATGGAATGACACAGGACCAACACCAAACTGAAAATGGAAAACCACAGACACCTATTTTCAAGATTTCCAGTGGAGAAATTCAAACGCCTTGCCTCCCAAATTCAGAGGTTGCTAGCTCAGGGCCTCAACCAGCAGATCTACCCTGATTGTTGGGGAATTGGGACAAACTGGTTGTTGTACTCTGTTTTAAAATAAAATTAAATGCATCACAATAAAAGAAGGAATTCTGATATTGTACGTTTTTCCTTTAATTGTGCATGTCTGGTCTTTTATATTGCACAGATGTAAGCATGTTTTAAGATTTAACTGTGCATGGAATTCCTGGCTTCAGTTATTATAGCATTACAAGAATGTTAACAGATGCTGGACGAGAGGGTGGGGGGGGGGGGGGGGGGGGGAGCGGTGGAATGCACAGCACAGTCGGGCTGAGATGAATTCAAACATCCCGTTGAAAAAATCTTTTAGAAATGAAAGAACTGCTATAGAACTTGCTGTCATCACGAGCTCCTTCCACTCTCTACAAACCACTCCCCATCCTTCCATACTGGAACTGGTTTTTGGAATTGAATACCAGCCAGGTGACCACATTGGGCAATATTTTGCCATTTGGGCTACTAATGATACAATTTTGAGCAAAGTTTTTAAGTAATGCAACCCTCAATGTTTGGGTGATATCCCTGTTGATTAATGCGATATTTAGATGACACAGGCCAATCCATGTATATTTCCACATACTGATTTTAGTATAATGTTATTTGTAGTGTTGTTTACCACTCTGTTGCCTTGTGATATACTGAATTATTGCAACCCCAAAGTTCTACCAGTCTCCAAATAATGACACCGGTGCTACCATTATGCAGCTGTAGATAGATAATTAGGTTTTTATAGTGGTGCATACATATTTTTAACTTATCGTAATGCAAGTAGGTGAATCACAATAAGTCTTCCTATTCTTTCTTTGTACAAATGTATCCATAATTAGAAACTATCATAACAGCACACAAACAATAAATGGCAGCGCTGTCATTAAATTCAACTGCAGGCAATAACTGAACTGATTACCAAAATAACAACCAAGCTAAAGAAAGACAAACAATGTACAGAAGTTTACCTTGGTTAATTAGGAATGAGCAATAGGGAGGGGTGTCCGAAACCCCTGCCCCCCCCCCCCTCTCCCCCCCAACTCCACCTTTGGCCACATCCTTGTCTGAGACATTCCAAAAGATAAGCTTATAAGCTTTGTAAATGCACACCATACAGTTCCTAAAAATTCACACACATACTCACCCCAACCCAAGATGCTCATTCACAGCATAGTGGCTGGTTGAGCTAGCCCACATAAAGTTTCCAAACTTTGATTCCTGAAAGTGAGTGCACTCCTTGGTGTTCCCATTGTTGTAGAGTTGAACATTGCACATATATTTAAATAATTCTACATAATATATGCCATTCATAGTATGAAAGGGTTACATTCATGTTACTATACTGGAGATTTTAAATCGTTACCACTAAGATGAACCCATGATTTGAGGGCAAGCTCACAATCCAACAATTACTACCAGTACATTTAGACTGTACATTATAGAGAATAACATCACTTTAACACACAAGTTATGCCATGGTAGTGGTCTGATGAGTGGTGTTCATGATGGTGATAACAGGAACTCAAAGACCTGTAACAGTAGTTGTACATCAGATAGGCCATCGCTGTGCTGCTGCTGTGTATGAACTGCATACACAGGAAACTTGAATGACTGATCTAATAAACCAGATAGGCTGACTGTGGGTTGCTGCTGTGGTGATGCAGACAATAGAAGCTTTAACACACACTTGTCTTGGTCCAGCATATCTGCTAGTGCTCATTCCTGATCCATTACATGAGGGAGGGTGGTGCACTGCTGGAAAAAAGTAAAAAAAACACAAAATTTATGATTAAATGAATAATAATGAGAGAGATGGACAGACAAATACTTACTTTCGAAAGTGATAGACTCCCTTTTTCCTTTTATTCTGCCCAGAGACATTGTCTGATCCCTGATGGCACTTCACAATGATGATCCTTCCACTACAGTGTACAGACCTTGAATGATGAGGCTCACATAATTGAACTAGAGAAAAAAGGGGAGTAGAAATTTCATTTATCACCATTTTAAATCATTCTATTGACCTACACTCATGCTCATAAAGCAAGGATAATTGAAGAATGTGGTGTCCCGACATCAGTATGGGATATGATCACCATGCACACATACACAGGCCACACAACGGGTTGGCATACTCTGGGTCAGGTTGTCGAGCAGCTGCTGGGCTATAGCCTCCCATTCTTGCACCAGTGCCTGTCGAAGTTCCTGAAGTGTCGTAGGAGTTTGAAGACGTGCAGCGATACGTCGACTGAGAGCATCCCAGACATGCTCGATGGGGTTTAGGTCTGGAGAACAGGCAGGCCCCTCCATTCGCCTGATATCTTCTGTTTCAAGGTACTCATCCACGATGGCAGGTCGGTGGGGCCGTGCATTATCATCCATCAGGAGGAAGGTGGGACCCACTGCACCTCTGAAAAGGCGGACATACTAGTGCAAAATGACATCCTGATACACCTGACCTTTTACATTTCCTCTGTCAAAGACATGTAGGGGTGTACGTGCGCCAATCGTAATCCCACCCCACACCATCAAACCACAACCTCCATACAGGTCCCTTTCAAGGAGTCAGTGGAATGCACCTTGTATGTCTCCGGTCGAATAAACCATGTCTGTTCAGTTGTCTGTAGACTGTGTGTCTGGAGACAACTGTTCCAGTGACTGTGGTAAGGTCCTGAGCAAGGCTAACTGCAGTACTCCATGGCCGTCTGCAACCACTGATGGTGAGATATCAGTCTTCTTGTGGTGTTGTGCACTGTGGACGCTCCACACTGTAGCGCCTGGACATGTTTCCTGTCTGCTGGAATCGTTGCCATGATCTTGAGATCACACTTTGTGGCACACAGAGGGCCTGTGCTACGACCTGCTGTGTCTGACCAACCTCCAGTCGCTTCATTCTACCCCGCATAACGTCATCAGTATGTGTTCTTAGGGCCATTTTCAACACACAGACTCCATTAGCACGTCTGGAAACATCTGCACACTTACTCCCTGCACCGTACTCTGACATGCACCAACACGCCTCTGCATATGTGGACTGCTGCCAGCACCACTGTGCGACGACCGCAGGCCAAATGCACCGCATCGTCATACCCTGAGGTGATTTAAACCCGCAAACCGCCAACCAGAACGTTGTTTCACCATGTATCAGCATAATCCTTAATTTATGAGCATAAGTGTAGATTAGTTGGAGGGGGGAGGGGATGAGAGAGGGTCACCTTGATTTTGGTTCCCATGTGGCCACTGTGGATGGGTGACTTTCATTTTCCTGAAACTTTTATGTCATACAATTGGCCTACAGGTGTGGGCTACAGAAGTGGGGTTCTTAGCTTGACACATGATTTGTGTCAGGTCATCCCTGATCTGGAATTCGTTACCTGCAATTGCTGGAGAGGCCTGGGTGTGGTAACAGGTTACAGCATGACCTGGAGATTAGGTCGTTTACAGTGCCAGAAAGTACCTTGCTCCACTACTGTTCATAAGGCAACCAATTTTTTTAACATCTTCCCTCCAGGCCTCTAAATGCAAAAAGAGGTTACAATTATATTACTAAGGCTTTTACTGGACCCTTCTAATCACGTTTTTCAAGTGGTGGTGATAGAAGAGAAGGATATAAAAGCGAAACTGAGGCAGTAAATAAAATAAGTTGATGCTTCTTGCGAAAATTGAAAGTAAAATGCTTGCTTGTAGACCAATCTGTAGGTCAGGGGAAGGCAAGGATGTTATTCGTGTTAAATACTGGAAGACCTACTTCAGTACATCATTACATATTGACTGTTTCTTTGAAAGCATTTGGCAATCACTCAAAACAGTAATGGAATGGTCCATGTTTAAGCAGGGCTTATAAAAACTGTGAGTATTGCTTGATGCGAAATTAGCAATAAATAAATTATTCGCGATTTTGGTTCTATGTATCTAGCTACAGGTTTTCAACATGCGTAACCTGGGGACAATAAAAATAATATCTGCTCTTGTCATAACTTACACTGTCAGTGACCTTCCAAAGTTCCCTGACTCTTCAACGCGTATCCTGTTTTCGTTCCCTACTTCCCCTCACCCATACATGCACTATCGGATTCGACATTTTAAATCGTGGTTGCAGATTTACTTCGACAACAGCTGCGTGTCTGCTTATTTGTCGCTAATGGGGCAGCTAACTGGCACGTAGGTAGACAATGGAAACCTGTTTACATTAACTAAAACTATTTTCTCTGTGAGATATACTAAAAAACTTGTTAAAAATGGATCTTACCTGTTCGTGTCTGAGAGCATGTAGATGAGTTCGTCAAACTACAGCCAGGACAGACATCAGTACGCCACTACGTGCGCGATCACACTTATGCTGATATTTCTCCCGAACTTCGCACGACAGTCGGTGAAATTCAAATCAGTCCTGAGGATGAAAATATCATAATGGGGTTATAGTTCGAAATTTATCGACTGAAATCGCAGGTTTATTGGAAAACTCAAATAGGCAAAATGTTTATTGGAAATTTTAGGTATGGATTGTAACTTCAAGAAATAATTTGTTCAAGTGAAAAGGGTTGTGTATCTTGCATGCTTACAGGTACTGTAATGGATATTTTGTGTAGCAGGTTGTCATAAGTTGTCTACAAATTATTGTTACTGCTTACTGGAGTTTTATGCAAGTAGGGCAGAGATTTTGTTAATATGAAGCGGTTTGCAAATGTGGTATACGGTATGTATTTCCACTTTTAAGTGCTTTAGGTTTTCAGAGTATCGTATGCTGCTGTTTATGCTTGTCTTTCACTCGTGTGCCAAATGACAGTCGTTGAAGATTAACCGACGTACGTCTGCATAACAGAGTATTTATTATAACTTGTTTTTCAATATCACCTCGAATTATCTCGAGTGTGTAACAGAACGTTTCTCGCGTCATCTCATATATTCGTAAAACTTATCTGATTATTCCGATAACTGAGGACAGAGTGTATAGTACTCTTTATGAATCAGGAAAGCTCACTCACATGCATTTGGCATCTCTTTAATAGCAGAAGCCGCTATGCAGCACTAGTATCCAAGCACAGAGGCGTCGTGGTATCAACACACCCTAAGGGGTTAAAATCTAACCTACTTCATGCATACCGTAGAATAGATTTTAACCTAACCTCCTAGAGCTCGTTGTTAGGCGATTTTATCGGGCGATTGTGTCTGATGACCATTGTCGGTACCACTGTGAACGCAGCCTTAGAGGCAAGTGTGTGCGTGCACGAACAGCACACAGGGCAGACAGTGCGATAGATCATGGAATCACTCCAAGAAAGATTTAATAAGGCTCCACCGTAAAAGGTAACACTTTTGGTTTGGGAAATAGGCGCTTTTGATTTTGGCAGATGTAAGGCAGAAGACACGAGAAGAAACATGTACCAACTCTCTGTTTTGACTGGGCAATCTCCTATGAAGTCGATATGAAAACGTGCTTTTGAACTCACTATACAACCTTACGAGATCACATGAAGAAAGACCTGAAGATCAGACCTTTTCGACCGATGTTCTTGAATGAGTTAACGGATACAGATCGGAATGAAAGTGTTTTAGCGTGCCGTGCTTTGTTAACTCAGTTTCCAAATGCAGCGAACCGTTCCAAGGTTAAAGTTTTCAGATGAATGTGCCATTTATTGCGGCTCTCTTTGTAGAAATATTGTTGTTTGGGGCAAAGAGAATCCTCACTATACAGTCAAGTTACACTACTGGCCATTAAAATTGCTACACCACGAAGATGACGTGCTACAGACGCGAAATTTAACCGACAGGAAGAAGATGCTGTGATATGGAAATGATTAGCTTTTCAGAGCATTCACACAAGGTTGGCGCCTGTGGCGACACCTACAACGTGCTGACATGAGGAAAGCTTCCAACCAATTTCTCATATACAAACAGCAGTTGACCGGCGTTGCCTGGTGAAACGTTGTTGTGATGCCTGATGTAAGGAGGAGAAATGCGTACCATCACGTTTCGGATTGTAGCCAATCGCGATTGCGGTTTATCGTATCGCGATATTGCTGCTCGCGTTGATCGAGACCCAATGACTGTTAGCAAAATATGGAATCGGTGGGTTCAGGAGGGTAATACGGAACGCCGTGCTGGATCCCAACGGCCTCGTATCACTAGCAGTCGAGATGACAGGCATCTTATTCGCATGGCTGTAACAGATCGTGCAGCCACGTCTCGATCCCTGAGTCAACAAATTGGGACGTTTGCAAGACAACAACTGTCCACACGAACAGTTCGACGACGTTTGCAGCAGCATGCACTGTCAGCTCGGAGACCATGGCTGCGGTTACCCTTGACGCTGCATCACAGACAGGAGCGCCTGTGATGGTGTACTCAACGACGAAACTGGGTGCACGAATGGCAAAACGTCATTTTTTCGGATGAATACAGGTTCTGTTTACAGCATCATGATGGTCGCATCCGTTTTTGGCGACATCGCGGTAAACACACACTGGAAGCGTGTATTCGTCATCGCCGTACTGGCATATCACCCGGCGTGATGGTATGGGGTGCCATTGGTTATACGTCTCGGTCACCTCTTATTCGCATTGACGGCACTTTGAACAGTGGACGTAACATTTCAGATGTGTTACGACCCGTAGCTCTACCCTTCATTCGATCCCTGCGAAGCCCTACATTTCAGCAGGCTAATGCACGACCGCATGTTGCAGGTCCTGTACGGGCCTTTCTGGATACAGAAAATGTTCGACTGCTGCCTTGGCAAGCACATTCTCCAGATCTCGCACCGATTGAAAACGTCTGGTTAATGGTGGCCGAGCAACTGGCTCGTCACAATACGCCAGTCACTACTCTTGACGAACTGTGGTATCGTGTTGAAGCTGCATAGCAAGCTGTACCTGTACACGCCGTCCAAGCTCTGAATCAATGCCCAGGCGTATCAAGGCCGTTTTTATAGCCAGAGGTGGTTGTTCTGGGTACTGATTTCTCAGGATCTATGCATCCAAGTTGCGTGAACATGTAATCACATGTCAGTTCTAGTATAATATATTTGTCTAATGAATACCCGTTTATCATCTGCATTTCTTCTTGGTGTATCAATTTTAATGGCCAGTAGTGTATAACAGGAATCGTATCACGTAATGACTCATAATAGGCAGTGATGACATCACAACATCTGCTTAGATCGTATTTTTGAAGGGACTGTGAATGGTGCAATGCTACAAACATGGTTAAAAGGGGCTTCACAGAACGCATATGGTTGCAGCAACGTGGAGCGCCTCCTCACTACACTTTTGCAGTGCGAGAGTTTCTAAACGGACACTTTCCAGGACGGTGGATAGGTCGTGGTTCATCAACAACACCAGCTCCCTTGAAATGGCCACCAAGAAGTCCTGACCACACCACACCTGACCAATCGTCACAGGGAGTCATTAAGGTGCATGTATCAGCACGTCGTTCGCTACAATCGAAGTTGAGGATGCATTTGGCACTCTAACATGAGACATGATCCAAAATATGTCAAGAAGAACATGGTGGCATATGGAAATCTGTTTACAGTATGATGGGGAAAGTGCAGATATATTAGGCGCTTAGTGTATAAGTAAGTACTTGTGATAAAACAAATTAAATCAATTAGAATTCGATATCAGGAGGTATGTGGACTTCTCGCGCACCCCAGTAAGCATCATGGAGCGAAAGTATTGTTGGTAAGAATCTTACAAGGGGAGGCCACGACGTTGGGATGACAGATTTACTTCAAGCGATGTACACCTCTAGTAGGCCATTATAACAACGTAATGTGCGGGTAGTAAGGTGCATTACTCTGGCAATTCCGAGAAAATCGGATGAGAAGTTTGACGCCTCTGTTATGTAATGCACGCCGTCACGGTAGCCCAGCGTGTTCGGTCAGAGGGTTAGCTGCCCTCTGTAATAAAAGAAGTGAGTGAACGCATCAACGATGGACTTGATCAGGTGTCATGGGACGTCCGCCACGAAAAAAAAGAAAAGAAAAGTGATTAGCGTTCGAGCTTCGTAAGCCGAACATGTATGACCCGACGGTTCGACTGCTGCATACACTAAATTAACAATATACTTTTTCATCACTGGTCATATCATTTAATTTATATTGTATTAGCGCAATGTTTTAGTGAATTTCATGTTATTTCACTAGTTACTATTTTTAATCAAATTTAATTATTAGAACAAATATATTTATAACTATCGACAACTAAATGAAGAAACGCATAGAGCTTTTCCGAAAATTTATGCCTATCGTGATTTGTGAAATCCTTCATACATGGTAATGTATCCTGAACTGCTTTGCACCTCGACGCTTCGAGCTGCAGACACAGGGACAGGCCCCATTTGGCATTTAACCTGCGTAGCGGTGAGACGTTGCTAATGTAGCAAGATCGAAAAGTGTAGGTGCAAATTTTTTGAGTATCACAAAATTTACATTTGTACTACAAAAATGAAGCTTTGAGCGGGAGTAGAACCGTCATCTCATACCCGTTCGTCTTACGAAACTCGAACGTTAACCACTTGTTTTAATTATTATTACATAAGAAAATTTTAATACATACATAATAAGTAAGCACTTATTGACCAACGCACATATACATCAGTTCATAATAGACGCGTGAAACTTCTCTCGTGATTTTCTCGGCATTTCCAGAGTAGTGGACGTTACTATTTGCACATCATGTTGTTTTAATGGCCTACTAAAGGTGCACAAAGTTTTAAGTAAATCCGTGATCCCAACGTCGATAACCTTCCCTTGTTAGTCATCGACATATCCGTAACAGTTTTTCCGAATAATTGTTCTCAGCCTTCCAGTTTAACGACTCTCGTCTACACCAGTAAGAAACTCATTTACAATGTCACATGCTTAGACAATACTCCGTGGGACAAGATAGGTTCAAGGGCGACGGCGGAAAGCGAATACATATTGCATGAGTTCGCGATGTCTGCCTGCAGCGGACCAAGTAACACGTTCAATTAGTGACATATGGGAGTAGCGCGAATGCCTCGTGTTATAAAAAGTTACCAGCAAACATTGCGTAGTGAGGACGGCTGGGCTGGAAACCCGAGTTATTGCAACACGACTAAATGACGACGTCCCGACGGTAAGCTACTTAAACAACTACTGGTAATAGTAATACGTTCCTATAGCTCACATGTTATCCATCATGTTTTTTTTTCGAAAACATTGGTTTCATTTTTGTAGGCAAAGCTTGAAACTAAATCTATAGACTCTCCGTAATACTGAAATCTGTGGTAGATTACTTTAATACCAAATGAGTAAACTGCAGTTACATCGTGTACCGCCGCGCGGGGTTAGCCGAGCGGTCTAGGGGCGCTGCAGTTATAGACTGTGCGGCTGGTACCGGCGGAGGTTCGAGTCCTCCCTCGGGCATGGGTGTGTGTGTTTGTCCTTAGCATAATTTAGGTTAAGTAGTATGTAAGCTTAGGGACTGATGACCTTAGCAGTTAAGTCCCATAAGATTTCACACACATTCGAACATTTGAACATCGTGTACCAATCAGTATATAGCAGTATAGCGCGAATGTGATCACAATAGATGCAGAAATAACAACTGCAGGTGTAAATGATAGTAACACAATATCGACACTAGATAAAATATGATGCAGGTATCGGCACTAGATTGAAATATGATGTAGGCGTATAGTAGTGGCATATAATGAACTTTTCGTTAAGTTAAACAGTTACAAAAGAACAAAATGTCTTTTTTAAATATGAAATTATCATTTCGGCGAAAGATCTCAGCCGCCCCAAGGGCTCCTTTTTAGTTAACAATAGAATTAACTTCGTAAGCCGTTCTTAAGTTTGTGAACTACATACACACTCTTTTTTATCCTTTTAACGGCTGAAAAGCTTCTTACAACTGAGGTACTGGATACAGGATAGTCAAAATAAGTTCAAAGAGTCTTACAATTTCCCAATATCCCGTCTGAAGTCCATATAACAATAAATCGTCAACACTTTTGTGAGGCATTTCTCCGTAAATATACACAAACACAAGCTCTGATCTAAAAAGGGAAAAAACAGAAAAATGATTCATAGCAATCTGTTTCTGTAGCGTAGACTTTCTGAGTAACACTGTTCATATTGATCAAAATGATATACATTTAAAAGTTCCAAAAACAACAGAATCCAAGTTAACCTACTGTATAACGATCCCATTACTCCGTACAAAAATTTAGAGTACATTCTTACAATATCTGTTTTCCTGTTGACTTCAGCTTCATGTCTATTGGACGTTTAGTTATTGGTTCATCCATCTGTCGGCCATGACTCCTCCCCATATTCTTGGAATTCCGTCATGTTTGGTTTTCAGCATTTCCTGGAATTTATTAAATTTTGTTACTCGTTAGCCAATGTCGTAAACTCTGGCTGGCTATATACCAAACCAGCGAACCTGGCAATGCCTCACAATTCCTAAATATGTATGTGAATTGGACATGAGTCCTAATCGGGAGTATCCATGGAAATTGTACCGGGACGCAAATTCCGGCTCCTTGTAGCGACTTTGCCCGCTTCCAAGCTATGGAACTCGAAGTTATAATAAATCATGTAGAATATGAGTTGTTTTTTCCGTTTTTGTTTGTTATTTTATTTCATTGTTTTGCAAATTGTGCAGAATACAATTACAAAACTTCAGAATATGCAACATATTTTTTTGTTGCTGGCTACTTTGTAGTAAGAGTATGAACTAGTTTTCTGTATTACTAATTCGTGAAAGGGCTGTGTGCAAAATGGCCATGCGAAAAACGCTCTGATCGTAAATAAATTCCAACGTATTTTAATGTCTGACTTTGAGCTTTGTGTGCTGTTACTGCGAACGAGCCGGCCGGTGTGGCCGTGCGGTTCTAGGCGCTTCAGTCTGGGACCGCGTGACCGCTACGGTCGCAGGTTCGAATCCTGCCTCGGGCATGGATGTGTGTGATGTCCTTAGGTTAGTTAGGTTTAAGTAGTTCTAAGTTCTAGGGGACTGATGACCACAGATGTTAAGTCCCATAGTGCTCAGAGCCATTTGAACCATTTGTCCTGCGAACGAAACCTTGGGAATCGAAGTCGCTTAAAATGAATGGTTAAATGGGTTGGGATCATTGGTATACTGGCTATGAGAGAGACACCTCTAGTTGCTGGATCTGTGAGGAGAACATCTCCAATGACAGTATTTCGCATAGTTTTAATCTGTGGACGGGTAGCATTGCACCATTACAAAGTTTCGGACGATTCAAACTGCGTAGGCCAAGTAGTATTCTAATCATTAACGTGATAAACCATAAGTACGTCATTCGTAATACACAAGTGTTCTGTTAAAATCAACGGTTGAGGAGGAGACAAAACGGCACATTGTTGTGCATTCAATTTTTGTTTCAAATTATTATTTCTCAAAAATTTGCCTTACGATTCAAATGTTCTTTTATCATGGCCAACTACACGAAAGGAAAAGAATTCACAGCACATCAGCATTTTCTTACTCGCAGTTAATTTTGACAGAAAACCAGTATAATCTTCTTGAAAGAAATATATCTACAATCGTCCGAATTTTTAACACAGTATCGAGTAAAAATTTGAAGTAAATTGGTCAATAACTTTCCGAAAGTTTTCCTAACAACGTTTCCGTTTTGTACTATTAGTATATATTAGGTGTCAATGAGAAGAAAAATATCTGCAACTAAATTACTTGCATCATGATTTTAAATCACCGAGCAGTAGTAGAGGCTTCTTTATCCCACTTATCTGGATATGTTATTTTTTTTGTAAAGTGAAACAAAGTGACTGTGATTAAGGCTTTCACCAAACTACATGTAGTAAACACATGTTTCCCAAGATTGAAGAAATACTCACAAAGGGACCGGGAAAATTCCAGGAACGAATGATACAAATCAAATTGACTATATATGGGTATCCAAAAGATGGGCAAGGAACGTTGAAAATGTATGCGTGCTTCAGGGAGCCAACTTAGACCTCTATCTTGAAACTGCAGAAGTGAGGTGGCGGGGTGCTATGGCGTATAACGGGAAAACTACGAGTATGAGAATGCTGAAATGGAATGCAGGAAAACTGGAAGACAGAGGAAAATATGAGTAAACTGAAACAGACATTACAGGTATTGTGGCACGTTAATGACATAGTGGGCGTGTAAGACGGCGTGCTGAAAAGCGGTGCCTCCGAGTTTTTTATGTGAAAACTCTTAAAGCTTTTTAAATAATACAAACGTTATTTACGTTCTACATCTTTGTTCTTCATGTCTGCCTATTTATTTATCGACGTAGTCACCACCCTGGCGATGAACACATTTCTCCCAACGAGAGTCCAGTTTGTTGGAACCATCATTGCAGAATGTCTGTTGATGGAGCCACAACCTCACTCTGCTTGCATCGTTTCATCACTATTAAAGTGAAGTTCTCGAAGGTATTCTTTAATTTTTGGAAACATGAAAATCGAATGGGGCCAAATCGAGACTCTGTGACTGACAGTGGTGCCAAGACTCATGAGTGCTCTCTCATTGTCATGTTCAAGGAGAGGGTGCTCGATGTGTGGACAAACTCTTCGAAATCGAAACTCGATTACAGCATGCTGTTTCTCACGCACCGACATAATTATGTTACGTGCAGTCATGTTACACGCTGCAATTTGGAGCCCTCTAGCAGCAGAGGCTTACAACTTGTGTGAACGAAGCGGAAAAGTCGATTGAGTAATATCCATAACGTGCAGTACAGCAAGCAATATTGAGAACAGAATAAAAAATTTGATGGCATTAGTTTTCAGAACGCCCTCATACTAAGAATGATAAGATACTTGTGGCAAAGGGATACAGAACACCTAGAAATGGGGAAAGTGTGATAATGAATATACAGGGTCTTACAAAAAGGTACGGCCAAACTTTCAGGAAACATTCCTCACACACAAATAAAGAAAAGATGTTATATGGACATGTGTCCGGAAACGCTTAATTTCCACGTTAGAGCTTATTTTAGTTTCGTCAGTATGTACTGTACTTCCTCGATTCACCGCCAGTTGGCCCAATTGAAGGAAGGTAATGTTGACTTCGGTGCTTGTGTTGACATGCGACTCATTGCTCTACAGTACTAGCATCAAGCACATCAGTACGTAGCATCAACAGATTAGTGTTCATCACGAACGTGGTTGCAGTCAGTGCAATGTTTACAAATGTGGAGTTGGCAGATACCCATTTGATGTATGGATTAGCACGGGGCAATAGCCGTGGCGCGGTACGTTTGTATCGAGACAGATTTCCACAACGAAGGTGTCCCGACAGGAAGACGTTCGAAGCAATTGATCGGCGTCTTAGGGAGCACGGAACATTCCAGCCTATGACTCGCGACTGGGGAAGACCTAGAACGACGAGGACACCTGCAATGGACGAGGCAGTTCTTCGTGCAGTTGACGATAACCCTAATGTCAGCGTCAGAGAAGTTGCTGCTGTACAAGGTACCGTTGACCACGTCACTGTATGGAGAGTGTTACGGGAGAACCAGTTGTTTCCGTACCATGTACAGCGTGTGCAGGCACTATCAGCAGCTGATTGGCCTCCACGGGTACACTTCTGCGAATGGTTCATTCAACAATGTGTCAATCCTCATTTCAGTGCAAATGTTCTCTTTACGGATGAGGCTTCATTCCAACGTTATCAAATTGTAAATTTTCACAGTCAACATGTGTGGGCTGACGAGAATCCGCACGCAATTGTGCAATCACGTCATCAACACAGATTTTCTGTGAACGTTTGGGCAGGCATTTGTTGGTGATGTCTTGATTGGGCCCCATGTTCTTCCACCTACGCTCAATGGAGCACGTTATCATGATTTCATACGGGATACTGTACCTGTGCTGCTAGAACATGTACCTTTACAAGTACGACACAACATGTGGGTCATGCACGATGGAGCTCCTGCACATTTCAGTCGAAGTGTTCGTACGCTTCTCAACAACAGATTCGGTGACCGATGGATTGATTGGTAGAGGCGGACCAATTCCATGGCCTCCACGCTCTCCTGAACCCAACCACCTTGACTTTCATTTATGGGGGCATTTGCAAGCTCTTGTCTACGCAACTCCGGTACCAAATGTAGAGACTCTTCGTGCTCGTATTGTGGACGGCTGTGATACAATACGCCATTCTCCAGGCTATGTATAACGAAAAGAGGATAGAAACGCAAGTGCATGCAGAGGAAAGAAAACAGAAGCTTAAAAGGAGAGAGCATTACAATAGAAATGAGAGTAAAAAGCTTTATAAGAAGTTAAGGGAAGGAACACTATGGCATAAACCTACAATAATTGGCTTCAAGGGTAAAGATGGAAATCTGCTGATATACAAGGAGAAAATGATGGACAGATGGAGAGGGTATTTTAAACATGTACTGGAGGGTGATCGCACTTATGGGGAGCAATCTATATACCATACAGTGGAACCAAAAAAGAAGAGCCTACTCTTGTAAAAGTACAGAGGGTGGTAAACTGTCAAAAAATCAAAATCTCCAGAAAATGACGGAATAATTGCTGAGCGTCTAGGGAGAGGGGGCATTACTTTACACAAACGGATAAACAAACTTATCTGTTTAATTTTGAATCAAGAATGAATTCCAGAAGAAAGGACAATAGGTGTTATTCATCCTTTCTTTCAGGAGTGCTAGTCCTGCACGGTTCGCAGGAGAGCTTCTGTAAAGTTTGGAAAGTAGGGAACGAGGTACTGGCAGAAGTAAAGCTGTGAGGAGGGGGCGTGAGTTGTGCTTGGGTAGCTCAGATAGTAGAGCACTTGCCCGCGAGAGGCAAAGGTCCCGAGTTCGAGTCTCGGTCCGCACACAGTTTTAATCTGCCAGGAAGTTTCATATCAGCGCACACTCCGCTCCAGAGTGAAAATCTCATTCTGGGAACTTCAAGGTGATTTCATGAACCCTCTGCCAAGCACTTAATCGTGAGTTGGAGATTAATATGTAGATATAGATGAAGAAATCTAAAACTCTTTTTGAAAGACACTGGAAAATATCTTCTTGACGACGCACTTCGATTTGTGAAGGAAACGTGATGAGATGTGTATTCCTATAGATAAAAGTAGAAATATCAGGAAGAAGAAAATGATGCTTGGAAAAAATAGTACAAAAGGGACTCAGTTCCAGGTACTGAGAAGACCAATGTTAAATAGCATCTACAGATTTCTATAAGAAATCGATACACGTTGCAAAACAATGGAACTTATATCAGATCGTTTTGCTGTTTGATAACCCAGTAATCTGGGTAAAACCTGAGGAGCAGAACTTCCCAAGATTGTAAAAAGTTTACTTGACTGTTATGATGAGATTTCTGCAAGCTACGGAATTTCCATCTCTTTGTTGGACATCTTTAAGATTCTTACAGTTAGTTGTTTGATATGAATTTCCAAATGTTATCCAAACCTTATTGGGCGTTAAGATTGTTCTTAATTTCATATTTTTCACTTGCGTCCCGTGAGAGGAGTTCTTCAAAACTCAAATTGATGAAGAGTTATTTAAGGTCCAATAATTTCCATTCATAGAAAATGTTTACAAAATAGTTAACATTATAATTTATTTACTGATTTTGTCAACTGAAAATAATGTAGCTACAGGTATCGATTCGGATGCCGCAATTTCAAAATTTGCAGCGGAAAAAGTTGGAAGCAAGAGATTCTAAGCTGCATGTTCAGCTCACTAAGAACTCTTTATGTGCATCTTTTTAGAGATGATTGCGGGACATGGCTGTTCAATAGATGATGTCAAATTAAACACTTTTCAGCCGTCAACTTTTCAGCCTTATTTTATTTGGCAACCAGTTTCAGCGTTTTTCTACGCCATCTTCAGGCCCCTGACCGACGTGTAGGAAGAATCTACCTCGGTTGCGATCAAAACAGGGGCCAGCAATACTGGTATTAGTAGATTAAGTGATCACTTCCACCATCATCTGCTGATTCACTATAGCAATAATCTGCTAATACCAGTATTGCTGACCCCTGTTTTGATCGCAACTGAGGTAGATTCTTCCTACACGTCGGTCAGGGGCCTGAAGATGGCGTAGTAAAACGCTGAAACTGGTTGCCAAATAAAATAAGGATGGAAACTTGACGGCTGAAAGATGTTGGATTTGACATCCTCTATCACTAAGAAGATCTTAGTTTAACTGTTCCGCTCATTAATAATCAGCTGAAGTGTGGTATGTGTAAAATGCCTTTTTACTTATAACTTCCATTCATAAAAAGTGTTTACAAAATCGTAAACATTATAATTTATTTACTGAACCAGTTATATCAAAAAACTTCATCCTAAAAAAAAAATTTGAAGTTTTTGTGGGGTTGGTGGAAGTGGAACAAGTTAAAATTCTACACCGGGTGGCTGCCACTGCATCAGAGGGGCCACGGAGTTCACAGTGTGCAACAATAACTTGAACCAGAACAGTGATTGTAATTTAGTACTACATGACATGGCTTCCCAAGATAGATAGACGAGAAAGAAATTCAGTAATTTTTTATGTTTCAATCAATGGATCCAATGGGTACCACATGCTGCATACACATCGACGCGATCTCTCGCCACACGACTATATTCCGACAAACGTGATGAGAAGCTCGAGTTTTTCTTCGAATCTGATCTGGGAAGAGTATTTAAACAAGGATGCCATCACGAGAAAGCGTGTTTCCGTATTATTGTATTTTCAAGACAAATATAATTACTTATCTGGAATGGAACATCTTTCTCAATGACGACCCACATGTATTCTGAAACCATCAGTTATATGATGATATCCTGAAAGCCATCCCTAGAGGTCACTGAGATAATTTAGTGTATTATACTTAGAAAACTTTTAATTTAGAACCATGTGGTGCCCACTGAAGAAACTACATTCATGTGCGATATCTAGCCAGATCTACAAACAGACTGCATGCTTCTTTACAGAGCTTACATTCTTAGACAGAGAATCTTCTGCAGATGTACGGTATGCCCTAAATGTGCTTGTATGTTGGGGTGTGACTAGGCTGGTGCAACCACAGCATGGTGCTGAGACTACCAAGGAACCTGAACGAAAGAAGCGAAAAAAAGGAAAAAAAATAGCGCAGAAATTAGCAAATCGACGAGTCAGATGAAGTGTTCCCTTGCATTAAAATAATCAGTTGATTTTGGAAATCATCCTAATCATTTGGCAAACTTTAGTTAGCAGGCAGTCCTGCGTTCAGTGTATCTACACTATGTGATCAAAAGTATCCGGACACCTGGCTGAAAATGACTTACAAGTTCGTGGCGCCCTCCATCGGTAATTCTGGAATTCAGTATGGAATTGGCTAGGGTGTCCATTCGTCCCGTTTTCCCCGGGACAGTCCCGTTTTTTATCAAAATGTCCCGCTGTCCCAAAAGTTTTTTTGGGAACGCTCAAATGTCCCGTTTTTTTATGATTCCGCTTCGTTAGAGTATTTTACGCTACTGGTTGTTTGACTTGTTATTAACTGCGTAATTATATACGCTAGGAAGCGTGTGATGACTTTCAGCATACCCCAAACATGTACCGAACTGCCAAAAACCGCAAGTAATTTTAAACGCACTATAGGTTACGAATAACAACGAAGATTCTTCTCTTCTAAATCGATCCACTGAATCCGTCCATCCGGTCCAGAAATACTCTACACCACTGATTACTTGCTATCTGGCTTTCGTCACCACACTGTTAATGTTTTGCACTGTGCAATCATTGTTTAATTATGCCAAAACGAAAGTGTTATTTTAACAGCAATATAAAAAGCTAGTTTCCTTTTATCACTAGTAGTGGAGAAACTGTAGAATGTACGTTGTCCAGATCAAAATTTGCTATTGGTCATGGTGGAAGATCTGACATTGTGAATCACATTAAGACGAAGAAACATCGTATGAGTGATCAAACGAAAAGAGCAAATAAATGCGTGAGTGACTACTATGTAAACTTAAAATCAGTAAGAGAAATGGATAGGTAGTTGGCATCACAAGAAGCTACGTTTGCGTACCACAGTGCAATGTATAACCATAGCTTTAAGTCAATGGGCTGTATTACAGCAGTTGTTAAAAAACTTTTCAATCCTAAATTCACATGTGGACACACAAAATGTAATGCAATCATTTCAAATGTTATTGCACCGTATGCAGCTCAGCGGGTTTTAAATGAACTGAAAAGTGCTCGATTCATTTCTGTAGTGATTGATACATCGAATCATCTGTATTTGACGTTGGTTCCTCTCCTTATCAGATATTTTCACCCTGAAAATGGCATCACGGTGAAAGTGCTCGAATTGGTTAATTTAGCTGGATAAACTTAAGATTTACTTCAGAATTATGTGCTGGAGATTTTAAAGAAATGTGATCTTGAGGGAAAGGGGATTGCAGTTTCTGCAGACAACACTAACACCAATTTTGGTGGTAAGCAGAGGAAAGGAAAAAAACAATTTCTTCTATAAACTGCAACAGAACACAGTGAATAATATAGTAGGTGTTGGCTGTCCAGCACATGTGGTGCACAATTCCTTACAAACTGGCTTAGATTGCCTACCCATCGACTGCCAATTAATTGTAAACAAAATCTACCAGCATTTCCACATATATACAGTAATGGTTGAATCTCTGAAGTCATTCTTTAAGTTTACTGAAACTGAATACAAAACTGCACTTGGGCACAGCAAGACAAGTTGGCTATCTCTGCTACCAGCATTGGAAAGAATTGTAGAGTTATTTCCTGCTTTGAAATCATATTTCATTTCCCTTGATAAGTGTCTTGTTATCCTTAAACAATCCTTTGATAACCCTGTGTCTATTGTTGTTCTACATGCTCTTGTTAGCCAGGTAAAACCTTTCTCCACAACAATTAAATGTATTGAGAAACAAGAAATCACAATAGTGGAAGTTTATCAAGAAATAAACAAATTATTGGGCAAATTACAATGTAGAAAATCTGAAAGATTTCTCACGTCCTTTGTTCATGAGATTGAGAAAGCTGGAAGAAGAGGGTGAAATTACTGTAGAACAATTTCATATTTATGCTGACATCTTCTATGACTCTTGCATTGAGTATATTAAAGAATGGTGTTTACCATTTCTCACACCTTTTAAAGCATTTGACTGGGTTAATACTGAAAAAGGAGCAGCTACAGTGGAAGCATATTCAGGACTGTTGTGTTTTTGTTAAAAGTATTGTACCAAATTTTCCTGTTGATGAAGACGAACTGTTCGGTTAATTTTCATGTGCACAGAACTTCATAAAAAGAGTAGAAGGAGACAGAGAAAGTGTTAGTGCAATGTGGTGTAAAATATTTGCTTATTTCAAAAGTAAAAACATTAACATGAAAAACATGATTCATTTGGTGGAGTTTTGTCTGACAATTCCTGGGTCAAATGCTGCTGTGGAACGTGTGTTTTCGTTAGTGAACTCTTTGTGGTCAGATGAAAAAAACGATGAAAGTTGAAACAGTGAGGGCCTTGCTTACTGTCAAAACACACTTTAATGGTGTATCGTGTATTGATTTTTATGATACAATTTCAAACGAAAACGCACTTCTTGATGAAGTACATAAAAGTGAAAAGTACCGTGACAGTGTGGCAGAATAATTGTAAAATGTGATTTGGGATCATCTGAGCGCACGTTGTAAAGGTAAACTTGTATGTGTATTAAATTTAGTCAATACAATATTTATGTCCCGTTTTTTTCTTCATTGTCCCATGTTTTTCTCTAATTTATTTTAAATGTCCCCTTCTTCAATGAAAATGAAATGGACACCCTAGTATTGGCCCACACTTAGCCTTAATGACAGCTTCCACTCTCGCAGGCAAATCTTCAATTACGTGCTAGAAGCTTTCTTGGGGAATGACAGCTCATTCTTCATGGAGTGCTGTATTGAGCAGAGGTATCGATATCGGTCGGTGAAGCCTTGCACGAAGTCGGCGTTCCAAGACATCCCAGAGGTTGTCACTAGGAATCAGGTTAGGACTCTATGCAGGACAGTCCATTACAGGGATGTTATTGTCGTGTAACCACTCCGCCACAATGAAGATACACTTTGCACACAATACTGAAAGTCAGGATTGACAGATAATTGAAACAAGTGAATGCCAGTCCAAAGCCATACATAGTCTTTCAACTTCTATTGAAACAACCGTCTCAGAGTGAACGAATAACGCTTGTTGTGTTAGATGAGGAGGAACAAAACGGTGTAAGAATCTACGTATACGTTGATCCTCACAGCTACAAATTACTTATCACTGGAATGAAACAAATCATTACACAATTTATAACTATAACGTCAGGTCCACTACATAGAGTGTCATTTGATCGCGAAAGTTGGCAGCGAGAAGAATTTACGTGTTAAAGCCACTTCACATTGGTCATCACAGGGCACCATTATGATAATCTGTTGTTCGCCGTCTGTTTCATCCATTTGGAACAGACAAGCCCCTAGTCCTGTAGAAGATGCATCAGCAGCAATGCAAAAATCTTTCTCCATGTCGGGGTGATACAGAATACCTGAGTTGACTAATGCTCGCTTGATTCTATTGAACTCTCTCTCGCAGGCGAAATTCCATTGCCAAACTATATTCTTCTTGAGCAGATTTAATAACTTTGTGCTCTTCACATGCGGGAGTCATAGTCACATTATCATTCACATATACGGCGACTCTATCAACCCCACATGCGGGAGTCACAGACAAATTATCATTCACATATACGGCGACTCCATCAACCAACCCTAGACCCAACACCGAATCAAGAACTGCTATAAATACTCCAGCACCCGTATTTAAACCGAATGGAAGTACTGTAAACAGGTAACTCCAACCAGCGAAATTGAAAGTTGCATACTTTCTCCACTGTTCTGTCAAAGAGATTTGCCAATATGAAAATCACAAATCAAAGGAGAATAGACACTTCACTCCAAAGAACCTTTGCAACTGTTCCTCCAAATCCTCTGGCCTAGTCCTTACTGACACATTAATGTCACGAGCATCTAACACCAGACGTATTTTTCCACTAACTTCGGTAACTGCTAGTAACAGGCTGCTGTGAGGTGACATTGACGGTTCAATTATTCCCCATTCTAGCATCTTATATATCTCTAGTTTCACTGCCTCCTCCTTGGACCATGAAATGGAGTAAGTAGCGTTACAAAATGTTTTGTGTGGTATCACATCAATATTTACATATAACCTCTGATGACCCCTAGTCTCTCCAAGAATACCTCTATAAGTCTATATGTTCCTTCAATAGCTGAGATAACTGTAATTGTTGCTCTGGTATCAGATAGATGGATTCATCTACTTTATCTTTTATTGACTGACAGGACTCTGTGGTACTAACATTCTCTCCACCGTGATGACTATAATCTCGCCCCCCAAAACGCTGCTGTAGATGCAGTATTTTTGGCAGGTTACACTTCACTTTAACATTCTGACAATACTTGCCAAACCGGCCGAAGTGGCCGAGCGATTCTAAGCGCTTCAGTCTGGAACCGCGCGACCGCTACGGTCGCAGGTTCGAATCCTGCCTCGGGCATAGATGTGTGTGATGTCCTTAGGTTAGTTAGGTTTAAGTAGTTCTAAGTTTTATGGGACTGATGACCTCAGATGTTAAGTCCCGTAGTGCTCAGAGCCATTTGAACCAAAACTTGCCATGTATAGCTTTAGTGCGCAGCAATTCCAGTTTCACTGTTACTCCTTCACCTTGCAAATACTTGAGAGAGGTCCATTCCTTTCTCCAAAAAACTCCCATCCCAGAATACAGGCGACCCTCAATCCCTTTACAACTAGGAACGTGCAATTGAAATCTCTATTTTCCACAAATACGTCCACTTGTACCTGACTCATCACTACCTGTGCTTGGGCACCAATGGCACCCGACACTTTGCAATTCTGAATTGCCAACACTGGCACTTCATGCAGTTGGCACAGTTTCCTATAGAAATCATAACTCATCACATTAACCGTAGCTTCAGTATCAGTCATGATATTGACAGGAATATTAAGAACTTTAGCCTGAAGCACAGTCTGTATCAACTCAATGTCTACTTGTTTACCTCTCTTATTCTCAGATAAAAGTTCCTCCTTCATTCCAACACCATCGTCACCGGTATATCTTAACATATTTACTACATCATGTTTCTCCTTACTCTCTTGTGAGCTCTCTCTCCGTCCCACGGCCGACAACGGAGAGCTAATTGCGGCCGTCTTTAGTTTGTCGAATCCGTTGATGTAGGACGATTTTCATTCGTCACACCAACTATTTTCACACTTTGATTCTCATTCTGCCAAGCCTGGTTGTTTGAAGTACCTGCTTGACCATGTTCGTTCCTGTTATTGCTATTGTTCGAGTATCTTCCTGTATTATTCTGATTATCCTGTCTCGGACACCATGGCATTGGAAACGTATTCTTCCCCTGTGGCCCTGCGAGATCTTCCCCCGTGGCCCTGCGTCTCGCATCGGCTGTTGATTGCCACCTCCTGGGCCAAACCTTTCCTCATATCTTCGTTTTCTCCTGTATTGAGGTGAACTGTTTCCCCAAGCCTGTCTATTGTTGTTACCTTTGTCATCATTCGGATGACCGTTAAATGACTGATTTCCGTCCATAGGTTTACCATTGTGTATATCCCATTAGAACAATTCCCTCAATTATTCCAACCATTTTGTCTAATATTGTTCTTTTCCTTGTACTCATAACCATTTCCATTGCTGCTTTGCAACTTTAAGTCTTCCTGGATTAAATCTGTTGAATCCAAGACAGACAAGAAGTTATCCAAATCGTTGTCTAATACATCGATTAATTTCTCTCTAATATCTGATCACATCACGATTTGTGATCGGTTCGCCCCAATATCGCGTTTTGTTAATATATTTTTCGAAATACTTTCTTAGATTTTCTTGTTTAGGGCTATTTGCCTCTGGACTGTATACTTCTTTTCTAAGTCTTTCCTGAATACAAGGTGACCAGTACTTATTTAGAAATACTTTCTTAAATTGTTCACATGTGTAGCTGGTTTCAGCTGGATCTGTCGCCTATAAAGCAGCATCTCCTACTATGTACGAAACAATAACCTGAATCTTTCGTTTCTCGGTCCATGCTCTGGGCAGTATGTTTCAAAAACTTTTTAAACCGGGTGAATGTTTTTCTTGTCGGTGGAGAAGATTTGGAACTGGCGGTGTTTAATTAAACTCTCCTCCATCATTATTGAAGATACAGTAGGCACAGCCCCCGAACCATTCAACATTTCACTGTTAGGACTACACGTTCCTGCCTGTACCCCACAAATTCTATTATAGGTGGCAGAGAACGGCGGATTTTCGTCAGAAACACGAGAAGCAGGTACATAATTGTCCTCCATTCTCATGTTATTTACTCTATCCTGTTCCACCTGATTGATCTGACTAGCTGAGTGAACTGCGCGTCTCACTTCTGTTTGTATTTTATCGTTTATCTGTTTCTCTTGGTTATCTGTCCATCTTTCTACTTTTTCTACGACCTTTTTGGTACTTTTTGGTATGTTCCACGAGGCGATTCTGTATTCTTTCTTTATTTCCTATCTCTATATTTTCTACCCTCTCGGTTATGTTCTGAATATCTTCCTTCATGCTATTCTGCTCTATCTGCAGATTTTGTATGTCTGTTGTTAGACTAGCTACCAGATTTGGCAATTCTTGGTACGCTTATTTCAGACTGGCTATGTCCGCTTTCATGACTTCGAAACTTATACGCTATTCATGTATTCTGTTTTCCCTCTCCTTTTCTCTCTCCTCATGCTGTCTCCACATTTCTGACTGTATTCTCTCCTTCTTTCTTTCTCTCTCCTCCGGCTGCTTCTGGAACTGATCTAACTTCCGAAAATAATAATCCTGGTACACATGAAACAGATTACATTTAAACCATTAATTTTCTTACATTAATAATATATTATTTCCACATACATAAATTTTCTAAAACATCGAGCCCCACGTTGGGCGACAGTTATCGCGTAACTTTTTGAAAATGCTCTTAATTCATACAACGATAACTGTGCCGTTATTCCTATCGTATGAAATAGTTTTGAAAATACTCTTTTATGTTTGTTAAAAGTCACGGCTAAATTTTCACAGGGCGCTATCGCCAGAAATATCATACGTACCCCACGTGAAGACATCCATGTTACTCATTATGGATTAAAAATCTTTCTTTAATATTACGCGATAATCCATTAAACACAATGCTTAATTATTTTTTTCTGTGAGGCTTGATGCTCCAGGATAGCTGCCTATGTGCAATGGCAGCTAAAGCATTTATAGAAATTCCAGTTGTTAAAAAAAACTGTACCTCTGGCCTAATATGAATTGGAAAATATTACAAGACGCCGTTTTCCATTTATTGAGATTATTCTTTTCAACACTTTTAGCATGGAATTACTATTAAAAGAGCTTTTATCATTAATGGCGTTGCTACAACAATGCGCCTACAAAAAATGGCCAGGGAAACATTTAATTATTACGCAACTAAATCATATTCAGGAAAGGTACTCGCTACTGACAAAAACACATTGTATAACCAGTAGTTTCATATACATTCAAACAAATTCCATTATTGCTACAGATAATTGTACGACTTACAGACCGTGAACAATAAGTGTCCGTCTGGTAGAACATCAGAATCCAGAAGACAACGAAACAGAAAACGCTCATTCTTTTCATACAGATGGACAAAGATCATAATTATTTCGATTCGGAGAGCGCAGATCACGTTTCTTTATTGTTGCGTATCGGTAACCTACTTATACTCCTTTTTTACCGGAGGCTATCCTATAATGTCACGGCACCGTCACGTCAAGGTATATTCACAATGTCCCACGTGTCACGGCACGTCACGTCAATTAAAGTCACGTGATTTCAACTCGCAAGGCTGTCCTCAGCGGATTTTTCGCGGGAATTGCGATTTTCACAAGACGATTTTCAACGGTTTTTATGCACGAAGTGCACAACACTACGTTTACATGCGACGCACCTTCCGAAAAACAAAAACCGAACTTCGAAACACGTTTTTGACCGTCGTTGTTTACATGTTAAGGTCTGAAGCGGATTAGCTAGCCCAATTAAATATAGCGCCCCGAAAACAGCTGTTACAGTTTCTGATTTAGTCAGCACAATCGCTATTTCTCTTCAATTACACGAGGTGTAAACACCTTTAGTCTAATATTTCTACTTATCCTTCACTGTACGAAAAACCACTCCGTCCATATTAGCCGAAATTTTTTAAATACAAGACAAAACCTGACAGACCAAACACGTTTCAAAACCGGTTGCATTTACATGGGCGCAAAAATCGATTGCGGAATTGAAAAACCGACAATTAAAAGCGGATTTCCAAAATCGATTTTGAAGTGTTTATATGACCACTCAGAAACGGTATTGGGAAGTCGATTTTGCGAAATTCGGTTTTGGGACCCCATGTAAATGGGGTGACACACAACGCCATAGCTTATACAGGGTGTTACAAAAAGGTACGGCCAAACTTTCAGCAAACATTCCTCACACACAAATAAAGAAAAGATGTTATGTGGACATGTGTCCAGAAACGCTTTATTTCCATGCTAGAGCTCATTTTAGTTTCGTCAGTATGTACTGTACTTCCTCGATTCACTGCCAGTTGGCCCAATTGAAGGAAGGTAATGTTGACTTCGGTGCTTGTGTTGACATGCGACTCATTGCTCTACAGTACTAGCATCAAGCACATCAGTACGTAGCATCAACAGATTAGTGTTCATCACGAACGTGGTTGCAGTCAGAATGCAGAGAATCCGCACGCAATTGTGCAATCACGTCATCAACACAGATTTTCTGCGAACGTTTGGGCAGGCATTGTTGGTGATGGCTTGATTGGGCCCCATGTTCTTCCACCTACGCTAAATGGAGCACGTTATCATGATTTCATACGGGATACTCTACCTGTGCTGCTAGAACATGTACCTTTACAAGTACGACACAACATGTGGGTCATGCACGATGGAGCTCCTGCACATTTCAGTCGAAGTGTTCGTACGCTTCTCAACAACAGATTCGGTGACCGATGGATTGATTGGTAGAGGCGGACCAATTCCATGGCCTCCACGCTCTCCTGAACCCAACCACCTTGACTTTCATTTATGGGGGCAATTGAAAGCTCTTGTCTACGCAACCCCGGTACCAAATGTAGAGACTCTTCGTGCTCGTATTGTGGACGGCTGTGATACAATACGCCATTCTCCAGGGCTGCATCAGCGCATCAGGGATTCCATGCGACGGAGGGTGAATGCATGTATCCTCGCTAACGGAGGACATTTTGAACATTTCCTGTAACAAGGTGTTTGAAGTCACGCTGGTACGTTCTGTTGCTGTGTGTTTCCATTCCATGATTATTGTGATTTGAAGAGAAGTAATAAAATGAGCTCTTCATGGAAGGTAAGCGTTTCCGGACACATGTCCACATAACATATTTTCTTTCTTTGTGTGTGAGGAATGTTTCCTGAAAGTTTGGCCGTACCTTTTTGTAACACCCTGTATATATGAATGCTGGCGTCTACATCTGGGCGTAAATGACATTTTGTTGGAATCTAATGATTTGCAGCTTGGAGGGAAGGCTTCTATATTAGTGAAGGGAGACATAAACGTAAAACAATGCAAAAAAGAATGTGAGTCCGAAAAATGTCATTACGTGGTACAGAAGGAGAATTTCACACGCTATACAAGGAGCTTGAGGAAGAGGAATCTTCATTTTGTATCTTAGAAAGTCGAAGCGCCAGCTTTTTTTTTATTTGTTACTGAACCCAGAATATCGAAAAGGAATATTATGTTATTAGCTGCCATCACATCTCGTGAAAACTGGTTTGTTAGGGTTAAGTTTAGCTGCCAGTCCAGGGCAAATTTTTGTACAATATTTATATCTCCCTCAATATCTTTCCCTTCAAGATTTATAGGTTTTCTTTACATCTTGTAATAGGCTTTTAATAATGCCTTATTTGTGCTGGAGTTAGCTAGTGAAAAGACATAAATATTAATCACTGGTACTTGCAAAAGAATTTCACACAATCCAGGGAGCCATTTAACAATAAATAAGCCTGCCATAAATGAATACTTAACCATGCAACGCTAATACATTACTGCACTTATCACAAATAATGCATTTTGTCACTAATGCAGTGTCCAAAGGTTTCAGTTCACTTCTTTATCAGACATCACAAATGCCTGACAACATACAAATAAGTTCCACCCACTAATCAACCTGATTCTAATTCGCAGTACTTTTTTCACTTCAAGTTGCAGCCATATTGCAATCCATTTCATCGTAAAATATTAAATACGGTATCGGTACATATAAAAATCCAGTTTATAAATGTAGCAGAGGGCTAGTAATTTAGTACTCTCATGTCATACTATTTAGATTGCCGCCTCGCTGCTTCAGTTAATCTTCGTCATTTATTATAAGTTTTAAGAAAAATAACGAAACGAAAAAATGTATAAGAAATAATGAACAACAAACAACTGATAACCACGAAAACCACAATGAAACGAAGTATTGAGATCTGCACATGCCCATGTAGCAGGATGACAAGAGCTCTGAGGTCACATGATCATCAATGGACGGATGACGTCAGCTGTCAAATTCTTATTCCTGACAAACATTGACGGTGCCATGACACTAGGTGACATGACGGGATGGCCAGTGCGGATGACATCATTTGAAATGCATTGCAGAATGTTTTGACAGGATGTGCCATGACATGACTTTAACAGCTCGAATCCCAGTGACCTCTACCAACACAGTTCTTAGGTAGGCCGGTGTTTGAGCGCGACTTGAACTGCTTAAACATTTTCCGTTTCGGGAAAAATCGAGTTCTGTTCAATCTTTCGATCAGCACATACTCTAATGACTTTTGTTGGTACTATTGCAACTGTCTGTCATAGCGTTATTAATGCACTATGGATTTTCACAATAAAAATAATTGTGAAGTAAGGTCTTATCTTCTACAGTTCGTGAATCTGTCAAATTCTCGAACTTTCGCTCGTCCTGCTACCTAATGACGCCTGGTGGTACCATATCTCTGAGACAGATCTTGCCACTGTAATTTATTCTCGCAGTTGCAGGGACAGCCCTTTTATCACGATATGTTTGTATGTTTGGCATTTAATTCTTGAATAATTTTCTTCCTTTTTTTTCAATTGAATGGTACCATCTTGTGTGTGAAGAGATTAAAATCTGGTAACGTTTTAACTTGCATTCCCATATTGGTTGATTATAATTAAAGTACAACTACACACTGAGGCCCAGTCCCCTCTTTTATGTGTCCTCTCACTCCATCGGCTGCCCCTCCTTTTTGCTTTCCCCCCTTTTTTTGCCCTCATCTGCCCGGGTCCTCCCCCACCCCCATCTTCCTTATGCTGTGGTGTGTTATCTTCGTGTCTCCTTTATAGTGCTGTGTTTAAGTGAGTGTTCAGTGTTGTGCATCCCCTAGTGTTGCGAACAGAAACCGTACTGTCGCTAGATGTGTTTTTTGTCTTTTGCGAATAGAAGCCAGACTGTCACCGTGTTTTTTAAATTGTGCCTGTCTACTTACTGTGTGTCTTCATTAGCATCGTCAACCACTGGTTTTTCTATTTTAACTTCCACAACTTTCCGTCATTTTACAGTTTCTATAAGTCACCGTTTTATCGCCGGTTTTTTATTGTTTGTTATCTTCTCATTATGTTTTTTTAACTCTTCTGTAGGCTGTAGAGCGGCATATTAAGCTGCTGGTAGTCCCCCCCCCCCCCCTCTGCAGGGGGAATCGAAATTCAATAAAGGAAAAAAAAACAGAGGCCCAGTTGGACGGTAATTATTGTATGGCTACAAAATTGGGTAGATGTTCTAATGCGTTAATGCAGAACCGATTTACGCTTGAAAAAAATAGTTACAGTTTTCACCACCAGCTGTAAATCTGGCACTTTGAATACAAGAAAGACATTGAGAAATGTTTCCATATGTAATGAACTAGTAACAGAACATTGGCAGAAAAGATCAAACAAATGATAAAGGTATAATATTGGTTTTATTATTAACCATCGGTTACACAATTTGTTAAGTATGAGCACCAGAGATGTTGACGAGATGCTATATCCATAAACCGACATGATCAACAGTTGGTCGCAGCAGTACCATAGGAGTCTGAACACCATGTTCCTGTATATACCGACATTCAGATCAGGTAGTCACCGAATGTGGCCCTAGTAAATGTGATGTTTTAGGTATCCCTAGAGCCAAAAGTCACATGGATTGAGACCAGGTGATCTTGCAGGTCATGCATCTGGAAAACCGCTGGAGATAACACGTTCGAGGAGGAGTGCATTAAACAAATCTTTCACTGCACAAGCAAATGAGGTTTTTCCCTGTTTTGCATGAATACAATGGTTTCCACATATTGCATTCGTCAGAAGCAGGAATCACATGCTGTACAAGGAGGTCTCGATAACGTGCAGATGTCATGGTACACCTGAAATTTCATCTGGATGTATTCTCTTCAAAGAAGAACGGATCGAGGATAAAGGTGCTTGCGAATCCACACCACACAGTGACATATGGCGACTGCAATGGCTCTTCATGCGCAACACACAGTTTAAAAGTACCCCAAATTTGGCAATTCTGGGTTTTTGCTGAACCCTGTAGTGTAAAATGTGCCTCGTCATTCTATAGAACATTGCCCAGTCACTTGCCATCAGCTTCGATCCATGCTAGAAACATAAAAACTAAGTTCAGAACATTGCTGCGTATTATGAGGTTTCAGTTGCAGCACCGTCTGGTTCTTGTACGGGTACTGGTATATATGGACCACAGTACCGTCCATGCTGTTGACAATGGGTCAGAAAATTCTCATGATACTGCTTGAGCACTACCACTACCCTGGGCACATGCTCCAAGGTCAGTTACAGCAATTTGCAGCATCAAATTACACTTAATAAAACTGCAGTGTTAAGGTCTCCAGCTTTATTAAGTACTAGCTTTTACCTGCCACTTCGTCTGCATGGATCTCAAGCCTGCATGAAGTTTGTGAGAAATCCTGAAGCTTATTACTGGTGAGAAAAATAGATACACAAAGCTGGAGGTGAAAGTGTCAAACCGGCACAGCGGTAAATAATTAATATATTTGTATGCACAGATTTATTTATTTATTTATTTTGAGTTCTGTAGGTATATCTCTGTATATAGAATGAGTCAAATTTTTACAAATTATTGTTAGTAGTAGGGTAGTGGCGGCATCAGTGCAATTTTGGTATCAAATTGATATGCAAATTAATTAAGATTATCCATTAATCACCCCCGACCACCCTGTCCCCGACTTCGCCTAACCCCGCCGCCCCCAACCACCCCCACCCCCAGATGACATCATGTGTTCTTCTCACCTGCACGTGGCCTCCAGCCCCTCCCCCTCCCCACCTTCCCCCTCCCCCAACCTACACTATTGGCGGGAATTTCTTTGTCCCAGGGCTGTGCTGACGTCCCAACACACTTCCCACCCGGGAATTGGCGGGAAATTAAAAATGGCGGTGCCCTTTCTGGAACTCAAACCCTGATCCTACTGGAGGAAAGCTCAAGTGCACTCCCCAACACACTGTAACTGTCCAGATGCAGGAGAGAATGATAAGCCTTTATTCATTTTAGTAGGGTACTGACACAAAGATCAGTCCTAATTACGCAATTAATCATAAAAATCGGGCCTAATTACACAACTATATGCATAGCGCTACACAAGGATGGCATAAAAACGCTATACAGCTAAAAATTGACGATGCCATACAACTGGTGTTATCCTGTTGGGAAAAAATTTCGCAAACAACTCGAAACTAGTGACAGACACATTTAAACTTTACGCTTCACCTAAAGCGGGCGGGAAAAAAGGCTGAGGTGTAAGGTACTACCTTTATTCTTTTTGGTGGGAAATATGTTCAACTGACGAGATACTGGTGTTGGACAGAAAGGAGTTTAAAAAGTGTATTGCTTGTGACCATACAGTATCTGTTGTTGTTTGACATCAGAGTTCGCTACAGATGCCTACTCAAAAACTACTCTGCAGCCAAGGTAACCAAAGCCAATACACGATACCATAACTGATGGAAAAAATGGGTCACAGTTCTAACTGCACTTCGAAATTGTCGTGAAAAAACCAGCACTTGTAATGAAATGGTCGTAATGCAGCACATGTACTGGGGAAAATCATTGCCCTAAAAGACTGCAAAGGGGGCGGTAGTTGAACGAGCCAAAACTGCCAAAAATCGAGGGCCTCTTACCCCCCTCCCCCCCTTAAGCCTCCCCTCCCTCCCACTTCCCTCCCACGGTCCACCTACAGCAGGACACAGGCTTTTTCAAACGGCCAGCTGCTCCACCAAAAGCCTCATGGCACTTTCTGGCCTCTGGCCACACTAGGCTATCTGCTCTCTGCTGTTTTTCTGCCACCCCTCTGTGGCCGATAGCCGCACTCAGCCTTCCACCATGTGGCCACCCTGAGATGATGCTTCTACGCCAACACAGTAGCGTGTATAGGCAACTCAACAATAGGACATAAAAGGATGGCTACCTCAAGTGAAACTTCTTTGTCTAAAATATAGCGACAGAACCCCACGCTTCACCACACTTCACTAACATCCTCGACATTCACGCATCTGGAGAAGTCTTGTGCTCTTGGATGGGTGTGGGACAGCAGTTCGGTTCGCACTGTTCCTCCACAAAACGCGAAATGTAGCGGTCTACGTCTGGTCAGCTGCAGATTAAATCGGTGCCAGTGCTGCAGGGAACGTTGATAAAAAACAATACGAGGAGATCTTTCGGTCTCTAGCTTTATCGTAAGAATACGAGAATGCTTGGTGACTCCCATCCACACAGAGAAAGATCGCAAATTACGCACTACGATCGAAGTTCTAGAGATATGTAGGTCACTGTCTGGTATACTTTGGTGTATATGTTCGAGAATTAACAATGAATGAACGTGCTGTGCAGTCATCTATTTACATTCACAATGGTATTCGCAAAGTAGTGGAGGGGCTGATAACGACGATACAGAAAATGGGGGGGCATTCTGACGCGTCATTGGTCAGTGTCGAAATCGCGGTTTAATTGCTAAAATTGATCACACAGTCATCCGCGATGCTTATTATTATAGTATACCGATGGTGCCTTTACCACCCCATCTGTCCACTGGTACGCTGTTGATTACCACATAATGATTGACTGACATCGCTTGTTTGAGATGGAGAAAGAGTCTTGGTGGAGGGGGCAACACCTTCCAGCGATGGCTAGCACTGAAATAGTGGTCGCGTATATGGCAGCAGTATGAGGAATGAATCAAATGGGACACAGCGCTATCAAGTATCCTGTCACTGTGAATGATGAGTTTAAATGTAGAGGTCGTCAGTCACCTTCGGACAGCACTTTGGGAATGCTCCACAATGTGTCAAAACTCTTCCAGTTTCCTTATGTTGTGACTGTCTTTTATTTAAAATCATCCAGTGTGTGTGGCGTGTTACGGTAGCTGGAGTAACAAGATGATTTACATCGTGCAATGTCTAGTTTTCTGTGAGAGCCAATAGATCAAAACGCGTTAATGTCAGTTTAGAACCCGACACAGACCTCAAAGTCGTGGCAGGTGTATCAAACAACAAAACATGGACTCTCTCTTGCGACTGATAATCTGTGGGACATGGCCCTTGTACTGTACAGGCAATGAAACTTTACCTGGTCTGTACAAGTGACGTTGATCACTGGCTGCCTGCTCCAATGGATCAAAACCTGTATACAGGGTGTTACAAAAAGGTACGGCCAAACTTTCAGAAAACATTCCTCACACACAAAGAAAGAAAATATGTTATGTGGACATGTGTCCGGAAACGCTTACTTTCCATGTTAGAGCTCATTTTATTACTTCTCTTCAAATCACATTCATCATGGAATGGAAACACGCAGCAACAGAACGTACCAGCGTGACTTCAAACACTTTGTTACAGGAAATGTTCAAAATGTCCTCCGTTAGCGAGGATACATGCATTCACCCTCCGTCGCATGGAATCCCTGATGCGCTGATGCAGCCCTGGAGAATGGCGTATTGTATCACAGCCGTCCACAATACGAGCACGAAGAGTCTCTACATTTGGTACCGGGGTTGCTTAGACAAGAGCTTTCAAATGCCCCCATAAATGAAAGTCAAGAGGGTTGAGGTCACCATCGGTCACAGAATCTGTTGTTGAGAAGCTTACGAACACTTCGACTGAAATGTGCAGGAGCTCCATCGTGCATGAACCACATGTTGTGTCGTACTTGTAAAGGCACATGTTCTAGCAGCACAGGTAGAGTATCCAGTATGAAATTATGATAACGTGCTCCATTGAGCGTAGGTGGAAGAACATGGGGCCCAATCAAGACATCACCAACAATGCCTGCCCAAACGTTCACAGAAAATCTGTGTTGATGACGTGATTGCACAATTGCGTGCGGATTCTCGTCAGCCCACACATGTTGATTGTGAAAATTTACAATTTGATAACGTTGGAATGAAGCCTCATCCGTAAAGAGAACATTTGCACTGAAATGAGGATTGACACATTGCTGGATGAACCATTCGCAGAAGTGTACCCGTGGAGGCCAATCAGCTGCTGATAGTGCCTGCACACGCTGTACATGGCACGGAAACAACTGGTTCTCCCGTAGCACTCTCCATACAGTGACGTGGTCAACGTTACCTTGTACAGCAGCAACTTCTCTGACGCTGACATTAGGGTTATCGTCGACTGCACGTAGAATTGCCTCGTCCATTGCAGGTGTCCTCGTCGTCCTAGGTCTTCCCCAGTCGCGGGTCATAGGCTGGAATGTTCCGTGCTCCCGAAGACGCCGATCAATTGCTTCGAACGTCTTCCTGTCGGGACACCTTCGTTCTGGAAATCTGTCTCGATACAAAAGTACCGCGCCACGGCTATTGCCCCGTGCTAATCCATACATCAAATGGGCATCTGCCAACTCCGCATTTGTAAACATTGCACTGACTGCAAAACCACGTTCGTGATGAACACTAACCTGTAGAGCAATGAGTCGCATGTCAACACTAGCACCGAAGTCAACATTACCGTCCTTCAATTGGGCCAACTGGCGGTGAATCGAGGAAGTACAGTACAAACTGGCGAAACTAAAATGAGCTCTAACATGGAAATTAAGCGTTTCCGGACAGATGTCCACATAACATCTTTTCTTTATTTGTGTGTGAGGAATGTTTCCTGAAAGTTTGGTCGTACCTTTTTGTAACAACCTGTATTTAATAGGATCTCCACAAGGTAATAGAATGTCTGGTTGATAGACGTGAATGGGCTGTGAGGGATGCGGACGTGCTTCGGACTGCAGTACCTGTATGATGTTGAGTCTCCCTAATTTTCCCAATAAGAAACACCACCAAAACAGTTTGTACTGTCTTTATAGTACCTCGTGTTGCAGGAGCAGGCTTTATTTGGCTATGACCTTATACATCGTACACAGTTGGCGGAGCTATGACAACATGTTCCTATTTCCACCAAGCGGTCAAAACACGGTCTTATACCATTAACTCAGCTCACTCTATTTCTACATGGTTGGAGAATATGATGGAAATAGCTCTCTCCGACTTCTGCTCACTTCCGACTTAAATTGGTACAATCACGAGTGCAAAACTGTAGGGATGGCGGGGCAGAGTCTAATGAGCAGTTAGAAGATGTATAAGGACTGTCGCCTGATAAACAAAGTAAGAGCCTACGGAATATCAGACCAGCTGTGTGGCTGGATTGAAGAGTTTTTAGCAAACAGAACACAGCATGTTGTTATCAATGGAGAGACGTCTACAGACGTTAAAGTAACCTCTGGCGTGCCACAGGGGAGTGTTATGGGACCATTGCTTTTCACAATATATATAAATGACTTAGTAGATAGTGTCGGAAGTTCCATGCGGCTTTTCGCGGATGATGCTGTAGTATACAGAGAAGTTGCTGCATTAGAAAATTGTAGCGAAATACAGGAAGATCTGCAGCGGATAGGCACTTGGTGCAGGGAGTGGCAACTGACCCTTAACATAGACAAATGTAATGTATTGCGAATACATAGAAAGAAGGATCCTTTATTGTATGATTATATGATAGCGGAACAAACACTGGTAGCAGTTACTTCTGTAAAATATCTGGGAGTATGCGTACGGAACGATTTGAAGTGGAATGATCATATAAAATTAATTGTTGGTAAGGCGGGTACCAGGTTGAGATTCATTGGGAGAGTGCTTAGAAAATGTAGTCCATCAACAAAGGAGGTGGCTTACTAAACACTCGTTCGACCTATACTTGAGTATTGCTCATCAGTGTGGGATCCGTACCAGGTCGGGTTGACGGAGGAGATAGAAAAGATCCAAAGAAGAGCGGCGCGTTTCGTCACCGGGTTATTTGGTAACCGTGATAGCGTTACGGAGATGTTTAATAAACTCAAGTGGCAGACTCTGCAAGAGAGGCGCTCTGCATCGCGGTGTAGCTTGCTGTCCAGGTTTCGAGAGGGTGCGTTTCTGGATGAGGTATCGAATATATTGCTTCCCCCTACTTATACCTCCCGAGGAGATCACGAATGTAAAATTAGAGAGATTAGAGCGCGCACGGAGGCTTTCAGACAGTCGTTCTTCCCGCGAACCATACGCGACTGGAACAGGAAAGGGAGGTAATGACAGTGGCACGTAAAGTGCCCTCCGCCACACACCGTTGGGTGGCTTGCGGAGTATCAACGTAGATGTAGATGTAGATGTAAAACGACACTGTAACAGATAGATTCGAAAAAGGTGACTCGTTTCAAGATATGAGAGTGACACGAATATGATTCACTGGAGGTTGTAATCATTAAAAGACTTCTCCGTTGGAGCCAACACGAGTGTGTGGTTGAATGGAAAGACTTGATTCTAAGTCGCATACAGTACTTCTACTAGAAAGCGTAACACTAGAGATCCAAAAAGCCAGTATACATTTCTTACGACCTCAATCAACATACCATCTACTGTATATGATCATTCTCAATCAACCATCACCTATAACCCAATGAATATATCGTAGAACCTCTGATGTGGTATTGAGCCAGAATGCATTATAAATACTGGAGAAATATCTAGTGGCAGCATGAGGGAGCTGCACGTACCGGCTTCTTACTGCATTCCATATCCGAATCGCTTTCTAAATTCAGTGATTTTATTACGAGCTTATACCGTCGGCGAGTTGTAATAGCTCTGTCGGTTTGTTCATACATACTCCGGCGATCACCGTCGATATTCAGTGTCGAGATATTTGTGTGGGAAAACCACTTCTTTTGGAGATATTGACAGATTTACATGTCTTGTATAGTTTTTAACATGGACATCGTTAGTGATACTTATGAGACCTGTAGAAGCAAGACTGCATGTGACAGTAACATGGTTGTCGCGATCATCTTTTTAACATCAGGCGGCTTGTGAGACGTTTACACGTCTCTTTCTAAGACACACTGGTACCACACGCTAGGAAAAATCTTATGGGACATGTCCACCTATCGCTGATTTTCGGCCGGCCGCGGTGGCCGTGCGGTTCTGGCGCTGCAGTCCGGAACAGCGGGACTGCTACGGTCGCAGGTTCGAATCCTGCCTCGGGCATGGGTGTGTGTGATGTCCTTAGGTTAGTTAGGTTTAAGTAGTTCTAAGATCTAAGGGACTTATGACCTAAGATGTTGAGTCCCATAGTGCTCAGTGCCATTTGAGCCATTTTGAGCTGATTTTCGCCTAGTATTGTTTCCTTATTCATAAAAAATGTCAAATGTAAGCATACAGATGGTAATTCGTTTCGATTCAATGGAAGAAACACGTGATAGAAATTATCATCGCGATTGTGTTTCCTTTTTTTAATAGTTGCTTTACTATAGGAGTCGCGTTGATGTTAAATACAGTCCAGTACTCAAAACGGCATGTGGCCGAGTTCTGTAAGAGGTCGCAGCTGTCCCTTTTGACATACAACCCACGGTCAGAACAGCCCTCATTTATCGCTGCTTTGTTCTGAGGTATGCCGGCATCATGCTCTATTGTATGTGTAGCTGACTGCCCGTCAGTGTGCTCGTCGGAGTGCATTGTACTGAAGACACTACAGTGTGAGGCTACGGTCACTTTACACAGAAGGCTCCCTGTTTCGCAAGCAGCCGACTTCTGAAAAAGCCATCTAAGCGTTCTCCGTAATTTCGTTGTTGTTCCAGAGGGGTCCAATGTTTCTGAGATATACGTTAAACAGATTGCAAGAAAGAGTTGCGTTGACCTTAAATACAATTGTCTTCATTACAGAACAGCGGGTTGCTGGGTGCGAAGGGGGAGGGCGTGTCTACTGGGTGGTGGTCGCTGGACCTAGCCACGCTCTGACCATGGAGGCGAAATAGTGTGAGATCTCTGTCGCTATATTTTACACAAAGAAGTTGTACTTGAGGGAGCTGTCCTTTTATCTCCTATTGAGCTGGCCGTTGTGGCCGAGCGGTTCTGGAACTGCGCGACCGCTACGGTCGCAGGTTCGAATCCTGCCTCAGGCATGGACGTGTGTGATGTCCTTAGGTTAGTTAGGTTTAAGTAGTTCTAAGTTCTAGGTGACTGATGACCTCAGATGTTAGGTCCCATAGTGCTCAGAGCCATTTCAACCATTTGATATCCTATTGTTTAGTTGACTATACACACTAATGTGTTGGCATAGGAGCGTCGCCTCAAGGCGGCCAGATGGCGAAAGGACCGAGTGCGTCCAGTTACCACAGAGAGGTGGCAGAAAAACAGCAGACAGCACGTGCCACGAGGCGCTTCGGTGGAGCAGTGGCCGTTTGAAAAAGCCTTTGTCCTCCACATATGTGGATGGTGGGAGGAAGGCGTAAGGGGGGGGGGGGGTAAGAGGCCATCGATTTTCGGCAGTTTGTGATAGTACGAGGGTGGTTTAAAAAGTGCTCGGAATCACCGAGAGAGGTCAGCGCTAGCGCAACGAGTTCTTCACATGATATTCATTGGACTGTTGCCTCTAAACACATGCCACGTCTGTGCTCTTGGAAGAGAGCTTTAGCGGTGACATGGCTCTGTTGTTGTTCCCGTGTAGTGATTTGCAAAGATGGAATAAATCGAGATTCGAGCAGTGATTAAGTACTTCGTAAACAAATGTATGAAAGCAAAGGATACTTTCGCCGATTTCCAGAATACACTGGGGGACTCTGGTCCTTCATATTCAACTGTTGCCAAGTGGACAAATGAACTTAAATTTAGTCGGGAGAGCTTACATGATGATCCGCACAGTGGTCGGCCAATATGTGTTACTACTCCAGAAATCATTGCAAAAGTGCACAAAATGGTCATGGACGATTGCCGATTTAATGTGCATGAAATTGCTCATGCTTACCACAATCATTTGAAAGGGTATATCAAATTTTAACTGAAGAATTAGACATGAAAAAATTAACGGCAAGATGGGTGCCGCGACTCTTGACGCGCCCCACACACATGTCCCATCACCATAGCAAAATTACACGAACTAAGGCATAAATTGTTGCCACATCCGCCTTATTCACCTGACATGGTTCCGTCAGACTTCCATCTCTTCCCAAAACTGAAAATTCTTCTTGGTGGACGAAGGTTCACTTCTAACGAAGAATTGATAGCTGGAGTTGACAACTATTTTGCAGGCCTGGAGGAAATTCATTTTCGAGATAGGATCAAGGCACTGGAACATCGTTATTCCAAGTGCATTAATCTACAAGGAGACTACATTGGAAAATAAAAAAAAGTTTCATCGATGTAAGTACTTTTTTCTATTCTGTTCCGAGAACTTTTCAAACCACGTACATCGAGGTGAACACTCGTTCAACTACCGCCACCTTTGCAGTCTTTTATGACGATGATTTTCCCCAATACATGTGCTGCATTATGACCCATTCATTATAAGTGCTGGTTTTTTCATGACCATTTCGAAGTGTTATTAGAACTGTGACGCATTTTGCCCTCAGTTATGATATCGTGTATTGGCTTCGGATACCTGGGCTGCAGGGTAGTTTTTGAGTAGGCGTCAGTAGCGAAATCTGACGTCAAACAACGATAGACATTGTATGCTCACAAGCAATACACTTTTTAAACTCCTTTCTGTCCAACACCAGTATCTCGCCAGTTGAACATATTTCCCATCAAAAAGAATAAAGATAGTACCTTACATCCCAGCAATTTTTCCCGCTAGCTTGTAGGTGATGGTAAAGTATGAGTGTGTCTATCACTAGTTTCGAGCGGTATTGCGAAATTTTTTCCCAGTAGGATAACACGTTTCGTATGGTATCATCAGTTTTTCAACTGTATTGCGTTTTTATGCCATCCTTGTGTAGCGCTATGCATATAGTTTTGTAATTAGGCCCTATCTTTGTGATTAATTACGTAATTACGATCGATCTTTATGTCAGTTTTCCAACCAAAATAAATAAAGTACACTAACCTAACCTTCGTCTTCTGCATTTGGACAGCTTCCATGAATTGGGGGGTGCACTTGGGTTTTCTATCCAGTAGAACTAGGTTTCGAGTCCCAGAAAGGGCACTGCTGTTTTTAGTTTCCACTCGATTCCAAGCTCCTCTGGTGGTATAATTGTGTTACGGGGTTGCACTTGTGCCTTCCGTCCCGGAGGATCACCGAGCGAGATGGCGCAGTGGTTAGCACACTGGACTCGCATTCGGGAGGACGACGGTTCAATCCCGCGCCCGGCCATCCTGTTTTAGGTTTTCCGTGATTTCCCTAAATCGCTCCAGGCAAATGCCGGGATGGTTCCTTTGAAAGGGCACGGCCGACTACCTCTCCCATCCTTCCCTAATCCGATGAGACCGATGACCTCACTGTCTGGTCTCCTCCCTCAAACAACCCAACCCAACCCCAGAGGACCAGGGTTCAAGTCCTGGAAAGGATATTGCTAATTTTAATTTCCTGCCAATTCCTGGGTGGGGGGGGGGGGGGGGCGGGGGTGGGAAGTCAGCACAGCCTTGGGACGAATAAATTCCCAATAAAATTCGAAATTCCCGCCAAAATTCGAAATTTCCGCCAATAGGGTAGGTTAGGGGAGGCGGAAGGTGGGGAGGGGAGAGTGGGCTGTATCCCATGTGCAGGTTGAGAAAAACGCATGACATCATCTGGGGGTGGGGGTGTGCATGGTCGGGGGTGGGGGTGGGCATGGGAAGGTGCAGGGGGTGATTAATTAATCAATTTAATTAATTTGCTTATCAATTTGATATCAAAATTGCATCGATGCCGTCACTATCCTACTACTATAGCTTAGTGCACAAATACATTGTTCTTATCATATAAATAACAAGGACAAGGTAACATTGACTTCTGAATGAATGTACTGTTATACATACAGAAATACATACATTTCAGTTTTAAATTGCATTGTAGATAGACAAAGAATGATGATTAGGCCATAAAGGCCACAAAAATAGATCTAAGCATTATTAGAAGGTATTATACATTTTGGCTAGGAAAAAAAGTTTTGCGTCACCTCGGTTGTGAGAGTTCCAGAACCTGTAAAGAAAATTAGAATAGAGATCAACATAAACATCATTTCTGCCCTTTTTATTGCTCATGAAAACCACACATTGCAGTTTCTACCACCATACAGTGAGACCTTCAGAGGTGGTGGTCCAGACTGCTGTACACAACGGTACCTCTAGTAGCACGTCCTCATGCATTGATTGCATGCCTGTACTCACCGTGGCATACTATCCACAAGTTCATCAAGGTACTGTTGGTCCAGATCGCCCCACTCCTCAAAGGCGATTCGGCGTGGATACCTCAGAGTGGTTGGTGGGTCATGTCGTCCATAAAAAGCCCTTTTCAGTCTATCCCAGACATGATGACTTGGGTTCATGTCTGGAGAACATGTTGGCCACTTTATTAGAGCGATGTCGTTGTCCTGAAGGAAGTTATTCACAAGATGTGCACGATAGGGGCGCGAATTGTCGTCCATGAAGACAAATGCCTCGCCAATTTACTGCCCATATGGTTGCACTATCGGTCGGAGGATGGCACTGACTTCTCGTACAGCCATTATGGCGCCTTCCATGACCACTAGTCGGCCCCACATAATGCCACCCCAAAACAGCACGGAACATCCACCTTGCTGCACTCGCTGGACAGCATGTCTAAGGCGTTCAGCCTGACCAGATTGCCTCCAAACACGTCTCCGACAATTGTCTGGTTGAAGGCATGTACGACACTCATCGGTGAAGAAAACATGATGCTAATCCTAAGCAGTCCATTCGGCATGTTGTTGGGCTCATCTGTACCGTGCTGCATGGTGTCTTGTTTACAAAGATGGACATCAGGAGTGAAGTTGCGCATTATGCAGCCTATTGTGCACAGTTTGAGTCATAAGGCGATGTCCTGTGACTGCACAAAAAGCATTGTTCGACATGGTGGCATTGCTGTCAGGGTTCCTATGAGCTATAATCGGTAGTTAGCGGTCATCCACTGCAGTAGTAGCTCTTGGGCAGCCTCAGTGAGGCATGTCATCGACAGTTCCTGTCTCTCTATATGTCCTCCCCGTCCGAACAACATCGCTTTGGTGCACTCTGAGATGCCTGGACACTTCCCCTGTTGAGGGCCCTTCCTGGCATAAAGTAACAATGCGGACGCGATCGAACCGCAGTATTGTCCATCTAGGCATGGTTGAACTACAGACAACATGAGCCGTGTACCTCCTTCCTGGTGGCATGACTGGAACTGATTGGCTGTTGGACCCCCTCCGTCTAATAATCGCTGCTCATGCATGGTTGTTTATATCTTTGGGCGGGTTTAGTGACGTCTATAAACAGTCAAAGGGACTGTGTCTGTGATATAATATTCACGGTCAACATCTATCTTCAGGAGTTCTGGGAATCGAGGTGATGCAAAATTTTTTTTGATGTGTGTATAAAGGGATCCATCTGGAAGGAACTGCCTCAGTTTTTCTTTGAACTTGGGTATGTTTCCAACCAGTTCTTTAATTATTGGTGGAAGGACATTAAAAAACTGGATGCCACTGTATAAAATTGTGCACCCTCATTTTCGCTCTGTTAATACACACCACAGCAATCACTGTCTATATTCAGTGTCAGGGTATTTGTGTGGAAAAAACCACTTCATTTGGAGACAATACCATACCTCGATTTATAAACCCAGTATAGTTTTTAACATGGATACTTATGAGCACCTGTAGAACCAAGGCTGCTTGTGACAGTAACAAAGTCGCTGCGATCGTGCTCTTAACATCTGGTGGCTTGTAAGACGATTATGCCTCTCTTTCTAAGACACAGTGATAGCACTCGCAAGAAAAACTTATGAGACGTGTCCACCCACTGCTGATTTTCTCAGTATTGTTTTGTATCGCCAGCATTCAGTGATTGGTGAAGTATTATAGTTAGTAGTAGGGGATGCGTGTTGATTCGCCTTGAGCAGCAGGCTTATAAAGTATGTGTGTGTTCCAGCATGTTCAAAAGAAATGGTATGGATTGAGCATGGAAAACTGCGATGGCCGCAAAGAGAAAGAAAGATTTTTTTACTTGCAAAATTATGTCAAGTCATATGTATGGTACAGATATTTCTGTTTCCAGAGCCACAGCCGTCTGCAGGTGGTATTTCCGATACGTCTCTCATTGTAGAATGTCATCCAATTGAGACCGCAATCGTAATATTTAACTGTAAGTACGCTGAGAAAAGATATGTGGCCAGTTTCCTAGGACGATTCTGCCTGGTGTGCGAGGAATATATGGCGGCGGTGGCCTATGGTGGGAACAATTAACGTTCCTGGCTTACGGCAGGAGCAGTCTGAATCGAACGACCGGTTGGGCTGCAGGAATATAGCAGATCTAACCGTGTCTCCTGTAGAGAGCTGAATAACAAACTAATACTCAGTATGTGTTGGGACAGCCTTCGTGATTATGGGTGTTCACCGTGGAAATTTGAGAAGATTCAATATGGACCATTATTCCCTCTCATGTAAACTGTGCTGTTGACTACTTCTGGGCATTTCTCCTCTTTATTTGGTTGAGAGAACATCGATTGTGGTGTGTGTTGTGTGCATCTATCAGGTGAAAGACGGGTGGAAGACATGACACCGATGTCGATATTCGCGAGAGGAGTTATCAGTTTCCTCTATTTTTCGAGTTTTAACCTCAAGATCTTCACAGAAAAGATAAGTTTTTAGAACTTAGTGGTTCACAGCATGTTCCACCTCGCTACATCTCACTAAAGTTTCGGGTTTCTAGAGAAATAATTTCCGATCTATATCATCGGGATTATATTGTGAAACGACACTGCTGAGCAAGTGATATTGCTGTGTGCTTGATACCGAGAAGTATCACGTAAATGGCATGATATTCTGGTACACCATGTGAAAATACATATGTTCTTGTAAGCCCAGACTCAGGAGATGGGTGTAGAAAGTAAGCAAGTACGCAGGTCGGGGCCAGAAACTGTATCGCCTTTCTGCAAGGGGAACCGACCCAGCCTTTGTACAATGTTCGGAGGCTACCCTCGATCTGCTGATGGCGCTCTGGTCACGCATCAGGACAGTGTGTGTGCGGGTGCAGATGACTTGTGACCATCGGCTTCAGTGGATGGCCTACCGAGGTCCTGGGAAATATCCAGTGCTGCAATGCGTATATGCGGTACTTGTGCTTATCTGTCTGTCATTGCAGTGTATGTATGAGTGTCTGATGGTTGATAGCTATGTGCAGGATACTGAAGCGATGGTTTTGTATGGCGCAGGATACGAATTGTGTGTGTACTATGTCGATATGGTATGTGGTGATATAGCCAGATTGGAGCTCAGTTTCACACTGAAATATTCACGCTTTCCTCAATAGTTTAAGCTTATCTGTTATGGATATTTTAGAACTCGTGACTGTTAACTGAATGTAAATAAGTTATATAAAGCTGCAACCAGTCATTTGTTTGAATAATGTTGTTTTATTAGACGAAGCGGTTTTCGAACCTATTCAGGTTATCTTCATATGGTTTCTGGAGGTTACATAATTATTTCTAACATGAAGCTGGGTGTCGGCTCTGTGACAAAAAGATGCAACACGCTTTAATGTATCGCCATGAGTACTGTTTATCTGTAAATATGGATGTAAATTTAGTTTTTTACTTACTGCAACATTATAGTTTTTTTTTTTCGTTAGTGTCCATCTGTTTGCTTCCATTTTGAGGGTCCATTAGTTCCAAGTAAGAGGTGGTGGTTGGATGACTTAGGTTAGCAGAGGTAGCCCAATTGACCTATTTTCCTGGCAAAATTTTGCCGACATTTGTAAGGGAGGGGAAGGGAGATGGGAGGGGTTTAGGTTATTGCAGGTAGCCCAATTGACCTATTTTCCCGCCACTAGCTGGGGAAATTCTAATATAGGTAACATGCATTTTGCTGACTGATCTATCACCATACTGGTATAGCTCCCACATGTCTTTATGAATTTATATGAGCGCATTTTCTCTCCACTTGTGGGTTGCAGTATTTACTTGGAGACTATGGGGCTTAACAGGATAGAGA